>NC_080022.1:157219271-158471886 GCF_030020395.1 Manis pentadactyla | reverse complement strand
ATCTCCCCTGCCAGGTAAGTACAAAAAAAACCCCGCTTTCTGACACCTCCCCATCGGATTCCAAACACTTTGAACACCAAGGGTCACTCTCATCAGGCAAGCTCTACACTGTCATGAAACAGTTCTCCAAACTGTAGAAGCTACCCAGTAGCAGTTGGATACTGTGAAATTTGCAAAAACCGTAAACACATAAATACAATCCTGAACACGGACCAGCAGACACTGTGCTCATCTACCTACTCTGGGCAACTTGTGGTGACCTCACAACAGCTCCTGAAATCTGCAAGGTGTGGCTGATGTGGTGGGCTAAATAATGAACGGCCCACCAAAAAACGTCCCACGTCCTAATCCCTGGAGCCTGTGAACATATCTCTGGGGCAAAAAGAATTTTGCTGGTGTGACCAAGGATTTTAGATGGGAGTATCTCAAATTATCCAGGTAGGCCTAATGTAATTACAGGACTCTCAGGAAGGAAGCAGAAAGGCCAAAGAAACAGATGCCAGAAACGAGGTTTTAAATGAAGGAAGGAGAGGACTATGAACAAGGGAGTAAGAGAGAGAGCTTCTTGAAAATTGGGAAAAGTAAGGTAGCCCCCCACTTACTTTTGACCCCTAGAGCCAGAAGCTGAATTTACTGGACACCGGAACGAAAATATACCAGAACACCAATAAACATGTCAAACCTTGAAACAAAAAAGCAGCTCTTCACGTAGCGTCCAACACGTACTTTTGACCTCAACAACCAGAAACCGTTCTTTCTTTGAACTTACTGGAAACACAGGGCAAATACACTACGGCAATAAACCTTTACAAGACCTCAAAACGAGTAAAAGAAGACAGACCGAAATAACTCCTGGGATATATGAGCAGTTACTGGAAGCCCAAAAACTCTCGAGTTTTCACTAACACCAACTGCTTGATACTACCTGCACTACGTCCACAAGATATTTGACAAGCCACAAGACCTTTTCTTCGCATGGACAGAATCAGGGGAAAGCGCGAACGCAGTCCCCCACTACCACAAATTATGCAGTCGAGTTTCCCACATTTGGGGAAATCGCAGGGGTCAGCACATCCGGAGTGCAATGGATAAGCCTCGCCCTGGGAAAACCACCTTCGTGATCATGGTATCTCCCCTGCCAGGTAAGTATGAGTTGCTCAGCGGGCCCGGCACCTCACCCTCAGATTCAAATCACTATGAACAGAGGGGCGCTTTTCTCATGCAGCCTACCGTTCCCCCTCTTTCTGGAATGAAGAGAATCCAGACTATTCCTAACAGGAGGCACTAGTTTGCATACCGGCATATTGCCAAAATCTTGGGAAATATATGCCTAGTGTAAGCATGACCAGCAGTCACTGCGCCAATCTACATGTTCCACACCCCTTTTGCTGATCTCATTTAGCGCGTCCCTTGCTCTCTAAGTGGTGTTCCCGTAAAACTGGAAACACGCTCTACGGATTTAAAGGCAAACATTTAGTTCCTTCAAGGGTTCGGCGCTAGAGACGTCACTGATGTTTGGCGCACTTCAAAAGCAGCTATCACGTCACTGAAAGAGCAACTCTAAAAAGGTGAAATTTGGCAAAACTACAATCTGTAAATCCAGTCCACGTATTGCCAAAAATATGTTGTTCGTTCAAAGCTTCAAGGACAAGTGCAAAATATGCTCTCTTTCAAATCTGCAGCAAAAAAATCACCTTTAAGTGAAAGATCACTTGCACAAACACTGATTCCAATTTTGATGGGAGCAAACTAGGGAAAAGCTCCCACAGCGCCCCCACCTACACACGTGTTTGGAGAATTCACAGGGACCCGCGCAGCCCGCGATGCGATGATGGCCCTCACCGTTGGAAACCACCTTCCTCATCAGTGTCCCCTCTCCAAAGCAAAAATAAATTTTGTTTTGACGGGTCTTTAGAGCCTCCCAGGCTCATAACTAAAAATGCCCAAGATGAGCAGAATACCTGGCCAACAGTAAGCACAAGAATTATTACTTACTGTTTCTCATAAGAATAACAGTAGACCTACTATTAATATGTATTTTAAATTAAAAACAGCCCAGTTAAAAAGCGGGAAAGGATGTACACCCATGTACACAGCAGCATTATTCGGAACAGCCAAGAGGTGGAAGCAACCCAAGTGTCCACCCACAGATGGATAAGCAAAGAAAATCTGGTAGAGACATACAATGGAATATTACTGAGCCTCAAAAGTGAAAATTCTGACACATGCTACAATATGGAGGAATTTTCAGGAGGTGGTGGCTGCCGCTGGCTAGGGGAAGGGGAAGGGGAACTGGGGAGTTGTTTAATGGGTAGAGTTTCAGGTTTGTGAGACAAAGTTCTGGAAAGCAGTTGCACAACACTGTGAATACAATGAATGCTAATGAACTGTATACTTAAAAATAGTTAAGATGGTAAATTTTGTTACTGGCATTTTACCACTATTAAAAATTACAAGTTAGCAAAGGATATACATAGTTCCCATGACACAATTTATTTGGCCAATTAAATTATATGAAAAGATTTTTAACTTCTCTTAGTAATGAGATAATCATGATTTAAAGTCAATTGTACCTCAAGAAAAAAGAAAAAAAAAAAGGACTGTTAAGGGCCACTGCTGGGTTGAAGGAGGGAAGAGAAGCCCTTATACGTTATTAGTACAAGCTTAAGTGATACAAACATTTGGCAGTATGATTCAAAATGAAAATATGTACAATCTGACACAGCAATTCTACTTCAAAGAATGTTTCCAGAGAGAGAGAAAGGAAAGGGAGGAGCAATAGAAGGAGAAGGGGAGAGGAAGAATGCCCACCGAGGCAGGGCCACAAACACAAGGGTCCCAGGGTAGATATTCAGATGTTCAACCTGTATGCCAGTCTTCTTAATTTTGAGTATAATACTTAGCACAGATGTTCAAACATTCTAAGGCAGGGTCAACACGCTTTTTTGATAAAGGGCCAGATAATGAAGACTTTAGGCCTTGCAGGCCACCTAACCCCTGTCGCAAATACCTAACTCTGCCACAGCGTGGTAAAAAGGCCACTCCTGCTAAAGGCAACCGGTCCAGGGGCTTGAAGCAGCCCAGGCTGTTGCCTGAGGACCAAGCAGCTCATGAGACCTGGTCTAACACCGTTTTATTACTTGCACTAGTCCCATAACAGAAATACCAAACAGAAACCACAAGAGCTGTTCTTCGTACAGACAGAATCAGGGGAAAGCGCGAACGCAGTCCCCCACTTACCACAAATTATGCAGCCAAGTTTCCCACATTTGGGGAAATCGCAGGGGTCAGCACATCCGGAGTGCAATGGATAAGCCATCTCTACTCTAGAGTGCAGTGCATCTCTGACCACTTTCCTGCAGCGCTGGAGAGGAAGAGCCCCAGGTCCCACTCTGAAACTCCTCCCCAAAGCAAGGCCTCCCCAGCTGACCTCACTTGTGGGTGACAGCTTTCAGGAGGGACCAGATGACAGGCTGAGGCAGAGGCTTCTGGGGGGTGCTTTTCTCCCTCTTCCCCCCAGCCTCAGCTCGGATGTGCTTGGTGTGCCGGCCGTGGATAAATACGGCCTCTAAGGTGCTGCACGTGGTATTGGCGTCTCCGTCTTCACTAGTCACCATTGTGTCCGAGGACACATAGTGCTTGTGCAACGACTTCACAGTTCCCACTAGCTTCTTCTTGATGACCTAGGCTGTGCCAGACAGAACACGGGCCTTTAGAAGATCCTATGGCAACCCCTGGAACGTAACTCTGCCTGTCACCAAATACATGCACACCCACGTGTGTATACATGAATGCATGTGTTTATATAGCAAACTAGCACATTTTATAATTATAGAAAATAAAGCATAAGTAAAAAAGGGAGAATCACCCACTTATATCACACAGATGGTACTGCTGTTTCTTTTTACAAAGGTATTTTGTATTTTTTTTAAACTGCACTTCAGTGAGCGACGGCCATATAAATCTTGTGTTTAAACGTTGGCTCCATCATAGTTAGAGCTACAGGAGCTTGGGTGTAATCCATCAGGAACAGCGGTGAGGCTTTCCACCTTATTTACATGACCAAGATTCTGCAGAGATATTACAAGCCAAGAGGCAAAAAGTGCTGCTTTACAATAAAAATCATGAAGAAAACAGGAGCATGACCTACATTAAGAAAGACCTGAGGCCTGGCAGTCAGAGGCCTCAGTTTAGTCTCAGCTTTGTCAGTCAACAGCTGGGTCACCTCAGACATTTCGCTTGACCTCTCTGAGCTTCAATTTCCTCATCTATTAAAATGAAGGCACTGCTTCCCGATCAATAGCACTTTGACACAGGACTAGGTTTTTATCACCCTTCTGTCCTCAACACTAGGCACGGTTCCCGGAACATATAAGTACCCAATAAATGTTTGTTAAATGAGGAAGTTATAAAGTATACACAAAGTCCTTTGGAAATATAAAGACAGTTCTATCATAATATAACCATGTCAGATTTAACCTGAGTGTTTGAAAAAGACTAGAGAAGAATGCAGAAAACATGGTCTGAATTTCTAGGTGACAGGATTATGGATATTTTACTGTTTATTTTTATTTTAGCCCAAACAGTTCTTTGTAATGTTCTTTGAAAATTCACATGTTCTTTTTTATAACAGGTTTAATGACATAATTTACATAGCATAAACTTCACTCATTTAAAGTATACAGTTCAAAATAGACTTCAAAACAAAGAAAGTCACAAGAGACAAAGAAGGACATTACATAATGATAAAAGGGTCAATCCAACAAGAAGATATAACCATTATAAATATCTGTGCTCCCAACACAGGAGCACCGACATATGTGAAACAAATACTAACTGAATTAAAAGGGGAAATAGAATGCAATACATTCATTCTAGGAGACGTCAACCCTCCACTAATTCTGAAGGACAGATCAACCAGACAGAAAATGAGTAGGGAGACAGAGGCCCTGAACAACACAATAGAACAGATGGACCTAACAGACATCTACAGAACTCTACATCCAAAAGCAGCAGAATACACATTCTTCTCAAGTGCACATGGAACATTTTCAAGAACAGATCATATACTAGGCCACAAAAAGAGCCTCAGTAATTTCAAAAAGACTGAAGTTGTACCAACCAGCTTCTCAGACCACAAAGGTGTGAAACTAGAAATAAATTACACAAAGAGTATGAAAAACCCCACAAACACAGGGAGGCTTCACAACATGCTCCTAAATAACCAATGGATCAATGACCAAATGAAAACACAGATCAAGCAATATATGGAGACAAATGACAACAATAATTCAACACCGCAAAACCTGTGGGATGCAGCCAAGGCCGTGCTAAGAGGAAAGTATATTGCAATACAGGCCTGCCTCAGGAAAGAAGATCAATCCCATATGAGCAGTCTAAACTCACAATTAATGAAACTAGAAAAAGAACAACAAATGAGGCCCAAAGTCAGTAGAAAGAGGGACATAATAAAGATTAGAGCAGAAATAAATAAAATTGAGAATAATAAAACAATAGAAAAAAATCAATGAAAGCAAGAGCTGGTTCTTCAAGAAAATAAACACAATAGATAAACCCCTAGCCAGACTTCTCAAGAAAAAAAAGAGAATCTACTCACATAAACAGAATCAGAAGGAAGGAAAAATCACGACAGACCCCATAGAAATACAAAGAGTTATTATAGAATACCATGAAATGAGATATCACCTCACACCAGTAAGGATCGCCACCATCCAAAAGACAAACAACAACAAATGTTGGCGAGGTTGTGGAGAAAGGGGAACCCTCCTACACTGCTGGTGGGAATGTAAATTAGTTCAACCATTGTGGAAAGCAGTATGGAGGTTCCTCAAAAAACTAAAAATGGAAAAACCATTTGACCCAGGAATTCCACTTCTAGGAATTTACCCCAAGAATCCAGGAATCTCAGTTACAAAAAGATACATATACCCCGGTGTTTATCGCAGCACTATTTACAATAGCCAAGAAATGGAAGCAACCTAAGTGTCCACCAGTAGATGAATGGAAAAAGAAGAGGTGGTACATATACACAATGGAATATTATTCAGCCATAAGAAGAAAACAGATCCTACCATTTGCAACAACATGGATGGAGCTAGAGGGTATTATGCTCAGTGAAATGAGCCAGGTGGAGAAAGACAAGTACCAAATGATTTCACTCATCTGTGGAGTATAAGAACAAAGAAAACCTGAAGGAACAAAACAGCAGCACAATCACAGAACCCAAGAATGGACTAACAGTTACCAAAGGGAAAGGGACTGGGGAGGATGGGTGGGAAGGGAGGGATAAGGGCAGGGAAAAAGAAAGGGGGCATTACGATTAGCATGTGTAATGTGGGCGGGGGCATGGGGAGGCGTGTACAACACAGAGAAGACGAGTAGGGATTTTACAGCATCTTACTATGCTGATGGACAGTGTCTGCAATGGGGTTTGTGGGGGAGACTTGGTGAAGGGGGTAGCCTAGTAAACGTAATGTTCTTCATGTAAATGTAGATTAATGATACCAAAAATAAGACATATATACCCCTGTGTTTATCACAGCACTATTTACAATAGCCAAGAAATGGAAGCAACCGAAGTGTCCATCAGTAGATGAATGGATAAAGAAGATGTGTACATATACACAATGGAATATTATTCAGCCGTAAGAGGAAAACAAATTTTACCATTTGCAACAACATGGATGGAGCTAGAGGGCATTATGCTCACTGAAATAAGCCAGGTTGAAAAAGACAAGTATCAAATGATTTCACTCATCTGTGGAGTATAAGAACAAAGAAAAAACTGAAGGAATAAAACAGTAGAAGACTCACAGAACCCAAGAATGGACTAACAGGTACCAAAGGGAAAGGGACTGGGGAGGATGAGTGGGAAGGGAGGGACAAGGGGGTAGGGGGCTATTACAATTAGCAGACATAACGTAGTGGGGGGCACGGGGAGGGCTGTACAACACAGAGAAACAAGTAGTGATTCTATAGCATCTTACTATGCTGATGGACAGTGACTGTAATGGGGTAGGTGGTGGGGACTTGATGATGGGGGGAGTGTAGTAACCATAATGTTGCTTATGTAATTGTAGATTAATGATACGAAGAAAAAAAAAAGTCTAGATTTCACATTTATCACAGAGAACAACAAACAAGCCAGATATACCTTAATTCTCCTTTCTTAGCAGTGGAAAATCAGGAGAAAAAGCAAATCAAGTTAGCACTCCTTTGCCATAAATTAGGCAGTCCAGGTTTCCATGCTTGAGAAAAATACTGAATAACAGAAAAGTGAAGAACAACAGAATAATATTTAGCAATGAAAAAGAACAAAATAGTGATAAATACATTAAGGTGGATGAATCTCAAAAACATGCCACGTGAAAGCAATCAGCAAACACTATTTGATTCCATGTTATATGAAATTCCTAGACAAGGCAAATCTATAGAGACAGAAAGAAGATCAGCTGTTGCCTATGGCTGATGTTGGGGCATGGGAACCAGGAGCAACTGCCAATGGGCACAGGGAAATTTTAGAGGGGGTTATAAAAATGTTTTAATACTGGGTTATGGTTGGGCAATTGTATAAAAATCGGGAAACTATGTAGTGGGTGAACATTATGTGTGTATTATACCTCAATAAACGCTGCTAAAAAAAATGTCAAATAGAAAACAGAGCAATTATCTTTAGAGATACTTGTTTAGAGGCACAAATGCTTAGAGATACTTGCCTTCAGCAGCACAAACAGAAACAACCTCCAGAGCCTTGGAGGAGAACTGCTCACACTCGTCTGCCACCATGTGGCCACAGAGTGGGAACCCATCCACTTTTGCATTTTTCCGATACAGGTCAACCCTGTGTATCTTGGCATCAGGGACACCTTTGCAGAAGGGAGACATTGTGTATGGCTTGTTCTTAGAATACCTGTGACACCTGGTGGGGAGCCGGCCCATGGTGATACCAGGATCTTCAGTGGCACACCGAAGGGAAAGAATCTATTTTATGAACCAGCACTACTCTGATACCTAAACCAGATAAAAACCACATAAGAAGACTACAGACTATGATTCCTCATGGACACACACACACAAAACTCCTTTATTTCTTTAAAGCTGAAAACCAAATTCAGGTATATACGAAAAAGAGTAATACACCACGATCAACTGGGGTTTATCCGAGGAATGCAAAGTTGTTTAACACTAGAAACCATAAGGAATCCACAAAAGAACTACTAGAACTAATAACTGAATTCAGCAAAGTTGCAGTATACAAAATCAATACACAGAAATCTGTTGCATTCCTACATACTAACAACAAACAAACAGAAAGAAAATTAGGAAAACAACTCCATTTATAATTACATCAAAAAGAATAAAATACCTAGGAATAAACCTACCCAAGGAGGTGAAAGACCTATATTCTGAAAACTAAAAGACACTCATGAGAGAAATTAAAGGAGACTCCAATAAATGAAAATCTATCCCATGCTCATGGAAAAGAAGAATTAATATTGTCAAAATGGCCACCCTGCCCAAAGCAATGTACAGATTCAATGCAATCCCTATCAAAATGCCAACAGCTCTCCTCAATGAACTAGAACAAATAGTTCTAAAATTCATATGGAACACAAAAGGCCCCAAATAGCCAAACCAATCCTGAGGAAGAAGAAGTACAAAGCTGAGGGGATTAAACTCCCTGGCTTCAAGCTTTACTACAAAGCCACAGTAATCAAAACAATTTGGTACTGGCAGAAGACCAGGCCAATAGATCAATGGAATAGAATAGACAGGCCAGGTATAAAACCATCCACATTTGGTCAGTTAATACATGATCAAGGAGCCATGGATTTATAACGGGGAAAAGTCAGCCCCTTAACAAACAGTGTTGGCAAAACTGGACAGCTACATGTATGAGAACGAACTGGGTTATTGTCTGACTCATACACAGAAGTAAACTCTAAATGAACTGAATGTAAGTCATGAAACCATAAAAGTCTTACAACAGAACGTAGGCAAAAATCTCTTTAATATAAGCATGAGCAAATTTTCCTGCACACATCTCCTCAGTCTAGGGAAACAAAATAAAAAATGAACAAGTGGGACTATATCAAAGTAAAATGCTTCTGTACAGCAAAGGACACCATCAGCAGAACAAAAGGGCATCCTACATATGGGAGAATATCTGACAAGAGGTTAACATCCAAAGCATATAAGCAGCTCATATGCCTCAACACCCAAAAAGCAAATGACCCAATTAAATAATTGGTGGAGGAGGACCTGAACAAACACTTCTCCAAAGAAGCAATACAAATGGCCAACAGGCACATGAAGAGATGCGCCACATCGCTAAATCATGAGGAAAATGCAAATTAAAGCCACAATGAAATATCACCTCACACCAGGTAGAATGGTCCTATCCAAAAGACAAGAAATAACAACTGTTGGCAAGGATGCGGAGAAATGGGAACCCTCCTACACTGTTGGTGGGAATTCAAATTGGTGCAACCACTGTGGAAAGCAGTACGGAGGTTCCTCAAATAATTGAAAATAGAAATACCATATGACGCAATTATTCAACTTCAAGGAACTTACCTGAAGAAAACAAAATCCCCGATTCGAAGTTATTTGCACCCCTATGTTTATTACAGCACTATTTGCAATGGCCAAGATATGGAAGCAACCTAAGTGTCCATCAATTGATGAATGGAGAAAGAAGAAGTGGTACACATACACAATGGAAAGGTATTCAGCCATAAAAAGAAAAAAAATCCTGTTATTTGCAACGACGTAGATGTATCTCATGGGTATCATGCTCAGTGAAATAAGCCAAGCATAGAAACACAAATACCATCTGATTTCACTTACGTTTGGAGTATAAACACAAAGCAAAACAGAAGGAACAAAACAGCAGTAGACTATCATAGACACTGAGAAGTGACTAGTGGTTACCAAGGGGGAAGAGTTGGGGTAGACTGGCAAGGATGATGAGGGGGATAAAGGAGCACAATACTTGGCAATCACTATATAAATCTGTCACGTGGGTTGTAGGACAGCATGGAGAACACAGTCAATGATTCTGTAACATCTTCTTATGTGGACAGTTAGTAACCGCCCTAGAGGGGGGTGAGGACTTAGTAGTATGGGTAACTGTTGAACGACTGTGTTGTACATGTGAAGCAAACATAAAATTGTACATGAATGATACTTCAACAAAAAGATAATTTAAAAATTAAAATAAAAGAACACCAGTCTGTAGAATTCATCATATAAACTGATTAAGAAGTAGGTGCAGAAAAACTTGTTAATAAAGTTCCACAGCCATTTATGACTAAAAGAAGAAACTTAGCAAGGTACGATGGCTTCACAAATGTTATCTACAAAAATGCATACACTAATACACTTCATGGTGCAGACTGAATGCTTTTCCCTCAGATTAGGAACAAGAGAAAAACATGACTACTTTAAGCATCTTTATTCAAAATTGTACTGGAAGTCCTAGCTAGAGCACAAGGCAAGGAAAATAAGTAAAAGCTGTAGTTTGGAAGTAAAACTGTCTTTATTCACATATGACATGACTGCATAGAAAATGGCAAAGCATTTACCTAAAACATCCTACAAAACTCGTAACTAAATTTAGCAAAGCCACAGGATACAAGATTAATACCTGAACATCAACTCTATTTCTAGGTACTAGCAATGAACACTTACAAAATGAAAACTTTAAGTGAGAGAGAGACAATTACTGCATGATGTGGCTTATATGTGGAATCTAAAAAACAAAACAACACCCAGAGTCAATAGATACAGAGAACAGCTTGGTGGTTGCCAGAGGGAAGGAGTTAGGGGATGAGTGGATGTGGGGGATTAAGTGAGAAGTACAGTTTCCACCTATAAAATAAATAGGTCATGGGGATGTAATGTAATGCGTGGGTAAGAGTCAGCAATATTGTATTAGCTCTGTAAGATGACGATGATAACTAGACTTATTGGTGACCATTTTGCAATGCATACAAAAGTCAAATCCCTATGTTGTACATCTGAAACAATATACTGTTGTAATTAATTATACATCAAAAAACAGCAAAACAAGAAACTGAAATTTACAAATCAATACTATTTACAAGTGGTAAATACTGTACGTTTTCTTACCAGTAACGTTTCTCCCTGCCCTTTCTTCTATCACCCCACACTATTATATATATTGTGTGTCAAACAATACAGTCTACAACAACATTAATAAATTCTTTTTATGGGCAGACAGAGGGGGCAAAATCATAACATTTTCTTTTAAAACCCCAAAGCCTTGTTGATATACTCATCTCTTAAAGTGAGGAGTCAACAAATAATAAAAAGATATGACTTAAAGTTATTAAGGGAACTGATGGAAGAACTAGAAACTGTTCCATAAATATAATAAAAGGACAGAGGCGGGACAGTACTGAGATGGGAAATATCAGCTAAACCTTTAGTATAAATACAGCACACACACAAATTATTTATTGATGTAACTGAAGAAGCAGATGAAAGAATTTTAAAAGTAGTGCTCTGAGGACAGTGGATGGGGCAGGATGAGAAAGGGTGGGTTAGCTGTTGTTTCTCAGGGTGAGCCCTTCTATATGATGTTTTTAAAATCACGAGCACACTACTACTTCAATAGAAAAGTTATTTTGGGAAAACAAAAACAAAACGCAAGTCTAGGAGGAAACACAAAACACTGTTATCAGCAGAAATTATATTGTAGCCGGGTTTCTCATTTGGCAGGAAATTTAAGGCAACAGCTCTTAGGGGACATTCTTGAAAAGGAGTGAAAAGCCCCCCTGAACTCAGAACCGCTCAGCTCCGGAAAGTGTAAGTGGTACATTATAAACTCCCAGACTTCTGGTAAGTAGGCCGTCGTTTCACAGTGCTACTCAACAAACTGAAGACAGCCCCTTAAGGTTTTCACCACCTTTTACCCTCTGCCCCACGTGAATTCCTTTGCTCAGTCTTCCCCAGAAGCTGCTTCTTTTCCCTACACATCCTGGTAACTACAGCAACAGATGCAGAGCTTAAGGTGATGCAGCCAGCCCTCTAGCGGTCGGTCCAAAAAGGCGATTCCCAATTCCACCGACCAAGCAAGCAAGCAGGAAGGATCACCCACACTATATTATACAACAGCTAAACATTGAGGGAAGTGCAGAAACTGAAGCCGCTGCACTAACAACAAATCAACAGCTAGTTTACCCACGCCTTTCTTTTAAAATGCAAGTTTGATAAGGAAAAGCAGGAACACAGTTCCCCACTGACACAAAGTATGCAGCCAAGCTTCCCACTTTGGGGAAATTTGCAGGAGTCAGCACATCTTGAATGCAATGGATGAACCCCACTCAGGGAAAACCACCTTCATGATCATAGTATCTCCCCTGCCAGGTAAGTACAAAAAAAACCCCGCTTTCTGACACCTCCCCATCGGATTCCAAACACTTTGAACACCAAGGGTCACTCTCATCAGGCAAGCTCTACACTGTCATGAAACAGTTCTCCAAACTGTAGAAGCTACCCAGTAGCAGTTGGATACTGTGAAATTTGCAAAAACCGTAAACACATAAATACAATCCTGAACACGGACCAGCAGACACTGTGCTCATCTACCTACTCTGGGCAACTTGTGGTGACCTCACAACAGCTCCTGAAATCTGCAAGGTGTGGCTGATGTGGTGGGCTAAATAATGAACGGCCCACCAAAAAACGTCCCACGTCCTAATCCCTGGAGCCTGTGAACATATCTCTGGGGCAAAAAGAATTTTGCTGGTGTGACCAAGGATTTTAGATGGGAGTATCTCAAATTATCCAGGTAGGCCTAATGTAATTACAGGACTCTCAGGAAGGAAGCAGAAAGGCCAAAGAAACAGATGCCAGAAACGAGGTTTTAAATGAAGGAAGGAGAGGACTATGAACAAGGGAGTAAGAGAGAGAGCTTCTTGAAAATTGGGAAAAGTAAGGTAGCCCCCCACTTACTTTTGACCCCTAGAGCCAGAAGCTGAATTTACTGGACACCGGAACGAAAATATACCAGAACACCAATAAACATGTCAAACCTTGAAACAAAAAAGCAGCTCTTCACGTAGCGTCCAACACGTACTTTTGACCTCAACAACCAGAAACCGTTCTTTCTTTGAACTTACTGGAAACACAGGGCAAATACACTACGGCAATAAACCTTTACAAGACCTCAAAACGAGTAAAAGAAGACAGACCGAAATAACTCCTGGGATATATGAGCAGTTACTGGAAGCCCAAAAACTCTCGAGTTTTCACTAACACCAACTGCTTGATACTACCTGCACTACGTCCACAAGATATTTGACAAGCCACAAGACCTTTTCTTCGCACGGACAGAATCAGGGGAAAGCGCGAACGCAGTCCCCCACTACCACAAATTATGCAGTCGAGTTTCCCACATTTGGGGAAATCGCAGGGGTCAGCACATCCGGAGTGCAATGGATAAGCCTCGCCCTGGGAAAACCACCTTCGTGATCATGGTATCTCCCCTGCCAGGTAAGTATGAGTTGCTCAGCGGGCCCGGCACCTCACCCTCAGATTCAAATCACTATGAACAGAGGGGCGCTTTTCTCATGCAGCCTACCGTTCCCCCTCTTTCTGGAATGAAGAGAATCCAGACTATTCCTAACAGGAGGCACTAGTTTGCATACCGGCATATTGCCAAAATCTTGGGAAATATATGCCTAGTGTAAGCATGACCAGCAGTCACTGCGCCAATCTACATGTTCCACACCCCTTTTGCTGATCTCATTTAGCGCGTCCCTTGCTCTCTAAGTGGTGTTCCCGTAAAACTGGAAACACGCTCTACGGATTTAAAGGCAAACATTTAGTTCCTTCAAGGGTTCGGCGCTAGAGACGTCACTGATGTTTGGCGCACTTCAAAAGCAGCTATCACGTCACTGAAAGAGCAACTCTAAAAAGGTGAAATTTGGCAAAACTACAATCTGTAAATCCAGTCCACGTATTGCCAAAAATATGTTGTTCGTTCAAAGCTTCAAGGACAAGTGCAAAATATGCTCTCTTTCAAATCTGCAGCAAAAAAATCACCTTTAAGTGAAAGATCACTTGCACAAACACTGATTCCAATTTTGATGGGAGCAAACTAGGGAAAAGCTCCCACAGCGCCCCCACCTACACACGTGTTTGGAGAATTCACAGGGACCCGCGCAGCCCGCGATGCGATGATGGCCCTCACCGTTGGAAACCACCTTCCTCATCAGTGTCCCCTCTCCAAAGCAAAAATAAATTTTGTTTTGACGGGTCTTTAGAGCCTCCCAGGCTCATAACTAAAAATGCCCAAGATGAGCAGAATACCTGGCCAACAGTAAGCACAAGAATTATTACTTACTGTTTCTCATAAGAATAACAGTAGACCTACTATTAATATGTATTTTAAATTAAAAACAGCCCAGTTAAAAAGCGGGAAAGGATGTACACCCATGTACACAGCAGCATTATTCGGAACAGCCAAGAGGTGGAAGCAACCCAAGTGTCCACCCACAGATGGATAAGCAAAGAAAATCTGGTAGAGACATACAATGGAATATTACTGAGCCTCAAAAGTGAAAATTCTGACACATGCTACAATATGGAGGAATTTTCAGGAGGTGGTGGCTGCCGCTGGCTAGGGGAAGGGGAAGGGGAACTGGGGAGTTGTTTAATGGGTAGAGTTTCAGGTTTGTGAGACAAAGTTCTGGAAAGCAGTTGCACAACACTGTGAATACAATGAATGCTAATGAACTGTATACTTAAAAATAGTTAAGATGGTAAATTTTGTTACTGGCATTTTACCACTATTAAAAATTACAAGTTAGCAAAGGATATACATAGTTCCCATGACACAATTTATTTGGCCAATTAAATTATATGAAAAGATTTTTAACTTCTCTTAGTAATGAGATAATCATGATTTAAAGTCAATTGTACCTCAAGAAAAAAGAAAAAAAAAAAGGACTGTTAAGGGCCACTGCTGGGTTGAAGGAGGGAAGAGAAGCCCTTATACGTTATTAGTACAAGCTTAAGTGATACAAACATTTGGCAGTATGATTCAAAATGAAAATATGTACAATCTGACACAGCAATTCTACTTCAAAGAATGTTTCCAGAGAGAGAGAAAGGAAAGGGAGGAGCAATAGAAGGAGAAGGGGAGAGGAAGAATGCCCACCGAGGCAGGGCCACAAACACAAGGGTCCCAGGGTAGATATTCAGATGTTCAACCTGTATGCCAGTCTTCTTAATTTTGAGTATAATACTTAGCACAGATGTTCAAACATTCTAAGGCAGGGTCAACACGCTTTTTTGATAAAGGGCCAGATAATGAAGACTTTAGGCCTTGCAGGCCACCTAACCCCTGTCGCAAATACCTAACTCTGCCACAGCGTGGTAAAAAGGCCACTCCTGCTAAAGGCAACCGGTCCAGGGGCTTGAAGCAGCCCAGGCTGTTGCCTGAGGACCAAGCAGCTCATGAGACCTGGTCTAACACCGTTTTATTACTTGCACTAGTCCCATAACAGAAATACCAAACAGAAACCACAAGAGCTGTTCTTCGTACAGACAGAATCAGGGGAAAGCGCGAACGCAGTCCCCCACTTACCACAAATTATGCAGCCAAGTTTCCCACATTTGGGGAAATCGCAGGGGTCAGCACATCCGGAGTGCAATGGATAAGCCATCTCTACTCTAGAGTGCAGTGCATCTCTGACCACTTTCCTGCAGCGCTGGAGAGGAAGAGCCCCAGGTCCCACTCTGAAACTCCTCCCCAAAGCAAGGCCTCCCCAGCTGACCTCACTTGTGGGTGACAGCTTTCAGGAGGGACCAGATGACAGGCTGAGGCAGAGGCTTCTGGGGGGTGCTTTTCTCCCTCTTCCCCCCAGCCTCAGCTCGGATGTGCTTGGTGTGCCGGCCGTGGATAAATACGGCCTCTAAGGTGCTGCACGTGGTATTGGCGTCTCCGTCTTCACTAGTCACCATTGTGTCCGAGGACACATAGTGCTTGTGCGACGACTTCACAGTTCCCACTAGCTTCTTCTTGATGACCTAGGCTGTGCCAGACAGAACACGGGCCTTTAGAAGATCCTATGGCAACCCCTGGAACGTAACTCTGCCTGTCACCAAATACATGCACACCCACGTGTGTATACATGAATGCATGTGTTTATATAGCAAACTAGCACATTTTATAATTATAGAAAATAAAGCATAAATAAAAAAGGGAGAATCACCCACTTATATCACACAGATGTACTGCTGTTTCTTTTTACAAAGGTATTTTGTATTTTTTTTAAACTGCACTTCAGTGAGCGACGGCCATATAAATCTTGTGTTTAAACGTTGGCTCCATCATAGTTAGAGCTACAGGAGCTTGGGTGTAATCCATCAGGAACAGCGGTGAGGCTTTCCACCTTATTTACATGACCAAGATTCTGCAGAGATATTACAAGCCAAGAGGCAAAAAGTGCTGCTTTACAATAAAAATCATGAAGAAAACAGGAGCATGACCTACATTAAGAAAGACCTGAGGCCTGGCAGTCAGAGGCCTCAGTTTAGTCTCAGCTTTGTCAGTCAACAGCTGGGTCACCTCAGACATTTCGCTTGACCTCTCTGAGCTTCAATTTCCTCATCTATTAAAATGAAGGCACTGCTTCCCGATCAATAGCACTTTGACACAGGACTAGGTTTTTATCACCCTTCTGTCCTCAACACTAGGCACGGTTCCCGGAACATATAAGTACCCAATAAATGTTTGTTAAATGAGGAAGTTATAAAGTATACACAAAGTCCTTTGGAAATATAAAGACAGTTCTATCATAATATAACCATGTCAGATTTAACCTGAGTGTTTGAAAAAGACTAGAGAAGAATGCAGAAAACATGGTCTGAATTTCTAGGTGACAGGATTATGGATATTTTACTGTTTATTTTTATTTTAGCCCAAACAGTTCTTTGTAATGTTCTTTGAAAATTCACATGTTCTTTTTTATAACAGGTTTAATGACATAATTTACATAGCATAAACTTCACTCATTTAAAGTATACAGTTCAAAATAGACTTCAAAACAAAGAAAGTCACAAGAGACAAAGAAGGACATTACATAATGATAAAAGGGTCAATCCAACAAGAAGATATAACCATTATAAATATCTGTGCTCCCAACACAGGAGCACCGACATATGTGAAACAAATACTAACTGAATTAAAAGGGGAAATAGAATGCAATACATTCATTCTAGGAGACGTCAACCCTCCACTAATTCTGAAGGACAGATCAACCAGACAGAAAATGAGTAGGGAGACAGAGGCCCTGAACAACACAATAGAACAGATGGACCTAACAGACATCTACAGAACTCTACATCCAAAAGCAGCAGAATACACATTCTTCTCAAGTGCACATGGAACATTTTCAAGAACAGATCATATACTAGGCCACAAAAAGAGCCTCAGTAATTTCAAAAAGACTGAAGTTGTACCAACCAGCTTCTCAGACCACAAAGGTGTGAAACTAGAAATAAATTACACAAAGAGTATGAAAAACCCCACAAACACAGGGAGGCTTCACAACATGCTCCTAAATAACCAATGGATCAATGACCAAATGAAAACACAGATCAAGCAATATATGGAGACAAATGACAACAATAATTCAACACCGCAAAACCTGTGGGATGCAGCCAAGGCCGTGCTAAGAGGAAAGTATATTGCAATACAGGCCTGCCTCAGGAAAGAAGATCAATCCCATATGAGCAGTCTAAACTCACAATTAATGAAACTAGAAAAAGAACAACAAATGAGGCCCAAAGTCAGTAGAAAGAGGGACATAATAAAGATTAGAGCAGAAATAAATAAAATTGAGAATAATAAAACAATAGAAAAAAATCAATGAAAGCAAGAGCTGGTTCTTCAAGAAAATAAACACAATAGATAAACCCCTAGCCAGACTTCTCAAGAAAAAAAAGAGAATCTACTCACATAAACAGAATCAGAAGGAAGGAAAAATCACGACAGACCCCATAGAAATACAAAGAGTTATTATAGAATACCATGAAATGAGATATCACCTCACACCAGTAAGGATCGCCACCATCCAAAAGACAAACAACAACAAATGTTGGCGAGGTTGTGGAGAAAGGGGAACCCTCCTACACTGCTGGTGGGAATGTAAATTAGTTCAACCATTGTGGAAAGCAGTATGGAGGTTCCTCAAAAAACTAAAAATGGAAAAACCATTTGACCCAGGAATTCCACTTCTAGGAATTTACCCCAAGAATCCAGGAATCTCAGTTACAAAAAGATACATATACCCCGGTGTTTATCGCAGCACTATTTACAATAGCCAAGAAATGGAAGCAACCTAAGTGTCCACCAGTAGATGAATGGAAAAAGAAGAGGTGGTACATATACACAATGGAATATTATTCAGCCATAAGAAGAAAACAGATCCTACCATTTGCAACAACATGGATGGAGCTAGAGGGTATTATGCTCAGTGAAATGAGCCAGGTGGAGAAAGACAAGTACCAAATGATTTCACTCATCTGTGGAGTATAAGAACAAAGAAAACCTGAAGGAACAAAACAGCAGCACAATCACAGAACCCAAGAATGGACTAACAGTTACCAAAGGGAAAGGGACTGGGGAGGATGGGTGGGAAGGGAGGGATAAGGGCAGGGAAAAAGAAAGGGGGCATTACGATTAGCATGTGTAATGTGGGCGGGGGCATGGGGAGGCGTGTACAACACAGAGAAGACGAGTAGGGATTTTACAGCATCTTACTATGCTGATGGACAGTGTCTGCAATGGGGTTTGTGGGGGAGACTTGGTGAAGGGGGTAGCCTAGTAAACGTAATGTTCTTCATGTAAATGTAGATTAATGATACCAAAAATAAGACATATATACCCCTGTGTTTATCACAGCACTATTTACAATAGCCAAGAAATGGAAGCAACCGAAGTGTCCATCAGTAGATGAATGGATAAAGAAGATGTGTACATATACACAATGGAATATTATTCAGCCGTAAGAGGAAAACAAATTTTACCATTTGCAACAACATGGATGGAGCTAGAGGGCATTATGCTCACTGAAATAAGCCAGGTTGAAAAAGACAAGTATCAAATGATTTCACTCATCTGTGGAGTATAAGAACAAAGAAAAAACTGAAGGAATAAAACAGTAGAAGACTCACAGAACCCAAGCATGGACTAACAGGTACCAAAGGGAAAGGGACTGGGGAGGATGAGTGGGAAGGGAGGGACAAGGGGGTAGGGGGCTATTACAATTAGCAGACATAACGTAGTGGGGGGCACGGGGAGGGCTGTACAACACAGAGAAACAAGTAGTGATTCTATAGCATCTTACTATGCTGATGGACAGTGACTGTAATGGGGTAGGTGGTGGGGACTTGATGATGGGGGGAGTGTAGTAACCATAATGTTGCTTATGTAATTGTAGATTAATGATACGAAGAAAAAAAAAAGTCTAGATTTCACATTTATCACAGAGAACAACAAACAAGCCAGATATACCTTAATTCTCCTTTCTTAGCAGTGGAAAATCAGGAGAAAAAGCAAATCAAGTTAGCACTCCTTTGCCATAAATTAGGCAGTCCAGGTTTCCATGCTTGAGAAAAATACTGAATAACAGAAAAGTGAAGAACAACAGAATAATATTTAGCAATGAAAAAGAACAAAATAGTGATAAATACATTAAGGTGGATGAATCTCAAAAACATGCCACGTGAAAGCAATCAGCAAACACTATTTGATTCCATGTTATATGAAATTCCTAGACAAGGCAAATCTATAGAGACAGAAAGAAGATCAGCTGTTGCCTATGGCTGATGTTGGGGCATGGGAACCAGGAGCAACTGCCAATGGGCACAGGGAAATTTTAGAGGGGGTTATAAAAATGTTTTAATACTGGGTTATGGTTGGGCAATTGTATAAAAATCGGGAAACTATGTAGTGGGTGAACATTATGTGTGTATTATACCTCAATAAACGCTGCTAAAAAAAATGTCAAATAGAAAACAGAGCAATTATCTTTAGAGATACTTGTTTAGAGGCACAAATGCTTAGAGATACTTGCCTTCAGCAGCACAAACAGAAACAACCTCCAGAGCCTTGGAGGAGAACTGCTCACACTCGTCTGCCACCATGTGGCCACAGAGTGGGAACCCATCCACTTTTGCATTTTTCCGATACAGGTCAACCCTGTGTATCTTGGCATCAGGGACACCTTTGCAGAAGGGAGACATTGTGTATGGCTTGTTCTTAGAATACCTGTGACACCTGGTGGGGAGCCGGCCCATGGTGATACCAGGATCTTCAGTGGCACACCGAAGGGAAAGAATCTATTTTATGAACCAGCACTACTCTGATACCTAAACCAGATAAAAACCACATAAGAAGACTACAGACTATGATTCCTCATGGACACACACACACAAAACTCCTTTATTTCTTTAAAGCTGAAAACCAAATTCAGGTATATACGAAAAAGAGTAATACACCACGATCAACTGGGGTTTATCCGAGGAATGCAAAGTTGTTTAACACTAGAAACCATAAGGAATCCACAAAAGAACTACTAGAACTAATAACTGAATTCAGCAAAGTTGCAGTATACAAAATCAATACACAGAAATCTGTTGCATTCCTACATACTAACAACAAACAAACAGAAAGAAAATTAGGAAAACAACTCCATTTATAATTACATCAAAAAGAATAAAATACCTAGGAATAAACCTACCCAAGGAGGTGAAAGACCTATATTCTGAAAACTAAAAGACACTCATGAGAGAAATTAAAGGAGACTCCAATAAATGAAAATCTATCCCATGCTCATGGAAAAGAAGAATTAATATTGTCAAAATGGCCACCCTGCCCAAAGCAATGTACAGATTCAATGCAATCCCTATCAAAATGCCAACAGCTCTCCTCAATGAACTAGAACAAATAGTTCTAAAATTCATATGGAACACAAAAGGCCCCAAATAGCCAAACCAATCCTGAGGAAGAAGAAGTACAAAGCTGAGGGGATTAAACTCCCTGGCTTCAAGCTTTACTACAAAGCCACAGTAATCAAAACAATTTGGTACTGGCAGAAGACCAGGCCAATAGATCAATGGAATAGAATAGACAGGCCAGGTATAAAACCATCCACATTTGGTCAGTTAATACATGATCAAGGAGCCATGGATTTATAACGGGGAAAAGTCAGCCCCTTAACAAACAGTGTTGGCAAAACTGGACAGCTACATGTATGAGAACGAACTGGGTTATTGTCTGACTCATACACAGAAGTAAACTCTAAATGAACTGAATGTAAGTCATGAAACCATAAAAGTCTTACAACAGAACGTAGGCAAAAATCTCTTTAATATAAGCATGAGCAAATTTTCCTGCACACATCTCCTCAGTCTAGGGAAACAAAATAAAAAATGAACAAGTGGGACTATATCAAAGTAAAATGCTTCTGTACAGCAAAGGACACCATCAGCAGAACAAAAGGGCATCCTACATATGGGAGAATATCTGACAAGAGGTTAACATCCAAAGCATATAAGCAGCTCATATGCCTCAACACCCAAAAAGCAAATGACCCAATTAAATAATTGGTGGAGGAGGACCTGAACAAACACTTCTCCAAAGAAGCAATACAAATGGCCAACAGGCACATGAAGAGATGCGCCACATCGCTAAATCATGAGGAAAATGCAAATTAAAGCCACAATGAAATATCACCTCACACCAGGTAGAATGGTCCTATCCAAAAGACAAGAAATAACAACTGTTGGCAAGGATGCGGAGAAATGGGAACCCTCCTACACTGTTGGTGGGAATTCAAATTGGTGCAACCACTGTGGAAAGCAGTACGGAGGTTCCTCAAATAATTGAAAATAGAAATACCATATGACGCAATTATTCAACTTCAAGGAACTTACCTGAAGAAAACAAAATCCCCGATTCGAAGTTATTTGCACCCCTATGTTTATTACAGCACTATTTGCAATGGCCAAGATATGGAAGCAACCTAAGTGTCCATCAATTGATGAATGGAGAAAGAAGAAGTGGTACACATACACAATGGAAAGGTATTCAGCCATAAAAAGAAAAAAAATCCTGTTATTTGCAACGACGTAGATGTATCTCATGGGTATCATGCTCAGTGAAATAAGCCAAGCATAGAAACACAAATACCATCTGATTTCACTTACGTTTGGAGTATAAACACAAAGCAAAACAGAAGGAACAAAACAGCAGTAGACTATCATAGACACTGAGAAGTGACTAGTGGTTACCAAGGGGGAAGAGTTGGGGTAGACTGGCAAGGATGATGAGGGGGATAAAGGAGCACAATACTTGGCAATCACTATATAAATCTGTCACGTGGGTTGTAGGACAGCATGGAGAACACAGTCAATGATTCTGTAACATCTTCTTATGTGGACAGTTAGTAACCGCCCTAGAGGGGGGTGAGGACTTAGTAGTATGGGTAACTGTTGAACGACTGTGTTGTACATGTGAAGCAAACATAAAATTGTACATGAATGATACTTCAACAAAAAGATAATTTAAAAATTAAAATAAAAGAACACCAGTCTGTAGAATTCATCATATAAACTGATTAAGAAGTAGGTGCAGAAAAACTTGTTAATAAAGTTCCACAGCCATTTATGACTAAAAGAAGAAACTTAGCAAGGTACGATGGCTTCACAAATGTTATCTACAAAAATGCATACACTAATACACTTCATGGTGCAGACTGAATGCTTTTCCCTCAGATTAGGAACAAGAGAAAAACATGACTACTTTAAGCATCTTTATTCAAAATTGTACTGGAAGTCCTAGCTAGAGCACAAGGCAAGGAAAATAAGTAAAAGCTGTAGTTTGGAAGTAAAACTGTCTTTATTCACATATGACATGACTGCATAGAAAATGGCAAAGCATTTACCTAAAACATCCTACAAAACTCGTAACTAAATTTAGCAAAGCCACAGGATACAAGATTAATACCTGAACATCAACTCTATTTCTAGGTACTAGCAATGAACACTTACAAAATGAAAACTTTAAGTGAGAGAGAGACAATTACTGCATGATGTGGCTTATATGTGGAATCTAAAAAACAAAACAACACCCAGAGTCAATAGATACAGAGAACAGCTTGGTGGTTGCCAGAGGGAAGGAGTTAGGGGATGAGTGGATGTGGGGGATTAAGTGAGAAGTACAGTTTCCACCTATAAAATAAATAGGTCATGGGGATGTAATGTAATGCGTGGGTAAGAGTCAGCAATATTGTATTAGCTCTGTAAGATGACGATGATAACTAGACTTATTGGTGACCATTTTGCAATGCATACAAAAGTCAAATCCCTATGTTGTACATCTGAAACAATATACTGTTGTAATTAATTATACATCAAAAAACAGCAAAACAAGAAACTGAAATTTACAAATCAATACTATTTACAAGTGGTAAATACTGTACGTTTTCTTACCAGTAACGTTTCTCCCTGCCCTTTCTTCTATCACCCCACACTATTATATATATTGTGTGTCAAACAATACAGTCTACAACAACATTAATAAATTCTTTTTATGGGCAGACAGAGGGGGCAAAATCATAACATTTTCTTTTAAAACCCCAAAGCCTTGTTGATATACTCATCTCTTAAAGTGAGGAGTCAACAAATAATAAAAAGATATGACTTAAAGTTATTAAGGGAACTGATGGAAGAACTAGAAACTGTTCCATAAATATAATAAAAGGACAGAGGCGGGACAGTACTGAGATGGGAAATATCAGCTAAACCTTTAGTATAAATACAGCACACACACAAATTATTTATTGATGTAACTGAAGAAGCAGATGAAAGAATTTTAAAAGTAGTGCTCTGAGGACAGTGGATGGGGCAGGATGAGAAAGGGTGGGTTAGCTGTTGTTTCTCAGGGTGAGCCCTTCTATATGATGTTTTTAAAATCACGAGCACACTACTACTTCAATAGAAAAGTTATTTTGGGAAAACAAAAACAAAACGCAAGTCTAGGAGGAAACACAAAACACTGTTATCAGCAGAAATTATATTGTAGCCGGGTTTCTCATTTGGCAGGAAATTTAAGGCAACAGCTCTTAGGGGACATTCTTGAAAAGGAGTGAAAAGCCCCCCTGAACTCAGAACCGCTCAGCTCCGGAAAGTGTAAGTGGTACATTATAAACTCCCAGACTTCTGGTAAGTAGGCCGTCGTTTCACAGTGCTACTCAACAAACTGAAGACAGCCCCTTAAGGTTTTCACCACCTTTTACCCTCTGCCCCACGTGAATTCCTTTGCTCAGTCTTCCCCAGAAGCTGCTTCTTTTCCCTACACATCCTGGTAACTACAGCAACAGATGCAGAGCTTAAGGTGATGCAGCCAGCCCTCTAGCGGTCGGTCCAAAAAGGCGATTCCCAATTCCACCGACCAAGCAAGCAAGCAGGAAGGATCACCCACACTATATTATACAACAGCTAAACATTGAGGGAAGTGCAGAAACTGAAGCCGCTGCACTAACAACAAATCAACAGCTAGTTTACCCACGCCTTTCTTTTAAAATGCAAGTTTGATAAGGAAAAGCAGGAACACAGTTCCCCACTGACACAAAGTATGCAGCCAAGCTTCCCACTTTGGGGAAATTTGCAGGAGTCAGCACATCTTGAATGCAATGGATGAACCCCACTCAGGGAAAACCACCTTCATGATCATAGTATCTCCCCTGCCAGGTAAGTACAAAAAAAACCCCGCTTTCTGACACCTCCCCATCGGATTCCAAACACTTTGAACACCAAGGGTCACTCTCATCAGGCAAGCTCTACACTGTCATGAAACAGTTCTCCAAACTGTAGAAGCTACCCAGTAGCAGTTGGATACTGTGAAATTTGCAAAAACCGTAAACACATAAATACAATCCTGAACACGGACCAGCAGACACTGTGCTCATCTACCTACTCTGGGCAACTTGTGGTGACCTCACAACAGCTCCTGAAATCTGCAAGGTGTGGCTGATGTGGTGGGCTAAATAATGAACGGCCCACCAAAAAACGTCCCACGTCCTAATCCCTGGAGCCTGTGAACATATCTCTGGGGCAAAAAGAATTTTGCTGGTGTGACCAAGGATTTTAGATGGGAGTATCTCAAATTATCCAGGTAGGCCTAATGTAATTACAGGACTCTCAGGAAGGAAGCAGAAAGGCCAAAGAAACAGATGCCAGAAACGAGGTTTTAAATGAAGGAAGGAGAGGACTATGAACAAGGGAGTAAGAGAGAGAGCTTCTTGAAAATTGGGAAAAGTAAGGTAGCCCCCCACTTACTTTTGACCCCTAGAGCCAGAAGCTGAATTTACTGGACACCGGAACGAAAATATACCAGAACACCAATAAACATGTCAAACCTTGAAACAAAAAAGCAGCTCTTCACGTAGCGTCCAACACGTACTTTTGACCTCAACAACCAGAAACCGTTCTTTCTTTGAACTTACTGGAAACACAGGGCAAATACACTACAGCAATAAACCTACAAGACCTTAAAACGGGTAAAAGAAGACAGACCGAAATAAGTCCTGGGATACATGAGCAGTTTACTGGAAGCCCAAAAACTCTCGAGTTTTCACGAACACCAACTGCTTGATACTACCTGCACTACGTCCACGTGACATTTGACAAGCCACAAGACCTTTCCTTCGTACGGACAGAAACAGGGGAAAGCGCGAACGCAGTCCCCCACTACCACAAATTATGCAGTCGAGTTTCCCACATTTGGGGAAATCGCAGGGGTCAGCACATCCGGAGTGCAATGGATAAGCCTCGCCCTGGGAAAACCACCTTCGTGATCATGGTATCTCCCCTGCCAGGTAAGTATGAGTTGCTCAGCGGGCCCGGCACCTCACCCTCAGATTCAAATCACTATGAACAGAGGGGCGCTTTTCTCATGCAGCCTACCGTTCCCCCTCTTTCTGGAATGAAGAGAATCCAGACTATTCCTAACAGGAGGCACTAGTTTGCATACCGGCATATTGCCAAAATCTTGGGAAATATATGCCTAGTGTAAGCATGACCAGCAGTCACTGCGCCAATCTACATGTTCCACACCCCTTTTGCTGATCTCATTTAGCGCGTCCCTTGCTCTCTAAGTGGTGTTCCCGTAAAACTGGAAACACGCTCTACGGATTTAAAGGCAAACATTTAGTTCCTTCAAGGGTTCGGCGCTAGAGACGTCACTGATGTTTGGCGCACTTCAAAAGCAGCTATCACGTCACTGAAAGAGCAACTCTAAAAAGGTGAAATTTGGCAAAACTACAATCTGTAAATCCAGTCCACGTATTACCAAAAATATGTTGTTCGTTCAAAGCTTCAAGGACAAGTGCAAAATATGCTCTCTTTCAAATCTGCAGCAAAAAATCACCTTTAAGTGAAAGATCACTTGCACAAACACTGATTCCAATTTTGATGGGAGCAAACTAGGGAAAAGCTCCCACAGCGCCCCCACCTACACACGTGTTTGGAGAATTCACAGGGACCCGCGCAGCCCGCGATGCGATGATGGCCCTCACCGTTGGAAACCACCTTCCTCATCAGTGTCCCCTCTCCAAAGCAAAAATAAATTTTGTTTTGACGGGTCTTTAGAGCCTCCCAGGCTCATAACTAAAAATGCCCAAGATGAGCAGAATACCTGGCCAACAGTAAGCACAAGAATTATTACTTACTGTTTCTCATAAGAATAACAGTAGACCTACTATTAATATGTATTTTAAATTAAAAACAGCCCAGTTAAAAAGTGGGAAAGGATGTACACCCATGTACACAGCAGCATTATTCGGAACAGCCAAGAGGTGGAAGCAACCCAAGTGTCCACCCACAGATGGATAAGCAAAGAAAATCTGGTAGAGACATACAATGGAATATTACTGAGCCTCAAAAGTGAAAATTCTGACACATGCTACAATATGGAGGAATTTTCAGGAGGTGGTGGCTGCCGCTGGCTAGGGGAAGGGGAAGGGGAACTGGGGAGTTGTTTAATGGGTAGAGTTTCAGGTTTGTGAGACAAAGTTCTGGAAAGCAGTTGCACAACACTGTGAATACAATGAATGCTAATGAACTGTATACTTAAAAATAGTTAAGATGGTAAATTTTGTTACTGGCATTTTACCACTATTAAAAATTACAAGTTAGCAAAGGATATACATAGTTCCCATGACACAATTTATTTGGCCAATTAAATTATATGAAAAGATTTTTAACTTCTCTTAGTAATGAGATAATCATGATTTAAAGTCAATTGTACCTCAAGAAAAAAGAAAAAAAAAAAGGACTGTTAAGGGCCACTGCTGGGTTGAAGGAGGGAAGAGAAGCCCTTATACGTTATTAGTACAAGCTTAAGTGATACAAACATTTGGCAGTATGATTCAAAATGAAAATATGTACAATCTGACACAGCAATTCTACTTCAAAGAATGTTTCCAGAGAGAGAGAAAGGAAAGGGAGGAGCAATAGAAGGAGAAGGGGAGAGGAAGAATGCCCACCGAGGCAGGGCCACAAACACAAGGGTCCCAGGGTAGATATTCAGATGTTCAACCTGTATGCCAGTCTTCTTAATTTTGAGTATAATACTTAGCACAGATGTTCAAACATTCTAAGGCAGGGTCAACACGCTTTTTTGATAAAGGGCCAGATAATGAAGACTTTAGGCCTTGCAGGCCACCTAACCCCTGTCGCAAATACCTAACTCTGCCACAGCGTGGTAAAAAGGCCACTCCTGCTAAAGGCAACCGGTCCAGGGGCTTGAAGCAGCCCAGGCTGTTGCCTGAGGACCAAGCAGCTCATGAGACCTGGTCTAACACCGTTTTATTACTTGCACTAGTCCCATAACAGAAATACCAAACAGAAACCACAAGAGCTGTTCTTCGTACAGACAGAATCAGGGGAAAGCGCGAACGCAGTCCCCCACTTACCACAAATTATGCAGCCAAGTTTCCCACATTTGGGGAAATCGCAGGGGTCAGCACATCCGGAGTGCAATGGATAAGCCATCTCTACTCTAGAGTGCAGTGCATCTCTGACCACTTTCCTGCAGCGCTGGAGAGGAAGAGCCCCAGGTCCCACTCTGAAACTCCTCCCCAAAGCAAGGCCTCCCCAGCTGACCTCACTTGTGGGTGACAGCTTTCAGGAGGGACCAGATGACAGGCTGAGGCAGAGGCTTCTGGGGGGTGCTTTTCTCCCTCTTCCCCCCAGCCTCAGCTCGGATGTGCTTGGTGTGCCGGCCGTGGATAAATACGGCCTCTAAGGTGCTGCACGTGGTATTGGCGTCTCCGTCTTCACTAGTCACCATTGTGTCCGAGGACACATAGTGCTTGTGCGACGACTTCACAGTTCCCACTAGCTTCTTCTTGATGACCTAGGCTGTGCCAGACAGAACACGGGCCTTTAGAAGATCCTATGGCAACCCCTGGAACGTAACTCTGCCTGTCACCAAATACATGCACACCCACGTGTGTATACATGAATGCATGTGTTTATATAGCAAACTAGCACATTTTATAATTATAGAAAATAAAGCATAAATAAAAAAGGGAGAATCACCCACTTATATCACACAGATGTACTGCTGTTTCTTTTTACAAAGGTATTTTGTATTTTTTTTAAACTGCACTTCAGTGAGCGACGGCCATATAAATCTTGTGTTTAAACGTTGGCTCCATCATAGTTAGAGCTACAGGAGCTTGGGTGTAATCCATCAGGAACAGCGGTGAGGCTTTCCACCTTATTTACATGACCAAGATTCTGCAGAGATATTACAAGCCAAGAGGCAAAAAGTGCTGCTTTACAATAAAAATCATGAAGAAAACAGGAGCATGACCTACATTAAGAAAGACCTGAGGCCTGGCAGTCAGAGGCCTCAGTTTAGTCTCAGCTTTGTCAGTCAACAGCTGGGTCACCTCAGACATTTCGCTTGACCTCTCTGAGCTTCAATTTCCTCATCTATTAAAATGAAGGCACTGCTTCCCGATCAATAGCACTTTGACACAGGACTAGGTTTTTATCACCCTTCTGTCCTCAACACTAGGCACGGTTCCCGGAACATATAAGTACCCAATAAATGTTTGTTAAATGAGGAAGTTATAAAGTATACACAAAGTCCTTTGGAAATATAAAGACAGTTCTATCATAATATAACCATGTCAGATTTAACCTGAGTGTTTGAAAAAGACTAGAGAAGAATGCAGAAAACATGGTCTGAATTTCTAGGTGACAGGATTATGGATATTTTACTGTTTATTTTTATTTTAGCCCAAACAGTTCTTTGTAATGTTCTTTGAAAATTCACATGTTCTTTTTTATAACAGGTTTAATGACATAATTTACATAGCATAAACTTCACTCATTTAAAGTATACAGTTCAAAATAGACTTCAAAACAAAGAAAGTCACAAGAGACAAAGAAGGACATTACATAATGATAAAAGGGTCAATCCAACAAGAAGATATAACCATTATAAATATCTGTGCTCCCAACACAGGAGCACCGACATATGTGAAACAAATACTAACTGAATTAAAAGGGGAAATAGAATGCAATACATTCATTCTAGGAGACGTCAACCCTCCACTAATTCTGAAGGACAGATCAACCAGACAGAAAATGAGTAGGGAGACAGAGGCCCTGAACAACACAATAGAACAGATGGACCTAACAGACATCTACAGAACTCTACATCCAAAAGCAGCAGAATACACATTCTTCTCAAGTGCACATGGAACATTTTCAAGAACAGATCATATACTAGGCCACAAAAAGAGCCTCAGTAATTTCAAAAAGACTGAAGTTGTACCAACCAGCTTCTCAGACCACAAAGGTGTGAAACTAGAAATAAATTACACAAAGAGTATGAAAAACCCCACAAACACAGGGAGGCTTCACAACATGCTCCTAAATAACCAATGGATCAATGACCAAATGAAAACACAGATCAAGCAATATATGGAGACAAATGACAACAATAATTCAACACCGCAAAACCTGTGGGATGCAGCCAAGGCCGTGCTAAGAGGAAAGTATATTGCAATACAGGCCTGCCTCAGGAAAGAAGATCAATCCCATATGAGCAGTCTAAACTCACAATTAATGAAACTAGAAAAAGAACAACAAATGAGGCCCAAAGTCAGTAGAAAGAGGGACATAATAAAGATTAGAGCAGAAATAAATAAAATTGAGAATAATAAAACAATAGAAAAAAATCAATGAAAGCAAGAGCTGGTTCTTCAAGAAAATAAACACAATAGATAAACCCCTAGCCAGACTTCTCAAGAAAAAAAAGAGAATCTACTCACATAAACAGAATCAGAAGGAAGGAAAAATCACGACAGACCCCATAGAAATACAAAGAGTTATTATAGAATACCATGAAATGAGATATCACCTCACACCAGTAAGGATCGCCACCATCCAAAAGACAAACAACAACAAATGTTGGCGAGGTTGTGGAGAAAGGGGAACCCTCCTACACTGCTGGTGGGAATGTAAATTAGTTCAACCATTGTGGAAAGCAGTATGGAGGTTCCTCAAAAAACTAAAAATGGAAAAACCATTTGACCCAGGAATTCCACTTCTAGGAATTTACCCCAAGAATCCAGGAATCTCAGTTACAAAAAGATACATATACCCCGGTGTTTATCGCAGCACTATTTACAATAGCCAAGAAATGGAAGCAACCTAAGTGTCCACCAGTAGATGAATGGAAAAAGAAGAGGTGGTACATATACACAATGGAATATTATTCAGCCATAAGAAGAAAACAGATCCTACCATTTGCAACAACATGGATGGAGCTAGAGGGTATTATGCTCAGTGAAATGAGCCAGGTGGAGAAAGACAAGTACCAAATGATTTCACTCATCTGTGGAGTATAAGAACAAAGAAAACCTGAAGGAACAAAACAGCAGCACAATCACAGAACCCAAGAATGGACTAACAGTTACCAAAGGGAAAGGGACTGGGGAGGATGGGTGGGAAGGGAGGGATAAGGGCAGGGAAAAAGAAAGGGGGCATTACGATTAGCATGTGTAATGTGGGCGGGGGCATGGGGAGGCGTGTACAACACAGAGAAGACGAGTAGGGATTTTACAGCATCTTACTATGCTGATGGACAGTGTCTGCAATGGGGTTTGTGGGGGAGACTTGGTGAAGGGGGTAGCCTAGTAAACGTAATGTTCTTCATGTAAATGTAGATTAATGATACCAAAAATAAGACATATATACCCCTGTGTTTATCACAGCACTATTTACAATAGCCAAGAAATGGAAGCAACCGAAGTGTCCATCAGTAGATGAATGGATAAAGAAGATGTGTACATATACACAATGGAATATTATTCAGCCGTAAGAGGAAAACAAATTTTACCATTTGCAACAACATGGATGGAGCTAGAGGGCATTATGCTCACTGAAATAAGCCAGGTTGAAAAAGACAAGTATCAAATGATTTCACTCATCTGTGGAGTATAAGAACAAAGAAAAAACTGAAGGAATAAAACAGTAGAAGACTCACAGAACCCAAGCATGGACTAACAGGTACCAAAGGGAAAGGGACTGGGGAGGATGAGTGGGAAGGGAGGGACAAGGGGGTAGGGGGCTATTACAATTAGCAGACATAACGTAGTGGGGGGCACGGGGAGGGCTGTACAACACAGAGAAACAAGTAGTGATTCTATAGCATCTTACTATGCTGATGGACAGTGACTGTAATGGGGTAGGTGGTGGGGACTTGATGATGGGGGGAGTGTAGTAACCATAATGTTGCTTATGTAATTGTAGATTAATGATACGAAGAAAAAAAAAAGTCTAGATTTCACATTTATCACAGAGAACAACAAACAAGCCAGATATACCTTAATTCTCCTTTCTTAGCAGTGGAAAATCAGGAGAAAAAGCAAATCAAGTTAGCACTCCTTTGCCATAAATTAGGCAGTCCAGGTTTCCATGCTTGAGAAAAATACTGAATAACAGAAAAGTGAAGAACAACAGAATAATATTTAGCAATGAAAAAGAACAAAATAGTGATAAATACATTAAGGTGGATGAATCTCAAAAACATGCCACGTGAAAGCAATCAGCAAACACTATTTGATTCCATGTTATATGAAATTCCTAGACAAGGCAAATCTATAGAGACAGAAAGAAGATCAGCTGTTGCCTATGGCTGATGTTGGGGCATGGGAACCAGGAGCAACTGCCAATGGGCACAGGGAAATTTTAGAGGGGGTTATAAAAATGTTTTAATACTGGGTTATGGTTGGGCAATTGTATAAAAATCGGGAAACTATGTAGTGGGTGAACATTATGTGTGTATTATACCTCAATAAACGCTGCTAAAAAAAATGTCAAATAGAAAACAGAGCAATTATCTTTAGAGATACTTGTTTAGAGGCACAAATGCTTAGAGATACTTGCCTTCAGCAGCACAAACAGAAACAACCTCCAGAGCCTTGGAGGAGAACTGCTCACACTCGTCTGCCACCATGTGGCCACAGAGTGGGAACCCATCCACTTTTGCATTTTTCCGATACAGGTCAACCCTGTGTATCTTGGCATCAGGGACACCTTTGCAGAAGGGAGACATTGTGTATGGCTTGTTCTTAGAATACCTGTGACACCTGGTGGGGAGCCGGCCCATGGTGATACCAGGATCTTCAGTGGCACACCGAAGGGAAAGAATCTATTTTATGAACCAGCACTACTCTGATACCTAAACCAGATAAAAACCACATAAGAAGACTACAGACTATGATTCCTCATGGACACACACACACAAAACTCCTTTATTTCTTTAAAGCTGAAAACCAAATTCAGGTATATACGAAAAAGAGTAATACACCACGATCAACTGGGGTTTATCCGAGGAATGCAAAGTTGTTTAACACTAGAAACCATAAGGAATCCACAAAAGAACTACTAGAACTAATAACTGAATTCAGCAAAGTTGCAGTATACAAAATCAATACACAGAAATCTGTTGCATTCCTACATACTAACAACAAACAAACAGAAAGAAAATTAGGAAAACAACTCCATTTATAATTACATCAAAAAGAATAAAATACCTAGGAATAAACCTACCCAAGGAGGTGAAAGACCTATATTCTGAAAACTAAAAGACACTCATGAGAGAAATTAAAGGAGACTCCAATAAATGAAAATCTATCCCATGCTCATGGAAAAGAAGAATTAATATTGTCAAAATGGCCACCCTGCCCAAAGCAATGTACAGATTCAATGCAATCCCTATCAAAATGCCAACAGCTCTCCTCAATGAACTAGAACAAATAGTTCTAAAATTCATATGGAACACAAAAGGCCCCAAATAGCCAAACCAATCCTGAGGAAGAAGAAGTACAAAGCTGAGGGGATTAAACTCCCTGGCTTCAAGCTTTACTACAAAGCCACAGTAATCAAAACAATTTGGTACTGGCAGAAGACCAGGCCAATAGATCAATGGAATAGAATAGACAGGCCAGGTATAAAACCATCCACATTTGGTCAGTTAATACATGATCAAGGAGCCATGGATTTATAACGGGGAAAAGTCAGCCCCTTAACAAACAGTGTTGGCAAAACTGGACAGCTACATGTATGAGAACGAACTGGGTTATTGTCTGACTCATACACAGAAGTAAACTCTAAATGAACTGAATGTAAGTCATGAAACCATAAAAGTCTTACAACAGAACGTAGGCAAAAATCTCTTTAATATAAGCATGAGCAAATTTTCCTGCACACATCTCCTCAGTCTAGGGAAACAAAATAAAAAATGAACAAGTGGGACTATATCAAAGTAAAATGCTTCTGTACAGCAAAGGACACCATCAGCAGAACAAAAGGGCATCCTACATATGGGAGAATATCTGACAAGAGGTTAACATCCAAAGCATATAAGCAGCTCATATGCCTCAACACCCAAAAAGCAAATGACCCAATTAAATAATTGGTGGAGGAGGACCTGAACAAACACTTCTCCAAAGAAGCAATACAAATGGCCAACAGGCACATGAAGAGATGCGCCACATCGCTAAATCATGAGGAAAATGCAAATTAAAGCCACAATGAAATATCACCTCACACCAGGTAGAATGGTCCTATCCAAAAGACAAGAAATAACAACTGTTGGCAAGGATGCGGAGAAATGGGAACCCTCCTACACTGTTGGTGGGAATTCAAATTGGTGCAACCACTGTGGAAAGCAGTACGGAGGTTCCTCAAATAATTGAAAATAGAAATACCATATGACGCAATTATTCAACTTCAAGGAACTTACCTGAAGAAAACAAAATCCCCGATTCGAAGTTATTTGCACCCCTATGTTTATTACAGCACTATTTGCAATGGCCAAGATATGGAAGCAACCTAAGTGTCCATCAATTGATGAATGGAGAAAGAAGAAGTGGTACACATACACAATGGAAAGGTATTCAGCCATAAAAAGAAAAAAAATCCTGTTATTTGCAACGACGTAGATGTATCTCATGGGTATCATGCTCAGTGAAATAAGCCAAGCATAGAAACACAAATACCATCTGATTTCACTTACGTTTGGAGTATAAACACAAAGCAAAACAGAAGGAACAAAACAGCAGTAGACTATCATAGACACTGAGAAGTGACTAGTGGTTACCAAGGGGGAAGAGTTGGGGTAGACTGGCAAGGATGATGAGGGGGATAAAGGAGCACAATACTTGGCAATCACTATATAAATCTGTCACGTGGGTTGTAGGACAGCATGGAGAACACAGTCAATGATTCTGTAACATCTTCTTATGTGGACAGTTAGTAACCGCCCTAGAGGGGGGTGAGGACTTAGTAGTATGGGTAACTGTTGAACGACTGTGTTGTACATGTGAAGCAAACATAAAATTGTACATGAATGATACTTCAACAAAAAGATAATTTAAAAATTAAAATAAAAGAACACCAGTCTGTAGAATTCATCATATAAACTGATTAAGAAGTAGGTGCAGAAAAACTTGTTAATAAAGTTCCACAGCCATTTATGACTAAAAGAAGAAACTTAGCAAGGTACGATGGCTTCACAAATGTTATCTACAAAAATGCATACACTAATACACTTCATGGTGCAGACTGAATGCTTTTCCCTCAGATTAGGAACAAGAGAAAAACATGACTACTTTAAGCATCTTTATTCAAAATTGTACTGGAAGTCCTAGCTAGAGCACAAGGCAAGGAAAATAAGTAAAAGCTGTAGTTTGGAAGTAAAACTGTCTTTATTCACATATGACATGACTGCATAGAAAATGGCAAAGCATTTACCTAAAACATCCTACAAAACTCGTAACTAAATTTAGCAAAGCCACAGGATACAAGATTAATACCTGAACATCAACTCTATTTCTAGGTACTAGCAATGAACACTTACAAAATGAAAACTTTAAGTGAGAGAGAGACAATTACTGCATGATGTGGCTTATATGTGGAATCTAAAAAACAAAACAACACCCAGAGTCAATAGATACAGAGAACAGCTTGGTGGTTGCCAGAGGGAAGGAGTTAGGGGATGAGTGGATGTGGGGGATTAAGTGAGAAGTACAGTTTCCACCTATAAAATAAATAGGTCATGGGGATGTAATGTAATGCGTGGGTAAGAGTCAGCAATATTGTATTAGCTCTGTAAGATGACGATGATAACTAGACTTATTGGTGACCATTTTGCAATGCATACAAAAGTCAAATCCCTATGTTGTACATCTGAAACAATATACTGTTGTAATTAATTATACATCAAAAAACAGCAAAACAAGAAACTGAAATTTACAAATCAATACTATTTACAAGTGGTAAATACTGTACGTTTTCTTACCAGTAACGTTTCTCCCTGCCCTTTCTTCTATCACCCCACACTATTATATATATTGTGTGTCAAACAATACAGTCTACAACAACATTAATAAATTCTTTTTATGGGCAGACAGAGGGGGCAAAATCATAACATTTTCTTTTAAAACCCCAAAGCCTTGTTGATATACTCATCTCTTAAAGTGAGGAGTCAACAAATAATAAAAAGATATGACTTAAAGTTATTAAGGGAACTGATGGAAGAACTAGAAACTGTTCCATAAATATAATAAAAGGACAGAGGCGGGACAGTACTGAGATGGGAAATATCAGCTAAACCTTTAGTATAAATACAGCACACACACAAATTATTTATTGATGTAACTGAAGAAGCAGATGAAAGAATTTTAAAAGTAGTGCTCTGAGGACAGTGGATGGGGCAGGATGAGAAAGGGTGGGTTAGCTGTTGTTTCTCAGGGTGAGCCCTTCTATATGATGTTTTTAAAATCACGAGCACACTACTACTTCAATAGAAAAGTTATTTTGGGAAAACAAAAACAAAACGCAAGTCTAGGAGGAAACACAAAACACTGTTATCAGCAGAAATTATATTGTAGCCGGGTTTCTCATTTGGCAGGAAATTTAAGGCAACAGCTCTTAGGGGACATTCTTGAAAAGGAGTGAAAAGCCCCCCTGAACTCAGAACCGCTCAGCTCCGGAAAGTGTAAGTGGTACATTATAAACTCCCAGACTTCTGGTAAGTAGGCCGTCGTTTCACAGTGCTACTCAACAAACTGAAGACAGCCCCTTAAGGTTTTCACCACCTTTTACCCTCTGCCCCACGTGAATTCCTTTGCTCAGTCTTCCCCAGAAGCTGCTGCTTTTCCCTACACATCCTGGTAACTACAGCAACAGATGCAGAGCTTAAGGTGATGCAGCCAGCCCTCTAGCGGTCGGTCCAAAAAGGCGATTCCCAATTCCACCGACCAAGCAAGCAAGCAGGAAGGATCACCCACACTATATTATACAACAGCTAAACATTGAGGGAAGTGCAGAAACTGAAGCCGCTGCACTAACAACAAATCAACAGCTAGTTTACTCACGCCTTTCTTTTAAAATGCAAGTTTGATCAGGAAAAGCAGGAACACAGTTCCCCACTGACACAAAGTATGCAGCCAAGCTTCCCACTTTGGGGAAATTTGCAGGAGTCAGCACATCTTGAATGCAATGGATGAACCCCACTCAGGGAAAACCACCTTCATGATCATAGTATCTCCCCTGCCAGGTAAGTACAAAAAAAACCCCGCTTTCTGACACCTCCCCATCGGATTCCAAACACTTTGAACACCAAGGGTCACTCTCATCAGGCAAGCTCTACACTGTCATGAAACAGTTCTCCAAACTGTAGAAGCTACCCAGTAGCAGTTGGATACTGTGAAATTTGCAAAAACCGTAAACACATAAATACAATCCTGAACACGGACCAGCAGACACTGTGCTCATCTACCTACTCTGGGCAACTTGTGGTGACCTCACAACAGCTCCTGAAATCTGCAAGGTGTGGCTGATGTGGTGGGCTAAATAATGAACGGCCCACCAAAAAACGTCCCACGTCCTAATCCCTGGAGCCTGTGAACATATCTCTGGGGCAAAAAGAATTTTGCTGGTGTGACCAAGGATTTTAGATGGGAGTATCTCAAATTATCCAGGTAGGCCTAATGTAATTACAGGACTCTCAGGAAGGAAGCAGAAAGGCCAAAGAAACAGATGCCAGAAACGAGGTTTTAAATGAAGGAAGGAGAGGACTATGAACAAGGGAGTAAGAGAGAGAGCTTCTTGAAAATTGGGAAAAGTAAGGTAGCCCCCCACTTACTTTTGACCCCTAGAGCCAGAAGCTGAATTTACTGGACACCGGAACGAAAATATACCAGAACACCAATAAACATGTCAAACCTTGAAACAAAAAAGCAGCTCTTCACGTAGCGTCCAACACGTACTTTTGACCTCAACAACCAGAAACCGTTCTTTCTTTGAACTTACTGGAAACACAGGGCAAATACACTACAGCAATAAACCTACAAGACCTTAAAACGGGTAAAAGAAGACAGACCGAAATAAGTCCTGGGATACATGAGCAGTTTACTGGAAGCCCAAAAACTCTCGAGTTTTCACGAACACCAACTGCTTGATACTACCTGCACTACGTCCACGTGACATTTGACAAGCCACAAGACCTTTCCTTCGTACGGACAGAAACAGGGGAAAGCGCGAACGCAGTCCCCCACTACCACAAATTATGCAGTCGAGTTTCCCACATTTGGGGAAATCGCAGGGGTCAGCACATCCGGAGTGCAATGGATAAGCCTCGCCCTGGGAAAACCACCTTCGTGATCATGGTATCTCCCCTGCCAGGTAAGTATGAGTTGCTCAGCGGGCCCGGCACCTCACCCTCAGATTCAAATCACTATGAACAGAGGGGCGCTTTTCTCATGCAGCCTACCGTTCCCCCTCTTTCTGGAATGAAGAGAATCCAGACTATTCCTAACAGGAGGCACTAGTTTGCATACCGGCATATTGCCAAAATCTTGGGAAATATATGCCTAGTGTAAGCATGACCAGCAGTCACTGCGCCAATCTACATGTTCCACACCCCTTTTGCTGATCTCATTTAGCGCGTCCCTTGCTCTCTAAGTGGTGTTCCCGTAAAACTGGAAACACGCTCTACGGATTTAAAGGCAAACATTTAGTTCCTTCAAGGGTTCGGCGCTAGAGACGTCACTGATGTTTGGCGCACTTCAAAAGCAGCTATCACGTCACTGAAAGAGCAACTCTAAAAAGGTGAAATTTGGCAAAACTACAATCTGTAAATCCAGTCCACGTATTACCAAAAATATGTTGTTCGTTCAAAGCTTCAAGGACAAGTGCAAAATATGCTCTCTTTCAAATCTGCAGCAAAAAATCACCTTTAAGTGAAAGATCACTTGCACAAACACTGATTCCAATTTTGATGGGAGCAAACTAGGGAAAAGCTCCCACAGCGCCCCCACCTACACACGTGTTTGGAGAATTCACAGGGACCCGCGCAGCCCGCGATGCGATGATGGCCCTCACCGTTGGAAACCACCTTCCTCATCAGTGTCCCCTCTCCAAAGCAAAAATAAATTTTGTTTTGACGGGTCTTTAGAGCCTCCCAGGCTCATAACTAAAAATGCCCAAGATGAGCAGAATACCTGGCCAACAGTAAGCACAAGAATTATTACTTACTGTTTCTCATAAGAATAACAGTAGACCTACTATTAATATGTATTTTAAATTAAAAACAGCCCAGTTAAAAAGTGGGAAAGGATGTACACCCATGTACACAGCAGCATTATTCGGAACAGCCAAGAGGTGGAAGCAACCCAAGTGTCCACCCACAGATGGATAAGCAAAGAAAATCTGGTAGAGACATACAATGGAATATTACTGAGCCTCAAAAGTGAAAATTCTGACACATGCTACAATATGGAGGAATTTTCAGGAGGTGGTGGCTGCCGCTGGCTAGGGGAAGGGGAAGGGGAACTGGGGAGTTGTTTAATGGGTAGAGTTTCAGGTTTGTGAGACAAAGTTCTGGAAAGCAGTTGCACAACACTGTGAATACAATGAATGCTAATGAACTGTATACTTAAAAATAGTTAAGATGGTAAATTTTGTTACTGGCATTTTACCACTATTAAAAATTACAAGTTAGCAAAGGATATACATAGTTCCCATGACACAATTTATTTGGCCAATTAAATTATATGAAAAGATTTTTAACTTCTCTTAGTAATGAGATAATCATGATTTAAAGTCAATTGTACCTCAAGAAAAAAGAAAAAAAAAAAGGACTGTTAAGGGCCACTGCTGGGTTGAAGGAGGGAAGAGAAGCCCTTATACGTTATTAGTACAAGCTTAAGTGATACAAACATTTGGCAGTATGATTCAAAATGAAAATATGTACAATCTGACACAGCAATTCTACTTCAAAGAATGTTTCCAGAGAGAGAGAAAGGAAAGGGAGGAGCAATAGAAGGAGAAGGGGAGAGGAAGAATGCCCACCGAGGCAGGGCCACAAACACAAGGGTCCCAGGGTAGATATTCAGATGTTCAACCTGTATGCCAGTCTTCTTAATTTTGAGTATAATACTTAGCACAGATGTTCAAACATTCTAAGGCAGGGTCAACACGCTTTTTTGATAAAGGGCCAGATAATGAAGACTTTAGGCCTTGCAGGCCACCTAACCCCTGTCGCAAATACCTAACTCTGCCACAGCGTGGTAAAAAGGCCACTCCTGCTAAAGGCAACCGGTCCAGGGGCTTGAAGCAGCCCAGGCTGTTGCCTGAGGACCAAGCAGCTCATGAGACCTGGTCTAACACCGTTTTATTACTTGCACTAGTCCCATAACAGAAATACCAAACAGAAACCACAAGAGCTGTTCTTCGTACAGACAGAATCAGGGGAAAGCGCGAACGCAGTCCCCCACTTACCACAAATTATGCAGCCAAGTTTCCCACATTTGGGGAAATCGCAGGGGTCAGCACATCCGGAGTGCAATGGATAAGCCATCTCTACTCTAGAGTGCAGTGCATCTCTGACCACTTTCCTGCAGCGCTGGAGAGGAAGAGCCCCAGGTCCCACTCTGAAACTCCTCCCCAAAGCAAGGCCTCCCCAGCTGACCTCACTTGTGGGTGACAGCTTTCAGGAGGGACCAGATGACAGGCTGAGGCAGAGGCTTCTGGGGGGTGCTTTTCTCCCTCTTCCCCCCAGCCTCAGCTCGGATGTGCTTGGTGTGCCGGCCGTGGATAAATACGGCCTCTAAGGTGCTGCACGTGGTATTGGCATCTCCGTCTTCACTAGTCACCATTGTGTCCGAGGACACATAGTGCTTGTGCGACGACTTCACAGTTCCCACTAGCTTCTTCTTGATGACCTAGGCTGTGCCAGACAGAACACGGGCCTTTAGAAGATCCTATGGCAACCCCTGGAACGTAACTCTGCCTGTCACCAAATACATGCACACCCATGTGTGTATACATGAATGCATGTGTTTATATAGCAAACTAGCACATTTTATAATTATAGAAAATAAAGCATAAATAAAAAAGGGAGAATCACCCACTTATATCACACAGATGTACTGCTGTTTCTTTTTACAAAGGTATTTTGTATTTTTTTTAAACTGCACTTCAGTGAGCGACGGCCATATAAATCTTGTGTTTAAACGTTGGCTCCATCATAGTTAGAGCTACAGGAGCTTGGGTGTAATCCATCAGGAACAGCGGTGAGGCTTTCCACCTTATTTACATGACCAAGATTCTGCAGAGATATTACAAGCCAAGAGGCAAAAAGTGCTGCTTTACAATAAAAATCATGAAGAAAACAGGAGCATGACCTACATTAAGAAAGACCTGAGGCCTGGCAGTCAGAGGCCTCAGTTTAGTCTCAGCTTTGTCAGTCAACAGCTGGGTCACCTCAGACATTTCGCTTGACCTCTCTGAGCTTCAATTTCCTCATCTATTAAAATGAAGGCACTGCTTCCCGATCAATAGCACTTTGACACAGGACTAGGTTTTTATCACCCTTCTGTCCTCAACACTAGGCACGGTTCCCGGAACATATAAGTACCCAATAAATGTTTGTTAAATGAGGAAGTTATAAAGTATACACAAAGTCCTTTGGAAATATAAAGACAGTTCTATCATAATATAACCATGTCAGATTTAACCTGAGTGTTTGAAAAAGACTAGAGAAGAATGCAGAAAACATGGTCTGAATTTCTAGGTGACAGGATTATGGATATTTTACTGTTTATTTTTATTTTAGCCCAAACAGTTCTTTGTAATGTTCTTTGAAAATTCACATGTTCTTTTTTATAACAGGTTTAATGACATAATTTACATAGCATAAACTTCACTCATTTAAAGTATACAGTTCAAAATAGACTTCAAAACAAAGAAAGTCACAAGAGACAAAGAAGGACATTACATAATGATAAAAGGGTCAATCCAACAAGAAGATATAACCATTATAAATATCTGTGCTCCCAACACAGGAGCACCGACATATGTGAAACAAATACTAACTGAATTAAAAGGGGAAATAGAATGCAATACATTCATTCTAGGAGACGTCAACCCTCCACTAATTCTGAAGGACAGATCAACCAGACAGAAATGAGTAGGGAGACAGAGGCCCTGAACAACACAATAGAACAGATGGACCTAACAGACATCTACAGAACTCTACATCCAAAAGCAGCAGAATACACATTCTTCTCAAGTGCACATGGAACATTTTCAAGAACAGATCATATACTAGGCCACAAAAAGAGCCTCAGTAATTTCAAAAAGACTGAAGTTGTACCAACCAGCTTCTCAGACCACAAAGGTGTGAAACTAGAAATAAATTACACAAAGAGTATGAAAAACCCCACAAACACAGGGAGGCTTCACAACATGCTCCTAAATAACCAATGGATCAATGACCAAATGAAAACACAGATCAAGCAATATATGGAGACAAATGACAACAATAATTCAACACCGCAAAACCTGTGGGATGCAGCCAAGGCCGTGCTAAGAGGAAAGTATATTGCAATACAGGCCTGCCTCAGGAAAGAAGATCAATCCCATATGAGCAGTCTAAACTCACAATTAATGAAACTAGAAAAAGAACAACAAATGAGGCCCAAAGTCAGTAGAAAGAGGGACATAATAAAGATTAGAGCAGAAATAAATAAAATTGAGAATAATAAAACAATAGAAAAAAATCAATGAAAGCAAGAGCTGGTTCTTCAAGAAAATAAACACAATAGATAAACCCCTAGCCAGACTTCTCAAGAAAAAAAAGAGAATCTACTCACATAAACAGAATCAGAAGGAAGGAAAAATCACGACAGACCCCATAGAAATACAAAGAGTTATTATAGAATACCATGAAATGAGATATCACCTCACACCAGTAAGGATCGCCACCATCCAAAAGACAAACAACAACAAATGTTGGCGAGGTTGTGGAGAAAGGGGAACCCTCCTACACTGCTGGTGGGAATGTAAATTAGTTCAACCATTGTGGAAAGCAGTATGGAGGTTCCTCAAAAAACTAAAAATGGAAAAACCATTTGACCCAGGAATTCCACTTCTAGGAATTTACCCCAAGAATCCAGGAATCTCAGTTACAAAAAGATACATATACCCCGGTGTTTATCGCAGCACTATTTACAATAGCCAAGAAATGGAAGCAACCTAAGTGTCCACCAGTAGATGAATGGAAAAAGAAGAGGTGGTACATATACACAATGGAATATTATTCAGCCATAAGAAGAAAACAGATCCTACCATTTGCAACAACATGGATGGAGCTAGAGGGTATTATGCTCAGTGAAATGAGCCAGGTGGAGAAAGACAAGTACCAAATGATTTCACTCATCTGTGGAGTATAAGAACAAAGAAAACCTGAAGGAACAAAACAGCAGCACAATCACAGAACCCAAGAATGGACTAACAGTTACCAAAGGGAAAGGGACTGGGGAGTTGTTTAATGGGTAGAGTTTCAGGTTTGTGAGACAAAGTTCTGGAAAGCAGTTGCACAACACTCAATACAATTAATACTGAACTGTACACTTAAAAATAGTTAAGATGGTAAATTTTATGTTATGTGCATTTCACCACTATTAAAAATTACATTACAGTAGCCAAGAAATGGAAGCAACTTAAATGTTCATCAGTAGATGAATGGATAAAGAAGAGGTGGTACATATACACAATCGAATACTATTCAGCCATAAGAAGAAAACAAATCCTACCATTTGCAACAACATGGATGGAGCTAGAGGGTATTATGCTCAGTGAAATAAGCCAGGCATAGAAAGACAAGTATCAAATGATTTCACTCATCTATGGAGTATGAGAACAAAGAAAAAACGGAAAGAACAAAACAGCAGCAGACTCACAGAATGGGGAACACAGAACAAGAATGGACTAACAGTTACTAAAGGGAAAGAGACTGGGGAGAATGGGAGGGGAGGGATAAGGGGGAAAAAGGGGTATTACGATGAGCGCACATAATGTAGGGAGTTGGGGGATGAGGAAGGTTATAGAACACAGAGAAGACAAGGAGTGATTCTACAGCATCTTACTATGCTGATGGACAGTGACTGCAATGGGGTATGTGATGGGGACTTGATAATGGGGGAAATCTAGTAACCATAATGTTGCTTATGTAATTGTACATTAATGATACCAAAATATAAAAATAAAAAAAAATTAAATGCACAAAACACTAAAAGAAAAAATTACAAGTTGTCAAAGGAGATAGTTGCAGTGATAAAATTTTTGGCCAATTAAATTAGATGAAAAGATTTTTAACCTCCCTTAGTAATAAGAGATAATCATGATTTAAAGTCAATTGTTCCTCAATTAAAAAAAAAAAAAAAAAGACTGTTAAGGGCCAATGCTGGGTTGAAGGTGGGAAAAGAAGCCCTCATACTTTATTAGTAGAAGTGTAAGTGATACAAACATTTGGCAGTATGATTCAAAATGAAAATATGCACACTCTTTGACCCGGCAATTCTACTTCAAAGAATGTTTCCAAAGAGAGAGAAAGGAAAGGGTGGAGAGGTAGAAGGAGAAGGAGAGAGAAAGAACGCCCACATCATTATAACAAAAAAATGGAAATAATTCAACTGTCCAATTATAGGGCACTCATCACAAAGACAGGCCTCCGGACAGAATAGTACACATGCATTGGATCAACTTTCAAATAATTTTAAATTACATGGGAGAAAACTTTTCAGAAAATAGTAAGTGAAAAACAAGATACACATTTCTTCTCCATTTGACCACAACTATGTAAAATGAATACATTAGAGGAATTTGTAGAAAGATTAAAATAAACTGAAATGTTAATATTATCTCGAGATTTTTTTCCTTGTTAATATTTTCTGTATTTTCTTTGTTTTCTACCCATTAGCTACTTCCTACAAGTACATATTTTCCACCATATTTAAGGGGACAAAACATAAAAATAGAGGGAGTGAGCAGCAAGTCAATTATCTAAGAACCAACTCCTTTGACACATTTTTACTGAGGCATACACTGGTCCATGGGCTTTAAGAAAACAGCACTGATGGTCCCCACTCTGAGGAAGTTTTCAGTCCACTTATGGAGACATGTTAAATAAATGATCATACAGACACATTTGCTGTTATAACAGCCTTTTAAAGAGGATATCTGAACTAAGTTTGAGAGAATTTGTTGGAGGTAGAGGTTCAAGGTCAGAGAAGGGGTCAATGAATGCTGAGATTTGAAGGATAAATAGTAGTTAATTGAGTTTAGCAGAGAAGTAATAGCACAGGCATGTGCAAAGCCTGTGTTGTGGGATAAATTCTGACACACAAAAGGAATTAAGGCCAGAGTGGCTGGAATATAGAGAATAAAGGGTCAGAAGGAAAGGATTCTGCTAGGGGTAAACAGAAGCCAGAAGACGCAAGGCTTCTCCTAAAATCTTACTAAGAAATTTGGTCATCAGATCCTAAAAGCAAAACAGGGACTGATATGACCTGAGATGTACTGTAGAAAGAATATTCTGGCTGCAGCATCGGGGAACTGACTAGAGGGGAGAGGAAGACAAGATGCAGAGAGACCAGCTAAAAGGCTCTCGTGATACCAGAAGAGAAATGGTGGGAGCTTGGTCTAGAGAAGGAGACATGAACATAATCAATATTTTAGAGAGAAAATTTATAGTATTTGTGCCGACATTGAACATGGAAAGTGAAAGGGAAGGAAAAGGTAAGGATGGTGCCTAGGTTTCTGGTTTGTGCAAACGGAAGGACAGATAATGAGTTCAGGGAGGTTGGAATGTAGAAGAGGACAAGGTTTGGGGAGTGGGCTGAAGATGGTGAGTAAGGTTTAAGACAGGCTGAGTTGGAGACTTTGCATTGTCCAGTAGGCAATGGGATATTTGCATCTGGAGGTCAGAGAACAGGTCAAGGACAGAAATACAAATTTTAAGAATTGTTGGCATATACATGGTTACTGAAGTGTGAATGTGAGAAAGATAACAAAGGCATAGGTTTGGGGAAAAGGGAGGGGGAGAAAGAGAACAAGAGAGGAGAAAAGAAGACAGAGCTGTCAGCAAAAGGTCCACTATGGCATCTTAAAAGGACTGTAACATTTCATGCCAGGTTATGAAGGATGAGCTTGCAAGGGAGACAAAAAAAAAAACCCAGATGGGTAGGAAGGAAATCAGAAGTCTGGCATCAAAGCAGTGAGATAAGTGTTTTCAAGAGTTTATAGATAGCAAATATATTTTGAGTTATTACTATGTATAAGGCCTTGTGCAATTGATATTGCTACTCCAAATATGTATGTCTGACACCTGAAGCTTTATCATAACCACCTCTAAAGCTAAGCCTTGACTCAGAGTTCTTTCCAGTGCAAAGAGGACTAATTTCTCTCTCCTATTCCCGAAGTATGTAAACACGCAAGGTCGCCATTTTTTAAAGTTCTATATTCTTAGGCTAAAAGAAAATAAACTCCTCAACTCTAACATTAATAGTCATATTACTCCTCTTCACATCTCTAGAGAACAGCCCAGTCAGCATAAAAATGTCTCCTTATTTGAATAGGCAGATGTAAGTCCCGGGAGAGGAAATCCCGGGGCAAAATACCTCTAAAAACCGAAATCAGTCAAAGGAAGAAACAAAGTTTAAAACACGTTTATTCCTTACAAACTGCAGTCCAGGGCCGTCTCTCTCTTCTGCTCCAGAAGCAGTAAGCAAGCTTAAACTCTTAGGTTCAGACACGCCCTCGTTTGCCCACGTAATTACCCACTAACATGGAGATGAACTTCTCTCCACCCCTCAGGATATGCAAATGAGCTAAAGACAGGAGAGATACTCTGGAAATGTTATAATTTTACCCACAGCAGGTTAACTACACATACTGACAGCAATAGCTCATTCCTACTCTTAGCATTATTATATCTAGATAGCAATTCAAGTTGGAAATGCAACACAAGTCAGACATACTCAAAAATAATCCTGATTGATTTCGGGCTACATGAGGGAAGAGACTGTCTTGGTTGCTTTGTTATCCCGCACAAAACTAGCACTTAATATTTATTCTTACTTCATTGTGATCCAATTTTCATTGTGCTAATCTTGAATGGGGACTCAAGTAAACTGTTCATAGGATTACTGTAATGATAAGTCAAATAAAATAAATTATATAAAAGCACTTTTCTTTGGCAATTTACAACTGTAGACATTTTCAAAGAAAATGTCTCACAGCATTAGCCTTCTTCTGCTGGGCTAGGTATGCAATAAGGCTTTATTCAGCTGAATACTACACATAGAATATTTGTAAATGAAGAAAGAAAAGATTTATTATGTACCTTTTCTGTGCTAAATACCTGTTATTTGTTAATTTAAATTTTCCAATAACCCCACGAAATAGTATTTTTTACTTGCAGGTGAGGACACTGAGAAACTTGCTGAAAGTCTCACAGTTGGTCATTTCCAGAGATGTGACACAAAGCCAAATTTGTATGATGTCAAAGCTCATGCTTATTGACCCACAGAAGTGCTTCTCAAACCTTTTCAAGTAACCTCAAATTGCAAAGGAAAATAAACACATATTCCCAGTAAGCTTTGGGACACTACTGAAGTATCCAGTTTCAACTAGACCTTCCTTCAAAGTCTTAAATATACCTGAAAATTTTATTTGCAATTTACAATAAATTAATGCTTATTTAATGGAAAACATTTTTAATGGCTTAGTAAGTCATTCAATTCTTCCCTCTCTAAAAAAAAAAAGAAAAAATTTGCAAGACCTTGACACTGTAGGAAGGCACACCTTCCATGAACATCCCACAGCTTTGTTGAGCTCCTGGGGCCTGGCTTCCTAAACCTGGATCCCAGTTTGAAAGTCTGACTACAGAGCAAACTGCACTAAAGAAATCTTAAGAACGATGATGAAAACCATAATTATTGGCAACTCACAGGTGAGAGTAAGTTATGAGTAACACATAATTGTATAGCTACAAACAGAGTTGACTACTTTTTTAACTCTCCACTGCCAATGAAACAAAATTCTAAACACCACGGATTTCACTGAGTTTGACCAAACTAACCGAGGAGCTATTCCTGAATATGTTAACACCATCTCTTCTGCCCCTGCCTGCTTTATAAACATAAAGCTAAACTAACTCTTCCTGCAGATATTTAGATAATGCCTACTGTGTGCCCAGATGTGGATCATACTCGAAGCTAAGCAGTATACCGAGCGGCAGACAAACCACATTCTGAGCAGTACTACCAGATTTTCCCTGACCTACCAAATGGAGGACACACACTTCTAGAATTCAACTCCCCACCTGCCACACCAAAAGGGTCTCTCAATTTGGAGGTAGCTCGTGGTAGAAAAAAGGGTACAAGGGTTTGAGTTGGGCTTCAAGTAAACTGCTCTGAGCTTCTATTCTATGTCTTTACTTTCTTCGTGGCACGGTTGTAAGCATTTGAAATGTGTGGCATTTGCTAACGTGCTCAACATGTTTCCTTCCTTAGATCTTACCTACTTAAAGGGCTCTAGTTTGCAACATTTAGGGAATTCCTTTACGCTAGGAAGAAAGTCAAGGGTAAGAATCGTCACCAAAAGTTGGAAATGAGTTACTCCCTGAAAGAAACCACACTCACCTAAGCGAGGAAAGACATCACAAACCACCTCCCAAACCGCCTCTCAGTTCCCCCAAAGTTCTCTATTTTAGAAGCCGCCTCTTCTCAAATCTGCATCAGAGCAAGAGCTCTTGTGCAGCCCAACTACCACCTGTCAGGACGGGGGAGCCCATACCCAGCCCACTATGGGGACATTACTTGCTTACCTTTTCAGGTACTTATTAAGCTAGGCAGGCCGTTGAGAACTAACCGTCGAGCTCCAGGATGGACTCGCGGGAAGGCGTGGGTGGCTGCGGGGATTGGGCGCCAAGCATTCCGAGCGGCCCTGGTGCGCGGTGAAGGACGAGGGGTGGGGAGAGGTTGGCCCACTATCCTGCACGAGGGCGGGAAAGGTGAGAACCGCTAGCGAGAAGAGCGGATCCTGCAACCCTATAAAGAGGATGCGGGTTAATGCTTTATGACTGATCCATACTCAAAACCCGCAGCTGGCCACTGTGTGTACGTTACTCCCTCTCGGGGAGATCGTTCCTATTAACAAGCCTTTAGTTTCCACCGTCAGGCTAAGCTGAGGTAAGGAAATGTGTAGTGTACGGCTTGGCTCTCCATTCTGCGGTCTTCAACCATCTTTTTACCGTCAGGATGTACGTTTGATGGGGAAACTCGAATGGGATATGGGATAATCAGGAATGCAACGGTGCGGACGTGGGAATATGCGGCAGAGCTCCGAACAGCAGCAAAGCCCGAAGCCCAGCGCGGCCAGGCCGCAGGCCCCGCCCCTTCCGCCTTACGTCAGACGGAAAGGACACGGGCGCATGGTGTTCGGTCGCCGGGACTTTAGCCTCTCGGGGTTCCTGCGGCTGCGCACGCAGGTCTCCAGCTTTGAAATGCAGCGGGATTTAGTGAGTTTCCCTTTGTCTCCAGCGGTGCGTGTGAAGCTGGTGTCTGCCGGCTTCCGGACAGCTGAGGAACTCGTGGAGGTGAAACCCTCCGAGCTCAGCAAGGAAGCGACTCCCGATGGCAAGCTGAGGCGCTGTGCCCGCCGTCTGGGCCGCCTCCGTCTCCCACCTCCCGCCTCCAGGCTCCGCCCGATTCCACGGCCGCCTGCGGCTGCGTTACACTGTGAAAGGGCTCCTTGACTCCACGTAAACAGGGTTTGAGTGGTTGCAACAGTGGTCTTCAAAACATTTATTAATTGCTTTATCAGTGCCTGTAGAGTGATCTGCGGATTATCTCATTTAAAGTGTATTATTATATCCAACTTGTAGATGAAAGGAACTGATGCTCGGGGAGGTCAAGTAACTTTCCGAAATGACGGGGCTAGGAAGTTGTGGAGCCACAATTGGGACCCAGACAGCCTGCCTAAATTTAGCTATTCCAAAATCCAAGGGGCAGGGATTAAATGTGAGAAATCCAGGCTTTGATAGTAAAGGTGAGAAAGGAAGAGTTTCCAGAGCCTGGAGAAAGCAGTAGAAAGACAACACGCTGCTTTTATGTAAATCACTGAAAAACGCCAAACCTCACATTTCAGAACAGAGGAGAATGAGTATGGTAGATGGGAACTACTCCCTCCTGAGGTATTAAAAAAATGAAGCTTGTCTGCGGTCAGTCTCACTGAGCACATTCCACTTCGCTTTGCCCAGAGCTGTGCTATGCTAGTAAGATAGAACAGAATTTTAAGTTACTGTCCTTACCAGTGGAAAATAAGGTTTCCGCTCACCACTCAAGAATAAATGTTTTAGACCTAATGTTAACTATTCCTTTTAAATCTTAGACTGCACTCTATGTCCTCCAAAGTTTGGTGGGCCATTTTTCTTTCAATAAGTTGGTTTTACAGAAAACGAGAGAATCTGCATGATAAAAATAGCTAAGAGTTACTGAGGATTTTGGATGGCCCCCATATTCTACCAAGCTTTTTAACATGTAGTGTCTCCTTCTGTTTTTATAGAAGAAAAAATCTGAAGCAGAAAAAAGTAACTTTGCCCGTACAGAGAGTAACTACATAGTAAATAGTGCAGTCAGGATTTACAAACCCATGCTAGTCGTTCTCTTAAACTGGATATGATTTTCATTTTCTCATCACCATTATTGTCTTTTGTCAACACCACATCTGTAGTTCACATTCTGACCATATCAAGTACTGAGACATCAAACTCATAAATGATACCATCCTGAACATTATTTCTTGCATTAGCAGCTTCCTTTGTCCTGCCATTTTCTCTTCTCAGACCATATTGTCAGGTATGAATGAAATGTATAGTTGAGGAAACAAGTGTGTTGTTTAAAATATTGTGCATCAACTCAGTGAAATAAGCCAGACCAAGAAAGACAAGTACCAAATGATTTCACTCATTTGTGGAGTATAACAACAAAGCAAAACCAAAGGAACAAAATAGCAGCAGACTCACAGACTCCAAGAAGGGACTAGCAGTCACCAAAGAGAAGGTGTTGGGGAGGGAGGGAGAAGGGAATTAAAGGGCATTATAATTAGCACTCACAATATAGGTTTGGTGGAGGGGGAGGGTATCAGTTGATTCAAATATATGTTTGGAGGCAGCGTGGGTCAGCCATCTCTGTTGCCTTAGGGAGTATATTTGTGTTTATAAAACATTTCCAAAAACAGAGGTAGCTTTGAAAAAACCATGTCTGGAAATTTTGGAACATTAAGCTGATTGACTTCAGGGGGCTCTGAGTAGTATGTCATTGACTGCGTGACTGTGTTCATTGTATTGTTAAACTGTTTGGGAACTTTTTTTGTACCTAATTAGGTGAAAATGATTTTTAAAAACTTTTAAGGTAATTAGTATTCAAATTCTTCTTTCAATTACTTATAAAAGGAAATGGTTTCTAGTTTGAGTGTTTTCTTTTGCTTTGTTCTATTTTATTTTTTGGATGTGTAGTCCTTATCATCTTCTGTAGGTTTTAAAAACATAACACTTCTCATAAGATGTCTGTATTCCCTTTAAGTGCAATCAGCTGGATAGTTTTATTTTCATGGGAGTACTAGGTGTCCTTTTTAACTTTTTAATGACCATTTTATCTACTGAAAGTCCTTAAAGTCACCCATGTCACAATGTGTATTTCCAATAGTGTCTAAAAATCTTACTGTAAATATTGTAGGTGTAGCATTTGGATGTAAAATTTTTAATGATTGGTGTGTGATTAAGCTGTTTTTTGGTTAAAATATTAACATTTTTAAATATATTTACATAGGCGCTGCTTTCTATAGTTTTTGTTTTTTTTTTCTTAATGTTAAGTACATTTTAAAGCACAATAGTTTATAACTGGCTTCTGTCTGAAATATGTGCAAACTGCTTATTTTTGAAAATCCAATCTAAGGGAGGAATTTTATACCATTGTTTCTACTTAAGTATCAAATTACTGTAGCATTAGTATAATGGAAAATTAGTATAAGGGGAAAAATATTGAAAAGAAGCTTCTTTTGAACATTTTAAAAATTTTAACTCTTAATTAGTAGGCCTGTGAAAAAAGCAAGAGAAATTCCATTATGTTACATCTATTCAATGGAGGCCAATAACTAGAAATAGGAAAAGGAAGGCATGAAAACTACTTGTGTATGTGTACAGTTTCTAGATAATCTACTATGTAAGAAAACAGGGGAGTAGGTGAAAATAAGAGGTTAGGAATTAGGAAATAATAGTTTATAATAATTTTGATGCAATTTTACCATCTTTCGATTGAAATGAAGTTTCCTTATTCACATTGAAGTATTTTATTATTCAAAGGTATTGCTTTCCTATATTCATTGGTATATCGAAACAGGTAAAACTAATTTAAGATTGTTTTGTTGCTTATTTCAGAGCACCCAGAAGCCTTGGAGGATTTCACTTTTGAAAATATTCTTTCTCGTATTTATTATTTCACTGTCATAACTACGTAGAGCTATGGCACAAGTTTATTTCCTTCCAGACTTCCTTTCAGAACACTCAAAGGTATGGCTCACACTCCTGAAATAAAATTAACCAAGGACCTTTGGAGGTGTCTGATTAGCATGAAAAATACGTAAATAGTGCATTGACATAAACGAGTTCAGTAATCTCTTCCTTCCTTGTCCCAGAACTATTTATCAAAAGGACTACTTTTTCCCAGTTAAATGGGCTTGGTGTCCTTGTTGAAAATTAGTTGACCATAGATGTGTGGATTCATTTCTGGGCTCTGTTCTATTGATGTTGAACTCTCCCCATGCCCCACTGCAGTCACTGACCATCAGTATAGTAAGATACTATAGAGTTATTCCTTGTCTTCTCTATGCTATACTGCCCTCCCTGGGACCCCCCTACATTATGTCTGTTTTTATGCCAGAGTCACATTGTTTTGATTACTATAACTTGATGGTATGTTTTGAAATTGAGATGTGTGAGGCCTCCAATTTTGTTTTCTTCTCAAAATTGTTTTGTCTGTATATGGCCCTTGCCATTCCATATGAATTTAATCCATTTCTCCATTTCTGCAGAAATGCATTTAGAATTTTGATAGAAATTACATTGATCTGTAGATTGAGAACACTTAACGATATTGAGTCTTCTAATCCATGAATATAGTGTATCTTCTTACAGGCATACCTGCTTTTATTGCACTTCACAGATACTGCATGATTTACAAACTGAAGGTTTATGGCAGCCATGCGTCAAGCAAGACTTTCGGTGCCATTTTTCCAACAGCATTTTCTGATTTCATTTCTCTGTCACATTTTGACAATTCTTGCAATATTTAAAACCTTGTCATTATTATTATATATGAATTACTACAATCTCATGATAGAACTTTAAAGGGTGAGAAGTTGTTTCTTATAGATGAGCAAAGAAAGTGTTTTCTTGAGATGGAATCTGTTATTCCTGGTGGAGATGCTGTGAAGATTGGTGAAATGGCAACAAAGAATTTAGAAGATTAAGTTAACTTACTTGACAGACAGCAAAGAATTTAGAATATTACCTTAACATACTTGATAAAGTAATGGCAAGTTTTAGGAGGATTGATTTGAATTTTGAAATAAGTTGTGTGGGTAAAAGGTGATCAAACAGCATCTCATGCTACAGAGAAATTGTTCATGAAAGGTAGAATCCATCAATGCAGGAAACTGCATTGCTGTCTTAAAAAAATTCCAACAGCCATCCCAGCCTTTAGCAACCACCACGCTAATGAGTCAGCAGCATCAATACTGAGGCAAAGACCTCCACCAGCAAAAAGATTAAAACTTGCTGAAAATGGCTTGCTGAAGATGCAGGTGATGGTTATCATTTTTCAGTAGTATTTTTTTTATTAAAGTAACATTGATAATACAATCTTATGAAGGTTTCACATGAACAACATTGTGGTTTCAACATTCACCCATATTATTACATCCTCACCCATCCATTACAGTCCCTGTCAGCTTAGTAAGATGCTATAGAGTCACAACTTGTCTTCTCTGAGCTGTACTGCCTTCCCTGTGACCTACTTATATTGTGATTGCTGATCATAGTGCCCCTTAACCCCCTTCTCCCACCCTCTCCCCCCAACTACTTCCCTTTGGTAAGTGCTAGTCCCTTCTTGGAGTCTGTGAGTCTGTTGCTGTTTTGTTCCTTCAGTTTTGCTTCATTGTTGTACTCCACAAATGAGGGAAATCGTTTGGTATTTGTCCTTCTCCGCCTGGCTTATTTCACTGAGCATAATACCCTCTAGCTCCATCCATGTTGTTGCAAATGGCAGGATTTCTTTGCTTTTTATGGCTGAATAATATTCAGTTGTATATATGTACCACTTCTACTTTATCCATTCATCTACTGCTGATGGACACTTAGGTTGCTTCCACATCCTAACTATTAAAAATAGTGCGGCAATAAACATAGGGGTGCATATGTCTTTTTGAATCGGGGATCTTGTTTTCTTTGGGTAAATTCCTAGGTGTAGAATTCTTGGGTCAAATGGTATTTCTATTCTTAGTTTTCTGAGGAGCCTGCATATTGCTTTCTACAGTGGTTGAAAATTTATATTCCCAACAATAGTGTTGGAGGGTTCCCCTTTCTCCGCATCCTCACCAGCATTTGTTGTTGCTTGTCTTTTGGATATTGACCATGCTAACTGGTGTGAGGTGATATCTAATTTGCACTTCCCTGATGATTAGTGATGTGGAGCATCTTTTCATGTGCCTGTAGGCCATCTGAATTTCTTTTTTGGAGAAGTGTCTGTTCATATCTTCTGCCCATTTTTAAATCAGGGTTATTTGCTTTTTTGGGTGTTTGCGTGTTAAGGCATGTGAGCTCTTTATATAATTTTGGATGTCAACCCTGATTGGATATGTCATTTATGAGTACTGTAGGATGCCTTTTTGTTCTACTATGATGTCTTTTGCTGTATAGAAGCTTTTTATTTTTGTTCATTTATGCTTTTGTTTCCTTTGTCCGAAATGTGTTCAGGGAAAAGTTGCTCATGCTTATATTCAAGAGATTTTTGCCTACATTTTCTTATAAGAGTCATGGTTTCATGACTTACATTCAGGTCTCTGATCCGTTTTCAGCCTACTTTTGTGTATGGAGTTAGACGATAATCCAGTTTCATTCTCTTACATGTGGTTGTCCAGTTTTGCCAACAACAGTTGTTAAGAGGCTGTTATTTGCTGACTGTATATCCACGGCTCCTTTATGGTATACAAATTGACCATGTATGTGTGGGTTTATATCTGGGCTCTCTATTCTGTTCCATTGATCTATGGGTCTCTTTAGTGCTAGTATCAAATTGTTTGATTACTGTGGCTTTGTAGAACTTGAAGTTGGGGAGGTAATCACCCAGCTTTATTCTTCCTTCTCAGCATTGCTTTGGCTGTTTGGAGTCTTTTGTGGTTCCATATGAATTTTACAACTATTTGTTCTAGTTCATTGAAGAATGCTGTCAGTATTTTGATAGGGATTGCATTGAATCTGTAGATTGCTTTAAGCAGGATGGCCATTTTGACAATATTAATTCTTCCTATCCATGAGCACGGGATGTATTTCCATTTATTAGTGTCTTTAATTTCTCTCATGAGTGTATTGTAGTTTTCAGGGTATAGGTCTTTCACCACCTTGCTGAGATTTATTCCTAGGTATTTTATTCTTTTGGATGCAAGTAGACATGTAATTGTTTTCCTGATTTCTCTTTGTGCTAGTTCATTGCTAGTATATAGGAATGCAACAGATTTCTGTGTATTAATTTTGTATCCTGCAACTTTGCTGAATTCAGTTATTCCAGTAGTTTGGGGGTGGATTCTTTAGGGTTTTTTATGTACAATATCATGTCATCTGCAAACAGTGACAATTTAATTTTTTTCCTTACCAATCTGGATGCCTTTTATTTCTTTGTGTTGTCTGATTGCCATGGCTAGGACCTCCAGTTCTATGTTGAATAAAAGTGAGGAGAGTGGGCATCCTTGTCTTGTTCCCAATCTTAGAGGAAAAGCTTTCAGCTTTTCACTGTTAAGTATGATGTTGGCTGTGGGTTTGTCATATATGGCCCTTATTATGTTGAGGTACTTGCCCTCTACACCCATTTTGTTGAGAATTTTTGTCATGAATGAGTGTTGAACTTTGTGAAATGCTTTTTCAACATCTGTGGAGATGATCATGTGATTTTCGTCCTTTTTGTTGATGTGGTATATGATGTTGATGTATTTTTTAATTCAGTCTGCTAATATTTTGGTGAGTGTTTTTTGCATCTATGTTCATCAGGGAAATTGTTCTGGAATTTTCTTTTTTTGTGGTGTCTTTGCCTGGTTTTTGGTTTTATAGTGTTGCTGGCCTCATAGAATGAGTTTGGAAGTATTCCCTCCTCTTGTAGTTTTTAGAAAACTTTAAGGAGGATGGGTATTAGGTCTTCTGTAAATATCTGATAAAATTCAGCAGTGAAGCCATCTGGTATGGGAGTTATGTTCTTAGGTAGTTTTTTGATAACCAATTCAATTTCATTGCTGGTATTGGTTCCTTCAGATTTTCTGTTTCTTCCTGGGTCAGAGTTGGAAGGTTATATTCTCCTAGAAAGTTGTCCATTTCTTCCAGGTTATCCAATTTGCTAGCATATAATTTTTCATAATATTCTCTAATAATTCTTTGTGTTTCTGTGGTGTCTGTCAAGATTTTTCCTTTCTAATTTCTGATTCTGTTTATGTGTGTAGACTCTTTTTTTCTTGATAAGTTTGGCTAGGGGTTTATTTGTTTTGTTTATTGTCTCGAAGAACAAGCTCCTGGTTTCATTGATTCCTTCTATTGTTTTATTCTCTAGACGTATTTATTTATGCCCTGATCTTTATTAGGTCCCTTCTTCTACAGACTTTAGGTGTCCGTTCTTCTTTTCCCAGTTTCATTAATTAGGAGTTTAGATTGTTCATTTTGGATTGTTCTTCTTTCTTGAGATAGGCCTGTATTGCTATGTACTTCCTCTTACAGCTGCCTTCGCTGCATCTCACAGAAGTTGTGGTGTTGAGCAGTTTTCATTTGTCTCCATATATTGCTTGATCTCTGTTTTAATTTGGTCATTGATCCATTGACTGTTTAGGAGCATTTTGTTAAGCCTCCATGTGTTTATGGGCTTTTTTGTTTTCTTTGTACAATTTATTTCTAGTTTCATACTTTGGTGATCTGAGAAGTTGGTTAGCACAATTTCAATCTTTTTAATTTACTGAGGCTCTTTTTGTGGCCCAGTATGGATCTATTCTGGAAAATGTTCCATGTGCACTTGAGAAGAATGTGTATCCTGCTGCTTTTGGGTGAAGTGTTCTATAGATGTGTTAGGTCCGTCTGTTGTAATGTGTCATTCAGTGCCTCTGTCTCCTTACTTACTTTCTGTCTGGTTGATCTATCCTTTGGAGTGAGTGGTGTGTTGAAGTCTCCTAAAATGAATGCATTGCATTCTGTTTCCCCCTTTAATTCTGTTAGTATTTGTTTCACATCTTTAGGTGTTCCTATGTTGGGTGCATATTTATTTATAATGGTTATATCCTCTTGTTCGACTGACCCTTTTGTCATTATGTAATATTCTTCTTTGCCTCTTGTTACTTTCTTTGTTTTGAAGTCTATTTTGTCTGATACAAGTACTGCAACTCCTGCCTTTTATTCTCTATTATTTGCATGAAATATCTTTTTCCATCTCTTCACTTTTAGTCTGTGTATGTGTTTGGGTTTGAAGTGAGTCTCTTGTAGGTGGCATATAAATGGGGCTTGTTTTTTTGTCCATTCTGTAACTCTGTGTCTTTTGATTGGTGCCTTTGGTCCATTTACATTCAGGGTGATTATTGACAGATATACACTTATTGCCATTGCAGGCTTTAGATTTGTGGTTACTAAAGGTTTAGGGCAGTTTCTTTACTATCTAACAGTCTAACTTAACTCCCATATTATGCTATTTCAAAGACAATCTAAAGGTTCTTTGGTTTTTTATTTCTCACTTCTTTTTCTTCCTCCTCTATTCTTTATATATTAGGTGTCATATTCTGTAACCCTTGACTCACTTTGTGGGTAGTTGATTTAATTTTGCATTTGCTTAGTAATTAATTGGTCTAATTCCTTTACTGTGGTTTTATTTTCTCTGGTGATACCTATTTAGACTGAGGGGCACTTCCACCTAGAGCAGTCCCTTTAAAATACACTGAAGAGATGGTTTGTGGGAGGTAAATTCCCTCAACTTTTGCTTATCTGGAAATTGTTTAATCCCTGTTTCAAATTTAAATGATAATCTTGCCTGGGTAGAGTATTCTTGGTTCATGGCCCTTCTGTTTCATTGCATTGCATATACCATGCCACTCCCTTGTGGCCTGTAATGTTTTTGCTGAGAAGTCTGATGATAGCCTGATGGGCTTTCCTTTGTATGTGATCTGTTTCTCTCTCAGGCTGCTTTTAATATTCTGTCCTTGTCCTTGATCTTTGCCATTTGCCATTTTAATTATTATATGTCTTGGTGCTGTTTTCCCTGGGCGCCTTGTGGTTGGGAGATCTCTGCACTAACATGACCTGAGAGACTAATTCCTTCCCCAGATTGGGGGAGTTTTCAGTAATTATTTCCTCAAGGACACTTTCTATCCCTTTTTCTCTCTCTTCTTCTGGAATCCCTAGAATGTGAATATTGTTCCATTTGTATTGGTCACACAGTTCTCTTATTATTCTTTCATTCCTAGAGATCCTTTTTTTCTTCTGTGCTTCTGCTTCTTTGTTTTCCTGTTCTCTAATTTCTGTTTCATTTACCATGTCCTTTACCTGCTTTTAAATCCCTCCATTGTATGTTTCATTTCAGGTATTGTATTTTTCAAAGTTTCTGTCTCTTTAAGTCATCCTTGAGATCTTGGCTATCTTCTGTAGCTCTGTGAGAATGTTTATGATTTTTATTTTGAAATATTTATCAAGAAGATCGGTGATTTCATTTTCACTTAGCCCTCTTTCTGGTGTTTGATGGATTCTGGTTTACATAAGATTCTTTTGCCAGTTCATATTTCTAATGATTACTATGGAATAGTATCTTTTTATAGGCAGTGCCCTGTAGTGCCCAGAAGCTCTACTGTGTGGAGCTGCCCAGCACCTGGATCGATGACGGTGGTCACAGGCTGGTGGTGCCAGCACCTACTGGGAGGAAAGAGCTCTTTCCTGCTTCCTGGATGCAGTGCCTGCCTCAACTTCCAGGTCCACTGGGCCAAGCATGCAGGGAGGAGCCTCTGCGTTATGCCCCTGTAGCTGCCATAGGTGGAGACGCCCTCTGGCTGGCTTGGCGCAAAGGCGGCGGGGGCAGCAGACCGGCGCCTACTGGGAGGAAGGAGCATCAGGTTGCGTCTTGCAGGGTGGGGCCTTGGGGCTGTGTTTTCAGCCTGGGGGATGGAGCATCTCAAGCTTCTGAAAGTTGCCATCCTGCTGGGCTGAGTGTGCCAGGATGATTTTGTTCACCTGTCCTTTCTCCTGAGTAGTAAACTCCATGTAATCCTTGCCCTTTTAGCAGCCTTCTCACTGTTGGGAAGTTTTTCAAAGTGCCTGCCTTTCTTTTGTCCTGGAACAGCCAGTTGTGGGTACCTGTCCTCCTCAAGCAGCTGAAATCTGTCTCTCAGTATTCCGCCTGTTTTTGCTTTCCAACCCCTCTAATATCCAGAGCACCATGTAATGTGGTTCATGCTCCCATAGCAGATCTCCAGGAGTGGTTGTTTAGCAGTCCTGGGTTTCTCCTCCTTCCCCACTCTGTTTCTTTTCCTCCTGCCTGTGACCTGGTGTTGAGGGGAGGGCTTGGGTCCCAGAGATCGTAGCTTTCCTACTTCACCCTTTTCTGTGAGGTCTTTTCTTTTCCCCAAACGTAGGCAGTCTGTTGCAATTTTCAGGTCGCTCTTTCAGGATTAGTTGTATTTGCTGTATTTTTGTGTCATACGTGGTTTGGGGAGGAGCTTTCTGCCTCAGCTCTCATGCCGCCATGTTTTTCCAGATCCTCCTGAGTCCACGTTCTTAACCACTGGCCTGTATCGAGGCTTCTTGGTAATAATTATAATTCAGACCCAACACACACAAAAGAAGCTATTAAGGGCGGTCAGTCTTCTATTCACAAGGAAAACTGCAATTTGGTTTTATAAAACATTACATTAATACATTTTGCCTGGAATTTTCTGGTTTTTTTGAACTTTAATTTGTAGGTGTTTTCATTTTATAGTTGTAAGACTTAGAAGCACAAGATACTTATGCCTCATTTTAAGATACATTTAAGTACTACAATAAAATAACTTAACTCTCACATGTTGTGACAGTCTTTACCCTTAAAACACACACTCCAAGAAATGGTGGTCTCTGTGGATGCTCTAAGACTAACTTCAAGCCTCCCCTGAGGATTGATGGGGCTGTGTGTATGTCTGTGTATTTAGGGTTTGTGGGCTCCTCAATCACTGTGCAGTGCTGGTCTGAACATCCTGATCCTCTTCCCTTGAGTTCCCCATAACAGACAGACAACGCTGCCCAAACAGGGTGAATGGTCACTGACTCAATGTACTTAAGCTGGAAATTTCCAATCATGAGACTCATAAAAGATAAAGGCAAGACACATGTCAAAGAGAAGGGTGGCTGGTGTATGGGAGGACAGAGCGACGACAAGGAGCTAAAATGAGTGAATGAGCTGAAGTCACAGCACGAGCCCAGCCATCTCTGGGGCAGGGACTGCTCCTTCCCAACATGGTATATCGAGATTCTTCCATTTGCCATTTATAGGTCTGTTCGAGAGGCTCAGTGCTCAGAAGCTGTTTCTGGGGCCTACCAGAAGTTCTTATGTGTGCAGCTCACTACCAGGCAAGTGATGTAATTCTCAAATAGCCCTCTGAGGGAATCCAATTTTAGAGAAACAGAACCTCAGAAAGAGTCAGCAATCTGTCTGACACTGCTGGACTTGTAAGTGGTGAAATGGGGCTTAAAACTAGACCTGCTCCAAGCCAGGCTATAGCACCACTAATCCTGGTGTTATTCCCCTACTAGGTGGGAACCCTGTAAAGACTTAGACTAAGCAGGGGTAGGGGGCCAGCAGGAGCAGCAAAGAAGGTCCTCGACATAGGCTGATGGAACATGGGTCCAAATAAAGAAGTGCTTAATAAAAGGTTATCATTTTTTATCTACTAAAATCAGCAAATATCCAGAAGTTTGATAATATTTTCTGTTGACAAGGCTGAGAGGACACATGTACATTCCTTATGGAGTGTAAGTAGGCAATTATCTGAAAATTACAGATTTATCCTTTGGCCCAACAATTTTGTTTTGGGGAATTTAGTGAACACAGATACTTGAACATAGAACTAAAAGACCATGTACACAAGGTTATTTATAGAAAAAGTGAACTCCAATGTATATTAAGTACAGGGCTAATTAAATGAAAAGGTATGTTAATACAATGGAAAAATATGCAATAGAAAAACAAAATGCAGCAGCTCTGATATGAAAAGCTCCTCCAGTATGCAGTGTGGAATAGTGTAGTGATACTAGCCTTGGTGGTAAAGGGAATAAGAAATAAATTTTTTAAATCTCTATATTCATATTTGTAGATGTATTTACAAACACTGAAAGAATATGCAAGAAATTAATAATTATGGTTATAGGGTGGGGAAGACTTTTAACTGTATACATTTTAGACTTTTTTAACCATAAAAATAGATTATCTGTTCAAAAATTAATGTTAAAAATCCCACATGGAGAAGGCTCCGCCCAGGCTCCCTCCACCACACTCATGTGGCCTCATTTGCCTACCACCTCCCCAGGCACCCTTCAGGGTTTGAGTCTTCCAGGAGGTCTCTGTGTGTTCACAGGTCACCCTTATGCATTATGCTTCATTGTACTTTTTGGAAGTCGTAACTACAGCTCTGAACTATTAGCTTCCTTCCCTCCAGATGAAGATGGCAATATTTACACTGAGTCTCACAGAGATTAACTTGAACCAGCTCTGAGCCCTGTCTGGATACATTCTCTCACTGCCCCCATGTTGCCTCCAGTTACAGGGGCCAGCAATTCCAGTCCCTGAGGAAGAGAGACAATGTCTCTTTGTCTTATTCCCTTACAGAGGTCAGTGCTTGGGGACACACAATTCCATCTACAGGAAGGAAGGGAGAGAAAGAGGGAGAGAAGAAAGAAGGAAGGGAGATGAGAGGAAAGGAGTGGGAGAGGGTACACGCTCCTGCAGAGATGAGCCTGAATTCACAGCATTTGTTGCTCCCAGGTCTGAGTAGTAGGATATGGGATTCTTGGAATAGTCTGGACTCTGGGAGCCATTCTCTTGGAGTTGGCAGCTGTCAGAGTTTATGCTGCAAGACAGCTGGGATGAGCTAGCCATGTCCAGGCTGAGGGATGAGGCAGTGAGCTTCTTGTTCTGCCAGATCTTGTGGCCTGAGTGCTGGACTTCGATGTCCTCCAAGCCTGAGGAATGGGAAACTGAATCCAGGGACTCCTTCTGCTGTAGTTCCATCCCAGAGGCAGTGAGGGGGTCGAGCTCAGAGAGAGGACAAAGCCCAGAGAGAGCAGTGGGGTAAGTGTCCTCTCATTTAAGATGACGGACTTGTAGGAGAGTTTGAAAGACCAAAGAGGTCAGTCTCTGCAGGAAGCTGAGGAGGAACTCACCTTCCTTGGCGTCCCGAAGCAGGGCTGTGGGCTGACAGTACTCCCACAGCCCGGCCTGCTCCTGGAGGAGCAGTTTCAGGTAGCCCTCCATCAGGCCGTCGTTCAGGGCCAGCCGCAGCCAGGCCTGGCAGGGGCCCACACCCGTGCTGACAAAGATCGGGTGCTCCAGTTCCGAGATGATGTGTCTGGGAATGGGGAGAACAGACTTGTTTCAAGGAAGGCCTTCAAATCACTGAGATGTCATTTTATCCACTGGTTAGCAAGAACCAATAATAACTACAAATATATACAAACATGAAAAATTATTGGATAATAGTGTTCTCATTTAGAATCTAGAAATATTAAGCTATAACCCCCAACTTTTTGAGGTTGGTATCATGAAGGATAATTGCCATTATTACAAGTACCTGTTGGGCTCCTGACATCATCTGTTCATCCAGGACATGTTTGCTGAGTGTAAGATCCTCAGAGCTGCGAACACACGGTAAAGACATGGTCCTCACCCTCAATCCAGGTAACTGCCTTTCTACTGAGGTGAGCCCTGTCAGTAGAGCTGAGGTGGCGGCTGGGCAATCATTTCTGGGTTGGAGTAAGAAAAATGCCCTCAATAGGGCAGTATCTCAGCTGTGCCTTGAGGGATTTCAAGAGGTAAAGATGGAAGGAGAACCTTCTAGACACAAGAGACTGGCAGAAAAGACATAAAGGGTAAGAAAGCAACAGATCTGTAACAGGAGTGTTGAATGCTCCAATCACAACATGGGGAGGAAGAATGGGTGATTTGGTTGCAAAGCCAGGTAATGCAGGGTCTTGAGTAACAAACTGGTGAGGCAAAGTGGGGCACAGTCCCCACATCTGGCTGTGCATCAGAATCACCTGGGGAACATGGTTAAGATACAGATTCTGTGGCCCCAACCTAGCGAATCAGATTCCACCCTAACATTTGGGAGCCTGGGGGCTACAGAGTTTTGCACAGGGGAGCAGCTTGACCATAGTTATGCAGACTTAAGGGTGGGTGGCTCTGGATAAGATCAGACCCCACATGTACCAAACTCAGTTCCTAAATGCCTTGGTCTGCTGTAAATGTCCCTCCTCTGACTTCCACAGGACCCCATGTGTCTCCTCCATGGGGATGCAGACCGTGCCGTACAGGACTCTGTGACTGAGCTCCCGTTAGCATGAGCGTAAGCGTAAGCTCAGTATATGCTGATGAGCTGACTGACCTAAGGAAAGAGAATGAGATAAGAGGAACTATTAGAAAACCACTGTCACCCAGGAGTGAAGTGAGAACCTGAGGTAGGGCAGTGGCAGCAGGCACAGCAAGGGAAATAGAGGCCGATAAGGCACCCTGGGGCTAAGGGTGGCAGACAATAGCCCTCAAGGCACAGTGCCAGCTCTTTGCTCCAAGCCCAGGCAGTTAGAGGCAGGGTCACAAACACAAGTGTCCCAGGGTAAATATTCAGATATTCAACCTGCATTCCACTCTTCTTAATTTTGAGTATAATACTTAGCACAGATGTTCAAACATTCTAAGGCAGGGGCAACAAATTTCTTTGATAAAGGGCCAGATAATGAAGATTTTAGGCCTTGCAGGCCACCTAACCTCTGTTGCAAATACCTAACTCTGCCACAGCATGGTAAAAAGGCCACTCCTGCTAACAGCAACCAGTCCAGGGGCTTGAAGCAGCCCAGGCTGTTGCCTGAGGCCCAAGCAGTTCATGAGACCTGGTCTAACACTGGCCCTACCTCGGCCATCTCTACTCTAGAGTGCAGTGCATCTCTGACCACTTTCCTGCAGCGCTGGAGAGGAAGAGCCCCAGGTCCCACTCTGAAACTCCTCCCCAAAGCAAGGCCTCCCCAGCTGACCTCACTTGTGGGTGACAGCTTTCAGGAGGGACCAGATGACAGGCTGAGGCAGAGGCTTCTGGGGGGTGCTTTTCTCCCTCTTCCCCCCAGCCTCAGCTTGGATGTGCTTGGTGTGCCAGCCATGGATAAATACGGCCTCTAAGGTGCTGCACATGGTATTGGCATCTCCGTCTTCGCTAGTCACCATTGTGTCCGAGGACACATAGTGCTTGTGCAACGACTTCACAGTTCCCACTAGCTTCTTCTTGATGACCTAGGCTGTGCCAGACAGAACATGGGCCTTTAGAAGATCCTATGGCAACCCCTGGAACGTAACTCTGCCTGTCACCAAATACGTGCACACCCATGTGTGTATACATGAATGCATGTGTTTATATAGCAAACTAGCACATTTTATAATTATAGAAAACAAAGATAAAGCATAAATAAAAAGGGAGAATCACCCACTTATATCACACAGATGTACTGCTGTTATTTTTTACAAAGATATTTGTGTATTTTTTTTAACTGCACTTCAGTGAGCGATGGCCATATAAATCTTGTGTTTAAACATTGGCTCCATCATAGTTAGAGCTACAGGAGCTTGGGTGTAATCCATCAGGAACAGCAGTGAGGCTTTCCACCTTATTTACATAACCAAGATTCTGCAGAGATATTACAAGCCAAGAGGCAAAAAGTGCTGCTTCACAATAAAAACATGCAGAAAATGATCTACATTAAGAAAGACCTCAGGCCTGGCAGTCACAGGCCTCAGTTCAGTCAACAGCTGGATCACCTCAGACATTTCGCTTGACCTCTCTGAGCTTCAATTTCCTGATCTATTAAATGAAGACACTACTTCCCGATCTACTGCACTTTGAGGCAGGATTAGGTTTTTATCATCCTGTCCTCAACACTAGGCATGGTTCCCAGAACAAATAAGTACCCAATAAATGTTTGTTAAATGAGGAAGTTATAAAATATACATAAAGTCCTTTGGAAATATAAAGACAGTTCTATCATAATATAAGCATGTCAGGCTTAACCTACATGTTTGAAAAGGACTAGAAAGAATGCAGAAAAAATGGTTTGAATTTTTAGGTGACAGGATTATGGATATTTTACTGTTTATTTTTATTTTAGCCCAAACAGTTCCTTGTAATGTTCTTTGAAAATTTACATGTTCTTTTTTTATAACAGCTTTAATGAGATATAATTTACATAGCATAAAATTCACTCATTTAAAGTACACAGTTCAATGGGTTTTAGTATATTCACTGAATTGTGCAACCATCACCCCTATCCAATTTGCAAACATTTCCATTGCTCCAGAAAGAAACATGTATCCCTTAGCAGCCACTCCCTCGTCCCCTTTCCCCAGCCCCTGGCAACCACTCATCTACTTCCAGTCTCTGTGGATTTGCCTATTTTGAACCTTTCATAGACATGGAATCATACAGTCATGTGGCCTTTGTGTCTGGCTTCCTTCACTTGCTTTGTCTTCAGAGATCATCCATGTTGTACATGTATCAGTACTTCATTCCTTCTGACTGCTGAATAATATTCCATTGCATAGATATACCACCTCTTATTTATCCATTGGACACTTGGGTTGTTCCCACTTTTGGCTGCAAGGCTGCTATGAACATTCACACATGAGTTATTGTGTGGACATATATTTTCAATTCTCTTGGATATATACCTAGGAGTGGAATTGCTAGATCATATGTAACTCTTAAGTTTAACTTTTTGAGAAACTATCAAACATCTGTCCACAATGGCTGCACTATTTTACATTCTCATCAGCAGTGTATGAGGGTTCCAATTTCTCCACAACCCTACCAACACTTACTATCATCTGCCATTTTGATAACAGTCATCCTGGTGGGTGTGCGGATGTATCTCACTGTGATTTTGATTTGCTTTTGTCAAATACCTAATGATGTTGACCATGTTTTCATGTACTTATTGGTCATTTGTATATCTTCTTTGGAGAAATCCTTGGTCTTCAGATAACCTATGTTAAATCCCCAGTGTTTTTTATGAATTTCCATTTTATCACCAATTAGATGATCTAGAAAGGGCAGGATCTCCACAGAACCTGCTTCTGTTTTAACTCTTTCTCAACCCGAGGCCTCATTCAGGAAAGGGCCGATTCATTTCAAAGGAAGAAAAACCAGTGAAATGGCTGTCCTGTGCATCCCTTCCCCACCTCTGATGCTCCTTTGCCACCTACCAGGATGGCAGCCCAGGGGTCCAGTTCATTTTCCACCACTGAGAGCATCTTCACTCATATAGTAGCTCCCTTGGTGAACCACACTGACAACTGCAGAGACCAAAGGCAGCCATGTGAGCCAGCTCCCAACTCAACACCCCCCGCCAGTCCCCTCTCTACCCACAGCAGCTGGCAGGTCAGCCATCTTACTCAGAATGCAACTGAAAGACTGTGGGATACAAAAGTAAAAACCAAGAGTGGATTTTAAGGATGAAAACAAAGTCTGAGGGCCAGGATCCTGGGAAGTGAGGAGAATAGGCAAAGAATGCTACTGCCAAAGTGAGTGTGCGCAAGTAGCTGAAGTCAGTACACAGGTGAACCCCTGAGGACGACTGGCTCCTTCCTGGTGGTGGCTGAGCCTGGGGGCTGCTGACTGGCTGGGCCCAGCCCCAGCAACCTGGACAGATAGGGACTAGGCAGGCACATTCCCATCTGAACAAATCTCTAGTGATTTGTTTAGTGATTGTCTGGTGATTTCTAGTGATAGTTACTGCTGTGTCTGCTCTCAAAAACTCAAGGCTGAAAGAAGAAACCAAGGGATGCTAAATGGGTTTTGTACCCTTACATATTGCCTCATTCATTCCTCATAAGCCTTATGTTCCAGAATTCCTCTTCCCTCAGCCAGTCACAAGGCCAGGCCCCCTGAGGAGCTTGGACCTCAACAACTTGGATAATAGCTTGGGTCCATTAAGGCCTCTGTTAATGAATAACTAGAAATAATAGAGTATTCATTAGAGGGAGGGAGGCTTCTCAGTGGGCCGCAGTAAGTAAGCCTGGCCAAGGAGTGCTGTTCTGTTATCTCTATCTGACAGGTTAGAAGTAGAAGCTGACTCAGGTCAAGGAACTTCCTGAGATCCCAGGGCTGGTAAGTGGGGGACTCCACCACCCACTACCAAAATGAGGCCAACTCCAGCTCCAGGAAATCCCCAGACTCCTGAGTGAGTGCAATCACCTCCCTTCCAAAGAGGCAGTGTGAGCTAAGAGGTTGGGGGATGGAGCAGGGGGACTAGGAGGAGGGCTCCTGTGGGCAAAATTGCAATATTTCCAGAATCTCTCAGCCTGGCTTTAGCGCATCTCCATATCAACAGGTGTTTCCTAGGGGTGGAGAGAAGTAGTTCATCTCCATATCAACCGGTATTACATGAGCTAGCAGGGCTCATCCGGACCAGAGAGTTTGGGGGGAGTATTGGCTCATTTCTGCCACAGCAGCAGGAGAGAGAGAGAGACGCAGGATGACTGCTTGTAAGCAATAAACGAGCTTTAAACTTTATTTCTCCCTTTGACTGATTTCGGTTTCAAAGGTAGTTTGCCCCTGGGTTTTCCCTCCCTGGAGTTACAGCTCCTCAGCTGGGAGCCTGCGTGAGGGGGTGCAAGCCAACGCAAAGGTCAATCGGGCGGGGAAGGTTTACTGACCAGCAGAGCATGAGGTTTGGAAATGAGAGAAGCAGGGTGGTCCTAAATGGTGGAAGATGCTCCCATTCAACCCCCGGCCTCTGGAGCTGGCAGAGCCAACCACCCTCAGTAAGGACATGCAGAAGGACTGAGGTGTGTGTGGAGGAGGCCCCTGCAGGCCCAGCTCTGGTGAGGGCGTGGCAGACCTCCACAAACAGCACTGGCCCTGGGCCCCAGCACCTGACTGCCTCACCCTTCTCCCCACTCCCCACTCCCAGGGATCCTACCCAGGATTCTCGGGGCCCTCCTCTGGGGACCAGCTCCACACTCACACTCTGGCCACCAGGGCAGCAGGAATCAGGGCACGTGCCGCAGTCAGAGTCCTTCCTGAAAATGTGCCTCATCCTGGAGGCTGGGTTCCTTCAAGGCTACTGTGTGCAGCCCACCATGACCTTGGGCTCCAGTCTTTCATAAGTTTCAGTGGCCTAACGTCTCCCCTCAGGCCTGCCCTTCTAGTCCCAGCCTTAAGTTCCAAAATTCCTCTTCCTTCAGCCAGTCACAAGGCCAGGTCCCCTGAGGAGCTTAGACCTCAACAACTTGGATAATAGCCTGGGTCCATTAAGGCCTCCTTAATGAATTAACTAGAAATAATAGAGTATTCATTAGATGGAGGGAGGCTTCTCAGTCAGTGGGCACAGTAAGTAAGTCTGCAAAAATCCAGAGTCAACTGACACTGAGATGGGCTACACAAGGGACAAGTAACTGTCCCCTAAAAGAAAGTATCATAAAGGCCACAGTGTGACTGACAACAGCACAGAGGAGTCAAGGAGAAGGGCCACTTGACAGTTCACAAACTAGGACTGAGGCTTCGGGGTTCAGGCCACAGTCCAGGGCATACCTTTCGGTATAGGAAGCCAAATCACCCTATGTATGTCTGTTCCATAATGCTTCAGGGAGGCGGGCAAGTGGCTCAGAGGTGAAATCTGACAGTCTCTGGGGAGAACTCCCCAGTGTAAGCAGAACAGGGCTTTGGGGCTCCTGGCTGCCCTGGGTCAGCGCTCCATCATTCCCTGGGTGGCCCAGACCCCCAGTCTGCCATCCTATGGGACTGGTTTCACTTCCTGTCCTCAGAACACTCTTCATTGACACCAAGAACAAAACCAAAGGGAGGTGGGGCTTCAAGGACACCTAGGCTGCAGAGAGGAAGGAGAGAACGTGGTAACACTGCCAAAGGGCCCTTCTAGCACCACAGGTGGAGTCTAGCAGAAAAGGGGATTTCTGTCTGCCCTTCAGGAAACTGCACCACACCAAGCCTACCTTTACCCCTAAATATCGCATTCACCCTGTTGACATAGTTCTCAAGCTTCTCTGACCTCGTTCTCTAATCTAATTCCCACAACAGTCCTGTCAGAGGAGGAGGGTTATCCCTGATTTAGAGAAAACAGGCTCAGCAGGGACACACTTCTCTGGTTTCCTCATTCCAAGTCCTGAGCCTTTTGCCAAATCCAACTGCCTCAGGTCCTTAGAGTTTCAGGCAAACCAATTATTATATATATATATTTACACTCTCCAGAGGCACCTGGAAGCTCCATTTTATCAAAGAAGGCCTAAAGCTAACAAGAAATAATTTTGCCATCAGATCTGTAACCCTGACCAGCCGCACCCAGGTCCTTTCCATGGTACCCAAGTTTCAGAGCTGCTCTATCTTAAATGTTCTAACACAGGAAGGAGTTGTTCTGGTTGCTTTCTTCATTATACTGACTGGCCTCCATACATGTCCAATTCCACTTCCTCCAGGGACTAAGGAAGAAAGGGGAAGAATGGCTTAGGTGAGATCTACATTAAAACAAGAAATGGATGATCTGGTTTCATGGCTTCTGAAATACATCATCTATCAGTAAACAGCAACCTCTTCTCCTTGGAGACTCCTCAGTCATTCCCAAAGTCTCCTCTCCTATACTGTTCAGAACAGCCTGGCATTTAAGATACCCAGCTGCTGTACCAATTAATGAGTCATGGTTTTCAGTTGGGAAAAAATGACAGTTATCTTCTGATTTGGAAAGACAGCAGATCTTTCAGACATGCGTGTTGCATGTGCAAAGAGTGCTCAGTCCACCTGAAGAACGTTGGGATTTCTAGACAAGTGTCCTGTGAGGACAGTGGATGGTGGTGGTTGGGGGAACTAGGCCCTTGAAGCAACTGAATACCAGCTGGAAAGTGAGAAACTTCTTCTAGCTTGTGATTTCCAAAGAGAAACCCTTGACCCAGGGGAGCTCCTTGAGATCCCTGGGCATGCTCCTGGTACTGGCCCATCAGCCCTGGGGTCACTAAGCCCTTCACCAAGGGCTAGTGGGTGAAGCCAGAAATGTGAAGTCAGTAAACAATGACTATCTTTCTCCCCTCCTTCTTTCCATCCAAAACACCCATCTCCCCCATATTCTTGTCTCAAGTCCCTTAGGACCAAACTCTGAATGAGTGAAAACAGGAACTTTGCCTGACTCAGTAACCATTGCATTTCTAGTGCCTAGACCAGTGCATGGCACACTTGCTGAAATAACTTACAAATAAAGTAAAACTAAGGCTCGGGGCAAGTATTTCCATTTCACAGACTGTGGGAAGTTGGGGTATATAGGCCTTCAGTGGTGGGGCCACTGAGAAACTCCTTCCATTAAGCCAAGTTGCCAGCAGGCTGAAAACTGTTCAGGTAAGTTACACCCAGATGGGGGGATACTGAAGGTAGGAGGCCATTCAGTTTTCAAAGACATGACACTTATTCATGGCAGAGACAGGGGGTCCTCTTTAGGGCCATTTACAATTTTGTCCATACAGCTAACCCTCTGGAGCCCGTTGCCAGAATCTGGAGGGGCTGTGCACCCAAAAAGCCCAGGAGATTATAAATGCTGAGAATGGGCCTGGGCGGCTCAGGAATGTCCCTGTGCCTCAGCAACTCTGAGATAACTCAGCTCTCTCTGTTCTCAGGTAATCAAAATAGTCAAACTCCATGAGGCAGCACCCACGAAAAGAGGAAGCAATTCAACAGCCTCTGTACCCACCTAGGCCTCAGCCTTCCCAGGACCTACTCATATATACTCTTCACAACGTGCAACATTGCCTCTGGCACCCACTGCGTTCCCCGTGGTGTGTTGGGACTAATGCACAATCAGGTCCCACTGGGAGGACCACTGGATGAAGGCCCCTTCCAAGTTTCAGGACATGGCTCTGTGACCACAGGCAACTCAATACAGTGGCACTCCCTGAATTTCTCCAGAACATCAGCCAAAAGGAAGTGATGGCTTCTGTTGCCCCAGGCTCAGTGACCTGGGTAAGTGGCCCTCACCTTCGCTGTATTAGGATGACACATACCTTTCCAGCAGCCAGCACAAGTAATTTAATATGAATGCTAGAAACACAATCCCTGGAAACAGGTACAGGGGACCAGACACCCAGCACAAATCCTTGACCCAAGAAACGGGGGGCTCTCTACTTCTATACAATATACCATCTGAGGCTATGCATGCATCAAACTGCTCAGTAACTGCCCAGCTCTGAGCAAGATTTGGGTGCTGGGAGGCAGCTAGTGGAGTTGGCAGAGGAGTCTGCCAACTAAGTCCTCAGATGGAATGGGGGCCATGTCAAGGGAAGAGAGGGCACAGAGCTGGAGTGAAGAGTTAAGGCAGGGACACGGAGACCTCATTTTTCATAAGATTGGGTGACGGCGGTAGGAACTGGGCAGCACGGGTCAGGGGCAGTTTAGCATAGACTTAGGGATGAAGTGTCCTCAGAATGGTTGGAGATGGAAAGAAAGTATTTGGTGGGTTCAGAAGTTAGGAGTTGAATATGAGAGAAGATTATACATATGAAACTTGGGCTACCAAGTTACCAAGTTACCAAGAAACAGTTACCAAGAAAGAGTGAGCTCAGCAGGGCACCTACTTTGGTGGTGGGTCTTACATGAGTGGGACAGAGGTGGGGTGTATAGGATGAGCAGACCTTGGGGAGCTCAGTGGGGGATGGGGGATGGGGAATGGGGTGGGATTAGGATTAGAAAACTGAGCCAGAAAGGGAGAAACCAGAACCGTGGGTCTGGAGGTTTGCGTGAGCATTAGGACTGCCAGAGGGGGTTGAGGGGTGAAGATGAAAGGTGTTCCAGGGCGGTGGAGGGATGTGGCAGAGGTAAGGGTTGGAACTGGGCTAGAGTGGGATCAAGGGTGGGGCTGCATTTACGCGAGGCTGGTGGTGACAGAAGGAGAGTAAGGGCTGGGATCAGGTCACAGGTGCGAGATGGGGCGGACGCACTTGCAAGGGCAGTGCGGGCCGAAGGCTAGGGTCCGAGTGGGCCAGGGCCCCGGGCTTTGGGCTCTGAAGCAGGAGTTTCAAGGCAACCAGGGGTTTGGGGTCACAGAGAGGGCTGGTGGCCCACCGCCTATTCACCTCTCAGCCCCTCCGCTCTTCCGCTGCCCTCCTCGCCGGCGATCCCTATCTCACCAGAGGGAGCGGCGAGGGGCGGAGGCTACTCGGCCGCTGCAGCCGTCAGACCTGCGACCCGACGCAGCGGCCTCCCGGCCACTGACAACAGGAAGTTGTCCGATGCCATCATGACGATTCGACGTCCTGCTCCACCCCCGGCCCATGGAGCCAACCGCAGGGCTGGAAGAGCCGCGGGGCAGGGCCAGAGACCTCGGAAGCCCAAAGGTTCCCAGGTCAGGAACCCACTTGTGGTCAGGGAGATTTGCGACCGCCAGAGCCCGGAGGCGCGTGGAGCCTCGAAGCCACCCGCAGCGGGCAGAACGCATCCTTACTGCTCGCCTCCAGACTAGATGCTGGTTTCTGGGTTGCTGACCTTGCCTGGCCTCAACAACATCTGTGTAACACTGGCGCTGTCACTTGGCCTCCTTCAGTGAAGGTTGCCCACTTGCAAAGTGGGACCACATAATGTCTGCCTTATTTTGACCTCCCTGAAGGCACCAGAGCAGGCCTATTTCAAGAGAAACAAACATGTTTTGACCACACCTTATACCCGGGGAGCTCCTTGAGATCCCTGGGCATGCTCCTGGTACCGGCCCATCAGCCCTGTGAGGCACGAAGCCCAAGGGGTCTGCTGATTCTCATCTAGCCACGTTGTTTCTTTGTTTCCCATGAGAGAAGTGACATTCTTCTTTCAAATGGACACATCCTGCAAAAGCAGGGTGTGTCCTGTCTTGCTTCAGATACTTTACACATGCAGTCTTGGTCAAACTGGAGCCTAAGGCCTACGAGTGGGTGGGGTGGAAAGGTACGGCTATGAGCGGGTCCAGGGGGACTTCGGGGATGGCCACAGGGCTGGCTGGGAAACAGGTCAGTTCTTGGAAGCAAGCTCCACTGGTCTCGGCCAGGAGTCCTGTGTTCACTGAGCCTCTCTGTGAGGAAGATGTCCTCCTATCTCTGGGAAAGGTTAGGGTCCTTTCTGTTCATATCTGGTGCAGCCAAGCATCAGTGACTTGGCACAAGCATGCCCTCCCCGCAAACAGAGCACACAACATCCCTGTTATTCCAAAAAGTTTTTGCCCAGCTGCTGTCTGCAAAAGCTGTGGGAGTCCCACAGAGTAATCTCCTGTTTGCCTTTTTAGGAGACTCCATCTCAGGTCTTCTTACTTCCCAGGCCTCTCCACATCCCTGTGGAGGTTTCAAAGGTATTTTGCCCTGGGATTTTCACTCCGGAGTTACATCTTCACGTTGCACTGCACCCCTTTGTGAAGCTGAATGAAGCCTTGGATCCTGGGGAGGGGGTTGGAATGTGAGAGTAGAGGGGTGAAACAGAGGGGAATGCACACACATGGTGCACATTTCCACAAAACATTTCATCCATGGACCATGAGTCCTCCAGGTACACTCCAGCCAGAAAAAAAATCTCACATTACCATGTAATTTGAACAATAAGAAAGGTGCTTACAAAGTGTTATGGTACCAGAGGAGAGGGGCTGAAGGGTATCCACAGGTGGTGACTTTTGATCTGAGACCTCCAGGTGAGTAGAGGAAAGGGTTGTTGCAGAAGGTACTGACAAAAAAGCATCTGATCAGTAGGAGTGGAGGCTGAGCTCGGGGGACAGTGCACCAAGAGGTGGAGAGGAAGCCAGGAAATAAGAAAAGAGTAAGAGGAGGAGGTCAGAATGGGAGGGAGATAAGGAGGAAAGGGAGAATGCACAGACATGGAGGCCAGTGCAGGAGGGGCCCAAAACATTTGCAAAGGCAGCTCTCAACCCACGGGTCTGTGAGATTTCATGCACCATCCAGAGTTCTTCAAAGCCAGATATGAGAATTGCAGGCATCCGGATTCCCCTGGGATGGGTCCAACTTGGAGAATCCTGAACCCCACCCCAGCACCAGAGAGTCATTTGTCACACTAGGATGGGGTCCAGGAAATTTAGGCTTGACCCTTCCCCTCTTCTGTCCTGTCCTCATCATCGATGGATCGGAAGCACAATAAAATATGAGAATCTCTGCCCTAACCTTACCTAGGAGATGAGGGGTATGGGATTTAACATCTGTGGGAAATAGGGGCTCTGTTTGCCAGGTAGGAATTGTGATTTGTCATCACCAACCACCTGGAAGGTAGGAGACATTGCTGTCCCCACAGTACAGGGAAGAAAACAGGCTAAAGAGAGGTTCAGTAACTTGGGGGCCCACACAACTAATAGATGGTAGAAGCAGGATCCTCCCTCAGCTCTCTGTGATTCTAGTTGGAGCGGTAGCATAGTTCAGTGGTACAGCAAGTGGGCTTTGGAACTAGGAACGCTTAGGGATGAACCCCAGCTCTATCCCACACTGTTTGCTGGTTCTTCCCAGGGCAGCCAGACAGGGGTGGGGCTGAGACAGCTGCCACAGTGTCAGTACTTTTCACAGGCCCCCTTAGATGGTATTGAAGATAGAAACTTCTAAGTGGAATTTTTTTGATGTTCAGAGTAGGGCAGTCAGTCACACCACCCTATGGCCCCTTAGCCTCAGGCAGAGGGGCCAGTGTGTGACTTCAGGAAGTTCCAAAAACTCTCTGAGCCTCAGTTCCTCATCTGTAAACTGGGGAAAATAGTGTACTAAGGACAGTTTCTGGTCTGCAGTAAGCACTCAAAGATGGCTAGCTATTATTATTACAGTTCTGGCTAATTCTCATCTTTCCAGTCTACTCAGGTCCATGGCCTTTAATGGCACTTCCGAGCACTGGAGTGAGATCCTTTCTTTCTTGTTTGAACCCCAGATATATCCTTACTTGGCATCTGATTGAAATCACCAAACTAGTATTAATGCTGCCCTCTCTCTAGACAGTGGAACCGCCAGTGTTCTTGTGGGTTTTGTTGTAGGAAGCTGGTCCTTCCCGTGCTCCTTTCAAAAATGGACTTAAAATCTTTTATTTGTCAACTGTACCTCAATAAAGCTGGGGAAAAAGTTAAGATCACAAAATAATAAACTGCAAAAAACTTTAATTATGCACATAGTTTTGAAATACTGCTAAGTGAAATGAAATGGTGATGAAAGGTGTCCCCGAGCCGTTCCTCCGGACCAGCCCCTCGCCATGCCCATCTATTCCTGGGCTTCAGCTGAAACTTCTGGCGCCCATCTCCACATATCCTGTACATCTGGGTTTTGCTCTATCCACTTTAGACAGTCTTTTGACTTCCTAATGACATAGGCAAGGAGTTAGTTCTTTCACACCCCTGTCCCACTCCATTCTTTTTTTTTTTTTTTTGTAGATAATTATTTTTTTATTGAAGGGTAGTTGACACACGGTATTACATTACATTAGTTTCAGGTGTACAACATAGTAATTCAACATTTATATACATGACAATTCTAGGTACCAGCTATCACCATACCAAGCTGTTACAACATCTTGACTATATTCATTACATCCCGATTACTTATTATTTTACCATTGTAAGTGTATACTTTTTTGTTTGTTTGTTTGTTTGTTTTGTTTGTGAGGGCATCTCTCATATTTATTGATCAAATGGTTGTTAACAACAATAAAATTCTGTATAGGGGAGTCAATGCTCAATGCACAATCATTAATCCACCCCAAGCCTAATTTTCGTCAGTCTCCAATCTTCTGAAGCATAACGAACAAGTTCTTACATGGAGAACAAATTCTTACATAGTGAATAAGTTCTTACATAGTGAACAGTACAAGGGCAACCATCACAGAAACCTTCGGTTTTGCTCATGCATTATGAACTATAAACAGTCAGTTCAAATATGAATACTCATTTGATTTTTATACTTGATTTATATGTGGATACCACATTTCTCTATTATTATTATTTTTAATAAAATGCTGAAGTGGTAGGTAGATACAAGATAAAGGTAGAAAACATAGTTTAGTGTTGTAAGAGAGCAAATGTAGATGATCAAGTGTGTGCCTGTAGACTATGTGTTAATCCAAGCTAGACAAGGGCAATAAAACATCCACGTATGCAGAAGATTTCTCTCAGAACGGGGGGGTGAGGTTCTAAGCCTCACCTCTGTTGATCCCCAATTTCTCACCTGATGGCCCCCCTGCGACTGTGCCTGTCTTAGGTTGTTCCTCCCTTGAGGAATCTTACCTGTCTCTGGCTAACCATCTTCCAGGGCCATACAGGGAAATGTAAAGTTGGTAAGTGAGAGAGAAGCCTTATTGTTTGAAAAGGTTAGCTTTTTACTTCTTTGCAGATTTATGCCCTGTGGCTTCTATGCCCAGCATTTGTCTTGAGGTATCTTTACCACTTGGAAGAATTATGATACTCGGTAAATTTGACATGTGGCACGAGTTCTATTTAAAGGTTGTAATTAGGTAGGAAGAAGAAAAGCTATAGAAGTAGCAGGCGGAAGAAAACATGGGAAGATTGATTATTTCTTTGACATATCTTCTTGTAGAGTAACTTCAGCATGTATAGGTTTTAAGCTACTACTTAAATTGCGCACACACATTAACATAATAGGAGTATAGTTACATAACCAAAGCATACCTGTAATTACCAGCCATCTCCAGTGAAACCAAGAAAACCAGTTAGGCACCTTAGGCATTTGTGAAAACTTATCTATGATATGGTGGATATTGTCCAACTGAACTTGAACAGTCTGAGAGAAATCAGACAAATTAAAACAACCCATTCCTGGGGAATGTTCACATCCCTTATGTTCTTTTAACAGTAGAGAGTCTGTAGTTGTAAGATTTTGGAGTGCTACAATTTGCACTTCTCCTAATTCTTGGTTGAGTTCCAACAGTATAGATCCAGTCAAATTTGTTGTTTTACTGTATGCACAGGCCAGCTTAGATATCTCCTTCCTCATTCCCATGGCAAGTCCAGGAGCTGGTGGGATGAGTGCATCTACAGCTGTAGCAGTGCGTGGATCTTTGTTGGGGTTGTTTGATGATCATCTTCTGGCATGAGTCTTCCCGAGAGTGCAGATGTTGGAAGTTCTTCTTCATATCGTATCTTAGTTCATTTTCGGGGTAGCCCAATTAGGCTTTGATCCTCTGTATAAACACAAACAGACCCTTTGCCTGCACTTTTATATGCCCTTTATACTCCTGTGTAGAACTCATTGGAGGTTACCACACAGGAACTGCCCTTTTTTTTTTTTGTATCACTAATCTACACTTACATGATGAATATTATGTTTACTAGGCTCTCCCCTATACCAGGTCCCCCCTATAAACCCCTTTACAGTCACTGTCCATCAGCATAGCAAAATGTTGTAGAATCTCTACTTGCCTTCTCTGTGTTGTACAGCCCTCCCTTTTCTCCTACTCCCCCATGCATGCTAATCTTAATACCCCCCCTACTTCTCCCCCACCCTTATCCCTCCCTACCCACCCATCCTCCCCAGTCCCTTTCCCTTTGGTACCTGTTAGTCCATTCTTGAGTTCTGTGATTCTGCTGCTGTTTTGTTCCTTCAGTTTTTCCTTTGTTCTTATATTCCACAGATAAGTGAAATCATTTGGTATTTCTCTTTCTCTGCTTGGCTTGTTTCACTGAGCATAATACCCTCCAGCTCCATCCATGTTGCTGCAAATGGTTGGATTTGCCCTTTTCTTATGGCTGAGTAGTATTCCATTGTGTATATGTACCACATCTTCTTTATCCATTCATCTATCGATGGACATTTAGGTTGCTTCCAATTCTTGGCTATTGCAAATAGTGCTGCGATAAACATAGGGGTGCACTGATCTTTCTCATACTTGATTGCTGCATTCTTAGGGTAAATTCCTAGGAGAGCAAATCCTGGGTCAAATGGTAAGTCTGTTTTGAGCATTTTGATGTACCTCCATACTGCTTTCCACAATGGTTGAACTAACTTACATTCCCACCAGCAGTGTAGGAGGGTTCCCCTTTCTCCACAGCCTCGCCAACATTTGTTGTGGTTTGTCTTTTGGATGGCAGCCATCCTTACTGGTGTGAGGTGATACCTCATTGTAGTTTTAATTTGCATTTCTCTGATAATTAGTGATGTGGAGCATCTTTTCATGTGTCTGTTGGCCATCTGTATTTCTTTTTTGTAGAACTGTCTGTTCAGTTCCTCTGCCCATTTTTTAATTGGGTTATTTGTTTTTTGTTTGTTGAGGCGTGTGAGCTCTTTATATATTCTGGACGTCAAGCCTTTATCGGATGTGTCATTTTCAAATATATTCTCCCATACTGTAGGGATCCTTTTTGTTCTATTGATGGTGTCTTTTGCTGTACAGAAGCTTTTCAGCTTAATATAGTCCCACTTACTCATTTTTGCTGTTGTTTTCCTTGCCCGGGGAGAAATGTTCAAGAAGAGGTCACTCATGTTTATGTCTAAGAGGTTTTTGCCTATGTTTTCTTCCAAGAGTTTAATGGTTTCATGGCTTACATTCAGGTCTTTGATCCATTTTGAGTTTACTTTTGTATATGGGGTTAGACAATGGTCCAGTTTCATTCTCCTACATGTAGCTGTCCAGTTTTGCCAGCAACACCTGTTGAAGAGACTATCATTTCGCCATTGTATGTCCATGGCTCCTTTATCAAATATTAATTGACCATATATGTCTGGGTTAATGTCTGGATTCTCTAGTCTGTTCCATTGGTCTGTGGCTCTGCTCTTGTGCCAGTACCAAATTGTCTTGATTACTATGGCTTTATAGTAGAGCTTGAAGTTGGGGAGTGAGATCCAACCTACTTTATTCTTCTTTGTCAGGATTGCTTTGGCTATTCGGGGTCTTTGGTGTTTCCATATGAATTTTTGAATTATTTGTTCCAGTTCATTGAAGAATGTTGCTGGTAGTTTCATAGGGATTGCATCAAATCTGTATATAGCTTTGGGCAGGATGGCCATTTTGACGATATTAATTCTTCCTAGCCACGAGCATGGGATGAGTTTCCATCTGTTAGTGTCCCCTTTAATTTCTCTTAAGAGTGACTTGTAGTTTTCAGAGTATAAGTCTTTCACTTCTTTGGTTAGGTTTATTCCTAGGTATTTTATTTTTTTTGATGCAATTGTGAATGGAGTTGTTTTCCTGATTTCTCTTTCTGTTGGTTCATTGTTAGTATATAGGAAAGCCACAGATTTCTGTGTGTTGATTTTGTATCCTGCAACTTTGCTGTATTCCGATATCAGTTCTAGAAGTTTTGGGGTGGAGTCTTTAGGGTTTTTTATGTACAGTATCATGTCATCTGCAAATAGTGACAGTTTGATTTCTTCTTTACCAATCTGGATTCCTTGTATTTCTTTATTTTGTCTGATTGCCGTAGCTAGGACCTCCAGTACTATGTTAAATAACAGTGGAGAGAGTGGGCATCCCTGTCTAGTTCCCGATCTCAGAGGAAATGCTTTCAGCTTCTCGCTGTTCAATATAATGTTGGCTGTGGGTTTATCATAGATGGCCTTTATTATGTTGAGGTACTTGCCCTCTATTCCCATTTTGCTGAGAGTTTTTAACATGAATGGATGTTGAACTTTGTCAAATGCTTTTTCAGCATCTATGGAGATGATCATGTGGTTTTTGTCTTTCTTTTTGTTGATGTGGTGGATGATGTTGATGGACTTTCGAATGTTGTACCATCCTTGCATCCCTGGGATGAATCCCACTTGGTCATGGTGTATGATCCTTTTTATGTATTTTTGAATTCGGTTTGCTAATATTTTGTTGAGTATTTTCGCATCTACGTTCATCAGGGATATTGGTCTGTAGTTTTCTTTTTTGGTGGGGTCTTTGCCTGGTTTTGGTATTAGGGTGATGTTAGCTTCATAGAATGAGTTTGGGAGTATCCCCTCCTCCTCTATTTTTTGGAAAACTTTAAGGAGAATGGGTATTATGTCTTCCCTGTATGTCTGATAAAATTCCGAGGTAAATCCATCTGGCCCGGGGGTTTTGTTCTTTGGTAGTTTTTTGATTACCACTTCAATTTCGTTGCTGGTAATTGGTCTGTTTAGATTTTCTGTTTCTTCCTGGGTCAATCTTGGAAGGTTATATTTTTCTAGGAAGTTGTCCATTTCTCCTAGGTTTCCCAGCTTGTTAGCATATAGGTTTTCATAGTATTCTCCAATAATTCTTTGTATTTCTGTGGGGTCCGTCGTGATTTTTCCTTTCTCGTTTCTGATACTGTTGATTTGTGTTGACTCTCTTTTCTTCTTAATAAGTCTGGCTAGAGGCTTATCTATTTTGTTTATTTTCTCGAAGAACCAGCTCTTGGTTTCATTGATTTTTGCTATTGTTTTATTCTTCTCAATTTTATTTATTTCTTCTCTGATCTTTATTATGTCCCTCCTTCTGCTGACCTTAGGCCTCATCTGTTCTTCTTTTTCCAATTTTGATAATTGTGACATTAGACCATTCATTTGGGATTGCTCTTCCTTTTCTAAATATGCTTGGATTGCTATATACTTTCCTCTTAAGACTGCTTTTGCTGTGTCTCACAGAAGTTGGGGCTTAGTGTTGTTGTTGTCATTTGTTTCCATATATTGCTGGATCTCCATTTTGATTTGGTCATTGATCCATTGATTATTTAGGAGCGTGTTGTTAAGCCTCCATGTGTTTGTGAGCCTCTGTGCTTTCTTTGTACAGTTTATTTCTAGTTTTATGCCTTTGTGGTCTGAAAAGTTGGTTGGTAGGATTTCAATCTTTTGGAATTTTCTGAGGCTCTTTTTGTGGCCTAGAATGTGGTCTATTCTGAAGAATGTTCCATGTGCACTTGAGAAGAATGTATATCCCGCTGCTTTTGGATGTAGAGTTCTATAGATGTCTATTAGGTCCATCTGCTCTACTGTGTTGTTCAGTGCTTCCGTGTCCTTACTTATTTTCTGCCCCGTGGATCTATCCTTTGGGGTGAGTGGTGTGTTGAAGTCTCCTAGAATGAATGCATTGCAGTCTATATCCCCCTTTAGTTCTGTTAGTATTTGTTTCACATATGCTGGTGCTCCTGTGCTGGGTGCATATATATTTAGAATGGTTATATCCTCTTGTTTGACTGAGCCCTTTATCATTATGTAGTGTCCTTCTTTATCTCTTGTTACTTTCTTTGTTTTGAAGTCTATTTTGTCTGATATTAGTACTGCAACCCCTGCTTTCTTCTCACTGTTGTTTGCTTGAAATATGTTTTTCCATCCCTTGACTTTTAGTCTGTACATGTCTTTGGGTTTGAGGTGAGTTTCTTATAAGCAGCATATAGATGGGTCTTGCTTTTTTATCCATTCTGTTACTCTGTGTCTTTTGATTGGTGCATTCAATCCATTAACATTTAGGGTGACTATTGAAAGATATGTACTTATTGCCATTGCAGGCTTTAAATTCGTGGTTACCAAAGGTTCAAGATTAGCCTCTTTAGTATCTTACTGCCTAACTTAGCTCGCTTATTGAGCTGTTATATACACTGTCTGGAGATTCTTTTCTTCTCTCCCTTCTTGTTCCTCCTCCTCGATTCTTCATATGTTGTGTGTTTTGTGCTGTGCTCTTTCTAGGAGTGCTCCCATCTAGAGCAGTCCCTGTAAGATGTTCTGTAGAGGTGGTTTGTGGAAAGCAAATTCCCTCAGCTTTTGTTTGTCTGGGAATTGTTTAATCCCACCATCATATTTGAATGATAGTCGTGCTGGATACAGTATCCTTGGTTCAAGGCCCTTCTGTTTCATTGTATTAAATATATCATGCCATTCTCTTCTGGCCTGTAGGGTTTCTGTTGAGAAATCTGACGTTAGCCTGATGGGTTTCCCTTTATAGGTGACCTTTTTCTCTCTAGCTGCCTTTAACACTCTTTCCTTGTCCTTGATCTTTGCCATTTTAATTATTATGTGTCTTGGTGTTGCCCTTCTTGGATCATTTCTGTTGGGAGTTCTGTGTATTTCCATGGTCTGTTCGATTACTTCCTCCCCCAGTGTGGGGAAGTTTTCAGCAATTATTTCTTCTAAGATACTTTCCATCTCTTTTCCTCTCTCTTCTTCTTCTGGGACCCCTATAATATGGATATTGTTCCTTTTGGATTGGTCACACAGTTCTCTTAATATTGTTTCATTCCTGGAGATCCTTTTGTCTCTCTCTATGTCAGCTTCTATGCGTTCCTGTTCTCTGATTTCAATTCCATCAATGGCCTCTTGCATTCTATCCATTCTGCTTATAAACCCTTCCAGAGTTTGTTTCATTTCTGCGATCTCCTTTCTGGCATCTGTGATCTCTTTCCGTACTTCATCCCGTTTCTCTTGCGTATTTCTCTGCATCTCTGTCAGCATGTTTATGATTCTTATTTTGAATTCTTTTTCAGGAAGACTGGTTAGGTCTGTCTCCTTCTCTGGTGTTGTCTCTGTGATCTTTGTCTGCCTGTAGCTTTGCCTTTTCATGGTGATAGGAATAGTCTGCAGAACTGGGACGAGTGACGGCTGGAAGGACTTCCTTTCTTGTTGGTTTGTGGCCCTCCTCTCCTGGAAGAACAGCGACCTCTAGTGGCTTGTGCTACGCAGCTGCGGCGCAGACAGGGTTTCTGCTTCCTGCCCGGCTGCTACAGAGTTAATCTCCGCTGTTGCTGTGGGCGTGGCCTGGCTCGGGCCTCTGCTCCAAAATGGTGGAGTCGCGTTGGAGCAGGAGCTGCTGGGAGGCTATTTATCTCCGTAAAGGGCCTCCCTGCTCCCTGCAGCCCAGTTGTTAGGGTGCCCAGAGATCCCGGATTCCCTACCTTGGATTAAGTGACCCGCCCTGCCCCTTTAAGACTTCCAAAAAGCACCCGCCAGAACGAAACAACGACCACCAAAAAAAAAAAAAAGGTAGTCGTTCGTTTTTCTTTATTCTCCGGTGCCAGCCTCAGGCCTCTGCTCACCGGTCTTTCTGCCCTGTTTCCCTAGTATTGGGGTCCCTATCCCTTTAAGACTTCCAAAAAGCTCTCGCCAAAACAAAACAGCAAAAAAGCAAAAAAAAAAGTGGTCACGCGCTTTTCTTATGTCCTCTGTCGCCCAGCCTCCAGTGCCTGCTCACTGTTCTTGCTGCCCTGTTTTCCCAGTATCGAGGGCCCTGCACTCTGGCCCGGATGGCTGGGGCTGGGTGTTCGGCAGTCCTGTGCTCCGTCTCCCTCCCGCTCTGCCTGCTCTTCTCCCGCCGGGAGCTGGGGGGATGGGCGCTCGGCTCCCGCGGGGCCGGGGCTTGTATCTTACCCCCTTCGCGAGGCGCTGGGTTCTCTCAGGTGCGGATGTGGTCTGGATATTGTCCTGTGTCCTCTGGTCTTTATTCTAGGAAGGGTTGTCTTTGTTATATTTTCATAGATATATGTTGTTTTGGGAGGAGATTTCCGCTGCTCTACTCACGCCGCCATCTTCCGCCCCTCCCCTGATAATCCCAACTGCTATTCTTGAATACTCTAAATAAACAGGAGGACAGAGATGCCTAACAGTAGGGTAAGAATGGAAGTGGGTATCGTAGGCCTAGAATAAAGGTGATAGGGATTAGAACTGGGTGACACTGATCTGTTAAAAATAAATGATATAATTGAGACAACTGAGGAAATTTGAATATCAACTCTTCATTAGACAACATTATGCATAGGAATTTCACTTCTTCAGTGCGTTTTTATTATTTTAAGTATATAGGGAAGTGATTTGGATACCCAGAGAGGAAGGCATGTAGCTGACAAGAGAGGGACTGACTGGCAGACGCTGTGGGATGTTGAGGAAGACGAGGCTAGAGCAGGGGCCAGTAGGTCTGACGGTGAGGGGAAGACAGTCATTTGTTAGCTGACCTGAGAAAAATGGCGAGAGCAGACTGCTAAATGCAGGGGTGTTCCCCATACTAATCTTGCGTAAGGCCATCAGTTAGCCTTAGCATAATACCAAATTTCTGTTATCTTGATATATTGGAGAGGGATGGCACAATTTAAGGTGCAGTAAGTTGTGTAATAAATTGTCAGAGAGCTCTACAGTAACGTTTTTTTAAAACTACAGAGATAGAAAATGAAATTTGACCCTTACTTCACATTGTATGTGAAAACAAACTAATAAAAATGGATCATAGATAGACCTAAATTAATTAACCAACAAGTATTCAACTTATTAAAAGAAAACATAGGAGACAAATCTTTGTGACTTTGGATCTGGCAATGGGTTCCCAGACAAAGATTTCTTAGATAAGACACAAAAAAGGCACAAACCCTATAAGAAAAACTACTAAATTAGAGCTAATCAAAATTCAAAAATTAAAGACTTCTGGTCTTCAGAGATACTTTTAAAAGAATGAAGACAAGTTATAACCTGAGAGAGGATATTTGCTGAACACATATCTTAGAGGAAGGACTTTTTCCAGAATATATAAAGCACTCTTGAAACTTAACAGTAAGATAAATATCCAATTAAAAAATAGATTTGAACAGACATGTCATTAAAGAAGATGTCTACACATGTATAGACAACATCATCAGAGATTAGAGATCTACTAGAGAAATGCAAATTAAAACCACAATGAGACACAACTACACACCTCCAAGAAAGGCTAACATTTTTTTAAAACTGAATATAAGGATCAGGTGAAGTTGTGGAGCAACTGCCAACTCTCAATATACTGCTTTCTGGGATGCAAAATGGTGCAGCTACTTTAGAAAACAGCTCAGCAGTTTCTTCAAACGTTAAATACATACCTAGCATATGATGCAGCAAAAACATGTTCACACAAAGACCTACATATGAATGTTTTTCATAGCTTTTTATAGCCAAAACTAGAAACAACTCAAATGTTCATTAATTAATGACTGGTATGGAACTCTCCTCAGCGATAAAAGGGAGGGACAGCTGTAACAACATGGATGACTCACAAAAAGATTATGTTAAGTAAAAAGAGCCAAACACAAAAGGTTACATGCAATATGAGTTCACTGATAAGACCTTCTGGGAAAGGCAAAAACTGCTGGGATGAAAATCAGACTGGTGGTGGCTGGAGGCAGGTGGTGGGAGGAGGGGTTTGTCTGCAAACGGCCATGAGGGGCCTTTTTGGAGTCACACGGGTTCTGCATTTCAAATGGTGATGGTTACATAATTATACATTTGTCAAAATTCATCAAACTGTATACTTAGAAAGTGAATTTTATTACATGAAAATCATACTTCAATAAGCCTGAGTTAATAAAATTATGAAACTTAAAAAAATCAACTAAGTGAAAATAAATATAAGAAAAATCAACTTACAGTTTTTCTAACTTGGGGCTCATCATGACGATGCTCTCCACTGTTTTAAGTGTCACTTGGGTTTTTCCCATGTCTCTGAAGGAAAAAGCACAAACGTTTATGATATGAACCCAAAGACAAAAACTCTATACTTAAAAAGATAATGACACATTATTACTTCAGTTTTGGCTTCTTTGTCTAGCCAGCTCGAGTTTACTTGCCACAGATAATAATTCCAGAGAGAAATTACTAAAGAAATTTAAATTTATTTGCATCATCAAATTAATGACCTTGGCCCTGAACACTACGATCTTTTTGTCATCGCCCTGCTTCTCATTCTCACCTGCACCCACCACTCTAGAGTATTTACTTTTTAAAAATACACCTTATTCCTCCTTGCTTTCTGGGTTAAATTATATTTCTACATGCATCTACACATCCCATATCTATGTGCGTTCTTCAGCACCACTCTCTTTCTCTGATAGCGGTCTTGCACATATACATTCTTTCTTAATCCTTTCTTTGCCCAAAACTCTTATTTCGATAACCCAGTTAAAATATAAATTATTCCTTTTTAGCCAAAATGCAAAATACTTAATCTTTGATGAAAGTAACAGAGTAGAAATCATCTCATAATCCATGAGACTGTTGCAATACTTACAAGTATTTTAATGCTCTCAATTTGAAAAAATAAGAATCTTCAACAGTTGTCAGAAAATTATGACTGAGATTTCTGAAAAAATACAATAGAATTAAAATTATCTGCATTTCATGGAACACATTCATTTTTTTTTTGGCATGGGACTTAAAGGTTAAAAGGAAAAATTGTTATCTGTCTTTACCTATAAATCACACTTAGAGTCTGTAAAGCACTCTTCCTTTGGGAACTACCTACCTAGGTCTCTGGACGATAAAGGGGAGAAGACAAAGAGGAAAAACACAGAAAAAAGTGGGAAGCAAAGACTTTTCAGATTGAGAATCCCACAAAGTGACTATGCTGGGAGGAAATCCCCTTGCTCTGAAGGAAATGGTATTCCTAGGTCCTCCATAATTCAAGATGCTTTTCTTTCAGTTCTGGAAATTAAAACAGTTCCACAGTTCAAACCATGCAGTGACAGCAGGAACAGTTCCTTGGTTTTGGATCAAAAGAGACAGGGATAAACCTGAGAGGAGGCGGTAAAACCGCTGCTCCCGTCACAGCCTTGGCTACACTGCACGCAATCACCTGTTCACTTGTCAGTCTCCTGGATTGTCAGCTCCTTGAGGGCAGGGACCACACTTTACTGTCAGTGTCACTCCTGTGCCTGACATGGTGCCTGGTGTTTACTAGGTATTCAATAAATGTTTTTTGAATAAACAAATAACATTTTGCTTACGCATCAATAAAATGAACAAATTCATTTTTGATGCAAACTTATATTCCAAAATGCTGAGATTTTCTTCTCAGTTCTTTAAAACAAAAAACAGACCAAAAAGAAAAAAAACAGGAAGGAAAAAATATTCTTGTAAATTAACTTTACTCAAGAATCATTAGTGCATTTTGTAGAATATTATTATCACAACTAAATCTATTGGGCTGCCAGGCATCTGCAGTCAGCTTTTCACATTTAATCCTCACAATAACCCTCTGTGCTACATATTATTATTATTATTACCCCACTTTACAAGTGAGGAAACTGCGGGTTTATATAACTTGTTCTGAATTATCAAGCTAGTACTAAAAAGCAGAACTGAAATCTGAACTCAGTTCTCGTTCCAAAGCCTGGGTTTAACTTGTATGGGGGAAAGGGGTTTAAAACAGCTATTACTTTAACCTCAATTTTGAGAGCACTAAATATAGAAATAGCTTTTCAAACTTGATCTACCCGTCTGGGAAACTTCTACGAGAATTACATTTTCTCTTTTTATTCCTTTTCCCTAATCACCTCCCATGCTTAAATATCTAATTAGCCTGTCATCATTAAGACTTTAGAGATTTAAAACCATGTTGCAGGCGAATCTGAAAATGATGGAGTAAGGACATGTGAAAATTTATCCTATAAAGGAAGAACAACAAAAACTAGCAAGAAATGGTCAAACCAGCTTTTTCAGAACTCTGGATATTTAATCAGTGGGCTTACAGCAATGTGGGGAGCATTTATTCAAGAAAAACATTAATGTTGCAGGCGTGGGTGTTACATGATGGAGTGTGGTCGTTGCCTGTGCAAAAGATCAGGAAAGTGTAGCCTGCCATGTATGACTCAGACATGTCTCCTGTCCCCTCTGTACCTTAGTTTCCTCATTGGAAAAAAAATGGATCTTACAAATTTTTCAGAGCTCATACTGAGCTTACCACCAGCTAACTAGTAACTGTATCATGTTTCTACACATATTCATCGTCTATTCAACTTACATTGTGTGTAAGAACTGCATTCCATGCCAGGCCTGAAATGTTCCAAAGCTCAGTTCTGCAATTAGATTGCAGCCAAGATTTCTACAAGGAAAAGAAGAAAAAAATTATTTCAGAACATTTTTCCTTTGGCAGGGATTCTAACCTGTATATGATGAAACGTAACCTCAATACTTCCTCATACACTAAAGAAATCTCACTATGGAAGATATTTGTTTTGTTTTTAATATTTGTATGAAAAAAGAGATTGTGTATCAAGTATACTTGTTTTATAAAAAAGAGAAAGATGGATTAGTAATTGACATCTTCTTGTTTTTTTCCTGGTGTCAGTGGTATTATTACAGAAAATACAAATAAAATAAATACAATATATTTATATGAAAGATTTATACTTTCATGTTTATACATGTACTGCTAGATACAAAGGAATAAGTGCCCAGAACACTTGTCTAAGTGATCTTTAATTCTCTAGAAAAGGGTTCCATGACTGCACTGCTGACATCTTGGGCTGGATAATCCTTGTTGTGGGCGCTGTTCTGGGCACTGTAGGCTGTTGAGCAGCATCTCTGGCCTCTGCCCCCCAGATGCCAGCAGCATAGCTACAGTTCTGACAACCAAAATGTGTCCAGACACGGCCTAGTATCGCCTGGGCAGAAAATCACCCTACTTGAGAACCCCTGCTCTAGAATGAGTCACTCTGATCCATATGGTAATTTTTACACTAGTGTTCCCTAGAGACAAAAAGGATGTGGCCACGTAATTTTAGTAGCTCTCCATTTAAAATATTTCAACATAAGAGGTTTACAATTAAGTTTATAAAAATTCCAAACATAGTTAAATTGTATTTGTAACTTACATAAACTGCAGAAAAGGTAGTGATTCGAATGTGCGTCTCTCAATAGCCTGTATTTTATTGCAGGATAAATCTCTGGGAAAAGGAAAAGGAAAAATATTGTTTCAGCTATCAGATATCTAATTAGCAGAGATAACTAGTAGAGGTTAGAATAATCACATTGAATAAGTAGCACTTATCTAAACTCTAAACCTTAGAAATTATTATGTAACCTTCCAGACCTCCTATCCCTGCCCTCACCAAAGTCTCACTTTCATTATCTTCATAAATAAAATACACAACCATAGATCTTGAGAGATTGTTGAGATAATCCTTCCTGAGAGCAGAAGGACTGATTAGATCAACTTTTGTGGTCTCATCAAATTCCACAGTAGGAGCTCAAAAGCTTTTATCTCCATATATAATTTCCAATATTGAAAGGAATATTCTCACATTTACAAACCTTCCTGGTTTTATTCTTTCTAGGCCATTTCAACACCAGAAAAAATAAAAGATGCTCTTTCACAAAACTTGAAAGGAAGTTACACCTCCAATTATAATTACTTTCAACTAAAATAGAATTATACTTTCTATTATTTTAACAGAAGCTCACTTTTGGTTTCCATTGCTATAGTTCCATGAATTTAACTGCTCCAGTTGTACAGTGGTGGGACAACAAAAAACAACAACATGCTATTGGATTTTTATTTTAAATCACTCACTCTTGACTATTAGAGGTGACTCTCTTATTTCTATTGATTCAGGCTTCATCCCTCACTTTTCACCTAGACGCGTATTAACTCTTCTGAAGGGTATGTCTGCCTCTGGTTCATTCCTTTCTAATCCATCCTGCACAAAGTCACCACATTAACTCTCCATGAGTGGTTCTCAAATACCAGCATCGCTTGGGAATTTATCGAAGATGTAAATTCTCGGCCCTACTCGGGACCAACTGAATCAGTAACTGTGGGGTGGGTGCTTGGGCAGTGAGAAGCCCTCCAAGTGATCTTCCAGCAGGCTGAAGTTTGTCCTAGAGTGCTGCCGAGATAACAAGACAGCTTGTTACCCTTGGCTTGGCCTTCGAAGCCCCAGAAGGTCTGGCCCTAACACCCAATGTACTCTATAGGACAAGGTATTTTTCCCATGTGCTGCCTTTCTGCCACTCTTCTTTGCAAACTTATTCTTCCCAAGATGTCGGTCTGACGATACCCAAAAACCCCTCAAGCTGCTGCTCTAACAGTGTTGCTCTTGTAGCATTTTTATCTAACTTGAAGTCTTTTTCCCCTCATTTGTGCTCCCCGAACAATTCATACCTCTCACTGCCCACATCCATTTCCTCTTTTTAATATAGTTATTTTTACACCCCATTTCCTCTCAGTATAAACTCCCTTAAAGTATGGACAAGGTCTTACTTACCTGCATTGTCTACCATGTTTAAAACTGACACATGGACATAAACTCAAATATTTATAAAATGAATGAAGAAAAGGGATCATTTAAAAATAAATGGCTTTTCAAATAGCTCCCTCTTCTGTGCCTCTTCAGCACTTTGTCATTCATTCAGTGCTTATACATGGTGGTCTGAGTTGGCAAGTGCATTTCCCCTGTGAGATCATGAGTTTCTAGAAGGGTAGGAACCCTGTCTTACCCACTTTTGTGCCTATAATACTAGGCACAGTGGTTGTCATATACTTTTTTGCCTTTTTATTGATTGGCATTTTTTTTAAGTAATGACAATACTTATGATAATGAAATACTTAGCTTACAAAACATTTTACAATAGAAGTAATGAAGGGCCTAATCCACTGAGCAGTTATCTCATTTGTGTTTGGAAGGTTTGGAGCCCAGATGGCAGAGGTACCTAAGAAGATCAATACAAAAGTGTCCCTTGTGGCTTGAAAGGTTTGAAAACTCAAAGGACTATTTTTATTGTCATGTAAGACCCTTTATATCTGACTCCCTTAGGTTTCTATATTTGCAAGAAGAATCTTTTTGCAAAAGAGAATCATTTATTAGTGTAATAAGGATGACATATACAGTTCTGCATGCAAAAGACAAAGAATAAACACTGAGCTTTTATAGCAACTCAGTATCTCCTTACTTCTAAACAAAAAGAAGTACTATGTAGGCATTACTTCCTTGACAATGAGACTGGAGAGATTTTTAGTTGGTAATTAGAGAAGTTAGGGCCATTTCTGATGTGCTTATTTAGTGTAAATGTAGACATTTCCAACTATATCAGTTAATCACCACTTCAAATATCTGTTTTTTAATATTGGTATAACAATTCCTGCATTGAAATCCTAAACACCAGTCTCTTCTCTGGGTAACTATATTCTTGATAATGTTGTTTAAATAAATCATCTACTTAAGTACTTAATATTTCAATGTTAATTTAGATTAAATTATAAAAATATTCTGGGTTAATGGCATTCACGTTAATATAAATATTCTATATTTTCTTGTCTTTTAGGTGACAATATGGTTACCTTTAATTCCTCTCATCTCACTAAACCAACTTTTACAAATCTTTTCTGTAAAGGCTCGAAAGTAAGTATTTTAGGCTTTTCAGGCTACATAGAGTCTCTGTTGCATGTTTTTCTTTCTTTCTTTTCTTTTTTCCTTTTACAGCCATTTAACAAAAGGGCTGTATAAAAACGGACCATGGGCTGGATTTGATCCATAGGCTATAAACTGCATGTTAATATAAACAGAGAGCATAGGAACACTTACATACCAAGGCTCCTATGGGTGTCTGTAATTGCTCAGACCTCATTACCACTTTTCCTCTGTAACTGAAGGGTTTTTCTTTCTATAGCTTGTCCATATAATTAAATAATTGAGAACACATAGGAGGTATTTAATGCTAGAGAGTGGCTAGTGCCCTCCCTACACAGACTTACAGAATTATAAATTTTTATTGTTGGGAGAAATTATAGAAATTGTCTAATTTAAACCCCTTATTTATGTTATAGATAATATAACTAAAAGCTCATAAATAAGTGTGAGTATCTAACTTACAAATACTGGAGGGATAGCAGGCCTTCAAATGAGTCCTTATGTAATTCACTGAACTGATTGTCACTGAGAATTCTGAAAAATGGAAAGGTTACTTCTGAATCAAATGCAAAATAATTATAACTATTTACATACAGGACTAATTTCTACATGTGGGGGAGACCTGAATAATGATAATGGTACCACCTAAACACCCTAGTTCTTATTAATTTAGGGATGGTGATCTCTCTTTTCATTCAGATCTTTCTTGTCATGTCCTCCTCTGTGTCCTCTCTCTCCCTCACACACACACACACACACACACACACACATACTATCCATCCACTCTTCACACCAAAATGTGTATTTTACACCTACTCTCTTGATCCCCAAGTCTCTTTCAGAACCCAACTGTGGGTGGCACCATCGTCAGCAGAACTGCCATCTCCTGAACCTTAGTATGGGAGCCCCACACAGAACTATGTCAAGGCTGCAAGTGAAGCTGTTCAATTTTCCTCCCATTGAAAATATTGTTTCAGGGAACTAAAAAGTGCATTAAGATGTGCATCCAGTTTAATACAGCAGCAGATTCCCAGACTCTGAGAAGGGACTAGCGGTTACTAAAGGGGAGGGGTGGGGAAGGCTGGGTGGGGAGGGGCGGAGAAGGGGATTGAGGGGTACTATGATTGGTACACATGGTGTGTGTGGGGGTCACAGGGAAGACAGTGTAGCACACAGAAGACAAGTAGTGACTCTCTGGCATCTTACTACGCTGATGGACAGTGACTTCAATGGGGTATGAGGGGACTTGATAATATAGGAGAATATAGTAAACAATGTTCCTTTAGGAACAACAGCCCCAGTAGGTCATGTCACCTCTGTCCGAGAGCCAGGAAACACAAGCAGGAGAATCTCAACTCAAAGATGAACTGCACTCAGGAATGACCAAATGAGAAAGACAGACAGCTCCGTTATGGACAGAAAACAAAAGCAAGTGAGCTGATAGCTAATGAACCAGAGCGAAGAGAGGGAACACGAGGGGACTTTAGAATGGCATAACTGATGTCCTGAGTCAGACAGTACATCCGTGAAAAAGAATCAACTCAGGATTACATGAATGAAAAGTGTTATTATTAACAATAAAAAAACCTCAATATATGTACCTTTGAAGAATCAATTAGAAAACAGAGATCCTGCCAATGATTTCTCCAGAATGCAGAATGAAGGGAACGGAAATAATCCACGACAAGCCTGACATCTGAGTTTGCCCAAGAATGTTCACGCCTTTGCTTCACCTAGTCCCACAGGAAAGACAACATGCCTGGCAGGATGGTTTGCACCCATTTCTTAACACCTGATGAGCAGGAGAGTATACAGCCAGTGTCTCCCAGAGTGGAGTAAGGGAGTGATAAGAGATCCACTACAGAAGAAAGTCTTTAAGATTTCAAAAGAAAATTTCCCTTCCCTGGGAATCACCTTCCTGGGAGGTAATATTAACAGTTTTACATCCTTCAAGCACCTTGGGGATCCAAGAACATGCTATGTTGCTTTGTGAACTATTTCCACCAAGTTCTGCATATAAACATTCTGCTTTCCCTCACAGGGTCTGTTAGTCACCTACATTGTTTCCACCTCATAGATTAATTCTTTCTCATAGCTTTCAACAATTCAATTACTACTACCTGGAAACTCTGCATATGAAAACAAGGGCAATCTCTGTTATACGGTGGTTCATATTACACAGAATATAGTCACATACATTTAAAAGGATGCCAAGACAAAAAACTTTCATTCCCACAAACAACTCCTGGAGCCCTGAGAATGCCTCAAAGACCCTGACCTCGCCTGGAAATGCACCACATTACAAGGAACAGCAGCGGTGGCCAGAATGTGTGAAGGGGGAATAGTCACCAGGTGATGCTATGACTGTTCTCCCATCTCTGTCAGGTAATGGTTTCCTATTTCCATGGAAATGATCCAAAGAGGAAAAAACAAATCAATATGTCCAACACTGTTTAGAGTAACCCTTTTCATAACAATAGACAGTTGGAAAAAACTCTACCTCCCCCATATCACATGACAAAACTTATGTGTACACTGTTGATGATATACAAAAAGGTCATAGGAAATGATGGTAAATGAAAAAAATCAGGACAAATATGAAACTTGTATACTAATTCTAACTTTAAAAATTATAAATACTGACAAGGTTTCAATAGGAACAGAAAAGAGATGGAGGTGGAAACTCAGCTGGTTATGGCAGTGTCTTCTCTGATTGGCTGATGCCCTTGTCAGACTGTTTGGTTCAGGAGAGAATATCATGGTAAGACAGGGAGTAACTAAAGAGTGTGTATTTTTAATTAATGGGATTTGTTTTGGTGAAAGTTGTTTGGATGACATGATAGTAAAAAATTTTTTAAATTACCCTAATAAATTCAACCTTAAAGGAAAGTTTAGACTGAGAATGAGTGTCATCAAAAAATTACCCCAAAAAGGAGCTTCACATAAGCAACAACTTGGAATAAAACATACTGATCTGTAGAACTCCAAATATTTTTTGACAAAAGCAAAAAAAAAAGTAGAACTATAGTGAATCAGAGCAAAGGGGGATCTAAAATTTTCTTACACAATGAAAACATCAAAACCAGGTATGAACTAACATTAGAGAAACATTCATGTTTAACTTCTGATCAGACTTCCTTTCAGTAAAGCGATCTTCTGAATTTTGCAATATTCATTCTTGATTCTACATTACTGGCAAATATCCTTCTCCCCACCTCTGTAACTTCTAGGAAATTGACAGGACATAGAGTGGTGTGTTTTTTTTTGGCTTAACTATACATACATGCCAACAGTAGGCCATTCTGGAATTGATTTACTCACCTTCCCCTGCTTGCTTTCTCTCCAAAGCATTTATCATTACTTGAAATTATACCTATCTATTATAGTTAATCTATTTATTTTTATATTACATATTTGTAAATCCCTTCAGAACTGGGATATTTGGTCGTTTGTTCTTGGGCTTGTATCCCTAGTACATAAAACAGTTCTTGGCACATACTAGATGCTCTGTAAATATTTGTTAAATGAATTCAAAGTGACAGGTATTGATTTTCAGATATACTACCCCCTTTATTTAAAGCAAATCATCCCTTTATTATCATGTGCATAAGTACAACTTTACAGGAAAAAGAAATGTCTTTCTTTTCATTTGCACTTGTGACTCAATCTTTTGAGACAAGAACCCTCTGAGAATTTCATAAGAGCTATGAACCCTTTTCCTAGAAAACTTCCCTTTCTTGAATATACGCAAAAGCATGCATGCAATTTCCATGCACAGGTCTGTGAACAGAATGGCTTGAATGCAGGGTACAAACCTGAATGGGAAATCATGTCTGTTTCTATTTTCAAAAACCTCTAAACTGGCATTTCCTACCATCATGACTGTAGGCAACAAACCACAACAGAGTAGCAGTCAGTATAGCTCATCTGACCCCCAGTAGAAATCAGATATGTTCATATCATGTCTTTGTTGCAGACATCTCAAAATTCCTTTATTCTCATCACTACCTTGATATTATAATTACCACTTACAATAAATACCACTACATATAATGATTACCATTATTATAACTACCTCTACATATTGTTAATTGTAAGAAAAGCAGATTTATTCCTATATCACTAGTAATTATTCTTTAAGAGTATTTCAGTGTAATTGGTTTTCTTTGTTTTCATATGTATTTTAACCTATTATACATTTAAAAACATCTCTTCATAGGTAGGCTTCTGTCGATCGCCAAATAGATACATGGAAAACAAAAGGTTAAGAAATCCTGCCCTGGGGACCATTGACTCCAAGTTAGGAACCTCTGTCTTACCAAGTATAAATCTCAAACTGACTTGGAAATCTTCTAACCTTACCAGACTCATGTTATATTGTATAAACTCTACAAACACATGCGATTTAAAAATTAATGTTTAAACTTGTTTCTTTAAAATATATATATATATAATACATATTTATATGGCTCAAACTTCCAAAGGTATAATGTACACAATCCAAAAGAGTTTTCCTTCGCCTGCCCCTCAGCCTACCCTCACGCTCGACTCTCTACTCCCCAGTGGGAACTAATGTTATTTACTTCTTGTGTCAAGTTACTTTCATTTTTCTTAGAAGTCTGGGAAATAAAATCTCCATATTATCATGAGAAATATAAACTTTATATAGTATTTAAGAAATTCATAAATTAAAAAAAACAACTGTCTGGTTCTAGCATTTTTTCCTTATGAATAAGATATCCGATGAAGGGGGATCTATTTTTAGGGTGGTCATAATCCCTATTTTTAGGATACTATGACTGTGGTGTCTTTTAATATTAGTTCACAGGTCATTTGACTTGTCCAAGTTGAACAAATGACTAATGATACAATAGTCTTGAAAAATGCCAGTTATTTACTTTGAATATAAGCATTTTTTCCAAAATCACTTGTATCTAAACTGACTTTTCTACAAATCAATAAAAAAAATTACAGACAACAAATAAACTGGCAAAGAACAGACAATTCTGAGAATACAAATGTTTGGTAGGCATATAATGATATTTAAATTCCCAAGTAATCAGAAAAATTCAAATTCAGATGGGGCCCCTCTTAGTCACCCACTCATCACACATCAGCCAAAAAAATACTCAGTGGCAGAGGGTGTAGGAAAATGGAGCTGTCATGTCCTGTTGATTAGAGTATAAATTGGCACAACCGTTTTTAGGGCAATTCAGATTTTCTATCTACATAGTCTTAATCCCAACAATTCCACTTCTAGATATCTCTTTTACAGAGATACTTGCTCATGTTGACAAACATGCGAGTACAAGGATATTCATTGGAGCGATGCATGTGACAAGAAAACAACAGAATCTAAGCATCCAGCAACACAGGAAGTATTAACTGTGATAAATCTATACCATAAAATATTATGCAGGAGTTTAAATAAATGGGGTAGCCTTCTATGTGGTGGGAAGAAATCTAAATCGTATCAAAAGGTAAAAGCATTCAGTCATAGGATGTTACCCTTCAGGTAGAAAAGCTAAGTAAATCACGCAACAAACTTATCTTGCTATCTGTAAATCCTTACGTAGACACATGCATGGACAAAGATCTGGAAGGCTATATACTAAATTCAGAGTAGTGGTTACCTCAGGGATGGGGGGTTAGGGCACAAGGAGGGTTTTCACTCTTCCTGTTATTTCATTTTTATATATTGAGAGTATAATTGTGTGTTCCTTGCATACTGTAAAGTAAGTTTAAGATGACTCTTAAAGAGAATCCACCAAGTTTAGTATTTAAAATAAACAGAATTGCAATCAGTAGAGGTCGATTTGAGACATGGAGAGGAAAATACCTTTTCTCAGAATTACTGACCTCAAAACTCTGGACCAAGAAACATCTTACAATGCAGTTAGTTTTTTGTGTTCATATTTGGAGAGAATATACTCACAGTTTCTCAACCCAAGTGTATGACTTCCATGTATTTTCATCCACTTAAGAAATAGAGTTTCCTTGGAAATTCTGTGAAGAAACACAGAATGTTTTTTTGTCCTACCTATCAATGAATAGGTAGGAAAAGAATGAACAGAATAAGCAAATGAATCATGGCAACCTTATCATGGCAACCAGGGGAATATTCAAATGCAGAAAATACCAGCTTTCTAGTGTCCACAGCCATCAGCTTACCAGTTTGCACAGCTAATAAAGATATAACACGGGGCACAAACAACAAGGCATCTCCTCAGAACCTGAACTTCCTATCTGTCTAACTTCTTGGGCAGATAATGCCAGTTAATTACCTTGAAAGTAAGTATTTTTTCCTAAAATCACGTAGGTATCTCAAATGACTCCTTCCAAAGAGAAAATGATAAACAATTAAGCAGAAAAAATGGCAAAAATTTATCATCAACAATAAATATAGAGAAACACTATGCCAGGTAATACCAAAGATTTGGCTCAGTGCCCGCTGTTGAGATCTCTCCAGCTGTTAGAAGAAGGGCAATTAGAATTTAGAGGGACTAATATGGAAAGATCTCTCAGAGACAGTGCATAGGGAAACGCATAAATCACCGAGCAAGGAATAATGTATTATCTCCCTGGGGGGAAATGCAAAGGGAAGAGACTGGAAGGCAGGACACACAACAAAATGGTAACAGGAGTTATCTTATAGGCGGTAGGCAGGGTGGAGTGGGATTTCCACATTTTATCCTATATACTTCTGTGCCTTTTTCCTTTTTTTAAACATGGAGAATGTATCCATAAATTACACGTGTTTAAAAGAAGCTGTTAAATGCTTGAGGTTCAGTTTCAACCACTACCTCTCTGGGTGACTTTGAATCTTTCCCTTTAGCTTCTCTTCCCTCAGCAACAAGTTCCTTATTTTTCAGGGCCGTCAGAAATAGGTCAGATACCTGTCTGCTCCTCTGCCTACTGGAAATTCCCACTCAATCAGAAGCCTTCTGCGTGCCTTACGCTCACCGATAAAAGGCACCTACAACTGAACTCATCTCCCTCAAACGGGCTCTCCTTCCCAGCTGCTGTATTTCCCCCTGTTCTACCACCATCATTCTCCTCATCACCCAGGACAGAAACTTTATCAAATTTGATTTTTCTCTTTTCCTGCACATCCCACCCTCCAGCTCTAGTCGGTCACTTAGGAAGTCCTACTGACTCTTCCTTTGTCGTGCTCTCAGGATTTTCTTTCTACTCCCAGCGCCAGCATTCTGATTCAGCCCCTTTTCACTTCACTCCTAGGTTTTGCTAGTACATCCTGTTTGGTCTCCCTGAATTAAGCTCTCCTCTCTAGATCACGCTACATATGGAATGTAAAACAACCCCCTTGGTTTAATCATTTGTCTCTCTTGCTTGAAAACTTTCAATGGCTCTCCATTTCTCATACTGCAACTTTCAAACCCCTACAGCTGATAGTCAAGGTTTTTCAAAATCTTTCATTGCTTCCTAACCAGTTCTTTACAGTCAGACTGGTCTATGAAATCCTGATCATTCCTGCAGCCATGCCTTTGCCTATTTTTCCCCCTATTTTTTTTCCCCCTATTTAACAAATTATAGCTACTCTTTAAGTCCCAGCTAAAATTGTCACTTATCCAGTGCGGCTTTCCCTGACCTCCACATCCCAGTAATTACAGGTTCTGGTGAATTACAGTACCTAGAGTCTGTATCTCTTTTAGTACTTAATTATCACCTCCCTTTTAATGCATATTCTTTCTTTCTACCTATCACTGTCAGGTTCTGGAGACAATGTTTACACATCTGTGGCTCCCACAGTACTTAGCCCTGGGTTGTGCAAAAAAATGGGTGCTTTATATAAAAAGCCAGAGGAAAAAGTTTTGGACATAACTGAGGGACCAAATAATAACAGTTAACACTCATATACATACGAGGGACATATAAAAGGGATTCACATGTATTAACTCATCTAAATCTCACAAGAATCTTATGGGATGGTAACTACCATAATCCCCACTTTACAGATTAGGAAATTGAGTCACAAAACTAATAAATGACAGACCTGGGTTCAAACCCAGGCAGTCTAGCTCCAGAATCTTTACTCTTAACCAGTGAAATGAGGATAGGGACATGTTACTATAAAGAAAATGGACTAAGAATGATAGGAAAATGGTAGAATAGAGGTTAAAGACTTAAATGACAGAACTAAAAAAGGCGGGTAAGGAAAAAGAATAAGGGCAATTACAAGTGAAAGACTGGAGAAGGGAGAACAATATTAAGAAGGAAAAGGAAGACAAGGAATAGTTAACAAAAGATAAAAACAGAAAATCAGTCCGCACAGGGTATGGAGATGAGGGTCCGGAAGTCCTTGAGGAAAATGCTGCCAGGTCAGGCAGGATGCAGAGAACAAATGAAGAGAGGCGGTTCTTACAAGATCGTGAAGGTGCCATTGTGAGCGTTGGGCTCTGGCACGGGCAGGCACACTCTGGAGCTTCTGCTCTGGGCTGAGACCAACGCACGCCAGCGTCTCGTCTGTGCAGCTACAGAGCTCACATATGTTGTTTGTGGTGGTGTTCATGACCGAATTCTGAGTCAGTGAAGGAAAACCTGTCTCAGACGGCTCTAGACCTAGAGGTGGAGGTTCCGGAATCATGCTGAGCTCCAGGCCAACAGGTTCCACAGTGACACTGGGCAAGTCTGAATCCTGAGGTTGATTCTGCCCCATAGCTGGAACTGGCACCTCATCATAGACTGGAGGTTGTGCTACAACTTCCTCAAATGGGTCTGGAGGCCAAGCTGGAGACTCCTGCTGGGTTTGAGAAGATTCTGCCGCATTAGAGGGCTCTGGAGGCTGAGCTGGGGCTTCCTCCTGGACTGGAGGCTCAGCCTCTTCAGGAGTATAGGAAGGCTCACTCAGGGCCGCCTGCAGGTTTGCAGGGTTTTCATCTGTCTCCGGGGGCTCTGCAGGCTGAGACGCAGCCTCCTGCTTCAATGGAAGTGGTTCCAGCTCTTCAGGGGACTCTGGATGCTGACCCTGGGAATCCACCTGGGGAGAGAAAGATTCAGCCTCCTCAACTTTCTGTCCATGATGAATGGGGACACTTTTCTGGGAGAAAGCTTCAACTTCCACAGGGCCTGGAGGTTGATGTGGGCCACCCAGAAACTCTACAGGTAGCTTCTCCTTAGCATAGACAACATCCTTATTGGGATCTAAGTAATTATCGTGCAATTGTTGGTTTAGATGTTTCTTTGCAAATCAGCCTGGAGTTCCAATGAGAACTTTGGTAAGCCGTCGTTACTGAGCTACATCTTTCTTCAAGTTTGGAGGTGAAACAATAAACCTTGTTGGTTTTGAACTATCACTACCTAGAGGTGGAACAAGTATTTCAAATGACTGGTGTTCAGCCTGATCTACATTTATAGTTTTAGTCTCAGTTTTGAGTCAAGGAGGCAGATGTAGGACCTGATTCTGGTCTCAACTTACCACCGGAACCACCTCTGGGAGACTTTGATGCTGGCCAGGCTTGTCCCAAAGATCTGGCCCTGGGGGCAGCTCTCCAGCTGAACCAGTGTACAGGAAAGGAACCACAGGATGCATCAGTTGTTGATGTGGATGGGGAAATTCAAGAGGGAGATTGGAGGGATCTGAAGACCAGGACTCGGTTGGCCCTGGGGTTCTGGGGGTCAGCTGCACAGGGTCCAGGGCCCAACCCGGAGGCTGAGCTGCCTGGACCAGCAGCCACAATGGTAGCAACACAAGAAGCCACAGGGCCCAGAAACGCAGCCAGGACATGGCAGCAAAGGCTCCAGGGCACAATGAGCCAGAGGACCAGAGCAGCTCCCTTAAGCCAGAGCAGAACCATTATGACAGCTCTCTGATGCTTACATATCCTTAGGAACTGCGTGCCCCTCGCCTGCCTAGTCCCTCCCTTCATTTATGACACATTAGGCTCAGGCTGAGATCGGCTCCACACCACCTGAGCAAGTCCTTTCTGAGAATCATGGAGTCCAAGTGTCCCCTCCCCGATCAAAAGCTACAGACACCTCCCTCCAGAACCCCCTTCCCACTGAGAGAGACAGGATTTGGGCTGCACATCTGGGTGGCCCTGGCTTCTGGCAGCCCAGGGATAGTGGGGGTTGGTTAAGAGAAGGGTAAGGGTGGAGGTGGTGCAGAGTTTCCCAAGGAAGCCACTGGGTCTGGCATCATGGGAAATTCAAAAGTGCTCCTCCAGTCCTGGCAACTGAACTCTTCCTCTTCAAAGCTAAAGTCTGAGACATTCTGCTTCCAGGAAAAGTAGCTTACCTGCAAAACAAACACCTATTAAGGCAGTGGAGAGGGAAATACACTTTACAGTTATTCTAAAATGTTGCCATTTTCTTTAAACTCTCAGTATATCCATGTCTGATTATTAATTCAGCACTCTATTACACGAGGACTACCACTGAATCAGTGATGACTCCAAAATTGCTATAGGAAGGGCCCTGGGGGGTGAACAATCCATTCTGGGAAAGAGAGTCTGAAACCTTTCAGTGACTAGTGAATAGCCATTTACATTGGTGTGGGAAACACTCCACATCCCACCGTGGCTCATCAGAGCCACTAACCTACAAGAACACCACTGCTTCTCGGAGGTCTACCCTGTGTGCATACATGGAGAAGATACATAGGATGTTTAAGTCGGAATGGTTAAACGATTTTCTTGAAATAATGTAACCAGCACCCAGTTGCTTCCTTCACAGCCCTTTTTTATAATCTATTGTATTTCAGTCTTTGTTGCCTGTTACAACCTCTAGCATGTAAACGCCAAGACAGAAGGGGCTTCATCTTATTCCTAGTGTCTAGTATATAGTAATGGTTTTTGAGTGGGGTTGATTCCCAACTGGCCTTAGAAATGAATCTGCTGTTACAATCAGGTTTCTGAAATCTTTAGCATCAATACTGAATCCCTTTCTCACAAGAAGCTAGACTTCTTAAAGCCCAAACTTGGATAAGTTTGAAATATCCTTGACTGTTTTTTTAAAAACTGAATTTAGAATATTATTTTGCACAGAAACACTTCAAAGACTTTTTTTCAGATCATAACCTCCTTTTCTTTCTTTACTTCCTACCTTTCAAAATAAACTTCTCAAACTTTGGCATGAGTTAAATACAGCTAACCCTTGAACAATGCAGGAGTTAGAGGTGTCGACCCTAATGCAATTGCAAATCAGTGTACAACTTTTGACTCTCCCAAAACTTAACTGCTAATAATCTATTGTTGACCATACTAGCAACATAGTCAATTAACATGCACCTTGTCTATGTATTATATACTGTATTCTTACAGTAAAATAAATAGTTTTAATTTGCAGCAAATCTCCAAAATCTTTTTCTAATATATTTATGAATAAAAAACCCACATATAAGTGGACCCAGGTAGTACAAACCTCTGCAATTCACAAAGGTCAACTGTGATCTAGCACCAAGTTAAGCTCTCAATGACATGATGGTCCTTTTTTTTAAACATCCTAGTGTAATACATAAGTATTTTGTTTCAGAAATTACTTTGGAAACTTAATCCTTAATTCAGGGCATTCATATAATTAATTTATAGAAAGGTTCTTCAGCAACACATTTCATACACAATTCAAAAATACATCAAAAAGATCATCCATCATGATGAAGTGGGATTCATCCCAGGGATGCAAGGATGGTACAACATTCAGAAATCCATCAACATCATCCACCATATGAACAAAAAGAAGGACAAAAACCACATGATCATCTCCATAGATGCTGAAAAAGCATTTGACAAAAATCAAACATCTATTCATGATAAAAACTCTCAACAAAATGGATATAGAGGGCAAGTACCTCAAGATAATAAAGGCCACATATGACAAACCCACAGCCAACATTATACTTAACAGCAAGAAGCTGAAAGCTTTTCCTTTAAGATTGGGAACAAGACAAGAATGCCCACTCTCCCCACTTTTATTCAACATAGTTCTGGAGGTCCTAGCCATGGCTACCAGACAACACAAAGAAATAAAAGGCATCCAGATTGGCAAGGAAGAAATCAAACTGTCCCTGTTTAAAGATGACATGATACTGTACATAAAAAACCCTAAAGAATCCACTCCAAAACTACTAGATCTAATATCTGAATTCAGCAAAGTTATGGGATACAAAATTAATACACAGAAATCTGTTGCTTTCGTAGACACTAACGATGAATTAGCAGAAAGAGAAATCAGGAAAACAATTCCATTCACAATTGCATCAAAAAGAATAAAATACCTAGGAATAAACCTAACCAAGGAAGTGAAAGACCTATACCCTGAAAACTATGGGACACTCTTAAGAGAAATTAAAGAGGACACTAATAAATGGACATTTATCCCATGCTCTTGGCTAGGAAGAATTAATACTGTCAAAATGGCCATCCTGCATAAAGCAATCTACAGATTCAGTGCAATCCCTATCAAAATACCTACAGCATTCTTCAGTGAACTAGATCAAATAATTCTAAAATTCACATGGAACCACAAAAGACCCCGAATAGCCAAAGCAATCCTGAGAAGGAAGAATAAAGCAGGGGAACTATGCTCCCCAACTTCAAGCTCTACTACAAAGCCACAGTAATCAAGACAATTTGGTACTGACACAAGAACAGACCCATAGACCAGTGGAACGGAATAGAGAGTCCTGATATAAACCTAAGCATATATGGTCAATTAATATATGATAAAGGAGCCATGGATATACAATGGGGAAATGACAGCCTCTTCAACACCTGGTGTTGGCAAAACTGGACAGCTACATGTAAGAGATTGAAACTGGATTACTGTCTAACCCCGTACACAAAAGTAAACTCAAAATGGATCAAAGACCTGAATGTAAGTCATGAAACCATAAAACTCTTAGAAAAAAATAAAGGCAAAAATCTCTGGGACATAAACGTGAGCGACTTCTTCATGAACATATCTCCCCGAGCAAGGGAAACAAAAGCAAAAATGAACAATTGGGACTATATTAAACTAAAAAGCTTCTGTATAGCAAAAGATATCATCAGTAGAACAAAAAGACATCCTACAGTATGGGAGAATATATTCATAAATGACATACCTGATAAGGGGTTGACATCCAAATTATATAAAGAGCTCATGCACCTCAACAAACAAAAAGCAAATAAGCCAATTAAAAAATGGGCAGAGGAGACAGTTCTCCAAAGAAGAAATTCAGACGGCCAACAGGCACATGAAAAGATGCTCCACATCCCTAATCATCAGAGAAATGCAAATTAAAACCGCAATGAGATATCACCTCACACCAGTAAGGATGGCCAACATCCACAAGACAAACAACAACAAACGCTGGCAAGAATGTGGAGAAAGGGGAACCCTCGTACACTGCTGATGGGAATGTAAACTAGTTCAACCTTTGTGGAAAGCAGTATGGAGGCTCCTCAAAACACTAAAAATAGAAATACTATTTGACCCGGGAATACCACTCCTAGAAATTTACCCTAAGGATGCAGCAGCCCAGTTTGAAAAAGACATATGCACTCTTATGTTTATTGCAGCACTATTTACAATAGCCAAGATATGGAAGCAACCTAAGTGTCCATCAGTAGATGAATGGATAAAGAAGATGTGGTACATATACACAATGGAATATTATTCAGCCATAAGAAGAAAACAAATCCTACAATTTGCAACAACATGGATGGACCTAGAGGGTATTAAGCTCAGTGAAATAAGCCAGGCAGAGAAAGACAAGTATCAAATAATCTCACTCATCCGTGGAGTATAACAACAAAGAAAAAACTGAAGGAACAAAACAGCAGCAGACTCACAGAATCCAAGAATGGACTAACAGTTACCAAAGGGAAAGGGTTTGGGAAGGATGGGTGGGAAGGGATAAGGGGAATAAGGGGCGTTACAATTAGCACACATATGTGGTCGTGGTGGGACACGGGAAAGGCAGTATATACAGAGAAAACAAGTAATGATTCTATAGCATCTTACTGAGCTGATGGACAGTGACCATAATGGGGTATGTGGGGGGGACTTGATAATAGGGGGAGTCTAGTAACCATAATGTTGTTCAAGTAATTGTATATTAATGACATCCGAAAAATAAAATATTCTTAAGGTTACCAAAAATTGGTAACAACTAAAACCAATAGAACTCAGATTAAATTACTGAGTATTCATTTAAAAAATTTCATAGACTATGATGGAAGATAGGGTGAAATGTGGGGAAGTATAGATGATTGGCTACAAACTGGCCAAAAACTGATCAGTGCTCAAGCTGGGTGATAAGTATACTATTTTATCTTTTATATACTTAAAATTTTCTATAATGAAAAGTTTCAAAATGTGGAAACATAAAAATCTACAATTTTTTAAAGCAGTTTAAAATAATAAAGGTGATACCTTTTTGAAAAAATCTCTTAGCTCATTAGTTGGATTGGCAAACACTTATTGTGCGTTGTAAATGTGCCTGATGTAGAAATACGATGGCAAACATGTAGCAAATAATGTAATGCAATTGCCTCCAAACACTTGCTCAACACCCTACCGAAAAATCTGAAAAATCATGAACTCCCAGTGTATGTATAGTTTCCTCTCCCTCTCCCATACTATATATATTTTTGTGTGTATATATATATGTACACATACATAAATTATATATCTAACCCTGAATGCATGCACACAACTTTCACCAGTAATATTGCAGTACTTCCACTAAGCTATATTTCACATAATCTATTCAATAATTCCATTTTTGCTGATCTCTCATCAGATATGGTTCATAAAATTGATCACTGACATCTTTAAAAACAAATCTAATGTAACTAAGGATGGGAGAAGTATAGGCTCTTAAGTTTTGTTGTTTCTTATGCTTACATTACAAATATGTTCAACCTATGGTTTCTTGCAGGAATTTTTAGAGCCAACTGTCCATTTTGTGAGGCTTTACTTTGTTAAAACCAGGAAATAGAGTTCATAAATCTATGTAATAAACATGGGTAAACTTCTATACTTTGTAAAGTTCTGAAAATTGGAGGGAGGGTACCATTATCAATTCATCTAGACCCTGAAACTTGCACTTTGTCACGATACCTCACTTACCATGCCTGGCATGAAATCAATCGTCATACAGAACAAGCTGCTAATCTCAATCAATGCATAAGATATTAAGAGCACTTAATTCCACATTTTGTATACAAGTAAACAGATTTTAATATTTATTCCTTCACCCCAGTAGATTATTTTGAGTACAAGGCACTTTGAAGACCACTGGTCTAGTAAAACATATAAGTATTTGTTGACAAAAAAATAATGAATTAAGCAAGCGCTACAAGAGGAATAGTACTAGATGTTCTGGAGGGGCACACAGAAGAGAAACCGAACTCACTGTGAGGGTGAGGATGGTGAACAATGGAAGTGATGTTGAATGGAGACCTAAAGAATGGGTAAGAGATTGGATTGGGTGGGATAGAGTAAGAGAACATGGTGTTCCAAGCAGAACGAATAACGTATTACATACACAGCATTACAATAACAAACACAGCATATTTAGACTAATATATTGGTAGTATAATATAGGTAGAGTGCAATTTCTAGAGGTGTAGAGGTGGGATGGAATGGGTAGATAGTGATTCAGAGAAAAGTATGATGTGATAAGATTACAAAGCCATGTTTGCATTTTATCTGGAAGGCAATGGAGAGATAGGTGATGAAGATGTATAGTAAAGAATCTGGCCTTGCCCAAAGAGAGGTCTGGCCTTTATCCCCAGGTACTGAGAGGTAATCTCTAAACCCTTGTATTTTCTGGACTTATATGAATATCTGTATTATTCATGGTAGGCCCCTAAGATCACATGGTATCAGCCTGACCTCTGGGGAGGGGAGACTGGAAACTAAGTTCAACAAATCAATTAATAAGTCCCACTAAACACTCTGGACACCAAAGCTCAGGTGAGCTTCTTGGGCTGACAATACTCCCTGTATATTGCCACACATGCATTCCGAGTGGGTAACACATCTCTGAGGACAATGGAAGCTTCACATTTGAAACCCTCCTAGACCGAGCCCCATCAATCTCTTCCTTTGGCTGGTTCCAAGTGGTATCTTTTCCCAATAATGAACCACCGTATCTGTTAGTATAATAGCTTTGAGTGAGTTCTGTAAGTCTCTCTAGTGAATTATCAAATTTGGGGATGGTTTTCGAAACTCCCAAATTTATTACTTGTGGTATCAGAAGTGAGGGGGGTCTTGTGTGGACTCTTCCCTCAAACTCTGTAATTGGACCCTACCTCCTTGCAACTGGGGTCAGAAGTCTTGAGCAGACATGGCAGAATGGAAGACTGTGCCTTTAACCTTGCAGTTTGACTACCTCTGGGTAAGGAGTAAATGTTTAAGCAATGGGTGACAGACAATCTACATAATTCAGATTCTAGAAAAACCACGTTCTAGAGAATATATTGAAGATAAGACTGGCAAGAGATGACAGTGATGGTGGGAATGGAGAAAGACGTATTTATGAGATATTTACAAGGCAAAATTGACTGGATGTGACGGGTGAGGAGGAGAACCGGAAGGAGCATCGGGTCTTAGTTTTGTTTGTTACAGGAGACCCAGAGGCAGTTGGAGCACTGATTTCAGCTTTGGGCAGTTTAAGAAGCATTTTAGATATCTAGGTACAGCCATTCCATCAGCAGTCAAAGCAGGGATGAGATAAGAGTTGGGAGCCATTAACATAACTACAGTAACCAAAGTCAAAGGAGATACTGATATCCACTACAGACAATTAAGTCCTCCAACCTGGAAAAAGCCAAGGATCAATATGAAAGGATAGGCAATGTGATAAAAGGGACAGAGAAGTGGCAGGCTGAGAGGTAGGAGAAAAAGTTCAAAAGTATGGTTAACACTGAGTGGTTGGCATTTTCTTCTTTTTGCTAATATGAATTTTCTCCACTTTTTATAGGGAACACAAAACTTTTTAATAAAAAAGGTGTAGGTTTAAGTGAGTGACATATAACTTGCATCCATGTATTTTTCCATTTATATATGTACAAGTGAGACAAAGTTTGTAACAGTTTTCTCACTTATGTTAAAGACATTAATGATTCACATAATTCAATAAAACTGAATTATTACTGTTTATAATCAATGTTTTTCTTTTCTAAGATATTTTTTAAAAGCCTACCCTCATTACTACTATAAGCCATCTAAAACCACTTAACTTTGCCAGACTACTGGGATATCTGTACCACCTTGAAAAGTTTAACCCAGACTAAATGACAGATTTAGGAAAAACTGCTCTAAAAATTCAATGACATAGAGCTCTAGTACAGACTTTAGAATATGTGTTTCTTCTGTATTAAAAAAGATTTATCCCCAGTATAGTATAGAAAGATAAAACACAAAATGGACCCATGCAACCTATCCAAGTAACCTCGTATTCACATCTGCTGTTAAGATGGGTTATAAATTTTTTATCTCCCAATTATTTCAAAGCTATAAAATATCTCAGCTCCATCTTTCTAAAGAGATTCTCTGATTAATCTCAGAAATTCTAGTATGTCACTAAAAAATATTTACTCTCTTGGGGGACATTCAAGTTTAGATAAAGGTGTAAAACACAGCTTTTTATACTAAAGGTTCCAGATTATTGCAACTTTTAATTGACAATAGACTAATTTAGTAAAAACAATTATAAAGTTTTGATTCTTAAGGTTTAATAAACTGAAACAAAGTTGTTTATATGATCCTTTAAAAAGTATTTATAGACTACAACAGAGGTCTTTCTCATTCAAGGTGATTTTTGCCATTTTTGAATTATTATTTTTCTTTCAAAACGTTACATGTTGTTTTTATCTACTAGGGAAGTAGCTACATATTTCCCAGTTTTAAGCCTAAAAGCAAAAACTTACCCCAAATACTGCTTTCAAAACTTTTAAGTTACTAATTATAACTATATTTTGTTATATAACTATAAAAGGATTAGTTTTGTCCATTTGATCCTTTACTTACCTAAGTAACTGGTTATCTCAAGCTAGTTCCTGAACTGAGTTTACCAAATGAACTCCGTAAAATAAAGAGCTTGGACAGAAAAGTTATGTACCTCTACAGTGTCTTCCAGTATTGATTCTTGTGACTAAGTGATATGATTTTCTTTATAAATAACAAAATAACTAAAAGTGTTAAAAAGTACTTTTTTTTACTCTAAGGGTTTTTTTTTGTTTTGGTTTGGTTTTTTGGTTGCCTTAACCTGTTAAAGATACTTTACATAAATAAGCCAGCCATTTTATATCTGAATAAAAATACATTAATAGCTATTGAACAGAACACAGTACAAATGATGAATTCTCTGATTTAATGCGAAAAAATGTTTTTCAACTTTAATTTTGCTAGTTTTACTTCAAATCCAAAACTTCTCTTCTCAATTAGCCACTTTATCATTTGAAGTTTTTCTAGTTTATATGGGTATTGAAATTAAAACTGCTTCCTTTCCAATTGGAAAAGGACACATCTACATTACTTTCATCTTTATATAGATTCCATTTTTTAAAAAACCCTGAATGGCAAATGTTCATGGTGGCTCTAAACTAATGACTTTTTTAAATGGGCGTTCACTAATGTTTAAATGTGGGTTTCTTTAATTCTGTAACTACATTTGTAAAGATCAGAATTGTCCAAACAGAGTTAGTCGGATGCTGAGATAAAATCTTCCACTTTGGTAAACATTTCCATTCTATTTTAAGCAGGAAGTTTTAAGTGTCTTTATAAATAGTGTTTAAAAATGACCTAACCCTTTTCCTATGATAGTTTGGGTTACAAACACTAGGAAGAAGAAATACTCTTAAGATGTTAATACTGTTTTATCTCTGGGTGGTGGTATTACATGCCATTTTTTACATTTCCCAAAAGCATTATTACAAGTAAGCGGAATGTATTTCAAAATTAGATTTTGAAAAGCTTATGAAGTGTGGGACATCAACACAATCCACTTCTGCAGGAGATATGTTAAATGCCTTTTTCCTAGGCACAAGCTAGGGAAACATTCTACCAGGAAGAATGTTTTAACTGGGTGTCTGCTAGGTTAGATGACATTTATTTTCCAGGCCCTTCTTAGGCTTTTGAGAAAATCCAAGAAGCGAGTTTGAACTTAATGGCAGTGAATCTTGTAGCAGTAAACTTTTTCGGAGGCCAGAGAAACACCTTTCATTACAACTATCCACAGAATGGCAAAAGACTCCTCTGTCTTTTGTTTCAGACTAGTTCATACTCTCCTCTGTCTGTCATTATTTCAGAAAAATTTCATTTAGAATGAAACGCAATTATAAACCGTTTCTACTTCAAGCCCATAAAAAGCAGAACTGGCATCAAAGGCAAACAAAGCCTTGACCTTTCTATTTTAGACTTTCATCTGTGTAGCTAAACTAAACCATCTGCTTTCTCTCCCCTACCCCATCTACTTAAAGGACTGAAAATACTGCGCCTAATTGCAATTTATCAAACCAGTGTGACTTCGCCACTTTAACGAATTGCCACTCTTTCACCTGAAGGCTCGCTTGTAAAATTTTGCTTCCCATTCCCTCCCAATTCCTCCCCACCTGCCTCAATTGTGAACTATCAATATTTTTAAGACACCAGATTTCCGTGTATGAAGCCATCTAAGGAGCTCTTCACTTTCAACGCTGAGCGCCTGACGGACAAGCTACTCCAGCCTCCCCCCTTGTGGACACGGGGCCGTTATTATCACCACTGCTGCGGTCACGCAGAAGAAGGCACCTCGCAGCTCAGCCTAGGAAGGAGTCGCGTCTCTCCGCCACCAAACAAGGGGCTCAGACGGAGGACAGACAGACCCAGTGGGAGGAAAACTCCCAGAGGAAGAAGGGGGAGCTGTCAGCCTGGAGGGGGACCTTCTGAGGCACGAAGGGGAAAGGGTGCGTGAAGCGGGGCAAGAAGTGGGCGGCCGAGGCCGAGCGAGAAGGGGCCGGGGCCGGGGTCGGCGAGGAGGCGCGGCGCCCGGCGGGCGGGGCAGCTCGCCGCCCACCGCCGAGTCCGAGCAGCGGGGCGCGCGGGTGCGGGGAGAAGAGCGGGAGAGAGCGGTCGGGGCCGCGGGCGCCGCGGCGGGGACAGCGGGCCCACCCCCGCCGAGCCCCGCTACTTATAATTGTAGAGCTGCTGCAGGCACAGGTCCAGGCTCTCGCCCTTCGCCTCCTCGCGGGTGATGCGCACCGACAGTGGGCGCGGGAGCGGAGGCAGAGGCGGCAGCTGGGGCTGGGGCTGGGGCGGCGGCGGCACGGCTGGCTGCCCCCGGGCTGTCGCCACCTCCCCCTCGCCGTCCGCCGCCGCATCTTCCTCCGCCGCCTCCTCCTCGGGCTCGGGGTCTCGCTCCTGCTCTTGTTCCCACCTCTCCGTCGCGGCTGCCGCGGCCGCCTCCTCCATGGGGTCCTCGGCCGAAGCCTCGGCCGCTTCGGCGGCTACCAGCTCGGGTTCGGGCTCCGGCTCCGGCTCGCCGCCACCGCAGGGCCCGCGAAACTCTCCAAGGAAGAGCTCCAGGAAGCGCCGTTAAGTTTTCTCCTCAGGGCTGCAGACGGCCATCGCGGCTCGTGCCCCGGGGCCGACCGGGAAGTGGGTGGGGGGAAGCCCGGGAAGGGGGAAGCCCGGGAAGGGGAGGGGTGTACTCTTGAGCTCCGGGCTCCCGCAAGGGCGGTGAACCGCCGCACCGGCACGAGCGATCAGCACCAGGCTGCCTGGAGAGGGCTCCCGCAGGCGTGCGCGCCGCCGAGCGCGGACGTGCGCGGCCGGGGGCGGGGCGGAGAGCGCCTTCCGGGTCGGGTCTGGAGGGAAAGTTGGTGGCGGGCGCGCGCGCAGGGATCTGCGGCGGCCCACCCTCTAGCCCTACGGAGGCTTAGCCCACGCTGCCTAGAGACTGTCACCATAGCAACCGGCTCTAAACAAGTATTTCAGGGTCCCTCCCGTCGAGTCCGCAGAGTCGAAAGGACACGCGCCTCGGCCGCTCTCCAACTCTGAACGTCTTTATTGTATGGATTGCATGGCTTCAAGACGTCTCCAAGTGTAGCTGTTGCTTTCCACTCGGATTGGATTTACCTCAGTTTTCCTTAGCGGTTCCTGCCTTGCTTTGGAGTCCTGATCTGTTGGAAGGCACCACAGTGTCAATTCCTTTTGCTGTTGACACTAATAAGCAGTGGGGTGAGGGTGGGAGTCGGGGCATCAAACACTACCAAGTGGTAGGTTCCTTTGGGTACATTCTCCCATTTAATTCTGTGACAAAGTGGTGTTTTACACATTTCTCAGAAGAAAGTAACAGGATTATGTCCTTGCTTCAAACTGTCAAATCTACCAGCCAGAGCGTGGGAATTAGAACCCAGGTTGTTAGCCTCTAAAGCCTTCAGATCTTTGTCCTTCACTGTCATCAGCCTCTGAAGGATCCACAGGGCGATATGTCTAGAAGCCTTGTTTTTATACGGCTTTATAGTTTACAATCCTTACAATAGCGCCTCAAGGTATAAGACATTACCATGACTCCATTTTATAGATGAGGGCAGTCAGCGAGACATTGTAACTTTGCTCAAGGTCACACAAAGTGTTGCAACAAGGACTAAATCCAGTCCCTTTAACAGCCAAGACATTAATTTTCCAGCACACCAAAACACCCTGTTTAATCTTTGCATAATACATATACTTTATTTCATAATACGTATTTTCTTGTACATTTTGGTTGCTCTTCCTCCCTATCCCCCCAAGCCTCTTTTCTTTCTTAGACTGAAACTGAAATGACTTTAAATTATTCTAATTTTCTTACCAAACTCCACACGAACCTAATATTTTCAAGCCTCACTTAGGGGGGCGAGGGAGAGAAAAGCTGTGTTGTCATACAGCTGTATAGATGAGAGCGTCATTACTGCGTACTGCCATGTCCATGACAACATGTAATTCAGCAAAAACATAGTGATTCTTTCTTTAGTTTGAAAAATATGTTTACAAATTACCCACCCCATCCTCTACATCTCTCCATTTATGGTTTTTGGGTTTCAGTTGGATTTAGGGTCTGAAATATACCATTTCTAGTCAGTTATTAATGGCAGAAGGAGTCTCCCTGCGAACTGTTTATCCCTCACCTGATACTGTTATTTTAAGATTAAGTGGGTTGAACTCACTAATGTACGTTACGGCATCATGTAAAATAGACATCCATTCTCTCTCCTAGCTTGAGATTAAATAATACATGATAGAAAATGTATAGTGGATGCACATGTGTTCTCTACAACTACTTATTTTTGTCTCAAAAGTAAATGGAAAGACCCAGTACATAAGTCTGTTTCCAGACAAGCTAAATGTATTTATACATGTTTTGTTTAAAACATCACCAGTGTAGAGCAATTTCTCTGAGATTCCAAGAAAGTCTTTAAACTCATTTGCCTTTGTTTTCAATCCACCTGTTCATTTCCATTTCAGAATTTCTAGAAAAGACTGACAAAACTTCTAAGGTTGCAAACCTAAATGTCACAATTTTTATTGTGTCTAAAGTTGCAAACCTAAATGTCAAAAATTCCAACAACTATTTAATATCTCAGAGTTTGACGTGATGGCATTCAGTCGAAGAGTACATAGCTGTCAACTGTAATGATTCCTATCAAGGTACGCCTTTCTACTTTGCAGTTGCCTCCCTCGTCTAGGTGACATTTATTTGTGACATTAATTTATGACTCAACCCACATACCAAAGGGAAGTGTTACATGTTGTGGAAACATTACTACTAAGAGCAAAAGAACAAGCCCACACTTCTATATTACTGAAAGTGAGAGGTGTATTTGCTTATATTAATAAAGATATTCCTAAACGGAAGATCAACATGGACCCTATTGCATCCTTTTAAGACAGTAGCTTTGCCAGAAGGTTGCTGATAACAGTGCTGGGATCTCAGAGCAGCTGTGTAGGATGATTTTGCCATTGTCAAGAAGTCTTTTTCATCATTATTTTGCATTGATACTTTCCTTTTCAGTCTTTCTCCTCTTACACTTACCTAATCCCCTTTCTTACTACCTGTTAAAAAATACTGAGGTATGGAAAGCATATATATGAGAGGTGTTTAAATTTTGAGTTTTTTTCCTCATAAGAATTGTTCTCCCTGTAGCCCATACCTCTTTGGAGGAAATGCACAATGTCCTTTCATGCACATTCATGGTAACGATAATATTTATAAGATTAAAAATAATTATTGAGTTTAGCAGTTTCTTATCATATGACCCAGCAATTCCTCTACTAGATATTTACCCACAAGAAATGAAAATATGCCCACCAAACACATACACACAAAAAGACCTTGTACAAAAATGTTCATAAGTTTTATTTATAATAGCTCAAACTTGGCAATAAACCAAATATCCATCAATAGGTAAATGGATAAACAAACTGTGGGGTATTCATTCATATAATGTACTAAGCAAGAAAAAGAAATGAAATACTGATAAATACAACATAAATGAATCTCAAAAACATACTGAGTGAAAAAAACATCCAGGCACAAGGGCACATACTATACGATTCCACATATATGAAATTCTAGAACAGGCAAAAACTAATCTGTAGTGAGGGAAAGCAGATTGGAACTGAGGTGGGTGGGGGATTCATGGCAAAGGAGTAAGAGGGAACTTGTGGTGTGATTTAAACATTCTATGTCTTGACTGGGTGGTTACATAGGTAGATTCATTTGTCAAAAATTATCAAAGTGTACATTTTAGGTAAGTGTCCTGTAAGTAAATTTTACCTCAATACAATTGATGATAAAAGCTAAAAACAATTGATTACTGTATTAGTCGCTGCCCTCTTTGTTCTCACAGCCATTCCTGCTCCCTTGCTCTGCTCTGTATTGCAGGGGAGCTGACCCTTTCAGGCTGTATTCACCAGATTCCTTGACCACTGACGCCCAGCTGTGATTTGCCCATTGGGAGGCACTGGCAGGAAATAAGGTGGGAAGGAAGAAGAAAGGCTAGGGCCTTCCTTCCCTGTCCCCAGCCTCAGTCCTAATGCCTGCTGCATCTCCTTTGTAGCTATGCTCCCCCAAACATGTCCACTGGGTTTCCAGCTTTTTTGCCTGTGATACCAGCTGCTGAGTTCCAGAAACATCATCTTCTTCCATTGCCTGCTATGGACTGAATATCTGTGTTCTCCTAAAATTCTTATGTTGAAATCCTAACCTCCAAGGTAACAGTATTAAGAGGTGGGGTGCTGGGGAGGTAATTAGGTCATGAGGGCAGAGCCCTCATGAATGGAATTAGTGTCCTTAAAAAAAAGGTCCAAGAGAGACCCATCTCCCCTTCTTGCATGTGAGGACACAGTAAAGAGACTGCTGTGAATTAGACACTGAATCTGCCAGAGTCCTGATCTTGGACCTCTCAGCCTCCAAAACTGTGAGAAATAAGCTTCTATTGTTGATAAGCCACCCCGTTCTTGGTATTTTTGTTCCAGCAGCCCAAATGGACTAAGTTCTGCCTCTCCTTCCCTTCTGGCATTTTAAGCTCTTCTAGTGCTTGTGTAACCAATTCCCTGTATGTATTCTATTCTCTCTTTCTTAACTGGATCTTGATTGATACAATTAACAAATAATGCTCTAAAGACCTACAAAATGGATTATATATATACATATACTATAAATGGATTAAGCTGACATTAAAGCAAGTTTAGGTCTTCAAAGGTACTACCAGAACACTGAACCTACTTGAAGTTAGCAGTAAATTATTTCCTAGAATTATAGTAACTGCACTAGTGGGGAAAAAGATTTAATAATACAGGTAACTGTTGAACCATTGTGTTGTATCCTTGAAATCAATATATGATGGTATATCGATACTTCAATTAAAAATATATATTTCCTAGAATTGAAAGCCACAGATAGGTTACAAGGGGTTGAAAGGGAGGGAGGGAAGGATGAGTAGGTGGAACACAGGGAATTTTTAGGGCAGCAAAAACCATTCTGTATGATATAAAATGTGGATACCTATATTAGATATTTGTCAAAACCCACAGGTTATACACCACAGAGTGAACCCTAATGTAAACTATGTACTTTAGCTAACAATCATGTATCAATATTGGCTTATCAATTGTAACAAATGTACCTCACTACTGTTAAGATGTTAATAATTGGGGAAACTGGTTGTGGGAAGAGGGCATATAAGGGAACACTCAGTCCTTTCAACTGTTTTACTTATAAATCTAAAACTGCTCTTAAAAAGTGTATAAACTTATAGTTAATAAAACATTTGATATATGGTGAATAAGTGGTGCTATAACTAAGAAAAATCTATTCTCAATTTACGTCTGGTTAGTACTTGCTTGGTTACGCAAGTCTAGAACATTCTGTCTATTCTAAAGCGTGACTGTTTTCTCTCTTTGTAGGCAAAAAACAAATATGTCCAAAAAAAGGCCTCAATTCTGTTATTGCTAATTGCAGTAACAGTTTATGGATTTGGGGCTGATACCAAAACTAAGATGATACCAAAAAATATGATAAAACATTTTTTATTTTTGAGAAAGTGTAATAACAAAGTGTATATATCTATTACATAAAATCTGATCTAGAGCCAATGTTTAAGCCTAGGCCTAATGATGACTGTTAAATCACAAATATAAAAATATGTGATTTTTCACTCATATTTTAAAAATTCAATGAAAGGGTAATTGATATATAAGTACTTTTTAAGATAGTAATTCAATTGCATTATCAAACTGACTAGTAGGGGACAACAGAATACCTGACAACTGAAAAAACTCGGCACACAGAAATGTTTTCAGAGAACTTCCTCTTCATTTCTCCTCAATGTACCCTAGCTACATCTTCTACAACCTAGATCAATAATATAACTTTAAAATCATCTCCATTTGCCAAGAGTGGTACTGCTATATTAATTTCTATTCCTTTTCTATTGCCGGCGAATATGGTCATATTACAACAACAGTCCAAAGCTGTCAAGATTAAAATTCACATCAGGTAATAACAGACCCAGATGCACTAGCACTAGTTCAACAGGTTAAAAAAGGAGTGCCCCAAACAGGTTCTAACTTTCTTTCCTACTGCTTTAACCATTAATGATGGCATAGTTGTTTGAGGAGACAAAACGAATTTTAACTTATGATGACATGTTTTTAAAAGAGGAAAAAGGCAGAAGTTGATGGTAATTTCTGATGAAGTTACTACAAATGACTAATGTGTGGTATGCTCCTTCTATAATTATGGTTCTTCTAAAATGAATTGACTTTATCAAAAAAATCCACTTCAATATTTTGCCATAAGTTTTCACCTTATAAAAACCAAAAAGTGCTTTGTGGTGGTAAAAATCTATATTATTATCATCTAGTTTTTAATTCCTTTATGTATATATTCTTTATAAATATATATATTTACTTTGAATACATGCAAGAATTGAGAGTGATATTGATCATGCTCTGTCTTAGGCAGCAGATGCCCATTACCCATTCTGGAACATTGGTCAAAAAATCCAATTGCTTTTTTAAATGAAAATGAAGCAGGCAGCTACATATGAAAACTCTTCACAAAGGTGTCTTCTACGTTCAGATCATACTGAACACTTTACTCTTCATTGAATGTGGAGCTGATGGAATTGAGCCACAATGACATTTGTGACTAGAAGGGAAGATGGAAATGATTCCATTAACCTAGAGTGCTGCAACATGGTAATCATAGGTGGTAGAATAGCTATGTTGGACAAAGGTAGAAGTGACTAAGCCATGCGGCACAGACATTATCAATTACCACACATGGTAACCATGCTGACACAATGTATCTTCTCCAGAAAGGAAGTAATTTGGGCATAGGAAGTGGTTTGCTGCCTTAGGAAAGAGTGAACTACAAATGACGGATCTGGCACCAATAGAGCACATTTGGTTTCCAGTACTTGGGCAGGTTGACAACTATTAAGATTTGATGAATCTCCATATACTTAAATAACAGTACAACATATTGCAGTTATTTGTACAAAGGCAGCAAATCAAAATATGCAAAATAAATTTGGGTTCTTCAGGTATACAATTATTTATTTTTAAAATGGCTTTTTAATATTGTAACATAAAATTCTGAAATTTTGTATCTCTGGAAATATGTGCCAATAATTTTCATGATTCCTTAAGGTATAAAGCCTATGGGCATGGGAAAATGTTCAAGATTAAATCTAAGCTGTACTGAGAGATGAAATTAATACAATTTGTTCCAAGTATTGGCAAAAATACCGAATTTGAAAGGAATATGATGAAAATTGTGTTTTAAGAAAACTTAACACACATTTTTTCTGATGAGTGCAGGGTAGATCGAAGAAGAGAAATGGAAGGCTGAACAATCAGCTGGGCAATGGGAGAGGACAAGATGCAGAAGAGAATGGTGTCGGTGGGAATGAAGATGAACAGAAGTAGCTAAAAGACACTAAGACACTATACAGGGAGATCTGAAACACTAGGAAGGTGTCTGAAGACACAACCTGGGAAGTCCTGGCAGCCCACCTAGAGAGGCTCTCATGTGGCTCTCCTCCCTCTCTTTTGCTGCATGACAAACTACCTCAAAATTTAATGGCTAAGACAAAAATCATTTTGCTTATTTTGCAGCTCTGTACGTTGACTGGGCTCAGCTAAGTGGTTCTTATTTGCAGGTCTCATGATGCTGCATTTACAGCAGTTGTTCAGGGACAAAGTCATCTGAAGGCTCAAGTGCGCTACATGTCCAGGTGACTCACTCACATTGTAATTTATTTATATCGAAAAATTTGAGTGGATCAGTAACTGATATGTAAATTGTGTTCAAGATATTAATTTGATTGTGTTGCCAAACTGGTAGTAGCAGCTAGCTGTTAGACTGAGAGCTCAGCCCCAGCTGTCGATGTTAATGCCCACACAAAACATCTCTAACATGATGGCCTTAGGGTACTCAGACTTCTTACCTGGTGGCTCAGGATTCCAACAACGAGTGTTCCAGTGAATAAGGCAGAGGGATATAACCTTCTATGGCCTGCTGTCATAAGTCAATAGCATTACTTCCATGGGACTCTGTTGGTCAAAGCAGTGACAGGCCCATTCAGGTTCAAAAGGAAGGGGCGTATCGTACCCCACCTCCTGATGGGAGAAGTGTCAAAGAATCTGTTCTAAAACTACCATAGTGACATTTACCTGCATGAATTTATGAGAAAGTTTAGCAACTTGAACTTGGAAGCTCTTTAGTTTGAGTGTTTCAAACTTAATTCCATGGAGGGATATCCACTAAAACATCTCTTAAGAAACTGATATATAAAAATCACAATGATGGGGGTGGGGCATGGGTGAAATAGGGAAAGGGGAAAAAATTAGTGAGAATGTTTGATATCTTGATCTGGGTGATGGTTACCTGAGTGTATACACATGTCAAAATGCACTGAGCTGTACACTAAGATTTGCATTGTATGTACCTCAAAAAAATTTTTAATGAAAAAATTGTCAACACACACACACAAATCACAATGATAACGTATAAATTTACAGTAACTATTACTTCCATTGAGACCAGACATTCGTATTGACCTGGCTGTAACTAAAGTACCTGGGATCAAATTATCAACAGGTTGATAACTGATGTGTATGGAATCAGGTAAAAGTTCATTATGATTCAAATACTTAATAACATCAAACTGAGATGGCCTGATGTAACCATTTCCACAATAGGATCAGTTATCAGGACCAATCGAAGAGGGCCCCTGACCCGCTTGACCAGGGCTTCAATGGTTACATAGAAGGTCGCTCCATTTTGGCCCTCATTTTTCTACTATACTGTATCGCTTTACCATCACTTCTTCTGATTGACACACGTTAAAGATAGCACCCCAAGCCATTTCTCAATTAGAATTTCTAACCTCAGCATTATTATTATTTTTGTTAAAAATCATTGACATACAATCTTATGAAGGTTTCACATGAACAACATTGTAGTTTCAACATTCACCCACATTATCAAGTCCTCACACCCCCCGCCCCACTGCAGTCACTGTCAGCATAGTGAGATGCCATAGTGATTACATGTCTTCTCATGCAGTACTGCCTTCTCAGTGACCTACCTATATTGTGACTGCTAATCATAATGCCCCTTAATCCTCTTCTCCGTCCCTCCCCATACACGCTCCTGAACCCCTTCTCTTTGGTAACTGCTAGTCCCTTCTTGGAGTCTCTGAGTCTGCTGCTGTTTTGTTCCCTCAGTTTTGCTTTGTTGTTATATTCCACAAATGAGTGAAGTCACTTGGTACTTGTCTCTGTCCACCTGGCTTATTTCACTGAGCATAATACCCTCAGGATCCATCCATGTTGTTGCAAATGGCAGGATTTCCTTTCCTTTTATGACTGAATAGTGTTCCATTGTATCTATGTACCACTTCTACTTTATTCATTCATCTACTGATGGACACTTAGGTTGCTTCCATATCCTGGCTATTGCAAATAGTGTGGTGATAAACATAGGGGTGCATATGTCTTTTTGAATCAGGGATCTTGTTTTTTTGCATAAATTGGTAGGAGTGGAGTTCTGGGGTCAAATGGTATTTGTATTTTTAGTTTTTTGAGGAACCTCCATATTGCTTTCCACAATGGTTAAACTAATTTACATTCATACCAACAGTGTAGAAGGGTTCCCCTTTCTCCGCATCCTTGTCGGCATTTGCTGTTCCTTGTCTTTTGAATGTTGGCCATCCTAACTGGTGTAAGGTGATATCTCATTGGGGTTTTAATTTGCATTTCCCTGATGTTTAGTGATGTGGAGCATCTTTTCATGTGCCTATTTGCCATTCGAATTTCTTCTTTGGACAATTGTCTTTTCAGAACCTCTGTCCTTTTTTTAATAGGGGGAGGTTCCTCAAAAAACTAAAAATTGAAATACCATTTGTCCCAGGAATTCCACTCCTAAGAATTTACACTAAGAATGCAGGAGCCCAGTCTCAAAAAGACATATGCATCCCTATGTTTATCGCAGCACTGTTTACAATAGCCAAGAAATGGAAGCAACCTAAGTGTCCATCAGTAGATGAATGGATAAAGAAGATGTGGTACATATACACAATGGAATATTATTCAGCCATAAGAAGAAAACAAATCCTACCATTTGCAAGAAAATGGATGGAGCTAGAGGGTATTATGCTCAATGAAATAAGCCAGACGGATAAAGACAAGTATCAAATAATTTCACTCATCTGTGGAGTATAAGAACAAAGTAAAAACTGAAGGCACAAAACAGCAGCAGACTCACAGAACCCAAGAACGGACTAACAGTTACCAAAGGGAAAGGGACTGGGAAAGATGGGTGGGAAGGGAGGGATAAGGGGGGAAAAAGGGTATTAGGATTAGCACACATAATGTAGTTGGCGGGGTGCACCGGGAAGGCAGTATAGCACAGAGAAGACAAGTAGTGATTCTATAGCATCTTACTATGCTGATGGACAGAGACTGTAATGGGGTATCTGGGGGGCATTTGATAATAGGGGGAGTCTAGTAACCATAATGTTACTCATGTAATTGTACATTAATAATACCAAAATAAAAACATACATTTTTTTCTGTAAGAAAATACAGAATCATCACAGAGTCGGAACGTCTAAATAGGACACAACACTCAGAAACAAAAGTAAGAAGTTCACTATATAAAAATCAAACTTCTCTGAAGCCAAAAGTAAGACAAACTGGGGAAAATATCTGCCATATCAGGAAGGCCTAATACATTACTTCCTTCGTATGTAAAAAACTTCTGCAGGTTAACAAAAGATCAACTACCCAATTGAAAAATATGAACAGCCAGGTCATAGAAAGGGAAACAGAGTAACTTAAAAGCAGATGAAAAGATGTCCCATCTCACTTATAAAAAGAGAAAGGAAGAAAATGTGTTAGCACATTACAATATGTCATTTTTATAAACTTATCAAATTGACAAATAAGATAAAATACTGTGTTGACAAGGGCTTGGAGAAGCAACCACAACTACTCGCAAACATTGCTGGTGGAGGTATAAAGTGGTACTTTATCTCGATGATAATCTGGGCAACATCTACTGAAATTTTAAATGCATATACACTCTGACCAATTCCTTATATCTTCATAAAATTTTTGATTAACCTAAACATCTATCAAGAAAAAATGATTAAATAATAGTATATTGTACAAAGAAGTACCACACAAGAGTTTTTTAACTGAGAAAAGTCTGAAATAACCGTACAAAAATAAGGTACAGTTTCAGGTGGTGAAATTTTCAATTAAGATTTGGGGGTTGAAGAAGCAATATATTTTAAATACATGTATTAGTTCTGAAAAGTCACCCAAGAAACTGGTAGTGATGCTTGTCTCCTAAAAAATAAAATGAGTGGCAAATGGACAGGGGAGGAAAAAAGTCTTCCTCTCCATTGAATTTAAAATCTCATGCAGATATTACTTATTTTTAAAAAGTAATTAATTAAAAAAGCAAAGACCAGAAAAAAATTTTTTTCTCTTGAAGAACTGGTATTCTTCCTATCATTAGACCAAAAGAATTATATAAACAATTGTTTTTCACTTTGCCCTAGTTTATGGTTTAATACAAATTCTCTTTACTTTGCTACATTGCTTGTCTTTTATCTGTGATAATTTTTTATTTTGAAAGTAGGTAAGACATAACTTCTGAGTTCTCAAGCCCTTCTGAGGGAACCCTACTTTTTATATTCTCGTAAAATAAGCTACATATATAATTATCACAGTAATGATGTGTTTAAAAAGTCACATCTTACTTAATGAGAATCAAATGATAGTTGAAGCACAGAAAAGCCAATGTCACTGGGGAACTAAATCTAAAAATAGACAAAGAAGTATATCGTGGTAAAAAATACATGAAATCCTGTCAACATGTTTTATGCCAAAATCAGTTCTGAGGGAGCAAAATGTTCTGTAAATTTTAGCAGTAACAGTAAATTTAGGCACTGACGTTAACTAAAAATACATATTATCAACAGCCAGCCTCTCTTCTGCAACTCAATGTTTTTGTTTCTAAGCAATAGAACATTTCAGCATTATGTCTCAAAACTGAAATGTAATGAATTGGAATGAAAACTATTATTATTGATTTTGAAAATAAAAATGTAAATTTCACTTTTCCGTATTTCCAGTATTGCTCAAAGCGTGTATTTAATTATGCCTCTACAATAGCAGAAACCACTTCAAACAGTGAATATAGCAACCATTTAGTCCTGTCTTGGTTTAAATAAGGGAAAGGAATGAGAAAATGAAGTGCCAAAGTTGACATGGCTTATTAGTGTCTCAGCTAGAATTAGAAAGCAAGTCTTCTAACTCTAGTCTTACGTTCTTTCTACCCAATTATGGTACTTTCTACCACATTATAATGGATGGATGAATAGATGGAAGGAACTGAAATGTTATCACTGATAACTAGTTGTAAATATTTTAGTAAGAATATTATTTAAAAGAAAAAGAAAATATAGCAATTACAGGGAAAATAAAAATAGCTGATAGAAGAAATAAAAATAAATCTATTAGGGTTAAAATTTAAGTTAGTAGGAACAGTTTGAAAAAATGCCAAATATAAGTCAACAGTCCCAAACCTGATAAAGAATAAAAGTCAATGTTAGTTTCAGGAAACAAAAAGTTACTCATATAAATTTAAAAGCTGTTAAAAAAACACTATTAGAAGCAACCCAAATATCCACCAAGAGATGAATGAATAAACAAAATGTAGTATTTACATACAATGGGAAGTTATTCAGCCATAAAAAGGATTGAAGTTCTTAACACATGCTACAACATGAATGAACCCTGAAAACATGGCAAGTGAAATTAAACAGGTACAAAATAAAAATAATGCATGAGTCCACCTACATGAAATACATATATGCAATAGGCAAATTCATAGAAGCAGTAAGTGGATTAGAAACAACTGGGAACTGGGAAGAGGAGAAAATTGGGAGTTACTGCTTAATGGGTATAGAGTTTGTCTGGGTGATGAAAAGTTTTAGGAATAGTGGTGATGGTTGCACAATGTGAATGTAATCAATACCATTGAACTGTACATTTAAGAATGGTTAAAATGGCAAATTTGTTATTTTATGTATTTTTATCACAATGCCAAAAAGCACCAAATTAAAATTAAAAACACCATATTTATTTCATAATAATAAAAAGTGTCCAGAAATACCATCTTATGCATGACCAAAAAAATATCTGGCCATTTGAAAAACATAATTTATTCTAAATCTTATTTGAAATATTTATTCACTGAACAAGCGATTGTTAAATATGCATGTAATTTGCCTTGAAATAAACGGATGATGGAGGGAACAAAAGCAGACAGACCAGGCTTGTTTAGAGAGTTGCTAGAAGGATCAAATTAAGTAATAGTGTTTAATAAAAATCCTAATGTAATGTTTTTAAGTTATATATCCCCAAACTTCAAACAAAGAGTCATTATACTCTGTGAAAAAATACAATTTAAAAAAGGGGTAAAATGTTTGTGAAACCAAGAATTCATTTTAAAAAGTTATCTGCATGTTAGAAAAATTAGATACTTATGCCTTAGATATTGGTGGGATGATCTCTAAGGTTTCCTCTAGTAGAAGTCTATAGTATTTGCATTTAAAACATTAAGCATAAAAATAAACCAAAACAAAACCCAAATCCTCAGGTCATCTGGGCTTTAATCTATCTTTGTTGGGGGAGCATTGTGCTTTTTCCTCAGTCCTTGTCCCCACCACAACAAAGAATTGAAGGGTAGAGACACAGTAGTGAAGCCAAGTAAAAGTTTTATTTAAAGCTACTTAAAGAGAGAAAAAGTACAGGTCACCTCAGCAAGGAGAGGTGCCCTGAAAGATTGGAGAAAGTTTAAGATGAAAAGGTTACACACTTGGAAAGTGTGGGCAACCTCAGAGACAGGAGCGCCCTGAAACATTGGCGGTTCCCCCTTTTAAGGATTCTTCAGGAATGTGACTAAGGGCTGGGGGTGCAGACTTTATTTTTTATACACTCTTTTTTTTTGATATACACTCTTATGAAGGTTTTTACATGAGAAAACATTGTGGCTAATACATTTACCCATACTATCAAGTCCCCACTCATACCCCAGTGCAGTCACTGTCCATTAGTGCAGCAAGATGCCACAGATCCACTATGTGCCTTCTCTGTGCTACACTGTTCTCACCGTGACCCCCCACACCATGGGTACTAAACATAATACACCTCAATCCCCTTTTCCCTCCCTCTCCAACCGCCCTACCCTTTGGTAACCACTGGTATCTTCTTGGAGTTTCTGCGTCTGCTGCTATTTTGTTCCTTCAGTTTTGCTTCATTGTTATACTCCACAAACGAGGGAAATCGTTTGGCACTTGTCTTTGTCTGCCTGACTTATTTCACTGAGCATAACGTCCTCCAGCTCCATCCATGTTGTTGCAAATGGTAGGATTTGTTTCTATGGCTGAATAGTATTCCATTGTGTTTATGTACCACATCTTCTTTATCCATTCATCTACAGATGGACGCTTGGGTTGCTTCCATATCTTGGCTATTGTAAAACGTGCTGCGATAAACATAGGGGTACATTTGTCTTTTTGAATCTGAGAAGTTGTATTCTTTGGGTAAATTCCAAGGAGTGGGATTCCCAGGTCAAATGGTATTTCTATTTTTAGTTTTTTGAGGAATCTCCATATTGCTTTCCACAATGGTTGAACTAGTTTACATTCCTACCAGGGCTGGGGGTGCAGACTTGTTAATTGGTCTTTGAATACTTAGAATGAACACAAGGAACTTCCTGCTCTGACTTCTCCGGTGTCTTGGTCTGGGAGCATATCAAACAAGACTGCCTGCCCAGCCCCTGAGGTGGGCTGAGTTATTGTGTTTCCTAAAGAGTAAGTTAAGAATCTTACTTCTCAACTTCCTGGGTATTAAAATGCAATCTTTAGGATGGAATCCTTCCTGCCTTTTACTATGCTGTCACCGCTGGGCCTGCATGCTAAATTAGTTGCCTTGGTTGCAAACTACTTGATTAGCACTGAAGGAGATAAAAAACAGCATATAGGTAAAGTTAAAAATAAGCTGGGCCTGCATGATAAACACAATAAAGACATGGGCTATGCTGAGGTACCCTCCTTTTTCTGGGGAATATTAAAATATTCCAGGCCAAGTTACTCCTATCTTTTTGAGCTTTAACTGATCAACTCTGGGCTTTCCTGGCCTTATTCTATCCCCCACCCCCACCTCTCTCATATCTATTTTCCTGCCTAACACCTTTACTATGTTTTATACCTTTAATAACCTATTTGGAATCAAACATATTTTCCAAGTGCATCATTGTGGAAAGGGCTTTTCAAAGCAGAGCAAATTTTGAATAGCTAGGTTTGTTTGCTCTTTCCAGAATGAGTAGTTTTTAAAGTAACCTATATTAATGGCCTGTGTTGTACTAACTGGCCAGGGCATTATAAAACATGGAACTGACATAAAAAGAATGGTGGAAATATGTTTTTTGTATGCAAACATATTTATATATATAAATGGATTCCCAAAAAGGATAATCACAACAATGTCATGAAAAGGAGTTAATAGACACCTTCTGGATTTACTACTTTCTAACCACAAGGTGAAAAATGGATGCAATCACCAACTGGCCAGGTGGTTAAAGCTTTCAAAAAGCTAAAGAACTATCCTTTCTTTTCCCTCAGTTTCATAAATATAAATGATCATCTATGAAAACAGATGATCTATTCTGTTCCAGTGCTTTTCAAACTTTAATATACATACGAATCACCAAGGATCATTCTTGAATCGTGTTGCCATGTGATTTGAGGGGCTGAATAAAGGTTCTCTAAAACTGTTTACAACCTAATCCTGGAATTTGTGAATACTAATTTACATGTGAAAAGGGACTTTGCAGATGTGATTAAGGTACTTGATAGGGAGATTAACCTGTACTATTGGCCTGGGCCCTAAATGTAGTCACATGTGTCCTTATAAAAGAGAAGCAGGAGGTCACAGTGACAAGGCAATGGAAACAGAGAGAGTGATTGGAAGATGCTACCCTGCTGTCTTTGAAGATGGGCTGTGGTCCAAGGATGCAGGTAGCCTCTTAAACGTAGAAAAGACAAGGAAATGGATATCCCCCTAGACCCTACAGAAGGAATACAGGATGGCTGACTCCTTTAGCCCTGTGAAACCCATTTCAGTCTCCAGAACTGTAAGATAATAAATTCATCCTCTTTTAACCCACTAAGTCTGTGGTAATTTATTATAGCAGCATAGGAAATTAATATAAATCATAATTTCCACTGCTTGCTAATGGCTCTGCTGCAAGCTTGCAGAATTAAATTTGCTTCGTGAATGGTTGCAAGGAGAAAAGAGGGGATCACTAAGAGTTGTACAGTTACTTTGGGGTATCTGGAGGAAAGCCCTGCTCATTGACAGCTTTTCAGTTTTCTTGACAATAAGACAAGAACGTGGGGATGGGGAGGTAGGAGTAGTGAGGGTCTGGGAATCTCTCCTCAGGCCTGCTCTCCTAATCCGAAAGAAGAGGTTGAACTAGATCATCTTTAAGGCTTCTTCCAGCTCCGACAATCTGTGAAAGCAGTGGTTTCACGTTGACTAACACGTCCCTTGATTTCTCCCCCTTCCTTATCCTGACTTTTCTGGGATCAGCTTTATAACTGCCCTGAAATCCTCCTGACCACTTTTGGCATGAAGGTGATCTTCTTCTGTGAAGAGCTCATATAGAGATGCACATCAGCTAGATCTCTGCCTGCGTCTGAGGCCACTATTTCTTCCTTTTCTTTTGGTATCATTAATATACAATTACATGAGCAACATTGTGGTTACTAGATTCCCCCATTATCAAGTCCCCCCCACATACCCCATTACATTCACTGTCCATTGGCAAAGTAAGATGCTATAGAATCACTACTTGTCTTCTTTGTGCTATACTGCCTTCCCTGTGCCCCCAGGTCACTGTTTCTTTACCTGTAAGATGGGTGTAATTATATCTACCCCAGTAGGGCTATGCGGGACAGGGTGTTAAATGAGGTTCCATACAGAGAACCAGCAGAGCATCTGTTATTTTCCCTTTCTAACTTCTCAACAAGGCATAGTGAATTGTCTCTCCTGTTTCTCTCTCCCTTTTGCTTTCTCCACCAGCCAAGCCCAATAACTCTGGGGAAACTCACTCAAGCCCTATCCCTAAGGCAAGTCTGTCCTCAAGCAAATGTGACCCCAAGCACAAGGACTGTCTACTGCGTGAGTTTCGGAAGTTGTGTGCCACGGTTGCTGAAAATCCTACCTACAATACCAACCCAGATCGTCCAGGATTCCCTTCCTATGCCCTAGGGTCAGGGTTAGGGTTAGGGTGAGGTTGAGGGTGAGGGTTAGAGTTACGGTTAGGGTTACAGTTATGATTAGGCTTAGGGTTAGGATTAGGGTTAGGGTTAGCAGGAGGTGGGGACTAGAGCATCCTGGATGGTCTTTTCCTCCAAGGAGCTCAGAGCCATGCCACCTTCATGAGAATGTGAACTGTACATTTGCACAGGGTCCCATGCTTGGTTTAATGCCGTGTTATTGCCTTCTAATAATTTTGAACAAAGTCCATTTTTATTTTGACCTGGGTCCCCACAAAGTATTTAGCCAGTTCCTTTCAGAACACATTGGCATATTTCTTTGGCCCTCATCTGCCTTCAGGAGGCTAGAAAAGCCTATCCCATTTGGCCAAGAGGAAAATTCACTATCCTGCATGTTAAGTTTTTGTGAACCATGTGCATAGCTTGGAAGCTTGGAATAGAATCTTCCAACTTTTCTTTCATGTAACAAGTCATCCCTGAGGATCTATAATGTCATCTCTGGGGACACTGAAGTGAAAGTCATGGTTCTGCCCCGCGGGAGCTCATCCAGGGGCTACAGAGGAGGCAGATAGATAAGCCACCAGCACCGAACGCTGTGGCCTCTGCCAGAGTGAAGTGCACGGGGTACCGTGGCAGCACAGGCAGCGAGGTAGACACCTCTTCAGTTCCTCAAGTTATGTATTTGTTGAAGTTCTTGTTTCTCAAGAAGGGTTCCTTTCTTCTGCATCCAGATGGTTTCCACGGTGATGTGTACTTAACAGTGAAGCTGCTGCTACCAGGTGTTATTAAGAGTGTTTACAACTTGAATGATAAGCAGATTGTTAAGCTTTTCAGCTGCGTTTTTAACTGCAACCCAGTTGATATGGCACGAGACCTAGAGCAGGTCAGAGGAAAGGGAGGGCATTGGGGGTGGGGGTCCCAGACTGAGGAGCACCTGCAACCTTTTTTCTCTGGTTGGGGCACACTGTTTTTAGGAAACCAGAAACCACGTAAGTAAGCTTCCGTTATGAAAGGAGCTGAATGTGAGGCTACAGCTGTTGGTTTCACTAGGTTCTGAGGACTGGAATCACACTGCTGAACCACAGGAGGCCTAGAACTCAAGGGTCAGGATTTGAGACTTCCTGTCTCTCGGGCTCTCGTTCTGGACACTGATTTTTCTTGCTTTTACCCCCTGTGACTTGGGCTCACCATTCTGCTTTGGTTCGTTCATGAGCCCAGCCTTGGCACCTTGGAAAGTCTCTAAGCACCCCTTTTAGCTGATGACTATGTATATCTATCAGTTCACATCCTAACGAATCACATTGGCTCAGCCCTGGATCAGTCCTTGTTTCTCTTCTCAGCTAGGGCAGGTGCCCAGATTCTGGGGTGGATAGAACTGCCCTTTCTAGGAACTGTGGGTGGGATAGACTCTGAGAAGTGAGGTCAGTATGTGTGATCTGCGGACAGAAGTGATGATTTAGATATCTGACTCACTTTTAGTCCTGAGGTCTTCGGGGACGATGTACTTGACCACTCGGGGGTTGCAGCAGTGGCATGTTGGTTTTTGGAGACAGGGTGATGTGTCGGAGACAATCCGAGTCTTCTTTGAGCAGAGCAAGTCTTTCCCCCCAGCTGCCAAGAGCCTCCTTACCATCCAGGAGGTGGATGAATTCCTCCTGCAGCTCTCCAAACTCACCAGGGAGGATGAGCAGCAACAGGCCCTACAGGACACTGCCTCCAGGTGGGGGAGCTGCCATGGGGATGGACTTGGGGAAGGAAGGTGTGGGGGTCCAGAGCTCTTCAGAGACCAAGTTGAATGTGCCTCAGCCCCCTAGGTGTACAGCCAATGACCTTAAGTGCATCATCAGGCTTAGCAAACATGATCGAAGATGAACTCAGGTGCAAAACATGTGTAAGTACCAGCTCGTCTGACAGCCGTAGCTGCCAACAGCCCTTACTGCCAGCTGGTATCAAGATCTTGGGGTCCTGATCTGGATTAGAATCCTGATTCTCCCTTCCTTTCTTGGGACCTGTCACTTGACCTCATGTAGCCTCTGTTTCTCATGTAAAATAGCAATACCCTTCTCACAGTTTGTTACAATTGAAAATACATAATATGTTCAGTAAGTATAGTATGAATTACTTATTCACTCCAGTCCCCTCTTTGCTTAAGGTGTCATCCATGTAGGCACAGAATCTCAAAAGAGCTGAGTTTTCCAAGAGCTTTTTCTAATACAACGTAACCCATTCCCCCATATATTGGGATTCTGCCTCTCTGAGGACAGACTGCTATACAAGGAATAATGTTAAAATCAGTGGTTTTTGTTTCCTTGTTTCTGTCTGCCTTGGCAGGTTAGATGCCCTTGACCCCAATGCCTATGAAGCCTTCAAAGCCTCATGTAACCTACAGGACGTGGTAGAGCGGTTCCACCGTAATGAGCAGGAGGTGGAGAAGGAGCCAGGGCAGAGACGACTTTGAGCGTCCAGGCTGCGCTGATGACCCCAGTGCAGCCCATGCTGGTAAGGATGCTGCTCTGGGCCTGCTTTCCACTCTGCTCCGAGCATCCCATCCTTCCGCGTGAGATCTGGTAGGGTATGAGAGCTGAGAGCCCTTGCAGTTGACTGGAGGTGTTTGAGGAAGGAAGAACACAGATGCAGAGGGTTGTTTCTCAGTGGAGAAGTAAAGGCAAAGGAAAAGATAGAATGAGATAGTGGAAATTCCTGAACTCTAGGCCCAGGTCTCCCCCTAGTAAGCTGTAGAATCTTCGATGAGTTACCTAGCCTCTCTCGGCCTTTGGTTTCCTTGTGTGAATGATATCTGAAACTCTGCAGGAACTACTAGAATGTCTTATGTGTCATCTTTCCTGAAGACAGGTGGGTGTGATCGGTAACTCCTGGGGTTCTGTGACCTGCCCCAAAGTGCTCTGGTAGTTGGTGGCAGAGCCAGGCTTCCTATGACTTGGGTCTCCTCTTCTGGAAAATGGGAGTTTAAGGAATGAAGACCAGCTCTGATTATTTTCTCATTTTATGAGAAGTGAGATTTACATTCTGGCATTGGTTTTCCTACATAGCAGGACCCTCCATGCGCGCTTCCATGCCTACTGTGAGAACCTGTGGGTTGTTTCAGTGGTATCCAGTGCTTTGTATGCAACCGTCTTGTGTGTTAAACTAAAGCCTTGCTGCTGTAGGGTCCTGGGTTTGGGATGGGGATGTGTTCTCTCCCTCCTAGGAATGTGCAATGGCCAGCACCAAAATTATGAGATCTCCATGCCAGGGACAGGACCCGAGTCACCAGCAGTAGGTGACTGTTATAAGAATTATTCCTGGAGTCTGTTCTACAACCCTTCATTTGAAGAGTGGCATGGGCTATGTAGCTTGGTGGTTGACCACATAGGCTTTAGAGTTGGGCCTAGATTCAAACCTCCTTCCTGCCAGGTACTAGCTGTGTCACCCTAAGTAAGTACTTAATCTCTTTGAACTTCAGTTTTCTCACCCATAAAAGGAAAACGATATCTATCATATGAGGTATCATATCAAGGATAGAATGAGATTATGTATATGATCTGCTGCACATAAATACCCCAAAATCGTAGCCACTGTTGTTGCATCCAAATGGCATAGGTATGTGAATAAGCACTCCAGTCATGTCCTGTCTTGGGGATCCTTGATCACCACTAGCCTGTCACCTGCACTCTTTAATCTAACTTCTGTGTGCCTCTTTTGCTGAGACAAATGATGTGCTATAATGATAAGCCAGAGGCCCTGCAAGATCCTAAATTATTGAGAATAAAAATGAAATGCTACTTCAGTAGAATTTTATTTGCTTTACAATGAACTGCATTGATATTCCTTAAAATGCAAGCTCCTGTGTCAACTCTGGTGATGCTTTTACAGTCAGAATACAACACTGCCTAGCCTCGTCTGTTCTCAGCACCTCTCCAATGACCTGCCCTGAAGGTGTGCTCGGCAGTCCATCCCAAGGACCCGGGCTCTTGGGCTGTCCCTGTTAAGTAGCCCCTCACTGGAAGAGCACCTCTAAGTGTCCAGGGATTTCTTTCCCTGCCCCAAGGCCGAGGCCTGCAAGTCCATCGAGTACGCAATGAAGAAATGTCCTAACGGCATGTTCTCTGAGATCAAGTATGATGGAGAGCGAGTTCAGGTGCGTAAGAACGGGGACCACTTCAGCTACTTCAGCCGCAGTCTCAAGCCTGTCCTGCCTCACAAGGTATGGGTCGCTTCCCTTCTGCCAGGACTCGTTCCCTTCCTGCCTCTGAGAACCTCAAGGCCAGAGGACCCTAGCCATTCCAGTGCTTTTGTGCAATACGTTTGTTTTGTATTTGTTGGATGAATTCATCTATTCATTTTCAGAGTCTTCTCTCAGTGAGCGGCTGCTCAGTAGGGCCGGCCCAGGAGCCCAGATGTGGGTTAGGCAGCACAGAGGGGACGGGCAGGAATGCTTCCCTTGCCCACAGTGACGTTGGGACAGCAAGCTCACCCAGAAGTAGCTTATAGTGCTTATCTTTGGTGTTTCTGTGTCTTCTGTGCTCCCTCCCGCCCCCATCAAGCTAAATTACAACTCGGTACAGAGGGCTGTTGGGCTGTCAGTCAGGCATTTAACAAACATTTCTCGGGTGCTTACCTTGTGCAAGGCACTGTTCGAGGTAGTGGACATACTGCAGTTTTAAAGAAATGGACAGAAGTTCTAGCCCTCCAGAAGCTTACTTTCTAATGTAAACAGATAATGCCATGGGGACAGCTCTGCCCTTAATTAGGGGGACATTGCCCTTAATGGAGCCCAGACTCTGCCCTTAATTAGGGGGCATTGATAACCTTGCTCCTCAGCCCTTCTCAACTCCCAGGGCCTCTGTGAGCCTTTGGGCATGTTTTCTGGGAAAAGCAGCTAGAATATGTGGCTTCAGACAGACTTTCTGTCCTACCTCTTCTTTCCTAGCTCAGACTACATTTTTCAGAGCCCCCAGGGTGAAGGGGACATTTCCTGTGGCTGAGGTTTGTTTTGGGTGCCCCAGAGGCAAGTAAGCTGTGGCTCCCCATGGAGCAGGCTCACTTGCTCAGTGGGTCACAGTGACGCCACCGCGGAACTGTTCGTGGTAAGGTTGTCCAGTGGGCACTTCCTGGTTCCCAGGAAGAAGTCTGAGCACAGCTTTCCAGCATTAGAGAACGTTTCCTTGCTCTCCTCACCAAAGCTTGATTCATCCCTTGTCTCTTCTGTGCTTTTGGTTTGTGAAGCGCTGGTCAGGGATTGAAGCAGAGCGGGATGGCTGTGCAGGCCTTTCCTGGCCCTGCTCCAAGCATCACAGATAATGATGATCCGTGTGCCCTGCTCAGGAGCCGGACTGCAGTCACGCTCTCCAAACCTCCCTGCTGCCATCACTTGGCAGGAGCTGCTGCAGGCTACAATCCGGCCTCTCCCTGTCCAGGACCATCAGAGACTAGGGCTTTGCCTTGAACAGGAAAAACATCTAATTCCAAACATCCTTTCCTGCTCATTTTGAAGACAGCCGTGGGTTCAGAGCTCCCACTCAGAAGACTGTCCTCACATTGCCTTGCTGCGCTCCTACCAGGGTTCATGTTTTCTGTCCATCTTTTTTTCCAGCCAGTCTGTTCTCCCCCACAGACCTTTTTCATCCTGCCTGTCCTCCCTCCCTCCCGTGGTTGTCCCCACTTGCTTCCCCACATGCTCACTCTGGTTTTTCCTTTTCTTCAAACTCTCCTTCTCTGCAGCCCACAGGAAGTGATTCGACATGGGCCGGCCTCTACGGGTCCAGACAGAGGCCCTGAAACATACCCTCCTCCTCTTTTCTGGGAGGCTGATGAGGCTTAGGTCTGAGTGTTTGCGCAGTAGCTGGGCTTATCCGTGTGTGTGTGCTTTGTTCCTTCTGGGGCCTGGGTTTTGCTTTCTGTGGCTCAACTTTAGGTCCCTGCCACCCATTCCTCCCTCACCTAAATGGCCTTTCTGCCTTCAGGTGGCCCACTTTAAGGACTACATCCCCCAGGCTTTCCCTGGGGCCACAGCATGACCTTGGACTCTGAGGTGCTCCTGATTGACAACAAGACAGGCAAACCACTGCCCTTTGGGACTCTGGGAGTGCACAAGGTACTGGCTTAGGGCCAAATGTGTAAGAATGAGTGTGCACGTGCATATACGTGTATGTTGTAGGTCTGAATGGGAGGAGTATATCACTTCAGAGTTGGGCTTGTTCTTTGTTTCTAAACTGTTTCTGAATTTAGCCAAGTTTTTGCACAAAAGGAGCTAGTATTGGGATCTAACTTAAAATTGGGTTGGTTTTCCTTCAGGACCACCTGCTAAGTGCCCTTAAGGCCCAAGGGCTTCAAAACACAAATAGGACTTTTTTTATCAGGTGCTTCAGAGGGTTCTCCAGAAATGGACTGGTACTCCCCATTTTTCATGCCCTTATTTTTGTCCCTCATGTACCTGCCGACTCATTTTCCCTTACAGAAAACTGCCTTCCCAGATGCTAATGTCTGCCTGTTTGTTTTTGATTGTATCTACTTCAGTGATGTCAGCTTGATGGACAGGTGAGGAATCTTGTTTCCAGTTCCCGGGTGGGGAGGGTGGGGGTGAGATTGAGGAGGAGAGTAGGGGAGGGCCTGAGCATGTACCTCCTGGCGCCCAGGGGCAGGGCAGGAGGGCTGAGAGGCAGCGCACTTGCTTCACAGTCGCTCCTCATGCAGCGTCAGGAAGAGCCGATGTGCTGAGAGCTTAAGGCAGAGAGGAAACCCAAACCCCCATAGAAATTCTCTGCTCCAGCAAAATGGACTGTTGACAAGAAACGGACTATGAACTCAGGAGAGTTCCAGTTTATTTCTCCAACAGCACCCATGAGGCAAAAGGCAGATGGTTTTCAGGTCAGAGCTTTTACTTTTGGATGAGACAAACAGGAAGGACATGATTGTAGGGGGACTGTAGGTGGGACCATCTTAGGGAGAAGTAGCAGTCCTGACTTACCTGCATCCAAATCCTTGGGGCCAAGTACCAGGCAGTACTGGCCCTTCCACCAGGGAAATGCATCCCTGCTCTCCCCCACCCCCACTGGCCCACGTGTCTGAGTATAGGAGGGGAAGGATGCAAAAGAAAGAATTGTTGTGGGCAGGAGTTGGCGTTTGGGCCTTAGGTCCTGAGGCCTTTCAGCCTGCTGAGCCCAGAGTCAGCCAGCCTTGGACCTGGGGTGAGCAGGGTGCAGAGTCATTTTTCAAGTGGGACCAGAATTTATGCAGTCTGGGCTAGAGGCCAGTTCTCCTGGGCTTGACACAACAGCAACAGGATCCGACGGTGAGGGTGCTCTGTCCCAGAGCCACGATGGGGCCCTCGGCAGCCAGGGCATCAGGCACGGGGCTTTGTGCCATGGCAACCCCCTCACGGAGCAACGGTTGATTGTGACCCTCTCTCCGAGAACTCCTGATGGGGTGGGAGGATCCTCGCCTGACCACAGCTGTGTTGTCCCCTAAGGCCTCTGTGTGAGCGGCGGAAGTTTCTTCATGATAGTATGGTTGAAATTCCCAATAGTATTGTGTTCTCAGAAATGAAGCAAGTCAAGGTGAGCAAAGACCCCACTCTAGGCAGCATCCTAGTGGTTTGAAAGCAGAGCAAAGACCCCTCGGGTCAGATGTGACTGGGAGAATGAGTCTTCATTTTCTTTTGGGGTTGCTGGTGCACAGAGGGTGTCCACTAGTCTCCACCGAGGAGGGAAACATCTTCCCAGATGGACTCCCTGTGTCTCAAAGCCATAGCAGCTCGCTGGTTCGGAGAGTCCCTACTTTGTGAGCCCTTTGTTCTTGTGTTTAAGTCGGGAAGCTTCCAGCTGGCACCTTAGTAGTGTGCAAAATGGACAACTTTCCACCTCACTCCCACTGCACTCTCTTCTCACACCAGCCTCAATACTTCTCCTGCTTTCCCTCAGAGAGCTGCAGACTTGGCCGGTATGATAAACCGGGTGATCCGAGAGGGGTTGGAAGGGCTGGTGCTGCAGGATGTGAAGGTGAGATGGTCCCATCCTTTGCTTTCTCCTGCGGACTCTTCAGTCCTCCCCTGAGCCTTTCCAGCCCTGGCCAGGAGATGGCGGTGGCGGTCTGGGGTGGCTGGGAGTGGGTGCTGAGGGGCGCCTTTCCAAGGTTTGGCCAGCTGTGTTCTGCGTCTGTCGGGTGAGTTTGCCCGTCTCCTGCAGAGGCTGACGCCTAAGGGTTCTCGCCCAGTGCACTGTGATAGATGGGGTACATCATGTGAAGAGGTGGATCCCACCCGCACGGAGTTCCCATCCTAGTTTGTGGTCTCTCTCTTGCTTCCCCTCAGGGTACATATGAGCCCGGGAAGCGGCACTGGCTAAAAGTGAAGAAAGACTATTTGAACGAAGGGGCCACAGCAGACACAGCTGACCTGGTGGTCCCTGGAGCCTTTTATGGGCAAGGAAGCAAAGGTCGGGATGGCCTTCTGGCCTTTGGGATGGTACTTCTTTAGACAGCACCACTCAACAAACAGGCTGGCCTTTTTACAGGCTTGATCTCCCAGCATGGCCAGTTGTGTCTTCCAAAGTTCTGGGATTGGGCGCCCCAACCCGGCCCATGTCACCCCAGTCAGGCAGGGACATTTGAGAGCTACACAGTTAGGCAGCAAGCGGACAGGCAAGAACACCCCGTGCTGGTGCAGCACCGAGAAGCTCACGACCGGCTAGTCCTTCAGGGCCTGGCAGGTTTCTCCTCGGGAAGAGTAGCTCCTGACTGGAGGGGAAGCTGGGATCCGAGGAACTAGTACAGTTGACCCTCAAATAACATGGGTTTGAACTGTGCAGGTCCACTTACATGCAGATTTTTTTCAATAAATATATTGGAAAGTTTTTTTTGAGATTTGTAACAATTTGAAAAAACATGAACCATGTAGCTCAGAAATTGAAAAAATTAAGGAGTTCTGGAAGTCATGAATGCATAAACTGTGTATAGATAATCTATTTTATCATTTGCTACCATAAAGTCAACAGTAGACTATTAGTAGTTAAGGTTTGGGGGAGTCAAAAGTTACTCGTGGTTTTCTTGACTGTTGTGGGGGTCAGCACCCCTGTCCCTGAGGGGTTCAGGCATGAGCTGTATTTTCAGGCCATCTGCTATGTGCCTGAATATCACTATTCAGTTCCTTTTATTCCTCACGAGACACCAAGGTTACATATGATCATCCCTAAGTTACTGAAGAGGAAATTGGGGCTCATAAAGGTTAAACTTCAACAGCTAGTAACAGGTAGATCCCAGAGGTGAACTCTGCACTCTGACGTCAAGGCCCAGGCTCTTTCCTCTCCAGCAGGCTGCCTCTCCCTGGACACGGGGGTTGGCAGAGGCTCCCTCCTCCCACAGCTTAGCCCATCCCCCTCCCGGGCAGCATGATGTCTATCTTCCTCATGGGCTGCCATGACCCGAGCACCCAGAAGTGGTGCACGGTCACCAAGTGTTCGGGAGGCCATGATGATGTGACGCCTGCACGCCTGCAGAGGGAACTGGACATGGTGAACATCAGCAAGGTGAGGAAGGGGCCTGGTTGGCATTGCAGACAGCCCCAGACCGGCTGGCATTGCCGAGACAGGCTGCACCTTGGGAACGCAGGTATCGTTCCTCTCTGCGAAAGGAGAGCTGCTGCTTGGCCAGGGAGCAACCCTCAAAAGTCTCTAAGTGCCTACTTGTGGAAACTGGCCAACATGCCCTCTGGGCAGGGGGCATTCCACGGGGTAAGGGGCAGCCTTTCGTGAGCAGTCCCCCTCTTCCCAAGCCCATGACCAAGAGGTGGTTTAAGTCTTGTTTTCCCTTGGGAACAGCCTGGGAATGGTGTCTTTTCTCTTCCAGGTTCCCAGCAAGATACCCAGCTGGCTAAAAATCAACAAGATCTACCAACCTGACTTCATAGTCCCGGACCCAAAGGTATCAGCTAGTGGCCTGGGGTCCTCTGGTCCACAGAACACACAGGTTCTCTGGTGCCACAAAGACACCGTCTCACCCTCACTGATGGTCCATCCAGATAGGACCTGGACTGTTGCCGAGTGACAGGCACAGGGACAGCCCATTAGCACTAAGGTTTCCTCAGTAGAGAAGGGAAGTGACTACCTATCCCCTAGTCACAGCGGGTCTGCTCTAAAAGTGACCTGGCCAGTCCCTTGTACTGACGGAGAAACCAAGGCTCAGAGGAGAAAGGATGTTCCTAAGGTCATCATAGGGTCAGCGGGAGCAGGACCACAGCCCTCTTTCACCTGTTACCCAGTGCATGGGTGGTGGTTTTAAGTGTTCTGTGTTGCCTCTAGTTGGTTGGGAGATGTTTTCTTCATAACCACTGAGTGACCTGACTTAACTACTGACAGAAAGCTACCGTGTGGGAGATCACAGGGGCTGAATTCTCCAAATCTGAGGCGAACACAGCTGATGGGATCTCCATCCGATTCCCTCGCTGCACCTGACTCCATGATGATAAAGACTGGAAATCTGCAACTAACCTCCCCCAGCTTAAGGTACCAGCTCTTCGGCTGCATGTGTCTTCTGCTCCACTACCCGGCCTCGGCTCTGTGGGCGTCTGGTCTGTTCACATGTCCTCTGTCTTCTCCTTTCCCCCATTCCACTGAGACAGGGCAAGGAGGGCAGTCAGACCAAACTGTTGCAGGGCCAGGAGCCGAGGCACGAGGCCCCCACCCACATTTCCCAGTAGAGAACCCTGCCTTCCCCAAGCCACTGGGCAGCCCTGGGTCCTGGAGAGGGAGAGTCCTACTCTCACAGCTTCCTGTGGAAGGCTCGGTCCCAGGCCACAGTCTCAGTGTTCTGCTAAGAGCTGGGCCCAGAGCACAGTGGTTTGCCCTGGTTACTCCAGGAACAGGGACAAAGTATAGAAAAGCACCAGGGAAGCCTGCTTCCTTTCCCTGCTCGTTGTCTTTCTTCCCTCTTTTCCCCTTTTGGTTCCCCAACCACATTCCTGACCCACCACACAGCCAGCCTCTGGGGCCCGTGGCTGGAAGGGATGGGTACACTTGACGTTCTCTCCCCTTCCTCAGAAGCTGGACCAGCTGTCCAAAGAGAAGGCAGACTTCACTGTAGTGGCTGGAGATGAGGGGAGCTCCTTTGCAGGGGGCAGCGGCAGCGAGAATGAGGGCAACTCTGGGCCTGCTGTGTCTTGCAAGGCCTCTGGAGCCTCCCCCAAAATCAAGAAGGCAGGAGGGAAGCTGAGTAGCCCCAAGAACAAAGGCAGTAGTGAGAAAGCAGAGGCTCGGGTGATGAAGAGCATGGTGTGAGGGCAGGGATCGAAAGACAGGGACCCCTTACATTCCAGCTCTGAGATCCTTTAATTCTACTGCAACTGATGTTGATTGCATTCCTGGTATGTATTCAGCCCTGGGCCAGAAACCGTTCTGCTGGGCGTCCCCCATCTGCTCAGTAAACCTGAGTATCAGGATCCGGGGAGAGCCCGTCTGACCCAGGGATAAGCCACCTCCGAACTCGTGTCTTACCCATGCTCGTCGCACAGGAAGAGCCCAGCCCTTCTCTTTGCTGCCCTAACTTCAGGGGCCATTATCAGCTTCCCCTCCCCTCTTCTGACTCTTATCTTTCCTGCAGGCGGCAGGCCGACTATGAAGTCTTCTTCCTGGAGAGTCAGGGAAAAGCGGAAGGCTCCCGATGAGACCCCCTGCCAAGCAAAGGTGAGGGCATGAACAGCAGTGGGGGGCTGGTTTGGCCCCGGGCCTCGTGTTCCCAACCCTCTGCACTGAACTCCAAGAGACGAGCAAAGGTGTTTCAGGGACTAGGGGGCCAAGCCCCCTCCCCTCTGGCAGCTGCTCCTCTTCCTGGGCGTGACCAGCAGTGCCACTGCTCCATCTGTGCCCTCTTGTTGCCTTGCAGAGGCGGCCAGCCAGCCAGCAGAGAGGAAGGAGAGCTGTGCCAGCGGGCAGGAGATAGAACAGCCCGGCCTAGCCAGGAGAGGCAGCAGGGAGAGCCCAGTCTGGGTGTGGGAATGCAGCAGAGGGCCTGTGCTCAGGGTCGGAGCAGGGCCAGCCAGCGAGGTGGGACAGGCACTGGCTGGGTGACTGTCCTCCCTCCTAAGGAGCCTTTTTTGTACTCCCTACTGAGGCCAGTTACTAAGCTCAACCCCAGTGGAGCTGGTGGCCCAGAGGGCAGATAGAGAAGTACACATGCGATCACCACAAGGTGTGATCCCATCCCCACAGCCCCACGAGCTGAGAGTAAGGACAAGCCTTGAGCCCAGTCCCCAGGAGACCTGTGGAACCTTCCCTATATTTCCCTACCTGAAGCCACTGAATCCATCCACAGTAATGAGAAGGGCTCCTGGCCCCTTGGCCTGGCTGATGTGCACAGTGGACTCTGATGAGCGACATCAGAGTCGGATAGCCCCTGGACCTGCTCACCAGGATGGCTCCGGGAGACCGTACTTTTCCCTCCTCTAGGTCCCCAGTGTTGGGACCCATCCCCTCTCCCTTTTTCCTCTAGGCAGGGATAGAGTGTAATCTGGAGGATGGGGGTTTTGATGACTGTGCCTTTTCTCTGATAAACTCTTTCTGCTCAAGTCCTGACCACTAGGCCCCTGGTCTCTGGCTCCTGTTCAGACCTTATTCCATGGCCTAGGTAGAGACCCATCTGCCCCCAGCACAGGTCTGGCCCCACCTCTGACCCTACCCTGACTCTTGTGCCTTTGCAGGTGCTGCTGGACATCTTCACTGGGGTACGGCTCTACCTGCCGCCCTCCACACCAGACTTCAGCCGTCTCAGACGCTACTTTGTGGCATTCGACGGGGACCTGGTGCAGGAATTTGACATGGCCTCAGCCACACACGTGCTAGGTAGCAGGGACAAGAACTCTGAGGCCCAGCAGTTCCCCCGGAGTGGATTTGGGCATGTATCTGCAAATGGAGACTGGTAGCTCCCTGCTAGGACAGTTGCTCCCCTCTCCATAGCACCTACCACACTACCAGACTGGGCTTTGGCTGGGTAGATGGACAGGGTGGCTGGGCTGCTTCTCCAAGCAGTGCGTCTGCCGGAGCCCACCAAGCAGGCATGGTCTCCTCCTGGCTGGGAAGTCAGTTTGTTCTGCTGGTTTACAGAGATCTTTCAGGTCTGGGTGCTGGTTTGTCATCTTCAAAAAGTTTTGGGGTTTTGGTTTTGTTCTGTGTTTAGTGTCTTGCAGTTACCTCTGTCCTGTCCTTTCCTCTTCATCCCTGTAATTTCCCTAGTGGTTAAGGGGTAAAGGCCATCCTGAAGCTGTGCACAGAGCCAGACCTGGTGGCAGTCTTCTGTCCCTTGCTGCCTGCCCCTTTAACTTACAGGCTCATTTTAAAGTTGTATTTAAAAGGCTGCCCTCAGAAATGCTTATGTGTGGCAAAACTTGTGGTTTGCCTGGCCTTTTTGTCAGGAATGAAGCCTCACTTGAAATAAACCAAAATGAATTTTATGACTGAATTCTCTGTGTCCTCCTATTACAGGGTGTGGGTCCTGGTTTGAAGGGAGGGAATCAGGATCAGGTAGGAAAATGGGGCTTTTAAGAAGGGAGGTTGTTGGTTGGGGCTGCTTCTTGGGGGTTTATTTACAGAGCTCCAGAAAGATCTGCTTCCCTAAAATTGGGCACCAAGGCTGCTCTTTTAAGATAAAAACAGACCTGAGGACAAATGTACACAGCCTGCTGACAAAGAATGGCTCCTGTGCCACCTGATGCTGATTTAACTGAATGGGGGAAAACCATTTAGAGGAGCTGTTCAGAACCTCTTGCGACAGTGGAAACATCTGTAAATTTTCACTGTGCAATATGAACTTGAAATGTGGCTAACACAACTGAGGAACTGAAGTTTTCATTTTAATTCAACTTTAAATGGTCTCATGTGGCTAGTGAGTCCCACTCTGGACAGTGCAGATGTAGTCAGACCAGTTTCAAATCCTGAAGCTTTCAAAGCCCTGAAACGTAATAGCTATAACCTTTGTCAAATTATTTAACATCTGAGCCTCTATTCCTCCAAAAGAAATGGGGATAGGAAGTGTATCTAGTCACAGGGTTGCTGTAAAGAGTAAATGAACAAAAGATATATAAAACACTTAGCACAGAGCCTAGCACATGGTTATCCAGAGTTGGGAAAATCAACGTTGGCTTGCATGTCCAGACCCTACCCAGGAGAGAGGGGTCCTTGGTCTCTAACTTCAGAATCGTGTCAGACCACTTCCACCAGCTCACATCCGCATGCAGGTCTGAGTGCAGGCTGCTCAGGTCACCACCTGGTTATAGACTGGCATTTGTGTCCTCAGTCCTGTTAACTTCTGAGGGTCAGTTCTTTTTCCTTATCAACAAAGTGGCAAGCTTGCTTTGTCCGCTGTGGGTTAGGTTAATGTGATTCAACTTCTGGAGCATACTTGAGTGTGCCTCTAAGATTGAGGACTACTACCTCTCACCAAGCTCTCCTTCCAGTGTGCCCGACTTGAGTATCAAGGTAATACTCCTCTGGGAGGCTGCCTGCCAGTCAGTTTGGAGGCCAACTTACCCTGATTGACCTGGTTTCCACCTGTTGGTTAAAATGTGTTGGGAGGAAGGGGCAGGAACTAGAGATGCCCTGACTCTAGTCCAGAACTTTTAGTGTGTGTTTTTTTTTTTTTTTTTAGATAATTATTTTTTATTGAAGGGTAGTTGACACACAGTATTACATTACATTAGTTTCAGGTGTACAACACAGTGATTCAACATTTATATACATGATAATTCTAAGTACCAGCAATCACCATACCAAGTTGTTACAATATTTTGACTATATTCCTTATGCTATACATTACATCCCGGTTGCTTATTTATTTTACAATTGGAAGTGTGTACTTTTTCTTGGTTGTTGTTGTTAGGGCATCTCTCATATTTATTGATCAAATGGTTGTTAACAACAATAAAATTCTGTATAGGGGAGTCAATGCTCAATGCACAATCATTAATCCACCCCAAGCCTAATTTTCGTCAGTCTCCAATCTTCTGAAGCATAACGAACAAGTTCTTACATGGAGAACAAATTCTTACATAGTGACTAAGTTACATGGTGAACAGTACAAGGGCAGTCATCACAGAAACTTTTGGTTTTGCTCATGCATTATGAACTATAAACAGTCAGTTCAAATATGAATACACATTTGATTTTTATACTTGATTTATATGTGGATACCACATTTCTCTCTTTATTATTTTTAATAAGATGCTGAAGTGGTAGGTAGATACAACATAAAGGTAGAAAACATAGTTTAGTGTTGTAAGAGAGCAAATGTAGATGATCAGGTGTGTGCCTGTAGACTATGTGTTAATCCAAGCTAGACAAGGGCAATAAAACATCCACATATGCAGAAGATTTCTCTCAGAACAGGGGGGGTGAGGTTCTAAGCCTCACCTCTGTTGATCCCCAATTTCTCACCTGATGACCCCCCTGCGACTGTGCCTGTCTTAGGTTGTTCCTCCCTTGAGGAATCTTACCCGTCTCTGGCTAACCAGTCATCTTCCGGGGCCATACAGGGAAATGTTAAGTTGGTAAGTGAGAGAGAAGCCTTATTGTTTGAAATGGTACTTTTAGTGTTTTTTAACAGGCACCATTCTGCCTGGCTTCAGCATTGAGAGTAAAACATTCTTTTTATTCTAATCTCTGGAGTAAAAATGCTCCTCCTCTGATCACTGACCACATAAATTTCCATCCCCCTCTCCAGCCTCCTCAACTCAAGCCACTGGACAGGCAGCAGAGCAAGGCTCTCCCCTCAGGTTTCTGCCAAATAACACTGGCGCTGCCTTCTGGCTCGGCTGACCTAGACCCAGCCCCACCTGCCCTTACTGGTCACTTACCCTGAGGTGCACCCTCACAGCGAAGGGGCCTGCCAGCTGCAGGGGATCATCAGTAATGAGCTCAGCCCTTTGGCCCTTCCCTGCCTTGCTGGCTACTATCTTCAATTCACTGTTAAAGGTGTTTTGTCTATTTCTCAGTCTGACACCTTTTTCCTTAGTGCTGAGATTATACTGTATATAAAGTTTTACATCTTTTTGTGTATTTCCACAGATCCTAAGCAGCAGCATCTTACACCTGCCCAGAATACTGGAGGTTTGCCCCCATTGAGCCTTTGTTTACAAGCCACTGGTTGGCAGCAGACAAGCGGCCATCCTGTGTGCTCAACAGGACAGCCACCCAGACCAGTGAGGACAAAGCGCTGTGGCTCAGCCTCCAGCCTTTGTGCCCTTTGGGCCATATTCCTTCCTCTCCTTGGTCACATGGAAGATCTACATACAATCTAGCTCACCCAAAGTCTGTACTCGTCAGGAGTCCCCTCACCTAGGCACCTGGTCAGGGAGGTGTACAGGTGGCAGACAACAGTCTAGACTGCCCATGAGGCTGGGCCAGCCTCTGAACCACACTCCAACTACTATATAGCTGTATCCAGAAACTACGATCCATCTCCGAGGGTTACCTGAAGACTTAACTGTCCACACCAGCTGTCCCTCAGATTCCTTTCTACCCACATACTTAAGGCCCATCTCTACCAAATCACTGTCAATGTTTGACCTCACTTGGTGCTTCCCATTTGGTTTTAGGATTGGTCCTTTTCCTACCCAGCTTCTAGGCCGGCCCATGGCCTCTCCCACATATGCGTTGTGAGATCTTAGACGAGTCACACCACCATCAAGCTTCAGTTTCTTCATCTATTGAAGAGGGACTTCTTGACCAAGGCCACATGGCCCAAGCATCCCCAAGGCAATCTCCCAAGAGCACGCCCATGTGCACACAGCCTGGGATGGGCCTGGGATTTATCAACTCTTGTCAGCCTTAGGCTATCGGACCTCATTTGGCATCCTCACACCAGATCAGACAGGCATCTATATTGAAACTTTATTACAAAATTATAAAGCAGAGCTCTGTAACAAAAAATACACCTTGGGGTTTGCTTTAACACCCAAGTTAAGTCTGAGAGAATTTTAATATAAGCCACTTTTACATGCAAAAGATCAACAAATGTACACAATATATATTGAGCACTAATTCCTGTACACATCCTTCTTACCAGTTTGGATCCAACCATTTCAACATATTATGAACCAGTCAGCTATCCAAGTCTTTTAAAACAAGTCTCAAGTGAAATTTCAGAACAATCACAGCAAAGCCACAGAATCATTGTGAATTAGATGTTTCCATGATAATTAAGACCAAGGAACTATGAGAGGCAGGAGGGAGCATTCAAGGATAAAAATCATGTTTTCTACCTAGGTGAGACAGTCACTGAAATGGGATCTTAGAATTCTTTTATTTGGTATAATAATAAGGTACCTGTCCACCACCCCCTCCCCCCACCAAACAAAAACCAGGGTTATTTAACACCATTTTTCCTAAGGGAAACCTTCACCAAAAGAAGAAGTTAGAAGAATTAAAGGCAACTTCTTTCTCCACAGTAACATCAGTTCTAATTCTTACTGAGGTCACTAACCAAGCATCAGGATATTATTTTTAATTCATGTCTTAGAGGGAAATTGAGAGGTAGGGAGAGGTAAGGTCTCAGCAGAGAATTTTAAGTAGGGAGAGAGCCAACTTCTGCCCCACAGTTATTGCTATATCTTAACTGAGCTGCACATATGTAAACCTGTTTCACAATACAACTGAGTAGCAGCTAAATCTTTTGCTAAACTGGTAGGCATTGTAAACTATAGGATTTACCATCCAGCAGAAAGGTGAGATGATACCTTCACAGAGAGATCGCTTGATTTCCCCCAGATGCCTACAAAGGCTGTAGCCCAGATCAAATCATCCAGGACTTGGTAAAATGTTGAGATAAGTTCCCCAATATTTAGATGACAACTACGTTATGAAATTATTTCATTCTTCCAGAGGGGATTAGTGGTTGAAGATGGCAGGAAAACCTCAGTATGTCTGCACTGGTAAACAAGTCCCCTTACAGGTTTCCTGCTGCTTTCCAATGTCATGATTGGTTCGTCTAGACTGAAAGACCTTGGCTGCATCATGGGGGCATCTGCCAAGGCCCTCAGGTGTTTAGGGTTTGCATAGTTCATCCAGTGGTTAATGGTAGCACACAGCTCTTTAACAGCCTGTGCTTGTGCTTGGCTAAACTTCTCCAGCAAACTTTAAGTCCTTTGGCTCGTTAGTGATATAAAGGTCCTAAGAGGACTCAAAAGCATCACCTACTCATCGCATGGTCCTTCCTATAGGGACTAGAGAATGCTGCTTCCTAACCTGCACCCAACTCAGTAGGCTGAGAACTGAAATGGGAGAGAGACAGAGTCCTCACCCACCTGGGGAAGTGAGACTTCCAGCTGTCTGCCCAAGAGCTGAATCCAGCCTCGTTTAGTCCCTTCTGATAACTCCTAGGTGCTCTGCCTTACATGCTGTCTCCAGGAATTTCACGAGAAGTTTAGCTGGAGAAGATAAAGGCTCTTTGCCTAAGTCTCCATGCTTCAGTGAGGCCATGTTTAGAACCTCCATAGGAAAGAGGGACTTATATTCAAGGGAAGGTGTTTTAAGACTCCTGTCCGCTGGAGAAGTCAAAGTTAGGCAAAAAACTCATTGTTTCCACCCAACATTTTCCCTTTGCTCAAACTAAAATTAAGGATGGTGTAAAAGTCAGGCCCCAAGAAAAGCAGAGGTGAACTATGTGCCATCTCTTGCATAGAGAGACAAATTTCCCAGCAGGTTAGAAGCCAGATGCTTTGCTGGCTCCCAAGATCATGGCAGGGGACAGAGCTTCCAGTCCCAACCCTTAACAAAGCAACTCTTAATGACTGAAAAATTTCAATAGCATTCGTGTTTCATTTCTCATCTAAAATCAGTTTGCTGGTCCAAACTCTGTCCTAAGGAGGATCACCATTGATCTGCTAAACTAACATCTTTTTGGTCTGAAGAAACAAATGGATTTTAGGCAATGTAGTAAGAGACTTTAGCAAAGGTAGGTTAAAGCACAGAAGGCCAGAGAGACGAGAAATGAATTCAAAATGAAAGCAAATGTGCTAGAGAGGAGAGTCATTCTACCAGATGTCTGATTGGCGAAATAGAGGCAAGCAGCTCAGTTGGTGTCAGTGGGATAGAGAAGGATGGGCAAAACTGTTTAGGTTCTCAGAGGAAGATCTGGTCTAAGTTACGGAAGTCCTCTTTTCATCTACTACCATCATCACATCAAGATCACTGAACCATGGACTTGCCCATGGGATCTATACCTGTTCCCATTGGCCTCAGGCTCTGCCAGCCAAAAGGTGCACCCACATGACAAGACTGGCATGCACAGAAGTGACACAGCATTTTTGCTTGCCCTGGTCTGGGGAACACTTCAGATTTTCTTGTCAGCCTACCCTCTTTGCAGTGGGCCAATCCTGAGCCCAGACACCTCAAGCTATGTCTCTGTAAGGCACTGAAGGAGCCGGTCCAAGCCCTCAGGATCAGAAGACGTGCACACCTCGAATCACGTACTGCCGGCAGATGGGACATTCATTCATGCGCTTGCCACACTTGGTACAGGTTACCATGTGGCCACACTCCAGCAGAACACAGTCAATGGGTGAGTCCATGCAGATCCTACACAGGTTCTCCTCCAGTCTGGGTGGCACTTCTCCCCCTGTACAAACACAGGGCAGAGGGGACAGTAAGAAGTGTCTAAGTGTATGGAGCAGTGGGGGGATGGAGGTGGGGCAGAACAGGCACACTGTGAAGAAACCCCTAAATCCACATACTTTCTTCAAAGAATTCCCAAAAAACATTTCCCCAGTAACCAATTCCAGATGCTTGTTCAAATCTATAGCCTGACTTGCAGAGGTGCAGATGAAGAGTTAAATATTTGTAGCTCTGATATATCCCAGAACATGAGAACTAAATATGGCAAAGTCCTCAAAGCTTGAAAGAAATAATTTTCAGACAACTGAGACTGTAATATATAGTGAGTGGGTGGTACTTAGGGGCTCATTATTCCCTGAGGCAGAACATGCTGAAAAAATAAAACTGGTTCAGATAAGTTCAGATATAAACGGAACTATAACGTACGGTTCATTAAGGATTGCAAGGCTTACCTGTAAGCCAGCTTAATAAATTAATACATTTATTGACTTTAAATTTTATAAAGCCAAGGCTCATAAGCACCCCCACCACCAATCTACCTCCAGGCCTCCTCTGAGGAGACATCCTGGTGGAAGGGCCCAGCGGAGATCACAGCTCCTTTCCTGTGCTGCCCCCACAGAATTGTATTCATAGCCCCATGGCTGCTCATCGCACTGGATTAGAATTTTTAAGTTTAACTGATTTCCACCCCCTATTCTATAGGCTCCTTAATTCAGCAAATTCAATCAGTTTCAACAGTTATATGCTTAGCATTTATTCACTATGTGCTCTGAGGTCAGATAATCCTCTTTGAATCCCTAACAGGCCGGCACACAGTAGGTGTTCTCTAAATGTCTGAGAAATAGACATCTTCCAAGGCAATGATAACAGCACACATTACTGAATGGTCACGGGTACCAGGCAGTGTCCTGAGGGCTTTGTTTTTCAGGACAACTCCTGGAAAAAGTTTTTCACAACCTCCAAGTGTTTCTCCAGTCACCTCTGGGGATAAGTGGATGTCACCAGCATCCAGCACCCCATCTGCTTTCCAGCTAGAAGGACACCTTTCAGGTTTCTGACTTAGCTAGCTCTTTTACAGAGACTTGAGCACCCACAAGCCTACAAAAAAACTAGGATGCTAGGATCCCTGTGAGTACAGGTGGGGTCTTCTCACCATACTTGTAATATGGAGGATGCTGAATAGCACTGGTTGGCTCTTGACACCAATTTCTGCCCCTTCTCTGCAGGTGCTGGAAGCCCAGGAACCACATTTCACAGATTCCCTTGACAGCAGGGTTCTGCCAATAAAATGTACTTGTGTGAAATCTGGAGGGTAGAAAGGAGGTGGAAACCATTCTTTCCTCCTCTGCGGCGGCAGATATACAGGCTGTATGTTGGCCTCCATACTCCCCTGCCAGTCACCAGCCTTGTGGCTATGGGGCAGCAATGACCTCACCAGTAGTTTCCAGAAGTTTCCTGGGTTCTGAGTGGCAGCAGCAACTGTGAATCTGTGGAAGCAGCTACAGCAAAGTAAACTGAAAGCTAGTGGGTGCAGTACTCCTGCCCTTAACTTTTACCACCACTAGCCCCTCCAATAATGAGCAACAATTTCTTGTATCAAGTCTTTTTTTTTTTTTTGCTTGAAATATCTACAGTGGTTTCTGTTCCCCCATCTATGGTAGCTGTAAAATATGTCTGCAAATTCTTTGATTCTTCTTTCTTCAAAAGGTTTGAATGTGAGCTGGATTTACTGACTGACTTCTAACCATTCATGCTAGGTGACAGAAGTGATGCTATGTGCTTTCTGAGACTAGGTCATAAACAGGATAATTTCCATCTGTCTCCCTCTCTGGATTGCTCACTCTGGAGGAGGCCAGTCATCATGCTGTGGGGACATTCAATCATGGAGCACGGGAACAGGCCCGTATGGGGAGGCCTGAGGCTCCCTCCAGCATCCGGCACCACTGTGGGATCCATGTAAGAGAGCAGCAAACCACCTCGGAAGTGCACCTGCAGCCTGTCAAGCCTTCAGATCTGCAGCCCTGGCAGAGATCTTGAGACCCTCATGAAAGACCCAGAGCCAGAACTGCCCAAACTACTCCTGAATTCTTGGCTCACAGAAATTGTGAGCAATGTTTACTGTTGTGTCAAGCCATTATTTTGGTGCAAGCCATTATTTGGTTGCATACACCAGATAATTAATACACCGTCTGATGCAGGGGTTGAACCAGGCAGATGTGAGACTCTCTGAGCTGATAGATTAATGAACGACGCCCTTGAATGGTTGGAGACTTTGGTTCTAAGCTCTAGCTCTTCTCTACCATAATATATTTGCCATGTCAACAACCCATAGGTATTCCTGGGCACAAAATTCCTTGACCCTTGTTATGTGAAGAGGACAGCAGTACGAAATGTGCAAATATAAAGTAGGGTTTTACTGTTTCTCAGGGAAACTTACAAAGAGAATGGTAACAGGGGATTGGGCCAGACTTAGCTGGCCCAGGTGCCCATTGGCTAGGGGCCCTGTAGGGAGGGAGCCTGCCTGGAATGTATCACGCTTATATGATGGCAAGGCAGGAACATCTATGCCACTAACAGTGGAAACTGCAATGAAGAAAGAAATGATCTCAAGTCTATTTTTCCACTGAGGTGGTTGGTACCTGCTGAACTAGTTCTCTGCTGAGCTTCTGAAAGGGGAAAGGAAATGAATCTCCAGGACTGTCCAACTGGCTTCACCTCCTAGATTCCCGACACCTCACTGATCCCCATTCCTAGGTGATGCATGAACCTTATCATCATCTAGAATGTTCAGTCTTTCACTCTCTGAACATAAGCTCTTGTCCTTCCAGTTCTCACTCAAGTAGATCCACTGTCCCAAGTTCTTCACCTGCATCAAAACCTCCTATCTGGTGCCCCATTTTCTCCTAGTTCCTACTTATCTAACCCCCAAGTGGCCTCTGTACTTCTAGGCCACCATCAAATTACTCCTCCTACAACTCAAGCTGGATCTTGTCTCTTCTCTGCCTAAAACATCAGTAGTTCTCGCTTTGTAGTTCTTATTTGCTAATAAGAATTGTGCAAATTTGAGGTAGTGTTATATAAAAAAGATATTATCTAATCCTCACTTTATGTACCCACTATGAAATAAGGCAACTGTCCCAGAATAGGAACCTGGAGCTGCCAGCAATCCCGGCCCACACGTTGGGAAGCCCAGCGGTACAAGACTTTCTGTTCTTGGTTTTCTTCAGCTCCCTATCTTTGTGTCCACCTGTCTTATTAGGATCAACCCCGTACTCATACAGAGTCTGAGCCAGCCTGGGGAGTTTCTGCCCTTGTGACCTAACAGTGTAACCAAAGTGCCTGGGACAATACCTGGCCCACAGAAGGGGCTCCGTCAGCAGTAGCTGCCATCATGCTTTATTCATATTGTTTTGACTCTTTGAGGACGACCGTGGCTTATAATTCTCTGAATCCCTATGCCCTCCAATGGGGCAGTGTAATGGTCAGCAGGCTTTGGAGTCTAACAGTGCTGAGTTTAAGCCTAAATTTGCAGTTTTGGATGGTGACCTGGTGCACTTGAGCAGGTTACCTACATTCTTTAAGTCCTGTTTCCTTATGTGTCAAATGAGGATAACAACATATGCTTCAATGGATTGTTGGGCTAAGTGAAACTGTAAAATGCCTAAGCTGGGGAAGCAAATAGTAAATGTTAGTTGCTGCTTCCTATTATTACTGCTATTTAGTTTTCTGCTTGAAGCACAGTAAATATTTGTTGGCTCACTGAAGTCACCACACAGAGGAAAACACCTGTCACTCAGTAAGAAGCTTGGGAGGTAGCTTGGTCAGGCACCAAGGGAGCAGGGGTCCCTCGCCCAGCATCAGCAAACGAATAAACCAGATGAGGAACGACAGGCTGCTCACTTTGCTTGGAACGCCGCCTCACCAGCAAACATGCTGGGCTGTTTCTCCCTAGCACTGCGATGCTGGGAGCTCTGGGCTGTGGTCCCATGGTTGGCACCACTTTCTCTGTCGTCGTTAGTAAACCACCAGCATTTATTTGTGGTCATTTAGGTAGATTATCAAAGCTTGTTCACTCAGAGTTTCTTTTACTAATTTATTTAACTTACTGACTTAACTAAAAATAATTTATTAATGAATGTCTTTGCAGAAAGAGTGGAGGAACGTTTGCATCTTTTACAGATTACACTGTATTATTATCACTTGGAATCATGCGGCGGGGGATCTGTATTGGATAAGGCAGGAAGTAGGTAGCTGGGCTGAGCTGGACGGAGCCGAGCAGCATGCACCTGACCCTCAGTGGGGTCAGGAGAGTCCAGGGCAGTACAGGTGACTGGACATTTTCTGAAAGAAGGCCTGCTCAGGGCAGTCTTGGGCAATTACTGCCTTTACCCTATCCCTCCAACACCTCCGTGCCAGCTAGCTATTCAAGGGCTTCGATTTTTTAAAAGAAAAAAAAAACCCAATGTGAATCTTCCACTGGCTGATGAGGGTGAAGAACCCCCTACTACCGAGCTAGGGCCCCTGCACTGCACACGTGTGAAAGCCTGAGAAAACAGGCCTTGGCCCCGCAGTGGTGCCAGGCTCAGAGATCCCAGTCTCCTGGCAACAGCAAGGACCCTGTGAGGGTCCAGAAGTGGGTGATCCTCTGGCAGGAGGGCAGGAGGTTGTAAAGAACTGGTACTTGATGAACCAGGGGACAGAGAGCCCCAGAATAAACTGTTATATGATTTAATAATCTACACTCCTTGAGGATGATATGCTTCCCAGTTCCCAGGGACTGACGATATTGGGGAAATGAGGGAGGGAAACCTCATTTGTCCTTTGCCTGCATTACCTCTGTGGAAGGAATGGCTGCCGCGAGGGATTCTGGCCTCAGCCCTGCTTTTCGTGCCTATGGCACTTGTTATTTGCATGTAAGTATTTAACAATTTATACTTTAATTCCTTACCAGATGGCTAGGATTGGTTATGAGTTCATGCACTTCAATGAGAGAAAGTAACGTATTTTATTGAGAAGCCAATATTAGAAACGTTGCAGGTGGCGCGGGGCAGGCTGGGGCTCTCTCTGTGGTGGTATCTTGGGCTTCACTCTCCTCCCTTCGGCAGCAGACCCTGAAGTCACATCCTTCTCTATTAGGACTTCACTGAGCTCTCTGGGACAAGGAGAATAATGCCAAATCTTTTACTCTTAAAAGGAATAATAAAACTTTTTGTTATTACCTCATTTTAGATAAGAATTTTAAATTGTTCCTAATCTTTTACCCTCCATCCTTCTCACGTAGCATCTGCGCCAGGATTTTATCACGTGAGGCACTGAGGCTTCTGTACTTATCCCTGAGCCAAAGTGACTGCCTTCTCCAGAAAAATCCCTCCTAAAAAAACAGAAAGGAGATATTAATTCTATACTTCCCCTGCTTTCTCCAGCCACAGTACTTGATTCTCCTCAAATTTACCTGATTCGCACCCTCTTCTGAGGGTTTATCCAGAAGTAGAAAGAAGCCCCTTGGAGGAAAACACACACAATAATTAGTGATTCATGCTATTTTTTACGTCTCTCACAATGTGTATCTCTGTCTTATTAAGACTAACTGGGTAGCTCAGTCCATCATCACAAGCAAAATCTCTACAGACCTGGGATCCTGAAAATCATTCCGTGCATCCTGAGCTTCAGAACTTCTCTGTATCTGCCCATTATAGCCCCACAGTGTCTCTGGGGAGACCTTTGTATGTGGCTTGGCATGGAGTGTAGGCAGGATTTCAGCCCCACTCACCTTCTTGGCCACTGGCCAAGTGCCCTTGTGCAGTAAGCGAACTGCTCAAGCACACCGGGCAGAAGCGTTTCACTCTCTCCAGAGGCATTTTACACCAGTATCCTTTGGACTCAGTCTCACATGACATGTGTCACTTGCTGGTGGGTGGGGGAGAAGGTGCTTCTATTTTCCTAGCTGCTTTATCCTATAAGTTGAATCACACCAAGTTATTGCTGAGTCCAACTAGCTCACTAACTTTCATATGTCAGACTCTCACCGATGAGTGAATGGGTCATGAAATCAGCTTAAAGGTCATGACCAGCACTGAATCACAAAATATTCTTTTCAATACAAATGGAATAGAAAAAAGTCAGAGTGCATAATAAGCTTGTTTTAGAAACCACTTATGCCTATATGGTACGTGTAGTGGGTCATGACATAAAATGGAGCTCACAGCCCAAGCACAATGATCAGTGGAGAAGTCCCCAGTGGGAAGGAACCATCGTCTTTCTGCTACTCACTCTCAGTATGACCATGGGGCAAGATCGTTTCCTTTTCTCCTTCTCCATTTCTTTATTGTAAGAAGTAGAGATAAACTCCTGTCTGAGGTCTCTCCCAGTTAAAATTCTGTGAGGTTTGGTTAAAGGCAATAGAGACTGGGGGCCCATAAGCCAGTAGGATGAGAAGGGATGACTGACAGGAAGGGCTCACATATTCGACCTTCCATCAGCTTTGAAGGAGACTAGCATCCAGGACCATGTGGCCTTCTCTGCCCTTTCCCCAGAGCCTCTGGGCAGTCCTCTGGCCAGGCCTCATGTCCACCCCCAGCAGGAAGAGGTACAACCAAAACCTTTCCCCTCCAGTCACTTTCCTTCCAGGCCTAGTGACAGCAGATGCATCTGTGCCAGTCGCATTCTAACTCAGTTTTGGCTGGGGAGCTGCTTCTGAGAGGCATTAGGGTAAGTACTCTTCCTGCCTTTGATGGTTTCCTCACCGTAAAATGATGTGATTGAAATAGATGAGTTCTAAGCTTTCCTCTAGTTCTAAAATTCTACTTTGGAATGGCCAGATCAGTATTTACCTTGAGCTTCCTTCTTCATCCAACGCTGCCCTTCTACGGGAGCACATCTGTTTTGAAAGAAAACATGATCATGATTATCCATCATGATGGGCACTATTTCCAAATCTTTACTCATCTTTTTATTTCAAATCTCATCTACCAGTGGGATGATAACCTTTTGGAGGACAGGAATTCTATTTAACAGTCCTTGGACTCTCCCAAAGTACATAACTTGAGATCATGTAGGTAGCTTGCAATATATTTCACTGGTTGTTTTAGATAACTTTCAACAGATAATCCCTAATAAAAACTCTTGGAAATAGGAAAAGAAATTATCTGCGAGGATCCTAACAGCATCATTGTTTTAAAGTCAAGAACAAGAGTAGAAAAAAAAAAGAACAAGAGTAGGGCGCCTATTATTACTGCTACTATCCATTATTGTTGAGGAGGTCCTAATCAATGTGATAAGAAAAACGAAGCATTGTAAGGGAAGAGACAAACATATTTGCATTTGAAGTGATGAACAACCTAAAAAGCCCAAGAGGATCAACTAAAATTTTATTGGAAATAATATGAGAATTCTCTAAGATACAAAATCAAGAGATCAATATACAAATCTCAAAAGCATTCCTATATACCATGGGTAACTAATTTTAAAATGAAAGAAAGATCCCATTTACATCAGCAAAAATGCATAAAGTACCTCAGGGTAAACTTAACAAAAAACGTTTAAGACCTATGTGATGAAAACATTAAAACTCCTCTGAAGGACTTTAAGAAGATATGAATACATGACCCTGAGATACCATATTCCTAAATTGTTGCAAAGGTAAAAGTTCTCCTCAAATTTACCTACTAATATAAAGCAATCTTATTCAAATCCCATGATAATTTCTAAATTAAAAATCTAGCCAGCTAATATTTTGCTGGAAAATATTAGAAAATATGAAGGAAAAGCTATGAAATGTATGAAGAAGATCAAAGGGCAGGAGCTCACTCCATCAGATATCAAAATAAGTTATTAAGCACCTGGAATTAAATAGTGTGTTTCTAGGACAAGAAAAGGTAACTGGATCAACACAATAGAGTCCAGACACAGATAGTATTTTTGATCAGTGAAGAAAGAATGAACCACTCAGTACAGGATTTTAAAACAGTTGGATCTTCATGTGGGAGAAAAGGTTAAGATTCTCTGCCTCAAACACAGTAAACAGCAAATAAAACAAATTCTAGATGGATTAAAAAATGCAACAACACATGTTAACCAGAAGAAAATATCAGACACTATTTTTATACCATCAGGTGGCAGAGGCCTTCCTGCAAACCCACACCCGCCGGGCCCTGCGGAGGGACTGGGGGTGGGGCCGGCATGCCTCCTGCTCTTGCCAGTGTACTTCTCTCCTCTGGATCGTTTGTCTTACTCCAGATTTAGAAAACTTTTACATTAAATATACTAATCCTTTCAGTGGCTTTCATTGAATTTCAGTGTTTCAAATATTTCTCAGGGTTTTTATCTTCAAGGAGGAAAAACAACCATGGATGAAGGAGCACAGACTTTGCAGTTGAGCACCACTGGGTTCTACCTTTGTTTGGGGCCTTAAGTTGATCTCCCTCATCTGTAAAAGAGAGACGGTAATATCATCCTCACAGGAGTGTGGGGATTAAATCAGAAGATGTATGGCAAATGTAGTCTGAAGTTTGGCATAAATCAGTACTAAGTTCACTAATGGTGTCAAAGGCAAGGTGACCAAATCTATCAAAGGCATCTGCTTGTCATATCAGGCTTAGAAAGCTCTTTCCCACCACAAGATATAAAAATATTACTTTTTGCCTCTATTTTTTTCTAATACTTTCATGGGTTCTTCTTTTCTTTTTGCTGAAATATGTTTATTTAAGGTGATAAATAGCGATCTGCTGTTATTTCCCCCCCATATAGTTACGGAGCTGTTCTATTACCATTTATTCATCTTCTTCCACTAATGAGAATATTAAAAGGGGACATTTCATAAGTCCTAGGAACACACGGGTCAGTCTATTGCTGGACACCGTATGCTACTTCAGATCATTGTTAGGTGGCATTGTTCCTTACTGTGGAACTGACATTGCCTCCTCTTTCCCCCTTGAACACCATTATTGTCTACCACAGGAAAAACATTACACGGTCTCTGTCCTCAAAAAGCTTATCATCTAAGTGAGGAGAAGAAATAATGAAACCATATACATATTTACATATATATAAATGCAAGGTTAAACTACATGGACATTAAAAGCACTATGGAAGCTTATATAAATTCCCAAACAGCAAAAGGTCTTTTCCACCTGGAGGTACAGTGGTCACTGCCAGGGCAATGGCCAATGACTCCCTTCCCAGAGGCCTTGGCAAGCTGACCCCATGCTAGTTACCAGTCTCCTAGGCTCAGAGACTCACCGAGAGAGAACTCTCTCAGTGCAATCTCAACTGATTAGTATCACAGCATTGATAAAAAGTCAGAATGCCAGAGTATGACTTGACAATGAGAAATATATCTGTTCCACAGACAGACTAGCTGTATCTAGACAATCAGGGGGTTTCTGGTCATCACCAGGGCGAGGCCTCTGGCACACTAAGGTGACCTGACCAAGTGACCTGCAGGTACACGTTTCTCTTTAGCAGTTCATCCATCCAGTCAGGTTTTACTCAAGACGGATAGGCCAGGAAGCCATTTGGTACTTAAATATCTCTACTCTGAAGTTATTGCCCTCAAGGCTGTGGTCTTGTTTGCTTTTTATTGCCCTAGACTGAATGATTATATTATTGTACAAAAGACAGAAGTGCACTTTAAAATATTTAGTACACTTAAATGTTTCCATATTTATAAAAGAAATATTTCAACATTTGTGTTCTGTTCAATAAAGAAAATTTATTATAACCCTGTAAAAAAATATCTTTGCTCTGCTCTACCATGTGTTGACCTTGGTGTTTCTCTCTTGGGGAGATGCCATTTAAAAAATTGCTTATTGTATTAACATTGCAGGGAAGAGGAATGCCTCACCATGGCCTCTAAGAAATGGTAATAAGTCTCACAGAAGGACTAGGACCAGGAGGACTGGAGTATTTAGGCAAGGGTTCATGAAGAAACATGAACTTGAGTTGGCTTTGAGAGACTCAAGGGACTTCTACAGAGTGCAACAAGGGAATTTTAATGGGAAAAGGAACAGACAAAAGTAGGAATGGGCATGTGACTGGGCATCCTGGGGAGCCACTCTGGCTGGAAAGAGGGCTGCCATGACAGTTAGAAAAGGTAAATAAAGAAAATGAGGTTGGGTTGGTAGGGTAGAGTCAGGATTACCAGCTAATTAAATCACTGTTGTTGTCAGCCCTGCCTGTTGGGAAAAGTAACAAACCATTCTGTTAGTGAACAAAAGGCAGGCAGGGAAGCCAGCTCCAGAAGGACGGTTAATACCAAGTGCTTTAGAAACCCTGACACGGGCTTTGGCTGCAGTGATCTGACTGAACCTATTTCCCCAATGCCTTACGTGATGGGGAAGAAAGTTGCTAAGTAAATCTAATGAATCAACAAGATCACACATTTATCTTTTAGCCGTGTCCTTTCTTCCAGGGTGACTGATTGCTCACAAGGGTGGAGATTACACATCCCTCATAATTCCAGTCAACAAGGAAAGAAATCAGTGGTAGGACGGGAATGACTGGTGTCAAACTGACATAGTTTTGAGTTGATATTTTACTGTCAAGTCGACTCTGTCCTCCTTAAACCTCTCAAAACAGTCTAATGGCTTGTTATCTGGCATCAGTTCCACAGAGATCTCCTGCAAGGGGGGTTCCTTTAAAAATCCCTGGCATATACTTTGCAGGAAAAGAATAAAGCATATCTCAGTCCTTGTGACTAAAAAGGAATATCAAGTAGTAAGAAGTGGGAGAGAGGCTTTGATTTTCAGTTTGTGGATTCTGAATCTAAAGACATACTATCCTCTGGAAGCCTGAACTAATTGTCGTCCTTACCTCAATGAGACAGAAAACTGCAATCAATGCCATCACTACTCCTGCCACTGATGATGCCAAGATGACTTTGATGTGATAGTCATGCCCCAGAACTTCTTTTGTGAACTGAAAATATAATGGAACAGACTTTTTAAAAACAAAGAGGTGGAAAGGATGAAAGCTAACTATTGTAAAATCTCATTCTTTCAGGCAGGTAACATAAATGTTTTTGAAGAACGTACCAAATATAATGCTAATGATAAATCAGCATTTTCTTGGTTTATCTTGGGTGTTAGGTCCCCTCCTCGTCTACCCCAGCCATTGTGACATCATTGTCTGAATGAGCACAGTGGGAGATCCCTGTCTTCCCCAAAGGCCAAGGCCAAGACAAGAGACAGACTAGGGGCCGTGGCCGCGGTCTTCCTGCCGGGGTGCTTCAATGGCACATCCTAAACTGACTAACAGGCTGGGGATCCACGTTTTGGGAGTTATCCTCACCTCATGGATCTCCTGCTCTTCCTGTTCACTCTGGGCTTCTGGACTCTCATTGATGTAGTTTTCTGTTCTCCACTGGTCTGTATCCCAGTCTGCCCTGGGCTCCTTTGCTTCTTGCTGCTCACTGAGAAGCTTCATCAGGAGGCCGGTTTGGGAGATGAGCCTGGCACAGGCCGGTTTCAGGTGGGTCTCCGAGCAGCCCGTTTTCAAAGTCCAGATAACATGAGAAATGAGCCTTCTCACATCACTGTTGGTGATGAGGGACCGCAGCTGCTCGTTTAGCTGAGCTTCGGGGTGGTCACCTGGAGATGAGCTCCCTGGGAAAGGGAAGGCCGGGGATGTGGAGGGAACGTCAGTGCCCACACTGTCGTGTTCCTGTTGTGTTTCCTTGCTGAGTTTGGGAGTTGGCATAAAGTTGTCTACAGTCACCGCAGAATCTGCAGCAGAACCCTTACGGGCAGTGACTTCAGGGGTAGGTTCTTCTGGCACAGTAGGGTTTTCTGTAGCCTGATCCAAAAGAGAAAATGGTTCCAGAAAAGGATTTTCCTGAGAAGTCAGTTCTGATGATGACAAAGCCTCTTGTGAAGGGTAGTTCATACGGCTCATTGCAGCGAATGGAGGCTTGATCACAACCATCGGGCCATTGTGTGAACCTTTATTGCTGAACTGTCTACTCATTTTGGCCTGGAGTATTTTGTGAACCACATCCCACCACGTTTCAGGAAAGAGGTACTTTTCTCTGAAATGTGAGGTTGGTTCAGAAGCCTTCATATTTCTCATTCCAGCACTTGCAGCTTCTGAAACAAAAATACTACCAGTTAGGTCTTTTGATTTTGATGTAATCTCAGGTAGAGATTTTGGGGTGCTGGAAGCAGAAGGGCTGCCCATCAAGTACTGGACAGAAGGGACAGCTGCCTCCTGTTCCCTTCGGGATGAAGACTCTGGGTTGAAGGAGCTTCCTGCGGTCTCCCTGGGGAGCTGCTCCACGTGAGGCTGCTCCAGCGCCCATGGGGATGGCATCGTGAGCCCTTTGTCTTCGGCCGTGCTCTCCGCAAGGAGCTGGGCCCTCTGCTTCCTGTTGATGCCTGCCTTCCTCATTTGTGTGAGTTGCCTCTTCCGTATGCCCTTTGGACCCTTGATGGCCACCTTCATGCTCCGCAGCCTCTTCCCTACACTCTGAATCTCTGGTGGGCTGTTTTCTTGTGATTGGGCAGTTTCCAATTTTTTGGCAGAGATTTGGTGTTGAAAGTTGGGACCCAGATGTTTGGAATGTAGAAGCGTGGCATGTAAGATATCTTCCGGAACAGAGATTTTTCCCCATTTATTTTTGTCAGCGGAAATGCTGGATCCAAGTGGAAGAGAAGTGTTCTCTGCGTTGTTTTGCAAATGCCCCACAGGCTCATCTTCCCCTTGTAAGTTTGAAAGAAGAAGTTTAATGAATTGTAATAACGCTAATTCTGCACCTTCCAGATATCCATCAGAGAAATAAGGTAATATGTAGTTTAGTGCACTAACAACACTTTCATTGCTAAAGTCTCCTTGCTCACTTTTGAAGGCTGACAAACTGATGGCATTTTTGTCTGCGGCCACCTTCTCTGGCTCGATAGTCAGCTCAGGGCTGCTACTCTTCTTCCGGGATAGTAATGCCTTCATGAACGACCCTTCTGGGTTCCCTATAGATGTTTCATCATCTGTCAAAAAGAAGAGATTGCTTTTCATCTTACTACACTGATGGACAGTGACTGAAATGGGGTTGAGTGTGGGGAGGGACTTGATATTATGGGTGAAGGTCGAAACCACAATGTTGCTCATGTGAAACCTTCAGAAGATATCAATGATACCTCAATTTAAAAAAAAGGAGAGACTGCTTTTGATAATGAAAGACTGATGAGACAGCTTTTTGTCAGTCCACAGCTATATATCCCAGTCAAATAAATTGGGAATCAGCAAACATTTGAGGTTCGATTAGGAGAAAAATGAACACAAACTTAAACCTTTAGTCGGCAACAACAAAAGGAGAGGAATATGTCTTTTGAAGACGCGGCTTCCTGCTAGGAACACTCCATAGTGCAAAATACACCGTGCAGGATTATTCCATTGGTCCCTGAGGAATAATTGTCTGTGCTCAAGAGAAGCCGAGGCTAGAAGACAAATACTCCCCCTCAGCTAGATTCTCTGCAGATCTAACACGGACTCCTCACGTTCACATACCCCATCCTGTAGTGCTTCACATGCAAAGGGAGTGTGAAGCTTTCTCTCCCCACCTCTGCAGTGTGTTCCTGTTCTTGATACCATCACAGATGACCACACCACCACCCACTGCAAACAAGTTCTCTTCTGCATATGCCCTTCTCCACCTACCCACCTATTCCTTTGCTTGGTCCCTGCTTCCATATATCCCAGCCCCCATAAGAGAAGGCTCTATGCAGGGGAAAAAAACAAAAAACCACCATGTCTACCCTGGCTCTTTGCTTAAATTTGAGCAGGGATCTCGGGTGTGGGATAAGAGAGCTGTCAGGTTGTTATGTCAATGTGGAATATTCAATAAACCAATGGAATAATACTGAGGTCCTAAAATGCAAAACGGAAAAAACAAAACTTTTTCAGATGCCTGCTTTGCTTTCATTTAATTTCAATTCTAGTATTTCCAGCTTTACTTGGGGAACCATCCATAGCTTCTGACTACCTGAAGATCGAGGGCAGCGGCAAAAGTTCACTGGCCAGCTGGGTTTATTTTCCAGAAGAATTACAAGTATTTTTGGTGGTGGTGGTGAGGGTCAGAGGAGGAGGTAAGGGTCATGAGGAAGGAGGAGCATGGGCTTGCAGAGAGCCCCAAGCTGAGGCTAGCAGACCTGAGCACTAGGCTACAATATATAACACTTGGATCCCATTTTTTCTCACCTATAAAAGTAGAATGAAAATGCCTGTTTTGCCCATCTTTAGTGGGAGAAGGGAGTGATATAACTGGCAAAAAAAATTTTTTTTAAATAACCAACATTGTATTTATACAAGAAGCAAAGTATTATTTATGATGTGCCCCGGATCATTTTATGATCTGCATATTCAAGCGACCTGGGCATGAAAGCACATTTTGGAAGTTATCAGGTTAGTGCCAATAAAACCTACTATACAGAAAAATACTTAAAAGCACCTGAGTGCTTTGGGGATAGAAAGGCTTAAGTTCAGAGCAAATTTAGAGTTGGACAGTCTAAGAACAGAAGAGCCTTCCCATCCATTAGGAGGGCTGAGCAGCAGCTTCTGCTATAGAACCAGAAACTCTCAGGTTCCAAAGAAAACTTTTATAAAATAGCACCACTTGTACTCTTCTATAAAAATTGCAAAAACAAAATAAAGAAAATATGTATCTATACTTATCCTACAAGACAAAGGGCACGTGAGACCTAATGCATATAAAATCAGTTTGTGAACTGTAATACGTGTATGAGTAAGTTCTCATTCAGGGGTTAAGCACCAGGCAGAGAGCACAGTACACAGGATGTGGCCACTAATGTTCATTCTTTCCCCTTCCATTCCTTTCTCTTGTTCCTTTAAGTATGTGGATTGCTGTCACTGTTAGCTTAATAATGTAACTGAGAATCTGACTTTTAGCAAATGAGTAGTTAGAAATGCAGGGAGTTGAACTCTTACTGAATTAATAAAAATAGTGCAATTAATACCATTAGTTTGAAAATTAACAGTTAAAACATAAATAAAACTTATCATCGGGTAATGGTAACTCACCACAATATGTGGTGCTTGTCAGACATTCACTGTCACAATGCAGCTTGACTGTGTTGCAGAAGACCTCAATATTATTCTTAAATTGGCAGAGGCAGCAGGCCATACGGCTAGGTAAAATCCTATAAAATGAAACACAGAGAATTAAATCAGTGGTAAAGGAGTTACTGGGGAGAAGAGGCAGGCCCAGGCCACCCACAGGGCTGTGCAAAAGGAGTTCTTGGAACATATGGCCTGTGAAGTTGGGTAGGGATGAGTTGGCCAACTGCTATTCTTGAATACTCTAAATAAACAGGAGGACAGAGATGCCTAACAGTAGGGTAAGAATGGAAGTGGGTATCTGTAGGCCTAGAATAAAGGTGATAGGGATTAGAACTGGGTGACACTGATCTGTTAAAAATAAATGATATAACAAAACCGAAAGTTTCTGTGATGACTGCCCTTGTACTGTTCACCATGTAAGAACTTATTCACTATGTAAGAATTTGTTCACCATGTAAGAACTTGTTTGTTATGCTTTAGAAGATTGGAGACTGATGAGAATTAGGCTTGGGGTGGATTAATGATTGTGCATTGAGTCCCCTATACAGAATTTTATTGTTGTTAACAACCATTTGATCAATAAATATGAGAGATACCCTCTCAAAAAATACATAAATAAATAAAAATAAATGATATAATTGAGACAACTGAGGAAATTTGAATATCAGCTCTTCATTAGATAACATTACGCATAGGAATTTCACTTCAGTGTGTTTTTAGTATTTTAAGTATATAGGGAAATGATTTGGATACCCAGAGAGGAAGGCATGTAGCTGACAAGAGAGGGACTGACTGGCAGACGCTGTGGGACATTGATGAAGACGAGGCTAGAGCAGGGGCCAGTAGATCCGACGGTGAGAGGAAGACAGTCATTTCTCAGCTGCCCTGACAAAAATGGCGAGAGCAGACTGCTAAATGCAGGGGCCTTTCCCATAGTAATCTTGTGTAAGGCCATCAGTTAGCCTTAGCATAATACCAAATTTCTGTTAGCTTGCCACATTGGAGAGGGATGGCACAATTTAAGGTGCAGTAAGTTGTGTAATAAATTGTCAGGAAGCCCTACAGAAACATATTTTTAAAACTACAAAGATAAAAAATGAAATTTGACCCTTACTTCAGATTGTATGTGAAAACAAACTAATAAAAATGGATCATAGATAGACCTAAATTAATTAACCTACAAATATTCAACTTATTAAAAGAAAACATAGGAGACAAATCTTTGTGACTTTGGATCTGGCAGTGGGTTCCCAGACAAAGATTTCTTAGATAAGACACAAAAAAGGCACAAACCCTATAAGAAAAACTACTAAATTAGAGCTAATCAAAATTCAAAAATTAAAGACTTCTGGTCTTCAGAGATACTTTTAAAAGAATGAAGACAAGTTATAACCTGAGAGAGGATATTTGCTGAACACATATCTGAGAGGAAGGACTTTTTCCAGAATATATAAAGCACTCTTAAAACTCAACAGTAAGATAAATATCCAATTAAAAAATAGATTTGAACAGACATGTCATTAAAGAAGATGTCTGCACATGTATAGGCAACATCATCAGAGATTAGAGATCTATTAGAGAAATGCAAATGAAAACCATACCCAGCATACGATGCAGCAAAAACATGTTCACACAAAGACCTGCATATGAATGTTTTTCATAGCTTTTTATAGCCAAAACTAGAAACAACTCAAATGTTCGTTAATTAATGACTGGTATGGAACTCTCCTCAGCGATAAAAGGGAGGGACAGCTGTAACAACATGGATGACTCACAAAAAGATTATGCTAAGTAAAAAGAGCCAAACACAAAAGGTTACATGCAATGTGAGTTCACTGATAAGACCTTCTGGAAAAGGCAAAAACTGCTGGAATGACTGATGGGATGAAAATCAGACTGGTGGTGGCCCCGGGCTGGTGGTGGGAGGAAGGGTTTGCCTGCAAACGGCCATGAGGGGCCTTTTTGGAGTCACACGGGTTCTGCATTTCAAATGGTGGTGGTTACATAACTATACATTTGTCAAAATTCATCAAACTGTACACTTAGAAAGCGAATTTTATTACATGAAAATCATACTTCAATAAGCCCGACTTAATAAAATAATGAAACTTAAAAAAATCAACTAAGTGAAAATAAATATAAGAAAAATCAACTTACAGTTTTTCTACCTTGGGGCTCATCATGACAATGCTCTCCACTGTTTTAAGTGTCACTTGGGTTTTTCCCATGTCTCTGAAGGAAAAAGCACAAACACTTATGATATGAACCCAAAGACAAAAGCTCTATACTTAAAAAGATACTTAATGACACATTATTACTTCAGTTTTGGCTTCTTTGTCTAGCCAGTTCGAGTTCACTTGCCACAGATAATAATTCCAGAGAGAAATTACTGAAGAAATTTAAATTTATTTGCATCATCAAATTAATGACCTTAGCCCTGAACACTACGATCTTTTTGTCATCGCCCTGCTTCTCATTCTCACCTGCACCCACCACTCTAGAGTATTTACTTTTTAAAAATACACCTTATTCCTCCTTGCGTTCTGGGATAAATTATATTTCTACATGCATCTACACATCCCATATCTATGTGCGTTCTTCAGCACCACTCTCTTTCTCTGATAGCGGTCTTGCACATATACATTCTTTCTTAATCCTTTCTTTGCCCAAAACTCTTATTTCAATAACCCAGTTAAAATATAAATTATTCCTTCTTAGCGAAAATGCAAAATACTAAACTTTGATGAAAGTAAAAGAGCAGAAATCATCTCATAAGCCATGAGATTGTTGCAATACTTACAAATATTTTAATGCTGTCAATTTGAAAAAATAAGAATCTTCAACAGTTGTCAGAAGATTATGACTGAGATTTCTGAAAAAATTCAATGGAATTAAAATTATATGCATTTCATGAAACATTCATTTTTTTTTTTGCATGGGACTTAAAGGTTAAAAGGAAAAATCGTTATCTGTCTTTACCTATAAATTACACTTAGAGTAGTCTATAAAGCATTCTTCCTTTGGGAACTACCTACCTAGGTCTCTGGGTGATAAAGGGGAGAAGAGAAAGAGGAGTAACACAGAAAAAGTGGGAAGCAAAGACTTTTCAGATTGAGAATCCCACAAAGTGACTATGCTGGGAGGAAATCCCCTTGCTCTGAAGGAAATGGTATTCCTAGGTCCTCCATAATTCAAGATGCTTTTCTTTCAGTTCTGGAAATTAAAACAGTTCCACAGTTTAAACCATGCAGTGACAGCAGGACCAATTCCTTGGTATTGGATCCAAAGAGACAGGGATAAACCTGAGAGGAGGCGGTAAAACCCCTGTTCCCGTCACAGCCTTGGCTACACTGCACGCAATCACCAGGTCACTTGTCAGTCTCCTGGATTGTCAGCTCCTTGAGGGCAGGGACCACACTTTACTGTCAGTGTCACTCCTGTGCCTGACATGGTGCCTGGTGTTTACTAGGTATTTAATAAATGTTTTTTGAATAAATAAATAACATTTTGCTTATGCATCAATAAAATGAACAAATTCATTTTTGATGCAAATTTGTATTCCAAAATGCTGAGATTTTCTTCTCAGTTCTTTAAAACAAAAAACAGAGCAAAAAAAAACAAAACAGGAAGGAAAAACCTTCTTGTAAATTAACTTTACTCAAGAATCATTAGTGCATTTTGTAGAATATTATTATCACAACTAAATCTATTGGGCTGCCAGGCATCTGCAGTCAGCTTTTCACATTTAATCCTCACAATAACCCTCTGTGCTACATATTATTATTATTATTACCCCATTTTACAAGTGAGGAAACTGCGGGTTTATATAACTTGTCCTGAATTATCAAGCTAGTACTAAAAAGCAGAACTGAAATCTGAACTCAGTTCTCGTTCCAAAGCCGGGGTTTAACTTGTGGGGGGGAAAGGGGTTTAAGACAGCTTTTACTTTAACCTCAATTTTGAGAGCACTAAATATAGAAATAGCTTTTCAAACTTGATCTACCCGTCTGGGAAACCTCTACGAGAATTACATTTTCTCTTTTTATTCCTTTTCCCTAATCACCTCCCATGCTTAAATATCTAATTAGCCTGTCGTCATTAAGACTTTAGAGATTTAAAACCATGTTGCAGGCGAATCAGTGAAAATGATGGAGTAAGGACATGTGAAAATTTATCCTATAAAGGAAGAACAACAAAAACTAGCAAGAAATGGTCAAACCAGCTTTTTCAGAACTCTGGATATTTAATCAGTGGGCTTACAGCAATGTGGGGAGCATTTATTCAAGAAAAACATTAATGTTGCAGGCGTGGGTGTTACATGATGGAGTGTGGTCGTTGCCTGTGCAAAAGATCAGGAAAGTGTAGCCTGCCATGTATGACTCAGACATGTCTCCTGTCCCCTCTGTACCTTAGTTTCCTCATTGGAAAAAAAAAATGGATCTTACAAATTTTTCAGAGCTCATAGTGAGCTTACCCCCAGCTAACTAGTAACTGTATCATGTTTTTACACATATTCATCGTCTATTCAACTTACATTGTGTGTAAGAACTGCATTCCATGCCAGGCCTGAAATGTTCCAAAGCTCAGTTCTGCAATTAGATTGCAGCCAAGATTTCTACAAGAAAAAGAAGAAAAAAATTATTTCAGAACATTTATCCTTTGGCAGGGATTCTAACCTGTATATGATGAAACATAACCTCAATACTTCCTCATACACTAAAGAAATCTCACTGTGGAAGATATTTGTTTTGTTTTTAATATTTGTATGAAAACATAGATTGTGTATCAAGTATACTTGTTTTATAAAAAAGAGAAAGATGGATTAGAAATTGACATCTTCTTGTTTTTTTCCTGGTATCAGTGGTATTATTACAGAAAATACAAATAAAATAAATAAAATATATTTGTATGAAAGATTTATACTTTCATGTTTATACATGTATTGCTAGATACAAAGGAATAAGTGCCCAGAACACTTGTCTAAGTGATCTTTAATTCTCTAGAAAAGGGTTCCATGACTGCACTGCTGACATCTTGGGCTGGATAATCCTTGTTGTGGGCGCTGTTCTGGGCACGGTAGGCTATTGAGCAGCATCTCTGGCCTCTGCCCCCTAGATGCCAGCAGCATAGCTACAGTTCTGACAACCAAAATGTGTCCAGACACGGCCTAGTATCGCCTGGGCAGAAAATCACCCTACTTGAGAACCCCTGCTCTAGAATGAGTCACTCTGATCCATATGATAATTTTTACACTAGTGCTTCCTAGAGACAAAAAGGATGTGGCCACATAATTTTAGTAGCTCTCCATTTAAAATATTTCAACATAAGACGTTTACAATTAAGTTTATAAAAATTCCAAACATAGTTAAATTGTATTTGTAACTTACATAAACTGCAGAAAAGGTAGTGATTCGAATGTGCGTCTTTCAATAGCCTGTATTTTATTGCAGGATAAATCTCTGGGAAAAGGAAAAAGAAAAATATTGTTTCAGCTATCAGATATCTAATTAGCAGAGATAACTAGTAGAGGTTAGAATAATCACATTGAATAAGTAGCTCTTATCTAAACTCTAAACCTTAGAAATTATTACGTAACCTTCCAGACCTCCTATCCCTGCCCTCACCCAAGTCTCACTTTCATTATCTTCATAAATAAAATACACAACCATAGATCTTGAGAGATTGTTGAGATAATCCTTCCTGAGAGCAGAAGGACTGATTAGAGCAACTTTTGTGGTCTCATCAAATTCCACAGTAGGAGCTCAAAAGCTTTTATCTCCATATATAATTTCCAATATTGAAAGGAATATTCTCACATTTACAAACCTCCCTGGTTTTATTCTTTCTAGGCCATTTCAGCACCAGAAAAAATAAAAGATGCTCTTTCACAAAATTTGAAAGGAAGTTACACCTCTAATTATAATTACTTTGAACTAATTCAGAATTATACTTTCTATTATTTTAACAGAAGCTCACTTTTGGTTTCCATTGCTATATTTCCATGAATTAAACTGCTCCAGTTGTACAGTGGTGGGACAACAAAAAACAACAACATGCTATTGGATTTTTATTTTAAATCACTCACTCTTGACTATTAGAGATGACTCTCTTATTTCTATTGATTCAGGCTTAATCCCTCACTTTTCACCTAGACGCGTATTAACTCTTCTGAAGGGTATGTCTGCCTCTGATTTATTCCTTTCTAATCTATCCTGCACAAAGTCACCACATTAACTCTCCATGAGTGGTTCTCAAATACCAGCATCGCTTGGGAATTTATCGAAGATGTAAATTCTCGGCCCTACTCGGGACCAACTGAATCAGTAACTGTGGGGTGGGTGCTTGGGCAGTGAGAAGCCCTCCAAGTGATCTTCCAGCAGGCTGAAGTTTGTCCTAGAGTGCTGCCGAGATAACAAGACAGCTTGTTACCCTTGGCTTGGCCTTCGAAGCCCCAGAAGGTCTGGCCCTAACACCCAATGTACTCTATAAGACAAGGTATTTTTCCCATGTGCTGCCTTTCTGCCACTCTTCTTTGCAAACTTATTCTTCCCAAGATGTCTGTCTGACGATACCCAAAAACCCCTCAAGCTGCTGCTCTAACAGTGTTGCTCTTGTAGCATCTTTTTCTCTAACTTGAAGTCTTTTTCCCCTCATTTGTGCTCCCCGAACAATTCATACCTCTCACTGCCCACATCCATTTCCTCTTTTTAATATAGTTATTTTTACACCCCATTTCCTCTCAGTATAAACTCCCTTAAAGTATGGACAAGGTCTTACTTACCTGCATTGTCTACCATGTTTAAAACTGACACATGGACATAAATTCAAATATTTATAAAATGAATGAAGAAAAGGGATCATTTAAAAATAAATGGCTTTTCAAATAGCTCCCTCTTCTGTGCCTCTTCAGCACTTTGTCATTCATTCAGTGCTTATACATGGTGGTCTGAGTTGGCAAGTGCATTTCCCCTGTGAGATCATGAGTTTCTAGAAGGGTAGGAACCCTGTCTTACCCACTTTTGTGCCTATAATACTAGGCACAGTGGTTGTCATATACTTTTTTGCCTTTTTATTGATTGGCATTTTTTTTAAGTAATGACAATACTTATGATAATGAAATACTTAGCTTACAAAACATTTTACAATAGAAGTAATGAAGGGCCTAATCCACTGAGCAGTTATCTCATTTGTGTTTGGAAGGTTTGGAGCCCAGATGGCAGAGGTACCTAAGATCAATACAAAAGTGTCCCTTGTGGCTTGAAAGGTTTGAAAACTCAAAGGACTATTTTTATTGTCATGTAAGACCCTTTATATCTGACTCCCTTAGGTTTCTATATTTGCAAGAAGAATCTTTTTGCAAAAGAGCATCATTAATTAGGGTAATAAGGATGACATATACAGTTCTGCATGCAAAAGACAAAGAATAAACACTGAGCTTTTATAGCAACTCAGTATCTCCCTACTTCTAAACAAAAAGAAGTACTATGTAGGCATTACTTCCTTGACAATGAGACTGGAGAGATTTTTAGTTGGTAATTAGAGAAGTTAGGGCCATTTCTGATGTGCTTATTTAGTGTAAATGTAGACATTTCCAACTATATCAGTTAATCACCACTTCAAATATCTGTTTTTTAATATTAGTATAACAATTCCTGCATTGAAATCCTAAACACCAGTCTCTTCTCTGGGTAACTATATTCTTGATAATGTTGTTTACATAAATCATCTACTTAAGTACTTAATATTTCAATGTTAATTTAGATTAAATTATAAAAATATTCTGGGTTAATGGCATTCACATTAATATAAGTATTCTATATTTTCTTGTCTTTTAGGTGACAATATGGTTACCTTTAATTCCTCTCATCTCACTAAACCAACTTTTACAAATCTTTTCTGTAAAGGCTCGAAAGTAAGTATTTTAGGCTTTTCAGGCTACATAGAGTCTCTGTTGCGTCTTTTTCTTTCTTCCTTTTCTTTTTTCCTTTTACAGCCCTTTAACAAAAGGGCTGTATAAAAATGGACCATGGGCTGGATTTGATCCATAGGCCATAAATTACATGTTAATATAAACAGAGGGCATAGGAACACTTACATACCAAGGCTCCTATGGGTGTCTGTAATTGCTCAGACCTCATTACCACTTTTCCTCTGTAACTGAAGGGTTTTTCTTTCTATAGCTTGTCCATATAATTAAATAATTGAGAACACATAGGAGGTATTTAATGCTAGAGAGTGGCTAGTGCCCTCCCTACACAGACTTACAGAATTATAAATTTTTATTGTTGGGAGAAATTATAGAAATTGTCTAATTTAAACCCCTTATTTATGTTATAGATAATATAACTAAAAGCTCATAAATAAGTGTGAGTATCTAACTTACAAATACTGGAGGGATAGCAGGCCTTCAAATGAGTCCTTATGTAATTCACTGAACTGATTGTCACTGAGAATTCTGAAAGATGGAAGGTTACTTCTGAATCAAATGCAAAATAATTACAACTATTTACATACAGGACTAATTTCTACATGTGGGGGAGACCTGAATAATGATAATGGTACCACCTAAACACCCTAGTTCTTATTAATTTAGGGATGGTCATCTCTGTTTTCATTCAGATCTTTCTTGTCATGTCCTCCTCTGTGTCCTCTCTCTCCCTCACACACACACACACACACACACACACACACACACACACACACACACACACACAACTATCCATCCACTCTTCACACCAAAATGTGTATTTAATACCTACTCTCTTGATCCCCAAGTCTCTTTCAGAACCCAACTGTGGGTGGCACCATCGTCAGCAGAACTGCCATCTCCTGAACCTTAGTATGGGAGCCCCAAACAGAACTACGTCAAGGCTGCAAGTGAAGCTGTTCAATTTTCCTCCCATTGAAAATATTGTTTCAGGGAACTAAAAAGTGCATTAAGATGTGCATCCAGTTTAATACAGCAGCAGACTCACAGACTCTGAGAAGGGACTAGCGGTTACTAAAGGGGAGGGGTGGGGAAGGCTGGGTGGGGAGGGGCAGAGAAGGGGATTGAGGGGTACTATGATTGGTACACATGGTGTGTGTGGGGGTCACAGGGAAGACAGTGTAGCACACAGAAGACAAGTAGTGACTCTCTGGCATCTTACTACGCTGATGGACAGTGACTTCAATGGGGTATGAGGGGACTTGATAATATGGGTGAATATAGTAAACAATGTTTTTCATGTGAAATCTTCATAAGAGTGTATATCAATGATATCTTAATTTAAAAAAGTTAAAATGTCCACGTTAATAATTATAAAGCAAATACTCATGTAACACCATTCATGTCAAGAACACTGCCAGCATCCCAGAAGCCCTCAGTGTGCCCCTTTCCCATCACAAACTGATCTCTGACCCACTAGAGGTAACCACTGTCCTGACTTTTTAACTCACCTCCCTGCTTTTGGAATGTGGTCTTACCTTTGATGTGTCAGCCATAAACAACATAGTGCAGTATTGCCACTTCCTGAACTTAGTATATAAATGGAATCATATTATATATGTATTATTTTCTACATTGCTTCTTTCATTCAGCCCTACCTTGCAAATTCATTCTATCCTCAGGTGTAGCTGAAGTTGGTTCACTTTAAGGCCTACTGTTACATGCTCGGCTACATGTGGCTACTGAGTACTTGAAAGTGGCTAGTGTGACTGAGAAGCTGAAGTTTAATTTAATTAGTTTTACCTATTTTAAAAGTTAAATTCAAAATTGATATTTGGTGTAGTTATTGGAAAACATTTCAGTATTTTGCAATAACCTGGCCATATGATGCTATTTTTCCAACTGTAAATTTTATGATATCTAAAGAGAGATCGAGTAACTTCTGATAAAAATCTTGCAACTAAACTGAGATTTTATAGACTTAATATGGAAAAAAGAATATGAATGCATAAGTTTCATACCAATTGCATGTAGAAATTATAATACTTTGGATATTTTAAAGACCGTATGAAAAAAATGTAGACAATCTTAACAATGTATATAATGATTACATGTTGAAATATTATTATTTTGGACATAAAGGTTAAATAAAATGCGTTCACATTACATCTGTTTCTTTTTACTTTTATTTTTTAAGTGGCTACCAGAAAATTAAAGATTACTTATGTGCTGGCATTATGTTTCTAAAGAATAATATTCCATTGTATAACTATGCTAGGCTTTATTTGTTCACTCTACTGTTGGGGGATATCAAGATTTTTCTAGCCTTCGTTACTACAAAGAATGCTGCTTTAAACTTTCTTATACTTGTATTTTGATATGCATTTGCCTTAGTTTCTCTAGGATCCAGTAGGGATACAAAACTGTTCTCCTAAGAAGTTGTGCTATTTCAAATTGACAAATGGGTAAATGCCAAGTCTCTACTCCTCCAACCACCAGCAAAATCCCTAAGAATGATGGAAAAGACATGATTTAAAAATCCACAACCTTACCTCAAAGTGTGGGAGCAGCTCCACACATGCTCCCCTACCAGAAATGGCCTGGAATTACCCAGAGTGATGAGCTGAAATGCTGCTGCAGGAGCAGGGGCAGCACGTGGACCCACATCCTTCCTCCTCAGGCCAGAGAGCAAAGGGCATCTTCCTCCAGGTAGGAGCATCGGTTTTCAACAGGCCAGGGGCCCAGAACCTGGGGGAAGGGTGTGTGCTCTGTCTAGCCACCAGAAGCCACCTCCCACCTCCTCTGACTTTCAGGGAGTCCTTTAGGAACAACAGCCCCAGTAGGTCATGTCACCTCTGTCCGAGAGCCAGGAAACACAAGCAGGAGAATCTCAACTCAAAGATGAACTGCACTCAGGAATGACCAAATGACAAAGACAGACAGCTCCATCATGGACAGAAAACAAAAGCAGGTGAGCTGATAGTCAATGAACCAGAGCAAAGAGAGGAAGCACGAGGGGACTTTAGAATGGCGTAACTGATATCCTGAGTCAGATAGTGCATCCGTGAAAAAGAATCAACTCAGGATTACATGAATGAAAAGTGTTATTATTAACAATAAAAAACCCCCCTCAATATATGCACCTTTGAAGAATCAATTAGAAAACAGAGATCCTGCCAATGATTTCTCCAGAATGCAGAATGAAGGGAACAGAAATAATCCACGACAAGCCTGACACCTGAGTTTGCCCAAGAATGTTCATGCCTTTGCTTCACCTAGTCCCACAGGAAAGACAACATGCCTGGCAGGATGGTTTGCACCCATTTCTTAACACCTGATGAGCAGGAGAGTATACAGCCAGTGTCTCCCAGAGTGGAGTAAGGGAGTGATAAGAGATCCACTACAGAAGAAAGTCTTTAAGATTTCAAAAGCAAATTTCCCTTCCCTGGGAATCACCTTCCTGGGAGGTAATATTAACAGTTTTACATCCTTCAAGCACCTTGGGGATCCAAGAACATGCTATGTTGCTTTGTGAACTATTTCCACCAAGTTCTGCATATAAACATTCTGCTTTCCCTCACAGGGTCTGTTAGTCACCTATATTAATTCCACCTCACTGATTAATTCCTTTCTCATAGCTTACAACAATTCAATTACTACTCCCTGGAAACTATGCATCTGAAAACAAGGGCAATCTCTGTTATACGGTGGTTCATATTACACAGAATATAGTCACATACATTTAAAAGGATCCCAAGACAAAAAAACTTTCATTCCCACAAACAACTCCTGGAGCCCTGAGAATGCCTCAAAGACCCTGACCTCGCCTGGAAATGCACCACATTACAAGGAACAGCAGTGGTGGCCAGAATGTGTGAAGGGGGAATGGTCACCAGGTGATGCTATGACTGTTCTCCCATCTCTGTCAGGTAATGGTTTCCTATTTCCATGGAAATGATCCAAAGAGAAAAAACAAATCAATATGTCCAACACTGTTTATCGTAACCCTTTTCATAACAATAGACAGTTGGAAAAAACTCTACCTCCCCCATATCACATGACAAAACTTATGTGTACACTGTCGATGACATGCAAAAAGGTCATAGGAAATGATGGTAAATGAAAAAAATCAGGACAAATATGAAACTTGTATACTAATTTTAACTTAAAAATTATAAATACTGACAAGGTTTCAATAGGAACAGAAAAGAGATGGAGGCGGAAACTCAGCTGTTGATGGCAGTGTCTTCTCTGATTGGCTGATGCCCTTGTCAGACTGTTCGGTTCAGGAGAGAATATCATGGTAAGACAGGGAGTAACTAAAGAGTGTGTATTTTCAATTAATGGCATTTGTTTTGGTGAAAGTTGTTTGGATGACATGATAGTAAAAAAATTTTTTAATTACCCTAATAAATTCAACCTTAAAGGAAAGTTTAGACTGAGAATGAGTGTCATCAAAAAATTACCCCAAAAAGGAGCTTCACATAAGCAACAACCTGGAATAAAACATACTGATCTGTAGAACTCCAAATATTTTTTGACTAAAGCAAAAAAAATGTAGAACTATAGGGAATCAGAGCTAAGGGGGATCTAAAATTTTCTTACACAGTGAAAACATCAAAACCAGGTATGAACTAACATTAGAGAAATATTCATGTTTAACTTCTGATCAGACTTCCTTTCAGTAAAGCGATCTTCTGAATTTTGCAATATTCATTCTTGATTCTACATTACTGGCAAATATCCTTCTCCCCACCTCTGTAACTTCTAGGAAATTGACAGGACATAGAGTGGTGTGTTTTTTTTTGGCTTAACTATACATACATGCCAACAGTAGGCCATTCTGGAATTGATTTACTCACCTTCCCCTGCTTGCTTTCTCTCCAAAGCATTTATCATTACTTGAAATTATACCTATCTATTATAGTTAATCTATTTATTTTTATATTACATATTTGTAAATCCCTTCAGAACTGGGATATTTGGTCGTTTGTTCTTGGGCTTGTATCCCTAGTACATAAAACAGTTCTTGGCACATACTAGATGCTCTGTAAATATTTGTTAAATGAATTCAAAGTGACAGGTATTGATTTTCAGATATACTACCTCCTTTATTTAAAGCAAATCATCCCTTTATTATCATGTGCATAAGTACAACTTTACAGGAAAAAGAAATGTCTTTCTTTTCATTTGCACTTGTGACTCAATCTTTTGAGACAAGAACCCTCTGAGAATTTCATAAGAGCTATGAACCCTTTTCCTAGAAAACTTCCCTTTCTTGAATATACGCAAAAGCATGCATGCAATTTCCATGCACAGGTCTGTGAACAGAATGGCTTGAATGCAGGTTACAAACCTGAATGGGAAATCATGTCTGTTTCTATTTTCAAAAACCTCTAAATTGGCATTTCCTTCCATCATGACTATAGGCAACAAACCACAACAGTCAGTATAGCAGTCAGTATAGCTCATCTGACCCCCAGTAGAAATCAGATAAGTTCATATCATGTCTTTGTTGCAGACATCTCAAAATTCCTTTATTCTCATCACTACCTTGATATTATAATTACCACTTACAATAAATACCACTACATATAATGATTACCATTATTATAACTACCTCTACATATTGTTAATGTAAGAAAAGCAGATTTATTCCTATATCACTAGTAACTATTCTTTAAGAGTATTTCAATGTAATTGGTTTTCTTTGTTTTCATATGTATTTTAACCTATTATACATTTAAAAACATCTCTTCATAGGTAGGCTTCTGTCGATCGCCAAACAGATACATGGAAAACAAAAGGTTAAGAAATCCTGCCCTGGGGACCATTGACTCCAAGTTAGGAACCTCTGTCTTACCAAGTATAAATCTCAAACTGACTTGGAAATCTTCTAACCTTACCAGACTCATGTTATATTGTATAAACTCTACAACACATGCGATTTAAAAATTAATGTTTAAACTTCAGTTTCTTTAAAAAATATATATATATATATAATACATATTTATATGGCTCAAACTTCCAAAGGTATAATGTACACAATCCAAAAGAGTTTTCCTTCGCCTGCCCCTCAGCCTACCCTCACGCTCGACTCTACTCCCCAGTGGGAACTGCTGTTATTTACTTCTTGTGTCAAGTTACTTTCATTTTTCTTAGAAGTCTGGGAAATAAAATCTCCATGTCATATATTATCATGAGAAATATAAACTTTATATAGTATTTAAGAAATTCATAAATTAAAAAAAACAACTGTCTGGTTCTAGCATTTTTTCCTTACGAATAAGATATCCGATGAAGGGGGATCTATTTTTAGGGTGGTCATAATCCCTATTTTTAGGATACTATGACTGTGATGTCTTTTAATATTAGTTCACAGGTCATTTGACTTGTCCAAGTTGAACAAATGACTAATGATACAATAGTCTTGAAAAATGCCAGTTATTTACTTTGAATATAAGCATTTTTTCCAAAATCACTTGTATCTAAACTGACTTTTCTACAAATCAATAAAAAAAATTACAGACAACAAATAAACTGGCAAAGAACAGACAATTCTGAGAATACAAATGTTTGGTAGGCATATAATGATATTTAAATTCCCAAGTAATCAGAAAAATTCAAATTCAGATGGGGCCCCTCTTAGTCACCCACCCATCACACATCAGCCAAAAAAATACCCAGTGGCAGAGGGTGTAGGAAAATGGAGCTGTCATGTCCTGTTGATTAGAGTATAAATTGGCACAACCGTTTTTAGGGCAATTCAGATTTTCTATCTACATAGTCTTAATCCCAACAATTCCACTTCTAGATATCTCTTTTACAGAGATACTTGCTCATGTTGACAAACATGCGAGTACAAGGATATTCATTGGAGCGATGCATGTGACAAGAAAACAACAGAATCTAAGCATCCAGCAACACAGGAAGTATTAACTGTGATAAATCTATACCATAAAATATTATGCAGGAGTTTAATAAATGGGGTAGCCTTCTATGTGGTGGGAAGAAATCTAAATCATATCAAAAGGTAAAAGCATTCAGTCATAGGATGTTACCCTTCAGGTAGAAAAGCTAAGTAAATCACGCAACAAACTTATCTTGCTATCTGTAAATCCTTACGTAGACACATGCATGGACAAAGATCTGGAAGGCTATATACTAAATTCAGAGTAGTGGTTACCTCAGGGATGTGGGGTTAGGGCACAAGGAGGGTTTTCACTCTTCCTGTTATTTCATTTTTATATATTGAGAGTATAATTGTGTGTTCCTTGCATACTATAAAGAAAGTTTAAGATGACTCTTAAAGAGAATCCACCAAGTTTAGTATTTAAAATAAACAGAATTGCAATCAGTAGAGGTCAACTTGAGACATGGAGAGGAAAATACCTTTTCTCAGAACTACTGACCTCAAAACTCTGGACCAAGAAACATCTTACAATGCAGTTAGTTTTTTGTGTTCATATTTGGAGAGAATATACTCACAGTTTCTCAACCCAAGTGTATGACTTCCATGTATTTTCATCCACGTAAGAAATAGAGTTTCCTTGGAAATTTCTGTGAAGAAACACAGTTCATATCCTTGAATAGGTAGGAAAAGAATGAACAGAATGAGCAAACGAATCATGGCAACCTTATCATGGCAACCAGGGGAATATTCAAATGCAGAAAATACCAGCTTTCTAGTGTCCACAGCCATCAGCTTACCAGTTTGCACAGCTAATAAAGATATAACACGGGGCACAAACAACAAGGCATCTCCTCAGAACCTGAACTTCCTATCTGTCTAACTTCTTGGGCAGATAATGCCAGTTAATTACCTTGAAAGTAAGTATTTTTTCCTAAAATCACGTAGGTATCTCAAATGACTCCTTCCAAAGAGAAAATGATAAACAATTAAGCAAAAAAAATGGCAAAAATTTATCATCAACAATAAATATAGAGAAACACTATGCCAGGTAATACCAAAGATTTGGCTCAGTGCCCGCTGTTGAGATCTCTCCAGCTGTTAGAAGAAGGGCAATTAGAATTTAGAGGGACTAATATGGAAAGATCTCTCAGAGACAGTGCATAGGGAAACGCATAAATCACCGAGCAAGGAATAATGTATTATCTCCCTGGGGGGAAATGCAAAGGGAAGAGACTGGAAGGCAGGACACACACCAAAATGGTAACAGGAGTTATCTTATGGGTGGTAGGCAGGGTGGAGTGGGATTTCCACATTTTATCCTATATACTTCAGTGCCTTTTTCCTTTTTTTAAACGTGGAGAATGTATCCATAAATTACACGTGTTTAAAAGAAGCTGTTAAATGCTTGAGGTTCAGTTTCAACCACTACCTCTCTGGGTGACTTTGAATCTTTCCCTTTAGCTTCTCTTCCCTCAGCAACAAGTTCCCTATTTTTCAGGGCAGTCAGAAATAGGTCTCCTCCTCTGCCTAGTGGAAATTCCCACTCAATCAGAAGCCTTCTGCGTGCCTTACGCTCACCGATAAAAGGCACCTACAACTGAACTCATCTCCCTCAAACGGGCTCTCCTTCCCAGCTGCTGTATTTCCCCCTGTTCTACCACCATCATTCTCCTCATCACCCAGGACAGAAACTTTATCAAATTTGATTTTTCTCTTTTCCTGCACATCCCACCCTCCAGCTCTAGTCGGTCACTTAGGAAGTCCTACTGACTCTTCCTTTGTCGTGCTCTCAGGATTTTCTTTCTACTCCCAGCGCCAGCATTCTGATTCAGCCCCTTTTCACTTCACTCCTAGGCTTTGCTAGTACATCCTGTTTGGTCTCCCTGAATCAAGCTCTCCTCTCTAGATCACGCTACATATGGAATCTAAAACAACCCCCTTGGTTTAATCATTTGTCTCTCTTGCTTGAAAACTTTCAATGGCTCTCCATTTCTCATACTGCAACTTTCAAACCCCTACAGCTGATAGTCAAGGTTTTTCAAAATCTTTCATTGCTTCCTAACCAATTCTTTACAGTCAGACTGGTCTATGAAATCCTGATCATTCCTGCAGCCATGCCTTTGCCTATTTTTCCCCCTATATTTTTTTCCCCTATTTAACAAATTACAGCTACTCTTTAAGTCCCAGCTAAAATTGTCACTTATCCAGTGAGGCTTTCACTGACCTCCACATCCCAGTGATTACAGGTTCTGGTGAATTACAGTACCTAGAGTCTGTATCTCTTTTAGTACTTAATTATCACCTCCCTTTTAATGCATATTCTTTCTTTCTACCTATCACTGTCAGGTTCTGGAGACAATGTTTACACATCTGTGGCTCCCACAGTACTTATCCCTGGGTTGTGCAAAAAAAATGGGTGCTTTATATAAAAAGCCAGAGGAAAAAGTTTTGGACATAACTGAGGGACCAAATAATAACAGTTAACACTCATATATACACTAGGCACATATAAAAGGGCTTTACATGTATTAACTCATCTAAATCTCACAACAATCTTATGGGATGGTAACTACCATAATCCCCACTTTACAGACTAGGAAATTGAGTCACAAAGCTAATAAATGACAGACTTGGGTTCAAACCCAGGCAGTCTAGCTCCAGAATCTTTACTCTTAACCAGTGAAATGAGGATAGGGACATGTTACTATAAAGAAAATGGACTAAGAATGATAGGAAAATGGTAGAATAGAGGTTAAAGACTTAAATGACAGAACTAAAAAAGGCGGGTAAGGAAAAAGAATAAGGGCAATTACAAGTGAAAGACTGGAGAAGGGAGAACAATATTAAGAAGGAAAAGGAAGACAAGGAATAGTTAACAAAAGATAAAAACAGAAAATCAGTCCGCACAGGGTATGGAAATGAGGGTCAGGAAGTCCTTGAGGAAAATGCTGCCAGGTCAGGCAGGATGCAGAGAACAAATGAAGAGAGGCGGTTCTTACAAGATCGTGAAGGTGCCATTGTGAGCGTTGGGCTCTGGCACGGGCACACTCTGGAGCTTCCGCTCTGGGCTGAGACCAACGCACGCCAGCGTCTCGTCTGTGCAGCTACAGAGCTCACATATGTTGTTTGTGGTGGTGTTCATGACCGAATTCTGAGTCAGTGAAGGAAAACCTGTCTCAGACGGCTCTAGACCTAGAGGTGGAGGTTCCGGAATCATGCTGAGCTCCAGGCCAACAGGTTCCACAGTGACACTGGGCAAGTCTGAATCCTGAGGTTGATTCTGCCCCATAGCTGGAACTGGCACCTCATCATAGACTGGAGGTTGTGCTACAACTTCCTCAAATGGGTCTGGAGGCCAAGCTGGAGACTCCTGCTGGGTTTGAGAAGATTCTGCCGCATTAGAGGGCTCTGGAGGCTGAGCTGGGGCTTCCTCCTGGACTGGAGGCTCAGCCTCTTCAGGAGTGTAGGAAGGCTCACTCAGGGCCGCCTGCAGGTTTGCAGGGTTTTCATCTGTCTCCGGGGGCTCTGCAGGCTGAGACGAAGCCTCCTGCTTCAATGGAAGTGGTTCCAGCTCTTCAGGGGACTCTGGATGCTGACCCTGGGAATCCACCTGGGGAGAGAAAGATTCAGCCTCCTCAACTTTCTGTCCATGATGAATGGGGACACTTTTCTGGGAGAAAGCTTCAACTTCCACAGGGCCTGGAGGTTGATGTGGGCCACCCAGAAACTCTACAGGTAGCTTCTCCTTAGCATAGACAACATCCCTATTGGGATCTAAGTAATTATCGTGCAATTGTTGGTTTAGATGTTTCTTTGCAAATCAGCCTGGAGTTCCAATGAGAACTTTGGTAAGCCGTCGTTACTGAGCTACATCTTTCTTCGAGTTTGGAGGTGAAACAATAAACCTTGTTGGTTTTGAACTATCACTACCTAGAGGTGGAACAAGTATTTCAAATGACTGGTGTTCAGCCTGATCTACATTTATAGTTTTAGTCTCAGTTTTGAGTCAAGGAGGCAGATGTAGGACCTGATTCTGGTCTCAACTTACCACCGGAACCACCTCTGGGAGACTTTGATGCTGGCCAGGCTTGTCCCAAAGATCTGGCCCTGGGGGCAGCTCTCCAGCTGAACCAGTGTACAGGAAAGGAACCACAGGATGCATCAGTTGTTGATGTGGATGGGGAAATTCAAGAGGGAGATTGGAGGGATCCGAAGACCAGGACTCGGTTGGCCCTAGGGGTCTGGGGGTCAGCTGCACAGGGTCCAGGGCCCAACCCGGAGGCTGAGCTGCCTGGACCAGCAGCCACAATGGTAGCAACACAAGAAGCCACGGGGCCCAGAAACGCAGCCAGGACATGGCAGCAAAGGCTCCAGGGCACAATGAGCCAGAGGACCAGAGCAGCTCCCTTAAGCCAGAGCAGAACCATTATGACAGCTCTCTGATGCTCACATATCCTTAGCAACTGCGTGCCCCTCCCCTGCCTAGTCCCTCCCTTCATTTATGACACATTAGGCTCAGGCTGAGATCGGCTCCACACCACCTGAGCAAGTCCTTGCTGAGAATCAGGGAGTCCAAGCGTCCCCTCCCCGATCAAAAGCTACAGACACCTCCCTCCAGAACCCCCTTCCCACTGAGAGAGACAGGATTTGGGCTGCACATCTGGGTGGCCCTGGCTTCTGGCAGCCCAGGGATAGTGGGGGTTGGTTAAGAGAAGGGTAAGGGTGGAGGTGGTGCAGAGTTTCCCAAGGAAGCCACTGGGTCTGGCATCATGGGAAATTCAAAAGTGCTCCTTCAGTCCTGGCAACTGAACTCTTCCTCTTCAAAGCTAAAGTCTGAGACATTCTGCTTCCAGGAAAAGTAGCTTACCTGCAAAACAAACACCTATTAAGGCAGTGGAGAGGGAAATACACTTTACAGTTATTCTAAAATGTTGCCATTTTCTTTAAACTCTCAGTATATCCATGTCTGATTATTAATTCACCACTCTATTATATGAGGACTACCACTGAATCAGTGATTACTCCAAAATTGCTATAGGAAGGGCCCTGGGGGGTGAACAATCCATTCTGGGAGAGTCTGAAACCTTTCAGTGACTAGTGAATAGCCCTCTACATTGGTGTGAGAAACCCTCCACATCCCACCGTGGCTCATCAGAGCTACTAACCTACAAGAACACCACTGCTTCTCGGAGGTCTACCCTGTGTGCACACATGGAGAAGATACATAGGATATTTAAGTCAGAATGGTTAAACGATTTTCTTGAAATAATGTAACCAGCACCCAGTTGCTTCCTTCACAGCCCTTTTTTATAATCTATTGTATTTCAGTCTTTGTTGCCTGTTACAACCTCTAGCATGTAAATGCCAAGACAGAAGAGGCTTCATCTTATTGCTAGTGTCTAGTATATAGTAATGGTTTTTGAGTGGGGTTGATTCCCAACTGGCCTTAGAAATGAATCTGTTGTTACAATCAGGTTTCTGAAATCTTTAGCATCAATACTGAATCCCTTTCTCACAAGAAGCTAGACTTCTTAAAGCCCAAACTTGGATAAGTTTGAAATATCCTTGACTGATTTTTAAAAATTGTATTTAGAATATTATTTTGCACAGAAACACTTCAAAGACTTTTTTTCTCATCATAACCACCTTTCTTTCTTTACTTCCTTTCAAAATAAACTTCTCAAACTTTGGCATGAGTTAAATACAGCTAACCCTTGAACAATGCAGGAGTTAGAAGTGTTGACCCTAATGCAATTGCAAATCAGTGTACAACTTTTGACTCTCCCAAAACTTAACTGCTAATAACCTATTGTTGACCATACCAGCAACATAGTCAATTAACATGCACTTTGTCTATGTATTATATACTGTATTCTTACAGTAAAATAGTTTTAATTTGCAGCAAATCTCCAAAATCTTTTTCTAATATATTTATGAATAAAAAACCCACATATAAGTGGACCCAGGTAGTTCAAACCTGTGCAATTCACAAAGGTCAACTGTGATCTAGCCCCAAGTTAAGCTCTCAATGACATGAAGCACATTTTCTGGTCCTTTTATTTTTAACATCCTAGTGTAATACATTGGTATTTTGTTTCAGAAATTACTTTGGAAACTTAATCCTTAATTCAGGGCATCCATATTATTAATTTATAGAAAGGTTCTTCAGCAACACATTTCATACAAGACATATAGGAGATACTGAGATCGGGGTTATACACCTTATCGGAAAGGCATAATAGTTTTCAAATGCTGTAGCATAATCACACTTAGTGCAAGAGTTACTTTATTTCCCAAATCCCCGGGATCCTGACTGAGAGAAGTCCTAAAAGGCAGGTGTCTCCTTCTGTGTCCACGACTGTAGCAGTACTCTGATGGCCCTCAATCGTGCTCTCCAAATTTTAAATACGGAGTCAGAGCCAAGGGCGAGAACTTCAGGAAAAGCCCCAGAAATTCCCTGCAATCAAAAGCAGTGGCAAAGTTCTCCATTTTCCAAAGGATGATGCAGTTGACTGCACGTTGCAAATATGTCCGAGTCCTGCTGTTTGCTGTGAATCATGGGTACACGGCCTGGACACCGCTGAAACATTTATCTTTACATATTCACATTAAATCCTGATTCCTCTTCCGTTCTGGCTTCTGTGGTCTCTTCATACGATTTTTATTTTATTTTATTTTTTTATGGATCCAGAGGCTTTTATTACAAATCTAACGATCATTTAAAGGAGAACTTATTACATGAAGTGTACAAGCAAGTGGAAGAGACCCAATATTTACTTTTCCCAGTATTTTGTCCAGCAACAATATATTACTCCCAAAGACAGAGGGATAGAATGAAACTTTTATTTATTGAATATCCACCACATGTAAGACTGAGTGCTTTTATTTTCTCAGCTACACTCAGGACCAAAGACCACAGCTGACGGTGAGGTTGGGATGGTTGGAGGCACTCAAGAAACGCCCCAGGCCTTCCCGAGGCAGTCACAGTGCCGGCACCCACCACGGACCTCAGACTCGGGGCTATTCTCGGTGGTAAAGGGGCAGGCCTGCGGTCTGAAGCGCCTCTTTCTGCCCCCAGGGCTCTGCAGCCCGTTCCGGGGTCTCGGGACGCTGGGCACGGCGGAGTGGCGGCGGGCGAGGGGCCTCGGCAAGGAGCTGGGCGGTGAGCTCTCCCCGCGGGAGCTCCGCCTCTGCCTGAGCGGGAGGAGCGCGCGTGCGCGGAGAGCTGCTCCCCGCGGCGCTGCGGGTCTGCGCGGCCGGCCCACAGCGACGGCCGCCCCCAGCTGGTCTCCCGCGGCCGGAGGCTCACCCTGCGGGCCTCCTCCCAGGATGAGGCCGAGGACCGGCTGGACCGCGTGCGGCAGGCCCTGCGGAAGTGCCGGCCCCGGCAGGACTGGGTGAGCCTGCAGTACCCAGAGCAGCCGGAGGAGCCCGCGGAGGCGCCCCAGGCCAGGCTCCCCACCCTCTGGGACCTGCTCACGGAGCCCGGACATCCCCGCGGCACGCGGTTTGACCGGTCCTCTGCCCAAGCTCCTGAGCCAGACGCTATTAAAGAATCCCTTCCGTACCTGTACACGGTCAGGAGCAGGACGCCCTCTTTTTTGCCCCCTGTCCTTGTTGTCTCTGAAATGCTTCCGCGTGAGAAACAACGAGAAGACGTTAAGTGACAGCCATGGAGTTGAGATCATCCGTGATGCTCTGCCAGACACGAGCCTCGGGAGCCCATCCTTCTTCGAAATCATCGCGGCCAAGGCCGTCCTGAAGCTGAGGGCCGGAACGCCGAGAGGCCGCCCCGTGGAGCGATCTGGTGCGCAAGGCCCTGGTGTCCTACTCGGAGGTGGCCGAGGAGGCAGTGACACTCGGCGGGCGTCCGGATGAAAACTGTCAGGGGGTGCTGACCACGCGGGAGAAGGCCTTCCTGCTGCAGTACCTGGTGGCCATCCCCACGGAGAAAGGCCTCGACCCCCAGGGCTGCCTCTGTGCAGGTGCCGACTCGCTGTCCCTCCACCCGCAGCCTGCCAGCCCCGCTCTGCCTCCTGTGGGGTTCCTGCCTTAGGCTCCCACCCCTGCCTGGCTCCCCAGGATGAGTGCCTTCATCCCAGCCCTAGGATGTTGTAGCAAATGAGGCCGCTGCAGTCAGTAGCCTCTGCTCCTCCCCAGCAGACACTGGGGCCTGCACCCCGGCTTGTGGGGGCCCCTCCTGCCACCATCTGCTGCAGGGGTAGGACCTGTGGGTAGCAGTTCTGTGGCATGCTGCTCTCTGCTCGGGGAGTTCCAGGGAGTTAAGTTTACCCCCATTCATTGTCATGTTCCTATATTTACTATATTCCTTCGGAGCAGAGACATGGTACCCCTCCATATATTTCTGCATGCTTTTCAAGTACACACAATTTTTTTTTAATTACAAAAATAGGCTCGAACTATTTAGCACTATTGAGTAGAACTCTCTATGGTGATGAATATGGTTTAGATCTTTGCTCTCCAATTCGGGAGCTATATGTGACTACTGAGTATTTAAAGTGTGGCTGGTGTAACTATGGAACTAAATTTCCCATTTTATTTAATTTAAATGGGCACCTGTGGCTGGTGGCCCCCATACTGCACAGCACAGCTCTATGTAGTGTTTGCACCGTGGCTTTCCCTCCTTAAGAATATGTCACAGATGTTATTCTAAGTCAGTACAGCTGTTGTGTCATATTGTTGGGAGAGCGTTGTGTATTTTCCTCGGTTCTTGTCCCCGATGCCACAAAGAACCGTCCTCTGCAGAGAGGCAGAGACACAGTAGTGAAGCAGAGTAAAAGTTTTATTTAAAGTTACTTAAAGGGAAAAAGTACAGGCCACCTGAGCGAGGAGAGGCACCCAGAAGGGTTGGAGAGGGAAAGAAAGATTAAAAGGTTACGCACTTAGCAGTTGCTGGAGACTTCAGAGAGAGGAGTGCCCTGAAAGGTTGGGGGGTTCCTCCTCTTAAGGATTCTTCAGGAATGTGACTAAGGGCCGGGGTGCAAACTTATTAAGTGATCTTTCAATACTTGGAATTAACTTAACACAAGGAACTTCCTGCTCTGATTCCTCCCTGGGATACTGGGGTCTTGGTCTGGGAGCATATCAAACAAGACTGCCTTCCCAGCCCACAAGTTGGGCGGAGTTACTGTCTTTATTTGCTAAAGAGTAAGTTAAGAATCTTACTTCTTAACTTCCTGGGTTATTAAAATGCAATCTTATTTTTAAGATGGAATCCTTCCTGCCTTTTACTATGTTGTTTTCAGCTAAAGAGTAAGTTAAGAATCTTACTTCTTAACTTCCTGGGTTATTAAAATGCAATCTTATTTTTAAGATGGAATTCTTCCTGCCTTTCACTATGTTGTTTTCAGCTGGGCCTGCATGCTAAATTAGTTGCCTCGGTTGCAAACTACTTGATTAGGGCCGAAGGGGGGTAAAAAAACAGTATATAGGTAAAATTTTAAAAAAAGCTGGGCCTGCATGATTAACACAATAGACATGGGCTATTCTGAGGTACCATCCCTTATCTGGGGAATATTCAAACATTCCAGGCCAAGTTGCTCCTGGCTTTTTGAGCAATTAACTCTGGGTCTTTTAGGTGGGCTTTCCTAGCCTTATTCTCTTTCCACCCTGCTCATATCTATTTCCCTGCCTAACAATATCACCATCAACTCTGATTCCTCCATGCTGGGCACAAGGCCCAGTGCTTATTTGGATCATCTCATTCAGTCCTCACAATAACTTTCCAGAGATCAGTACCAGTATGTTCTCTGTTCATAGCTGAAGAAACTGAGTCACAGAGATGGGCAGAACTCTGTCCCAGATTTGCACAGCTCGGAAGTTGCAGGGCCAGATGGGAACCTTGTTGGCTCCAGAACCTCTCAGCGACACTCAGGACCAAAGTCCACCAGCTGACAGTGAGGTTGGGATGGTTGGAGGCACTTAAAAAACGCCCCACACCTTCCTGAGGCAGTCACAGTGCCAGCACCCACCACAGACCTCATTTTTCAAGACCTGTGATATTATATGTTCCATTTTTAGTTCATCCCCCCAATCCAGACACCATTTCCATCACCCCGGGCTCACCAGGTGCATGGTGAGGAGGTTGCCCCGCTGCAGTGCCAAAGCGAGAGGCCTGGCTGGAAGCGCTTTAGGAGCTGTCCTGCCCGGGGCAGCCGGTGGGACTGTAGGGGAAAGCCTGCTCCCGTCACCTGGAAGGAAGCGGTCTGTGGTTGGTGGCCCTGGAGGATGGAAGCTAGGCCGAGCACAGCTGCCTGCAGAAAACACCCTCAAGCTCTACTCTCCCCTCACCCCCCACTAGCCTCTAACACTCACACTCTGACCTGCAGCCTGTGAGTGTCAGGCTCAGGCCCCCAGGGCTTGTGAGGAGGGTTCTCCTTGTGGGTGTGAATATGCCCGGGGGCAGCTGTCCCTGTGTCTGCCCACCCGCCAGCCTGCTGGCTGAGACTGAAACTGTGGAGCTTCGGCTTCCTTTCCATTACAGGCACAGCCCAGTGGCCAGGCAGTCGCCAGCTGCTGACAGCTGCCTTGTATTTCATAGTTTGCAGGGCACTTTGAAAGTCTTGTCTCATTTAAACTTTGTAAAAACTCAACAAAAGAGCAAACAGTAGCTGAATTTTACAGGTACTGCAACGGAGTCTTGCAAAAATTCAGTGAAGGTTAGGATGAGGCAGCTGGTAAGCAGAAGAGCTGGTCCTTCTAGTCCAGAGAGTGAAGGGACTCTGCCTTTGTCCTGGCACCCCCACTCCCTCTGGTGTCTCTGGAGGGACTCCAGCAGAGAGGCCAGATCTGGGCCCTGCACCACCGTCCTGGGGGCTCAGGTAGGTCTGGCTTCAAGCTGGCACCAGGCAATGTCCAGACTGAACTGCCTCTAGCTGGCTTTCCCACCCATACCCTGTGACCAGCCCCATGTCCGCAGCCCATTCCCTGCTTGCTGAGTCCCTGGCTTAATTGCTTTCATTTCTGGGCCCCAGCGGAGGGGTGGATCCAGAGGAGGAGGCTGGCACTGGTGAGCAAGCAGTGGGAGCACTGAACAGAGGCAGCTAGGGACAACCCAACCCAACTGCTGAGTCGCAGCTGTGCCACTCAACTCTGGTGTGACAGGGCGGGCTTCCTAACCTCTCTGCACAATTTTCTCAGCTGTAATCTGGTGATGATAATCCTTATGGTGTCTTACTGTACAGGTCAACTAGTAGCCAACTGAAGGGGGTTGTTGCTGAGTGGTGGGAACATGAGTGATGGATGTTTTTATCTTTGCGTCCTCTTTTTTTTTAAAAAAAAAAACATTTCATGTATTTATTACTGAATAAACAGAGTAGCGCAGAGGCACAAAAACGAAAAAATCACTTCCCTAATAAAACACACCCTATTACCCCGATAGTAGCAATGTTTAGAGAGTGGAGTGAGATGGTAAGAGCACGTGACTTTGATACAGCATAAATGTGTGTGCCATCTTATGTGTGACTCTATAGACCCAGCTTGGTTCTTCTCCAATGTCTCCTCTTGGACTTGTAACAGATTTTATTATCAGTTTTCATCCGAATCCACTGGGGAATGGGACGATTCTGCTTTTGTTTCTTGGCCAGGAATTGCTTGATCCTGAAAGTCTAGTGAGAAGACATGGTAGGAACAGAGTCAACAGGCACCACCGAGATGGCCGAGGAAAGGAGAGTCTTGTGTCCTTTTAGATCCTCATTCTCTCCTTAAGCAGCAGGACCTCTGCCTTAGTCGCTCTGTGTAATTCAGGAGCTGCCACCAGCCGTGCCGCCACCCCTCACTCTCCCACCTCCTTCTCCAGGCTGCTCCTGGCAGATTGGCTTCTCATTCGTATGACCCAAGCTCTGGCCTTTGCTGGCCTTTATCACTGTGACATCTGCCACCAAGATGATGCCTGGGTGATTCCAGCCAGGATCATCCACACCTGGGACCTCACCAAGCGCCTGGTAAGTTGTGGCCACACAGGTGACAGAGTGACAGAGGAGTGGTCTCTCCTCTTTGCTGCTGCTCTTCTTCTGTCTGGTGGAGCTTGGCTCTAGGGAAGCCAGGGTCACTAGCCTGACCCCGTGATGTCAGGGAAGTGACCAAGAATAAAACCTTGGTGCTGAAAGACAGCAGAGCTCTGTCAATGCATGCCTGGGTCCTCAGGCAGGAGACACATGGTTCTCTGCAGCTCCTCACGGCTACAGACAAAACTGTTCAAGGCACCAGCAATTAGATAGATAGATATTGATAGGAAGCAGGGGTAGATAGGATTAGATATACAGATGGACGGGCCGGTGGGTGGACAGCGTGGTGGGCTAGCCAGCTGCCTGAATGTCTCCCTCGAGCAGTCAGCCTTTTCTGTGTGTCTGTTTACACACACATCTACTTTTATTGAAGCTGGGATCACACCGGACTCATACTGCCTTGTAACATCCTTTGCTCACTTAGTATTACATCTTGGGTACTTCTTTATGTTCACCAAATGTTTTTGAATAAGATGTATTCTCTTTCTTTCACATTCCCCTCTCCTCCAACTGAGCTTACCCACTCATCTAGCCATGGTACCATGAGCAAATTATTTAACATCAGTTTCTTCATCAGACAAGGGGACGGATAAGTGTCTGCCTTGTTGGGACTGTTGGTGGGCCAAAGGAGACATTACCAATTGGTCACAGCCGTGCCTTACAAGAGCGACCTTCCCTCTCCTGAGTCCTGTCACACCCATCGGTTTCCTGTTTGGGTCTCGCTGCGGTCATCCCCTCCTAAAGCCAGAGGGAGGAAAGACCTCTCAGGCTGAGAGGAGCTGGGCCTGAGGCTCCCACTTGGTCTTCAGCTGGCGGTGGGAGGGTTTCCCCTCTTTGCCTTGATAGGTCCCCCAACCCTCACTTTTCACCGGTGGACCCCGTGACATCCTTGACGACCTGGATGGTGCCATCAGGCCTGAGTGAAGACCTCTCACCTGACAGATGGGACAGCTGGAGCTGAGACTGCCACTAGATAACTGCCACCTCCTGGTAAGGGGAGTGGGGCACATGAGTCTCCGAGGACACAGTTCTTGGCTCCACCCTTCCTCTTTCCCCTGGGGAGCCAGAGCCGGCAGCAGGGCCGAGGGCAGCCGCCGGAGGTCCCCGTGGGCCCACGACACCACCAACCTAACAAACGGAGAAAGTTCATTCAGTCTCAGCCTTACAGCTTCAGTTAGAAGGTGGGCCCGAATGCTTTAATACCAGGACCCGGGGCCAAAATGTCTTCACATATAGAACGTTTACAGAACGTTGGAACTTTTACTACTGTTAGTAAATTTCTGGAAAATAGGAACCTGGCCTGTGCTCCCTCCTCTAACTCCAGGGTCTGGAACAGTGTCTACAGCCTAACTGAGGCTTAATAAATACCTGTTAAATGAGTACTGAACTCCTCCAGGACAATGACCATATTTAATATTCATTCCCAGGGCTCCCTATAGGGTTTGCTGCTTACAGGAGTTTCAGCGTTTGCTGAGTGCTCTATCACAAGCTCCCTAGAGTGCAGAGCTTAATCCTGCGTGTCCGGTCCCTCAACTGAAATGGGAAGTCAGGGGGCTGCAGGCAGTTGAAGCCTTATTTTCCCAAGGTTACATATCAGATCCACAACTTTTGTAGATCTGAAAGTACTGTACGTGGGGAAGATGGAGAGAGCCTCAGGCCCCAGATAACATGGACAGGAGATACACGGTCAACAAGGTGGAGAGCCAGGCTGGATTCCAGGCAGGGACGGAACCCTGTCATGGGAGGGGAAATCACTCCCCACTCGCCCTTCCCTACTAAAAACACAGAAACCAGCAGCCCTTCAAAACTGGGTCCTAGGATCTCCTCGGTCTCCAGGAGGTAGTAAACATACAGACAGTGACACCAAAAACCACCTAGAGATTTGTTAAACTTTATTTCCTCCGAGTCTCTGGGGAGGCAGCAGGGAAATGCGACGAAGTGGCAAGTAGCGTGAGGGGCCTGAGCGTGGCAGGAGCTGGCAGGGGCTGGCTTAGGCAGGACGGAGAGAAGGACATGTAAGTACCCAGGGCTGAGAGCCAGCTAATGGGTCTTCTTCATCTGTCTTTGGATTTTGCGCAGCATCTCCTGCATCCGCCGCAGCTGGAACAGGCACATGCATCAAAATGGGGCCTTCAGAGTCCTGTAGTGTCAGGGAAGTGCCCCTACACTCGAATCCCTTGAGCCAGGGCCTTGGTAGCCCTGAGGTGGGTTGGAGACCCTGGGTAGAACCACTAACCCACCAATCCAAGACCTGCATATGCACCAAGGCCAGGGCCCAAACCAAGAGATACCGAGGTTTATGATCAAGCAGGGGATCTTCTAGGCTGCCAACCCCTACCATCCCCTCATTGCTCTCACCTCCTCATCTTTCTCTTGGATCAGCCTCTCTGTTTCTGGATCTGTCCCTGCTGGGACAGCAGGGATGGGGAAGTCAGTACCACTCTCTCGAGTCAGTTTGCTGAGGGGAAGGGGAAAGGGGGGTTGTTAAGGCTAGAGGGACCCCAGAACCTGTTTGGATTGAGCCCAGGGCCAGCAGAAGAACAAAGTAAGGGCTTGGTCTCACCACCCAGGGCTGTGCTTGGGATCCCCCCCACCCCCAGCTATATCTCAGCTTCTGGCCATACTTGCGATTCCGTTCTTTCGCCACAAGGCGGGTCATGCTCTGGATGCACTGTGCCCGGTAGTTCTCATAATGTGTCTCCCGCGTCACGTCCTTCAGGTCCTGCATGTGAGTGCGCACCAGCATTGTCCTCAGCTTCACAAAGTCGCAGTGCCCTGGGTTTTCAACTGTGTAGCAAGGCTACTAGTCAGACAAGGGCATGGGTAAGGGAGAGCCACTGAGGGCAAGGAGATACCTTGGTCACAAGCTGGGTGCTTTACCTTCCACGATGCCCCAGGGGTAGAGCCGGCCTCGAACCCGCCGCCCTCGGGCCTCCACTACAGTGTTGCTGCCAATTACAGCAAATGGGATGCTTTCCTGGAAGGAGGTAGGGGTGCCTGTCAACAGCCCCATTCTCACCTGTGCCTTTCTGCCGTATCTTCGTCTTCTTTGCTTCACTCTGGGGAACCGGGGTCCTGTCCCACCCCAATAACCTACCCTTCCATAGAATTCTGCTTCCCTCTTCTGCTCGAAGGAAACAAGTTGGGAAAGGGGTGCCCCAGGGTGGCCCCACCTTCAGGGCTTGGTCCTGTAATTTGAAGTCCTCATCCTCATCAGAGTCACAGTCTGGAAACTGGTAGACCTTGATTCCAAAGTGCTCAATCTCCTCTCGGATCTGGCAAACACAGGAGGGGCCCACAGCTCTGGGGACCCCATTTTTCCAGAAGCCCACCTGCTCCCCTCCCCCCACCAGCTTCCCTCACTTTGTGTTTCTTGTGCTCCACTTCTGGAGGTGTCAGTGTGTCCGCCTTTGCCAAGATAGGCACGATGTTGACCCGCTGATGCAGGGCCTTCATGAATTCAACATCCAACGGCCGGAGCCTGGGGAACAGGGATCTGTGACCGCCTGCTAGTGGCAGCCCTCCCCGGGTGTCTCAGCCTGTTCCCTTGGCGGCACACGGTGGTGTCAGGAGCCTCAGGCTCCGAGCTTTACCCGTGGCCGAAGGGCGAGATGAAGTACAGGCAGCAGTGCACCCTGTTGTCTTGGATGTTCTTGCGGTTCAGGCCACTCTCATCTCGGAAATACTGCTCAAACTGCTGGTCGATGTATTCTGCCACAGGCTTCCAGCTGCAGCAGGGACAGACAAGCACAGTAACTGTGGGAGTGGGGGCTGCCTAGCGAGCTCTGGGACTGCAGGGTAGCCCATGCCTGAGCAGCGTTTCCAAGACTTTGTTATTCCCCAGCTTACTTTACTACATCTTCAAGGAGGTGCCTGGGTGGGACAGGGGTGCATCTCACATGTCCCGATAGAAAATCAGACCAAGCACACAGGCAGAGTTCCATGTAAACTAGTTTGATGAGGGGGAAAGGGCCCAAGTGACCAAAAAAGCAATAATATCATGGTGCCTGCAGGCGAATACCAAATGGAAGCTGAGGCAGCCCGAAGCCAGGTTCACGGTACAGCCTCAGAACTTTCGTTCATGTGAGTCCACCCTCTCCAGCTGTCCAAACCCATTCCACCTCTCAAACCACATCCAAGAACCACCTCTTCCATGAAGGCCCCTTTCACCACACTAATGCACACTGCTCTCCCCTTCTCTTCGAGACACACACACACACACACACACACACACACAAAAGAACATCAAGTCTGAAGTCCTGTGCTCTTCTGGTTTCTAGTTTAATCTTCACTGACAGGTGCCAGAATAGGTGGACATTATGAGCATCATTAGTCTCATTTTAAACATGAAGAAACTAAACCCACAGGAGCTAAGAGACATAATCCAGATCATTTTGCCTAACCAATTCTCTACCCACCCAAGTCCCTGGACTTCTGACTCCCAGCAGAGTATGCTTGCTACTGCGCTGCCTGTCCTATTTGCTGACTTGTAACCTGATTGACACGTTAGAGAACTCCTGCCCCCCACTTCCTCACCCTTGTGCCACAGACTGTAAGCCTCTTGGAAACAAGGATCATTCATACTTGTTTTACATCCCTGAAAATGTCCAGCACAGGATGGACCCCCTAATATGTGCTCAATAAATTCCTGCTGGTCGACTGAATGAATATATGTGGAGGTGCACTATAAGCTATGAGGTGCCCAGCAAATGAAATTATTATTATTATTATTATTATTATGGCAGGTAAGAGGAAGGAAGAATGAAGAAGGGGGTGGTATTTGCTATGGTAGGAACCAGGTGCTTGGCTGGGGCTAGAGTTTCAAAGCAAGCCCAGTTCACTAGACATCTTTCTAGAGCAAGAAGGGTGATGATGACATGGAGGCCACCTCAACCCACCAGGAGGATTTATGGAGACCATGTACCATGTACTAGCACAGCGCTAGTACTGGCACAGCTACCCCTGCCAAGAATGTAAGAAATGGCCCTTCCCTTAAGGCTCAGATGACGAAGTTGAAGATGAACCGGTGTGCTGAGCTCAAAGGCTTGTGCTGTAATGATGAAGCATGTGATGGGGATTCAGAGCACAGAAAAGTGTGTAAGGGTCTGATTAGTCTGTGAGGGAATTACCCATGGTCAGCTTCATGGGCACATGACCTCTGTGGTCACCCAGGGCCCCATACTTAGAAGGGCCCACACTTGGTTTGATTCTCTACTGGGGCTATCTTGGAATTCTTAATGATTTTGAATAAGAGCCCTACATTTTTGTTTTGCACTGGCCTGCAACTGTCATCTTAAAATTCATGAGTGTAATGTCAAGAGCCCTTTACTCTTTGATTTCACACGCATCATTCTGGTGATTGTTCAGATCAACTAGGTGAGGTGGTAGGGGCCAGGATGCAGTCATTTGCGAGATCACACAGTTACTCATGCTGAATCAAGATCTGAACTCCTAAGGCTGAGGGTTTTAGCACCACCCTAATTTCGTCAAAGGTGGCATCTTGTCTCCTCATCTACTCACCCAGGTCTGGCCATTATCTAAGAACCCCCAAGATCTTGGGAAAGAAAAACAAGCCAGGGATGATGGGGGGTGGGGGTGGAGGGAGGTGTGTGGCACAGCCACCTTTTCTTTTGACAGGTAGCCTAGAGGGTGACCTTTATTGAGCACCTAGTAGATGTCAGGCCCTGTGCTATCAGTGTTCACATGTGTTTGCTTTTCTGAGGCTCTTCTTAGCTTGTGTCTTTACCCTTATTGTAGAATCATAAGGGACATTAGACATCATCTATTCCAATCCTTTCCCTCTAATTTTACAGAGGAGACAGCTTTCTCCTAGGGGGCAGTGGCATGCTCAAGGTCACAAGCCTCTACCTGCTAACAATTTTGGGCATGTCTGTGCACCTACGTGTGTGTATGAAATGGGGGGAGGGAGCAGCTAGGGTTGTGCTTGGTCAGACATACCACTCTGTGTTGTTGACTGCATCCCCAAAACCTGGTGTGTCCACAATGGTGAGCCGCAGCCTCACACCCTTCTCTTCTATGTCCACTGCATGTTTAGTGATCTCCGCAGTTTGCATGATCCGCTCTGGAGAAGGGGGAAACTGAGGCCAGGGCCAGGGCAAGGGCAAGGACCTGCCCAGTCAGGGCAAACCTCCCACCCCAACCAGCTTTCCTGCCCAGACTGCCTCTTCCACACTGCCCCTCTTCCCACCCTCAGGCTGCTGGGGGGCCTTTTCTCTGGGAACCAGCAAGGAGAACATTTCCCAACACAGGAAATGCCGGTGGCTGTTGGCTCTGGCCCCAGCCTCTTCTCTGCTCCCGGCTCTTTTCTTGGATTCCTGGAATCCTTTGGGGGTCGGAGACTCACTCAGAGGACAGAATTCTGGTCCCTTCCCCTGGCCTGCTTCAGCACCCAAATCTTTAGGGAGCTGGCTGGTGGGCTGCCAGGCTGGAAAGGCCTGCAGAGAGATGCTGTCCGTCTCTCTGGGAAGCCATGGTTTCCTGCATGCTGGGGAAGGCCCCATCCCCCGACTCTGGAGTGAGTTTGGTTTCCCAAGTCAGGTTGGCCAGCTGGCCCGTCTTCATGTTCCTCCTCCCTTACCTTCAGCATTGAGGAGTTTCCGGTCCTGGTACAGATCAGTGAGGAAGAGGCTATTGACCAGAGTAGATTTCCCTAGACCAGACTCTCCTGAAAGGGAAGAGAGGACAGAAGCACCATCAGAGGGTAATATCTGCAGACGAGAAGCAACCCCACTGGACTAAGGCGTGGTTGGGAGCTGCTTTCTTAGATCTAATTAGGAGGAGATTAACCAAACCCAGAAAGAGCTGGAAGTAAGCAGAGTTCATAACAGCTTGTCCAGTCTTCTCACTTGAATGAGGCCAGGAGAGGTAAGAGATTACCCAAGGTCACAAAGAAAACTGCAAATACTAGAAAACTGCTGGTCAAGTGCTCCTTGTACCACTTCACCTCCCTGTACCCCATGGCTCCTGGCTCTTTTGCAAAAAAGCACAGCTGCTTCCTACTTTCCCCTTCCCTATCCATAGCCCTCCCCACACACTAACCATCAGCCCCTGAAATAGCCCCTGCCCAGTCTGGCCCTGCCCGTGCTCTACCTGCCACCATGAGGGTGAAGTCAAAGCCCTTCTTCACGGACTTTCGGTGGACTTGATTGGGGAGCGTGGCAAAGCCCACATACTCCTTGTCATCCTAGTGGACGAAAAGCAAAGTATATGATGGCGAGAGGCAGGAAGAACCCCAGGACCCAAGGGCCTCCCTCCTGTATCTCTGCCCCAGCCTTAGAGAATAGTGCCAGACTCCTTTGAGGCCCTTTCTGGGGCCACCAGCTGCGCTTCAGTCCCTGATGATATGTCAGGTTTCCAGTGCACCTGGCATCACAGAGCTGGGGCCAACCCAGGACAGAAAGAGGCCCCCGCTCAACATCCACACATGTGCGCACGCGCACACACACACACACACACACACACACACACACACTCTCTCTCTCTCTCTCTCTCTCTCTCTCTCTCAGCTCCCTCCCACTGAGAGGCAAAGGCAGGGTTGGAGGCTCTACCTCAGAGGAGTCATAGGGATCAAGCTTGCCCCACGGGCTGCGGGGCCGGGCTGAGGGGCTGAGAGGGGCTGAGGCAGAGAAGTACTGCTGGCTGGCAGAGGTCTGGGGCCACGAGGGCGGTGTGAACTCCAGGTCATCCTGGCAGAGGTCCAGGGCCTGGGGCTTTGGCTCCAGGATTTGGGGCCTGGCCTCTGGTTGGTGGCAGGTCTTGCCTCCTGGGTAATCCTTCACAAACTTGTTCAGTTCTGTATCATCCGAGTCCTCTAGGAAGCGTTTGATCTGGGGGTTTGGAGGGTTGGGTGGGGTAGGTGGGCAGATGACAGGAATGAAGGAGGAAGACCAGAGAAGGCAAAAGGGAGAGAGAGGAGAGCACCTGTGGTTAGGAGGGAAGGAAAGGGCACTAGCCCCCAAGCCAGAGGAAGTGCTCATCACCCTCCCTCAGCTGTTCCCGCCTCCCCAGTCTGAGCTGCCAGGACAGGCCCAGCGTGCAGGAGCAGCCTGGGCAGTCCCCAGAGCCCTGGCACTTGCTTGTGGGAACTGAGCAGCTCCAGTCCTGGTGCTCCCTCTCAACAGGGTATTTGTTGAGGCAGCCCTTCCTGGGGGTCTGGCCAGCCCAGGGGCCAGGGACTGCCTCAAGGCCAGGAAGTCAGATTGAATAGGGGGAGCAGACAGAGGCACTAGAGCTGAGCAGAATGTGGCTCATGATTCAAGGAGAGTACAAAGTCAGAGTGGGGCAGGGGGCAGGGGGCAGGAGGGAACAGAGGGGGGAAAGGGGAGTTGCCAGTCCAGGTAAATCGAGAGCCAGCAGGGGGCTCTGCGGGCCCTGCAGGTTGGTAAGTTCTGGGACTGAGGTGCACACTGCACTCCCCGGGGCTCAGGGCTCGCTGCTCGGGCTCAGCATAGCTGACCCGACCGGCCTCATTCCAGACGCCCGGGCACACCGGAGCCTGAGTCTGGGCCCCAGAAGAGAAAGGGAAGCCTGCAGTGGGTTCTGAGTGTGCGGAAAGGGAGGCTGAGAGGGACCAGGTAAAGGACTATGGGAGGACACCGGGCCTCCAGAGCTGCAGACAGCCCCCAACTGTGAGGGACACATAGGGGGAAGCACCCCTCAGCTACTCCTTGCCACCTGTGCCTGGAGCTAGGCTTTACCCCACAGTATAGGGCCTGAACTGCAAACCACAGGGGTGTTAGGCAGAGAATGGCTGGCTCCAATAGAGACCAGTTCCACTCTATCTCCAGCTTGGAAGAGAGGCCATTTCCCCCAGTCTCACCGTCAGCTCTAGATCCTAAAGCTTCTCTCCTTTGGAGGCCAGACCCCTTTGTGGAGTGCCTGGCAGTGCTGGGCTCAGCTCTGCCTCACAATATCCACATGCCACCCCCAGACAATGAACAAGGACAGGCTTCAGAGGTTGACTCACCCTCTGGGGATTGGCCAAGCCATGGGGGGCTACTCCAGCTACTGTGGAGTTCTGGCCAAGGTCGGGGTGGGAGGAATATGACCACAGCCTTCCTGCAGGTCCCCATTTTACAAGGGAAGAACTGAGGGAGGCAGACATGCACGTTGCCAGGTTTATGCCACAGGGATGCAATTAAGATAGGGAGGCCAGAGGGAGAAGTCCCTTAAAAGTTACTTCTAGGCTGCCGCTTCTCAGTCCCCACTCTGCTTACAGCCATAGTTTCCAGGGCTCACCTGAACAGAGGGGAAGAACACAGGCCCTTTAGCCTGAAATCTGAACCAGCATGTGGGGGCTTAGTACCAGAAGAGGCCATCCTGAGGCAAGCCTGGCTGAACAGGATTTTCTCACCCATAATATTTATGGGGTACAATGGGGTGACCATATATCCCAGTTTCTTAGTGTAGCATAATGACTTATTGTGCCCTTCTCACTCTCAAAGGTGTCCCCGCTTGGATGACTGGTTATATGGCAACACGGAAGGGAAAACAGCAGGTCTTGTTTTCTGGCAGCTAAAAGTCTGGGGAATTCCAGGAAATCCTGCCCCTCTGCACAACCCCACAGTGACCCAGCAGTTGGTCTGGGGTCAGATGCAGGGTAGGGTGGGGAGAGGACTGTGCTCTGCTTGGTTTCCCCAGGGACTGAGCAGAGGTGCCGCAGGGAGGGGGAAAGGGAAGGCAGCGAGGGAGGCCCCTAGCTCCCACATTCTCCCAGCAGAGCAACCAGGGACCCAGCTCCTTTCTCCCCTCCAGCCCTGGCCGGTCATCAGCACAAAGCACGAATGGGCCCACAGGGGCTCTGGACAAGGAGTCAGGATACCGGGGTCCTCACCTCCTGTCTGCCCTTCCCCTCCCCCAGCTCTGCCGGTGACCAAATCATTTTCTGACTTTGAGTCCCAAGCGCAGCCAAGGCAGGGGGAAGACAGGTCAGGTCCGCCCATCTCCCAGAGCAGCCCCTCACCCAAGCTTCAGTCCTGTCCGCAGGGACAGAACTGCCTTGCCATCCCAGTGAACAGTCCACGTCCCATGCTCCAGACTCCCTGTCAGCAAGCTCGAGGTCTAATTTTATCTCCCAGGCAAAGTTCCTGACACACAGAAACAGCCTCATCTTGATGCTCTTGTAATCCCGCTTCCTGGCTTGCTCCTTTCCCTTCTATTTGACACCCTGCCCTCCACCCCAGTGTCTGCCAGGAGCCAAAAGCCCTGTGGAATGTCCTTCCTCAGCTCCTCCGCCTCCCCTTCCTGGGCTCCCACCCTCTAAGGACAGCTCAGCAGCAGCAGGATCACCTGGTTTCTCTGCAGTCCCCCGTTCCTCGGAACGGCTGCTCCATGATGCCAGCTGCTGCCTACCTGGGTGGGCACAGCACCAGCGCCCCTGATCCGTCTGCAGTACAGGATGTTGATCCACTTGGCCTCTCCTCTTAATCCTCAAGGACACCAAGGCCTGTCAGAGGGTCATGAGCTATCCCCAAGGTGACCTGGCCCATCAGTACACGGGGACAGCCACCTAGGAGACTCCACTCCCAAAGATTCCAATCTTTTGCACCTTAACTTTAAGCAGTTCTGAAGAAGGGTGGGACGTTCTAAAAACCCCTGGATATACATTCCCCTGAAATGCCCCACTCTTCTTTCCAAATGCCCTTGCATTCTCCCAGAAGAGAACCCCGCTATCTTCAGAAATCTGCCCCTAGACTTCCCTGCAGACAACCCAAGCCACAGAGAGACTCTACCCAACCTAGGACACCTGACCTCTGACTCATGGGGACCTGTATGACTTAAATCACCCCATCACTCCCAGAAACTTCATGAAGGAACTGGTCTCTGAAGGGCATGAGTTCAGGCTGACAGGAGGCTGGCATCCTGGGGGCTCCAGAGTTGCTGGTTAGATGACAAATCAAGAAGCCTGGCTGGGAGTGTGCAGATGGAGCACTTGACTAGGAGTCAGGAGGCCAGTGCTTCTGGTTTGGCCAGGAACACCCCTTGTGACTTTGAATAGGGTCTTAATTTTAGGGTCTAATGTCCAATTGGGAATGGCCCTTCCTTGCCTTCCAGGAAGGCTGGGCAGAGAAAGTACTCCAAGATGACAAATACTTCAAGCAACTTTGAACTTGAGAAGGTGCGTCTTAAGTCACAGGATGGTTATTAATGTTGGCCCATCATTCTTTTTGCATGGAACTGAGCATCACTGGGGCTTTTGGGCTGGAGAGCTCTGCCCACTGATCTACAAACAATGTGGGACACTGATCTCCTTTCACAAGGAGACCACCCTCATAGAGGAGTCTGGCTTGACATGAACCAGTCAGCCGAAGGGACAGGCTGGCTTGAGGGCAGGGGCCTGAGGCTGAGGACTCTGGTGGTGGTGGAGCGTCTTTAGTTACAGAGGAACAGGGTGGCCTCAGCCAAGCTGAAAGCACCAAGACCTCGGCTGAACTGAACTTAGTGTGTGGCAGAAAAAGCCCCTCTTGGCCCTTGCCGGGCTTGGCACTGGAGAAATCGGTGCTCTCCAGGCTTCCATCCCTGAAACAATCAGTCTGTCCATTCCCATGTGGGGAGAAGGAGGGGGACATGGATAAAGACAAGCACCACTTGGCCTCTCCCAGGAACCCCCCTTTGGGGAAGGTCCCAGGGTCACCAAGACTTGGGCCTCAGCCTGGAAATAGCTTAAGAGACAACAGCCCAAAAGGTTGGCCTTTCCAGACCTGGAGGCTGCCCACAGCCAACATCCTGCCCCAGAGGCTGGTCACTGTTCTCCTCCTACTATAAACTGCCTGTGCTTCCCAATGCAGAGGGCAAAATCTTTTGGGCTTCCGGATGGGGAGGAGCGGCTGGCATGGGGCCTGGAGACCCTGATACGTGGCATAATGTGTTGCGGAAGCTCTGGCAAGGATGGCAGGAGAGCTGGCACTCTCACAGCCAAACATCAAAACCTACCCAGGGACCTGCAGGGAGGCTGGCTGGGGCTGTTCCTTCTCCCACTACAGGCAGGTGGCAGGAATGAGCTCCTACCACTGCAGAGGAACCTGGGTTGGGAGGGGTGATGTAGGGTGCAGCAGAAGGAAGCTTCCACATGGTTCGTAACTCAGAGGCAGAGGGATACGGCTGATCCCAGCGGCTAGGATGGTGGAGTGGGCTTCCTGGGCTGTGGGAAGGGCCTAGGAGCTGCCCTCTGCCAGGCTGTGGGAGGGAAGGCCCAAGCGTCTCACCATCCCTCTTGGGTAGGCAAGTGTGGTGGGCCCGCTCTGTGTGTTTTCCAAAGGAAGTTGGTTCTGGTCCCTGAGCCCACGGTGGCCCGGTGAGGAGGGGTCACCAAGGTACTGCTGGGCCAAGCAAGGGCGGGGACCCTCCGCTAGGTTCACCGCTGACGAGCATTCCCGGGACCAACGTGCATGTCTCGACCGGCGCCCCCGGCCCCCCAGCATGGTCCCGCTCCTTCGCCCCCAAGAACGCCGGCAGCACCCCGGGGGTCGGGAGCGGCTCCGCCGCCGCTCGGATCAGAGGGAGAAACTTGGGAGCGGCGACGCGGCACCGTCCGCCAGCTGCGCCTGCCTGTGCCCGCGGCCAGCGACAGCGCCTCCCGCCCCGCACCGCTGGGACTACGCCGCCACCGGCCCTGCCGGCCCAGCCCTGCCGCGCGCCCGCCTTACCATGGCTGCAGCCCTGGCCGGACTGGCTCCGCCTGGACAGCGCCCGAGCGGTCGCAACAGCAGCTGCGCGCCGACCTCGCGCGACCGCCGGCCCCGCCGCCTGAGGGAGGACAGGCCGGGGGCGGGGCCTACACCTAGGCCGGGCGGGGCGCGGGTGCGGGCCTCGTAGGGGTGGGCCTGGCAGCCCGAGACCCCACGCGCAGAGGGTGGAGAGGCGCTCAGTACAGGGCTGCACGGGTCACTCTTCAGGCAGCGCCATCACCGTGGGGGCTTCAGGCAGTCCCCCCCAGAAAGGAAGGGCCCACCTGGCATCCCCAGGAGCAGAAGCCTTTGGGAGGAGCCAGGGTTTGCCCCAAGAGAAGAAGACAAAGCATTAGTTACCCCCCGAGATACCGCAAGGTTTACGTGAAGCGGACTGACGCCCAAGTTCCTCACTGTCCGTACGCTCCACACCCCCTAAGCTGGAATGTGCGACATTCTCCACTTCTACCCAGGCTGCTGTGAACACTTTGGGCAGCACCCCAGGTTAAAGATTAAAAAGGATTTGCTGCATAAATTATCCAGGGATCATCTGTTGGGAGAGGCTGGGTGGGCTTTACTGGGCAGTGCTGCCTTGCCTGGAGCTGAGGAAAGTGGGGAGGGCTTCGGGAGAGGCCAACCCAAGCATGACAATGGGCTATGCTGGGCAAGCAGATGAGGTGCTGTGGTGACTGATGCCCCAGCAGCTTCAGAGGATTGGAGGCTCAGGAGGGTCAGCAGCCGCCAGAGGGAAGTAGATGCTTAGGGGGTGGGGTGTTGGTGGGGATTTCCTGAGCTGTATTACAGGTCTCAGCTGGTCAGGCTTCTGTGGAAGGTTCCAAAAGCAAGCCCCTCCCTGACTCCCAAGAGCCTTCTCCCAGGGCAGGCTGATGCTTGGGACAAAACTAAGGCCCCTATAGGCATGGCCCTATTGGTGGAAGTGCCAGAGGTTTGCCTACCCTTAGTTGGATCTGTGACTCGGTGGTCATGGTTGGGATCAAGTTAGAACTCAGTGGCGGGAGGGAGCGGGGCCCGGGTAGGGCAGATGAGAAAGGCTCAGAAAACCCAGGGCCGCTACTGGAGATGTTATTGGGCATTTGGCACAGTCGGACTGGAGGACAAAAGGGGGGTCACTGCCTAAAGAACTCACAGGCATTCACGAGCTAGAAAACTGAGGAGATGCCTTTCTAGCTGGGTGACCTTGAACTCACGTCACCTCTCTGGGCCTCAGCTTCCAGACCCAAAAATGAGGGAATTAAACTTGAATACCAGCCAGCAGCTTGGCTCCAACAAGAGGGAACCTCTGAACGTACACAGAGACTCCCGGGAAAGGACTGAGGTACATGAGCAGATCTGAAGCTCTACTCAGGGGAGCAAAGACATAAAGGACACCAATTGCCCAGGCCCCAGAGAGTCCCAGTGTCCTGAAGCATACTGGTGCCAGCTTGCTTTGATGAAAGTGAGGCCCCAACAGAGTCCTGGAACCATGGAACTTATTTCAAAGTCAAGAATCTTGGGGTCTTGATGGTCACAATGTCTTTGCAATCACTTCATCACAGGCCCAGCATGAGGCATGATGGGCAAACCGAAAGCCTCAGACAGACTTTGAGCCATTCTGCCTGCACAAGTCCTGTACAGTGACTCGGCAGCGTTCAGCAGGGATCTTGGCCTGGGCGTGGGTTCCCATGACAGCTTGGTGATTATCTCACTGCCCCCAAAGTCCCTTCCCTCCCTGGGCCTTTGTTTCCCCCACTGCAAGAGAAGACTAGACTGCCCCCAGCTCTAGCTCTCCTGTTCTGTTTTGGTGCAGGTACTCTACGCCTGATCAGAAGCGGGGCCAAGTCACAGCAGCCCTTGTGTGACCACTGACCACTGAGTGCTCTTCCCCACCTCTAGCCAGCTGGTGGCCTGGCAAGCCTGGCCTCAGTGCCCCTCAGCTCTGAGAGCTCTGGCTCTCCTTTAAAATTCAACATCCTACCAGGCATTGATGTCCTTGACCACACTAGTTTCCCAGGCCTGCTGCAGTGGGCTATTCAAGCCAACTGTCTGAGCAGTGGTGCTTACTTTGGCATGAAGGGTGACTCTAATGGGTAACTCAGGTCCGCGACGACAGCTCCAGCCTGCCATCCTTTGCTTAGGCCAGGCCAACGTGATCTGTATGGTAAAACTCCTGGCCCCTGCCACTGATCTTTACTACCTACCCATGGGTGAAAGTTGTGTGACAAGGATGCTGGACTTGAGCCAAGCTGGGCCCAGATACAAGGCCAAGAATAAAGAGTGATTACCACAGGAAATCAGGAGCTCAGATCTCCATGACTAGCAAAAGCCGCTTTTGCCTCCTGGTAGCAGAGTTTCCCTTAAGTGGTATGAGAACTAATTGTATGTCCCCTCCCCAGAGGTGATGAGACACTCGTGATACATTCAGAGAGCCCTGGTTGGGCCAAAGGGCTATCAGTGGATTGTGTCCTTCAAGGAAACCTCAGCCAGTCTGTCCCGCAAGGTCTGCAGAGGGAAGAAACCAAAATACCCTAAGCCTCATCCCTCTCCCTGCTGTTCCTCAGAGTCCCATGATCCTGAGGCAGGCTGAGATATGGGTGGTAAGGCTAGAGCACTGCGTTTCCTGGCATCTGCACAACAGCTGCAGTGAGGTGCAGTTCTAGAGCTGGCAGGGTGCTAGAAGCCAGCCAGAGGGCCCTTGCAGCACCATCTCCACAGCAGGGCAGGGCACAGGAGCTCAGGGACGGAAGGGACTTATATTCGTCCTAATGCCACTACCCACTGGGGAATGCCTGCCTTTAAGTGCACCCCTACCCACCCCACCTCTTCAGCCTCTGCTTGAACACCTCCTGTAGCCAAAATCTCACTGACTCTAACAACTGCCCTTCAGTCTTTGGGCAGTGAGTTACCAAGGTCTTCATTATACCAGGCCAAAATTTATGTCCCCGGGGACTTTATCTTCCATGTGCTTCCATGCTAGAAGCTTTGCTGACTCATTTCACTGGACTTTGTCCTTTGATGGCCACACTCCTACAAGTGGCCCATCTGTATACTTTTCTCCTCCAAATTTACCACAAGCCCCTCAAGGACAGGGAGTGTGTCTTCTATTTTAACCTCTACTCACTTCCAGTTCAACAAACATGTAAATATGATGTGTGCCTGGGTGACCAGGCTTCTGCCCCCAGGAGATGTCTGATCAATACGGACCGACTGAAAGGATTCACTGATTCGTTTCCCACTGATTCTGGAGCACAGCAGGCCTCAAGGTTCTGGGCTTGGTTCACCCATAACGTGCCCTTCATTCTCGCTGTTTACAAGCACATACCCACCTCCCAGCCTCAGAGTTTACATGCAAAGGTACAAACTTTACCCACACTAAATCCTTTACCTGCATAATTTTTGATATCTAAAGGTGCTGCTGAGATATCGAGAACTTATGTTCCAGGAATATGTGGCTATAGGCAGAAGGGTTTCTTCACTGCATATCAACCCCTACAGAAGGCTGGCCCCTAAAGTGCTCCCAGTTTTGAGGAGCCAGCTCTGGAGCTTCAGTTTCTTCATCTGTGAAATAGGGAGAAAAATGTCTACCTCATAGGGTTGTGATGAAGATTCACTAAAGTCTGAATGGGTGGTAATCTGAGTGGTAACTATTATCTCAGCTAAACAAGAAAATTATCAACACGAAATCACAGCTGTCAGCTGTGACTATTTCAAATGCCTCCCCTCCAAAGGATTAGGCATGTTATGTGTAATGGGTGTAGAGGGATGGGCAAAGAGCCTTAAAGTAGTAAGTGACACTCAAGTGCCCGTGCTGTGACCATGTTTCTCCAGCTGGAAGCCATTTCATCTCTAGAAAACAGGTCTTGGCTTAATTCCCAAGAACAGCCACCGTGGAGACTCCTGGAGCTAAATGACTTGGCCTGTGGTGGGCACACCAAGGAAGGGACTGTGGCTGGCCCAGGCCCCCACCTGCAGTTCAGAGCCTGAGCTTCTCTCAGGAATGCCTCACATTCTGTCCCCCTCCTCCAGGGCCTCGTTCAGCCCCCAAGGCACAGCTGTGTCTTAACTCTCCCCTTGTGACAGCTGGGCCAAAGGCAGCTGAGAAGAGGGTGAAGGGACGTGGTCATTTCTGTCACTTGGGACAGCCTACCACTGGCTGCGTAGTCAGGGTGGCCTCTGTGTCACACACTTTTCTTTCTCATCCAAGTGTGCCCCTGCCCCCTGAAGCCAAGCTTCCTAGTCGACCCAAGCTCACTGTTCCTCCTCCCCACTGAAAAACCCATTTCAAACACTGCCGAGTCACTCAGACAGTCAGATGTAACATTGGAGGTGGGTTCCTGGTAGGGAACCAAGTAGTTTCTGGAAAAACATCCGACAGTTCAAAATGGATGTGGTAGATTCTTCCCATGTGGGATCACTGTGGGCAGAACAAAAAGCTAAGGGATTCTGGCCTCATTTGTGCCGTCATGCCTTAGAGGGAGGCACAGCGTTGCCTGCTGTAGGCAAAGAGAGAGAGAGAAACCCCCCAGGCCTCAACGTGAAGGTGGGACATCATCCCTGCCCTGTGCTTCCAGTGGCTCTTGCTGAGCAGTAGCTCCACAGCCTGTCCTGCGGTGCCCAATTGTCCTAGTTTGCCCACGACTGGGGGGGTTCCCAGGACGCAGGACTTCCAATACTAAAACTGAGAACATTCAGGATAAACCCCACTGAGTTAGTCAACCGAGCTGGTCCCCAAAATAGCAAGTCTGGGCCAGAGGCCATCAGCCTCCCATCCTGATCTGGAAATGCACAAGGCACCATCTGACAGGAAAAGACCCTGGGTGGCGAGGGTCAGGCTGCTGTGAGAAGCCTCCTGAGGTGCCCTGCCCCACTTTCAGCAGCTCTGCTCCACACCTGCAGCAATTCCCTTCCTCTCAAGAAGCCTCCACACCAAGTAGAAGAAAATGAGGGAGTGGAAAGATGGTTCTAGGGTTCCTTTCCGACAGCCCATACCCCGGGATTCTCTTCACATCCCCGTGAACGCAGAGCCTCCCTGTGTTTCTTCTAGGCTCTGGGTTTCTGCCAAACAAGTCTACCTGAGGAAAACTTCCCAGTGGCTCAGGAGCCAACAGAAGGCTAGGCATACCAGCCCCCAGGGGCCAATGACACATCACACTAAGGATGCTCAAGTCTCCCAAGGCATGACTGAGATGGCATCTCTGCTTCCTGGCCTGTTTTCCAGAGTTGGCTTCTTGAATAATTGATAGAGATGCCAGGGAGTAAACCACCTTGTCTGCTGATAGCCTGAGAAGTCACGACCAAGGGTGGGTAGGTTAGGGGTCTTAAGGACATAGGATCTTAGGGCCAGGACAGCCCCATCCATCAGGAGCATGGCAGCCCCTCCCATCAAGAGCTGCTTTATTCCAGGGAATTCCCCAGGATATGTGAGAAGGCAGGCCCTGCTGACCCCACAGGGAAACCTCAGGACCTGCCTGTTGACCTGCTAGCTTTGATACAAAAAAAAAATAAGCCTATCAAGAATGCTTCTGTCAGTCCAGCATAATCCACTCTGAGGAGGATCCAGCCCCTAATGTCCCAATCCAGGGATGAGACGCATCTGTCCACCCCGCTCCTTAGACAAAGAAGCCTTAAGGAGCTCTTGGCAGGACCCTGACACTCGTGAAGCTCAACAACAAACATAAGCCAGGCACTGCGCGGCTGGAACACCAGAGAATTCCTGCCAGGGATGGACTCTGGACCGACTCTACACTCATCCATTCCCAGAGCAGAGGAACCAAAGGCCTTGGGCACCAGCACCATGGTCTCCATTCTGCAACCACCTGTGGGCCATGCAGCCTGGGGGACAGGCTGAGGAGGGCCTAGTGCTCTCGTGCTTGGCCAGGACTACCCGGCCCACCTCCATGCCATCCCATTTCCCCAGCAGGCCCAGCTGCCTGTCTTCTCTTCCGGGCTTCTGTGGAGCAGCTCTGCTGCTGAACAGGGCTGGAGAGCTGCAATTACAGAGACAGCATAAGAGCTCCTTTGGGAAGGAGCCACCCTGCTGCCAAGGCTTTTGACGTCCTAAACTCAAACAAGAAGCACAAAGAAAGGGGGTGAGGGTGGGAGAGAACAGGGAGGAACTTGCTCAATCAAAAATATCACATCCTGAAGGAGGGGAAATACTAACCCCTTCTCAAAGGTATAGATTTGCATCAAGGGGGGAGCAAGAGGCTAGCTGTTAAGATGCTCCCCTGGCTTTGGGAGGGAGGGTGTAACTGACCACCCCTCCCCAACCCTCCGCTGACTCCCTCTCTCCTAAGACCTCCAAGAGCACTCACTCAACGTGTCCCAATCATTTGGACATTTGAGGGGAGACTATTTCATATTGTTTAGTATTTCCTGTCCATGTGTTATCTTCCCTTCCACATGGTAAATTTCTCAAGGCCAAAGAATTTGCGTGCTGTGAGGCTTCAATGCTTTCCCCAACAGGGCCTAGCAGAGTGCTAATGAAAATTGCTTATGGGAGGAAGGGAGAGAGGGAGGAAGGAAGGAGAGAAGGACTTACTGTTTTGCATGGAGATAATCCCTAGCAGTAGCTGCTCCCACCCAAGCTGAGCTCAGAGCACAAGGCTGGATAAGAAGCCATGACAGAGCAGGTGGCAGGTGCTCTGGCCTCTCCCCTTCAGCTGTTTTGGTATCTGAACTCAGGCTGTCCTGCCATCCACCCCTCTTGTTTTCCATCTGTACTCAACTGTCCATGCTGGACTAGCCCATGAAGGAGACCCATTGGAGGATATACTAGGCTTTGGGGAAGAAAAGAGACATGGCAAGAAAAAAATGAAGGCAGGAAGAACGCAGACTATCTTATCAAACGTGAGCCAAGAAGAACTCAAGTACTTATGGGAATAATGCACTGTGAAACCAGGACACTCTTTGCCAAATTGAGGACATAGGGCTGCCAAGTTCACAATGTACCTTTCCAAGTTGAGGACTCAAATAATGTGTAACCCAGAAAAGTATACCCTTTCTGGAGTCCCCTAGGCTGGAGACACGGGAGCCAAATAGGGACTAGTCAATCCTGTGGCTTCCCAGACAACCTTCCCACAGAGCACTTGGCAAGATTCATCATCTGCCAAAAGTTCTCTACACTTTCTCTCTAGGGCTGCAGCTGGCTTATATAGCACCTTGGTGCAGATCCCCTGTGGGCAGACACAGCCCTACAGATGTATAGCTTGGCAAGTGGAACACAGGCTAGCTTTGAGCCCCTGCTTGCCCTCTGCCAGGTGCTCTTGTGCAGGGAACAACCTGCCCAACCATAGGGAGTAGTTGTGTCTCTCTCCACACCTGCTTCCAACAGAGTAAGAGAGGGACTGGGGTAAGGGGAGCACAGGAACACGGGCAGTACCTTCCCAGGGGCGTTCTTACCTCCTCATCTGTCATAATGGAGAAGTAGAAGCCAGGCATTCCCAGGGGGCAGCAAAAGGAATTCACAGGGTGCCAATAGGAGGGGAAAAAGAGAATTTTACTAAAGATGTCCAGTGGACCTGGCCCAAATTCCTTCCTAGGGCAAGTGGCCCAAGTAACAACAGCCAGCATTTGCTGAGTGCTCGCTGTCACTAGGGACCGGGCTAAGTGCTCTACATCCAGCAGCTTGGTTAGTCCTCACAAGAATCCTAAGAGGAAGCCATTGTGGCCTTAACAGATGAGAAAACTAATGACTGGAGAGGTAAACTCATTTACCCAAGGTCACAGTCAGAAAATAGTGGGCACAGAGCCCAAACCCAACAGTATAACCCCAGAGTCTGTATCTACTGAACCTCCACTTCTTGGAGCTTTGCTCCTTCTGAGGGGCAGCGCTGCCCTTCTCTGCCTTTGCTGCCCATCACTCAGAGGGCTTACACTGGCTGAGACTGGATTGCATTCCCAGGGCTCTCCCCTCCAGGAATTTCCTCATCACAGTATATGTGGGGTCATGGTGCTTAAGGCAGGAACTCCTTGCCAGTAAGATTCACTACATGAGGGATGGTCCCCACCTTCCCTGCCACCAGAAGGGTCAGGAGCACAATGGGTCAGGGAGGGCGTCACCAGGCCCTGGGGACACTTCTCTTAAGCACTCTAGCGTTGGCAGCCTGACCCACTGATGGCTTCAGGGCAGAGACCCAGACATCCCTGGATCCTGCCTGGGCAGCAGGTCCTGGGATAGGGCTTGAGGGGGGCTCTGAGGAACCAGGGAGACACATGAAGAGATGCCTCAACCTGCATTGGGGTTAGCCCTGAGGAAGACTGTGAAGCAGGTAGTTTGTTTTGGTGGCTTTTCTTTGTTTTTTAAAACCACATGATAGGTAAAGACCAACTAAGCTGGAAGGCCACGGGCTTAAACTGTTCTCCATTCTAGCAGTGACTACTTCCCACTGAAAAGAGGCTTTAGAAAATGAAACCGATTCCAAGTCCTAAACAAACGATTCTAATGGTGAAATTATAGGCAAGATGAGGAGTTCCTCTGCTTCAAGTCAAAACCTAGCAAGTACTGTCATAATAGACCCAGCTCTGCACATATACAGAAACCACCCACTCACTTGTCCTCCTGCCTCCCAAACCTCCCAGGTGGACCCCCAGGAGGGAAAAGCACAGACCTTTTAGCCACCAGATGACATGATTGTGCATTTCCTCAGAGACATCTGAAAGTAAGTTGCTTTTGACTCTTCTGTGGGATGCACATCCCCTCTCCCCAGTACTCAACATGTCCCTTTCTAGCTCTACATTTCTCCACCCAAAGGTGCCCTCCGCCCTGAATCCTCTCCAAGAAGCTCCTCCAGCGTAGGACTAAATGTCATATTCCCACTCCTCCCTCCCTTTTTCCCACCCCTCTTTGTGCCACTGTCAATGCCTTTCCCCTCTTGGAAGTCTAAGTCCCAGTGTATCTATGTTCATCTTCCACTCTGTGGCCAGAATATTTCCTGAGGACCTTATTCCCTTTACTAGCCCTTCGCAGCCCCGCCCCAGCTCAGATCTTCATCTCCACTCTCAGGAAGCAGTTTCCCATCCTGCACACCACTCTCTACTACCTTCCATTGAAAGGCTAAGCAGCATTGCCTGAAGAGTCTAATGCCTGATGCTGGCCCGAGCATCATCAGCAGTGTCATTAGCGTGGAGCTCAGGGAAGCTGGCAAAGAAGAATGGAGCAATGAGCTCAAGGATGGGACTACCTTTGGCACTGGCAGGAGGGCAGCTCTAAGGCCCAAAACAGAAAGGAGGCCTTTCCTGCCCACCCCAGTGTCCCATCTCACTAAATCGGGGCTGCACCTGGGCAGTCCGCTTCTTCACATACCCAAGATGAAAGCACTAAACCTTTGAATGGGTTTTTCGGAGGCGTGCTTGGGGGCCTGTGGCACTTCCCTCAGTGGTGCCCGGTTTGGAGACTCCTTTGGTGCTGGTGCTGGTGGCAGTGATGGACTTGCCTTCTCTCTCTGGAACATCTGATCTTTACAGAAAAGGCCTGAGTCCATTTCAAAAGAGGGCGATAAAAGGTCTAAGGCAGGAGGACACTTAGGCTTGAAATCAGGTGCTGTTGGCCGGCTGTGGCACGTTTCAGCATCAAGACTGAGTAAGGCCCACCACGAGGAGTCGGGCCCATACTTCGGTAAGGACCGAGGGGGTAAGGGCCGAGGGGTCAGTTCCAGTTCTGCACGGAGAGAGGGCTTTTGGGAGGGTTCTGGATACCTAAGTGTAGGTCCTGGGGACACGTAGGCACCTTCTGAGGGTCTTTGGGCGGGCTGTTTATAGATGGGCTCTGGCATGACAAACGCAGATCTGTGGGGCCTCTCAGGCACTGCTCGAAATGTCACACGGTGAACTGACTGTACTGACTGTCCCCTTGGGGAGATGGTGACCCTGCGGCCCACCTCGCTGTCTCCTCGGATTGAGGACTTCATGCTGGACTCCATTTCTGATGACACTAAGATCTCTGAGGAGGGCTTGGTTTCCGTGTAGGCAGACGGCTTGCAGATACACTCTGGCCCTGGACGAACACAAACTTGGTGTTCACCATCCAAATCTTTAAGGACAGAGAGTCTGAGGGATTCCAAGTTCATTTTCCTATGCAGTGCCTTGGGTTCGGTATTCCCTGAGCTGTGATGACCCATTTCAGACTCTTGACCGGGGATCCTTCTCCGGGCTCTCTGACAGTTGGCAGAGATGTGGCTGCTGGCATGTTTTGGGCTAGAGGGTCTCGTTGGAGATCTCATCTCAGCAGCAGATGTCATCTCAACACCCGGACTTGCTCTCAAACTCTTTCGGATGGGCTCAGTTTGAAATGCTTTATCCTTTGGGCAAACCAAAGTCCTGTGGGAGAATCTGACCCCTTGTGGGTACTGGACCTTGGAGGGTGGATCTTCTTCTAAGATCTGTAAATTATCCTTCTGGTCTATAAAACTCAACCGGCGAGATTTCCTATCTGCGGTTAATGAGTAGCGATTACTGCTATCACACCCTGACTTGCTCTCAACCCCCCTTTGTGTTGATTCGTGTCTGGATGGACTGACATTCCCTGGCATCTGGGTGGCGTGAGAAGCTGATGTCTGAGTTTGCTGGACCTTCCTTGCAAGAGAAGGATGGCGGTATACTTCTGGTTTTGAATGGGCTTCAGTTCCCCTAGGAATGGATGCTCCAGAGAAGCTGGGCCCTGACTCGGGGGAGACAGATCGAGAATACTCTGACACCAAATTGGGAGTGATAGGATGCCCAGGGTCGGCTCTTCGATGGGATGATGGGCTCAGGGAGACTGTAGTGCTTGGCTGGCTTGAGGCAAGAATGTACCAATGTCCCCGCTGAGGGGTTGTGTTAGTAACCTGAGACTCCTCCTGTGCTGAAAGCACTATCTTAGACCCAGTCTTGTTCATCTTGACCATCTGATAGACTGTTCTCCTCTGTGTAGATCCCATATTTTCCTGACTGGCTTTTATCAAGGATCCTAATGAAACCTATTTAAACTCCATTTTAAAAGCTGCTGTCCTTGCACTCCCACATAAGTGGATGTTGTTCTAAGAGTATCTCAAGTAGCCTCCTTAGCTATCTGCCTGGTGATGTCACAAAGGAAGGAGCTTCCTATTAAGCATCCTGGCATAGAGCCAGAATTCTTCAGAGACTCTCAAGCAATTACTTGCAAGGAAACCCAACTGGTCTTTGGAGTTGACGCCACCAAAGCTTTGGCCATGTTCTTAGCAAAAAATGAGGATTTCCTCACGTTTAGGGAAGGCTCCAGACCCTTCCTCACTCTCCCCAGATTCTAAGAATTTTCAGAAATTCATCCAAAGAAGGAAATTTGCCCAAATATCCTACCCACTAAGCAAAGCTACTGAAATCAATCACGCTGTGTTAGTCGCGGTTTTAATAAGGTACAAGGTACCAAGTTGTCCCAATTTGGTGTGAAACCAGACTGTATACAAGTAAAAAAATAGAGCTCCAGCCTTTTCCAGGTTTTGTCGGTGGTTTGGTAGACCCTGAGGGAAAAATCAGCATTCTCAAACCAGAAATTCTCACATGAGTAAATTCACACAGGAGTGAGTGTAGAATTGTTGAAGGGATGTGGAGTTAACATTGGTTTTAACCACAAATGACTAGTTGAGCATCTTGGACAAGTTACATGACTTGCCTGAGCCTTGGTTTCTTCATTTGGATACCACTGCCCAGTAGGTGGGTGTTACACAATGTATGTTATTCTCACGATCCTCTCCTCTCAGCTATCCTAATCATCTGGACTCCAGTTCTTTCTTGATTTGAAGAGTGACTTTCCAATTTGGATGAGCATTTCGGACAAGAAAGACATGGTCATCTTACTTTCCCTTTCATATACTGCCAGGCACAGACCCTTACTCTATCCAACATTCTACTACTGACTCTGAAAGGGTCACTGTGGTTATAGCATGGTCAGATTCATTGTTTCGGGATCTTTAAATTCAGCCTTGATTAGAAACAAGGTTGAAATGAAAATCCACATTTTTGAGTAACAGGAATCGCTAAAGACTGAGGAACTTGGTGCCACAGGCGTAAGTCGTTAAAATATAAAACACTCAGCTTACCATTTTATCTGATTTTATAGAAAAAGATACAAGTGGGAGAATATTTACAAGTCATGCATCTTGAAGATGCTGGGGGTAAGCCAGGCTGAAGTGAAGATTGTTCTTATTGGTTTATACTTTGACATCTTATCATCATAAAATTGACACAAGCTGACTTCAACAAAGCTTCCCTATGAGATTCTACTGTAAATATGATGGTTTATTGATATATAACCTATAACCATGAGACTATAATGCTTATTTGGCTTCTAAGTTGGTTAACAGAAAATGTGAATTTCCCCATCAAGGTTGTCTGCTTTCATTTTTCTGATCTTATTAAAATCAGCTCATTTTGAATAATTTTTTATATTCTCTTAATATTGAGGAAAATATATTCTTTTTTTCCAGCATTCAGTTTCAGTAAAAAAGGTGATTTTAGCACAAATCTCACAAAGCACAGCACAGGATCTTGACATTTTTCTCTCATGAATAGTCTAATTCCAATCAATCCACGTCTGAGAAACAAATGTGTCCTGAGGGTGATCCCCATTTCTCTTTGCTCTCCTTACTGGCAGGGCTGTGATGAAGATAAAATGTGATGACAGATGTAAAAGCTACAGTATACTGTTTTAGTTTGAGTGAAAGGCACCCAGTGAGGTACAGGTGTGCGAGGGATGGCCACTTGATGTGGTAGCCAGTCTCCAACACGGCCCCCAGTGAGCCTCACCTCCTGGTATTCATGTTTTTGTGTAGTCACCTCTCATTCTGAATCAGGAGTTCCCCTGTGTGACCAACAGAATATAGCATATATGACAGTTTGTGACTTCTGGAGCTACATCATAACAGCACTACAGCTTTTGCCTTGGTCCCTTGGATTGCTCACTCTCGGGGAGCCAACTGCCATGTGCTGAGGACACTCAATGGGAGACGTCTGTGGAAAGGAACTGAGGTCCCTAGACAGAGGCCAAGACCAATTTTCTAGTTATGTGAGTGAGCCAATTTGGAAATGCATCAAAATGCAGCCTTACGAGAGACCCTGAGCCTCAACTACTCAGCTGAGCCACTTCCAAATTGCTGACGCACACAAACTGTTAGAGATAATAAATAATTATTGCTTTTTGTTTAAGTAACAAAGTTTAACAAAGTTCTTTTCTTAATTTCTTCCACAGCAATAGATTATGCAGGACCCACTTCTCTCATGTAGACTCTCATTAACCAAGCACAGAGCCCAACATATAAATCAGAATAGCAACTTACTAATATACTTTGAGACACACAACTGTTGAGATGATTGGAAAACCAGGTCATTCTCACCCTATAGACACATTTAAGAGGCACAAAAGTTGGTGAACATGGAATTGGATCAAGAGGTTAGCTTGATGAGCCACAAGAGGGCAACACCTGCCAGAGAGCTCTAGGCATACCTAGTGCCCCCCAAACACCTACCCACAATGCATGAGTTGGACAGCCCCAGCGTCTGGCTCCTAAAGCTTCATTTTCCTATGCTTTACACTAACCATGCCTTTCTGTTAAACAGCTTTTCTTCATATGAGTTCTAATTTTGATTAAGCTTATGGTTATTTCATTATAATGACATTCTAGTCCTGCCTCCCATTCATTTGACTTTTAAGTATTCCTAAACCCTTTCTACTCCACAATGAAAACTGCTTTACAGAGAATTATAAAAAGTTGACTTCACCTCAAAGGACCACTTCACTATTTTAATAAGCATCTTTCCAAATCTCTCTCTATGCATATACCACATACAGACATCTATTCATAAATTTTCATAAATGGGATCCTATTATATGTACTAGCATACTACTACTAGCATTATTTCATAATATGTTATGGATACCTTTCTGTGTCAATAAAACTATGTCTATGACATAATTTCTATATCTTGTGGTTGCTCCATAATTTTTAGGAAGTATTGAAGTAAAATATACATATGGTAACATTTTCATCTTAACCATTTTTAAGTGTAAAGTTCAGTGGTATTAAATAGACTCACGTTCTTGTAAAACTATCACCATAACTCTTCTCATCTTGTAAATTTACCATTTGAACCTTTTTAAAATGTGCAATGCATTGGTCTTAAGTATATTAACAATGTTGTGCAACCATCACCACTAACAATTTCCAGAACTTTTTCAACATCCCAAAAACTCCATGTGCTTCAATAACTGCCTTCTCCCATCCCCTCAGCCTGACAACTACTATAATACTTTCCATTATTTTGACTACTCCAACCTCATATAAGTGGATCATACGGTATTTTCTTCTTGTGATTGGCTTATTTCACTCAGCATCATATCCTCAAGGTTCATCTATATTGTAACACATTGCAGAATTTTTCCTTTTTAAGGCTAAATAATATTCCATTTTATTTACTACATTTTGCTTATCCATTCATCCACTTGATGGACACTTTGAGTTGCTTCCACTTTTTATCTATAATGCTGCTATGAACAAGTAATCTGTTCAAGTCCCTGTTTTCCATTGTCTGGCTGTTCTATTATTGTGAATGGGTTTCTGAAGTCTCCAATTATTATAGAACTATCTGTTTCTTCTTCCAGTTCTGTCACTGTTCACTTTATATATTTTGATGTTCTTCACTAGATGCATAAATATGTCTTCTTTCTGTATTGAACCTTTTATTAATATATGTCCTTCTTTGTCTCTTGCAACCTTTTAATTTAAAGTCTACTTTGTCTGGTACTAACACAGGTACCTGTGCTCTCCTTTGGTTACTATTTGCATGGATTATCTTTTTCCATCTTTTCACTTTCAACCTGTTGGTGTCGTTGGATTACAAGTGCACCTCTCAACAGTGTATATTTGAATCATGTGCTTTTATGCATTCCGCCAATTTCTGTGTTTGTTTTAGAGAGCTTGATTCATTTACATTTAAACTAAGTACTGATACACAGTTCTTATTCCTGTCCTGCTATTTGTTTTCTGTATGCTTTATAGCTTTTCTACACTACTGTCTTGTGATTAGTTGATTTTCTGTCTCTGTAGTGAAATGTTTAAATTCCTTTCTCATTTCCTTCAGTGTATATTCTATAGCTATTTTCTTTGTGGTAACCATGGGAATTACATTTAGCATTGCTAAACTTGTAACATTTTCATTTGAATTTATACCAGCTCAACTTCAGTCGCATTAAAAAACTGCTTCTTTACAGCTCATCTTCACCCCTTTCAGCTGTTGTCACAAAATTACATCTTTATACATAGTGTTCCCCAAAACATAATCATTTTAAATGCACTAATCTCTTAAACTATGTAAAAAAAATTTTTGGAGTTACATAGCATTACAGTAATACTAGCTTTTATACTAGTAACTGCTGTTTTCTTTCTTTAAATGTATTTACCTCTTAAATAGTGTGGGAAGTAAAAAGTACAGTTACAAATCATTGTTATAATAATACTAGTTTTTAAACTTGCCCATGTACTTACCTTTAGTGAGAGCACTTTTTCTCCATATGGCTTTGAACTACTGTCTAGTGTCCTTCATTGCACCTTCTAGGACTCCCTCAAGCGTTTCCTGCAGGGCGACTCCAGTCGTCACAAAACTCCTTCAGTTTTTATCTGGTTTTCTCTTCATTTCTCCCTCATTTTGAAGGGCAACTTTTGCTGATACAGGATTTTTGATTGGCCAGTTTTTTCTTTTAGCACTTTGAATATATTGGCTCAGTGTTTTCTGGCCCTTTAACTTTCTGATGAGAAATCTGCTCATTTCTTATTGAGGATCCCTTGTATGTAAAAATTCACTGTTCTCTTTCAAGATTGTATTTTGGAAGTTCAATTATAATGTGTCTCAGAGAACAGACTGGTGGTTGCCATAGGGGAAAAGGGTGGGGAGAGTGGGTGAAATAATTGAAGTGGGAAAAATTAGTGAGAATGTTCAATATCTTAATATGAGTGATGGTTCCTTGAGTATATTTTACACATGTTAAAATTCATCTACCTGTACACTAAGATTTGTGCATTTCATTGCATGTGCCTCAATTTATTTGTATTTTATATTTGTATTTATTTATATTTTATATACAATATTTAAAAAATAATTATAATGTATCTTGGTGTGGGTCTCTGTGAAATCATCCAACTTGGAGTTTGAGTTTCCTGAATGTTTATATCCATGTATTTCATAAAATTTGGCAGGTTTTCAGCCATTATTTCTTCAAATATTCTCTTTCCCCCTTTCTCTCTTCTTCTAGGATTCCCAGGCTGCTATGTTGAGTCGATTGACAGTATTCCATAGGTCCTTTAGGCTATGTTCACTTTTCTTTAATCTTTTCTCTTTCTGTTCCTCAGGCCTGGTAATTTCCATGGTCCTATCTTCAAGTTTGCTGATTCTTTCTACTCATTGCCCAAATCTGCCTCTGAATCCCTCTAGAGAATTTCTCATTTCAGTTACTGTTCTTTTTGGCTCCAGAATTTCTGTTTAGATTTACTGTATTTTTATTGATATTTCCATTTTTTTCACACTTCACTTTCTTGATGCCCCACATCTTCTGTTAGTTCTCTGACCACCTCCTAAAATTGTTTTAACATCTTTGTCTAGTATATATGTTATCAGGTATCTATCAGGGACTGTTTCTTGATTTATTTTTTACTATGAATGGGCTATACTTCCCTGTGTGTGTGTGTGTGTGTGTGTGTGTGTGTGCATACACGCACGCATGCTCGGCTTGTGTTTTTATTGTTGTTGTACCTGACTAATGCCGCTGTAACTCTGGAAATCAGATTCTCCTTCTTTGCTGCTATTTTTGCTTAAAATTGTAGGCTGTCTCTGTGCAGAGGATCAGCCTGAGATATAAACTTAAGGTCACCTCTGGTCTTTTTCTGAGCTTGCCCTGGGCAGGCACAGTCACTTTCTATTTTTCCCCATATATGCAATTGTTTTTGAAAGCCCCAGCCTTTAACATCTAGCTCCCAAAAGAGGAAAAAGTGGAAAATGAAGTGAGGGAAGGAGATGCTGGCTTTTTAAATCTCATGGGAGTCATTTCAGCTGGAGGTGGAGGGGCTTGCAGCAGTGGGGGAGGTACAATAACAAAAGCAGTTGCCCTGTCTGCAGCTTTGTGATCTAAAGCAGCAATCTGTGATCTAAAGCAGCAATCAATGCCCAGAGTAAAAATCCCTTGGTATTTGGAGGACAGGGTCCTTTTCGCCCATCTTGCCTCTCACAAGCTGTGTCATGCTGCTCTAAAAATACATGCACAACTACCCTACCTGCCACATGGCTGGGGGTGGGGGATGAGCAGCTGCTAAGAGCTGAAATTGACCAAAATTAACCATCCAACTCTTTCCCTGGGAGTTGCAAGCCTTTAACAGACTCCAGAGTCCCAAATAAGACACATTCTGCCAGTGTATTGCTGACTAGAGTGGAAACAGATACCTGGTACTTCCTACTCCACCATCTTCCCAGAATCCTCCCTGTTCCATAATTTAAAAAACCCGTCCTTTGTTGCTGGTTATATCGGTTGTTTCCTATTATATTATATATATGTATATTATATATGTTGTGTGTGTGTGTATATATATGTATATAAAATGTAACATTCCTTATGTAAATATCTCTGTGTACAGTGTACAGTCCAATTTTCTCCTTAGGACAGTGGTCTTCAGTCCTGGCTGCACATTAGAATCACTTGGATAATTTTTAAAAGCCCATGCTGTATCGAAGGATTAAAGGTGGCAGCATAAGAGGTGAGACAGAGACCTCCTCCCAAAACCATATATAATAAGAAAATAGAGTTAATATCACTAATCATGAAAGATACCACAAAAATAGAAAATTACAGACCAATATCCCTGATGAACAGACATGCAAAAATACTCAACAAAATACTAGCAAACCGAATTCAAAAATACATCAAAAAGATAATCCATCATGATCAAGTGGGATTCATCCCAGGGATGCAAGGATGGTACAACATTAAAAAATCCATCAACATCATCCAGCATATCAACAAAAAAAAGGACAAAAACCACATGATCATCTCCATAGATGCTGAAAAAGCATTTGACAAAATTAAACATCTATTCATGATAAAAACTCTCAACAAAATAGGTATAGAGGGCAACTACCTCAACATAATAAAGGCCATATATGACAAACCCACAGCCAACATTATACTTAACTGCAAGAAGCTGAAAGCTTTTCCTTTAAGATTGGGAACAAGACAGGGATGCCCACTCTCCCCACTTTTATTCAACATAGTTCTGGAGGTCCTAGCCATGGCAATCAGACAACACAAAGAAATAAAAGGCATCCAGATTGGCAAGGAAGAAATCAAACTGTCCCTGTTTACAGATGACATAATACTGTACATAAAAAACCCTAAAGAATCCACCCCAAAATTACTAGATCTAATATCTGAATTCACCAAAGTTGCAGGATACAAAATTAATACACAGAAATCTGTTGCTTTCCTAGACACTAATGATGAACTAGCAGAAAGAGAAATCAGGAAAACAATTCCATTCAAAATTGCATCAAAAAGAATAAAATACCTAGGAATAAACCTAACCAAGGAAGTGAAAGACCTATACCCAGAAAACTATGGGACACTCTTAAGAGAAATTAAAGAGGACAATAATAAATGGACATTTATCCCATGCTCCTGGCTAGGAAGAATTAATATTGTCAAAATGGCCATCCTGCCTAAAGCAATCTACAGATTCAGTGCAATCCCTATCAAAATACCTACAGCATTCTTCAATGAACTAGAGCAAATAGTTCTAAAATTCATATGGAACCACAAAAGACCCCGAATAGCCAAAGCAATCCTGAGAAGGAAGAATAAAGCAGGGGAATTATGCTCCCTGACTTCAAAAGCCACAGTAATCAAGACAATTTGGTACTGGCACAAGAACAGACCCATAGACCAGTGGAACAGAATAGAGAGTCGAGATATAAACCTAAGCATATGTGGTCAATTAATATACGATAAAGGATCCATGGATATACAATGGGGAAATGACAGCCTCTTCAACAGCTGGTGTTGGCAAAACTGGACAGCTACATGTAAGAGAATGAAACTGGATTATGTCTAACCCCATACACAAAACTAAACTCAAAATGGATCAAAGACCTGAATGTAAGTCATGAAACCATAAAACTCTTGGAAAAAAATATAGGCAAAAATCTCTGGGACATAAATATGAGCGACTTCTTCATGAACATATCTCCATGGGCAAGGGAAACAAAAGCAAAAATGAACAATTGGTACTATATTAAACTAAAAAGCTTCTGTACATCAAAGGATACCATCAGTAGAACAAAAAGACATTCTACAGTATGGGAGAATATATTCATAATTGACATATCTGATAAGGGGTTGACATCCAAATTATATAAAGAGCTCATGCACCTCAACAAACAAAGAGCAAATAAGCCAATTAAAAAATGGGCAGAGGAGCTGAACAGACAGTTCTCCAAAGAAGAAAATCATATGGCCAACAGGCACATGAAAAGATGCTCCACATCCCTAATCATCAGAGAAATGCAAATTAAAACCGCAATGAGATATCACCTCACACCAGTAAGGATGGCCAACATCCACAAGACAAACAACAACAAATGCTGGCGAGGATGTGGAGAAAGGGGAACCCTCCTACACTGCTGGTGGGAATGTAAACTAGTTCAACCTTTGTGGAAAGCAATATGGAAGTTCCTCAAAAAACTAAAAATGGAAATACCACTTGACCCGGGAATTCCACTCCTAGAAATTTACCCTAAGGATGCAGCAGCCCAGTTTGAAAAAGACATATGCACTCCTTTGTTTATCGTAGGACTATTTACAATAGCCAAGATATGGAAGCAACCTAAGTGTCCATCAGTAGATGAATGGATAAAGAGGATGTGGTACATATACACAATGGAATATTATTCAGCCATAGAAGAAAACAAATCCTACCATTTGCAACAACATGGATGGACCTAGAGGGTATTATGCTCAGTGAAATAAGCCAGGCAGAGAAAGACAAGTATCAAATGATTTCACTCATCTGTGGAGTATAAGAACAAAGAGAAAACTGAAGGAACAAAACAGCAGCAGACTCACAGAATCCAAGAATGGACTAACAGTTACCAAAGGGAAAGGGACTGGGGAGGATGGGTGGGAAGGAAGGGGTAAGGGGAATAAGGGGCGTTACAATTAGCACACGTATGTGATGGTGGTGGGACACGGGAAAGGTAGTATATACAGAGAAGACAAGTAATGATTCTATAGCATCTTACTGAGCTGATGGACAGTGACCATAATGGGGTATGTGGGGGGAACTTGATAATAGGGGGAGTCTAGTAACCATAATGTTGTTCAAGTAATTGTATATTAACCATATCTGAAAAAAAAAATTCTTAAGGTAACCAAAAATTGGTAACAACTAAAACCAATAGAATTCAGATTAAATTACTGAGTATTCATTTAAAAAATTTCATAGACTATGATGGAAGGTAGGGTGAAATGTGGGGAAGTATAGATGATTGGCTACAAACTGGCCAAAAACTGATCAGTGCTCAAGCTGGGTGATAAGTACACTGTTTTATCTTTTATATACTTTAAATTTTCTATAATGAAAAGTTTTAAAATGTGGAAATATAAAAACCTACAATTTTTTAAAGCAGTTTAAAATAATAAGGGTGATATCTTTTTTTAAAAAATCTCTTAGCTCATTAGTTGGATTGGCAAACACTTATTGTGTGTTGTAAAAGTGCCTGATGTAGAAATATGATGGCAAACATGTAGCAAATAATGTAATGCAGTTGCCTCCAAACACTTGCTCAACACCCTACCGAAAAATCTGAAACATCATGAACTCCCAGTGTATGTATACTTTCCTCTCCTTCTCCCATACTATATATATTTTTGTGTATATACATATGTACACATACATAAATTATATATCTAACCCTGAATGCATGCACACAACTTTCACCAGTAATATTGCAGTACTTCGACTAAGCTATATTTCACATAATCTATTCAATAATTCCATTTTTGCTGATCTCTCATCAGATATGGTTCATAAAATTGATCACTGACATCTTTAAAAACAAATCTAATGTAACTAAGGATGGGAGAAGTATAGGCTCTTAAGTTTTGTTGTTTCTTATGCTTACATTACAAATATGTTCAACCTATGGTTTCTTGCAGGAATTTTTAGAGCCAACTGTCCATTTTGTGAGGCTTTACTTTGTTAAAACCAGGAAATAGAGTTAATAAATCTATGCAATAAACATGGGAAACTTCTATACTTTGCAAAGTTCTGAAAATTGGAGGGAGGGTGCCATTGTCAATTCATCTAGACCCTGAAACATGCACTTTGTCACGATACCTCACTTACCATGCCTGGCATGAAATCAATCGTCATACAGAACAAGCTGCTAATCTCAATCAATACATAAGATATTAAGAGCACTTAATTCCACATTTTGTATACAAGTAAACAGATTTTAATATTTTATTCCTTCACCCCAGTAGATTATTTTGAGTACAAGGCACTTTGAAGACCACTGGTCTAGTAAAACATATAAGTATCTGTTGACAAAAAAATAATGAATTAAGCAAGCGCTACAAGAGGAATAGTACTAGATGTTCTGGAGGGGCACACAGAAGAGAAACTGAACTCACTGTGAGGGTGAGGATGTTGAACAATGAAAGTGATGTTGAATGGAGACCTAAAGAATAGGTAAGAGATTGGATTGGGTGGGATAGAGTAAGAGAAAATGATGTTCCAAGCAGAATGAATATATGTACAAGTGAGATGAAGTTTGTAAGCTTTCTCACTTATGTTAAAGACATTAATGATTCACATAATTCAATAAAACTGAATTATTACTGTCTATAATCAATGTTTTTCTTTTCTAAGGTATTTTTTAAAAGCCTACCCTCATTACTACTGTAAGCCATCTAATACCACTTAACTTTGCCGGACTACTGGGATATCTGTATCGCCTTGAAAAGTTTAACCCAGACTAAATGACAGATTTAGGGAAAAACTGCTCTAAAAATTTAATGACATAGAGCTCTAGTAAAGACTTCAGAATATGTGCTTCTTCTGGATTAAAAAAGATTTATCCCCAGTATAGTATAGGAAAGTAAAACACAAAATGGACAGATGCAACCTATCCAAGTAACCTCATATTCACATTTGCTGTTAAGATGGGTTATAAATTTTTTATCTGCCAATTATTTCAAAGCTATAAAATATATCAGCTCCATCTTTCTAAAGAGATTCTCTGATTAATCTCAGAAATTCTAGTATGTCACTAGAAAATATTTAATCTCTTGGGGGACATTCAAGTTTAGATAAAGGAGTAAAACATAGCTTTTTACACTAAAGGTTCCAAATTATTGCAACTTTTAATTGACAATAGACTAATTTAGTAAAAACAATTATAAAGTTTTGATTCTTAAGGTTTAATAAACTGAAACAAAATTCTTTATGTGATCCTTTAAAAAGTATTTATAGACTACAACAGAGGTCTTTCTCATTCAAGGTGATTTTTGCCATTTTTGAATTATTATTTTTCTTTCAAAACATTACATGTTGTTTTAACTACTAGGGCAGTAGCTACATATTTCCCATTTTTAAGCCTAAAAGCAAAAACTTACCCCAAATACTGCTTTCAAAAGCTTTTAAGTTACTAATTATAACTATATTTTGTTATATAACTATAAAAGGATTAGTTTTGTCCATTTGATCCTTTACTTACCTAAGTAACTGGTTATCTCAAGCTAGTTCCTGAACTGAGTTTACCAAAATGAACTCTGTAAAATAAAGAGCTTGGATAGAAAAGTTATCTATCTCTACAGTGTCTTCCAGTATTGCTTCTTGTAACTAAGTGATATGATTTTCTTTATAAATAACAAAATAACTAAAAGTGTTAAAAAGTACTTTTTATTTTACTCTAAGGGTTTTTTGGTTTGGTTTGGTTTTTTGGTTTTCTTAACCTGTTAAAGATACTTTACATAAATAAGCCAGCCATTTTATATCTGAATAAAAATACATTAATAGCTATTGCACAGAACACAGTATAAATGATGAATTCTCTGATTTAAGGCAAAATAATGTTTTTCAACTTTAATTTTGCTAGTTTTACTTCAAATCCAAAACTTGTCTTCTCAATTAGCCACTTTATCATTTGAAGTTTTTCTAGTTAATATGGGTATTGAAATTAAAACTGCTTCCTTTCCATATGGAAAAGGACACATCTACTTACTATCATCTTTATATAGATTACATTTTTTAAAAAACCTTGAATGGCAAATGTTCATGGTGGTTCTAAACCAATGACTTTTTTAAATGGGCGTTCACTAATGTTTAAATGTGGGTTTCTTTAATTCTGTAACTGCATTTGTAAAGATCAGAATTGTCCAAACAGAATTAGTCGGATGCTGAGATAAATTCTTCCACTTCGGTAAACATTTCCATTCTATTTTAAGCAGGAAGTTTTAAGTGTCTTTATAAATAGTGTTTAAAAATGACCTAACCCTTTTCCTATGATAGTTTGGGTTACAAACACTAGGAAGAAGAAATACTCTTAAGATGTTAATACTGTTTTATCTCTGGGTAGTGGTATTACATGCCATTTTTTACATTTCCCAAAAGCATTATTACAAGTAAGCGGAATGTATTTCAAAATTAGATTTTGAAAAGCTTATAAAGTGTGGGACATCAACACAATCCACTTCTGCAGGAGATATGTTAAATGCCTTTTTCCTAGGTACAAGCTAGGGAAACATTCTACCAGGAAGAATGTTTTGACTGGGTGTCTGCTAGGTTAGATGACGTTTATTTTCCAGGCCCTTCTTAGGCTTTTGAGAAAATCCAAGAAGCGAGTTTGAACTTAATTGCAGTGAATCTTGTAGCAGTAAACTTTTTCGGAGGCCAGAGAAACACCTTTCATTACAACTATCCGCAGAATGGCAAAAGACTCCCAGGTTTACCAATGTTTTCAAACTTGTTCATACTGTCCTTTGTCATTATTTCAGAACAATTTCATTTAGAATGAAACGCAATTGGAGGGAGGGGCGGAAGATGGCGGCGTGAGTAGAGCAGCGGAAATCTCCTCCCCAAACAACATATATCTATGAAAATATAACAAAGACAACCCTTCCTAGAATAAAGACCAGAGGACACAGGACAATATCCAGACCACATTCGCACCTGAGAGAACCCAGCGCCTCGCGAAGTGGGTAAGATACAAGCCCCGGCACGGAGGGAGCCGAGCGCCCCTCCCCCCAGCTCCCGGCGGGAGAAGAATAGGCAGAGCGGGAGGGAGACGGAGCCCAGGACTGCCGAACACCCAGCCCCAGCCATCCGGGCCAGAGTGCAGACACAGTACGTTGCCCAGGCCCTGGATGCTAGGGAAACAGGGTAGCAAGAACAGTGAGCGGGCACTGGAGGCCGGGTGCCGGAGGACATAAGAAAAGCGCGCGACCATTTTTTTTTTGCTTTTTTGCTGTTTTGTTTTGGTGAGCGCTTTTTGGAAGTCTTAAAAGGATAGGGACCCCAATACTAGGGAAACAGGGCAGCAAGACCGGTGAGCAGAGGCCTGAGGCTGGCACCGGAGAATAAAGAAAAACGGGCAACCACCTTTTTTTTTTAATTAAAAAAAAATTTTTTTTTTTTTTAAATAAAAAAATTTTTTTTTCTTGGTGGTCGTTGTTTTGTTTTGCCGGGTGCTTTTTGGAAGTCTTAAAGGGGCAGGGCGGGTCACTTAATCCAGAGGTAGGGAATCCAGAGATCTCTGGGCACCCTAACCCCTGGGCTGCAGGGAGCAGGGAGTCCCCTTACAGAGATAAATAGCCTCGCAGCCGTTCCTGCTCCAACGCAACTCCACCATTTTGGAGTAGCTGCTCAAGCCAGGCCACGCCCACAGCAACAGCGGAGATTAACTCCATAGCAGCCGGGCAGGAAGCACAAACCCTGTCTGCCCGCAGCTGCACAGCACAAGCCACTAGAGGTCGCTGTTCTCCCAGGAGAGGAGGGCCACAAACCAACAAGAAAGGAAGTCCTTCCAGCCGTCACTCGTCCTAGCTCTGCAAACTATTCCTATCACCACGAAAAGGCAAAGCTACAGGCTGACAAAGATCACAGAGACGACACCAGAGAAGGAGACAGACCTAACCAGTCTTCCTGAAAAAGAATTCAAAATAAGAATCATAAACATGCTGACAGAGATGCAGAGAAATACGCAAGAGAAATGGGATGAAGTCCGGAGGGAGATCACAGATGCCAGAAAGGAGATCGCAGAAATGAAACAAACTCTGGAAGGGTTTATAAGCAGAATGGATAGAATGCAAGAGGCCATTGATGGAATTGAAATCAGAGAACAGGAACGCATAGAAGCTGACATAGAGAGAGAGACAAAAGGATCTCCAGGAATGAAACAATATTAAGAGAACTGTGTGACCAATCCAAAAGGAACAATATCCGTATTATAGGGGTCCCAGAAGAAGAAGAGAGAGGAAAAGAGATGGAAAGTATCTTAGCGCAAGGAAGAATCAAAAAAAAAAAAAAAAAAAAAAAAGAAAGTATCTTAGAAGAAATAATTGCTGAAAACTTCCCCAAACTGGGGGAGGAAATAATCGAACAGACCACGGAAATACACAGAACCCCCAACAGAAAAGATCCAAGAAGGACAACACCAAGACACATAATAATTAAAATGGCAAAGATCAAGGACAAGGAAAGAGTTTTAAAGGCAGCTAGAGAGAAAAAGGTCACCTATAAAGGGAAACCCATCAGGCTAACATCAGATTTCTCAACAGAAACCCTACAGGCCAGAAGAGAATGGCATGATATATTTAATACAATGAAACAGAAGGGCCTTGAACCAAGGATACTGTATCCAGCACGACTATCATTCAAATATGACGGTGGGATTAAACAATTCCCAGACAAACAAAAGCTGAGGGAATTTGCTTTCCACAAACCACCTCTACAGAACATCTTACAGGGACTGCTCTAGATGGGAACACTCCTAGAAAGAGCACAGCACAAAACACCCAACATATGAAGAATCGAGGAGGAGGAACAAAAAGGGAGAGAAGAAAAGAATCTCCAGACAGTGTATATAACAGCTCAATAAGCGAGCTAAGTTAGGCAGTAAGATACTAAAGAGGCTAACCTTGAACCTTTGGTAACCACGAATTTAAAGCCTGCAATGGCAATAAGTACATATCTTTCAATAGTCACCCTAAATGTTAATGGGTTGAATGCACCAATCAAAAGACACACAGTAACAGAATGGATAAAAAAGCAAGACCCATCTATATGCAGCTTACAAGAAACTCACCTCAAACCCAAAGACATGTACAGACTAAAAGTCAAGGGATGGAAAAACATATTTCAAGGAAACAACAGTGAGAAGAAAGCAGGGGTTGCAGTACTAATATCAGACAAAATAGACTTCAAAACAAAGAAAGTAACAAGAGATAAAGAAGGACACTACATAATGATAAAGGGCTCAGTCAAACAAGAGGATATAACCATTCTAAATATATATGCACCCAACACAGGAGCACCAGCATATGTGAAACAAATACTAACAGAACTAAAGGGGGATATAGACCGCAATGCATTCATTCTAGGAGACTTCAACACAACACTCACCCCAAAGGATAGATCCACTGGGCAGAAAATAAGTAAGGACACGGAAACACTGAACAACACAGTAGAGCAGATGGACCTAATAGACATCTATAGAACTCTACATCCAAAAGCAACAGGATATACATTCTTCTCAAGTGCTCATGGAACATTCTCTAGAATAGACCACATACTAGGCCACAAAAAGAGCCTCAGAAAATTCCAAAAGATTGAAACCCTACCAACCAACTTTTCAGACCACAAAGGCATAAAACTAGAAATAAACTGTACAAAGAAAGCAAAGAGGCTCACAAACACATGGAGGCTTAACAACACGCTCCTAAATAATCAATGGATCAATGACCAAATCAAAATGGAGATCCAGCAATATATGGAAACAAATGACAACAACAACACTAAGCCCCAACTTCTGTGGGACACAGCAAAAGCAGTCTTAAGAGGAAAGTATATAGCAATCCAAGCATATTTAAAAAAGGAAGAGCAATCCCAAATGAATGGTCTAATGTCACAATTATTGAAATTGGAAAAAGAGGAACAGATGAGGCCTAAGGTCAGCAGAAGGAGGGACATAATAAAGATGAGAGAAGAAATAAATAAAATTGAGAAGAATAAAACAATAGCAAAAATCAATGAAATCAAGACCTGGTTCTTCGAGAAAATAAACAAAACAGATAAGCCTCTAGCCAGACTTATTAAGAAGAAAAGAGAGTCAACACAAATCAACAGTATCAGAAACGAGAAAGGAAAAATCACGACGGACCCCACAGAAATACAAAGAATTATTAGAGAATACTATGAAAACCTATATGCTAACAAGCTGGGAAACCTAGGAGAAATGGACAACTTCCTAGAAAAATACAACCTTCCAAGATTGACCCAGAAGGAAACAGAAAATCTAAACAGACCAATTACCAGCAACGAAATTGAAGCGGTAATCAAAAAACTACCAAAGAACAAAACCCCCGGGCCAGATGGATTTACCTCGGAATTTTATCAGACATGCAGGGAAGACATAATACCCATTCTCCTTAAAGTTTTCCAAAAAATAGAGGAGGAGGGGATACTCCCAAACTCATTCTATGAAGCTAACATCACCCTAATACCAAAACCAGGCAAAGACCCCACCAAAAAAGAAAACTACAGACCAATATCCCTGATGAACGTAGATGCAAAAATACTCAACAAAATATTAGCAAACCGAATTCAAAAATACATCAAAATGATCATACACCATGACCAAGTGGGATTCATCCCAGGGATGCAAGGATGGTACAACATTCGAAAGTCCATCAACATCATCCACCACATCAACAAAAAGAAAGACAAAAACCACATGATCATCTCCATAGATGCTGAAAAAGCATTTGACAAAGTTCAACATCCATTCATGTTAAAAACTCTCAGCAAAATGGGAATAGAGGGCAAGTACCTCAACATAATAAAGGCCATCTATGATAAACCCACAGCCAACATTATATTGAACAGCGAGAAGCTGAAAGCATTTCCTCTGAGATCGGGAACTAGACAGGGATGCCCACTCTCCCCACTGTTATTTAACATAGTACTGGAGGTCCTAGCCACGGCAATCAGACAAAACAAAGAAATACAAGGAATCCAGATTGGTAAAGAAGAAGTTAAACTGTCACTATTTGCAGATGACATGATACTTTACATAAAAAACCCTAAAGACTCCACCCCAAAACTACTAGAACTGATATTGGAATACAGCAAAGTTGCAGGATACAAAATCAACACACAGAAATCTGTGGCTTTCCTATATACTAACAATGAACCAACAGAAAGAGAAATCAGGAAAACAACTCCATTCACAATTGCATCAAAACAAATAAAATACCTAGGAATAAACCTAACCAAAGAAGTGAAAGACTTATACTCTGAAAACTACAAGTCACTCTTAAGAGAAATTAAAGGGGACACTAACAGATGGAAACTCATCCCATGCCCGTGGCTAGGAAGAATTAATATCGTCAAAATGGCCATCCTGCCCAAAGCAATATACAGATTTGATGCAATCCCTATGAAACTACCAGCAACATTCTTCAATGAACTGGAACAAATAATTCAAAAATTCATATGGAAACACCAAAGACCCCGAATAGCCAAAGCAATCCTGAGAAAGAAGAATAAAGTAGGGGGGATCTCACTCCCCAACTTCAAGCTCTACTATAAAGCCATAGTAATCAAGACAATTTGGTACTGGCACAAGAGCAGAGCCACAGACCAATGGAACAGACTAGAGAATCCAGACATTAACCCAGACATATATGGTCAATTAATATTTGATAAAGGAGCCATGGACATACAATGGCGAAATGACAGTCTCTTCAACAGGTGGTGCTGGCAAAACTGGACAGCTACATGTAGGAGAATGAAACTGGACCATTGTCTAACCCCATATACAAAAGTAAACTCAAAATGGATCAAAGACCTGAATGTAAGCCATGAAACCATTAAACTCCTGGAAGAAAACATAGGCGAAAACCTCTTAGACATAAACATGAGTGACCTCTTCTTGAACATATCTCCCCGGGCAAGGAAAACAACAGCAAAAATGAGTAAGTGGGACTATATTAAGCTGAAAAGCTTCTGTACAGCAAAAGACACCATCAATAGAACAAGAAGGATCCCTACAGTATGGGAGAATATATTTGAAAATGACACATCCGATAAAGGCTTGACGTCCAGAATATATAAGGAGCTCACACGCCTCAACAAACAAAAATCAAATAACCCAATTAAAAAATGGGCAGAGGAACTGAACAGACAGTTCTCCAAAAATGAAATACAGATGGCCAACAGACACATGAAAAGATGCTCCACATCGCTAATTATCAGAGAAATGCAAATTAAAACTACAATGAGGTATCACCTCACACCAGTAAGGATGGCTGCCATCCAAAAGACAAACAACAACAAATGTTGGCGAGGCTGTGGAGAAAGGGGAACCCTCCTACACTGCTGGTGGGAATGTAAGTTAGTTCAACCATTGTGGAAAGCAGTATGGAGGTACATCAAAATGCTCAAAACAGACTTACCATTTGACCCAGGAATTGCACTCCTAGGAATTTACCCTAAGAATGCAGCAATCAAGTATGAGAAAGATCAGTGTACCCCTATGTTTATCGCAGCACTATTTACAATAGCCAAGAATTGGAAGCAACCTAAATGTCCATCCATAGATGAATGGATAAAGAAGATGTGGTACATATACACAATGGAATACTACTCAGCCATAAGAAAAGGGCAAATCCAATCATTTGCAGCAACATGGATGGAGCTGGAGGGTATTATGCTCAGTGAAACAAGCCAAGTGGAGAAAGAGAAATACCAAATGATTTCACTTATCTGTGGAATATAAGAACAAAGGAAAAACTGAAGGAACAAAACAGCACCAGAATCACAGAACTCAAGAATGGACTAACAGGTACCAAAGGGAAAGGGACTGGGGAGGATGGGTGGGTAGGGAGGGATAAGGGGGGGCAGAAGTAGGGGGGAATTAAGATTAGCATGCATGGGGGGGTAGGAGAAAAGGGAGGGCTGTACAACACAGAGAAGGCAAGTAGTGATTCTACAACATTTTGCTATGCTGATGACAGTTAGTGTAAAGGGGTTTATAGGGGAGACCTGGTATAGGGGAGAGCCTAGTAAACATAATATTCGTCATGTAAGTGTAGATTAGTGATACCAAAAACAAAACAAAACAAAACAAAAAAAAGGGCAGTTCCTGTGTGGTAACCTCCAATGAGTTCTACACAAGGGTAAAAAGGGCATATAAACGTGTAGGCAAAGGGTCTGTTTGCGTTTATACAGAAGATCAAAGCCTAATTGGGCTACCCCGAAAATGAACTAAGATACGATATGAAAGAGAACTTCCAACATCAGCACTCGGGAAGACTCATGCGAGAAGATGATCATCAAAAAACCCCAACAAAGATCTACGCACTGCTACAGCTGTAGATGCACTCATCCCACCAGCTCCTGGACTTGCCATGGGAATGAGGAAGGAGATATCTAAGCTGGCCTGTGCATACAGTAAAACAACAAATTTGACTGGATCTATACTGTTGGAACTCAACCAAGAATTAGGAGAAGTGCAAATTGTAGCGCTCCAAAATCTTACAACTACAGACTATTTACTGATAAAAGAACATAAGGGATGTGAACATTCCCCAGGAATGGGTTGTTTTAATTTGTCTGATTTCTCTCAGACTGTTCAAGTTCAGTTGGACAATATCCACCATATCATAGATAAGTTTTCACAAATGCCTAAGGTGCCTAACTGGTTTTCTTGGTTTCACTGGAGATGGCTGGTAATTACAGATATGCTTTGGTTATGTAACTATACTCCTATTATGTTAATGTGTGTGCGCAATTTAAGTAGTAGCTTAAAACCTATACATGCTGAAGTTACTCTACAAGAAGATATGTCAAAGAAATAATCAATCTTCCCATGTTTTCTTCCCCCTGCTACTTCTATAGATTTTCTTCTTCCTTCCTAATTACAACCCTTAAATAGAATTCGTGCCTCATATCAAATTTACCAAGTATCATAATTCTTCCAAGTGGTAAAGACACCTCAAGACAAATGCTGGGCATAGAAGCTACAGGGCATAAATATGCAAAGAAATAAAAAGCTAACCATTTCAAACAATAAGGCTTCTCTCTCACTTACCAACTTGACATTTCCCTGTATGGCCCCGGAAGATGACTGGTTAGCCAGAGACGGGTAAGATTCCTCAAGGGAGGAACAACCTAAGACAGGCACAGTCGCAGGGGGGTCATCAGGTGAGAAATTGGGGATCAACAGAGGTGAGGCTTAGAACCTCACCTCCCCGTTCTGAGAGAAATCTTCTGCATACGTGGATGTTTTATTGCCCTTGTCTAGCTTGGATTAACACGTAGTCTACAGGCACACACCTGATCATCTATATTTGCTCTCTTACAACACTAAAGTATGTTTTCTACCTTTATCTTGTATCTACCTACCACTTCAGCATTTTATGAAAAATAATAATAATAAAGAGAGAAATGTGGTATCCACATATAAATCAAGTATAAAAACCAAATGAGTATTCATATTTGAACTGACTGTTTATAGTTCATAATGCATGAGCAAAACCGAAAGTTTCTGTGATGACTGCCCTTGTACTGTTCACTATGTAACTTATTCATTATGTAAGAATTTGTTCTCCATGTAAGAACTTGTTTGTTATGCCTCAGAAGATTGGAGACTGACGAAAATTAGGCTTGGGGTGGATTAATGATTGTGCATTGAGCATTGACTCCCCTATACAGAATTTTAATGTCGTTAACAACCACTTGATCAGTAAATATGAGAGATGCCCTCACAAAAAAAAAAAAAAAAAAAAAAAGGACAGACTTCCAATGGTAAAATAAATAAGTAACCGGGATGTAATGTATAGCATAAGGAATATAGTCAAGATAGTGTAACAGCTTGGTAGGGTGATAGCTGGAACCTAGAATTATGTATATAAATGTTTTATCACTGTGTTGTACACTTGAAACTAATGTAATGTAATACTGTGCGTCAACTGCCCTTCAATAAAAAATAATCTAAAAAAAAAAAAAGAAACGAATTATAAACCGTTTCTACTTCAAGCCCATAAAAAGCAAAACTGGCATCAAAGGCAAACAAAGCCTTCACCTTTCTATTTCAGACTTTCATCTGTGCAGGTAAACTAAACCATCTGCTTTCTCTCCCCTGCCCCATCTACTTAAAGGACTGAAAATACTGCGCCTAATTGCAATTTATCAAACCAGTCTGACTTCGCCACTTTAACGAATTGCCGCTCTTTCACCTGAAGGCTCGCTTGTAAAATTTTGCTTCCCATTCCCTCCCAATTCCTCCCCACCTGCCTCAATTGTGAACTATCAATATCTTTAAGACCCCAGATTTCCCTGTATTAAGCCATCTAAAGAGCTCTTCACTTTCAACGCTGAGCGCCTGACGGACAAGCTACTCCAGCCTCCCCCCTTGTGGACACGGGGCCGTTATTATCACCACTGCTGCGGTCACGCAGAAGGCACCTCGCAGCTCAGCCTAGGAAGGAGTCGCGTCTCTCCGCCACCAAACAAGGGACTCAGACGGAGGACAGACAGACCCGGTGGGAGGAAACCTCCCAGAGGAAGAGGGGGGAGCTGTCAGCCTGGAGGGGGACCTTCTGAGGCACGAAGGGGAAAGGGTGCGTGGAGCAAGAAGTGGGCGGCCGAGGCCGAGCGAGAAGGGGCCGGGGCCGGGGTCGGCGAGGAGGCGCGGCGCCCGGCGGGCGGGGCAGCTCGCCGGCCACCGCCGAGTCCGAGCAGCGGGGCGCGCGGGTGCGGGGAGAAGAGCGGGAGAGAGAGGTCGGGGCCGCGGGAGCCACGGCGAGGACAGCGGGCCCACCCCGGCCGAGTCCCGCTACTTACTATTTGTAGAGCTGCTGCAGGCACAGGTCCAGGCTCTCGCCCTCCTCCTCCTCGCGGGTGATGCGCTCCGACAGCGGCCGCGGGAGCGGCGATAGAGGCGGCAGCTGGGGCGGCGGCGGCGGCACGGCCGGCTGCCCCCGGGCTGTCGCCACCGCCCCCTCGCCCTCCGCCGCCGCCGCCGCGTCTACCTCTGCCGCCTCCTCCTCGGGCTCGGGGTCTCGCTCCTGATCTTTTTCCCACTTCTCCGTCGCGGCTCCCGCGGCTGCCTGCTCCATGGGGTCCTCGGCTGCAGTCTCGGCCGCTTCGGCGGCTACCAGCTCGGGTTAGGGCTCCGGCTCCGGCTCCGGCTCGCCGCCGCCGCAGGGTTCGCAAAACTCGCCCAGGAAGAGCTCCAGGAAGCGCCGGTAAGTTTTCTCCTCAGGGCTGCAGACGGCCATCGCGGCTCGTGCTCCGGGGCCTACCGGGAAGTGGGTGGGGGTAAGCCCGGGAAGGGGTAAGCCCCGGAAGGGGAGGGGTGTACTCTTGAGCAACAGGCTCCCGCAAGGGCGGTGAACCGCCGCACCGGCACGAGCGATCAGCACCAGGCTGCCTGGAGAGGGCTCCCGCAGGCGTGCGCGCCGCCGGGCGCGAACGTGCGCGGCCCGGAGGCGAGGCGGAGCGCACTTCCTCGTTCGGGTCTGGAAAGTTGGTGGCGGGCGCGCGCGCAGGGTCCCGCGGCGGCCCACCCTCTAGCCCTACGGAGGCTCAGCCCACGCTGCCTAGAGACTGTCACCATAGCAACCGGCTCTAAAGAAGAATTTCAGGGTCCCTCCCGTCGAGTCCGCAGAGTCGAAAGGACACGCGCCTCGCCTGCTCTCCAACTCTGAACGTGTTTATTGTATGGATAGCATGGCTTCAAGCGGCCACGGGCGAACTAAGGCGTCTCCAAGTGTAGCTGTTGCTTTCCACTCGGATTGGATTTACCTCAGTTTTCCTTAGCGGTTCCTGCCTTGCTTTGGCGTCCTGATCTGTTGGAAGGCACCACAGTGTGAACTCCTTTTGCTGTTGACACTAATAAGCAGTGGGGTGAGGGTGGGAGTCGGGGCATCAAACACTACCAAGTGGTAGGTTCCTTTGGGTACGTTCTCCCATTTAATTCTGTGACGAAGTGGTGTTTTACACATTTCTCAGAAAAAAGTAACAGGATTATGTCCTTGCTTTAAACTGTCAAATCTACCAGCTAGGGCGTGGGAATTAGAACCCAGGTTGTTAGCCTCTAAAGCCTTCAGATCTTTGTCCTTCACTGTCATCAGCCTCTGAAGGTTCCACAGGGCGATATGTCTAGAAGCCTTGTTTTTATACGGCTTTATAGTTTACAGTCGTTACAATAGAGCCTCAAGGTAAAAGACATTACCATGACTCCATTTTATAGATGAGGGCAGTCAGCGAGATATTGTAACTTTGCTCAAGGTCACACACAAGTGATGCAACAAGGACTAAATCCAGGCCTTTTCATTAATTTTCCAGCACACCAAAGGCATTAATTTTCCAGCACACCAAAGCACCCTGTTTAATCTTTGCATAATACATATACTTTATTATGTAACACGTATTTTCTTGTACATTTTGGTTGCTCTTCTTCCCCACCCCCCCAAGCCTCTTTTCTTTCTTAGATTGAAACTAAAATGACTTTAAATTATTCTAATTTTCTTACCAAACTCCACACAAACCTATTATTTTCAAGCTTCACTTAGGGGGGTGAGGGAGAGAGAGGCTGTTTTGCCTTACAGCTGTATAGATGAGAGCGTCATTACTGCGTACTGCCATGTCCATGACAACAGGTAATTCAGCAAAAACATAGTGATTCCTTCTTTAGTTTTAAAAACATGTTTACAAATTACCCACCCCATCCTCTCCATCTCTCCATTTATGGTTTTTGGGTTTCAGTTGGATTTAGGGTCTGAAATATACGATTTCTAGTCAGTTATTAATGGCAGAAGGAGCCTCCCTGCCAACTGTTTTCACATAATACTGTATTCTACATCCCTCACGTGATACTGTTATTTTAAGATTAAGTGGGTTGAACTCAATGGACGTTACGGCATCATGTAAAATAGACATCCATTCTCTCTCCTAGCTTTAGATTAAATAATACATGATAGAAAATGTATAGTGAATGCACATGAGTTCTCTACAACTATTTATTTTTGTCTCAAAGGTAAATGGAAAGACCCAGGACATAAGTCTGTTTCCAGACAAGCTAAATGTATTTATACACGTTTTGTTTAAAACATCACCAGTGTAAAGCAATTTCTCTGAGATGCCTAGAAAATCTTTAAACTCATTTGCCTTTGTTTTCAATCCACCTGTTCATTTCCATTTCAGAATTTCTAGAAAAGACTGATAAAACTTCTAAGGTTGCAAACCTAAATGTCCACAATTCCAACAACTATTTAATATCTCACAGTTTGACGTGATGGTATTCGGTTCAAGAGTACATAGCTGCCAACTGTAATGATTTCCATCAAGCTACGCCTTTCTACTTTGCAGTTGCCTCCCTCATCTAGGTGACATTTATTTGTAACATTAATTTATGACTCAAACCACATACCAAAGGGAAGTGTTACATGTTGGGGAAACATTATTACTAAGAGCAAAAGAACAAGCCCACACCTCTATATTACTGTAAATGAGAGGTGTATTTGCTTATATTAAAAAAGATATTCCCACACAGAAGATCAATATGGACCCTACTGCATCCTTTTGAGACAGTAGCTTTGCCAGAAGGTTGCTGATAACAGTGCTGGGATCTCAGAGCAGCTGTGTAGGATGATTTTGCTATTGTCAAGAAGTCTTTTTCATCATTATTTTGCATTGCCTTACTTTCCTTTTCAGTCCTTCTCCTCTTACACTTCCCTAATCCCCTGACTACCTATTAAAAAATACTGAGCTATGAAAAGCGTATATATGAGAGGTATTTAAATTTTGAGTTTTTTTCCTCATAAGAATTGTTCTCCCTGTAGCCCATACCTCTTTGGAGGAAATGCACAATGTTCTTTCATGCACATTCATGGTAATGATGATATGTATAAGATTAAAAAGAATTATTGAGTTTAGCAGTTTCTTATCATATGACCCAGCAATTCCTCTACTAGATATTTACCCACAAGAAATGAAAATATGCCCACCAAACACATACACACAAAAAGACCTTGTACAAAAATGTTCATAAGTTTTATTTATAATAGCTCAAACTTGGCAATAAACCAAATGTCCATCAAGAGGTAAATGGATAAACAAATTTTGGGTATTCATTCATATAATGTACTGAGCTAGAAAAAGAAATGAAATACTGATAAATACAACATAAATGAATCTCAAAAACATACAGAGTGAAAAAAAAATCCAGGCACAAGGGTGCATACTATACGATTCCATGTATATGAAATTCTAGAACAGTCAAAAACTACTCTGTAGTGACGGAAAGCAGATTGGAACTGAGGTAGGTGGGGGATTCATGGCAAAGGAGTAAGAGGGAACTTGTGGCGTGATTTAAACATTCTATGTCTTGACTGGGTGGTTACATAGGTAGATTCATTTGTCAAGAATTATCAAAGTGTACATTTTAGGTAAATGTCCTGTAAGTAAATTTTACCTCAATACAGTTGATGATAAAAGCTAAAAACGATTGATTACTGTATTAGTCGCTGCCCTCTTTGTTCTCATAGCCATTCCTGCTCCCTTGCTCTGCTCTGTATTGCAGGGGAGCTGACCCTTTCAGGCTGTATTCACCAGATTCCTTGACCACTGATGCCCAGCTGTGATTTGCCCATTGGGAGGCACTGGCAGGAAATAAGGTGGGAAGGAAGAAGAAAGGCTAGGGCCTTCCTTCCCTGTCCCCAGCCTCAGTCCTAATGCCTGCTGCATCTCCTTTGTAGCTTTGCTCCCCCAAACATGTCCACTGGGTTTCCAGCTTTTTTGCCTGTGATACCAGCTGCTGAGTTCCAGAAACATCATCTTCCATTGCCTGCTATAGACTGAATATCTGTGTTCTCCTAAAATTCTTTTGTTGAAATCCTAACCTCCAAGGTAACGGTATTAAGAGGTGGTGTGCTGGGGAGGTGATTAGGTCATGCGGGCAGAGCCCTCATGAATGGAATTAGTGTCCTTAAAAAAAAGGTCCAAGAGAGAACCCTCTCCCCTTCTTGCATGTGAGGACACAGTAAAGAGACTGCTGTGAATCAGACACTGAATCTGCCAGAGTCCTGATCTTGGACGTCTCAGCCTCCAAAACTGTGAGAAATAAGCTCCTATTATTTATAAGCCACCCTGTTCTTGGTATTTTTGTTCCAGCAGCCCAGATGGACTAAGTTCTGCCTCTCCTTCCCTTCTGGCATTTTAAGCTCTTCTAGTGCTTGTGTAACCAATTCCCTGTATGTATTCTATTCTCTCTTTCTTAACTGGATCTTGATTGATACAATAACAAATAATGCTCTAAAGACTTATATAATGTAATATATATATATATATATATATATATATATATATATATATAAACTATAAATGGATTAAGCTGACATTAAAGCAAGTTTAGGTCTTCAAAGGTACTACCAGAACACTGAGCCAACTTGAAGTTAGCAGTAAATTATTTCCCAGAATTATAGTAACTGCACTAGTGGGGAAGAGATTTAATAATACAGGTAACTGTTGAACTACTGTGTTGTATCCTTGAAATCAATATAAGATTGTATATTGATACTTCAATTAAAAAAAATTATTTCCTAGAATTAAAAGCCACAGTTAGGTTACAAGGGGCTGAAAGGGAGGAAGGAAAGGATGAGTAGGTGGAACACAGGGAATTTTTAGGGCAGCAAAAACCATTCTGTATGATACTAAAATGTGAATATCATTAGATATTTGTCAAAACCCACAGGATATACAACATAGAGTGAACCCTAATGTAAACTATGTACTTTAGCTAATAATAATGTATCAATATTGGCTTATCAATTGTAACAAATGTACCTCACTACTGTTAAGATGTTAATAATTGGGGAAACTGGTTGTGGGAAGAGGGCATATAAGGGAACACTCAGTCCTTTCAACTCTTTTACTTATAAATCTAAAACTGTTCTTAAAAAGTCTACTAACTTATAGATAATAAAATATTTAATTTATGGTGAATAGGTGCTATAACTAAGAAAAATCTATTCTCAGTTTACCTCTGGTTAGTACTTGTTTGGTTATGCAAGTCTAGAACACTCTGTCTATTTTAAAGTGTGACTGTTTTCTCTCTTTGTAGGCAAAAAACAAATATGTCCAAAAAAAGGCCTCAATTCTGTTATTGCTAATTGCAGTAACAATTTATGGATTTGGAGTTGATACCAAAACTAAGATGATATCAAAAAATATAATAAAACATTTTTTATTTTTGAGTAAGTGCAAAGTGTGTATATATATATGTATATATATATATATATACATATATATATATATATATGTATATATTACATAAAATCTGATCTAGAGCTAATGTTTAAGCCAAGGCCTAATGATGATTGATAAATTACAAATATAAAAATCTGTGATTTTTCAGTCATACTTTAAAAATTGAAAGAAAGGATAACTGATATATAAGTACTTTTTAAGACAGTAATTCAATTGCATTGTCAAACTGACTAGTAGGGAACAACAGAATACCTGACAACTGAAAAAACTCAGCACACAGAAATGTTTTCGAAGAACCTCCTCTTCCTTTCTCTTTTAGCCTAGCTACATCTTCTACAACCTAGATAAATTATGTAACTTTAAAATCATCTCCATTTGCCAAGAATGGTACTGCTATATTAATTTTTATTCCTTTTTTATTGCTGGCGAATATGGTCATATTACAACAGTCCAAAGCTGTCAAAATTAAAATTCACATCAGGTAATAACAGACCCAGATGCACTAGCACTAGTTCAACAGGTTAAAAAAGAAGTGCCCCAAACAGGTTCTAACTTTCTTTCCTAATGTTTTCACCATTACTGATAATAATCTTTGTTTTTACCTGGCATAGTTGAGGAGAGAAAAAGAATTTTAACTTATGATGACATGTTTATAAAAGAGGAAAAAGGCAGAAGTTGATGGTAATTTCTGATGAAGATACTACAAATAACTAATGTGTGGTATGCTCCTTCTATAATTATGGTTCTTCTAAAATGAACTGACTTTATTTAAAAAATCCACTTCAATATTTTGCCATATTTTCACCTTATAAAAAACAAAAAGTGCTTTGTGGTGGTAAAAATCTATATTATTATCATCTAGTTTTTAATTCCTTTATGTATATATTCTAAATAAATATATATATATTTAGTTTGAATACATGCAAGAATTGAGAGTGATATTGATCATTTTCTGTCTTAGGCAGCAGATACCCATTACCCACCCTGGAGCATTCGTCAAAAAATCCAATTGCTTTTTTAAATGAAAAGGAAGCAGGCAGCTACATATGAAAACTCTTCACAAAGGTGTCTATCTGCACTCAGATCATACTGAACACTTTACTCTTTGTTGAGTGCGGAGCTGATGGAATTGAGCCACAATGACATTTGTGACTAGAAGGGAAGATGGAAAAGATTCCATTAACCTAGAGTGCTGCAACATACGGTAATCATAGGTGGTAGAATAGCTATGTTGGACAAAGGTAGAAGTGACTAAGCCATGCGGCACAGACATTGTCAATTGCCACACACGGTAACCATGCTGACACAATGTATCTTCTCCAGAAAGGAAGTAATTTGGGTATAGGAAGTGGTTTGCTGCATTACTAGTGATCTATAAATGACTAATCTGGCACCAATATAGCACAGGTGGTTTCCAGTACTTCTGCAGGTTGACAACTATTAAGATTTGATGAATCTCCATGTACTTTAATAACAGAACAATACATTGCAGTTATGTGTGCAAAGGCAGCGAATCAAAATATGCAAAATAAATTTGGGTTCTTCGGATATACAATTATATTTTTAAAATGGCTTTTTAAAATTGTAACATAAAATTCTGGAATTTTGTATCTCTGGAAATATGTGCCAATAATTTTCATGATTCTTTAAGGTTATAAAGCCTATGGGCATGGGAAAATGTTCAAGATTAAATCTAAGCTGTATTGGGAGATGAAATTAATACAATTTGTTCCAAGTATTGGCAAAAATATTGGATTTGAAAGGAACATGATGGAAACTGTTTTAAGAAAACTTAATATACATTCTTTCAGATGAGTGCAGGGTGGATTGAAGAAGAGAAATGGAAGGCTGAACGATCAGCTGGGCAATGGGAGAGGACAAGATGCAGAAGAGAATGGTGTCGGTGGAAATGAAGATGAACAGAAGTAGCTAAAAGACACTAAGACAGGTGGAAGGTGTCTGAAGACACAACCTGGGAAGTCCTGGCAACCCACCTAGAGAGGCTCTCATCCCTCTCTCTTGCTGCATGACAAACTACCTCAAAATTTAATGGCTAAGACAAAAACCATTTTGCTTATTTTGCAGCTCTGTCGGTTGACTGGGCTCAGCTAAGTGGTTCTTATTTGCAGGTCTCATGATGCTGCAGTTACAGCAGTTGTTCAGGGATAAAGTCATCTGAAGGCTCAAGTGTGCTACATGTCCAGGTGACTCACTCACATTGTAATTTATTTATATTGAAAAATTTGAGTGGATCAGTAACTGATATGTAAATTGTGTTCAAGATATTAATTTGATTGTGTTGCCAAACTGGTAGTAGCAGCTAGCTGTTAGACTGAGAGCTCAGCCCCAGCTGTCGATGTTAATGCCCACACAAAACATCTCTAACATGATGGCCTTAGGGTACTCAGACTTCTTACCTGGTGGCTCAGGATTCCAACAACGAGTGTTCCAGTGAATAAGGCAGAAGGGATATAACCTTCTATGGCCTGCTGTCATAAGTCAATAGCATTACTTCCATAGGACTCTGTTGGTCAAAGCAGTGACAGGCCCATTCAGGTTCAAAAGGAAGGGGCATGTCATACCCCACCTCCTGATGGGAGAAGTATCAAAGAATCTGTTCTAAAACTACCATAGTGACATTTACCTGCATGAATTTATGAGAAAGTTTAGCAACTTGAACTTGGAAGCTCTTTAGTTTGAGTGTTTCAAACTTAAGTACATGGAGGGATATCCTCTAAAAAATCTCTTAAGAAACTGATATATAAAAATCACAATGATGGGGGTGGGGCATGGGTGAAATAGGGAAAGGGGAAAAAATTAGTGAGAATGTTTGATATCTTGATCTGGGTGATGGTTACCTGAGTGCATACACATGTCAAAATGCACTGATCTGTACACTAAGATTTGTGCATTGTATGTACCTCAAAAAAAATTTTAATGAAAAAATTGTCAACACACACACACAAATCACAATGACAATGTATAAATTTACAGTAACTATTACTTCCATTGAGACCAGACATTCGTATTGACCTGGCTGTAACTAAAGTACCTGGGATCAAATTATCATCAGGTTGATAACTGATGTGTATGGAATCAGGTAAGAGTTCATTATGCTTCAAATACTTAATAACATCAAACTGAGATTACCTGATGTCACTATTTCCACAATAGGATCCGGTATCGGGACCAATCGAAGAGGGGCCCTCACCCCCTTGACCAGGGCTTCAATGGTTACATAGAAGGTCGTTCCATTTTGGCCCTCATTTTTCTACTATACTGTATCACTTACCACCACTTCTGATTGACACACGTTAAAGATAGCACCCCAAGCCATTTCTCAATTAGAATTTCTAACCTCAGCATTATTATTATTTTTGTTAAAAATCATTGATATACAATCTTATGGTTTCACATGAACAACACTGTAGTTTCAACATTCACCTATATTATCAAGTCCTCACCTCCCACCCCACTGCAGTCACTGCCAGCATAGTAAGATGCCATAGTCATTACTTATCTTCTCATGCAATACTGCCTTCCTAGTGACCTGCCTATATTGATTGCTAATCATAGTGTCCCTTAATTCTCTTCTCCCTTCCTCCCCACCCATGCTCCCGAACCCCTTCTCTTTGGTAACTGCTAGTCCCTTCTTGGAGTCTGAGTCTGCTGCTGTTTGTTTGCTCTGTTTTGCTTTGTTGTTATACTCCACAAATGAGTGAAATCACTTGGTACTTGACTCTGTCCATCTGGCTTATTTCACTGAGCATAATACCCTCAAGATCCATCCATGTTGTTGCAAATGGTAGGATTTCCTTTCTTTTTATGGCTGAATAGTGTTCCATTGTATATATGTACCACTTCTATTTCATTCTTTCATCTATTGATGGACACTTAAGTTGCTTCCATATCCTGGCTAATAGTGTTCCATTGTATATATGTACTACTTCTACTTTATTCTTTCATCTATTTATTGGACACTTAAATTGCTTCCATATCCTGTCTGTTGCAAATAGTGTGGTGATAAACATAAGGATGCATATGTCTTCTTGAATAAGGGATCTTGTTTTCTTTGGGTAAATTCCTAGGAGTGGAGTTCCGGGGTCAAATGGTATTTCTATTTTTAGTTTTTTGAGGAACCTCCATATTGCTTTCCACAATGGTTAAACTAATTTGCATTCATACCAATAGTGTAGGAGGGTTCCCCTTTCTCCACATCCTTGTCAGCATTTGTTGTTTCTTGTCTTTTGAATGTTGGCCATCCTAACTGGTGTAAGGTGATGTCTCATTGGGGTTTTAATTTGCATTTCCCTGATGCTTAGTGATGTGGAGCATCTTTTCATGTGCCTATTTGCCATTCGAATTTCTTTGGACAATTTTCTTTTCAGAACCTCTGTCCATTTTTTAATAGGGTTGTTTTTTGGGTGTTGAGGGGTGTAAATTCTTTATATATTTTGGATGTTAACCTCTTATCAGATGAGTCATTTACGAATATATTGTCCCATACGTAGATTTCCTTTTTGTTCTGCTGATGGTCCTTTGCTGTACAGAAGCCTTATAGTTTGATGTAGTCCCATTTGTTCATTTTCTATTTTGTTTCCTTTGTCCAAGGAGATGTGTTGAGGAAAAAGTTGTTCATGTTTATATTCAAGAGAGTTTTGCCTATGTTTTCTTCCTGAGTTTTAAGGTTACATGACTTACCTTCAGGTCTTTGATCCATTTCGGGTATACTTTTGTGTATGCAGTTAGGCAACAGCCCAGTTTCACTCTCTTACATGTAGCTGTCCAGTTTTGCCAACACCATTTGTTGAAGAGGCTGTCTTTTCCCCATTGTATATCCATGGCTCCTTTATCATATATTAATTGGCCATATATGTGTGGGTTTATATCTGGGCTCTCTATTCTGTTCTACCAATCTGAGTCTGTTCTTGTGCCAGTACCAAATTGTCTTAATTACTGTGCCTTTGTAGTAGAGCTTTAAGTTAGGCAGCGTAATCTGTCCAGCTTTGTTCTTCCTTCTCAGGATTGCTTTGGCTCTTTAACCTCAGCATTATTGATATTTGGGGCCAAACAATTGGTTGCTATGAGGGGCTGTAATGTACACTTCAGGATGTTTAGCAGCACACCTGACCCTTACCAACTAGATGCCCGTGGCACCTGTCCCTACCACTGTGATGACCAAAGTATTTCCACATTGCCAAATGTCCCTTGGGAGGCAAAACTGCCCCAAGTTGAGAACCACTTCATTAACATAATTAAGAGCAGAGAGTCTGGATTTAGACTTAGTTTGAATTCCTGATTAACTGTTTCCTAGTGGTATGACTGAGCAAATCATAAGTTATAATGCATGTTCTTTGTTTTCAGTTGCCCAGCAGAATTCCAATCTCTTTGAGGGAACTACCTCTCCTCCACGTATACAGTTTGGGTAGGGTGCTACAACTAGATTGCTGGCCTCATCTTGCATAAGCCGAAGATGACCCTAGTGACTACTAGATTCTGTAACATCCTGGGGTCAGACATTGACCTAAATTAGGTCATAGAACACTTGCTCTCAACTTTTAATCTTGTGCAAGAAATAAGCACAGAAGGGTGATAGTTCATGCATCTCAGTGGGCTCCCACCAGAAGACTGTTTTATGGTCTCTGCTGTCTGGTACTCTGGGACTAACTAGGTCATGCATTCCCAAGCTGGCTTCTTCTGCCTACCTATTGTTTCTGTAAACTTTTGATAATGTTCCAATAAATTCTCTTTGGTTTAAATTGCCAGTAAATGTACAACTGAAGAATCCTAGTAGATGTTAACTTAACTGAGGATAAAAATACCTACCCCTTAACAAAGTTACTGAATGAGCTATTTATAATACATGCAAAGGACTTAGCACACTTACTGGCAGGTGTTCTGATAAATGTTCCAATGCATGTCAGCTACTGTTATCAAGAGTCTTGAAGATTTCATAGTTTAATTCTGAGAGAAACTTACTTCTCTAATTTCTAAGCTCTTAGAATAAAACCTGCTAACCCTTGAATATACTTCTTATGGAATTTGGCAATGGATTAGATGTGTAGTCATTATGAGAGTAAGTCTTTGAGACAGGTTCTAACATTAAAGATGATGTAGAACAAGGAAACCAGTTTGGGGAAAAAATGGGGCTGGTTTTATATATGTTAACTATTCAATAAAACTACATTCAGAGAATAAACACTGTTAACTAAAAATGGACTGAAGTGGGTTTGGACCATGGGTGATAGAACTTAATATGTTGATTTGGGACACAAAAAGGAGTAATATGACATCTGGAATAAGGAACTAGAATGATTCTTCTAAGGTTGGAGAGCTAAGTGGACATCCATAGGGATTTGTTCTTTATAAATAGAAGCCAATTCTGGCTGACTTATACAAAGAGACAATTTATAGGAGGGCTACTAAAGTAATTCATTAGGATAAATAGGGTCACTTCAGGTAACTATCTTATTCAATCACTACTGCTAGAATAAATGCATTTCAACAACTTTTTCCCACTCTTGGGTCTTCCACTCAAGTGTGATGGTCCAGGATAGGAGTCTCACTGACATGGTTTGAGTCACCTGCCTACAATTCACTAATGGAGGGGCAAGGCACCAGAACTTACAGTCCCATTAAGATTGCATACACTGGAGAATGGGAAACACAACTGTATAAATGAAAAATGGTAACAGTTGGGAAGAGAATATATATGCTATCAAGAAAGACAGTAAAGAGGTCTCCAACTTAGGCAGATGAGCAGGATGGTCTAATATCAGGGTTGCCAAAGCAAAGGGTTCAAAGTGTCAAATGTTGCTTAAAGGGTGAGGATAGTAAGGCAGAAAAGCCTTTAAGACAATTTATTGAACTTTGGAGAACATAATTTTGGTTGAATAGTGAACCAGTGAATGTAAAAGCCAAGTTAGAAAAGGAAAGTGATGATGATTGGCCCAGCTCTTAGTAAAAGTTCATAAAGTGCTTCTTCCTCCATGGCACTTCATCTAGATCGAGCAACCCAGGCAGCCTTGAAAGCACAGCTAAGTCTTTTAAATGTTTTGCCTCCATTTTCATTAAATACTGGGTGAGCTAGTTGTGTGCCAGGGATACTGTTCTAGCACTGAAGATACAACATGAAAGGTCCCTGCTTTCATGGGGCTTACACTCCAGTGGGAGAGTTGGATAACAGGGTGATATATAATGCCTTCAGACAGTGATAACTGCAATGAAAAATATTACGGTATTGAGATAGTGATGAGAGGTCAACATTATGTAGGATGGTCAGAGAAGGCCTTTCCAAGGAGGTAAAATCTGAGCTAAACCTGAAAGACAAGGAGTGAGCCACATGAAAACCCAGAAAAGCTGGTATAAAGGTCATAAAGCAAGAATGAACTTGTATTTGAAGAACAAACTTCAATGTGACTGAAGCACAGGAAGAAAGGAATGAATGGTATCCTATAAGCATGAAAAGGAAAGCAAAATCAGATCGTAGAGCATCTCAGTTAAGAGCTTGGTTTTATTCTAAGTGCAACAGGAAATCATTGGAGCATTGAAAGTAGGGAAGTAACATCAACTGATATAACTTTTTGATGTAAGACCCTTCTGACTGCTATTACAGAAAACAGATTATAGGGGAGGTGAGTGAAAGTAAGTTGACTAATTGGGAGGTTGTTGTTGTAGTTCATGAAAAATCTGGTGTGTATCATGCTAAGGGCAGTAAGTTAGATACTGTATGATTTCACTTATATGTGAAACCAAAAAAGCAAAACAAACTAATAAAAAAGAAACAGACTAATAAATACTGACAACAGGCTGCCGGTTACCGTAACGGAAGGTGGCAGGGGGATAGGTAAAGTAAGTGAAGGGGATAAGGAGGTACAAACTTCAAATTACAAAATAGTTACAGGAATGAAAGTAGAGCATAAAGAACATAGAAATATTGTAGTACCTTGGAATAATGAAAGGTGGTAACTGTACCGACTGTGGTAAGACTTCAGTAATGTATACAATTTTTGAATCACCATGTTGTGGATCTGAAACCAATATAGTACATCAACTATATTCCAATTAAAAAAATTGAAAAAGAAATCAAGTGTCTTCAATTTTTGGTTGGAATGAAACTGGATGAATAATAGTACATACTGAAAGAGGGGATATACTTCTTTTGGGAGGTGACTTCAGGAGTTATATGTGAAATATTACACATATTTAAGTGAAGGTGTCAGGATGATGGTTATACCAATCTGGAGATAAAAAGATAGTCAGGATTGAATTACTTACATATTAGCACCCTCCTTTTCATCAGTGAGATCACCACTTATCTACCATTTTCTAACCTAACCAACATCTTATCCATGAAAAATACTTGTTAAAAATAAATGAATCAAGAAACCCCAAAATTCATGAAGGAAAATGTATTAGCCATAACACGACTATATTCTGCTGTCTTCTAGAGAACTTGCCTTTAGAGTTTAGTTCATGTAAGATAGAATACATTAGCACTTTTCATAAAACTGACTTCTGATGTATCACTTGGTGTCCTTTCCTCTGTCAAATTCAAGAATCAAGACTACAGCTAATAGCCAAATAAATTCCAGATGGGAGAGATTTAAACATCATACTTTAAGCATAAACATATACATTTTAAAGCATATATGGTCAATTAATATATGATAAAGGAGCCATGGATGTACAATGGGGAAATGACAGCCTCTTCAACAAATGGAGTTGGCAAAACTGGACAGCTACATGTAAGAGAATAAAACTGGATTATTATCTAACCCCATAAACAAAAGTAAAATCAAAATGGATCAACGACCTGAATGTAAATCATGAAAGCATAAAACTCTTAGAAGAAAACATAGGCGAAAATCTATTGGACATAAACATGAGCAACTTCTTCATGAACATATCTTCCCTGGGCAAGGGAAACAAAAGCAAAAATGAACAATTGGGACTATATCAAACTAAAAAGCTTCTGTACAGCAAAGGACACCATCAGTATAACAAAAAGGCATCCTATACTATGGGTGAATATATTCATAAATGATATATCTGATAAGGGGTTGACATCCAAATTATATAAAGAGCTCACACACCTCAACAAACAAATAGCAAATAAGCCAATCAAAAAATGGGCAGAGGAGATAAACAGCACTTCTGCAAAGAAATTCAAATGGCCAACATGTACATGAAAAGATGTTCCACATCGCTAATCATCAGAGAAATGCAAATTAGAACCACAATGAGATATCACCTCACACCAGTTAGGATGGCCAACACCCAAAAGATAAACAACAACAAATGTTGGCGAGGATGTGGAGAAAGGGGAACCCTCCTACACTGCTGGTGGGAATGTAAACTAGTTCAACCTTTGTGGAAAGCAGTATGGAGGTTCCTCAAAAAACTAAAAATAGAAATACCATTTGACAAAGGAATTCCACTCCCAGGAATTTACCCTAATGAAGTAGCCCAGTTTGAAAAAGACATATGCACCCCTATGGTAATCACAGCACTATTTCCAATAGCCAAGAAATGGAAGCAACCTAAGTGTCCATCAGTAGATGAATGGATAAAGAAGATATGGTACATATACACAATGGAATATTATTCAGCCATAATAAAATAAATCCTAACATTTGCAACAACATGGATGGAGCTGGAGGGTATTATGCTCAGTGAAATAGGCCAGGCGGAGAAACACAAGTATCAAATAATTTCACTCTTCTGTGGAGTATAAGAACAAAGCAAAAACTGAAGGAACAAAACAGCAGCAGACTCACAGAAGCCAAGAATGGACTAACAGTTACCAAAGGGAAAGGGACTGAGGAGGATGGGTGGGAAGGGAAGGATAAGGGGGAAAAAGGGGTATTAGGATTAGCACACATAATGTAGTGGGGTGGGGGGGTGCACGGGGAAGACAGTATAGCACAGAGAAGACAAGTGGTGATTCTATAGCATCTTACGATGCTGATGGACAGAGACTGTAATGGGGTATGTGGTGGGGACTTGATAATAGGGGGAGTCTAGTAACCATAATGTTGTTCATGTAATTGTACATTAATAATACCAAAATAAAAAATTTTTCTGTAAGAAAAGAATCATCACAGAGTCAGAACGTCTACATAGGACACAACACTCAGAAACAAAAGTGAAAAGTTCACTATATAAAAATCAAACTTCTATGAGGCAAAAAGTAAGACAAACTGGGGAAAATATCTGCCATATCAGGAAAGCCTAATACATTACTTCCTTCATATGTAAAAAACTTCTGCAGGTTAACAAAAGATCAACCACCCAATTGAAAAATATGAACAGCCAGGTCATAGAAAGGGACAGAGTGACTTAAAAGCAGATGAAAAGATGTCCAATCTCACTTATAAAAAGAGAAAGGAAGAAAATGTGTTAGCACATTACAACATATCATTTTTATAAACTTATCAAATTGGTAAATAAGATAAAATACTGTGTTGTCAAGGGTGTGGAGAAGCAACCACAACTACTCGCAAACATTGCTGGTGGAGGTATAAAGTGATAGTTTATCTTGATGATAATCTGGGCAACATCTATTGAAATTTTAAATGCATATACACTCTGACCAATTCCTTATATCATCATAGAATTTTTGATTAACCTAAACATCCATCAATAAAAGTGATTAAATAATAGTATATTTGAACAAAGAATTTTTTAACTGAGAAAAGTCTGATGTACCCATACAAAAATAAGATACAGATTAAGTTGTTGAAATTTTCAATTAAGATTTGGGGGCTGAAGAAGCAATTTTTTTAGATACATGTATTAGTTCTGAAAAGTCACACAAGAAACTGATAGTGATGCTTGTCTCCTAAAAATAAAACGAGTGACAAATGAACAGGGAAGGAAAAAAGTCTTACTTTTCATTGAATTTAAAATCTCATGCAGATATTACTTATTTTTGAAAAGTAATTAATTAAAAAAGCAAAGACCAGAAAAATTTTTTTTTCTATTGAAGAACTGGTATACTTCCTATCATTAGACCAAAAGAGTTATATAAACAATTACTTTTCACTTTGTCCTGGTTTATGGTTTAATACAAATTCTCTTTACTTTGCTACTTTGCTTGTCTTTTATCTGTGATAATGTTTTATTTTGAAAGTAGGTAGGACATAACTTCTGAGTTCTCAAGCTCTTCTGAGGGAATGCAACTTTTTATATTCTCGTAAAATAAGCTACATATATTATTATCACAGTAGTGATGTGTTTAAAAAGTCACATCTTACTTAATGAGAATCAAATGATAGTTGAAGCACAGAAAAGTCAATGTCACTGGGGAACTAAATCTAAAAACAGACAAAGAAGTATATCATGGTCAAAAATACATGAAATCCTGTCAACATGTTTTATGCCAAAATCAGGTCTGAGGGAGCAAAATGTTCTGTAAATTTTAACAGTAACAGTAAATTTAGGCACTGACGTTAACTAAAAATACATATTATGAACAGCCAGCCTTCCTTCCTCAACTCAATGTTTTTGTTTTTAAGCAGTAGAACATTTCAGCCTTGTGTCTCAAAACTGAAATGTAATGAATTGGAATGAAAACTCTATTATTATTGATTTTGAAAATAAAAATTTAAATTTCACTTTTCCGTATTTCCAGTATTGCTCAAAGCATGTATTTAATTATGCCTCCACAATAGCAGAAACCACATTTTCAAACAATGAATATAGCAAACATTTAGTCCTATCTTGGTTTAAATAAGGGAAAGGAATGAGAAAATAAAGTGCCAAAATTGACATGGCTTATTAGTGTCTCATCTAGAATTAGAAAGGTCTTCTGACCCTAGTCTTATGTTCTTACTATCACATTATGGTACTTTCTACTACATCATAACGGATGGATGGATAGATGGAAGGAACTGAAATTTTATCACTGGTAACTAGTTGTAAATATTTTAGTAAGAATATTATTTAAAAGAAAAATAAAATATAGCAATTACAGGGAAAATAAAAATAGCTGATAGAAGAAATAAAAATAAATCTACTAGGGTTAAATTTTTAGTAGGAACAGTTTGAACATATGCCATATGCCAAATACAAATCAACTGTCCCAAACTGGATAAACAATAAAAGTCAATATAAGTTTCAGGAAACAAAAAGTTACTCATATAAATTTATAAGCTATTAAAAATCACTATTAGAAACAACCCAAATGTCCACCAAGAGATGAATGAATAAACAAAATGTAGTATTTACATACAATGGAATGTTATTCAGCCATAAAAAGGATTGAAGTTCTTACAAATGCTACAACATGAATGAACCCTGAAAACATGACAAGTGAAACTAAACAGGCACAAAGAAAAATGATGCACGAGTCCACCTACATGAAATACATATATGCAACAGGCAAATTCATAGAAGCAGTAAGTGGATTAGAAATAACTGGGAACTGGGAAGAGGAGAAAATTGGGAGTTACTGCTTAATGGGTATAGAGTTTGTCTGGGTGATGAAAAGTTTTAGGAATGGTGGTGATGGTTACACAATGTGAATGTAATCAATGCCATTGAACTGTACATTTAAAAATGGTGAAAATGGCAAATTTGTAATTTTATGAATTTTTATCACAATTCCAAAAAGCACCAAATTAAAATAAAAAACACCATATTTATTTCATAATAATAAAAAGTGCCTAGAAATACCATCTTATGAATGACCAAAGAATATCTGGCCATTTAAAAAACATAATTTATTCTAAATCTTATATGAAATATTTATTCTTTGAACAAGCAATTGTTAAACTTGTATGTAATTTGCCTTTAGATCAATGGATGATGGAGGGAACAAAAGCAAACAGACCAGGCTCGTTTAGAGAGTTGCTAGAAGGATCAAATTAAGTAATAGTGTTTAATAAAAATCGTAATGTAATATTTTTAAATCATATATCCACAAAATTCAAGCAAAGAGTCATTATACTCTATGAAAAAATACAACTTAAAAAAGGGGTAAAATGTTTGTAAAACCAAGAATTCATTTAAAAAAGTTATCTGCATGTTTGAAAAATTACAGACTTATGCCTTAGATATTGGTGGGATGATCTCTAAGGTTTCCTCTAATAGAAGTCTATAGTATTTGCATTTAAAACATTAAGCCTAAAAATAAACCAAAATAAAACCCAAATCCTCAGGTCATCTGGGCTTTAATCTATCTTTGTTGGGGGAGCATTGTGCTTTTTCCTCAGACCTTGTCCCCACCACAACAAGGAATTGAAGGGTAGAGACACAGTAGTGAAGCTGAGTATGTTTTATTTAAAGCTACTTAAAGAGAGAAAAAGTACAGGTCACCTCAGCAAGGAGAGGTGCCCTGAAAGTTTGGAGAAAGTTTAAGATGAAAAGGTTAGACTTGGAAAGTGTGGGCAACCTCTGAGACAGGAGCACCCTGAAACTTTGGCGGTTCCCCCTTTTAAGGATTATTCAGGAATGTGACTAAGGGCTTGGGGTGCAGACTTGTTAAGTGGTCTTTGAATACTTAGAATTAACACAAGGTACTTCCTGCTCTGATTTCTCCCGTGTCTTGGTCTGGGAGCATATCAAACAAGACTGCCTGCCCAGCCCCCAAGGTGGGCTGAGTTATTGTGTTTCCTAAAGAGTAAATTAAGGATCTTACTTCTCAATTTCCTGGGTATTAAAATGCAATCTTTAAAATGTAATCCTTCCTGCCTTTTACTATGTTGTTCACAGCTGGGCCTGCATGCTAAATTAGTTGCCTTGGTTGCAAACTACTTGATTACCACTGAAGGAGAAAAAAAACAGTATAGATAAAGTTAAATAATAAGCTGGGCCTGAATGATAAACACAATAAAGACATGGGCTATGCTGAGGTACCCTCCTTTATCTGGGGAATATTAAAATATTCCAGGCCAAGTTACTCCTGTCTTTTTGGGCTTTAACTGATTAACTCTGGGCTTTCCTGGCCTTATTCTATCCCCAGGGAAGATGCTACCCTGCTGTCTTTGAAGATGGGCTGTGGTCCAAGGATGCAGGTGGCCTCTTAAACGTAGAAAAGACAAGGAACTGGATATTCCCCTAGACCCTACAGAAGGAGTACAGGGCGGCTGACTCCTTTAGCCCTGTGAAACCCATTTCAGTCTCCAGAACTCTAAGATAATAAATTCATCCTCTTTTAACCCACTAAGTCTGTGGTGATTTATTATAGCAGCATAGGAAATTAATATAAATCATAATTTCCACTTTAAAATGAACTTATATGCTTCTTAGAAGCACTGTTTATAAGAACAAAAATAAAACTCCAAATATAAAAATCATGCATAACCATTCAATACTACCACAGAAAAATTTAATTGTGTTGCACATGAGGCTGTATCAGGGTCTTTAAAAAGCAGGTTACAATATATTTTTTTAAATGCTATGTGTTTTCTTTAGTGCTAAAGACTTGTCTCCCCAAAATTCATATATTGAAGCCCTAACCTCTAATGTGACAAATATAATTTAAAAAACTAAAATTTTAAATTTGGAGATGGGACTTTTAGGTTAATTGTTAAATGAGGTTGTAAGGGTGGAATCCTAATCTGATAGGATCGGAGGCCTTATAAGAAGATGGAGAGAAAGATCTCTCCACGCACATTCACTGAGGAAGGCCTGGTAAGCACAGAGAGAAGGCACCTGTCTGCAAGCAAGGAAAAAAAGCCCTCACTTGAACCAGACCAACCTGGCACACTGATGTCAGACTTCCAACTTCTAATACTGTGAGAAAATCTGTTGTTTAAGTCTACGGGATTTTGTAACTGCACACCAAGCAGACTAAGATATAAGTGTATATTGAAACCAGAAAAATATTTTTTCAGCAATAGCAATAACTTTGAAAACTGTATGTAAATTTTATTTACAAACAGTTGCAAACAGTAAGAAATACACTGGGCTTTGTCTGTATTTAATGTCTTAGTGTTCTTTAACATACAGTGTTACAATGCTTTATAAAGTGAGATCCTACAGTATCTGATGCCTGATAATACTAAAGTTTTTATCACTTATAACCCCCTCACCCTCTGGATTTTATTATTTGAGCAGGTAGAATATAAAATGATGGGTTGACTGTTTTATAATGACTGCATTTATAATAAAAATATATACCAAAGGCATGATGACTTGAAATCAGCTGTCATACTCTAAAGTAGTCATCTGAAATTAGTCTTATATAATTAGGCTGATTTGCATATCAATATGCCTAATTTGCCTGGTACAGTCCTGGTCTATGTCCACTGTCTTCATGTAATTATTAGCAGTGCCCACTCTCAAAAAATGTCCTGGCCAACTATGGTTATTTTATGTATAATTAATTATAGAATAATTCTGTTTAAAAATTTTTTATAAATTTCGTGTTCAGTCTGGGACAGGAAAGACCAACTATCACTAAAATCTGGAAAATACGGTTATCACAGTATATAATATTAAGTAATTTTCTTCCACTGGGAACTGAAGTGAATTTTGTGAATGGATAGAGTACTAAGATGAACCACATGCCAAAACATTTTTAAATGATTTTGAAATAACTCAAGAATCCAAAATTTTATTTTACTCAAGCAGGGTTAAGAATACTCAAAGGAAAATGTCAGTACACGCAGGACTCCAACGTCATTCCTTTAACATTATAAAATAACATAAAAAAACAAATGAATGGTTTAGATTTTAGGATTGGGGGTCACTACAATCAGATTGGTCATCTGAAATTTGTATCCTAACCATAAAAGTGAATATAATGATATGTCCATTGGTGTTGGCTTTTCTTGTAATAATAAAAATGGGTCATTTTAAAGAATTATCAAAGTTATATATAAGGAAGAGAACACAATAGGAGTGTGGAAAAAATCTTTTCTTCCTAGGAAACTCTAGGCAATTAGCAAAGAAAGGATGAAAAAACGGTCTGAATGATAAATTCAGACTGGCCACAGAAGAGCAGTTTCCACATCTGCAAAACATACTATCAATAGCATCTCTACTGAATGTTACCAAAAATGAAAACAGGGCAAGATATAATTGTAGAATACTCGTGTAGAAAAACTCCACAGAGAAGCATATTCACTAAGTATTTTTCCCATTCACTTCATATATTCCTGATTCGTTTGTGCCATAATGTGTGTTTTTATTTTAAAGTAACAAGTCTACTACTTGTATAAGTCGCATCTCACAGCATCAATGCATATATACACTTTGAGCCTAGTCTTTGGATTCCTGTTCTTCCTCTAAATCTCTTGACCGTTTCCGGGAATTCGGTGAACCTTCTGTTTGCAATGAACACATGGTAGCAACAGTGTCTCTAAATCCCTGAGGCTGGAAGATAAAAAATATAGAAATATTGCTTGAAGGACACCTAAAAGAATTATCGGTCTTGCAAATATTTTAAAGTAATTAATAAGAGAACTACTTTATTCTTGGGATAGAAGTTACCAACCACTGTGAGTGAAGAGGATAAACATCATGGGTAAGTTAAGAAGCCAGGGCTGTACTATAGTATTTTATAGCTAGAGTATATTATGTATGTTTATTTATACATACACATATACACACAAAGAAATAACATTGAATTGCAAAGATGTCCTCTAAAAGACAATCTCAACAATCTTTATGTTGACTCTCTTGGAAAGGTGAAAGGAAGTAACATGTACTAATTACTTAGGTGTTTATATAAATTTATTTTCACAATTAAATATTCTAAAATAAAGTTTGCAATTAGGATACTTTAAATGTACCTGGCTAGTGCAGAGCCAAAATGGTAACTGTTTCAGAATGTCTTTCTATTTCTGCTTTTACCCTTAAAAAAATGCGATGTCAAGAATATATCTGGCTCAACACTATTGGTAAATACGTATATTTCAGCCAAAATGTGTTCTATGATGTAAAATCACAGGAACATTAACTTCTTAAAGTGGAATATATTCGGTGGCTATGATAGATCCATAGTATCTATAGAACAAAGTGTGTAACACTGGTATTTTTTCTTGGAAAATCTTTTAACAACTTTCACTTTAAAACTCTTTAATATCCTAACATTACATATGGCAAGGAACACACTAGTCTACAAGTAAATATTTCCTCTGTTCTTCAGAATAAATTTCAGTCCAATTTGTGGCTAGAATATTCTGTATACATACTACTATTTTGGGCATAATGTTCTAAGCATCAAAAGCTATCCTCAAATGTTTGCTACCTACAGAAGTTATCAGAAGCAATTTGTAAAAGCTCTCTTCAGATAATTACTGCCCACCAACAAGAAAATCCCACTCTAATCAAATAATACTGACCGTGATTTGAAACAGTATTGTAGATTCCTTCTGGCTTGGTGATTTGTACAATGTTGCCAACCTGCTTAGAGAAAAAGAATAAATATACACAAACACATGATCTTAACTAATTAATTAGTTCAGGTGAATGGTTTCATAATACAAACTTACAGTTTTTTACTGTAATTCAATTATTTTCTTCTCTAAGGACACAGAAAGCAAAGAAACATCAAAAATATTCTCCACAAACAGCAGCTTTATGTGTATATAAAAGAATTGTCATACGTAAGAGTTGTTTATATAAGTGAAATTTTAAAGGAACCTAAAAATCTAATGACTGATTCAAATAAATTATTTTATTCATGATAAGATACATTTATGGTTCAGAAAAAAAGGTGGGAGAAAATATTTAATGAAATAGCAAAGTATTAATAATACAGAATGCAAAATTATGCTGACTGATCCCACATTTACGTATATATACATATATGCAGAAAAATTACTTGAAGACTATAACAAAATCAAACTTTCTATTACAAGATAAAGGGGGCTTTTTATTTATATTTTTCACACCTTCCAAAACAATAGTGTATTCTTTTGTTGTTATAAGTATCAAAACAATTTCTTGGGATACAAATGAGGAATACATACTCATATTATGCTAATACAAATAAGCTAGGGAAGACACATTCTTTCAAAATGATTATGTCCAGGAAAATCACTGTCATATAACAGAACAAAGTCTGTTTAGGTGTGATTTCATTTAGTACTCTATAAAGTAAGTAATATAAAACTGCAAGCCAAAAGTTTCTGAGAAACAAAATTCTAAGCTTTATTATGTTCAAATAGTGTAACAGCAACAAATAAAAGCAAAAACTTTTAAAGTGCCTTTTAAAATCACTTTAAAATTAATTTATCTTATTCACAATAGCCAAAAGGTAGAAACAACCTAACTGTCTGACAAATGAAAAAACAAAATGTGCTTATAATGGAGTTTTATTCAGTCTCAAAGAGGAAAGAAATTCTGACAAATGCTATAGTGAACCTTACGGACATTAGGCTAAGTGCAATAAAGCCAGCCATATAGGGAAAATATGGTATGATTACACTTCCATAGGTACCTAGGGTAGCCACACAGAGAATGTAGAATGGTTAACAGAGGATGGGGGAAGACAGAAGGAAGTTACTGTTTAATGGGTATGGAGTTTCAGTTTGGGAAGATGAAAAATTTCTGGAGATGGATAGTGGTGATCACGGTACAATAATGAGAATGGACTTCATGCCCCTGAACTGTACACTTAAAATGGTGAATTTTATCATGTACACCTTACCACAATTTAAAAAAGCTGATATAACTGCACAAAATACAGATTCCAACTTAAAGAAAAATCATAGGTCATTTATTTACATATAAATAATATTCATTTGTTTTCAAAGACAATTCAAAAAGGACATCCTGGTTTATGATATTACTCTCTTATGGTTGATATTCTATCTTTAATGCAAAATAACAGAAGAGGCACAGTATATTTTAACCCACCTGAATAAGAAATCACATTTTGATTCAATAAAATAAAAATTAGCTAACTTTCTGAAAAATCACTATCTAAATCATCTCTCATCACCATACGTCAAAAAATGTACCAGGGCTTCTGACTTTTCTGGGAAAGTTATTAAAAACTAAATAAGCTTCTTAATGTTTATTAAGAATCCTAAAGTCAAATAGACATTAAGTATTCAGGTTGAAAATTCTCTTCAAAATCTTAGTTAAAAATAAAACTTTCTATTTCATGTCTGCATCTGAAGAGACCTTTCTGACAATAAACTAAACCGAAGAATCACTTGGCTCACGGCCCCAGCTGAGAAGCTTAACATATGGCTGAACTACACAGTTTGGGTCAGGAAGAAATAAGACAGAAGCACAATTTGTGCTCTAAAGCTGAGCACACATATGAAACACTGTGTGGGGGTGTTGATACATTACTCTACTCTACCACCAGATCTTCTTGGCAAAGAGTAGTGAACAGTCGTGCCCTTATACTATCATGAATATGCAAACTAGAGTAAAACCAGCACAATATAGAGGACAGAGACAAAAGTATTTCTTTTGATAACTGTTGGAAAGATATTCCATTGTCAGTCAAAAGGTAAAAATCAGGTGTTTCTGGTGAAGGATGGGGTCTAGAACACGAGATGGGAGAGCAAAGTTCAATTCTCAATTTGAATTTGGCTCGTTGAAGTTTTTAGTTTTCTGCTCAAACTGGAAGTGTTCATTTTAATAACTATTTACACCCCAGGGGGAATTTCTATTTCCATCATTTCAAGATAAACTAAATTTAAAAACATATATGAGATTCCATGCAACTCTAAAGACCTAAAGATAGCTGGTTGCAAACAATGAACAATGTTTTCATTTTGTTAAACAAGGTCATCTTATTCTGATTATAATAATAAAGTATGGATATTACTTACCATATACCCACTGCCTGGAATAGAAACACTTTGGGGAAAAGGATTTTACCTTAAAAGGAGGATAAGAGCTATACCTTCAGATTTGCTGGCAATCAATACAACACTATAATTATATTCTTGAAATAGCTATTATAGGAGAAAAAGGATGAACTCTCTTATAGAATCAGCTGTAAATGTGGAGACTACTACCTACTTCACAGAGTTATTGGGAAAACAAGATATATAATATCATATACATATACACAGTGCTTAGCACAATAAAAGAAAGTTAATAAATACTCAATAAATGGTAGCTATTATTAACTACTTAATCTTTCTGGGCCTTTGTCTTCTGACTGTTAACCATAATAGGTACAGATTCTTCAGAGTTATTCAAGGGACTATATGAAATGCTGTATATAAAGGGCCCAGGTAAATATCTATACAAGCAAGCACTCACTACAATGATATGGTGAATGGGAAAATTTTTATAGAACAGCAGGTTTCCCCTATGTCTATCTAGTCAATGTTAGTGTTCTACACGATTCTCTTATTTCTTGGAAAGGATAGTAGGAAGCTGAAATCTTAGAAAGGTTAACTCTTAAAAATTAAGCATGATTTTCTGATCTCATGAGTATCTAACCAATGCTGACATCCAGAATTTGACGAAAAAGGCAAACTTCTCCTTTTGAGTGACTAAAAAGATGGATCATCTTGCTAAGTTCTTATTTTTAAAAAAATTTTTTACATGTACTCTCTTATTGTGTATTTAATAATAGGGTATAATAGTGGAAGACTACTAGTGTATACTAGCTCAAGAGGAATCCCTAAGAACATTTAAATAGTGAGCTGCACCTTACAGAAAACCTAAATCTGGGAAAGTAAAAGCAGTATGTTCAAAAGATTCTCGTCTAGAGAACTATTGCCAAATCTTTACAGTGGGGTGTTTTGCTGAGAAAGAACTCCTTTGGAGAATCCAGTTTCCAATGATTTATTTACAGAACTGGAGGGATAAGAATCAATCATAAAGCAGTACATACTATGAAAAGTTACCTGAGCTCTTTGGAAATGCCATCATGAGTTAGTTGCATAAGATGTAAGTAAGTATAATTGGTTGTTATGAGCTCAGAGTCTGTAAAACCTAACTCATGCAGGCATGATATTTTTCAGCTCGTAGAAGAACAAAGAAATGGAGATAAAGAATAAACAATAGCACTACCCATACCCAATATGCTTTTTTCCATCTTTGCCCACATGCTGTCTCAATTTCTGCCTTTTATTAGAGCATTTCCAAACCAAGTTCTTCGGGTTGTACCAATTAATCTTTCAAAGCAGAGAGGCTGGCATAAATCTGACATTTCAAGAAGTGTAGAATAAAAGATTCCACAGCTTTCAATCGCCTATTTTAAAGAAAATGAAAGCTGGTTTGTTCACTTGCTCAGCAGCTTTAAAAACAAAGACAAAGGTTTCATGCTGCCACAGTTTTATTTTAAAGAACAATACTTGTGAAATGCAGGTAAGTAACTGGGTAACAAAAGTAGGACAGGGAAATATAAAAGAAAACAAAAATAGACACAATTTCATACCATAAATGAGAAAAGCCATCCTATTTTCCACATAAATTAGTCCTAACTCTAACTCAAAAGTTGCCTTTGTCCTGATTTTTTAATTCTTTCAATCCCTTTCAGAAACACAGAGTACCCACCTCCTCCTGCATGGCTAATGGCTAATAAAAAGTATTTGATTTCAAGAGCTTTAGAAGGTAGCATTCCTTGGCCACCTACTCTTATCAGGTGCACCCCATCATTTAAATATTCCAAAGAATTTCCTATGTTGTTAAATGTGCAGTGTGACAACATGCTTCCACGTTTGCTCTAGGTGATAAAGGGCAAGGCAATAAAAGCTTTAATTTATTTAGTCCATGGGGCACTGAAGATCTCATCCACTGGACTAGATCTAAGAAACTGGTAAGTTCAGTGTAATTAACTGAAGACTCAGCATTATCAACTTGTTTTTTATACTGACCTTTGCTTTTGGTCCCAATGAAAGATTAGACGTATGGTAGCAGCATGTCCCCAGCTTTCTCCTGAGGGAAAAAGAACGTAACGGTATACTGCCTTAGTGAGTAGGTTACATGCGACTCAGAATGCCTCAAATACAGTTTGACTTTACCCGATTTAACATAACGAGAGTATACTTGGCTTCAAAAAACCTGGTACATGCTACTTCTGAGATTTTTTTACCTATCTATGGAAATACTACACATCATTACCCTCCATTTACTTTTAGAAAACTACATACAATTTAAGTCAACATATTTGTCAATCTTCTACACCATCAGGCCCACTAAACATATTCCTGAACACCAGAAGAAAAACAAAAACTCTGACAGAGTATTCTTCAAGATTTTAGTAGAAATAAATCTTGAAGCATTGTGTTCTAACAAAATCTTGACTGAAATTAGAAAGTCATAGATCTACTTACTGTAGTGTGGTTTGTATTTAAATGGATTCACCCTTCCTCCTACCTAACACTGCAAGCTTTCTGAGGACAAGAGTCATCTAATGAACATCTATACACTCATTACCTGAAGCAATAGCTGCTCAGTAAATATCTGTTAAATAATCGAAAGGAAGAGTCGGTATCTAAGGGTACTGTGCTTGATGCTAAGATTTATAAGACAGATATAGTCTTATAAATCTAAGCTAAATAATGCTAAGATCAGTAAGACAGACACAGTCTTGCCTTCCATGCATCTTACGGCACTCAACAAGCATCAAATGAATGAGGCAGAAAAAATGTGATCAACTAAAAATGTTTATCTGATTGATTACCCACCCAATGCAGGAACTAGCAAGGTCTTATTTCTGTCAATCTTTGTTGTCATCTGATTGGTTAAAACTACCTACAAAAACAAAATAAGAAAATTAGGTGAGTCTCTCCTAAAATTACCAAGTAAATAGTTTTGTTATTTTAGTATTCTGAATATAACTAAAGACATGTAGATAATGAAAACTTTTGATAAATTTTTTAAGTTTACCCATAACAATGAGCAGTTATCTGAAAATATGATTCCACTGAACATAAAACATTTTTCAACAGACAAGAACAAAGAAACTTACATTGTGAAAATGGAAGAATAAAAATGTAATAGATAATACATAAAGGTCTAAACAGACCATGTATAAAAACTTTATAACTGGGAGCATCAGAAAAATCACACTTTTGAAATTCTAATTTTGTATAAGTCAATAGAAACAATCAGATCAATAGTAACATCAGGAGTGGTAATAAACATTTACTGAGTAATACATTGCAGAAATCATGCTAAGTGCTTTACTTCATTATCCTATCTAATATTTATTATTAGATGAATAACTATGAATGAATTATTTATTATTATTCTACTTTACCACTTGAGAAATGAGATTAGAAAGACTGAGTCTGTGTTCTTTACCACTGTTTTCTCTCTAAATGTATTTATTCAAAGGAATATCAATACCATAATCACTCAACATTTGCATTTTTAGGGAAGAGATATAGTAAGTACTACCATTTATGATGTTATGGGGAAAAAACTGAGGCAAAGAGTTATGAGATGAGACCTAAAAACATAAAGGAAGTACAATATAAATGGAAGAACTGGGAAAAAATGAAACCGAGTAAACAGGCCAAATGATCCCAAATTATAACTATGTTAGTCTACTGATAATAGAGATGGGCATTGCTTTACTCAGATGGCCCTGAAGGCTAAAAATACTAATTGTTTTGATTAAACAGTAGCTTTTAAAACAGATTCCACGTTTTGAAAGATAGTAATTTTTAAGTGGAGAAAATGAAAGTGTTTAAGGCTGGCTCAATACAGTGAACACCTGGCACCTTCTCATCCAAAATTCTCTAGAAACAGTTATGTTAAATATTCTTCCAATATAGATCTTCCCACCAGAAATAAGACACATACTATTGCAAGTGGAAAGTGATAAAGAACTTCTGCGAAAAGCAATGAGAAAAGGTACCTAATCTGAAAAGTTTATCAGTTCCACAAGAAAACTGACAAAGAAAAAGTTGCTTTGGCTGTTCCCACTGCAGTGGTAACACCCTCAAATTTTTTGTTTTAGGAGAAGTCAGTGATCCATCTAGATTCCAATTAGGCACCACCTGGATGACATGACTTCCTTCTAGTTCCTCCCCCTTTAAGTGCTATAGTGGCTTCCCCAAGCATCTCACCTCACACTAGGCATCTCAGAACAAGGTAAGGAGGAATTTAAACTGGGAATTAACTGAAATATATGACTAATGGCATCACAGCATGCTGAATAATACCATTACTGTACATACAACCACAACTGGAGTCCCCAACAGGCTGAATAATACCCTTTACAGGACATACTACCAAGGATTTAAGCTCTAGCAACTGGAATATTAACTCACACTTTTTGGCTAGAGGTGCACTGTCCAATTCTGCCGCCACTAGCTTCATATAGTTTTTAAAATTAAAACTAGAAATTCAGGAGGAGCGGGGCGGAAGATGGCGGCGTGAGTAGAGCAGCGGAAATCTCCTCCCAAAACAACATATATCTATGAAAATATAACAAAGACAACCCTTCCTAGAATAAACACCAGACGACACAGGTCAATAGCCAGACCACATCAGCACCTGAGAGAACCCAGCGCCTCGCGAAGGGGGTAAGATACAAGCCCCGGCCCCGCGGGAGCCGAGCGCCCCTCCCCCCAGCTCCCGGCGGGAGAAGAATAGGCAGAGCGGGAGGGAGACGGAGCCCAGGACTGCCGAACACCCAGCCCCAGCCATCCGGGCCAGAGCGCAGACACAGTACATGCCCAGGGGGCCCTGGATGCTAGGGAAACAGGGCAGCAAGAACAGTGAGCAGGCACTGGAGGCCGGGTGCCGGAGGACATAAGAAAAGCGCACGACCATTTTTTTTTTTGTTGCTTTTTTGCTGTTTTGTTTTGGCGAGCGCTTTTTGGTAGTCTTAAAGGGATAGGGACCGCAATACTAGGGAAACAGAGCAGCAAGACCGGTGAGCAGAGGCCTGAGGCTGGCACCGGAGAATAAAGAAAAACGAGCGACCACCTTTTTTTTTAATTTAAAAAAAAATTTTTTTTTTTTTAATTAAAAAGTTTTTTTTTTTTTTTGGTGGTCGTTGTTTTGTTTTGGCGGGTGCTTTTTGGAAGTCTTAAAGGGGCAGGGTGGGACACTTAATCAGAGGTAGGGAATCCGGGGATCTCTGGGCACCCTAACCCCTGGGCTGCAGGGAGCAGGGAGGCCCCTTACGGAGATAAATAGCCTCCCAGCAGCTCCTGCTCCAACGCGACTCCACCACTTTGGAGTAGCTGCCCGAGCCAGGCCACACCCACAGCAACAGCGGAGATTAACTCCATAGCAGCCGGGCAGGAAGCACAAACCCTGTCTGCACGCAGCTGCGCAGCACAAGCCACTAGAGGTCGCTGTTCTCCAAGGAGAGGAGGGCCACAAACCAACAAGAAAGGAAGTTCTTCCAGCCGTCACTCGTCCCAGCTCTGCAAACTATTCCTATCACCACGAAAAGGCAAAGCTACAGGCAGACAAAGATCACAGAGACAACACCAGAGAAGGAGACAGACCTAACCAGTCTTCCTGAAAAAGAATTCAAAATAAGAATCATAAACATGCTGACAGAGATGCAGAGAAATACGCAAGAGAAATGGGATGAAGTCCAGAGGGAGATCACAGATGCCAGAAAGGAGATCTCAGAAATGAAACAAACTCTGGAAGGGTTTATAAGCAGAATGGATAGAATGCAAGAGGCCATTGATGGAATTGAAATCAGAGAACAGGAACGCATAGAAGCTGACATAGAGAGAGACAAAAGGATCTCCAGGAATGAAACAATATTAAGAGAACTGTGTGACCAATCCAAAAGGAACAATATCCGTATTATAGGGGTCCCAGAAGAAGAAGAGAGAGGAAAAGAGATGGAAAGTATCTTAGAAGAAATAATTGCTGAAAACTTCCCCACACTGGGGGAGGAAGTAATCAAACAGACCACGGAAATACACAGAACCCCCAACAGAAAGGATCCAAGAAGGGCAACACCAAGACACATAATAATTAAAATGGCAAAGATCAAGGACAAGGAAAGAGTGTTAAAGGCAGCTAGAGAGAAAAAGGTCACCTATAAAGGGAAACCCATCAGGCTAACGTCAGATTTCTCAACAGAAACCCTACAGGCCAGAAGAGAATGGCATGATATATTTAATACAATGAAACAGAAGGGCCTTGAACCAAGGATACTGTATCCAGCACGACTATCATTCAAATATGATGGTGGGATTAAACAATTCCCAGACAAACAAAAGCTGAGGGAATTTGCTTTCCACAAACCACCTCTACAGAACATCTTACAGGGACTGCTCTAGATGGGAGCACTCCTAGAAAGAGCACAGCACAAAACACCCAACATATGAAGAATCGAGGAGGAGGAACAAGAAGGGAGAGAAGAAAAGAATCTCCAGACAGTATATATAACAGCTCAATAAGCGAGCTAAGTTAGGCAGTAAGATACTAAAGAGGCTAACCTTGAACCTTTGGTAACCACGAATTTAAAGCCTGCAATGGCAATAAGTACATATCTTTCAATAGTCACCCTAAATGTTAATGGGTTGAATGCACCAATCAAAAGACAAACAGTAACAGAATGGATAAAAAAGCAAGACCCATCTATATGCTGCTTACAAGAAACTCACCTCAAACCCAAAGACATGTACAGACTAAAAGTCAAGGGATGGAAAAACATATTTCAAGGAAACAACAGTGAAAAGAAAGCAGGGGTTGCAGTACTAATATCAGACAAAATAGACTTCAAAACAAAGAAAATAACAAGAGATAAAGAAGGACACTACATAATGATAAAGGGCTCAGTCAAACAAGAGGATATAACCATTCTAAATATATATGCACCCAACACAGGAGCACTAGCATATGTGAAACAAATACTAACAGAACTAAAGGGGGATATAGACTACAATGCATTCCTTCTAGGAGACTTCAACACACCACTCACCCGAAAGGATAGATCCACCGGGCAGAAAATAAGTAAGGACACGGAAGCACTGAACAACACAGTAGAGCAGATGGACCTAATAGACATCTATAGAACTCTACATCCAAAAGCAACAGGATATACATTCTTCTCAAGTGCACATGGAACATTCTCTAGAATAGACCACATACTAGGCCACAAAAAGAGCCTCAGAAAATTCCAAAAGATTGAAATCCTACCAACCAACTTTTCAGACCACAAAGGCATAAAACTAGAAATAAACTGTACAAAGAAAGCAAAGAGGCTCACAAACACATGGAGGCTTAACAACACGCTCCTAAATAATCAATGGATCAATGACCAAATCAAAATGGAGATCCAGCAATATATGGAAACAAATGACAACAACAACACTAAGCCCCAACTTCTGTGGGACACAGCAAAAGCAGTCTTAAGAGGAAAGTATATAGCAATCCAAGCATATTTAAAAAAGGAAGAGCAATCCCAAATGAATGGTCTAATGTCACAATTATTGAAATTGGAAAAAGAGGAACAGATGAGGCCTAAGGTCAGCAGAAGGAGGGACATAATAAAGATGAGAGAAGAAATAAATAAAATTGAGAAGAATAAAACAATAGCAAAAATCAATGAAATCAAGACCTGGTTCTTCGAGAAAATAAACAAAACAGATAAGCCTCTAGCCAGACTTATTAAGAAGAAAAGAGAGTCAACACAAATCAACAGTATCAGAAACGAGAAAGGAAAAATCACGACGGACCCCACAGAAATACAAAGAATTATTAGAGAATACTATGAAAACCTATATGCTAACAAGCTGGGAAACCTAGGAGAAATGGACAACTTCCTAGAAAAATACAACCTTCCAAGATTGACCCAGAAAGAAACAGAAAATCTAAACAGACCAATTACCAGCAATGAAATTGAAGCAGTAATCAAAAAACTACCAAAGAACAAAACCCCCGGGCCAGATGGATTTACCTCGGAATTTTATCAGACATGCAGGGAAGACATAATACCCATTCTCCTTAAAGTTTTCCAAAAAATAGAGGAGGAGGGGATACTCCCAAACTCATTCTATGAAGCTAACATCACCCTAATACCAAAACCAGGCAAAGACCCCACGAAAAAAGAAAACTACAGACCAATATCCCTGATGAACGTAGATGCAAAAATACTCAACAAAATATTAGCAAACCGAATTCAAAAATACATCAAAAGGATCATACACATGACCAAGTGGGATTCATCCCAGGGATGCAAGGATGGTACAACATTCGAAAGTCCATCAACATCATCCACCACATCAACAAAAAGAAAGACAAAAACCACATGATCATCTCCATAGATGCTGAAAAAGCATTTGACAAAGTTCAACATCCATTCATGATAAAAACTCTCAGCAAAATGGGAATAGAGGGCAAGTACCTCAACATAATAAAGGCCATCTATGATAAAACCACAGCCAACATTATATTGAACAGCGAGAAGTTGAAAGCATTTCGTCTGAGATTGGGAACTAGACCGGGATGCCCACTCTCTCCACTGTTATTTAACATAGTACTGGAGGTCCTAGCCATGGCAATCAGTCAAAACAAAGAAATACAAGGAATCCAGATTGGTAAAGAAGAAGTAAAACTGTCACTATTTGCAGATGACATGATACTGTACATAAAAAAACCCTAAAGACTCCACCCCAAAACTACTAGAACTGATGTCGGAATACAGCAAAGTTGCAGGATACAAAATCAACACACAGAAATCTGTGGCTTTCCTATATACTAACAATGAACCAACAGAAAGAGAAATCAGGAAAAGAACTCCATTCACAATTGCATCAAAAAAAATAAAATACCTAGGAATAAACCTAACCAAAGAAGTGAAAGACTTATACTCTGAAAACTACAAGTCACTCTTAAGATAAATTAAAGGGGACACTAACAGATGGAAACTCATCCCATGCCCGTGGCTAGGAAGAATTAATATTGTCAAAATGGCCATCCTGCCCAAAGCAATATACAGATTTGATGCAATCCCTATGAAACTACCAGCAACATTCTTCAATGAACTGGAACAAATAATTCAAAAATTCATATGGAAACACCAAAGACCCCGAATAGCCAAAGCAATCCTGACAAAGAAGAATAAAGTAGGGGGGATCTCACTCCCCAACTTCAAGCTCTACTATAAAGCCATAGTAATCAAGACAATTTGGTACTGGCACAAGAGCAGAGCCACAGACCAATGGAACAGACTAGAGAATCCAGACATTAGCCCAGACATATATGGTCAATTAATATTTGATAAAGGAGCCATGGACATACAATGGCGAAATGACAGTCTCTTCAACAGATGGTGCTGGCAAAACTGGACAGCTACATGTAGGAGAATGAAACTGGACCATTGTCTAACCCCATATACAAAAGTAAACTCAAAATGGATCAAAGACCTGAATGTAAGTTATGAAACCATTAAACTCTTGGAAGAAAACATAGGCAAAAACCTCTTAGACATAAACATGAGTGACCTCTTCTTGAACATTTCTCCCCAGGCAAGGAAAACAACAGCAAAAATGAGTAAGTGGGACTATATTAAGCTGAAAAGCTTCTGTACAGCAAAAGACACCATCAATAGAACAAAAAGGATCCCTACAGTATGGGAGAATATATTTGAAAATGACACATCCGATAAAGGCTTGACGTCCAGAATATATAAAGAGCTCACATGCCTCAACAAACAAAAAACAAATAACCCAATTAAAAAATGGGCAGAGGAACTGAACAGACGGTTCTCCAAAAAAGAAATACAGATGGCCAACAGACACATGAAAAGATGCTCCACATCACTAATTATCAGGGAAATGCAAATTAAAACTACAATGAGGTATCACCTCACACCAGTAAGGATGGCTGCCATCCAAAAGACAAACAACAACAAATGTTGGCGAGGCTGTGGAGAAAGGGGAACCCTCCTACACTGCTGGTGGGAATGTAAGTTAGTTCAACCATTGTGGAAAGCAGTATGGAGGTACATCAAAATGCTCAAAACAGACTTACCATTTGACCCAGGAATTGCACTCCTAGGAATTTACCCTAAGAATGCAGCAATCAAGTATGAGAAAGTATCAGTGCACCCCTATGTTTATCGCAGCACTATTTACAATAGCCAAGAATTGGAAGCAACCTAAATGTCCATCGATAGATGAATGGATAAAGAAGATGTGGTACATATACACAATGGAATACTACTCAGCCATAAGAAAAGGGCAAATCCATCCATTTGCAGCAACATGGATGGAGCTGGAGGGAATTATGCTCAGTGAAAGAAGCCAAGCAGAGAAAGAGAAATACCAAATGATTTCACTTATCTGTGGAATATAAGAACAAAGGAAAAACTGAAGGAACAAAACAGCAGCAGAATCACAGAACTCAAGAATGGACTAACAGGTACCAAAGGGAAAGGGACTGGGGAGGATGGGTGGGTAGGGAGGGATAAGGTGGGGCAGAAGTAGGGGGGTATTAAGATTAGCATGCATGGGGGGGTAGGAGAAAAGGGAGGGCTGTACAACACAGAGAAGGCAAGTAGTGATTCTACAACATTTTGCTATGCTGATGACAGTTACTGTAAAGGGGTTTATAGGGGAGACCTGGTATAGGGGAGAGCCTAGTAAACATAATATTCGTCACGTAAGTGTAGATTAGTGATACCAAAAACAAAACAAAACAAAACAAAAAAAAAGGGCAGTTCCTGTGTGGTAACCTCCAATGAGTTCTACACAAGGGTAAAAAGGGCATATAAACGTGTAGGCAAAGGGTCTGTTTGCGTTTATACAGAAGATCAAAGCCTAATTGGGCTACCCCGAAAATGAACTAAGATACGATATGAAAGAGAACTTCCAACATCAGCACTCGGGAAGACTCATGCGAGAAGATGATCATCAAAAAACCCCAACAAAGATCCACGCACCGCTACAGCTGTAGATGCACTCATCCCACCAGCTCCTGGACTTGCCATGGGAATGAGGAAGGAGATATCTAAGCTGGCCTGTGCATACAGTAAAACAACAAATTTGACTGGATCTATACTGTTGGAACTCAACCAAGAATTAGGAGAAGTGCAAATTGTAGCGCTCCAAAATCTTACAACTACAGACTATTTACTGATAAAAGAACATAAGGGATGTGAACATTCCCCAGGAATGGGTTGTTTTAATTTGTCTGATTTCTCTCAGACTGTTCAAGTTCAGTTGGACAATATCCACCATATCATAGATAAGTTTTCACAAATGCCTAAGGTGCCTAACTGGTTTTCTTGGTTTCACTGGAGATGGCTGGTAATTACAGGTATGCTTTGGTTATGTAACTATACTCCTATTATGTTAATGTGTGTGCGCAATTTAATTAGTAGTTTAAAACCTATACATGCTGAAGTTACTCTACAAGAAGATATGTCAAAGAAATAATCAATCCTCCCATGTTTTCTTCCGCCTGCTACTTCTATAGATTTTCTTCTTCCTTCCTAATTACAACCCTTAAATAGAATTTGTGCCTCATATCAAATTTACCGAGTATCATAATTCTTCCAAGTGGTAAAGATACCTCAAGACAAATGCTGGGCATAGAAGCCACAGGGCATAAATATGCAAAGAAGTAAAAAGCTAACCTTTTCAAACAATAAGGCTTCTCTCTCACTTACCAACTTAACATTTCCCTGTATGGCCCCGGAAGATGACTGGTTAGCCAGAGACGGGTAAGATTCCTCAAGGGAGGAACAACCTAAGACAGGCACAGTCGCAGGGGGCCGTCTGGTGAGAAAATGGGGAGCAGCAGAGGTGAGGCTTAGAACCTCCCCCCTCATGTTCTGAGAGAAATCTTCTGCATACGTGGATGTTTATTGCCCGTGTCTAGCTCGGATTAACACATAGTCTACAGGCACACACCTGATCATCTACATTTGCTCTCTTACAACACTAAACTCTGTTTTCTACCTTTATCTCGTATCTACCTACCACTTCAGCATTTTATGAAAAATAATAATAATAAAGAGAGAATTGTGGTATCCACATATAAATCAAGTATAAAAACCAAATGAGTATTCATATTTGAACTGACTGTTTATAGTTCATAATGCATGAGCAAAACCGAAAGTTTCTGTGATGACTCCCCTTGTACTGTTCACTATGTAACTTATTCATTATGTAAGAATTTGTTCTCCATGTAAGAACTTGTTTGTTATGCCTCAGAAGATTGGAGACTGACGAAAATTAGGCTTGGGGTGGATTAATGATTGTGCATTGAGCACTGACTCCCCTATACAGAATTTTATTGTCATTAACAACCATTTGATCAATAAATATGAGCGATGCCCTCAAAAAAAAAAAAAAAAAAAAAAGGACAGACTTCAATGGTAAAATAAATAAGTAACCGGGATGTAATGTATAGCATAAGGAATATAGTCAAGATATTGTAACAGCTTGGTAGGGTGATAGCTGGAACCTAGAATTATGTATATAAATGTTTTATCACTGTGTTGTACACTTGAAACTAATGTAATACTGTGCATCAACTACCCTTCAATAAAAAATAATTACTTAAAAAAAGAAAAAAACTAGAAATTCAGTTCTTTAGTAGCATTAGCCATATTTCAAGTGCTCAACAGCCATGCAACTACTGCATTAAACTGTGCGTTTTCATCTTTACAGAAAGTTCTATCTCAGCACTCATTTAGAGTGTACAGGCTTTCACTACTTTTTAAGGTTCACATTAATGCCACTTTGCTTTTATGAAACGACTACATTAGTCTCAAATTTTGCTAACTGAAGAAGATCCATAGAGGATTTCCACTTTTATGAAAAAAGGTGAAAAGCAAAAATAGCATTCAGCATTTGTTTTGCAGTGAGCTGTTACAGACGCAGGGTGCAACCTGAGCAGTGACATGGGTACTGCCAGCTCCCTTCCTGGGAGCTACACCCAGCTTCTCAGCAGCAAACCACCATAAGCTTTGAGCTGTATCTGTGAGCATCTGTGCTATAATTTGATTTATTTTATGTATCTGTTAGCAAGATGTGTCCTAAGATATCAGAACAGCCTAAAAGAGGTTGCTTTTTGGATATGGAAAATCTAAAAAATGTTTCCATATAAATTAATGGTGATTGCTTCTTTGCTTTATGCCATGTTGGCATACAAAAGGTTTCACTGCAGCACTCTACTTTCAGACAGCCGGGGAAACCTGTATTTTTCCTGTTACTTTTTTTTTCTATTGATATACAATACTGTATTGGTTTCAAGTATACATGCAGTGTTTTGATAGTTATCTATATTATTAAATGCCCATCCCAACTAGTGCAGTTACTATCTGTCAACACAGAAAGATATTACAATACTACTGACTATAATCTCTATGTGGTACTTTCACACCCATGACTAATTTTTATTATAATGAGATTTTGTGCCTCTTTATCCCTTACACATCCATTTCATATTTTGAAGAGAATGTAAATAGATGTACTGGCTTACCAACTGTTCAATAACCCAAAATTACAATTTGCACTGTCAGCAAATACTTATAAAACAATTACACTACTTCTGCAAAAATGTTGGGCTTACCACAATACAAATGTAAAGTACTGTATACTTAGTACAAGCTTTTAAGGAATGAGTCTTTAAAATAGTGAAGTAACAATCAACTTGCAATTACGAGCTTCACTGCTTTAAAAATTCTTCTACTGCCCAAATGTCCTTTAATTGATGAGCTGGTAAACAAAATGTTGTATCAAGAAAATGCAAAATTATTCAGTCATAAAAAGAATATTGATATATACTACAACATGGATGAAAACATGCTAAGAAGCCACACATAGAAGACCACATATTGTATGCTGTTATTTATATAAAATACCAGAGCAGACAAACCCATGGAGATACAAAGGAGACTAGTGATTATTAGGGACCAAAGGGAAGATGCAATGGGGAGTGATGGCTAATGGATAAGGGATTTATTTTTCTGGGGTGATGGAAATGTTCTAAATTAGATAGTAGTGATGGTTGTACAACTCAGAATATACTAAAAACCACCGAACTGTTCACTTTAAAAAGGCAAACTTTACAGTATATCTCAATAAAGCTATTAAAAAAAAAAACCTTTCTGCTAATGAATAAATGTATCTCTAAAAGGACTCTCTCCATATCAGGTTGGCCAAGACTTAGGACTCAAAATTCACTGAGATGTGGGAAAACAAGAATTGCCATTCACTGCTGTGGATAATATATTTTGAAACACGTTTTCTGAAGGGAATTTGATAATATATAAACAAAATGTTTAAAAATAGAGATATCCCTTTGGCTTAATACTTTCAGAAATAACTGGACAAATGGACAAAGAAACATACACAGAGTTGCTGATTGCAGTGTTTTAAGTGGTGAGAAACTGGAGCCAACTTTAAAGACAATCAATAGGAAGGTAGTTAAAAAATTATGCTATAATCCTACAATGGAATACTGTGTAGTTGTCAAGGTGAGGTAGGCTTATAAAGTAGTATATAAGGAAAGATGTTCACAAGGTACTAAGTGAAAAACAAAAAACTGCTCTGTATATCAATAGGTATGATATGATCTCACTTTTAAAAAATGTGTATGTATGCATAGCATTAGTCTGGAAAAATATGTACAACATGAATAATCACCACTGGGTTATAGATAATTGCTTACTTTCTATATTATTACTTAGAACTTTCCTTACAGCAAGCTATATATCTTAAAATTATAAACTGTATCTTTTATCAAAAGTCATATATGCTCCTATACATGCTAACTGGGAAATTAAAAATCAAACAAAGAATTTATAAGTAAGAGGGGAAAGTATGCCTTCAACCCCACAAAATCCTATCCCTGGAAGTAACCACTGTGAACATTTTGGTCCTTCCAGATCTTTTTCTCCATATATATAAATATAAATGGACATACATAATTTTAATTTTTTCCAAAAGTGGGATCACACTAAATATACTGTCATGTAACTTGAATTTTTTCACTTAATCATATATTTGGATATATCTTTTTTCACATTAGTATGTTATATTTATACTGCTCTTTGTAAACATTACATAGTATTCCACATTATCATTTAGATTACTTTCTTAATCAGAAAAGGTGAAGCTGTTTCTACTAAGAATAAGCAAAACCCTAAGGAACTACACAACCCATTAGTCTTCAGTGCCCTCTATTGGGGATTCTGCACTGATAATAACAGAATGACAAATTACAAATTCATGAAAGATATTCAAAGACAGGACACTACCATTTTCAGCAAGTGGCAAAGAAAATCTAAAAACTCAAAAGATGTATGTTTTGAAATAATTTTATCAAGGAGTTCTTTATTTACTTATGATGTGTTACAGCCATGTGACAAGGACCCTGTAACTAAGGTAAAGCCTAGAAAACCAAGTTAAGTAGTTTGACCATTTCCCATTTCCTCCCAGACAAGGGTGTATATTTGTATGAGTGGTAGGTTCGGGTTGCAGAGTGGGAAGTGACTGCAAACAGAAAGTAAAGTTTTTACCTCACTCCTTTTTATCTGTTCACTTCCCAACTTATCTTTACCTCTCTTGACATTTCAAATCAAGAAGAGTTGGGTCAACCCCTAACATCTAATTGCCTACACCATGTAATTTTTTTATCCTTCTGAACCTGTGATTATACACTATGTAACAATCAAAGACTCAGAGTGAGAAAAACCAGTGGTGTTGGAAGGGCTTACCTGGAAAAACATCAAGTGTACTTAGACAAATAAAACACTGCAATTACCAAAGGTGGGTTTCTTTACCAAAAAAAGTCCATTTTAACAAGATGGCATCTTGGTTATGCTCGTTTTTTCCAGGACACTGAAACAGAATGCTTATGACTGGAATTTTTAATAAAAACCAAACCAAAACAAAACTATATTCAAAACCGTATGTCAGTATCACTTAGGCAAATTCTATTTTGTTATTTCTATACAAGCTTGACTTGAGTATGAAATTCTCTTGACTAGTAATACTTACAGCTAATCTGTGATTATTTGCAAGGCTGATCATTTGCTGGGCAAGGCCATTTAGTAATCGAGTTCGAAGGGATAGGTCATCTAGGTCATGACGAAAAGGAAAAGCAATACTGTCCACTACCACTAATCGAACCTAAATAAGAAGAGAAAATGATACTGGGTTTGAAATTAAAATTACATTTTTAAAACAGCATTCCAAAAGCATGGTCCATTGCGAACAAAACAAAATTAATCCAGGGTTCTAGACTCTGCAAAGGCTTTATTTTGGAGACTTGTAAATCTGTTCAACTAATGCTTTCTGCACTTATCACCAAAAATTAAAATGTACTCTGGTTTGATAATTTATCAACTTAAAAAAGTAATTCAATGTAAAGAAAAAGGAGCAATTATAATTTTCTTATAATCTGCCACAAAGTCTTTACAGACATATATTAACACTGATAAAAAATACTTTTTAAGTCTTAGTAAAACAAGTTTCTCAAATATGTCAATTTTATTTTTAGTGTTCTTTTTATGTTAAAAAAGAAAACTCTTCAAATAGCAAAATACCTTCTTCCAAAACTTAATATTCATTTATTTTTTCTCCTGTAAATTTTGTGGTTTTTTGTCTTTTTATATTTTTATAACTGAAAAAATTGACACATAATAGATATCAATATTTGATATACAATATTATATTGGTTTCAGTTTTTCTCCTGAATTTTAGATATACTATAGGATAACCAAGCATTACAGAATTCAGCATGAGGCAGATTTCTCTTGAATTCCAATTAAGAGGCTTACTTACAAACATTTCCATGACAGTTTCGTTTCAAATATAATCAAAGTAATTGCCCCTACAGTGGAGTTATAGTAGTATCAGTTAATCCTTGACAATGTGGGTGTTAGGGGCAGTGGCCCCTGCCTGCCCCCTGCAGCAGAAAAACTACATATAACTTTTGATTCCCCAAATACTTCACTACCAATAGCCTACTGTCGACGAAAGTCTTACCTGTAACATAGTTAACACATTTGTATATGTTACGTATTACAAACTGTATTCTTACAATAGAGTAAGACAGAGAAAAGAAGTATTAAGAAACTCATAAGGAAGAGAAAATACATTTTCAGTACCATATAGTATTTATTGAAAAAAATCCACAATTGTATATAAACCTAAGATCCAAGAACAAACAAAATCTGGAAACTAATCCAAATTTTAACAAACAAAAAACTTAAAAATCATGTATTTTTCTATCTAATAAAGGATCAAACTACAGAGGATTTTTGAAGCAATCTCTAAATAAGCAATTTTCATACCTTTTATTCAGAGTATTCATTCCTCCATTCAGTAAATATTTATTGACATCTACTATATGGGAGTCACTGTTCCAGGCATTGGGAAACCAGAGACAGGGTCCCTACTCTCTTGAAGTTCACATACTAATGGAGTGAGGGACAATTAACGTTTAAGCAAATATATGAATAAGATAATTTCTGGTAATTATAAGAGCCACAAAGAAACTAAAACTGGGTGAAGTGATAATAAGTAGGTAATGGAGAGGGAGAGGCTAACAGACTAAACGTGAGGGAAGGCATCAATGAGGAGGCAGGCAACAGAACTGAGTCCTGGATAAGTACCTCTAGGACAGAAAGACACCTACATATAAGGAACAGGAAGGGCAAAGTTCCTAGAACACAAGTTTGGCATGATTAAGGGTGAAAAAAGAAAAAAACAGTGAGGGGAGTGGTAGGGAATTATACAAGAAAGGTACAGTGCTGTGCTGAAGCCAAATCCTACGTGCTCCTGAGCCAAGTGCTAATTTTTTAGAAATTTCATGAATCAATCATTAAATATGGACATTAGTAAAAACTGAACTAAATAAATTCATGAAAATTATATTAAAATATGGACAATAAGCAAAATATAGATAATAAAGTGAAAACCCAATCCTTCCAAATTATTGTACATTTTACTATTATCTACACTGTTAATGTTATTCACATGCATTTTATCTTTGTAGTAGAAATATTGCATAACGATTTGCTACTGTATATTATTTCTGCTCTACTCTATGTTCAAGGACATCACATCGGTAGATTGAAATCAGCCATGATGGGAGTACGTTCTACATGGAATTCAACAAAAAAACCATCTACAGATCAGGACTTGATTTGTTTTGTTCATTGCCTAGACTTTTAACAAAGTGATGGAAAATAAAGACATAATCAGATTGACCTTAAAAATGTGTTGGATCTGTGTACATTACATGGTGAGGCACACAAAAAAATCGAGGATGTATTCTTCTATTAGAAAACTAATAAACTAGGGATGATCATTAACTCAAACCAACAGAAAATTGCTCCAAGAAAAATACCATATAATTACAAGTTTTGGTCTCAGGGTATATGCAAGGAGCCCCAAACACTGAGGGAATCCAAGAAGCTCTCTGTTCATGCTGGAGAGGCTATATAGCTGAACATGCAGTGGACAAGAAGAATGGAAATAGCCTATTTTTCCTCTACACAGTCCAGATTTTACTGGAAGTGGTTTAACTACATAGATCTGGATCTTTCTGCTAAGTAGTAACTATTCACACTGACACCTTTTCCCCCAAGCTTAGGGAGGAAGTTCCTGGATATACTCAGGTGAGATTCTTTGGTCTCTCAAAAGGGAAGGCATACTGAATAATGGAAAGCCAATGATGTACAGTCCAAGTATCCAACAATGATGAAAGGATAAACAAACTGTGATATATACATACAGTGCAGTACCACTCAGCCATTAAAAGGGATGACATACGAACACATGCTACAAAGCAGATGAACTCTGAACACAAATGCTAGGTGAAAAAGCACCAGAACTCATGCATGAACAATGCTTATCTAACACATGCATTTTCTCCACAAAGAACATCATAGCTGCCTTGTGCTTAGGAACAACAGACAGTACTTCAGAAATCACCAACAAAAAGCCCCAAATGCAAAAGAACATAGCATTAAGTAAATCATGAAGAAGTCACTTGTTTACAATAAGGGAGCTGAAACAAGAAGGAAGAGAATCCTCATGTTCAACCTCAACTGGGAACATGTGTGTTGGGAGACAAACTTCTTCTCACTCTACACCTGCCCACTACTGTGCAATAAATTGTGTCCCCACAAAATTTGTATGTTGAAGTTCTAACCCCCAATGCAACTATATTTGGAAATAGGACCTCAAAGAAAGCAATGAGGGTCAAAAGAGGATCAAAAGAGGACCTGACCTAACATTAGTGTTCTTAAAAGAAGAGGCTCTATAGAGAGTTTGCTCCCTCTTGCTCTGCCATGTGAGGACACTGCAAAGAAGATGACTTTCTATAAACGAGTAATACAGCCCTTTCCAGAAATGGAATGAATTAGAATCTTAATCTTGGACTTCTATCCTCTGAACTGTGAAAAATAAACTTTTGTTGTTAAAACCAGTTTATGATATATATTTTTTTAATCTTTGTATCATTAATCTACAATTACATGAAGAACATTATGTGTACTAGGCTCCCCCCTTCACCAAGTCCACCCCACAAACCCCATTACAGTCACTGTCCATCAGCGTAGTAAGATGCTGCAGAATCGCTACTCATCTTCTCTGTGTTGCACAGCCCTCCCCATGCCTCCACACACACATTATACATGCTAATCGTAATGCCCCCTTTCTTTTTCCCCGTCCTTATGCCTCCCTTCGCACCCATCCTCCTCAGTCCCTTTCCCTTTGGTAACTGTTAGTCCATTCTTGGGTTCTGTGCTTCTGCTGCTGTTTTGTTCCTTCAGTTTTCCTCTGTTCTTATACTCCACATATGAGTGAAAGCATTTGGTACTTGTCTCTCTCCGCCTGGCTTATTTCACTGAGCATAATACCCTCTAGCTCCATCCATGTTGTTGCAAAAAGTAGGATTTGTTTTCTTTTTATGGCTGAATAATATTCCATTGTGTATATGTACGACATCTTCTTTATCCATTCATCTATTGATGGACACTTAGGTTGCTTCCATTTCTTGGCTATTGTAAATAGTGCTGCGATAAACATAGGTGTGCATCTGTCTTTTTCAAACTGGGCTGCTGCATCCTTAGGGTAAATTCCTAGAAGTGGAATTCCTGGGTCAAATGGTATTTCTATTTTGAGCATTTTGAGGAATCTCCATACTGCTTTCCACAAAGGTTAAACTAATTTACATTCCTACCAGCAGTGTAGGAGGGTTCCCATTTCTCCAGAACCTTGCCAACATTTGTTGTTGTTTGTCTTTTGGATGGTAGCATCCTTACTGGTGTGAGGTGATATCCCATTGTGGTTTTAATTTGCATTTCTCTGATGATTAGCGATGTGGAGCATCTTTTCATGTGTCTGTTGGCCATCTGAATTTCTTCTTTAGAGAACTGTCTATTCAGCTCCTCTGCCCATTTTTTAATTGGATTATTTGTTTTTTGTTTGTAGATGTGCATGAACTCTTTATATATTTTGGATGTCAGCCCTTTATCGGATCTGTCATTTATGAATATATATACTGCAGGATACCTTTTTGTTGTATTGATGGTGTCCTTTGCTGTACAGAAGCTTTTCAGCTTGATATATTCCCACTTGTTCATTTTTGCTTTTGTTTCCCTTGCCCGGGGAGATACGTTCATGAAGAAGTCACTCATGTTTATGTCTGAGAGATTTTTGCCTATATTTTTTTCTAAGAGTTTTATGGTTTCATGACTTACGTTCAGGTCTTTGATCCACTTTGAATTTACTTTTGTGTATGGGGTTAGACAGTGATCCAGTTTCATTCTCTTACATGTATCTTTCCAGTTTTGCCAGCACCATCTGTTGAAGAGACTGTCATTTCCCCATTGTATGTTCATGGCTCCTTTATCGAATATTAATTGCCACATATGTTTGGGTTAATGTTTGGAGTCTCTATTCTGTTCCACTGGTCTGTGGCTCTGTTCTTGTTCCAGTACCAAATTGTCTTGATTACTGTGGCTTTATAGTAGAGCTCAAAGTTGGGGAGCGAGATCCCCCCACTTTACTCTTCCTTCTCAGGATTGCTTTGGCCATTCAGGGTCTTTTCTGGTTCCATATGAATTTTAGAACTATTTGTTCCAGTTCATTGAAGAATGCTGTTGGTGATTTGATAGGGATTGCATCGAATCTGTATATTGCTTTGGGCAGGATGGCCATTTTGACGATATTAATTCTTCCTAGCCAAGAGCATGGGATGAGTTTCCATTTGTTAGTGTCCTCTTTAATTTCTCTTCAGAGTGTCTTACAGTTTTCAGGGTATAGGTCTTTCACTTCTTTGGTTAGGTTTATTCCTAAGTATTTTATTTTTTTTGATGCAATTGTGAATGGAATTGTTTTCCTGATTTCTCTTTCTATCGGTTCATTGTTAGTGTATAGGAAAACCACAGATTTCTATGTGTTAATTTTGTATCCTGCAACTTTGCTGTATTCCGATATCAGTTCTAGTAGTGTTGGAGTGGAGTCTTCCGGGTTTTTTATGTACAATATCATGTCATCTGCAAATAGTGACAGTTTTACTTCTTCTTTACCAATCTGGATTCCTTGTATTTCTTTGTTTTGTCTAATTGCCATGGCTAGGACCTCCAGTACTATGTTAAATAACAGTGGGGAGAATGGGCATCCCTGTCTTGTTCCCGATCTGAGGAAAAGCTTTCAGCGTCTCACTATCCGGTATGATGTTGGCTGTGGGTTTATCATAATGGCCTTTATTATGTTGAGGTACTTGCCCTCTATACCCATTTTTTTGAGAGTTTTTATCATGAATAGACGTTGAATTTTGTCGAATGCTTTTTCAGCATCGATGGAGATGATCATGTGGTTTTTGTCCTATCTTTTATTTATGTGGTGGATGATGTTGATGGATTCTCAAATGTAGTACCATCCGTGCATCCCTGGGATGAGTCCCACTTGGTCATGGTGTATGATCCTTTTGATGTATTTTTGAATTCAGTTTGCTAATATTTTGTTGAGTATTTTTGCATCTACGTTCATGAGGGATACTGGTCTGTAATTTTTTTTTTTGGTGGGTTCTTTGCCTGGTTTTGGTATTAGGGTGATGTTGGCTTCATAGAATGAGTTTGGGAGTATTCCCTCCTCTTTTATTTTTTGATAAACTTTAAGGAGAATGGGTATTATATCTTCTCTGTATGTCTGATAAAATTCTGAGGTAAATCCATCTGGCCCGGGGGTTTTTTTCTTGGGTAGTTTTTTGATTACTGCTTCAATTTCTTTGCTGGTAATTGGTTTGTTTAGATTTTGGGTTTCTTCCTTGGTCAGTCTTGGAAGGTTGTATTTTTCTAGGAAGTTGTCCATTTCTTTAAGTTTTCCAGCTTGTTAGCATATAGGTTTTCATAGTATTCTCTAATAATTCTTTGTATTTCTGTGGGGTCCGTCGTGATTTTTCCTTTCTCGTTTCTGATTCTGTTGATGTGTGTTGATTCTCTATTTCTCTTAATAAGTCTGGCTAGAGGCTTATCTATTTTGTTTATTTTCTTAAAGAACCAGCTCTTGGTTTCATTGATTTTTTTCTATTGTTTTATTTTTCACAATTTTATTTATTTCTTCTCTGATCTTTATTACCTCCCTCTTTCTGCTGACTCTAGGCCTCATTTGTTCTTCTTTTTCCAATTTCGATAATTGTGACATTAGACTATTCATTTGGGATTGTTCTTCCTTCTTTAAATATGCCTGGATTGCTATATACTTTCCTCTTAAGAGTGCTTTCGCTGTTTCCCACAGAAGGTGGGGCTGTGTGTTATTGTTATTTGTTTCCATCTATTGCTTGATCTCTATTTTAATTTGGTCATTGATCCACTGATTATTTAGGAGCATGCTGTTAAGCCTCCATGTGTTTGTGAGTCTTTTTGCTGTCTTTGTACAATTTATTTCTAGTTTTATACCTTTGGGGTCTGAAAAGTTGGTTGGTAGAATTTCAATCTTTTTGAATTTACTGAGGCTCTTTTTGTGGCCCAGTATGTGGACTATTCTGGAGAATGTTCCATGTGCACTTGAGAAGAATGTGTATCCTGTTGCTTTTGGATGTAGAGTTCTATAGATGTCTATTAGGTCCATCTGTTCTAGTGTGTTGTTCAGTGCCTCTGTGTCCTTATTTCCTGTCTGGTGGATCTGTCCTTTGGAGTGAGTGGTGTGTTGAAGTCTCCTAAAATGAGTGCATTGCATTCTATTTCCTCCTTTAATTCTGTTAGTATACTTTGTTTCACATATGCTGGTGCACCTGTGTTGGTTGCATATATATTTATAATGGTTATATCCTCTTTTTGGACTGACCCCCTTATCATTATGTAATGTCCTTCTTTATCTCTTGCTACTTTCTTTGTTTTGAAGTCTATTTTGTCTGATAGTAGTACTGCAACACCTGCTTTTTTCTCCTTGTTGTTTGCATGAAATACCTTTTTCCATCCCTTGACTTTTAGTCTGTGCATGTCTTTGGGTTTGAGGTGAGTCTCTTTTATGCAGCATATGGATGGGTCTTGCTTTTTTATCCATTCTATTAGTCTGTGTCTTTTGATTGGTGCATTCAGTCCATTTACATTTAGGGTAATTATTGAAAGATATGTACTTATTGCCATTGCAGGCTTTAGATTCGTGGTTACCAAAGGTTCAAGGTTAGCTTTTTTACTATCTTACTGTCTAACTTAACTCAGTTATTGAGCTATTATAAACACTGCCTGATGATTCTTTATTTCTCTCCCTTCTTATTCCTCCTCCTCCATTCTTTATATATTGGGTGTTTTATTCTGTGCTCTTTTGTGTTTTCTTTGACTGCTTTTGTGGGTAGTTGATTTTATTTTTTGCCTTTAGTTAGCATTTGGTTGGTCTGCTTTCTTTGCTGTGATTTTATTTTCTCTGGTGACATCTATTTAGTCTTACGAGTGCTCCCATCTGGAGCAGTCCCTCTAACATACCCTGTAGAGGTAGTTTGTGGGAGGCAAATTCCCTCAACTTTTGCTTGCCTCGGAATTGTTTAATCCCTCCTTGATATTTAAATGATAATCGTGCTGGACATAGTATTCTTGGTTCAAGGCCCTTCTGTTTCATTGCATTAAATGTATTATGCCATTCTCTTCTGGCCTGTAGGGTTTCTGTTGAGAAGTCTGATGACAGCCTGATGGTTTTTCCTTTGTAGGTGACCTTTTTCTTCTCTCTAGCTGCCTTTAAAATTCTGTCCTTGTCCTTGAGCTCTGCCATTTTAATTATTGTGTCTTGGTGTTGTCCTCTTTGGGTCCCTTCTGTTGGGGATTCTGTGTATTTCTATGGTCTGAGCAACTATTTCCTCCCCCAGTTTGGGGAAGTTTTCAGCAATTATTTCTTCAAATACACTTTCTATCCCTTTTTCTCTCTCTTCTTCTTCTGGTACCACTAAAGTGCAGATATTGCTCCTTTTGGATCGGTCACACAGTTCTCTTAATATTGTTTCATTCCTGGAGATCCTTTTATCTCTCTCTGCGTCAGCTTCTATGTGTTCCTGTTCTCTGGTTTCTAATCCATCAATGGCCTCTTGCATCTAACCCATTCTGCTTTTAAATCCTTCCAGAGATTGTGTTATTTCTGTATTCTCCCTCCTTAGCTCTTGCATATTTCTCTGCAAGTCCATCAGCATGGTTATGACATTACTTTTAAATTCCTTTTCAGGAAGACTGGTTAGGTCTATCTCCCCAGATTCCTTCTCAGCAGAGACTGTCTGGGTTAATCTGGTCTGTATCAAATTCTTCTGCCTTTTCATGGCGATAGAGAGAGCTGTGGGTAGTTGGCATGTGTCAGCTGGGAGAACGTCCCCTCTTGCTAGTTTGTGGCCCTCCTCTCCTGGGAGAACAGCGACCTCTAGCGGCTTGTGCTGGGCAGCTGCGTGTAGAGGGGGTCTCTGATTCTTGCCCGGCCACTGTGAAGGAAGCTCCGCGTGCAGTTGCTGTGGGCTCCTCTATGGCGAGGTCAGATCGGAGCGGGAACGGGTGGGAGGCTGTTTATCTCTGTGAGGGGCCTCGGAGCTGTGCTGCCGACCCAGGGGGTTAGGGCACCTGGAGTTCCCCGGGTTCCCAGCTGATTGGCTGATTGTCCTGGGATGCCCCTGTCCAGCCGTGGGGTCCCTGTCCCTTTAAGACTTTCAAAGGGCACTCACTTTTCTTTGTCCCAGGGATACCGGCTGTGGGGACCCGCTCACAGATTTTACTGCCCTGTTTCCCCTAGTACCCAGCACCCCACGCACTGTGTGTCTGTGCTCCGGTGCGGATGGCTAGGGCTGGGTGTTTAGCAGTCCTGGGATCCCTCTCCCTCCCGCTCTGACTCCTCTCCTCCCGCTGGGAGCTGGGGTGAGCGGCGCTCAGATCCCACCAGGCCACAGCTTGTATCTTACCCCCTTCGCGAGGTGCTGGATTCTCGCAGGTGTAGATGTAGTCTGGCTGTTGTCCTGTATCTTCTGGTCTCTCTTTTCAGAATAGTTGTATTTGTTGTATTTTCAAAAATATATATGTTATCTGGAGGAGATTTCCGCTGTTCTACTCATGCCACCATCTTGGCTCCGCCCCCCTGTGGTATTTTTATTTATGCTGCCTGAGCTGCCTAATACATTCACAAATGACTGTGAAAACACTGTGATTACTGATTTGGGGATTACAAATAAATTTTAGCAAGTAGGTAAATTCACAGTTAAAGAATCTGCAAATAATGAGAATCAACTGTAGTAAATGGTGATAGAGTGAAAAATTTCCCCCTAAGATCAGGAACAAGACAAGGATGCCTGCTTTTATCAATGTCGTTCAACAGCATACTAGAAGTTATAGCCAAAGCAATTAGGCAAAAAAGGAAGAAAAAGTAGGCATCCAAACTTCAAAGTAAGATGTAAAATCATTATTCAAGAATAACACAATCTTATGTAAAAGAAATCCTAAGGAATTCACAAGTAAACAACTAAAATTAGTAAACAAATTCAGCAAAGTTAAGGTATACAAGATCTACTTATAAAAATCAATTGTATTCTGGAGTAGGGGGGTGGGGGATGGGGGATGGGGAGATGGTAGCATGAAAATTGAGGCAGAAACTTTCCAAAATCATATAAAACATGAAAATACAGCAAAGATAATAAATCCTGAAAAAGTGACTGGAAGAATGTAGAACAGACTGTGTACGTTTGGGAAAAAGAGAAGACCTCATTAAAAACGTTAAGTGGCAAAATCATGATCAGGCAGGACCCAAGCCCTCCCTCCACACCAGCCCACAGGCCAAAGGAAGAGAAACAGCAGGGAGGGAGTAGAAGTCCAGGATCGCCTAACACCCAGTCCTGGAGATCTGCTCTGGCAGCATAAACCCACATCACATGGTGCTCTGGAGATTACTGGGGGTGCAAAGCAATGATGAGCAGCATACTCAGACGAACTGAGATTCCAGAAGATGGCGGCGTGAGTAGGACAGTGGGTATCTCCTCCCAAAAACATATATATTTTTGAAAATACAACAAATACAACTAATCCTAAAAGAGACCAGAAGACACAGGACAAGAGCCAGACTACATCCGCACCTGTGAGAACCCAGCGCTTGGGAAAGGGGTAAGATACAAGCCCCGGCCCGGCGGGACCCGAGCGCCCCTCCCCCCAGCCCCCGGCGGGAGGAGAGGAGTCGGAGCAGAGAGGGAGAGGGAGCCCAGGACTGCTAAACACCCAGCCCTAGCCATCGGCACCACAGTGCAGACACAGTGCATGCGTGGAGTGCTGGAAACTAGGGAAACAGGACAGCAAGACCTCTGAGCGGGTTCCGAAGCCAGTGCCCCTGTGACAAAGAAAAGCGAGTGCTTTTTTAAAGTTTTAAAGGGACAGGGACATAACAGCTGGACGGAAACAACACAGGTCACAGCCCAGCAGTTGGAAAGTCCAGGGAACTCCGGGAGCACTAACCCCCTGGGCAACAGCTCTGAGACCCCTCACGGAGGTAAACAGCAAAACAGCCCCTGGACCATTACCCCTCCGGGGCGCGGCCATAGCAGAGCAGTGCCTGAGGCTGGCCACACCCTCAGCAAGGGAGCTTCCTCCATACCAGCGGGGCAAGACACAAAGACCGGGCAAGACACAAAGACCCACTCTACACGCACATGCCCAACACAAGCCACTAGGGCTCGCGGTTGTCCCAGTAAAGAAAGGCCAGTAGCAAGTGAAAAGTTTGGCTCTCCCAGCTGACAGACAGTCAATAGCACCTATCAACATGAAAAGGCGAAAAAATTTGATCCAGACAAGACTAACCCAGACAGCTTCGGCATCTGCTACATCTTTTCCTGAGAAGGAACCTGGGGAGATACATTTAACCAGTCTTCCTGAAAAAGAATTCAAAACAAAAGTCATAACCATCCTGATGGACTTGCAGAGAAATATGCAAGAACTAAGGAAGGAGAATAGAGAAATAAAACAAGCTCTGGAAGGACTTCAAAACAGAATGGACGAGATGCAAGAGACCATTAATGGACTAGAAAACAGAGAACAGGAATGCAGAGAAGCTGATGCAGAGAGAGATAAAAGGATCTCCAGGAATGAAAGAATTTTAAGAGAGCTGAGTGACCCATCGAAACGGAACAATATCTGCATTATAGGGGTACCAGAGGAAGAAGAGAGAGAAAAAGGGATAGAATATGTATTTGAAGAAATAATTGCTGAAAACTTCCCCAAACTAGGGGAGGAAATGGCCTCTCAGACCACAGAGGTACACAGAACTCCCATGACAAGGGATCCAAGGAGGGCAACACCAAGATACATAATAATTTAAATGGCAAAGATCAAAGACAAGGAGAAAGTATTAAAGGCAGCCAGAGAGAAAAAAAAGGTCACCTACAAAGGAAAACCCATCAGGCTATCATCAGACTTCTCAACAGAAACCCTACAGGCCAGAAGAGAATGGCATGATGTACTTAATGCAATGAAACAGAAGGGCCTCAAACCAATACTACTGTATCCAGCACGATTATCATTTAAATATGAAGGAGGGATTAAACAATTCCCAGACAAGCAAAAGTTGAGGGAATTTGCCTCCCACAAACCACCTCTACAGGGCAGCCTACAGGGACTGCTCTAGATGGGAGCACTCCTAAAAAGAGCACACAACAAAACACCCAACATATGAAGAAGGGAGGAGGAGGAATAAGAAGGGAGAGAAATAAAGAATCATCAGGCAGTGTTTATAATAGCTCAATAAGCGAGTTAAGTTAGACAGTAAGATAGTAAAGAAGCTAACCGTGAACCTTTGGTAACCACAAACTTAAAGCCTGCAATGGCAATAAATTCATACCTTTCAATAATCACCCTAAATGTAAATGGACTGAATGCACCAATCAAAAGACACAGAGTAATAGAATGGATAAAAAAGCAAGATCCATCCATATGCTGCTTACAAGAGACTCACCTCAAACCCAAAGACATGCACAGACTTAAAGTCAAGGGATGGGAAAAGATATTTCATGCAAACAACAGAGAATAAAAAGCAGGTGTTGCAATACTAGTATCAGACAAAACAGACTTCAAAATAAAGAAAGTAAGAAAACATAAAGAAGGACATTACATAATGATAAAGGGCTCAATCCAACAAGAGGATATAACCATTATAAATATATAAATATATATGCACCCAATACAGGAGCACCAACATATGTGAAACAAATACTAACAGAACTAAAGAAGGAAATAGAATGCAATACATTCATTCTGGGAGACTTCAACACACCACTCACTCCAAAGGACAGATCCACCAGACAGAAAATAAGTAAGGACACAGAGGCACTGAACAACACACTAGAACAGATGGACCTAATAGACATTACAGAACTCTACATCCAAAAGCAACAGGATACACATTCTTCTCAAGTGCACATGGAACATTCTCCAGAATAGACCACATACTGGGCCACAAAAAGAGACTCAGTAAATTCCAAAAGACTGAAATCCTACCAACCAACTTTTCAGACCACAAAGGCATAAAACTAGAAATAAACTGTACAAAGAGAGCAAAAAGGCTCACAAACACATGGAGGCTTAACAACATGCTCCTAATAATCAATGGATCAAAGACCAAATCAAAATGGAGATCCAGCAATATACGGAAACAAACGACAACAACAACACAAAGCCCCAACTACTGTGGGACACAGCAAAAGCAGTCTTAAGAGGAAAATATATAGCAATCCAGGCATATTTAAAGAAGGAAGAACAATCCTAAATGAATGGTCTAATGTCACAATTATCGAAATTGGAAAAAGAAGATCAAATGAGGCCTAAGGTCAGTAGAAGGAGGGACATAATAAAAATCAGAGAAGAAATAAATAAAATTGAGAAGAATAAAACAATAGAAAAAATCAATGAAACCAAGAGCTGGTTCTTCGAGAAAATAAACAAAATAGATAAGCCTCTAGCCAGACTTATTAAGAGGAAAATAGAGTCAACACAAATCAGCAGAATCAGAAACAAGAAAGGAAAAATCATGACGGACCCCACAGAAATACAAAGAATTATTAGAGAGTACTATGAAAACCTATATGCTAACAAGCTGGGAAACCTAGGAGAAATGGACAACTTCCTAGAAAAATACAACCTTCCAAGACTGACCCAGAAAGAAACAGAAAATCTAAACAGACCAATTACCAGCAACGAAATTGAAGCGGTAATCAAAAAACTACCAAAGAACAAAACCCCAGGGCCAGATGGATTTACCTCGGAATTTTATCAGACATACAGGGAAGACATAATACCCATTCTCCTTAAAGTTTTCCAAAAAATAGAAGAGAAGGGAATACTCCCAAACTCATTCTATGAAGCCAACATCACCCTAATACCAAAACCAGGCAAAGACCCCAACAAAAAAGAAAACTACAGACCAGTATCCCTCATGAACGTAGACGCAAAAATACTCAACAAAATATTAGCAAACTGAATTCAAAAATACATCAAAAGGATCGTACACCATGACCAAGTGGGATTCATCCCAGGGATGCAAGGATGGTACTACATTCGAAAATCCATCAACATCATCCACCACATCAACAAAAAGAAAGACAAAAATGACATGATCATCTCCATCGATGCTGAAAAAGCATTCGATAAAATTCAACATCCATTCATGATAAAAATTCTCAACACAATGGGTATAGAGGGCAAGTACCTCAACATAATAAAGGCCATATATGATAAACCCACAGCCAACATCATACTGAACAACGAAAAGCTGAAAGCTTTTCCTCTGCGATCGAGAAGAAGACAGGGATGCCCACTATCCCCACTGTTATTCAACATAGTACTGGAAGTCCTAGCCACGGCAATTAGACAGAACAGAGAAATACAAGGAATCCAGATTGGTAAAGAAGAAGTTAAACTGTCACTATTTGCAGATGACATGATATTGTACATAAAAAACCCTAAAGACTCCACTCCGAAACTACTAGAGCTAATATCGGAATTCAGCAAAGTTGCAGGATACAAAATTAACACACAGAAATCTGTGGCTTTCCTATACACTAACAATAAACTAATAGAGAGAGAAATCAGGAAGACAATTACATTCACAATAGCATCAAAAAGAATAAAATACCTAGGAATAAACCTAACCAAGGAAGTGAAAGACCTATACCCTGAAAACTATAAGACACTCTTAAGAGAAATTAAAGAGGTCACTAACAAATGGAAACTCATCCCATGCTCTTGGCTAGGAAGAATTAATATTGTCAAAATGGCCATCCTGCCCAAAGCAATATACAGATTCGATGCAATCCCTATCAAATTACCAACAGCTTTCTTCAATGAACTGGAACAAATAGTTAAAAAATTCATATGGAAACACCAAAGACCCCGAATAGCTAAAGCAATCCTGAGAAGGGAGAATAAAGTGGGGGGGATCTACTCCCCAACTTCAAGCTCTACTACAAAGCCACAGTAATCAAGACAATTTGGTACTGGCACAAGAACAGAGCCACAGACCAATGGAATAGAATAGAGACTCCAAACATTAACGCAAACATATATGGTCAATTAATATTCGATAAAGGGGCCATGGACATACAATGGGGAAATGACAGTCTCTTCAACAGATGGTGCTGGCAAAACTGGAAAGATACATGTAAGAGAATGAAACTGGATCACTGTCTAACCCCATACACAAAAGTAAATTCGAAATGGATCAAAGACTTGAATGTTAGTCATGAAACCATAAAACTCTTAGAAAAAAATATAGGCAAAAATCTCTTAGACATAAACATGAGTGACCTTTTCTTGAACATATCTCCCCGGGCAAGGGAAACAAATGCAAAAATGAACAAATGGGACTATATCAAGCTGAAAAGCTTCTGTACAGCAAAGGACACCATCAATCGAACAAAAAGGTATCCTACAGTATGGGAGAATATATTCGGAAATGACAGATCAGATAAAGGGTTGACATCCAAAATATATAAAGAGTTCACACACCTCAACAAACAAAAAGCAAATAACCCAATTAAAAAATGGGCAGAGGAGCTGAATAGACAGTTCTCTAAAGAAGAAATTCAGATGGCCAACAGATACATGAAAAGATGCTCCACATCGCTTGTCATCAGAGAAATGCAAATTAAAACCACAATGAGATATCATCTCACACCAGTAAGGATGGCTAGCATCCAAGAGACAAACAACAACAAATGTTGGCGAGGTTCTGGAGAAAGGGGAACCCTCCTACACTGCTGGTGGGAATGTAAATTAGTTCAACCATTATGGAAAGCAATATGGAGGTTCCTCAAAATAGAAATACCATTTGACCCAGGAATTCCACTTCTAGGAATTTACCCTAAGAATGCAGCACTCCAGTTTGAAAAAGACAGATGCACCCCTATGTTTATCACTGCACTATTCACAATAGCCAAGATATGGAAGCAACCTAAATGTCCATCAGTAGATGATTGGATAAAGAAGATGTGGTACATATACACAATGGAATATTATTCAGCCATAAGAAGGAAACAAATCCTACCATTTGCAACAACATGGATGGAGCTAGAGGGTATTATGCTCAGTGAAATAAGCCAGGCGGAGAACGACAAGTACCAAATGATTTCACTCATATGTGGAGTATAAGAACAAAACTGAAGGAACAAAACAGCAGCAGAAGCACAGAACCCAAGAATGGACTAACAGTTACCAAAGGGAAAGGGACTGGGGAGGACGGGTGGGTAGGGAGGGATAAGGGTGGGAAGAAAAGAAAGGGGGCATTACGATTAGCATGTATAGTGTGGGGGGGCACGGAGAGAGCTGTGCATCACAGAGAAGACAAGTAGTGATTCTACAGCATCTTAATATGTTGATGGACAGTGACTGTGAATGGGGATGTGAGGGGGACTTGATGAAGGAGGGAGCCTAGTAAACATAATGTCCTTCATGTAATTGTAGATTAATGATACCAAAATAAAGAAAAGAAAAAAAAGAAAAAGAAAAGAACTGAGATTCCAGCTGCTTGTGGAGAAGAGTTATACACTACTGGCACCCCTGGGATAAAAGAAAGAAGGGCAGGTTGAAGGATTTCCCAGCAGAGAGAGAGGTACTAAAGGGGCCAAGATTACACACACAGCTCTCTGCTCAGGAGAAAATGCAGGTGGACAAAACAATCTTGTCACACTCAGTACAGCAGGTTGGGAACTCTCAGGAGCTTCAGATGCTACATCCCCCTGGCTGGCAACACCACCCCAAGACCCGCCACTTTGGTATACAGCCTGCGGCTCTTTCCCTCTGGCAGGCCGCGTGTCCCTGCCCATGGTAGCTATAGGAGCACAGCACATAGGATGCTCCCTGTCCACTCGGTGCACTGGACCTGGCAGTGGAGGCAGGCGTTGCAGGCGGGAGGGCAGGAAACCCTCCAGGCCAAGCTCTTTTCTCCCTGTATGTGCCGGTTCAGCTAGCCTGTGACCCCTGCCTCTGCTGCAGGCACATGGCAGTGCCAGAGAGTAGAGCACTACTGGACGCCATCTACACAAAGTTATTAATCCACTGGAAACACTAAAAAAACAAAGCAGCAAAGGCATTTGGTCCAAACAATATTACAAGAACAAAACGCCAGATATAGGGGTTAGTGAAACTGAAATCAGCAATGCTCTTGATGAAGATTTCAAAATAAAAGTCATAAACAAGCTCATGGACATACAGAAAAATAGTCAAATCTCAGTGAGGACTTCAACAAAGAGAGAGAAATATTTAAAAATACAGTATTTGATATGAAACATACAATGGAAGGATTTAAAAGTAGATTAGGTGAGGTAGAGGAGACGGTACATGAAACAAATTAGAGAAGAGGAATACAAAAAAGCTGAGGTACAGAAAGAAAAATGAATCTCTAGGAATGAAAGAATAGTAAGAGAGTTGTGCGAACAATTCAAAGAGAACAGTATTTGTATTACAGGGATACCAGAAGGAGAAGAGAGAGATAATGGAAAGAAAAATTCTTTTGTGGAAATAATTGTTGAAAACTTCCCCAATCTGGGAAGGAAATAGGCACTCATGTCATGGAAGTACAGAGATCTCCTATCACAAGGAACACTAGGAAGACAACATCAAGACATAGAATAATTATAATGGCAAAGATCAAGGACAAGGAGAGAGTATTGAAAGCAGCCAGAGACAGAAAAAAGACACTTATAAAGGAAACGCCATTAGGCTATCAGCAGAAACCTTACAGGCCAGAAGGGAGTGGCATGATATATTTAATGCAATGAAAGGGAGGGGCCTCCAATCAGAAATATTCTACCTGGAAAGATTATCATTTACATTTGAAGCAGGGATTAAACAATTTCCAGATAAGCAAAAGTTGAGGGAATTCACTACTCACAAACTCTCTCTACAGTGCATCTTAGAGGGACTGCTCTAGATGGAAGTGCTCATAAGACTAAATAGCTGTCACCAGACAAAATAAACCACAGTAAATGAAGTAGACTAATTAACAACTAAGTAAATACAAAATTAAACCAACTATTCACAAAGTTAGTCAAGGAATTTGGTGCAAACACAAAGGGATACAAAAGAGTACAGAATATGACACCTAGCATGTAAAGGGTGGAGGAGGACGAAGGGGAGAAAAACAACAAAAAAAGAACCTTTACACTGTGTTTGAAATAGAATAATCAGCGAGTTAAGACAGACTGTTAGAAGGTAAGGAAGCTGCCTTGAACCTTTGGTAACCACAAATCTAAAGCCTACAATGGCAATAAGTACACATCTATAGATAATCACCCTAAATGTAAACGGACTGAATGCACCAATCAAAAGACACAGAGTTACAGAATGTATAAAAAACAAGACCCATCTATATGCTGTCTACAAGAAACTCACTTTGAACCCAAAGACATACACAGACTAAAAGTGAAGAGATGGAAAAAGATATTTCATGCAAATAATAGGGAGAAAAGAGCAGGAGTAACAGTACTTATATCAGACCAAATAGATTTCAAAACAAAGAAAATAACAAGAGCCAAAGAAGGACATTACATAATGATAAAGGGGTCAGTCCAACAAGAGGATATAACCATTATAAATATCTATGTACCATTATAAGAGCACCAGCATATGTGAAACAAATACTAACAGAATTAAAGGGGGAAATAGAATGCAACGCACTCATCTTAGAAGACTTCAACATACCACTAACACCAAAAGACAGATCAACCAGACAAAAAATAAGTAAGGAGACAGAAGCACTGAACAGATAGATCTAACAGAATCTACAGAAGACCCCACCCAAAAGCCCCACAATACACACTCTTCTCAAATGCATATGGAACATTTTCCAGAATACATCACATATGAGGCCACAAAAAGAGCCTCAGTAAATCAAAAAAGACTGAAATTGTGCTAACCAGATTCTCAGACCACAAGGTATGAAACGGGAAATAGATTATGCAATGAAAACAAAAAAGCCCACAAACACATGGAGGCTTAACAACATGCTTCTAAATGATCAATGACCAAATTAAAACAGAGATAAAGCAATATATGGAGACAAATGACAACAAGTCAGCCCAAAAACCTGTGGGAAGTAGCAAAGGCAGTTAGTTCTAAGAGGAAAACATATAGCAATACAGGCTTACCTCAAGAAAGAAGAGCAAACCCCAAATGAGCAGTCTAAACTCACAATTAATGAAACTAGAAAAAGAAGAGCAAATGAAGCCCAAAGTCAGTAGGAGAAACATATTAAAGATCAGAGCAGAAATAAATAAAATTGAGAAGAATAAAATAATAGAAAGACTCGGTGAAACCAGGAGCTGGTTCTTTGAGAAAATAAACAAAATAAGTAAACCCCTAGCCAGACTTAATCAAGAAAAGAGAGAGTCTACACACATAAACAGAATCAGAAATGAGAAAGGAAAACAATTACTATGGACACCATAGAAATACAAAGAATTATGAGAGAATACTATGAAAAATTATGCCAACAAATTGGATAACCTAGAAGAAATGGGACAACTTTCTAGAAAAATACAACCTTCCAAGACTGACTCAGGAAGAAACAGATAATCTGAACAGACCAGTTACCAGCAATGAAATTGAACTTGTAATCAAAAAACTGCCCAAGAACATACCTGGCCAGATGGCTTCATGGCTGAATTTTATCAAACATTTGAAGAAGAGCTCATTCTCCTTAAAGTTTTCCAAAGGTAGAAGAGGAGGGAATACTTACAAACTCATTCTATGAGGCCAGCATCACTCTAATATGAAAACCAGCAAAGACACCACAAAAAAAGAAAACTACAGACCAATATCCTTGATGAACATAGATGCAAAAATCCTCAAAAAATATTAGGAAACAGAATTCACAAAAACATGATGAAAAAGCACATTGAAGGAACAAAAGAGCAGCAGACTCACAGGCTCCAAGAAGGGACTAGAGTTACCAAAGGGAAAGGGTTGGGGAGGGTGATGGGGATTAAGGGGCAGTATAATTAGCAATCACAATATAGGTACATCACAGAGAAGTCAAGCTGTGACTCTATAGCATCTTACTACACTGACAGACAGTGACTGCAATGTGGGTGTGAGGACTTGATAATATGGGTGACTGTTGAAACCACAATGTTGTTCATATGCAACCTTCATAAGATTGCATATCGATACTTTAATAAAAAAAACACTTTACTACTAAAAAATGTTAAACATCACCTGAGTGCAAGCCATTTTCAACAAGCTGTAATCTTTTTGCTGGTGCAGGGTTTTGCCTCAGTATTGATGGCTGCTGACTGATCAGGGTGGTGATGGCAAAAGGCTGGGGGTGGCTGTGGCAATAAGTAAGACAGCAATGAGGTGTGCTGTGTTGATATACTCTTCTCTTCATGAATAATTACTCTGTAGCATGAGATTCTGTTTGATCACCTTTCACCCACAGAACTTACTTCAAAATTGGAATCAATCCTCCTAAAACTTGCCATTGCTTTATCATGTATGTTTATATAATATTCTAAATAGTTTTTTGCTATTTCAACAATCTTCACCGCATCTTCTCCAAGAGTAGTAGATTCCATCTCAAGAAAACACTTTCTTTGCTCATCTGTAAGAAGCAACTCCTCACCCTTTAAGGTTTTATCATGAGATTTCAGCAATTCAAATATAATAATAATGAAAAAGTTTTAAATATTGCAAAAATTATCAAAAAGTGATACATTGAAATGAAATCAGAAAATGCTGTTGGAAAAATGGCACCAACCGACTTGCTTGACAGAGGGCTGCCACAAATCTTCAATTTGTAAAACACATGATTATTTTTGAAGTGCCATAAAAGGAGGCTACCTGTAGGAAAATATGCTATATTCATGGATTACAAGACTCAATATCATTATAATCTACAGATTCACCATAATTTCTATCAAAATTCCAACCACATTTTGCAGAAACAGACAAATCCACCAAATTCATAATGCAACTGAGAGGCCACTGAATAACCACAACAATCTTGACAAAATTGAGAACTCAGATGTCTCAATTTCAAAGCATACTATCAAGCACAGTAATCAAAACAATGTGATACTAGCATAAAAAGAGACACAATACATCAATAGAACAGAGCCCAGAAATTAAGCCACACTTCTACGGTCAACTAATGTTCAACAAGGACACCAAGTCCATTCAATGGGGAAAGAAAAGTCTTTTCAACAAACAGTGCTAGGACAAGAAAGGAAGAGATTACTGAATTGGTTCCTGCCAATGTACTATTTACATATTTTTCATGCTAATCAAACATCTCCAAAAATCCTTGGTTAGTTATAATTCAGGAGTGTGAGCCATACCTTTGAGTGTTCTGAAAGGAAGTCTGGAAGGAGATAAACTTGTGCCAGTAGCTCTATGTAGTCACGACAACGAAAATAGTAAATATGAGAAAGAATATTTTCAAGACTGAAATCCTCCAAAGCTTTGGGGTGCTCTGAAATAAATAATAAAACAGTCTTAGTTTTACCTGTTTTGATACACTAACGATTATAGGAAAATAATACCATTGAATAACAAAATACTTCAATGTGAATAAAACTTCACTTCAATGGAATAATATTGCCTCAAATTATAAACTATTATTTCATAATTCCTAACCTCTTATTTTCACCATCTCCACCATACCCTCACATACTAGACTATCTAGAAATTGTATGCATAAACAGGTAGAGTTTTCATGCCTTCCTTTTCCCATTTCTTGTTATTGGCCTTCACTGAATAGATGTAACATAATGGAATTTCTCTTGCTTTTTTCACAGACCTACAAATTAAGAGTTAAAGGAAAAAGAGTTCAAAAGAAGTTTCTTTTGAACATTTTTCCACTTATACTAATTTTCCATTATACTAATGCTACAGTAAATTTGATGCTTAACTAGAAACAATAAAATTCCCTCCTTAGACTGAATTTTTAAAAATAACCAGTTTGCATATATTTCAGATGGAAGCCAGTTATAAATTATTGCACTTTAAAATGTACTTAAGGTTTATTAACATTAAGGAAAAAAACAAGAAATTATAGCAATGCCTACCACAAATATATATTTAAATGTTCATTTTAAGCAAAAAATAACAGCTTAGTCACACACCAATCATTAAAAACTTCATATCCAAATGCTACACCCACAATATTTACAGTTAGATTCTGAGACACTATTACAAATACACATTGTGACATGGGTGACTTGAAAGACTTTCAGTAGATATACTGATCATTAGTTAAAAAGGACACGTACTACTTCCATGAAAATAAAACTATTCAGCTGATTACACTTAAAGGGAATACAGACATCCTACGAGAAGTGTTTTTACAAACTTCTACAGAAGAGGATAAGGACCGCACATCCAAAAAATAAAATAACATAAAACAAAGCAAACAATCAAACTAGAAGCCATTCATTTCTGTAAATAATTGAAAGAGTAAGAACGTGAATACTATCTTAAAAAATTTTTTTAATTAAACATTTTATTTTCAACTTAACAAGTGTAAAAAAATTTCCCAAACACTTTAACAATACAATGAACATGGTCATACAGTCAATGACATACTCAGGGTCTCATAAGGTCAGTCAGCTTAATGTTCCAAACATTTCCAGGCATGGTTTTTCCAAAGCTACTTCTGTTTTTTGGAAATGTTTTATAAATGCAAATATATTCCCCAAGGTTAGTATCCAAGTCAGTATAAAGCGAATGTGCTGAATACACTGAATGCATTGAGACATTTCTTTCTATTAAGGTGTCCAGCAACATTAGTTTACACTTGTCAGGCCAGAGCATGATAATGTGAAGTCTCACACTGAATTATGTACACTGTTTTGCCCCAGAGCTTTTGCAATAAGAAATGAGGGCCACAGCAATGCTGCTCATGTGGAACTTTCATAAGATTGTGTATCTATGATACCTTAATTTTAAAAAAAGTGTGTGGGGGTGGTAGGGAAGAAATGTGAAGTGATACCTTATTTTTGTTTTAATTTGCATTTTCTAATGACAAGTGATGTTAAACATCCTTTCATATGTATTTTTCCCATGTATGTGATGAATATCTTTGATGAGAGTCATTCAGGTCTTTTGTCCATTTTTTAATTGGGCTGTTTGTTGATTCATTGATGGATTTTAAGGTTTCTTTGCATATTTTGCATACAAGTACAATATCAGACAGATTTTGTAAATATTTTCTCTGGTCTATGGATTGTCTTTTCATTGTCTTAACAGAGTCTTTCACAGAGCAGAAGTTATTAATTTTAATCAAATACAATTTATCCAAAAAGATTTTTTAAAAAATGCAGTGAGAGCCATAAATGGGGAAGAAAAGGCCAGAGTATGTTGTGACATTTTATGCTTTGTAGAGAGGTACGACAGTTCAACACCAGTACACTGTCTAGTCATTAAGCTTCATGTTCCAAATGGTCTCTCGCTGAGGCTACAGATGGGGACGAATGCAAATTACTTTTATTATACAGAAAAAGAGGATCACTTGCTAACTTACCCTCTCCCATAGGTGTTCCTGCTATAAGCTGAAGGTGCTGAATGCAGGCAGTAGCAAGATCTACCACTCTGTCAACCATAAAACTTCCCTCTGTATCAATAAAAACTGCTTCACCTTCCACTCCTCCAAAACATTCTGGTATCTGCACATCTACAGCCAACTGCATACTATCAAGAGAAAGAAGTCAAATGACCAAATTATTTTACCATGATCATTGATCATCAAAGGCAGTGTTCTTCAAACTTCAGGTAACCACCCACTAGGTACCATTAAATGCAAATACACTTCCCAAGGCAACAGAGATGGCTGACCCTCTCTGGCTCCAAATAAATATTTCAATCAGCTGATGCTGGGATTAGGGGGAAGGTGTGCCTATAAAGCCATGAGTAGGGATTTCTTAGTGTTTTAGGCCTCTGCAAATAGAACCCTTTCTTATTAAATGAAAATCTAATTTCAAACACTTGACTTTCAAATATATTCTCAGGAATTAATTATATAATAGAGTAGAAAAACTGCCTGTATTTCCCATATGACCACATTACAATATTGGAAGAGAAACATTTGTTAATATCAAAATAACTGTATCAATTTATCAGGATGGGGAACTGAAGTAACACAAAAGCTAAATTCACTTCACACACATACAGGATCAAGAGCACACAAAATGCCTTTTTTGGCTTCCTGACTATAGACCCACAGCACAATACTCTCTTACATAAAGTTTTACTAAGCCCACCCATCTGGGGAACATTTTATTTTACCATAGTTGTGTCTTTCCAACACCTGGTACACCACAAATTTCTGTTGTTTTGGTTAAGGGTACTCCACCCCCAAGAATATTATCTAGTGCTGAACAGAAGGTAATTATGAAGCTCTGGGTATGCTCCTGTTCAAGAAGTTCCAGTGCTGTACACTTCTTGCCTGACTCAGCCGAACCAGCATATCTTGGTTTCTTTGTGACACATTCTCTTCTTATTATTTGCAGTGTCTCTAAGGCTTCCTCTTTAGATATACCAACTTCTGAGAGTACAATAAGAAAAAAGGAAAAAAACCCTGGTTTTAGAGATTTAAAACAGTCTAACATGCTATTGGGTTGTCTTCATTAATTTTACTTTTGAGGTAACAAGACTGATGCCAAGAGCAGAGAAACATAAAAATGTAACATTCCATTACCTGTTAAATCTTTCAAGTAAAAAAAGGCATTTATCTCTGTTTTCTTAGTCTTTACATACTTACAAGTTTTATTACATCAGAAACCTAAACTTCTAAAGCATTCCAGGGTACCTGTAAGAGCATCTCAGGAAAGAGAAATAAAAATTTAATAGTCAGTCCTTTTACTATCCCTTTTGGACATATGAAGCCATAATTATTTTGCCTTCATAAGGTATACAAACCATTTTTCAGAAGAGAAAGAAAACAGCCCCTTTAACTGCCTATAACAAGATGTAACTTCAAGAAGTGCACGTACTACTCATCATACTTTTCATGGAAATAATAGCAGAAAAATTCACATGTCACTCTCAACTATTTAATGAGAACAATACTTTGATGCAGAAATATTTGAAACATACTTATGCTTCCTCAACTATACATTTCATTCCTATCTAACAATATGGCCTGAGAAAATGGCAATACAAAACAAGCTGTTGATGAAAGAAATAATGGTGAGGATGATATCATTTATGAGTTTGATGTATCAGTATTTGATATGGTAAGGATGTGAAGTACAGATTTGGTGTTGACAAAAGACAATAATGGTGATAAGAAAATGAAAATCCTATCCCATATAAGTGAACAACTAGACTGGGACTACACGGGTTTGTAAATCCTGACTGCACCACCTAGTATATAGTCACCTTGTACAGGCAAAGTTATTTTTTCTGCTTCAGATTTTTTCTTCTAGAAAAACAGAATGAGATGTTACATGTTAAAAAGCTTGGTAGAATACGGGGGCCATCCAAAATCCTCTGTAACTCTTAGCTATTCTCATCATGCAGATTCTCTCTTTTTTCTGTAAAACCAACTTATTAAAAGAAAACTGGCCCATCAAACTTGCGAGGATGTAGACGGCAGTGTAAGATTTAAAAGGAATAGTTAACATTAGGCCTAAAACATTTATTCTTGCGTGGCGAGTTGAAACCTTATTTTCCACTGGTAAGGGCAATGACTTAATATTCTGTTCTATCTTACTAGCACAGCTCTGGGCAAAGCGTAATGGAATGCGCTCAGTGAGAATGACTTCAGACAGCCTCATTTTTTTTTTATATCTCAGGATGGAGGGGTTTCCATTTACCTAAACTGACTGTTTTGAAATGTGAGGTTTGGCTTTTTTTCAGTGATTTACATAAAAGAAGCGTTGTTGTCTTTCTACTGCTTTCTCCAGGCTCTGGAAACTCTCCCTTTCTCACCTTTACTATCAAGCCCTGCATTTCTCACATTTATTCCCTGCCTCTTGGATTTTGGAATAGCTAAAGTTAGGCAGGCTGTCTGGGTCCCAATCGTGGCTCCACAACTTTCTAGCCGCGTCATCACAGAAAGTTACTTAACCTCCCCCGAGCATCGGTTCCTTACAAGTTGGATATAATAATACACTTCAAGGGTATTCCTTTGATTATAAAAGAGATAATCCTCAGATCACTCTACAGGCAAAAATGTTTTGAAGACCACAGTTGCAACCAGTCAAACCCTGTTTACATGGAGTTAAGGAGCCCTTTCACAGTGTAATGCAGCGGCAGGCGGCCGTGGAATCGGGCGGAGCCTGGAGGCGGGAGGAGAGAGACGGAGGCGGCCCAGACGACGGGCACAGCGCCTCAGCTTGCCATCGGGAGTCGTTACCTTTGCTGAGCTCGGACAGTTTTACCTCCAGGAGTTCCTCAGCTGTCCGGAAGCCGGCAGACACCAGCTTCACACGCACCGCTGGAGACAAAGGGAAACTCACTAAATCCCGCTGCATTTCAAAGCTGGAGACCTGCGTGCGCAACCGCACGAACCCCGAGAGGCTAAAGTCCCGGCGACCGAACACCGCGCGCTCGCGTCCTTTCCGTCTGACGTAAGGCGGAAGGGGCGGGGCCTGCGGCCTGGCCGCGCTGGGCCTCGGGCTTTCCTGCTGTTGGGGAGCCATACCGTATATTCTCACGTCCACATCGTTGCATTCGTGATTCTCCCATATCCCATTAGAGTTTCCCCATCAAACGCACATCCTGACAATAAAAGATGGTTGGAGACCGCAGGATGGAGAGCCAAGCCTTATACTGCACATTTCCTCACCTCAGCTTAGCCTGACGGTGGAAACTAAAGGCTTGTTAATAGAAACTATCTCCCCGAGAAGGAGTAACGTACACACAGTGGCCAGCTGCGGGTTTTGAGTATGGATCTGTCATATAAGCATTAACCCGCATCCTCCTCATAGGGTTGCGGGATCCGTTCTTCTCGCCAGCGCTTCTCCTCACCTTTCCCGCTCTCGCGCGGGATTGTGAGCCAGCCTACCCCCACCCCCCGCCCCTCTCCTCTCGTCGCGCACCCAGGGCCGCGCGGAATGCTCGGCGCCCAATCCCCGCAGCCACCCACGCCTTCCCGCGAGTCCATCCTGGAGCTCGACGGTTTCCGAGATGGTTAGTTCTCAACGGCCTGTCTAGCTTAAGAAGTACCTGGAAAAGTAAGCGAGTAATGTCCCCATAGTGGGCTGGGTATGGGCTCCCCCGTCCTGACCGGTGGTAGTTGGGCTGCGCAAGAGCTCTTGCTCTGATGCAGATTTGAGAAGAGGCGGCTTCTAAAATAGAGAACTTTGGCGGTTTGAAAGGTGGTTTTGATGCCCAGGCTCTTGTTGGTGGAGTCGAAGAATGAACTTGGCAAACACTCAAGGTAGGAGAGCAAGGCAGAGGCTTTATTTAGAGATAAAGGGAGCGGACAGAGCTCATGGCGCAGGCCAGGAGGGAACAAGAGAGGCCCGGGTTGGTGTGTTGTCTAGGGATTTTATAGGCAGTTGAGAGACAAAGAGCTAGGGATGTACACCTGCTAAGTGGTCCCAAAATGTTTATCTTTGAAGAGACATTCAGTTTATTATTAGTCTTCCTGGTTATTTTCAAGAATTTTACTGCTCTGATTTCCTTCCAGGATAGAAGCTTCCTGGTCTGGGAGCATATCACTCAAGGCTGCCTTCTTTGCCCCTGAGGTGGGCTGAATTATTGTCTGTTTGTTAAGAAACTTACTTTTTAACTAATTGGGTTTTAAGACGCAAATCTTATTTTTAAGATGGAATCCTTCCTGTTTTAACTACGTTGTTTTGGGCTTGCTTGCTTGCTACATTGTCCAGGTTGCAAATCATTTGTTTAGGGCTTGAGGAAGAAAAGCAGCACCTGAGTAAAGTCAGAAAAACAAGCTGGGCCCTCCAGCAGGCCAAAGCAAATCCCACAATGGATTATCTTGCTTTGTTTTTTTCCGGAGGCCCTCACCCTACTCTGTCTAAGCCCATGGTCCCTGTCTCAGTTTATGATGTCTTTCCTCGTCTAGGTGAGTGTGGTTTATTTTGGGGAGTAACTCATCCCCTACTTTCGGCGACGATTCTTAACCTTGACTTTCTTCCTAGCATAAAGGAATTCCCTAAATACTACAAATCCGAGCTCTTTAAGTAGGTAAGATCTAAGGAAGGAAGCCTGTTGAGCACTTTAGCAAATGCCACACATTTCAAATGCTCACAACCGTGCCACGAGGAAAATAAGGACATAGAAGCTCAGCACAGTTTTCTTGAAGCACAACTCAAACCCTTGTACCGTTTTTTTTTACTGCGACCTACCTCCAAATTGAGAGACGCTTTTGGTGTGGCGGGTGGGAAGTTGAATTCTAGAAGTGTTTGTCCCCCATTTGGTAGGTCAAGGAAAATCTGGCAGGATTGGTGAAATATGGTTTGTGTGCCGCTCGGTATACTGCTTAGCTTCGAGTATGAGTGACATCTGGGTACACAGAAGGCATTACATAAATGTTGTCCTCAGGCAGAGTTTAGCTTTTTGCTTATAAAGCAGGCAGGGGCAGAAGAAAGAGATGGTGTTAACATATTCAGGAATAGCTCCTCGGTTAGTTTGGTCAAACTCCATGAAATCCGTGGTGTTTAGAATTTTGTTTCATTGGCAGTGGAGAGTTAAGAAAGTAGTCAACTCTGTAGCTATACAATTATGTGCTACTCATAACTTACTCTCACCCGTGAGTTGCCAATAATTATAGTTTTCATCATCGTTCTTAAGATTTCTTTAGTGCAGTTTGCTCTGTAGTCAGGCTTTCAAACGGATCCAGGTTTAGGAAGCCAGGCCCCAGAGCTCAACAAAGCTGTGGGATTTTTTATGGAAGGTGCACCTTCCTTTGTCAAGCTCTTACAAATATTACTTTTTTTGAGAGGGAAGACTTGAATGACTTAATTGGTAAGCCATTTAAAAATGTTTTCTGTTAAATAAGCGTTAATGTAGAGAAAAGTGGGAACAACAACGTTTTTAGGTGTACATAAGACTTTGAAGAAAGGTCCTATTGAAACTGGATACTTCAGTAGTCTCCCAAAGCCTCCTGGGAATATGTTTTATTTTCCTTTACAATTTGAGGTTACTTGATGAAAAGTTTTGAGAGGCACTGCTATGGGCAAATAAGCATGAGCTTTGGAGTCATACAAATTTGGCTTTCTGTCATATCTCTGGAAATGACCAACTGTGAGACTTTCAACAAGCTTCTCAGTGTCCTCACCTGCAAGTAAAAGGTAATATTCCATGGGGTTATTGGAAAGATTAAATTAATAAATATAAAGTATTTAATACTGAAAAGGTTCATAATAAATCTTATTTTCTTTCTCCTCTTAATAGTTTCTATGTGTAGTATTCAGTTGAATCAAGCCTTATTGAATACCTAGCCCAGCAGAAGGCTAATGCTGTGAGACATTTTGAAAATACCTACAGTTGTAAAGGGCCAAAGAAAAGTGGTTTTATGTAATTCATTTTATTTGACTTGATCCTTATAGTAATACTGTGAACAGTTTACTTGGGTCGCCATTTAAGATTAGCACTGTGAAGACTGGATTACAATGAGGTAAGAATAAATAAAAGTGCTGTTTATGTGCAGGATAACAAGGCAGCCAAGACAGAGTCTCTTCCTTCATGTAGCCCATAATCAATCAGAATTATTTTTGAGTATGTCTGATTTGTGTTGCATTTCCAACTTGCATTGCTATCTAGGTATAATAATGCTAAGGGTAGGAATGAACTATTGCTGTCAGTATCTGTAGTTAACCTGCCTATTCAAATAAGCAGACATTTTCATGCTGGTTGGGCTGTTCTCTAGACATGTGGGAGAGGAATAATATGAGTATTTCTGTTAGAGTTGAGGAATTTATTTTCTTTCAGCCTAATGTCGGTCCCCTCCCTGCTTCTGACCCGCAGACAAGAGAGGAGATGTAATGAGATATCAAAGATCTGAAAGGGCCAGCCAGGGGACTCAAGGCGTAACAGCACAAGAGTGGTGCTGAGAGGGCACCCTTCCTATTCATTGAGCAAATACATGTTAACAACAATAGAATTCTGTGTGGGGGACTTAATAGACAACCATTAACTAACTCTAAACTTAATCCTCGGCAGTCTCCAGTCTCCTGGGGCGCTAAGTCTTACATGGTATTGAAACCATAGCAAGGGCAATTAGGTCACAGAAACTGTTTTGGTCTTGTTATCACTTATCAGGAATTTACAGGAAAAATAATCAAGTCATATATGATTATACATTTGATTTCTGTACTTGATTTATATATGAATCCCACACTTAAGAACATACAACTTTTAAAAATGGCGACCTTGCATGTTTAAGTTCTTTGGGAATAGGAGAGAGAAATGAGTTCTGTTTGCACTGGAAAGAACTCTGAGACAAGGCTTAGCTTTAGAGGTGGTTAATGATAAAGCTTCAGGTGTCAGACATATATATTTGGAGTAGCAATATCAATTGCACAAGGCCTTATACACAGTAGAAGCTCAATATATATTTGTTATCATAAACTCTTGAAACACTCCTCTCACTTCTGTGATGCCAGACTTCTGATTTCCTTCCTATCCATCTGGCTTTTTTGTCTCCCTTGCAAGCTCATCCTCCATAACCTGGGCAGGAAATGCCCCATAGTGGACATTTTGCTGACAGCTCTGTCTTCTTTTCTCCCCTCTTCTCTCTTTCTCCCTCTCTCTTTTCCCCAAACCTTCCTCTGTTATCTTCCTCACATTTACTGTTCAGTAACCATGTATATGCCAATAATTCTTAGAATTTATATTTCTGTCCCTGACCTGTTGTTCTCTGACCTCCAGATGCAAATATCCCATTGGCTACTGGACAATGCAAAGTCTCTAACTCAGCCTGTCTTAAACCTAAGTCATTATCTTCAGCCCAATCACCAAACTTTGTCTTCTTCCTACATTCCAACCTACCTGAACTGATTATCTGTCCTTCCATTTGCACAAACCAGAAACCTAGGAATCACCCTTAGCACTTTCTTCCCTTTCACTCTCCATGTTCAATGTCGGCACAAATCCTATCAATTTTCTCTCTAAAATACTGGTTATGTTCATGTCTCCTTCTGTAGACCAAGCTCCCACCATTTCTCTTCTGTTATCACGAGAGCCTTTTAGCTGGTTCCTCTGCATCTTGTCTTCCTCTCCCCTCTAGTCTGTTCCCCGATGCTGCAGCTAGAATATTCTTTCTACAGTACATTTCAGTTCATGTCAGTCCCTCTTTTGCTTTTAGGATCTTAAGACCAAATTTCTTAGATTTACAAAAAGCCTTGTGTCTTCTGCCTTCTGTTTACCTCTAGCTAAATCCTTTCCTTCTGACCCTTTATTCTCTATATTCCAGCCACTCTGGCCTTAATTCCTTTTGTGTGCCAGAATTTATCCCACAACACAGGCTTTGCACATGCCTGTACTATTACCTCTCTGCTAAACTCAATTAAGTACTATTTATCCTTCAAATCTCAGCATTCATTGACCCTTTCTCTGACCTTGAACCTCTACCTCCAACAAATCCCCTCAAACCTAGTTCAAATCTCCCCTTTAAGGCTCTCATAGCAGCAAATGTGTCTATATGATCATTTATTTAACATGTCTCTGGAAGTAGACTGAAAAATTCCTCAGAGTGGGGACCATCAGTGCTGTTTTCCTAAAGCCTGTGGACCAGTGTATGCCTCAGTAAAAATGTGTCAAAGGAGTTGGTTCTTAGATAATTGACTTGCTGCTCACTCCCTCTATTTTTATGTTTTGTCCCCTTAAATATGGTGGAAAATATGTACTTGTAGGAAGTAGCTAATGGGTAGAAAACAAAGAAAATACAGAAAATATTAACAAGGAAAAAAATCTCGAGATAATATTAACATTTCAGTTTATTTTAATCTTTCTACAAATTCCTCTAATGTATTCATTTTACATAGTTGTGGTCAAATGGAGAAGAAATGTGTATCTTGTTTTTCACTTACTATTTTCTGAAAAGTTTTCTCCCATGTAATTTAAAATTATTTGAAAGTTGATCCAATGCATGTGTACTATTCTGTCCGGAGGCCTGTCTTTGTGATGAGTGCCCTATAATTGGACAGTTGAATTATTTCCATTTTTTTGTTATAATGATGTGGGCGTTCTTTCTCTCTCCTTCTCCTTCTACCTCTCCACCCTTTCCTTTCTCTCTCTTTGGAAACATTCTTTGAAGTAGAATTGCCGGGTCAAAGAGTGTGCATATTTTCATTTTGAATCATACTGCCAAATGTTTGTATCACTTACACTTCTACTAATAAAGTATGAGGGCTTCTTTTCCCACCTTCAACCCAGCATTGGCCCTTAACAGTCCTTTTTTTTTCTTTTTAATTGAGGTACAATTGACTTTAAATCATGATTATCTCTTATTACTAAGGGAGGTTAAAAATCTTTTCATATAATTTAATTGGCCAAATAAATTTTATCACTGCAACTATCTATATCCTTTGCCAACTTGTAATTTTTTCTTTTAGTGCTTTTGTACATTTACTTTTTTTTAATTTTTATATTTTGGTATCATTAATGTACAATTACATAAGCGACATTATGTTTACTAGATTCCCCCCATTATCAAGTCCCCCTCACATACCCCATTGCAGTCACTGTCCATCAGCATAGTAAGATGCTGTAGAATCACTACTTGTCTTCTCTGTGTTGTATAGCCTTCCTCGTCCCCCATCCCCCTACATTATGTGTGCTAATTGAAATGAAATGCCCCCTTTTCCCCCTTATCCCTCCCCACCCATCCTCCCCAGTCCCTTTCCCTTTGGTAACTGTTAGTCCATTCTTGGGTTCTGTGAGTCTGCTGCTGTTTTGTTCTTTCTGTTTTTTCTTTGTTCTCATACTCCACAGATGAGTGAAATCATTTGATACTTGTCTTTCTCTGCCTGGCTAATTACACTGAGCATAATACCCTCTAGCTCTATCCATGTTGTTGCAAATGGTAGGATTTGTTTTCTTTTTATGGCTGAATAGTATTCCATTGTGTATATGTACCACCTCTTCTTTATCCATTCATCTATTGATGAACATTTAAGTTGCTTCCATTTCTTGGCTACTGTAATGTAATTTTTAATAGTGGTAAAATGCACATAACATAAAATTTACGATCTTAACTATTTTTAACTGTACAATTCAGTAGCATTAATTGTATTCAGTGTTGTGCAACTGCTTTCCAGAAATGTGTCTCACAAACCTGAAACTCTACCCATTAAACAACTCCCAGTTCCCCTTCCCCTTCCCCTAGCCAGTGGCAACCACCACTTCCTGAAAATTCCTCCATATTGTAGCATGTGTCAGAATTTTCTCTTTTGAGGCTCAGTAATATTCCATTGTATGTCTATACCAGATTGTTTGCTTATCCATCTATGGGTGGACCCTTGGGTTTCTTCTACCTCTTGGCTGTTATGAATAATGCTGCTGTGTACATCCTTTCCCACTTTTTAACTGGGCTACTTTTACTTTAAAATACATATTTGTAATAGGTCTACTTTTATTATTATGAGAAACAATAAGTAATAATTTTTGTGCTTACTGTGGGCCAGGTATTCTGCTCATCTTGTGTATTTTTAGTTATGAGCTTGGGAGGCTCTAAAGACCCGTCAAAATACAATTTATTTTTGCTTTGGAGAGGAGACACTCTGATGAGGAAGGTGGTTTCCAACGGTGAGGGCCATCATCGCATCGCGGGCTGCGCGGGTCCCTGTGAATTCTCCAAACACGTGTGTAGGTGGGGGCGCTGTGGGAGCTTTTCGCTAGTTTGCTCCGATCAAAATTAGAATCAGTGTTTGTGCAACTGATCTTTCACTTAAAGGTGATTATTTGCTGCAGATTTGAAAGAGCATGTTTTATACTTGTCGGTGAAGCTTTGAACGAACAACTTATTTTTGGTAATACGTGGACTGGATTTTACAGATTGTAGTTTTGCCAAATTTCACCTTTTTAGAGTTGCTCTTTCAGCTACGTGATAGCTGCTTTTGAAGTGCGCCAAACATCAGTGGCGTCTTTAGCGCCGAGCACTTGAAGGAACTAATTTGTTTCCCTTTAAATCCGTAGAGCGTCTTTCCAGTTTTATGGGAACACCACTTACTGAGCAAAGACGCGCTAAATGAGATCAGCAAAAGGGGTGTGGAATATGTAGATTGGCGCAGTGACTGCTGGTCATGCTTACACTAGGCATATATTTCCCAAGATTTTGGCAATATGCCGGTATGCAAACTAGTGCCTCCTGTTAGGAATAGTCTGGATTCTCTTTATTCCAGAAAGAAGGGGAACGGTAGGCTGCATGAGAAAAGCGCCCCTCTGTTCATAGTGATTTGAATCTGAGGGTGAGGTGCCGGGCCCGCTGAGCAACTCATACTTACCTGGCAGAGGGGATACTATGATCACGAAGGTGGTTTTCCCAGGGCGAGGCTTATCCATTGCACTCTGGATGTGCTGATCCCTGCGATTTTCTCAAACGTGAGAAACTCGACTGCATAATTTGTGGTAGTGGGGGACTGCGTTTGTGCTTTCCCCTGATTCTGTCTGTATGAAAAATAGGTATGTGTTCAGATTGTTTTATAGTTGTTCATGAGATAATACAGTAAATAGGTGTTTGCAGAAGCTGAAGCGGTGCTTTTAAACTTGTTAAATTCTTTGGGTATAAAGAAACTGCTTATGTATTCTACAATGTATTCAGACCTATTTTTGTTTTTATCTTTTCAAGGTCCGGTAATATTGGCGATGTTCTAGTATATTTCCCCCAGGTTCCAGTAAATTAATCCAGCTTCTGGTTCTGGAGGCCCAAAGTAAGAGGTGGGGTCTATGTTTATTGCAGCACTATTTACAATAGCCAAGAAATGGAAGTAACCTAAGTGTCCATCAGTAGATGAATGGATAAAGATGTGTTACATATACACAATGGAATATTATTCAGCCATAAGGAGAAAACAAATCCTACCATTTGCAACAACGTGGATGGAGCTTGAGGATATTATGCTCAGTGAAATAAGCCAGGCAGAGAAAGACAAGTACCAAATGATTTCACTCATCTGTGGAGTATAAGAACAAAGAAAAAAACTGAAGGAACAAAACGGCAGCAGTCTCTTAGAACCTAAGAATGTTACCAAAGGGAAAGGGACTGGGGAGGATGGGTGGGAAGGGAGGGATAAGGGAGAAAAAGGGGCAATACGATTAGCACATATAATATAGGGGATGAGGACACGGGGAAGGCAGTATAACAGAGAAGAAAAGTAGTGATTCCATAGCATCTTACTACGCTGATGGATAGTGACTGTAATGGGATATGTGCTGGGGACTTGATAATAAGTGGGATTCTAGTAACCATAATGTTCATGTAATTGTACATTAATGATAAAAAAAGAAAAAGTAAAGGGTGGGGGCTACCTTTCTTGTGGAGAGCTTGTTGTTTTTGTTTCAAGGTCTTATATGTTTATTGGTGTTCTAGTATATTTGTCCCAGTTTCCAGTAAATTCATCTTCTGGCTTTTGAGGTCAAAAGTAAATGGGGGGGCTACCTTTTTTCTAGTGGAGAGCTTCCTTACTTTTCCCAATTTTCAAGCAGCGCTCTCTCTTACTCCCTTATTCATAGTCCTCTCCTTCCGCCATTTAAAACCTCGCTTCTGGCATCTGTTTCTTTGGCCTTCCTGCTTCCTTCCTGAGAGTCCTGTAATTACATTAGGCCTACCTGGATAATTTGAGATACTCCCATCTAAAATCCTTGGTCACACCAGCAAAATTCTTTTTGCCCCAGAGATATATTCACAGGCTCCAGAAATTAGGACGTGGATCGTTTTTGGCAGTGGGCCGTTCATTATTTAGCCCACCACATCAACCAAACCTGCAGATTTCAGGAGCTGTAGTGAGGTCACCAGAAGTTGCTCAGAGTAGGTAAATGAGCACAGTGTCTGCTGGTCGTCTTAAGGATTGTATTTATGTGTTTACGGTTTTTGCAAATTTCCCAGTATCCAACTGTTACTGGGTAGCTTCTACAGTTCGGAGAACTGTTTCATGACAGTATAGAGCTTACCTGATGAGAGTGACCCTTTGTGTCCAGTGTTTGGAATCTGATGGGGAGGTGCCAGGAAGCAGGGTTTTTTTGTACTTACCTGGCAGGGGAAGATGCTATGATCATGAAGGTGGTTTTCCCTGAGTGGGGTTCATCCATTCAAGATGTGCTGACTCCTGCAAATTTCCCCAAAGTGGGAGGCTTGGCTGCATACTTTGTGTCAGTGGGGAACTGTGTTTCTGCTTTTCCTTATCAAACTTGCATTTTAAAAGACAGTCATGAGTAAACTAGTTGTTGATTTGTTGTTAATGCAGCGTCTGCACTTCACTCTATATTTAGCCGTTGTATAATTTAGTGTGGGTGATCCTTCCTGCTTGCTTGCTTTGTGGGCGGAATTGGGAATTGCCTTTTTCTCCTGAAGGCTAGAGGGCTGACTGCATAACCTTAAGCTCTGCATTTGTTGCTGTAGTTACCAGGATGTGTAGGGAAAAGAAGAGGCTTCTGGGGAAGACTGAGCAAAGGAATGCACATAGGACAGAAGGTGGTGAAAACCTTAAGGGGCTGTCTTCAGTTTGTTGAGTAGCACCGTGAAACGTCGGCCTACTTACCAAAAGTCTGGGAGTTTATAATGTACCACTTACACTTTCCGGAGCTGAGCGGTTCTGAGTTCAGAGGGGCTTTTCACTCCTTTTCAAGAATGTCCCCTATGAGCTGTTGCCTTAAATTTCCCCCAAAATGAGAAACTGGGCTACAATACAATCTCTGCTGATAACAGTGTTTTGTGTTTTCTCGTAGACTTGTGTATTGTTTTTGTTTTCCCAAAATAACTTTTCTATTGAAGTAGTAGTGTGCTCGTGATTTTAAAAACATCATATAGAAGGGCTCAACCTGAAAAACAACAGCTAACCCACCCTTTCTCATCCTGCCCCATCCACTCTCCTCAGAGCACTACTTTTAAAATTCTTTCATCTGCTTCTTCAGTTACATCAATAAATAATTTGTGTGTGCTGTATTTATACTAAAGGTTTAGCTGATATTTCCCATCTCAGTACTGTCCCTCCTCTGTCCTTTCATTATATTTATGGAACAATTTCTAGTTCTTCCATCAGGTCCCTTAATAACTTTAAGTCATATCCTTTTATTATTTGTTGACTCCTCACTTGAAAAGATGAATATATTAACAAGGCTTTGGGATTTTAAAAGAAAATGTTATGATTTTGCCCTGTCCACCCATAAAAATAATTTATTAATGTTGTAGACTGTATTGCTTGACACATAATTTATATAATATTGTGGGGTGATAGAAGAAAGGGCAGGGAGAAATGTTACTGGTAAGAAAGTGTACAGTATTTACCACTTGTAAATAGTATTGATTTGTAAATTTCATTTTCTTGTTTTGCTGTTTATTGATATATATATAATTAATTACAACAGTATATTGTTTCAGATGTACAACATAGGGATTTGACTTTTGTATTCATTGCATAATGGTCACCAGTAAGTCTAGTTATCATCATTATCTTACAAAGCTAATACAATATTGCTGACTGTGTTACCCATGCATTACATTACATGCCCATGACTTATTTTATAGGTGGAAATTGTACTTCTCACCTAATCCCCTACATCCACTCATCCCCTAACTCCTTCCCTCTGGCAACCACCAAGCTGTTCTCTGTATCTATTGACTCTGGGTTTTGTTTTGTTTTGTTTTTTAGATTCCACATATAAGCAACATCATGAAGTAATTGTCTTTCTCCCACTTAAATTTTTCATTTTGTAAGTGTTCATTGCTAGTATCTAGATACAGTTGATATTCATGTATTTATATTGTATCCTTTGACTTTGCTAAATTTAGTTATGAGTTTTATAGGATGTTTTAGGTAAATGCTTTGCCATTTTCTATGCAGTCATGTCATATGTGAATAAAGATATTTTCACTTCCAAACTACAGCTTTTACTTATGTCTTTGCCTTATGCTCTAGCTAGGACTTCCAGTACAATTTTGAATAAAGATGCCTAAAGTAGTCATGTTTTTTTCTTGTTCCTAATCTGAGGGAAAAGCATTCAGTCTGCACCATGAAGTGTATTAGTGTATGGATTTTTATAGGTAACATTTCTGAAGCCATCGTATTTTGCTAAGTTTTTTCTTTTAGTCATAAATGGCTGTGGAACTTTATTAATGAATTTTTCTGCACCTACTTCTTAATCAGTTCATATGATGAATTATAGAGACTGATGTTCTTTTATTTTAATTAAAAAATTTTTTTTTGTTGAAGTATCATTCATGTACAATTTTATGTTTGCTTCACATGTACAACACAGTCGTTCAACAGTTACCCATACTACTAAGTCCTCACCCCCCTCTAGGGCGGTTACTAACTGTCCACATATAAAGATGTTACAGAATCGTTGACTGTGTTCTCCATGCTGTTCTACCATCCACGTGACAGATTTATATTGTGATTGCCAATTATTGTGCTCCTTTATCCCCCTCATCATCCTTGCCAGTCTACCCCAACTCTTCCCCATTGGTAACCACTAATCACTTCTCAGTGTCTATGATAGTCTACTGCTGTTTTGTTCCTTCTGTTTTGCTTTGTTTTTATACTCCAAAAATAACTGTAATCACATTGTATTTGTGTTTCTATGCATGGCTTATTTCACCGAGCATGATACCCATGAGGTACATCTACATTGTTGCAAATGACAGGATTTTTTTTCTTTTTATGGCTGTATACCATTCCATTGTGTATATGTACCACTTCTTCTTTCTCCATTCATCAATTGATGGACACTTAGGTTGCTTCCATATCTTGGCTATTGCAAATAGTGCTGCAATTAACATAGGGGTGCATATAACTTTTCGAATCAGGGACTTTGTTTTCTTCAGATAAATCTCTTGAAGTTGAGTAACTGTGTAATGTGATATTTCTATTTTTAATTTTTTGAGGAACCTCTGTACTGCTTTTCACAGCAGTTGCACCAATTTCAATTCCCACCAACAGTGTAGGAGGGTTTCTATTTCCCTGCATCCTTGCCAACAGTTGGTATTTCTTGTGTTTCAGATAGGACCCTTCTACCTGGTGTGTGGTGATATTTCATTGTGGCTTTAATTTGCATTTTCCTGATGATTTAGCGATGTGGAGCATCTCTTCATGTGCCTGTTGGCCATTTGTATTGCTTCTTTGGAGAAGTGTCTGTTCAGGTCCTCCACCCATTCTTTAATTGGGTTATTTGTTTTTTGGGTGTTGAGGCATATGAGCTGTTTATGTATTTTGGATGTTAACCTCTTACAGATATTCTCCCATATGTAGGATGCCTTTTTGTTCTGCTGATGGTGTCCTTTGCTGTACAGAAGCGTTTTACTTTGATATAGTCCCACTTGTTCTTTTTTTATTTTGTTTCCCTAGACTGAGGAGACGTGTCCAGGAAAAAAAGTGCTCATGCTTATATTAAAGAGATTTTTGCCTATGTTCTGTTCTAAGACTTTTATGGTTTCATGACTTACATTCAGTTCATTGATCCATTTAGAGTTTACTTTTGTATATGAGTTAGACAATCCAGTTCATTCTCATATGTAGCTGTCCAGTTTTGCCAACACCATTTGTTAAGGGGCTGACTTTTCTCTGTTGTATATCTATGGCTCCTTGATCATGTATTAACTGACCAAATATGGATGGGTTATATCTGGGCTGTTCTGTTCCATTGATCTATGGGTCTGGTCTTCTGCCAGTACCAAATTGTTTTGATTACTGTAGCTTTGTAATAAAGCTTGAAGTCAGGGAGTGTAACCCCTTCAGCTTTGTACTTTTTCCTCAGAATTGTTTTGGCTTTTGGGGCCTATTGTGGTTCCATATGAATTTTAGAACCATTTGTTCCAGTTCACTGAGGAGAGCTGTTGGCATTCTGATAGGGTTTGCATTGAATCTGTACATTGCTTTGGGCAGGGTGGCCATTTTGACAATATTAATTCTTCCTTTCCATGAGCATGGGATAGATTTCCATTTATTGGAGTCTCCTTTAATTTCTCTCATGAGTGTCTTAGTTTTCAGAATATAGGTCTTTCCCCTCCTTTGGTAGGTTTATTCCTAGGTATTTTATTCTTTTTGATGTAATTATAAATGGAGTTGTTTTCCTAATTTTCTTTCTGTTAGTTTGTTGTTAGTAAATAGGAATGCAACAGATTTCTGTGTATTAATTTTGTATCCTGCAACTTTGCTGAATTCAGTTTTTAGTTCTAGTAGTTTTTTGGTGGATTCCTTATGGTTTTCTATGTATAATGTCATGTCTGCCTGAATAATTTTCTAATGTGAAACAGCTTTGCATTCCTGGGATAAACCCCACTTGATTGTGATGTATTGCTCCTTTTTGTATATTGCTGAATTTGGTTTGCAACTTTAAAAGAATTAAAGGAATTTTGTGTGTGTGTCCATGAGGAATCATAGTCTGTAGTCTTCTTATATAGGTTTTATCTGGTTTAGGTATCAGAGTAGTGCTGGTTCATAAAATAGATTCTTTCCCTTCGGTGCGCCACTGAAGATCATGGTATCACCATGGGCCACCTCCCCACCAGGTGTCACAGGTATTCTAAGAACAAGCCATACTCAAAGTCTCCCTTCTGCCAAGGTGTCCCTGATGCCAAGATACACATCTTTGACCTGTATCGGAAAAAGGCAAAAGTGGATGAGTTCCCACTCTGTGGCCACATGGTGGCAGACGAGTGTAAGCAGCTCTCCTCCAAAGCCCTAGAAGCTGTTTGCACTTGTGCCTCTAAAGGCAAGTAATTCTAAGCATTTGTGCCTCTAAACAAGTATCTCTAAAGATAATTGCTCTGTTTTCTCTTTGACATGCTTTTTCGCAGTGTTTATTGAGGTATAATATACACATAACATTCACCCACTACGTAGTTTAATGATTTTTATACAATTGCCCAACCATAACCCAATATTAGAACATTTTTATAACCGCCTCTAAAATTTCCCTGTGCCCACTGGCAGTTGCCCCAACACTACCCATAGGCAACAGCTGAACTCCTTTCTGACTCTCTAGATTTGCCTTGTTTAGAAATATTATATAACATGGAATCATACAGTATTTTGTGACTGCTTTCACGTAGCATGTTTTTGAGATTCATCCACCTTATTACATTTATCACTATTTTGTTCCTTTTTTTGCTAAAATATTATTCTGTCATTCTTCACTTTCCTGTTATTCAGTGTTTTACTCGAGCATGGAAACCTGGACTGACTAATTTATGGCAAAGGAATGCTAACTTTATTTGCTTTTTCTCCTGATTTTATACTGGTAAGAAAGGAGAATTAAGGCATATCTGGCTTGTTTGTTGTTCTCTAGGATAAGTTTGAGATCTGGACTTTTGAGTGTGTTGAAATAACTAGGGTATATTATCCTTTGAAACAGCTATTTTTCTCTACAGTGCAGCCATTTGTTTCAGGAGACCACCATCTTGTGTGAAGCCTTTCTACAGACAGTTATCAGTTAAGTTGAACACATTCGACTCTTCTTTCTTTATTGTAGAACTCTCCTTTATTGTAGGATGCTACACTGGGATTGGACCCGGGTGTCCCTAAAGTCTCCCTAGCAATGTTTCTGAGAATCTCTTGCTGACAGCTGGAGTATGTGTTTAGGCGGCTTATTGTGCTGCTGATGGTGTTTCAGTTTCAGGGTATGGTTTATTCCGGTCCTTCCTAGCTCCCAGAAGTAGCTATTCTGAGGATTTTCAGTGACCTCCACACTCATGCTCACCTGTTTTTTACCAAGTGAAGAAAAGCACTGTGAGAATTAAATGAGATAATATCTGTAAAACCATAGAACGGTGTCTGACAAGTAGGAGCTATTCTGTAAATATGATGTTAAACCAATGAATTAACCCCTAAGATCCAAATAAATTAAAAGAAAGCAATAGACTAGTAAAATAGGGGTCTGTGGAATTGATAAAGATTTCTTGTCTGGATAAAGGAATCCTGTGTGTGTTTGAACGAAGAGGAGATACATCCAGGGCAGAGGAGTGAGGGAAGTCAGAGAAGATGAAATTGGGAGCATGCAGAATGAGAGGTTGAATGAGAAAGGTGATCTTTCTTCCTCTGACACAACAGAAAAGCCAGGGCCAGTGGTTCTCAAGCTTCAGAGTGTAAGAATTACCTGGAAAGCATGCTAAAAGTTCACACACCCTGGTCTCATCTGCAGACCTAATTCGGTAGTTGGTTATGGCTTGCACTTTGAGGAACACTGGTGGGAAATAGCGTTCATTGTACCTTTGAAATAAAAAAGCAGCTAAATTATTCTCATTCCTGTAAAAAGAATATATGCGTGTGTTAAACTAAATTCATCCAAGTAGATTTGAAGATCTAATTGGCTTTATTAAGTGATTCATGAATCCGGCAGAATCCCCCTCTAGGGAGCAGAGAGGTGCTCTGGTGAATTGTACAAAGTGCAAGGTTTTCATAGACAAGAGTGGGTGGGGGAGTTACTAGCAAGGGAAAGGAAGGGGTTGTTTCAGGCAAGGTCAGGTCACTTTCTTATAGGGGGAAGAGCCGGGGGTCTTAAAATGCATACAATCCCCATTTTCTTTTAGGGAAGCTGGAGAGGGCTTATTTTATTCATGAGAGATTATTTTGTTGATGATGGTGGCCAGAAAGTTCCTGACTACATTTCAGGGGGAGGTTGGAACTGTAATTAGGTTTAAGTATTAGGCCCTCGTTTGGTGACTTGGCCTAACAGAAGTGACACCATGTTGGGCCCACATCTTTGTTTTTAACAGGTGTGATTGGATTAGGGTTGTGGCTCTCAATTCTGTGAAACCCAGAGTTCCCTTTTATAACAAATGGTAATGTTCCCTTTACTATCCTGAAGATGTTAATAGAAAATATAAGCTACCTTTACCTCCCCTACAAATAGTATAAAGTCCTAACTATAATATAAAGGAGAAATAAAATGTTGTAATACAATATTTTAATATATAAATGCTTGGCATGGCTACACAAGGAAACAAATGTCCCCACAGATTTTTGAAAGCTGTCCCTTGGTAGTGGTGACACAGTCACTGAGAACCAGTGATTTAGGTGGAGAGGTTTCAACAGCAGGGTAGAGGGAACTTAACTGGTATGTGTAAAAGGAAAGCCAGGTAGGTAGTGGTGAGGACGTGGTTGTGATTTACAAGAATTTGGAGGGTCCCAAGTTCTCCAGCAGTGCTGGGGGAAATGGGAGTTGAGGTGAGTGTTGCTGGATCAAGGACAAGATAGAGGAAGTGTGCTGTGCTGCAGTGTAAAGGCAGCAAGATGAGAGGGTTGGGGGCAGCGGGGGGAATGGGGCTAGTGAGTCACGTGGTTTCTGGGGTCTGAAAAAGCAAATGAACTGAAAAGTTCGATTCCCCTTTCTGGGAGTAAATAGACTTAAAGCCAAAAGAAATTTGCCCTGGTTTGAAACACATAAAATACCCGCAAGATGGAACAGCAACAGAACAGGTTTTTCAAATATATTATTTATCTAGCAAAAAAAGAGAAACAGATTAGGAGAAAGAAAAAAATCCAGAGGGGAGAGGTAGGGACAGCCAGGGTGTGTGCCCGAGGACATCTGTCCATCCTCAGGTGCTCGGGGGCTGGGTATTAGCCGCCAGGGGCAGGGGCCTGAGCTGGATGGGGTTCCTCCGCATTCTGTAGAAACTGGGGAACAGATTCGGAGGCTGGAAGTTTATCTAGAGTCGCATAGTGTGGACAGTGAATCACAGCCAAGATGGTGGCCTCTCGGGCCCTCCGTCCTCGCAGTACGCCCCGCCAGCACGTGGCCAGACGCTCTCGGCGGACGTCCCGTGCCGCCTCTGCTGGCGCAGGTGCCCCAGAGGGACTGAAGTCGCTTGTCCTTTTGCTCAAGGGGACTGCACCCGGGGAGATCCGATGACCTCGGCTTCGCTGAAAGTTGGGAGGAGGCTGGATTCCTGTCAGGAGAACCATCTGATGTCACTTCGGTCGGCGCGAGCCGGTCGGTCTTCCGAAGCAGCCTGTGCGTGAAGCTGCCCCGCCGTGACCTAATCCGGGAGGTGGGGTATGTCGGTTAAGCCTCTGGGCATTTTGGAGCCGCCTTCCCTGGAAAGTTATGCGTGAGTAATTGCTATTATCAGTACTAAGCTATAGTGCGAGAATCTGGTGTTTCGGGTCGTTATATGTCGAAGGAGGCCAGTTAGAGGCATTTCAGGAATGACCCGAACCTTAGGGTGGTGTGCACAGCAGGTGGCAGTGCGGGGATCAAATTCAAGTCGCATTAATACAGCAGAGAGAGTACTGTGGTCTCCGAGGTGTTTTTTCTCAGAGAATTTCTTTTGTTGTAATATCTGTGCTAATTTCTGTGATCCTAGTATGTGATTTGTGGTAGTTGGTGACTGCTGTCATTTTTTTTTTTTTTACTGATGACACCAAAGCAGATTCACAGAGGGTCGTGGTCGTTCGATTTGTGGCTCATTTGGGTTTTTATGGCTTAATATTGTTGTGTAGGAACCTTGTAGACCATAATTGACACACTAATGTGGAAAGAAAATTAAATTTTTTTTTTTTTAGTAGTGAGACTACTGTGAGATCGTTTTTTCTGTCAACAAAATGTCGCGATGTTTGGGATCTTAGTTGGCCGTGTTGGGAAGGGGCCAAGGCGAAGTATACAAAGAATTTTGAAGATGTGGTATGAGAAGAAGGGATATTACCTTGTCTTAGTTCTTTAGGGTGTCTATGTTTTGTTTTGTATGATAACATTTCAGTTACAACATTTCAGATATGTTGGTGTAAGTAAAACGTTATTAAAATTAACTTCGACTGCTTCTTTTTACCACTTTAAATGTGGTTACTAAAACTTTAAGTTACATATGTTGCTTATGTTATACCAGTACTTGCTGCCTTATGGAAAAGTTTCTAGGCATTGCTGTGTTACTCCAAGTCGCTCTTGGAGTAACACGTGCTCGCTCTAACTAGAATGCCTTTCCTTCCCTCATCAACCTGGAAAATGCATAATTCATTCACCTCTTATTGTGAAGCTGCCTGGGGTCCACCCCAACTGCCAGTGAGCCCAAGATGGACTTAAACCTTAGGTACTGTAGGCACAGTGCCTAAGGCACCTTACTTCTTTTAAAATCAGAAGAGAAAGTTTAGGAGGAAGAAAATGTCATATATATTATATCCATTTTATTAATCAGTGCAGTCATACGATTTTGTTATGTTGTGATTTTGTTGTTATTTTTTATGGAGGAAAGGGCCCCGTGAGGGCAAAGGTGTGTAGGACCCTTCAAAGTCATAATGTAGTCCTGACTGAACTTAATTCTTACCCATTTTATTTGTGCTCGCCACTCTTTACCTATAGTTCTGGCATGTCTGTTTTCCCTACATATTGTGATCTTCTTATTCATCTCTGCATTATTCCTCTTAGTAACTTTAGTGGCTGGCACCTTCAAAGTTTAAGTGGTTGTGAATGAGAAGTATGCACTATATACATGTAAGTAATGACTTGAGAACTGATTTTTATTTTATCATTAGCAGCACTCATAAAAATTCAAGAGAATACTTTGTGAATGCTGAAAATACTGAGTAAGCAGTGTGGTTATCAGAAATACAATTTTTGCAGCATAGCAAAAAGAGCCTTTGAGTATCTGTGAAATCTAATCTGTGGTGCACACAAATAGTCCTAGAGGTCTCAGGGTTGTGGCCAGCCTGGAATTTATGGATACCATGGCAACAGCCCAAGTGTTACCTTCCTCCTGTAAAATCAAACCTTCTGGAATTGAATTAGATTAAGAAGGTAGTTCAGTAATGAGATAATATTATATAAGTGAGGTGAGCTGGCTCATACTTTTTGGATGAGCGTATCTAGAAAATGTCTAAATAGAAAATGACTGGTTTATATTGCAGAGCTCTATGACGGGAAATGCAGAATCAGGGCCAGTGTGTGTCAGGAGTGAATGGGCTCAGATCCCTGCAACCTAGGGCATATAGAGTGGCTGTAGTTGCTCATGCTTTCCTGGTGGTAGACATTTAGATTAAATTGTGTTGGCACCATGGTCTTCTTGGCAGACCTGCATTATGAACTTAAATAACAAACTCAGCTTTTAAAAATTAAGAACAATGCAAAAGAAGGGAAGAAAATGGGATTATTTTTATATGCAGAGTATGCAGGGAATATAGAATGTGTTTTTGTTAAGGAAAAAGAGAGTAACATTGTCTAAACTAAAATCACTGGTTAATCTCGGAATAAGGAAGGAGAAAGATTAGGACTGGGCCTAAATGGATATAGAAAGTTGCAGAGGACTGTGGAAAAGAAATTTTGTGTTGTGAAGTCAAAGCTGGCTAATACCGATTTATTATCAGGGTTTTAAAACAGCTTTAATAGTACACTTACATAAAACAGTTTGAAACTAAATTTTCTTTCATCTGCTAAAAGAACAAAGATTTTTGTTTTTATATATATATTTATTTATTTTGGTATCCTTAATGTAAAATCATGAGCAACATTGTGGTTACTAGATTCCCCCCATTATCTAGTCCCACCACATACCCCATTACAGTCACTGTCCATCAGCATAGTAAGATGCTATAGGATCACTACTTGTAAAAGAACACAGTTTTATTGGACTATTGTTCTGTTCTTGGTAAGATCGTGAAAGGTTTTTCTTTACTTTATAGGTTAACTACCTGGAAAATAAAGATTCTGTGTTTTAACAACAACAAACAAATTTAGTGTAATGCCACCCTCATTTTGAGCATCAACCCTTCTCTGACCCCCAATAGGCTAAGAAATGGGTGGAAATTCAGAGATGGGGTGGTACTCACAGACTGAGGGTCATATTTGTTGGAACAGAACATGTGAGTTAGCAGGAGCAGCCATGACCTGAGAGGGTTCGGCAGGTGTGCCCTTCCCCAGGTACGTGGGGACTCTCCACATACTTAACCATACTGAGGGAGGGGCTGTGTTCCTCCATCTTGGCCCTTGAGTCAATTGATGATTGTAGTTGGTGATTTTATTCTGTGTGTGTAGAATTACTGATAATTATCATTGTTCCTAGAGGGTAAAGTCAAACACTGAGAAGTAAAATATGGTAAAATCAGAGTTTAAATCTACATCTATCTGATGCTAAACCCTGTGTTCAGAACTCTCTAAATAGTATTTAAGATACGCCTGTGGTAATTCAACCAAGATTTGGTCGTCTTCTTAAAAAAACAAAAAAAAATATAATAGTATTATTGAAAGTCTGTAACCTGTATCTCACAACCAGTAACATTTATATCATTTTAGTGCATTTTCTCCTAGTAATTTTTCTTAAGGACATACATTTTTACAAAATTGTAGTCATAGTATACATGCCATTTCATATCCTTTTTTCCTATTAACCTTCTATAATAACAATTTTTTCATGTTGTTAATCATTTTGTTACTATGTTTGCTTAATATTCCATTTCTGTAGTGCTTTGATATCTAGAGTTTTGGGGTGATTTTGGTTTTTTACCATTGTAAGTAAATCTGTATGAACACCCTTGTATATAGAACATTGTCTTTCTCTAGCATTACTTCTTTTAGGTAAATTAAAAGAAATTTCTAGGTCAAAAGGTATGAACATTTTTTGGCACTAGATGTATATAATTAGGCATGAGATGTATATAAATTTTTTTTTACCACGGTATCATAGTCATGTTACAGAATATTTAGGAAGAAAAACGTCAGTCCATAGTTCGCTATTGACACTCACATAATTATGTTAGTTTGCATTTTGGCAAATTACATTTCCCTTAAGTCTCTAAAACCTTGCCTTTTTAGAAATAGTTTTAATCTAGCATATATTCAATTTTAAATGCTGCTGTCTTTGTATGCAGTGCTATACAGTTTAGGCTTCCCTCTCAATCTCAAGAAACTTGAGGATTATAAATTCTATTTTTAATTAACTATGAAGTCTGAAATTAGAAATTGATCTTGACTTTGAAAGATAAAGGGAATAGGGAAAAGTTGTTTCTAAAGAATTTAATTTTTTTTTTGATTTTTTGGTATCCTTAATGTACAATTACATGAGGAACATTATGTTTACTATACTCCCCCCTTCACCAACTCCCCCCCACAGTTTCTAAAGAATTTAGAAATGTTTATCATATGTCACCTCTACGCCCCCAAGTAATTTAAGATACTCCTTAAAATGACTAAAGTATTAAAATAACGGGGAAAACTACTAGAAATTACTCTAAGAAGTCAGCATTAATTGTTCAAAAAGATGTATCTACAAGGCTGTTCTTTGCAGTTATAATGGCAGTAAAATGAAAGCAGTAGAATGTTGATTATATAAATTGTCTATGACCCAAAATAGAGCAAAATGAATGGAAAAGGTAAAACAGCACATGAACTTTAATTCTAAAATATTTCTGCATAAAGAATTGGAATTATCATCTTTAACAGCAAAGTGTTAATAGTGGTAATATTGTAGTGGAATTATGACTTTATTTTTTCAAAATACCTGTCTTTTCCAAATTATCCACAAGGGACATTTATCACTATTATTATAAATTGTTTTAATATTTAAATTATTAAAAATACCCTCCAAAAAAATTAAAACAAAGCAAAGCTCTTTTTTAAAATTAATATATCATTGATATACACTGTTATGAAGGTTTCACATGAAAAACAACGGGGTTACTACATTCACCCATATTATCGAGTCCACCCCTGGACCCCATTGCAGTTACTCTCTGTCAGTGTAGTCAGATGCTACAGAGTCACTACTTGTCTTCTCTGTGCTGCACTGTCTTCCCCATGATCCTCCCCACACAGTGTGTACTAATCATAATACCCCTCATTCCCCTTCTCTCTCCCCCCACCCTTCCCCTTTGGTAACCTTTAGTTCCTTTTTGGAGTTTGTGAGTCAGCCAAAACAAAGCTTTTTTAAAAATCATGTGAACTATGATTGAAATACTACTGAAACATTGCAAAAAAACACTTCCCCAAAATCGGCACTTCAGCATAAGGATTATTTTCAGCTAAAAGCATTTACAAAACAGCAGGTATAAAAAGAGTGTCCTGGCCTCCCCTTTTCTTCCAGAAATCAGGAGGCAACACTCCCGTCTGATGGACGTCCTCCCTATACCAGGGGGAAGGAAACATTCCCAAAGAAGGGGAGTCAAAGCCCAGAGAATTCTGTACAAACAGACCTTGTTAACATAATTCTTATCTACCTTTAGCCTTCCCATATATGTTAGTTTCTTTTCCACAATTGCCTTTTTTCACCCTCATATAAAAGCATTTAGGTTTTGCCTCTTCTTTGGGTCCTTATTTCCTTATGAGGGCTCCTGTGTCAGGTAAACTAATGTTAAATAAATTCATATGCTTTTATCCTGCTAAACTGTCTGTGCCAGTTAAATTTTCTGGCGCAGCCAGGATGGAGGTTAATTAAGTTTTGCTTCTATATCATGCAACCATTTTGACCAGAGTACCTAGCCAGCAAGGGCAGAAAGGAAAACACCATTGTGTCATCTGTTTTCCTTGTCTGAAAAGAAGGGAGGAGTACTGGGTGTGTTACCAAATCCTGACCCGGATGCTGCTTCCCTTTAAGCAGAGAAGTGTGGGGACTTGAATCTTGGTGAAGCTGGCTTTGGGTCCCCATCACCTTGGGCACCAGTCTAGGAGTGGAATGGCCTGGGTGGTGGTGGAGCGGCTCCAGACTGCATCCATGCAGTCTGCTAGTCAGTCCGCATAGAAATTGTGTGGGAGTCAAGCAGTATTATTCCCACTTTAGGATTTGGGGAAATGGAGACTGAGGGTGTGACATGGTCCTAGAGTGGAGCAGCAATTCAGAACGGTTGTAAACCATTGTGCTGCCTTCTCTGCAGCCGCCTCTCAAACTGCCCTGCCCTGCTCTGCAGCACACAGTTCAGGCTCTTGGGAAGAAATCCACACCAGAACCTTTGCATACCTAGGAAGGCAAGGAATTTAAAAATGTTCCCAACTACACCTGTCGGTGATCATGTTTGGGATCGTCTCGAGGCACAGGTAGAGCCAGTTCATCCATTTCTCCAAGAAGCAGAGCACATGAAGAATGACAAGTGAGAAGAGGCAGGGATATGGAGATGAGGGGCCCGGTGACTGCAGGTTCGAGTTCATTCTTTGCCAGGCAGAATTCCCACTGAATATCCAAAAGGAGGTACTCTGGTCAGTGTCATATGAATAACCCTACAATTTCGAACCCAAGAACTTGGAATGTAATTGACTGTGAGTATATAGTGTGTTGAGGAAGAAAGTGAGATGCCAGGCAAGGACAGCAACTTCTCCTTACCTGGCAGGGGAGATAACATGGTCATGAAGGTGGATTTACCATGTTGAGGCTCATCCATTGCACTCCGGATGTGCTGATCCCTGAAATTTCCCCAAATGTGGGGAACTTGCTGGGAACTGTGTTCGTGCCTTCCTGTGAAAATTCAGTGTTGAAAAGGTACTTGCAGCATTTCTTTGTCTTTTGGGTTTTCTTAAAAGCAGTGTTTTGTGGGGTAACTTGTTAGTCTTTGTGTTACGGGTTTCAAAGGCCCACTTGCCTTTCCTGTGATATGTGCCCACTTTTTTTGCAGAGTAATTTTCTGTTGGGGGGTTAGGGGTGGGGTTAGTTGGGGTGGGTTATTTTATGTGTTCCTTGTATACTTTACTCTGTTTGTGAGGATATCCAGTATTGTACTGAGAGTTCTGTGATGTGGGGCAGAAAGTTAAATTCCCAATCTTTTAAAAATTTATGTATTTACACCCAGATGAATTTGCTAGTTTAGTATTTATAGTATTCTGTTTGTGGGATGCTGGTGTTACATAAAAGGAAAACTGCTGAATCTCAAGTAGTAAAATGTAGCTACAACTGAATGAAATACCATGTCAGGTAGCTGAAGGAGCTGGCTGCTTACAAAACTGCCTCACCTTGCTTCAGCATTGTTAAGAACTTTGGATGTTTTAAAGCCCAGGTACTCCCTAGATGCTAGTTTCATAAAGCAGAATAAGCTCTGAGGGTGACTGAAGATGAAAAGAAAGTTAAGAGTAGAAATGCTAGGGAGTAGATGTTAGTATGCAAATAGTGAACACAATCCATGCTTCATTCGTTGGGGAAGTGTGTGTTCTGGAGCTGTAGAGGACAAAAATCCTATGACATGAAGTGGGTCTGGGTTTTTTTTTCTGTATTATTTGAACTTTTTATGTCAAGAATGTTGTTATGTATTTATGTAAAGACATAATTTTAAAGAAATCAAAAACCATTAAGATGGCTATTATTAAAAGAAAAACAGGAAATAATAGGTGTTGGTGAGGATCTAGAAAGACTGGAACCCTTGTGTTCTGCTGGTGGCAATATAAAATGTTGCTACTGCTATGCAAAACAGTATGGTGGTTCCTCAAAATATTAAACAGAATGATCCAGCAATTCCACTTCTGAATATATACCCAAAAGAAGTGAAAGCAGTGACTTGAACAGGTTCTTGTACACCCATGTTCATAGCAGCATTATTCACACTGTCCAAAGGTGGGATATCAACCCAAGTGTCCATCGGTGGATGAATGGATAAACAAAATGGGACACACACACACACACACACACACACACAGGAATATCATCCAGCCTTAAAAAGGGAAGGAAATTCTGACACATGTTACAAAATGGATGAACATTGAGAACAGAGTGAAATAAGCCGGGCATAAAGGGACGAGTTCTTGCCATTCCTATGAGGTACTGAGATTAGTCAAATTCATAGACATAGAAAGTAGGGTAGTGGGAGGAGGAGAAAGTGGGGAGTTAGTGCTTAATGCAGTGTGGAGTTCCAGTTTGGGAAGATGAAAAAGTACTGGAGATGGATGGCTAGTTACACAACAATGTGAATATACTCAGTGTCACTGAAGTGAACACTTAAAAGTGTTTAAAATGATAATTTTTATGTCATGTATATTTTATCACAATAAATAAAGAAAATAAAAGATCGAGTGACAGTGTCACATGCAGGAAAACATTTGTATGACAGAGCCTGAAAATACACATTGAATTTGTTCAGGTGTAAGAAAATATTAGGGACTTTTGCCAGCAGCCCAGTGTCAGGTGTATAGGGAAGAATAACACTTCCCTATAGGCCCTCAGTTGCAGGTACAATCCAGCTGAATGGATGAATGAAGTGGACATAGTAACTGTAGACTCCCCTTTCAATAATGTTTTCCACGTTTTATAATTAAAATCTGTCCCATGGCTTTCTTAACTAAGGTAAAATTAAATGCATATTCATATAACATAACTTGCTGCTAGTGTATTAGTTTGCTAGGTCTGACATAACAAAATACCGCAGACTGGATGGCTTAAACTACAGTAATTAATTTTCTCCCAGTTTTTGAGGCTGCAATCCCAGGTCAAGGTGTTGTAGGCAGCTGCATCTGGGAGGTCTCTCCCTGTGCACCAGGTGAACCCTCAACTTGTACAGGGGAGGGTTCTTGACCCTGAACGGGAAAGAATTCTCAAGCAAGTCAGACGAGTGTAGGAATTCCTTAGAGCAAGAGTAGAAATGAATAGCAGCGGCCTTGCAGGCAGCTGAGAGCAGGAAAATGCAGAGGTGCAGAGGGAAAGTTTGCTTAACATTTTCTTGGTATAGAAAAATGGTTCCCTTGCCATCTCTTAAAGCCAGGGCATCGCGTGTCCACTTGGATCTGCACTGCGTGGGGACTAGCCCCTACCACCCCAGGATTTGGGGAGCCGCGGAGCATGGGATGGAGTGAAATTATGTTCTGAGAACTTCCTAAAGAAAGGAGATTTCCAGGTAGGCTCCTGCAGCTGCAGTTCTGTCCGGGTCACCCAGGCCTTGGGAATATGCAGGCCCAAATCTGAACTGTCAACAGGCCCTCCCTACTTACGGGGTAAAATGGAGACTTGGAACTAGAATGAAATAAAAAAAAGACAAAACGCAGTAAGTTGAGCAGTGAGAAAGCTTTATTTAAAGGTACGGACTTAAAGAAAGGAAAAGTGCAGGCGTCCTCAGAGAGAAGGCATGCTAAAAGACTGGGGTACCCTTTTTTAAGGATTTTCCAAAGGGCCAGGATGTATAAACTTGTAAAATGGTCTCAGAATGCTTATCTCTGGTGAGAGACCTTAAGTCTCTTCTGTTATCAGTCCTCCAGGTAATCCTGCAAAATTAACAACACAAGAAATTGGTCAGTTCTTCTTCCAGGATAGCAGCTTCCCTCTGGGAACATCCCAATAGGACTGCCCACCCTGCCCCCAAAGTGGATTGAGTTATTGTCTGTTTGCTAAAGAATTATGTTAGGAATCTTACCTCTTAACTTCCTGGTTTTTAAAATGGAGTCTTAGCTTTAAGATGGAATCCTTCCTGTTCTTCCTATACTGTTTATATCAGAGCATTTTTCATCATCGGCAGGGAAAGTTAGCTATGATGCTTATCTCCTGTCTCTGCCCCATCTCAAAGGTGCTGGCAGGATTGGGTTCTTCTGAGGCCTCATTCCTTGGCTTGCAGGTGGCCAACTCTGTGCATGTGCCCCTGGTGTCTCTTCCTCTTGTTACAAGGACACTGGTCATATTGGATTATGGCCCTATTCTAACAACCTCATTTTAACCTAATCATCTCTTTAAAGACCTTATCTCCAAACATATTCAGTTCCTGAGGGGCTGGGAGGTAGGGCTTCAACATAATGAATTTTGGGAAGAGGTAATACAATTCAACCCACAACAATAAGACATTTAAATCATATGGGAAACCTGCCCCTCTTTTTTATACCTGGAAGTAGAAGAGAACCAGAATGGCAGTTGTGGTCGGGGAGTGCGGGGTGGCAGGGATGACAGATTGCTAAAAAGCTTCAGTTAATATTTTCCGAGTCACTTTTGAATGTTGTGATACTGGATTGCTAGGATGATGTTTGTAGTCAAATACAAAGAAAATGAAGTTAAGATACTCAAGTTATTAGCACTCTCTATACTTGTCAATGGATAGATGAAGGTGTTACTTCTCAGTAACCTAAAAGCCTCCTGGCTGGTGAAGACCCACTGAAAGTGTCTGCCTTCTTGGCTTTTTCTGTCACTTCACCTCATTTCACCCACTCTGGGTCTTTCCATGAGGCATTAGTTATGCCCCTGATATGCATGTTTGTTGATTCTCATCGATGGGACTTTCTTTTCTTATCCATTAGGTAGGGCTCACCAACGTGGTGCCACTTGTCTGCCCTGCTAGACCAAGCATTGTGATGGCAAGGGTCAGGTTTTAGCTATCTTACACAGCACCTGTCACATTTGAGAGACATGGTAGGCATGTCTCTTAATTGTATAATGATTAGGTGAGGATGCCACATGTGGGAAGTTAAAATTTCTCTGCATGGCTCTTAATTGTGTAGAGTAACAGCTAACAACTTCAGAGAGCTCTCTTGGTGCCAGGCACAGTTCTGAGCACTTCATACTTACTACCTTATTAAGACCTCTCAGCAATGCTCTGGTTATTATTATCCCTTTTACAGATGAAGTAATTGAGGCCTGTCAAGGTTAAATTTCTCCAAGGTCACACAGTTAGGGAGGTGACAGAGCCAAGACCAGAACTTCAGAGTCTGAACTATGAATGCAACTTACTACATTATACTATCTATGTTCCTATGTAATGACTCCATTTGCGTACTAATTTTTCAAAGTTAATACTGTCCTAGTTGTCTTAATACAGGAAACATGTATACTAATTTTACTTCCTAGTAAGTCGTTGCTTTTTCAGTGCCAGAAATTAATGATAATTAGTCAGTTCTTCAATTTCAACAGTAACATTGAAAATGAACATTAATCTTGTAGAATTTCAGTAATTGTTCCCCTAATTCTGTTCATTATAAATGAAAGTAGACAAAAAAAGAAATGTGAAAGAATCCCTGTTGGTTCCTTGCATTTCTGACTCAATTACAATAAGCATGTTGCTTTCTTTTGGAACAGGATGTCTCGGGCTGTTCATCTTCCAGTCCCCTGTCCCGTACAGCTTGGTTCTATAAGCAATGACTCCCTGGAAGCTCAGCTTCATGATTATGTCAGACAAGGAAACTACGTGAAAGTGAAGAAGATTCTCAAGAAAGGTAAGCACCATTTGAAATGCCAGATGTACTTGGTCCACATTTCTGAATAGTGTTGGAAGGAAAACCAGGCATGTGAAACTATGAATTCTTGGGGGAAATCAGAAGTTAAGTTTAGAGATGAGATGTCCTCTACCAGTGCGGCCATACCGTCTAGATGAGGTCGTGAATTGCTATTTGGGGGCCATTTTGTTTTGTGCTTGTGCTAGGAAACCATAAAAATCTTCCAACTGTTAGGCTCCCAAGGTTTCTCCTCAGGCACCCACTTTTGCTTCTGCCTGATCACCTTTTCTTCTTCAGTCTGTTCAGTCCCCTGAGTCCTCTGAGGCCTGTGGTAGAATGAAGAGACCAACTCTTATAGCTCTTCCCCTTGTTGCTCCTTCCAGGCACTTGTGCTTTTGTTTCCAGGTTATTTGTTGTTTTTTTTGCTGGAGGCTACAGACAGCTCAGCCTACAGGGCACAGAAACAGCAAACATAGTCCAGGCAATCTTCAAAAAATCAAGCAAACACTAAAAAAACCACATACTAACAAAACCTCTGCTGGTATTTGGCCTCTGATCTAGAGATCCAGACCTGCTTTTGTTAGAAGTTCTGCTGGACTCTCCCTCCCCCTTCTTAATGTTGAAAGGGAAGCTTATGAAGCTTCTGTCAGCTGGTTTGTGGAACAGTCAGGGTGACCAAATTTCTCTACAGTATTCTCTTCATTTGCCTCAGTAGCATTCCTGAGGACTCTCAGAAGGGTAATCCCAATTATTTCACAAAATAATTCCCTCAAAAAATTCTCCTATGTTTGCATGTACCATCCCTCATGTCTGTAGATTAGCTGATAGTGAGCTCAAATACTTGATTTGAAATGTCCTGGGGTATTTTTTTTCCCCCTCAAAATTTTGTATTTTACTTCATAATACATTCATATGTATGTTAACAGAAAAATTGATGTTCAAGATAGGTATGTTATGACTTCTAGTGTCTGTCTTATCTACCTTCTCCAGTGTGAGAAGCAAAATTGTAGGACATTTATTATCTCTTAGACATCTCCTGAGCTTCTGCATCTTGAAATTCTTGACACAAAGCTAGGGCGGGGGATGCGATTGACAGGTGTAACTGAGTATGAAGCAGAATATCTGTGTCTGGGAATTTCATCTAAAGCCTCAGAGTGGAGAACAAGGGGTGACATTTTCCCCACAGTCTAAAGCAGGGCTTCTCAGGAGATGGCCAAATGGTCCTTGGACCTTCAGCTCCCATCACCCTTCTTGGACCTCTCTAAAGAAGGGTGGTGGGGTAGTGGTGGGATGTCAGTAGGAAAGACTCCTTAAAAGGTATTCACAGGAACAGAACTCTGTAGCTTCTCCTTTCTTTCTAGCTTCCAGCCAAGTAAGAGGCCCTTCAGGTGACCTCATGGAGAGAATTGTGGTGTTTGCAAGCAGGAGAGTTGGGAGCCTGTGTCCCAACCTGCTGAACACTAGGAACATGTCAGCTACCCCAGCTGCCACAAAGTTGGCGTTAAGAGAACCTGGTATGTTACTTGAAACTTAGGGGTCAGGAGGACTACCATTTACCTGTTAGCTGGAGCAGTTCTTGATGGCTGGGTGAACATGGGAGACCAGCAGTTGGATTAGCTACACTTCTACCAGTTGGTGGGATAAGTAGTCTCTGTAGCAGATAGCTGAGCCATCTAAAGGGAATTCACCTATAAAGGAAGGGAGAATCCCAACAGAGAGGCTGCAGATGTGGCACGAAGTCAGCAGGAGAGGGCACTGGCTTGTATCAGGGCCCTGTACAATGGAGAGGAGGTACCCGAAGGACTCATTAGCCCCTCCCACAAAGGTGCAGGCATTAGGATGAAGCCAAAAGCTGCAAAGTTGAGTTCCAAGGCATCCCTCGTCATCCCCTTGGTTCTGCCCCTAATTTAGCTCTGGAGTTGCCAAAAATAGCCTTTGAGATGAGAAGAGTGGAAGGGCAAGAATGAGGTTTTGATTTCAAAAGCACTGGAAAGTTTATTACCTGAAATGAGAGTCTACTGGAATACCTCAAAATGACTAGAAAACTGGAATCTGCCTCTTGGGAGTGGGGAAAGAAAAAGGGAAGGGAAGGGGACTGACAGAGTGTATCTGACAGAGTGTATCCCTACAGTTATAGGGAAAAAAATTGTTTCTTGATTGGATCCTTCTTAGTTCAGCCCATCCAGAAGACCAGTTACCACAGATTGTATGAGTTCTAAACCCAAAAGATGTGTAAGTCCGGGGAGAGGAAATCCGAGGGCAAAATACCTCTAAAAACCAAAATCAGGCAAAGGGAGAAATAAAGTTTAAAACCCGTTTATTGCTTACTAACCGCAGTCCAGGGCCGTCTGTCTCCTCTACTCCCTCCGGAAGAAGCAAACAAGCAAGCAAGCCAGCTGCTCCCTTTAAACTCTCAGGTTCATACATGTCCTCCTCAGTTGCCCAAGTAATTACCCATCGATATGGAGATGAACTTCTCTCCACCCAAGGATATGTAAATGCACTAAAGCCAGGCAAGATGCTCTAGAAATGTTACAATGAGTTCCAGAACATCAACCTTTATTCATTTTTTAATTACACATATATTAATTGAGCCTTGGGTTTAGAGCTGCCAAGGAAATATGTATGGCCTGTTTTCCAGGAATGTAAGCCAGCAGAAGAAACAGATATGATTTAGTAGTTCAGATACTGAGAAGGGCAGGAGGCAAAGGGAGCACACTAAGGGAAACCTGTAGAGAAAGCGATATTTTTCCTTAAGGAAAAAAAGAAGTTAAGGTAAAAGTAGAAGTCAGAATAAAAGGTACATGTAAGAGGCAATGGGGGAATTAAAGGGATGCAAAAGCCCTGAGTATGAAGAGACCCTAGAGAAGAAAAGGGTCTGAATGACTTGAGTTGGAAGAGAGAACAAAGGGTGGGAGATGGTGATGTGGGTGAAGCTGGCAAGGCAAGCTCCAGCTAGACAAGACTTCATGGGCTGTTGGAAGGATTTTGGTGTTAGGTGTATACATATTTAGGATTGTTACATTTTCTTGATGAATTGATCCTGTTGCCACTGTGAGGTGTCGCTCTTCTTCTCTGGTTATACTTATCTTGAAATCTGTTTTATCTGATATCAAATAGTCCTGTCATCCCCCTTTTACTTACTGTTGCATGGAATTACCTATATCTTTATAGTTAAAATCTGTCTTCTGTAGAGACCATATAGTTGAGACTTGCATTGTAAAATTCTATTCTCTTACTCTCTGCCTTTTAATCAGTGTTTAGTCCGTTAATATCTAATGTAATTATTGATGTGCTTGGGTTTAGAACATTTTATTTTTTGTTTTCTTTTTGTACTGTTTTTGTTTCTTCCTTCTTTTGACTTAATTATTTTTTAGAATTACATTTTAATTTAGCTTTTGGCTTTTTAGTCGTATTTTGTGTATTAGTTTTTTAGTGATTATAATATATATCTTTAATTTTTTACAGCCTACCTAGATTAATATTGTACCACCTGACATATAATATATAACCATATAGGCTCATTTCTCCCCCTACACTGTTTTTTGTATTAAAGATGTCATAAGTATTATATCTGTATGAGTTATGAATCCCATATTGTTTTATAATTTTTGTTTTAAAGAATCATCATACTTTAAAGAAATGAAAATGAAAAGCAATCTTTTACATTGCACTATGCATTTACCATTTCTGTTGCTTTCCATTCTTTTTTGAAGTTCTGAGTCACCTACAGCCTGAAGAACTACTACCATCAGTCAATGTTTCTTTCTTTTTTTTTTACATAGTGTAGGTGTATCACTTTTTAAAATTTTGTTATCATTAATATACAATCACATGAGAGAAAGTGATGTTTTTCCTTAAGGAAAAAAAAGAAGTTAAGGTAAAAGTAGAAGTCAGAATAAAAGGTACACATAAGAGGCAATAGGGGAATTAAAGGGATGCAAAAGCCCTGAGGATGAAGAGGCCCTAGAGAAGAAAATGACCAACATTGTAGTTACTAGATTCCCTCATTCATTATCAAGTCCCCACCACATACCCCATTGCAGTCACTATCCATCAGCATAGTAAGATGCTACAGAGTCAATACTTGTCTTCTCTGTGCTATACTGCCTTTCGTGTGCCCCACCTACATTATGTGTGCTAATCATAATCCCCTTAATCCCCTTATCCCTTCCTTCCCACCCACCCTCCTCAGCCTCTTTCCCTTTGGTAACTGTTAGTCCATTCTTGGGTTCTGTGAGTCTGCTGCTGTTTTGTTTCTTCAGTTTTTGCTTTGTTCTTATACTCCACATATGAGTGAAATCATTTTGGTACTTGTGTTTCTCTGCCTGGCTTATTTCACTGAGCATAATACCCTCTAGCTCCATCCATGTTGTTGCAAATGGTAGGATTTGTTTTCTTCTTAAGGCTGAATAATATTCCATTGTGTATATGTACCACCTCTTCTTTATCCATTCATCTACTGATGAACACTTAGGTTGCTTCCTTATCTTGGCTATTGTAAATAGTGCTGCGATAGGGATATATATGTCTTTTTGAATCTGGGATCCTGGCTGAATTCCTAGGAGTGGAATTCCTGGGCCAAATGGTACTTCTATTTTTAGTTTTTTGAGGAACCTCCATACTACTTTCCACAATGGTTGAACAATTTACATTTCCACAGGCAGTGTAGGAGGGTTCCCCTTTCTTCGCATCCTCTCCAGCGTTTGTTATTGTTTGTCTTTGGATGTTGGCCATCCTAACTGGTGTGAGGTGATACCTCATTGTGGCTTTAATTTGCATTTCCCTGATGATTAGTGATGTGGAGCATCTTTTCATGTGCCTGTTGGCCATCTGAATTTCTTCTTTGGAGAAGTGTCTGTTCAGGTCCTCTGCCCATTTTTTAATTGGATTATTTGCTTTTTGTTTGTTGAGGTATGTGAGCTCTTTGTATATTTTGGATGTCAGCCCCTTATTAGATATGTCATTTCTGAATATGTTCTCCTATAGTGTAGGAAGCCTTTTTCTTCTACTGATGGTGTCCTTTGCTGCACAGAAGCTTTTTAGTTTGTTATAGTCCCACTTGTTCATTTTTGGTTTTGTTTCCCTTGCCCATGGAGATATGTTCATGAAGAAGTTGTTCATGTTTATATTCAAGAGAGTGTTGCCTATGTTTTCTTCTAAGAGTTTTATGGTTTCATGACTTACATTCAGTTCTTTGATCCATTTCGAGTTTACTTTTGTGTATGGAGTTAGACAGTAATCCAGTTTCATTCTCTTATATGTAGCTGTCCAGTTTTGCCAACACCAGCAGTTAAAGAGGCTGTCATTTCCCTATTGTATATCCATGGCTCCTTTATCATATATTAATTGACCATATATGTGTGAGTTAATATCTGGACTCTCTGTTCTGTTCCACTGGTCTATGGATCTTTTCTTGTGCCAGTACCAAATTGTCTTGATTACTGTTGCTTTGTAGTAGAGCTTGAAGTTGGGAAGCGACATCCCCCCTGCTTCATTCTTCCTTCTCAGGATTGCTTTGGCTATTCGAGGTCTTTTGTAGTTCCATATGAATTTTAGACCTATTTGTTCCAGTTTGTTGAAGAATGCTGTTGGTATTTTGATAGGGATTGCATTGAATCTGTAGATTGCTTTAGGCAGGATGGCCATTTTGACTATATTAGTTCTTCCTACCCAAGAGCATGGGATGAATTTCCATTTATTAGTGTCCTCTTTAATTTCTCTCAATAGTGTCTTGTAGTTTTCAGGGTACAGGTCTTTCACTTCCTTGGTTAGGTTTATTCTTAGGTATTTTATTCTTTTTGATGTAATTGTGAATGGAATTGTTTTCCTGATTTATCTTTCTGCTAGTCCATCGTTAGTATATAGGAAAGCAACAGATTTCTGTGTATTAGTTTTGTATCCTGCAACTTTGCTGAATTCAGATATTAGTTCTAGTAGTTTTGGAGTGGATTCTTTAGGGTTTTTTATGTACAATATCATGCCATCTGCAAACAATGACAGTGTAACTTCTTCCTTACCAATCCAAATGCCTTTTATTTCTTTGTGTTGTCTGATAGCCGTGGCTTGGACCTCCAGAACTATAGTGAATTAAAGTGGGGAGAGTGGACACCCTTATCTTGTTCCAGATCTTAAAGGAAAAGCTTTCAGCCTCTTGCTGTTAATGGTGGCTGTGGGTTTGTCATATATGGCCTTTATTATGTTGAGATACTTGCCCTCTATACCCATTTTGTTGAGAATTTTTATCATGAATGAATGTTGAATTTTGTTAAATGCTTTTTCAGCATCTGTGGAGATGATCATGTGTTTATTGTCCTTTTTGTTGATGTGGTGGATGATGATGGATTTTCAAATGTTGTACCATCCTTGCATCCCTGGAATAAATCCTACATGATAATGATAGATGATCTTTTTGATATATTTTTGAATTCGGTTTGCTAATATTTTGTTGAGTATTTTTGCACCTATGTTCATCAGGGATATTGGTCCATAATTTTCTTTTTTTGTGGTGTCTTTGCCTCATTTTGGTATTAGAGTGATGCTGGCTTCACAGAATGGGTTTGGAAGTATTCCCTCCTCTTCTATTTTTTGGAAAACTTTAAGGAGAATAGCTATTATGTCTTCTCTAAATGTCTGATAGAATTGAGCAGTGAATCCTTCTGGTCCAGCAGTTTTGTTCTGGGGTAGTTTTTTGATTACCGATTCAGTTTTATTGCTGGTAATTCATTTGTTTTGATTTTGTGTTTCTGGGCAGACTTGGAAGGTTGTATTTTTCTAGAAAGTTGTCTATTTCTTCTAGGTTATCCAGTTTATTAGCACACAGATTTTCATAGTGTTCTCTAATAATTCTTTGTATTTCTGTGGTGTCCATTGTGATTTTTCCTTTCTCATTATTGATTCTGTTTATGTGTGTAGATTCTCTTTTTCTCTTAATATGTCTGGCTAGGGGTTTACTGATTTTGTTTGTTTTCTCAACCAGCTCTTGGCTTCATTAATTTTTTCTAATCTTTTATTCTCAATTTTACTTATGTTTTCTGTGATCTTTATTATATCCCTCCTTCTGATGACTTTGGGCCTCATTTGTTCTTCTTTTTCCAGTTTCAATAATTGTGACTTTAGACTATTCATTGGGATTGTTCTTCCTTCTTTAAATAGGCCATACTTTCCTCTTAGAACTGCCCTCGCTGTGTCCAACAGAAGTTGGGGCGTAGCGCTGTTGTTTTCACTTGTCTCCATATATTGCTTGATCTTTGTTTTAATTTGGTCCTTGATTCATTGATTATTTAGGAGCATGTTAAGCTCATGTGTTTGTGAGTTCTTTTTGTTTTCTTTGTACAATGTATTTGTAGTTTTATACCTTTGTGATCTCAGAAGGTCATTGGTACAATTTCAATCTTTTTTAATTTGCTGAGGCTCTTTTTGTGGCCTAGTGTATGGTCTATTATGAAAAATGTTCCATATGCCTTGAGAAGAATGTGTATCCTGCTGCTTTTCTGTAGAGTATTCTGTAGATGGCTGTTAAGTCCATCTGTTCTAATGTGTTGTTCAGTGCCTCTGTCTCCTTACTTATTTTCTGTTTGGTTGATCTGTCCATTGGGGTGAGTGGTGTGTTGAAATCTCCTAAAATTTCCCCCTTTATTTCTGTTAGTATTTGTTTCATGTATGTAGGTGCTCCTGTGTTGGGTGCCTATATATTTATAATGGATATATCCTCTTGTTGGACTGACCCCTTTATCATTATGTAATGTCCTTCTTTGTCTTTTGTGATTTTCTTTGTTTTGAAGTCTATTTTGTCTGAAAGAAGTACTGCAACTCCTGCTTTTTTCTCCCTATTATTTACATGAAATATCTTTTTCCATCCCTTGACTTTTAGTCTGTGTATGTCTTTGGGTTTGAAGTGAGTCTCTTATAGGCAGCATATAGATGGGTCTTGCTTTTTTATCCACTGTGTAACTCTGTGTCTTTTGATTGGTGCATTTAGTCTGTTTACATTTAGGGTGATTATCGATAGATATGTACTTTTTGCCCTTGCAGGCTTTTGATTCATGGCTACGAAAGGTACAAGGGTAGCTTCTTTACTAATCTAGCAGTCTGCCTTAACTCACTTGTAATGCTATTATAAACACAGTCTGATGATTCTTTTTTCTCTCCCTTTCTTTTTCTTCCTTCTCCACTCTTTTTTATTTTTTATTAAGGTATTATTGATACACACTCTTATGAAGGTTTCACATGAAAAAACAATGTGGTTACTACATTTACTCATATTATCAAGTCCCCACCCATACCCCAATGCAGTCACTGTCCATCAGTGTAGTAAGATGCCACAGATTCACTATTTCCCTTCTCTCTGCTACACTGTTTTCCCCGTGATCCCCCACACCATGTACTAAACATAGTACCCCTCAATTCCCTTCTCCCTTACTCCCTACCCTCCCTCCTACACCCCTCCCCTTTGGCAACCACTAGTCCCTTCTTGGAGTCTCTGAGTCTGCTGCTATTTTGTTCCTTCAGTTTTGCTTTGTTGTTATGCTCCACAAATGAGGGAAATCATTTGGCACTTGTCTTTCTCCGCCTCAGCCTGCATTCTTAAGCTATCCAGGATCCCACCAAAAGTTGTCCTGTTAGAACAAAAGACACTTCTGTCACCCAGGAAATGTGTTAGGAACCGGGGTCAAACACCAAATATTAGAACAAAAAGAACTTCCTGGTACCTCCTTTATTACTTAAGAAATCATAAAAGTTTTAGAGCCCTGGCCAGGAACCAGGATGAAGACCAAAATACATATTTCTTACTATACCACAATATCACAAGTAACCAGGGAAGGAGAGCAAGGAGATGCATTTCAAGCAAAGGTAACAACAAGTGTGAAGGTCTTTTTTGGTAGAAGCATAATGAATCTGAGAGACTCCAAGAAAGTGGGTGAGTGTGGGATGGTGAGAAGAGGAGGTGTGAGCTAAATTAAAGCATGAGATTGGTGAAAAAGGGGAAGAGCCAAGACACAGAGGGCTTTATAAGCCATTTCAAGCTGTTTCACCTTCATCCTGAAAATAATGAGGTGCCACTGAGGTATTTTCAGCAGGGTAGAGGTAAGCGAGTGAAGTAACTGTCAAGATCCATTTTACCCTACTTGCAAGCTACCAAGCTAGCCTGTCAGTTCTCTGGATGCTGGCAGAAAATAATAGACTCCTGGGTTAGAGACAAATGACAATTTATTACTCCCAGTGATAACAGTAGCTAATATATTGTCATTTTTGTGCCAAGGCCCAATTCCCAGAGGGTGATGCCAAGAGGGCCAAGTGATGGCTGCATACAGCCTGGCTTGCATGACAGGAGAGAGGCTTTGGAAACCCAAGTGTAGGGATCCTGAATCCTTTCAATGGGCATAAGCCTGCCTGACCTCTTCCCCAGAGGGAGACATATCTTTATTATGCTGGATAGGAAACAAACATGCTGTTTGCTCTGGAGGAAGATACTGTCTCTAGCTTCCAAGTCTGTTCACTATGCAAACATCCTTGAGAAGATACTCCACAATAAAGGCTGACATGCAGAAATGTGAGAGTCATGGAGAATTTACTCTCAAAGGTGACATGCCTGGATTTAAACTTCAAAAGGGAAGCCAGCTGTTTCTTGGAAAATGGATTGGTGAAGGGCAATGGTAAATGTAGGCCAAGCTATATCCAGCTGAAAGATGATCACTTGACCAGCCAGGGAGGTGGTAGAGCTGGAGAAAGGTGGATGAATTTGAGGGGTATTTAGAAAGATAAATAATCAGCACTAATGACAGGTTGGTGTGAAGGAAGGTGTCATAGACGACCTTTGTTTTCTGGTTTGTGCCCTGGGATGATGGACAGGTGTGCCATCACTGAGGTAGGAAATTTAAGAGGCCTACTTGTAGGGAGTGGGCAAGAGTAGTTCAATTTGGGCATGCTGAGTTTGAGGTGCCTTTGAGACTTTCAATTCAAGATGTCAGTCACCTAGATGTCAGATAGGCAGATCTATAACTGAGGTACAGTGGCTATTATATGCACTGTATGCCACAGTCAGATCTCCTGGATCGAAATCTTGATCTGGCACTATGTTTGACCAAGTAGAATTTGTTAACTTTTCTGTGCTTCCATTTCCTTGTGTGTAAAACAGGGGTAATAGTAATAACCTTCCTCTTAGTGTCGTTGTATTAAATGAGGTAATTTGAGACTATCAGAATGGGAAGGAACTTACAAAGTAGGCCATTTAGTCCAATTCCTTATTTTGACATTTTATAGTTAAGAATTGTGTTTCTATCTCTCCTTCTCTCTTTGTCCTCCACAACTTTGCCCAGCTCTGTCTTTAGTACTCAGAACTGGAGTATTTTGGTGTGTGTACATCACATGGGTGTGAGATGTACAGGAGAAGGTCTCAGCTTCCTCCAACAAGGCCTAGTTTGTCTTAGTACCCAGTTGATAACTCACTGTATCTACTGAAGAATAGCTGCTTTTAGGTAATCTCCCTGAGGACAGGAGTTTGGGGTCTTATTTTCCCTTTGATCTGTCACAGAGGTGTGAGTGCTTGTTCACTGGGAAAGTACTGGGCTGTTGTTTGCTAGGAAATGGCCAGAAGGCCTCAGGTCAGGATACAGACTATATCCTTAGCCTTTTGCTCTTCCTGGCACTTCTGGTTGGTAAGCCAGCTCCCATTGAAAGTGGTTTCTCCTCAGCCACAGTTTCTAAGGTGAATCCAGGGAATGATTGCCCTATGATTTGCTTCCTTAGCATTTGTGAGAAATGCCTAAATGATGTCTCACTGGTCCTCAGACATTACACCCAGATTCCCCCTTTGGTCCCCTTTTAATCTCTGCATTCCCCTTAGTACTTCCACTGCATGCTTCTCTCCTTATGGGTTTACTTCAGTCAGATCAGTTTCTTAAATCATATCTACAACCTCTAAGGCAAAATACAAAGAGCCTTTACTGTAGGTTACATGAAAGGAGATCAGGACTCACAAGATACAGAAGAGAGGAGCATTAGTGCTCAAGGCAACAGGAGAGAGCCTTGTGGCCTGGATGAGCCACTTAACATTCTAAGTTTCTGTTTCTTCAACCTTTTAGGGTTATTTCCTAAAAATAAATGGGGTGATGCATGTAAAGAGTTTAGTAGAAGGTCTGGGACATAGTAAAGTGCTGGAGAAATGGTAGCTTTTTTGTCTTTTAATTTTTTTAATGAACAAGAGAAATCACATTTATTCAGGGTTTTTTTTTGTGGGGAAGATAGAGGTATGTATGTAACCTTTCAGACTCAGACTCACCTAGCAAATTTTTTTTTTAATGACTTAATTCTGAAAGGTGGTAGACTAGGAAGGCAAGACAGAAACCTCCACCTGAAAACACATAAAAGAGGAAATACAGCAAATGCAACTAGACCTGAAAACTGCAGAACAGACCACCTACACCTAAGCAAGAAAAGGGAACCAGACAGAAAAGGGTGAAGTGGCAAAGCTAAGATTGAGTGGACCCAACCCCTCACCCTATCCCAGCCTACAGGCAGGAGAAAGAGGAATAGAGCGTGGAGGGGATAGGAGCCCAGGAGTGGTGTACACCTGGCCCTAGAGATCTACTCTAGGAGCACAAGTCCACATTACATTGGGTTCTGGTGATTAGCAGGGCTCTGGAGGGCAGGCCTGCTCCACCAGTCCTGAGACCCAAAGCAGAGGTGGAAGTTTGAAAGACTTGCCAGCAGTAGGATGGGTATCAGAAGGGCAAGGATTGGACAGAACTCTCTCCTCAGGTGAAAGGGAAGGTGGAGGATACCTCCCCAGCCCTTCCTCGACCCAAAAGATTGGGAACTCTCGGGAGTCCCAGATGCTCCATCCCTTGCTGGCAACAAAGCCCCTAGGCTCCTACCTGCTCATGCTGCCACAATCCAGCCCACTTGGCCCAGCGACAGCATCAGACTTTGCAGCCTGGCAGGTGGAGGGAGAATCTCTCCACTTCCTTGGCTCCATATCATCCCAACCAGGGAGTTGCCTCCAGAAGCCAGCCCCAAGAGCTCCTTCCTCCCTGCAGGTGTCCAAACCCAGTGCTGTGGGTCCAGCTGGGACAGAGCCTCACATTGGCCCACCCACCCCATTATCCCTGCATCCCTGCCATTGGTGCAGGCCAGGCAAAGGGTGGCTCTTCCCACAGCAAGCTCAGCAGAGATTCCTGAGCTGATTACAAAGGCAACAGTGGAAGCAAACTGTGTGCCTAGACTTAGACCACTACAGAAGTCAGAAAGATGCCTGGCCCATGGCACGCCAAGCTGGGGCACCCCTAAAATAGAACCAGGCATTAGAGAGTAAAGAATCTTGAGCTTCTGGGTACCATATGCCTTCCTCATTAAGCTGTCACTCTATAGGCCAGAAAGCATAGCAACAACATTTAATACAAATAAAGAAACACAGAAACCCTGACAAAATGAATAGTCAGAGGACTATAATTCAGACAAAACTACAAGACAGAACCCCAGAAAGAGGGTTACATGAAACAGAGATCATCAATATTCTTGATAAAGATTTCAGAATAAAAGCCAAAGACATGTTCACAGATTTACAGAGAAGTATTCAAGATCTCAGGGAGGACTTCAACAAAGTGATAGAAAATCTGAAAAAGAGCCATCAGAGCTGAAGAACACAGTATCTGAAATGAAACATACAATGGAGGGATTTAAAAGTGGATTCGATTGTGTAGAGGAGATGGTAAATGAAATGGAATTTAGAAGAACAGGAAAACAAAGAAGCTGAGGAATAGAGATAAAAAGGGATCTCTACAAATGAAAGAATGGTAAGAAAGCTATGTGACCAACCCAAACAAACGATATTCACATGATAGGGGTACCAGAAGGAGAAGAGAAAGAGAAAGGGAAAAAAAGTCTCTCCAAGGAAATGTTGAAAACTTCCCCAATCTTGGGAAGGAATAGACACTCAGGTCATGGAAGTGCAGAGATTTCCTAACACAAGGAACACTAGGAAGACAACCCCAAGACATAGAATAATTAAAATGGCAAAGATCAAGGATACGGAAAGAGTATTGAAAGTAACCAGAGAGAAAAAAAAGATCACTTATAAAGGAAGCCCCATCAGGCTATCAGCAGACTTCTCAGCAGAAACCTTACAGGCCAGAAGGGAGAGGCACTATATATTTACTGTAATGAAACAGAAGGGCCTCCAACCAAGAATACTCTACCCAGCAAGAGTATCATTTAAATTTGAAGCAGGGATTAAAGAATTTCCAGATAAGCAAAAAGTTGAGGGAATTTACCTCCCATAACCTGTCTCTACAGTGCATTTTAAAGGGATTGCTCTAGATGGAAGTGCTCGTAAGGCTAAATAGCTGTCACTTGAGAAAATAAAACCACAGTAAAGGAAGTAGGCCAATTAATTATTAAGCACAAGGAAATCAACTACACGCAAAATCAAGGGATACACTAAGAGTACAGAATATGACACCTAATATATAAAGGGTTGAGGAGGAATAAGAAGGGGAGAGAAAAAAAAATAACCTTTAGATTGTGCTTGAAATAGCATTACAAGCGAGTTAAGACAGTGTGTTAGATAGTAAGGAAGCTGCCCTTGAACCTTTGGTAACCACAAATCTAAAGCCTACAATGGCAATAAGTACATATTTATCAATAATCACCTAAATGTAAATGGACTGAATGCACCAATCAAAAGACACAGAGTTACAGAATGGATAAAATATCAAGACCCATCTGTATGCTGCCTGCAGGAGACTCACTTCAAACCCAAAGACATACACAGACTAAAAGTGAAGGGATGGAAAAGAGCAGGAGTAGCAGTATTTATATCAGACAAAATAAATTTCAAAACAAAGAAAGTAACAAGAGACAAAGGACATTGCAATGATAAAGGGGTCAGTCCAACAAGAGGATATAACCTTTATAAATATCTATGCACCCACTCTAAGAGCACCAACATATGTGAAACAAATACTAACAGAATTAGAGCAGGAAATAGAATGCAACACACTCATCTTAGAAGACTTCAATTACACCACTAACACCAAAAGCCAGGTCAACCAGACAGAAAATAAGTAAGGAGACAGAGTCACTGAACAATGCATTAGAACAGATGGACTTAACAGAACACTGCACCCAAAAGCCACAGGATATACATTCTTCTCAAGTGCACATGGAACATTTTCCAGAATGGATCACATACTAGGCCATAAAAAGAGCCTCAGCAAATTCAAAAAGATTGAAATTGTGCCAACCAGCTTCTCATACCATACAGGTATGAAAATAGAAATAAATCATGCAAAGAAAACTAAAAAGCCCACAAACACATGGAGGCTTAACAACATGCTCCTAACTGATCAATGGATCAATGACCAAATTAAAACAGATCAAGCAGTATATGGAGACAAATGAGCAATTAATGAAACTAGAAAAAGCGGAACAAATGAGGAGTCTCTAGAAGGAGGGACATAATAAAGATCAGAGCAGAAATAAATCAAATTGAGAAGAATAAAATGATAGAAAGAATCAATGAAACCAGGAGCGGTTCTTTGAGAAAGTAAACAAAATAGATAACCTGCTAGCCAGACTTATCAAGGAACAAAGAGAGTGTACTCACATCAACAGAATCAGAAATGAATAAGGAAAAATCACAACAGACATCATGGAAATACAAAAAATTATTAGAGAATACTATGAAAAATTACATGCCAACAAATTGGACAACCTAGAAGAAATGGAAAACTTTCTAGAAAAATACAACCTTCCAAAGCTGACCCAGGAAGAAACAGAAAATCTGAACAGATCAATTACCAGCAACGAAATTGAACTGGTAATCAAAAAACTACCTAAGAACAAAACGGCTGGACCAGATGGCTTCACGGCTAAATTCTATCAAACATTTAAAGAAGAGCTAATACCCATCCTTCTTAAAGTATTCCAGATAGAAGAGAAGGAAATACTTAAAACTCATTCTATGAGGCCAACATCACTCTAATACCAAAATCAAACAAAGGCACTACAAAAAGAAAATTGCAGACCAATGTCCTTAATGAACATAGATGTAAAAATCCCCAATAAAATATTAGCAAACCAAATTAAAAATACAGCAAAAAGATTATCCATCATGACCATGTGGGATTTATTGCAGGGATGTAAGAATGGTACAATATTCACAAACAAATCAATATCATACACCACCTCAAAAATAAGAAGTACAAAAATCATATGATCATCTCAATAGATGGTGAAAAAACATTTGACAAAATCCAACATCCATTCATGATAAAAATTCTCAATAAAATATGTATACAGGGGTAGTATCTCAGCTTAATAAAGGCCATATATGACAGACCCACAGCCAACATCAGACTCAACAACAAAAATCCAAAAGCTTTTCTTCTAAGATCGGGAGCAAGGCAAGGATGCCCATTCTGACCACTTTTATTCAACATAGTACTGGAGGTCTCAACCATGGCAGTTAGACAAAACAAATAAATAAAAGGCATCTAAATTTGTAAGGAAGAAGTTAAACTCTCACTGTTTGCAGATGACCTCATACATAGAAAACCCTAAAAACTCCCACCAAAAAACTATTAGAAGTAATAACTGAATTCAGCAATGTTGCAGGATACAAAATTAATACACAGAAATCTGTTGCACTCCTGTATACTAACAACTAATGAGCATAAAGAGAAATCAGGAAAATAACTCCATTTACAATTGCATCAAAAAGGATAAAATACCTAGGTTTAAAATACCTAGGAATAAACCTAACCAAGGAGGTGAAAGACCTGTACCCTGAAAACTACAAGACACTTATGAAAGAAATTAAAGGAAACACCAATAAATGGAAATACATCCTGTGCTCATGGATAGGAAGAATTAATATTGTCAAAATGGCCATGCTGCTTCTAAAGCAGTCTACAGATTCAATGCAATCCCTATCAAAATACCAACAGCATTCTTCAGTGAAGTAGAAGAAATAGTTCTAAAATTCATATAGAACCACAAGAGGCCCCGAACAGTCTGAGAAGCAATCCTGAGAAGGAAGAACAAAGCTTGGTGGGATTACACTCCCGAATTTCAAGCTCTACTACAAAGCCATAGAAATCAAAACAACTTGGTACTGGCTGAAGACCAGACCTGTAGATGAATGGAACAGAGTAGACAGCCCAGATATAAACCCATGCATATGTGGTCAGTTAATACATGATAAAGGAGCCATGACTATACAATTGGGAGTAGTTGCTTTAACCACTGATGTTGGGAAAACTGGACATATGTAAGAGAATGAAACTAGATTATTGTCTAACTCCATAAACAAAAGTAAACTTGAAATGGATCAAAGACCTCAACGTAAGTCATGAAACCATAGAACTCATATAAGAAAACATAGGCAAAAATCTCTTGAATATCAGCATGAGCAACTTTTTCCTGGACACATCTCCTCATGTAAGGGAAACAAAATAAAAAATGAGTAAGTGGGACTGCATTGAACTAAAAAGCTTCTGAATAGTAAAGGACACCATCAGCAGAACAAAAAGGCATCCTGCAGTATGGGAGAATATGTTCATAAATTACTCCTCTGATAAGGGATTAACATCCAAAATATATAAAGAACTCATTTGCCTCAACATCCAGAAAACAACCTGATTAAGAAATGGGCGGAGGACCTGAACAAGACTCTTCTCCAGAGAAGAAATGCAAATGGCCAATAAGCACATGAAAAGATGCTCCATGTCATTAATCATAAGGGAAATGCAAATTAAAGCCACAATGAGATACCACTGCACACCAGTTAGAATAGCCACTATCCAAAAGACAAGAAACAACGAGTGCTGGCGAGGATGTAGAGAAACAGGAACCCTCCTGCACTGTTGGTGGGGCTGCAAATTGGTGTAACCATTGTGGAAAGCAGTATGGAGTTTCTTCAAAAAACTAAAAATAAGAAATACCATTTGATCCAGTAATTCCACTCCTAATAATTTAGCTGAAGCAAACAGGATACCTGATTCAAAAAGATATTTATGCACCCTTATGTTTATTTCCGCCCTATTTGCAGTACCAAGGATGTGGAAGCAACCTAAGTGTCCATCAATAGATGAATGGATAAAGAAGAGGTGGTATATATACAGAATGGAATATTATTCAGCCATAAAAAGAAAAGAAATCCTGCTATTTGCAACAACATGGATGGATCTTGAGAGTATTGTGGTCAGTGAAATAAGCCAGTCAGAGAAAGAGAAATACCATATGATTTCACTTATTTGTGGAATATAGAAAGAGAGTAAACAGAAGAAACAAAAGAGCAGTAGAAACGTAGATACTGAGAAGTAACTAGTAACTAGTGGTTACCAAATGGGAGGGGAGGGCTTGGGGTAGGTTGGGGTGGGGCGGATAATGGGGCAGAATAATTTGCAGTTGCAATATAATTTTATCACCGGGACTGTTGAACCACTGTGATGTACTTTTGAAACCAACCAACATAAGATTGTATATTAAAGATACTTTAATTAAAAAAATAATGTCTTAGGTTGGATTTTTATTTTTATTATTGAGGTACAAAGAAGCAAACAGATTGAGCTGTGATGTCTGTCTCAATATACGTGCTGATATTTAAAAATAAAGGTGATACCATCTAAGGGTAAAAAAATTCAAACAGGACAAAAACATACAAAATTACCAATAAGGCAGACCCTTCCCCCACCCCCGACCAAAATGTTCCAAAGTAACTGCACTACAGTTTTCTACCTTTACCTAATTAAAAAGGAGAGGGAGAGAGAACTGTTTTTCAAAATAAACTCCCTTCCCCATTTAAGATTGGCCTGGTACATGAGTTTGAAAAGCTAGCCAGTTGAGCCTGATTTTGCCCCCTTAGGTCCACACTCAAGTGAGTAAAGGGCAGATGATCCCAAAGTAAAAGGGCCAAATAAAGCCACTTAGTAGCTTTTGAAATTCAGGGTCTCAAGAGATTAAAAAAAAACTCGCCCACATACACTGCTGTCATATTTATAATTAGAAAACTAATTCGACACCTGAGCACGGCATGGTCTTATCCTAAACCAGAAGTGGTAGTGTTTTTGGAGACGAAAGGACAAGAGCTTCTGATTGGCTATCGATCCGTGATAGGTTAATTAAGAACTTGAAGTCTTAAGTTTCTGAAAGAGCAAACCGCTTAAGAGTACTGAGAGGTGTTTTTAATTGTATATAAAATGACACTTTGAAAAGTAATTTATAAGATTTCTGAAAAGCTAGGAACGTGGAAAAAATTTCGCCATCAACCTAAGTGTGCGTTTCCATAGACCCAGCAGATGTGGAGAAGCTGCAACTAAGACTATACTTTCAGGGATCATTTCTATAGTTCGTTACTAGAGAGGTTTCTCTGAACGTGCAGAGCACCCGAAACCACAAGGAGGAGGCGCAGCATGAAGCCGGCTTTTGGTGTTGCCTTTGTAACACCTGTTTGCCGTTGATGATCGTTCTTCTCTTCTTTCAGAAGAAGAGAAGGCGCTGTCTGAGTGGTTTCAGCTTGCGGAGTTCCTTTTGTTGTTACTGTTGTAGGTGTTTGCAGTTAACACAATATACTAAAGTGCAAGGAGCATTCTTGGTAGCTGCATGTCCATTGGTGGGGTTGTAATGACCTGTGGGGTACTGTGTCCAAGGAAGGCCATGTGTGAATTTGGCAGTAATCTGAGGTTACTGAAATACAAGGTTTGTCTTCTTTATCCTGCTATTATCTGTGATCTGTTTATCCTGCTACTTGTTCTTTATGATCATTTCTTCCTGTCTCAGCCCTGGTCACACACCAGTGGGGAGAGGGAGAGCTGGAGATAGTGTTACTCTCCAGGAAAGTGATGTGTACAGTTTACCGTCACTAACTGCTATGTGGAGATTAAATACAGGGGGCAGGGAGGAGTGCTGGGTTAGGCACCTGCATTTAGCTACAAAGAAGATTGTTGCGGTGATCAAGGAAATTAACCAGATCTGAAAGATATGTAAGCAGTAAAATTGTCAGGACTTGGGGATTGATTCCATGTAGATATGCGTGAGACCGGTTGTCAAGGATAATTGTCAGGTTTTAGGGCTTGAACAAATGGGTGGACAATGGTTCCATGTTAAAATGGGGAAAAGGGAGGAACTGAATTAGGCCAGTGGGGTGGGAAGTGATGGCAGAGCTCAGCTGTAGGGCACATTTAAGGACTATTTCTGACCTTTAACAGATGAAAGGCAAAAGAGATGGAACAGCAGAAGCTGACTGAGAAAGAGCAACATGAGAGCAGCCAAGAAACTGGAGTGTGCTTCTGGTGGAAGCTAAGGAATGGAATTGGGACAGTGAAGTGTGTAGAAAACAGGTGGGAGATGAAGATGTATGTAGAAAGGTATCCATGGCATTTAGATGTGACCTTTTTGGTCCTGTGGTGGGACAAACTGGTTTGGGTGGACTGATCACTGAAGGAACGTGAGGGCTCGTCACTGGGAAGAAAGAGATCCCAGAAGTCAGGCTGTGGTGGAGAGTATAGAGGTGGGTGTGCAGTCAGCTGGGGAAGAGAGGGGAGATGCCAGATCCTGACGGGGTTTAATTAAAGATGGACAAACAACTCTTATGCAGATGGAAAGTCTGAGCAGAGCAGGAGAAATGAGAGGTCGGGGAGAGCAGCTCTCAGGAGGCAGGAGGGAGCCAGAAAAGATGGGGAGTGCAGTTGTAGGTGGGTTTGTTCATGTAATGAGACCACATTGAGGGTTTTTCAACTGATGGCTTTTCAGTGTCAAGTATGAGGCAAGATCATTGCTGAGGGAGGCTGGTGAGAAGGAGCAGGGGTGTTGAAAATAAAGAAGGAATTAAATAATCATCCTAGAGAGCAGTTGAAGAAGAGGCACATCTTGAGAGTGTGCCCCCATCTGCTTGCCTGCTTTTGAAGCTTTGGGATTGCTTTCTGGTCTTGATTGCATCTCCCCTGATAGTTAATTTCTGTTTCTTCCACTCTGGCTATATACCATGTAGTTCCTTCTTGATTTCCTCCTGTATCTTTAGTGGCCAAGCTTTCACTGTGAGCCCTAGACCGTTGTTGGTCCTCTTTCAAGGTTGGGGGCTGTGAGGGAAGCAGTATATACTTGAGAGTTCGCTCTTTGGTCTGTTATTTACTAGTTGAGGGTAATTGGGAAGTTCCTTCACCACCAGTCTATTCTTCTGTAAAGTAGGTAGATATAGTAGCCATGTTAGAGTAGGTTGATAGCTAGACTTAAGCAGGATGAGGGAGGGGGGACTTGGATCAGATGCTTGCTTACACGCTCCACATTCCGTGCAAGCTGTTCCCTTGGGATGTGGAGTGAGGGTATGGGTAATAGAATGGCCAAATCTTGCTGGTTCCAACATGCTGGAGAAATTGACCCAAACTTCACCCCAAAATCCATTAACATAGTAAAAATCACATGGCTCCATCATTAGTATAGTAAAAGTCATACCTCTCAGCACCATGACAGTGCCAATGGGGACCAAATACAGTAAAAAAAAATCTCTCCTGCCAAAGTGAGAATGGAGCATGCCTCAACTCTGAGAAAACCATACCTGTTCCCTTTGGGACCTAATCTCAGTCAGTTTTCATCTCTGGATAAAAAAGGCTCCTTATTTTTCCCTCAGAGTGACCTGCTCTGGGTCTGCCCCTGCCCCAAATCTCAGGTGTGTACTCTTGCCTTTTTCTAAATTTCTCATTTTCCAATAAACTCTTAATGCTCAATGGCTTTATGCACCCATTCTTGAATTCTTTCTCTCCACAAGACCAAAGAACCATCTCCAGTGATAGTAATAGCATCAACACATGGGTTTTTGTAAGGGTTAAATCAGGTAAAGCAAGTGGAGTAGCTGAACACTCCTTTCCTCTATTCTGAAAAAGCCCCTCCCTCCCTTAGAGAAGAAATCCCTGTCTTTTCCCCAGTGTTCCCTGTATGAGGACCATCTACCAAGGTAGTTATTCCAGGCACAAAACCAACATGTCACTTTTGAAACCTCTTTCCCTGACCCCTGCCGCCCCCCTGCCTCCCCGCCAAGAGCAGATCTATCAGTGAGTCCCATTTTGTTGACTTCCAAAACAGCCTAAGTGTGTCCTTCCTTACTACGTCCAAATGCAAGCCCCCATGATCTCTCCCACAGACATCTTTCAGTGGCCTCAGAACTGGTCTCCACAGCTTCAGACGTCCCAGTGGCTTCCCTTCACACTTAAAATCCAGACTTCCCTGGCCTCACCTTTCCCTAGAAAACCATCAGCTGTTTGGCCCTGCCTGTATCTCATACCCTATGCTCTCTAGCTGTCTTTGAGGTACTGAAACAAGTCACATTGTTCCTTGCTTTGGGACTTTGCATTAGTTGTTTTCTCTGTTAAAATATAACCTCCAAAATGAGGCCCTATCTCATCACCCACATCTAAAATAGCCACGTCTCTTTCTGTTTCAACGCTTAAAATCCTTACATACCTCATTAAGTGACATCCTATTGGATATTTTTTACCATCTTCTCTCCCCATCACTAGAATATAAGCTCTGTCTGAGAGTAGAGGCCTTTACTCCCCTCTCTACCTCTGTATGCCCAGTACTAGAATAGTGACCTACAGCTCTACTATTTAACAGCTGTCTGCCTGCCTAGTTACCTGACTGGAAAATTACCTAATCTTTCTGTGCCTTAAAGTTTCTCCATCCATAGAACTGGGATTATTAACAATTGTATTTTTCTCATATGTAAAGCGCTTAGAATGATGCCTGGTACCTGGCAAGCCCCCGATAAATAGTAGCTACTATTGTTATAGTTGGCACTGATGTTATTTGCTGAGGGAAGAAGGGATGTTAACTCCACCAAACAACTAGCTTAATTTAAAAAATTCAAAAAGCGTGAACAGGTAGTACAACGTGGTACAAAAACCAGAAAGTTTGGTTTCCCAGCACCGGTTCTCAGACACCCATTTCCCCACCCTGCCACAAAGTCTAACTTACACCAGAGTTTGAAAGTCAAACTTAGGACAATGGGTGGGCGCAACTGCTGAATTACTTATCATTCGCATCAGCTTGGGTCTCACTGACAAAGGCGAAAGTCTCCATTGCCTTTGATTTTCTGGGAAGAGGTTATTTTACCGGAAGTGTGGAGAAAGATAAAGGGTGTTACTGGTTGTCATTCAGTATTATGTTAATTAGGCATGGCTGTTAAAAAAGTTTTTTAAAGGCTTGGCAAGATGGCAGTGTGAGTAGGCAGTGGAAATCTCCTCCCAAAACCATATATATGTTTTTGAAAATACAACAAATACAACCATTTCTAAAAGAGAGACCAGATGATACAGTACAACAGCCAGGTTACATCTACACCTGTGAGAACCCAGCTCCTCATGAAGGGGGAGAAGAAGGCGACCGGCAAGCAGGAATGGACTTTGTTCTCCCAGCTGACACACGTGCCAACTGCCCATGACTACCTCTATCGCTATGAAAAGGCAGAAGAATTTGATCCAGACCAAAATCACAGAGACAACCCCTGAGAAGGAGCCTGGGGAGATAGACTTAACCAATCTTCCTGAGAAAGAATTCAAAATAAAGGTCATAACCATGCTGATGGAGCTGCAGAGAAATATGCAAGAGCTAACGGATAAACTTGGGAGGGAGAATACAGAAATAAAACAATCTCTGGAAGGACTTAAAAGCAGAATGGACGAGATGCAAGAGGCCATTAATGGAATAGAAATCAAAGAACAGGAACACAGAGAAGCTGACACAGAGAGAGATAAAAGGATCTCCAGGAATGAAAGAATATTAAGAGAACTGTGTGACCTATCCAAATGGAACAATATCCTCATTATAGGTGTACCAGAAGAAGAAGAAGAGAGAAAAAGGGATAGAAAGTGTCTTTGAAGAAATAATTGCTGAAAACTTCCCCAAACTGGGGGAGGAAATAGTTCATCAGACCACGGAAGCCCACAGAACTCCCAACAGAAGGGACCCAAGGAGGACAACACCAAGACACATAATAATTAAAATGGCAAAGTTCAAGGACAAGGACAGAATATTAAAGGCAGCCAGAGAGAGAAAAAAGGTCACCTACAAAGGAAAATCCATTAGGCTATCATCAGACCTATCAGCAGAAACCTTACAGGACAGAAGAGAATGGCATGATTTATTTAATGCAATGAAACAGAAGGACCTTGAACCCAGGATACTGTACCCAGCATGATTATCATTTAAATATGAAGGAGGGATTAAACAATTCCCAGGCAAGCAAAAGTTGAGGGAATTTGCCTCCCACAAACCACCTCTACGAGGTATTTTAGAGGGACTGCTCTAGATGGAAGCACTCCTAAGGCTAAATAGATGTCACCAGAGAAAATAAAATCACAGCAAAGAAAGCAGACCAACCAAATACTAACTAAAGGAAAAAAATAAAATCAACTACCCACAAAAGCAGTCAAAGGAAACACAAAAGAACACAGAATAAACATATAAGAACACAGAACAAACACAGAAAAAACACCTAACATATAAGGAATTGAGAAGGAGGAATAAGAAGGGAGAGAAATAAAGAATCATCAGACTGTGTTATAATAGCTCAATAAGCGAGTTAAGTTAGTAAGATAGTAAAGAAGCTAACCTTGAACCTTTGGTAACCACAAATCTAAAGCCTGCAATGGCAATAAGTACATATCTTTCAATAATCGCCCTAAATGTAAATGGACTGAATGCACCAATCAGAAGACACAGAGTAATAGAATGGATAAAAAAGCAAGACCCATCTATATGCTGCTTACAAGAGACTCACCTCAAACCCAAAGACATGCACAGACTAAAAGTCAAGGGATGGGAAAAGATACTCCATGCAAACAACAGGGAGAAAAAAGCAGGAGTTGCAGTACTAATATCAGACAAAATAGACTTCAAAACAAAGAAAGGAATAAGAGATAAAGCAGGACATTACATAATGATAAAGGGCTCAGTCCAACAAGAGGATATAACCATTATAAATATATATGCACCCAATACAGGAGCACCAACATACTTGAAACCAATACTAACAGAATTAAAGGAGGAAATAGAATGCAATGCACTCATTCCAGGAGACTTCAACACACCACTCATTCCAAAGGATAGATCTACCAGACAGAAAATAAGTAAGGACACAGAGGCACTGAACAACACACTAGAATGGATGGACCTATTAGACATCTATAGAACTCTATACCCAAAAGCAACAGGATACACATTCTTCTCAAGTGCACATGGAACATTCTCCAGAATAGACCACATACTAGGCCACAAAAAGAGCCTCAGTAAATTCGAAAAGATTGAAATTCTACCATGAACTTCTCAGACCCCAAAGGTATAAAACTAGAAATAAATTGTACAAAGAAAACAAAAAGGCTCACAAACACATGGAGGCTTAACAACATGCTTCTAAATAATCAATGGATCAATGAACAAATTAAAATAGAGATCCAGCAATATATGGAAACAAATGACAATAACAACACAAAGCCCCAACTTCTGTGGGACACAGCAAAAGCAGTCTTAAGAGGAAAGTATATAGCAATCCAGGCATATTTAAAGAAAGAAGAACAATCCCGAATATGAATTGGAAAAAGAAGAACAAATGAGGCCTAAAGTCAGCAGAAGGAGGGACATAATAAAGATCAGAGAAGAAATAAATAAAATTGAGAAGAATAAAACAATAGAAGAAATCAATGAAACCAAGAGCTGGTTCATTGAGAAAATAAAATAGGTAAGCCTCTAGCCAGACTTATTAAGAGAAAAAGAGAATTAACACACATCAACAGAATCAGAATCGAGAAAGGAAAAATCATGATGGACCCCACAGAAATACAAAGAATTATTAGAGGGTACTATGAAAACCTACATGCTAACAAGCTGGAAAACCTAGGAGAAATGGACAACTTCCTAGAAAAATACAACCTTCCAAGACTGACCAAGGAAGAAACAGAAAATCTAAGCAGACCAATTACCAGCAACAAAATTGAAGCAGTGATCAAAAAACTACCCAAGAGCAAAACCCCTGGGGCCAGATGGATTTACCTCGGAATTTTATCAGACATACAGGGAAGACATAATACCCATTCTTCTTTAAGTTTTCCAAAAAATAGAAGAGGGGAGAATACTCCCAAACTCATTCTATGAAGCCAACATCACCCTAATACCAAAACCAGGAAAAGACCCCACCAAAAAAGAAAATTACAGACCAGTATCCCTCATGAACGTAGATGCAAAAATACTCAACAAAATATTAGCAAACTGAATTCAAAAATACATCAAAAGGATCATACACCATGACCAAGTGGGATTCATCCCAGGGATGCAAGGATGGTACTACATTTGAAAATCCATCAACATCATCCACCACATAAATAAAAAGGACAAAAACCACATGATCATCTCCATAGATGCTGAAAAAGCATTTGACAAAATTCAACGTCCATTCATGATAAAAACTCTCAACAAAATGGGTATAGAGGACAAGTACCTCAACATAATAAAGGCCATATATGATAAACCCACAGCCAACATCATACTGAAAAGTGAGAAGCTGAAAGCTTTTCCTCTGCGATCGGGAACAAGACAGGGATGCCCACTCTCCCCACTGTTATTCAACATAGTACTGGAGGTCCTAGCCACGGCAATTAGACAAAACAAAGAAATACAAGGAATCCAGATTGGTAAAGAAGTTGTTAAACTGTCACTATTTGCAGATGACATGATATTGTACATAAAAATCCCTAAAGATTCCACTCCAAAACTACTAGAACTAACATCTGAATTCAGCAAAGTTGCAGGATACAAAATTAATACACAGAAATCTGTGGCTTTCCTATACACTAACAATGAACTGACAGAGAGAGAAATCAGGAAAACAGTTCCATTCACAATGGCATCAAAAAGAATAAAAAACCTAGGAATAAACCTAACCAAGGAAGTGAAAGACATATACCCTGAAAACTACAAGACATTCTTAAGAGAAATTGAAGAGGACACTAACAAATGGAAACTCATCCCATGCTCTTGGCTAGGAAGAATTAATATAGTCAAAATGTCCATGCTGCCCTAAGCAATCTACAGATTCAATGCAATCCCTATCAAATGACCAACAGCATTGCATTCTTCAACGAACTGGAACAAATAGTTCTAAAATTCATGTGGAACCACCCAGGACCCCAAATAGCCAAAGCAATCCTGAGAAGGAAGAATAAAGTGGGTGGGATCTCACTCCTCAACTTCAAGTTCTACTACAAAGCCACAGTAACCAAGGCAATTTGGTACTGACACAAGAACAGAGCCACAGACCAGTGGAACAGAATAGAGACTCCAGACATTAACCCAAACATATATGGTCAATTAATATACGATAAAGGAGCCATGGACATACAATGGGAAAATGACAGCCTCTTCAACAGTTGGTGCTGGCAAAACTGGACAGATACATGTTAAGAGAATGAAACTGGATCACTTTCTAACCCCATACACAAAGTAAATTTGAAATGGATCAAAGACCTGAAAGTAAGTCATAAAACCATAAAACTCTTAGAAAAAAACATAGGCAGAAATCTCTTGGACATAAACATGAGCAACTTCTTCATGAACATATCTCCCCGGGCAAGGGAAACAAAAGCAAAAATGAGTAAGTGTAACTATATGAAGCTGAAAATCTTCTGTACAGCAAAGAACACCATCAACAGAACAAAAAGGCATCCTACAGTATGGGAGAATATATTCATAAATGACAGATCCGATAAAGGGTTGACATCCAAAATATATATAGAGCTCATGCACATCAGCAAACAAAAAGCAAATAATCCGATTAAAAAGTGGGCAGAGGAGCTAAACAGATAGTTCTCCAAAGAAGAAATTCAGATGGCCAACAGACATAAGAAAAGATGCTCCACATCACTTGTCGTCAGAGAAATGCAAATTAAAACCACAATGAGATATCACCTCACACCAGTAAGGATCGCCACCATCCAAAAGACAAACAACAACAAATGTTGGCGAGGTTGTGGAGAAAAGGGAACCCTCCTACACTGGTGGTGGGAATGTAAACTAGTTCAACCATTGTGGAAAGCAATATGGAGGTTCCTCAGAAAGCTCAAAATAGAAATACCATTTGACCCAGGAATTCCACTTCTAGGAATTTACCCTAAGAATACAGCAAAGTTTGAAAAAGACAGATGCACCCCTATGTTTATCGCAGCACTATTTACAATAGCCAAGAATTGGAAGCAACCTTAGTGTCCATCAGTAGATGAATGGATAAAGAAGATGTGGTACATATACACAATGGAATATTATTCAGCCATAAGAAGAAAACAAATCCTACCATTTGCAACAACATGGATGGAGCTAGAGGGTATTATGCTCAGTGAAATAAGCCAAGTACCAGATGATTTCAGTGATATCTGGAGTATAAGAACAAAGAAAAAACTGAAAGAACAAAACAGCAGCAGAATCAGAGAACCTGACAATGGGCTAACAGTTACCAAAGGAAAAGGGAGTGGGGAGGATGGGTGGGAAGTGAGGCATAAGGAGGGGGAAAAAGAAAGGGGGATTACAAATAGCATGTATAATGTTGGGGGAGGCATGAGGAGGGCTGTGCAACACAGAGAAGACAAGTAGTGATTCTACAGCATCTTACTACGCTGATGGACAGTGACTGAAACGGGGTTTGTGGAGGGGACTTGGCGAAGGGGGTAGCGTAATAAACAGTGTTCCTCATGTAATTGTCGATTAATGATACCAAAATTTTAAAAAAAAAGTTTTTTAAAACTTTGAAGTTTTTAAAACTTTCCATTTAAAACTTTATAAAGCCCTTGTACGTGATAGCATTTGGAAGACTGTATTGCAAAGCCTCTTTCATTTTCCAGTGTAACCCAAAATAGAGACCCTATTTGACCCTCAGTAAGAAGTGCACAGCTTCACTAGACCCAGCAGATGCTGAGAACTTGTGGTTAAGACTATAATGTCAAGAATCACATCTAGTCAGTCATTAGAAAAATTTCTTCAACAGCATGCAGCACTTGAAACCAAGAGGAGCATTGTCTCCTGAGCATGAAGCTGGCTGCTGGTGTTTCTGTTACCACCACTTGCCAGTGTACCATCTGAGTGGTTTTTTTGCTTCTCTGGTATGATAGTAGAAAAGGTATTCAGGACCTGGTGAAACTTGTTAGTTTTTTCCTTTATACGTAATGTTGTTTTTAGTTAGGTTTTCTGTGGTGTGGGAATGCTTGTTTTTCACGTATCTTGTTCTGATCAATGGGGTGTAGAGTAAAGGTATAGATAACTTAGGAATTATGTACAAAAGTGATTTAAAGTAGTTTGAAGACATAGTCGCCATGTTTTACAAATTATTTTCAAGGTGTTTATTTTTTCCCCCTAGTGCTTATTCCTTTCAGTTATGTTGCTTTAGTTAACTGTAGTTTTAAATCATCCTCTTTTGTCTGGTGTGCTGACTTTTTTTCCCTTTCATAATCTGAATATTAGGAAAGGAATATTTTCTTTGATTTTTGCACCTTACCTTTAAATTATACTTTATCTTTACACTGGGTCTCTTAATACATCAATGCCTGTCATTGCACATTGGGTTAGAAAAATCAAAATCTGATTCTACTGACTCATATTACATCTAGTTCATTTTAGGTAAAAACACACTTCATTTCCTATTGAAAGTGTTAGTGCCCTTGAAAACTTCCCTAAAACCCGGGAAACTGTGTATATTCAGCGAATTCAGTTCTCATGTCAGTGAGTAAAGCCACTGTTTTCTCTTTGCATTTTCACTTGTCTGTCACTAGCCCAGTCCCTGTTCTTAAAATTTGGATTAACTTTCTCCTAGCCTCACTTTTCCACCTGAGCTCATGGCTTAAAAACTCACTGCAAACTCCTTAGGAAACATCTAGAACATGCTTCCTTGGGTGATGCTTAAAAAAAAAAAAAGCCATAGGTTATTTCAACCAGTGGAGTCAAAGATACATATTTTTGAAAGTTGCTAATCTGCCTTCAAAGTGTATCATAGTGTACACATTCTGCAATTTGCTTTTCCCATTTAACAGTGCTTCCTGTCCATCTCTAGGCCAACTGATAAAGAGATCTAAATCATTCATTTTAATAACTGCTTAATATTTTGACATATATTTGGTTCATAATTATGTATGTACCATAATTTATTCAGCTGTACTCCTATCAGACATTAAGATTTTTTCTTTTTTTCTTGTTTGTATCACCAGAAACAATGCTTTGGTAAAATATTTTGTAATGTATCTTTATATAACAGGTTTTCTTATATTTCCAGTGGGATTTCAGAGTCAGACTTGTAATAGATATTGCCATATTGCTTTCCAAAAGCTTTATAACAGTTCACATTCCCAGCTGCATTTAAGAATGTCTGTTTTCTATCTCTTCTCCAGCACTGAATGTTTTCTCATTTTTTTCAAGCTTCACAGGAAGTTTACCTTCTTTTCCACTCTTTTAACCCAGGTACCATGTTGTGTTGTTTTACTGAACATTGCAGAGTTGGGTGAGATATCCATTCTTCCTATACATAGCTTATTTGTTGTATTCCCTTGTCGCCCTTCTGTCTTCCTACTTTCCCTCAAAGTTATCTAAGTTCCTTTCTCTTAGAAATTAATACTTTATCTCCCCCCTGTGTTTAATGCAGTGAACAGCATTGCTAGTAATAAAAGCCTTCTGCAATTCTGAGCAGCAAGGCTGAGAAATTAGGATGAAGGGAGACAGTATGGTATAGTGCATGGACTTTGGACTTTAGAGCCAGATTACTTTGTGACCCCTGGAAAATTGCTTAACCTCTCTGTAACTTAGTTTCTCCATCCATAAAACAATAATAACAGTAGTTATCCTGTTGAGCTGTTGTGAAGATTGACTTAGATGGGTGCCTGGCACACATCATTATTAATATCAGGTTTTGCCTCCTAAGAGGCCCAGAGGTTAGGTGAGTGACCCAAATGGAGGCCTATGGCTAAGAAAGGGTGTTCATTAGGACTTCAACACTTGAACCCTAGTCTCTTGACCCTTTTTGTCAGTCTTTGATCAAAGCTACCTTTAGGCACTTCTTGGGAGACTTACTTTAGTCACTTTGGTATCAGCCACAGCATGGGTACAATACTGGCCTGAAATAAATATTTGTTGAATGAATTAATGAAACGTTTTTTAATACTAGGAAGTCACCGAAGGGGTGTTTATGGAAGTTGTGGGGTTTAAAATGACCAACGGTAATGACCAGTTTTGTGCAATGGACACCTTTGCTTGGATTCATTCATTCAGTACTAGGTGCTTGGAATACTGTGGATACACAAAGCCATTTAAGTCTCTGCCCTTGTGAAATATAGTCTAATGCAGGGGGCAGGCATTAATCAGATAATCACACAGAAAAGAAGTTTGATCTGGTAAGGAGGTCAGGGAAGGTGTGGGTAAAATTGCAATATTTCCAGAATCCCTCACCTGGCCTTAGTGCATCTCCATATCAGTAGGTGTTTCCAAGGGGTGAAGAGAAGTAGTCCATGTCCATATCAATAGGTAACCATGAAGGGAGCCAGGGCATATCTGGATAGGAGAGGTTGGTTGGGGTCCCTTTTTTGTAGCTGGGTAGCAAGAGGCATGGGCAAGCAGAAGTGGACGAATGCTTGTAAGCAATAAACAGGTTTCTCCCACTTTATTTCTCCTTTTCACTGATTTCAAAGGTATTTTGCCGAGTCTGGGAAAATATCCTCCCCCACCCCCCGCCGGTGTTACAGAATGGTACTCTGAGATACTGATACTTGGACAGATGTCTTAATGATGAATTGAAATTAAGTTGGGGAAAGGGTGGGAGGAAAAGGCCCTGTGGCAGAAGGGAACATGACAAGTATGAGGACCTGTAAGTTCAGTATAGCTGCAGTGGGGGGAAATTTTGTACAAAATAAGGCTGGAGATGTAGGTGTGGGCTAGACAATGCAGGGCCTTGTAAGTTCGTAGAGGTTTTGTGTTCAGCCCAGGAGCTGGGAAACTGCTGAGGCTTTAAGTACGGGAATGACGTATTGTCCTCCTTGTTTAAATCCATTTACTTAGGTAAGTAAAAATTACTTGATTTGGAAAATACAAAAGAACATTTATCTATCCGGTATTTTGATCACGGTATAAAGTTTAACAATAGGAAGCGCATTTCAGATGTCACTGTCTTTGGCTTTCGGTCAACATTTCACCACCCACTTTTTTCTTTTCCATTTTTCTTGCTGAAAGCCACCACGCTGCCTCCACCGGTTTAAACTGGGGCGTGTCCTGGCGCTGTGGCGCGCTTTGTGGTCGTCAGCGTTCTACGTACACCTGGCGCTGCGGATCTATTGCTGGAAACGGGATGGGGTTCGAAATAAGTGGCCTGTGATTGGCTGTTCAGCAACTGTATGTTAATTAAGTGAAGGCTTGAACTAACTGGAAAAGCAAGAGGGTTCAAAACTCTTTGTCGAGCTTTTTTTTAACATAAAGAGTCTTTCGAAAACATGTCAGCGTACATATGGGAAAAATAGTGCCTTGAGAAATACTCACCGTCAGTGTAATATGAATGGGTTTCGTCCAGTTTGGAAAGGCAGATTGTTTTCTGTTAAGACTATACTTTCAGGGATCATTTCTATAGTTTGTTACTAGAGAAGTTTCTCTGAACGTGTAGAGCACCCGAAACCACGAGGAGGAGGTGCAGTGGTTTCTCCTGAGCGTGAATTAGGCAGTGGGTGTTGCTTTTGCAGCAGCCTTTTGCCGTTGATGATCGTTTTCACTTTCCGTTCAGGGGAGTGAGAGGGAGAGATCGCAGTCTGAGTGGTTTCTTCTTTTTGGTGTGTTGAAAGAGAGCTAGATATGAGTTGTTTTATTCCTTGCAGTGTAATTTGTAAGGTGTGGTTTAGGGCTTAAATTCTGAGTGTTCTACTTTATATCTCTTTTGTGGATTTTATTACTTGGGAGGTAAAAAGGAAATCTTTTGTTTTCTCCCAGTTTTGTTTTGGTGCTTGATATTTGTATCTTTGGTTTCCTTTGTTCACTTTTCTTGAAATGTTTGAGGTAGGTTCTTTAGTTTTTTTCCTTTGTCAAGTCGTTGTGTTAGTGGTGCATAAAGGCAGAGTGAGCCTTGTTCCTCACCATTGCAAAGTATTATTAACCCCCCTAACCTTATTATGCCTTCGGAAGGTTGAGAGCTATTTCAGTCCATTTTTTCTTTTACTAGAGTGGGGTGAAATGCTTTAATGCAGCTTTCTGTATATGCCTTTGTTGAATAGATGCTGGTTGCCTCCTAGTTGATCTGTATCCTTTGTGTTTGTGTGGCTAAGGAAGGCTTTCTTTTTCCTTTTTTTGTTAAGTACAATAGTAATATTTGAAAGTACTGTATATAGGAATTGTAACTTTTTATTCTGAGTTTTCCTAGTTTTATCATAGGTAACTCCCTGATATTTGCATTGATCCTGGTACTTGCTTTGCAGGAAATTGTAACTTTTTATTCTGAGTTTTCCTAGTTTTATCATAGGTAACTCCCTGATATTTGCATTGATCCTGGTACTTGCTTTGCAGGAATTTATGTCGATGCTGCTAACTCCCTGGGCCAGACTGCGCTTTTCGTTGCTGCACTATTAGGCCTTAGAAAGTTAGTTGATGTTCTGGTGGATTATGGATCAGATCCAAATCAGTAAGTAAATAACATCTGTATCTCGAAAATAAATAACCCGCTCTTAAGATGAATTGGGGTATTCGGAAAATAATTTGATGAGATATTAAAGGAACCTTCACTATATTAAGGAAATACAGTTGTGTACATATGTTGAAACATACTTTTAATTGCTAAAAAAAAGTTTTCTCAGCAGTTTTACTAGGCCCTATGAAGTAAATGGAACTTACTAGTCATTAAGTAATTAGTCATTAACAGCACAGTCTGCATTTCCACTCCAAGTTATAATTTGTATGATTTGCTTATGCAATTTAACATACTCTACAACCAAGTTCTTCACTAATGAATATCCTTGGCTTCATTTTGTTAGAAAGACTTTTGCCTGGCTCTTGTGGTTTAAAAGAATCTGCTGAATCCAATAATTCCTCCATCCAAATTTTGATATGGAACAGCAGCAAACACACTGTAGTGAATCAGCTACCCATGAACATCCCTCCTCCTTGGATAACACTTTTGCTATTCCCAAGGCCTTCCCAGCCATCTGCTTGCTCAGTCCTTGACAGGGAGGGGACAGCAAATATTTTTACAGCTCCAATTTCACAGAACCAGAACAAGTTATGAGCACTTACATGATTCCAGCTAATTTTTACAAGAAACTCTAGATTGTGAACAGTCATAAATAGCTTTCCCATCTTACATAAGGAGACCTTGCTTAATGTACTTAAAGAAAATATTGATATCGATAGATTTGGGGGTTTTTTTGTTTTATTTTTTTGTTATAAGATTGCAAGATTGTTTTTTGTTACAAGATTTCTCCCACTTGCTGTAAGTGGGAGAAAACTTGGAAGCTTGCAAAAGTGTAGAGGAAAAAAAGACAATCAGTATGTGAATTTTATAATCCAAATATAACTAACACAGTGAACATTTTGACGTGTTTCCTTCCTGAATTTTTCTGGACTCCCATACACTCTTGTGTCTCTGCAGTGTTAATATTTTAATTTTAAAGTCTGGAAAGAAAGGGCTAGCTCACCTGATGTTTGAAGGTTAATAGCTTTGTAGGGAGGCCATATTGGGACCCCCTGGAGTTTCTCAGCAGAAATGCAACAGTTTCCAGTTATCTGCAGTTTCATCTGTTTTGTGGAGGCTTAGAGCTGGGTTCTTTAAAGATCAAATCATTCAAACCTTTAATATTCTAGGTTAGGCAACTGAGGCCTAGAGAGTTGAAGTAGCTGGCCCATAATGGTGCATTATGTTAATAATAAAGCTGAGACCAGGAACCTAGCCCTTGAAGAACCTAGAATTTGACATTCCCTTTTTAGAATTCCCCATGATGCCAGGGGGAGGTGGGAAGGACATTGTCAAGGGAAGAAAGGCAAAACCCCACGGCTTCATACTTTGTGATAGTTGTGGTAGGACCATTTCCACATGACTAAAAATATCTTCTGATCAAGATGAAGGGGAAATTTCTGGGAGGAGGTTGTATTCCTGAGTACTCAGTGGAAATGCTGTTATAATCTGGACCTATTGATGTCACAAAGTCAGATGCCTGTGGGACCAGTTGGGGTGAGTAGGTCAAGCTCTATCTAAGGAGGGTCAGGCATCTGCTGCTTCTGGGAAGGAAGGGGAGCCAGGGAGGCTGGATCTTCCAAATTTCCAAGAGGCTGGAAATCTCAATTTTTAATGTGAAATCTCTCAAATGTTAAATATTGTCCATTATTTAAATTCCTTTTTTTTTTTTAAACTGTGGACCAAATAAAACCTGCCTCTAGATAGCCAGATCAGTCTGTAGGCCTTCAGATTAAATCTCCAGGAGGATGTTATGGTTCCCACAGTGCAATGTGCTGGACTGTTTATCTGAGCCAGCATTAGCTGAGAGCTCACAGTGAGATATTCCAGTGGATGCTCGGGTGCAGGCCAGCCTCTTTGGCAGCACCTGAGGCACTTGTAAAAAGTATATATTCCTGGGCCCCATGCTTGCAGATTCTGATTCAGTCTGGTGTATAGTCTGAGAATCTGTATTTTTGGTAAGTATACCAGTGGCTCATTAAGTGAATTATGATACATCCTTACATTGGAATTCTATGAAGTGAATAACTGAGGTGGCTTATATGTTTATCACATGGAAATTTTTCCCAAATCCATTGTTAAGTGAAAAAATTTAGATGCATAACAGTTTATATAGTGTATTCTTATTCCTACTTGTGTATGCACAGAGCATTTCTGGAAGGATACAAAAACTGGCAAGAGAATGGGTCTGAAGTTGGGAGTCTTTCCTTTTTCTTTTCTTTTCCTTCTTCATTTTATTTCTTCTCTTTCCCCTTCTGCCACTTGTGTTTCTTTTTCAATTAAAGAGGACAAGCTCTCCAGGTGATCCTGATTTACAACCAGGTTAGGAAACCATGGTTACATATCGTACCTCACTGTATCCTGGATGCAACAAAGCCATCATTTCACATCTCAGATTGTTTATGAGCTTTGGTTAAATTCTTCTGAGTTGCAGATTCTTGACCAAATTGCTGATGCCAAGGTTTTGTGGGCCTCAGCCATAGGGTTTGGGAGAGCAAGACATTCTCACATGACCCATCTTCATCAGCCTAACTTGGAGACACTAAGACATGGGTAAATTGTGTCAGGGCAGCCAGTATCAAGGGGGCAGTGAAGGAAAGAACACCCGATTTGGAACCAGACCCCTGTCTGGGTATGAGTCTCAGATTTGCCCTTTTGATTCATCATCTGTAAATTGGGAAATGATACCACCTTGAAGACCAGGGGCCCCACAAATGGTGGTATTAGAATCCTCATCACTGAAGATCACTTTCTGGAAAGGGAGTGTGTGTCACCCACTGGCTTGCCCTCCCCATGCTCTGGGCACTCATTCCACCACCCCTTCCAGCCGCTGCTTTGATGGGAGCACCCCTGTCCATGCAGCAGCCTTTTCAGGCAATCAGTGGATCCTCAGCAAACTGCTGGATGCAGGGGGTGACCTTCGACTCCACGACGAGAAGGGTCAAAACCCACAGATCTGGGCTCTGTCAGCAGGGAAGGAGCGCAGCACTGCGGTAAGGACCCCCACCCCGCGGCTATGGCCCTGCCTGTAGGGCGCTGAGCTGGAACTCAGGAACTCTGGGGCCAGGGGCCAGCTCCAGGGATGGCACGGGGCTTGCCGTGGCCTTGCCATTGGGACTGGACATGCAGCACTGGGTTGCAGCAAGTTAACCAGTGGTAAAACCTCGGGCAATTCTAGTGAAACTTTCTGGTCATTCATTCAGTGGGGAGGAAGAACATTTACAATTTTGCCCAACCTTTAATTAGCACTTACTGCATGCACATCAGATGTTCTGAATTAAATTGTTAAATGTTAAATAATTTAATCTTCATGGCAACCTTCTCAGGAAGAGACTGTTATCCCCCATTTTTACAGATGGGGAAACCGAGGCCCACTGACATTAACTTGCTGAGGTCACACACTGACTGCCAGGTGTGATGTATTCTGATGAGGACTAAAAAGCATAACAAATGTGAAGCCCAATGGCATGCAGTGACAGTCCTGGGCACCTGGAAGAAAGGGGGAGGTGGGCAGAGTCCTCTCTTTCCTCCTTCTGGTTCTCCTGTTCATTAGCTGTTGGGCCTTGGACAAGTGATTTCACCTCTCAGCCCTAGTTTTCTTATCTGTTGAAGGAGGGAGTTGGAGAAAATTATTGTCAAAACATCTCCCTCATAACATTTCATACCTTTACAAAATCACTTGGGCCCTTCTCTTTCCAGAGATTTCCCTCCCTGGGGCTTCAAGTCCTCAGACCCTTCCAGTGCCAGTGAAGGTCAGGTAGCCCCTAACTGCGCCAGCACTGAGCATCTCTGGTGTGTTGCAGATGGTGGAGTTCATGCAGCGTTGCACCTCCCACATGCAGGCCATCATCCAGGGTTTCTCCTGTGACCTCCTGAAGAAGATTGACTCCCCTCGGCAGCTCATCTGCAGCCTGCCCCGGTTTGGGGGCCTCGTGCAGGGGTGAGTGCTGCCTTGAGCAGAGTGGAATGTTTGCATCACCCCAGCCTTCCTCATCGGAATGTGGGCCACCTTGGTCCCCCTCCATGTCCATCCCCTCCAGCAGCTGGCCCACCTAAATTGGTAGGTATGAAGGAGAGGATGTGGCCACAGAGGAGCCTTCAGCTGTCTCCGCCCTGCCCTAGGAACATCCGAGGGAATTGAGTTCTAGGCTCCAGGGGGAACCATCCCAGGGTCAGCAGAGAAGGAACTTTTCAGGTATGAGGAGCCCGGGAGCAGCTAGCTGGCTCTTGTCATCTCCTGAACCATGGAAAGAGTGTTTCTTTATTACTAAGGTTGCAAAAACCACAAATGCTTAATTTACTGTTCCTCTGGCTATTTTAAGCTGTGTAAGAGACTTGTTGCTAGCAGGGTGGGCACTCCACCAGCCCCATCACAGCTACAGGAGGTGGGCCCAAGCTCAGGGACAGTTCTTTTAAATTTGGGGACTTTTTTGACTTAGGGTGTGTATGCGGATGATTCTTCCTATTTTAATCTTCTCTGATGACATCTCTTTCCATAATCAGGGTTGCTAGACTTGTCGTGCTCTCATAGGGCTGTCCTTCCGTGCATGTTGAATCCTTGTTTTCATTGGATGACCTGGATGCCACTGGTTCCAGGGCAGGAGAAGTTCATGATTCCTCCCTTCAAGTACTTGTTACTCCGAACTGCTCTCCCGGCTGCCACTCTTGCATGTCTTGGTTCTTTACTCAGCATCCAGAATGACCTTTGACCTTTTAAAAATGGAAATTAGCCTGTGTCCCTCTGCTAAAAACCCTTTAGGGCATTCTCCATGGCTGTCAGGATCACCTCCCAAATACTTGACCTGGCCTTGGAGGCCCGCTTGGTCCATCCAGCTCCTCCCACCTCTCTAACCTCCTCACCTGCCGCTGCTCCTCCCCTTGTATGAGGTTGGGAGACTTGTTGCAGTTTGTAGTTATTTTATTTATATACTTTGTTTTTCTGACTAAACTGTGAACGCCAAGAGGGCAGGGCCTGTGTCTGTCTTGCTCATCGGCAGCCTTTCACTGCCTGATGTGTGGTAGGGCTAAGTATGAGGCCTGGGGATACGTGGGCCAGCCTGAGAGGGAAACCCAAGTTTAAGTGTTGATAAGGATTTCAATGACTAGTCTAGACATACCATCTCTTTTCTAATGAGATGAAACATTATTCTCGTTAGGTGGTTGGACCATACAATGCTTAATAGAAAGTAGGATGGAAGTGCATCCCCCCACTCCCTTTGTAATGTAAGGAAACCATATGAATCCTTGAAATAAGAATTGTCCTCAGACCTGTGAGTGGTGCCATGTCAGGTAAGATTCCTCACAGGTGTGTTTACACAGAGCTCAGTTTGGGGAAAGAAAACAAGAGCACCTAATTGAGAAGAACAGATGGTTCTATGGTTGCAGATAACTGGAGTCAGTTTTTTCTCCCTCCACCCAGCTGAGTTTAGTTACATCTGTTCATGAAGAGTGGGTATGTGGGGCCTGAGAAATGTAGGTTGGTCTGACTTGCAGGTGTCTTCCATGTCCCTGTTAGAGAACAGCCAGCTCCTTTGTTTAAACAGAACACCTACCCACCAAAGAGCCACCACGCCACCAGAGGCCCCCAGGTGGGAAGGGGGACCTGTCAGTGATACCCTTCTGTTCCCCTGCTGCTGGGGAGTCCTGCCCCCACTGTCAGCTCCAAATCTGCTCCCCTGGGCAGGAAATGGTCCCCTGTCTCCAGGATCTTGGAGGCCTAAGCATATAGGCTGTGTTTCTGGAGGAGATGGAGGATATGGTGTAAGAAAGGAGCCTGTCCACTGGATTATGGTGACCAGATAGCTTATCCTCCATACTGGGTGGTTTGGAGAGAGAAAGGGATGCTATCACTAATGATGCCAGAGTACCAGGTGTAAATTGGGGTGTCCTAGTTTCCCTCAGTCCAGACTGTGGAGTCTACACTTAAATAGCACAGTGGCTTAAAGTGGGGAAAGAACACCTGGCCATAATGGGTTGCAGAGGCAGGAGAGCCTAAAAGTACTTCCGAAAGCAGAAGTAAAGCATTCACATCTGTTCACGAAGAGTAGGTACGTGGGGCCTCACAGACCAGTGGGGTGGGGCTGAGTATACATGTCACCCGCAGCTCCTTTGCCATTTGCCAAGGAAGGGAAAGTGGCTCCACCATAGCAAAATGTCTTTTTCCTTCAGTCTGAGCCAAAACCACTCAGTCAACAAGCATTAACTGAGCAGCTGCTGCATGCATGGCACCGTGTCAGGCCTGGGAGCCAAAGAAATATAAGCCCCTCCTTTCAAATCACCTCCAGTTAATGGGGGCTCTGGTGTGCAAGTGGTGGTTTGGGTGTGTATGTGGGAACCACAGTGGCTGGAAGGGCAATATCAGGGCCTGGTCCCTGCTGCAGCCCTGTGACCCCCAGCCAGTAGATTTCCTCTCTCTGGACTCCATTTTTCCCATCTATAAAATTTGGAAGTTAGACAAGATCTGTTTTATGTGTCTTTCAGACTTTGATCATCTGAGTCCACACTCCCACCAAACTTAGCAGCTTTAAGCAACAATAAATATTTGTGTCAAACAATTTCAGTGGATCAGGACTCAGGAACTGGCTTAGCTGGGTGATTCTGGCTGAATTTCTCATGAAGTTGCAGTCAAGATGTTGGGGTTGCAGTTATCTGAAGGCTTGACTGGGGCTGGGAGATCCAGTTGCAAGGTGGCATACTCACAAGGCTGGCAGATTGGTGCTGGCTGCTGGGCTTTTCCATAGGGCTGCTGGAATATCCTCACAGCATGGCAGCTGGCTTCCTCCAGACCATGTGATCCAAGAGGGATCAAGGCAGAAGCCCTAGCCTTAGAAATCAAACATGCTGTCATTTCTGCAGTGTCCTGTTGGGTTAACAGATCAGCCCTCTCTGACCTGTCAGGGGCTTCACAAGGGCATGAATACCACTCATGGAGGTGGGGATCACAGGGTCCCTCTCAGAGGCTGGCTATTGTGTCATCTCTCATTCCATGATGAAAAATCAAGTAGTAAAGACAAAACTACTACACGTTCTGACAGCTTGGTTCAGCATTGTTCTTCTGGGTATGGGTAGTTAATTCTTACCTTTTTTTCTTCTTTTAAATACTTTTAGAAACCCTAATGGCTCTCCTAACCGACTGCTTAAAGCTGGAATCATTTCTGCCCAAAATATCTACAGCTTTGGCTTTGGGAAGGTAAGAGATTGCCCCTGACAGCCAGCATTTGCTGGACTAACTGAAGAATCACCTGCCCACGGCTCTGGCCCCATCTCCCATGACTGTCCAATTCTTCCTTCCCTATCTTCTCCAAAGTATTAATTTTTTTTCTTTACTACTTAACTCCTTTTTTTTAGTGTTCCTGTCCTTATTAAAATGGTGAAAATCCTGGAGAGTTCCCCTATACAACCTTGGGCTATATTTGGGGAGTTTAGAGAATGATCCTTTAATTCCCATCGAGGGCCCCAGACATGTTCCCTCTGAAGAGAAGTGGACAGCTGCGCCGACCACGTGGGTCCTACTTGTGGCTGACCTTGCCCTCCACAAGTTGATGAGCATTGTTGGAATGCCTTAAAGGAATTGAGATTTTTAAACTGAGAAATGTTTTGAGGGAAAATAGCCTCTTTGGGGTTCTTGATTCCATCCATTACAGAAAACTGTTGGGAAACCTTGCTAAGTGGCTGCATGATGTTTGCCAGTAGCTCAGCCCCCACCACTGTGTCTCTTGGTTGTGCAGAGGCAGGCTGGTGGGGGCCGGGGCAAAGGGAATATGGGTTTTGGCTGCACAGAAGCAATCCAGCCCAGTGCTTCAGGCAAGCATCTGACCTCCTTCTGTGAGCCCTGGTTTCCTGACTAGTAAAAGGGTAAGAATATTATAACCTTGCAGGTTTCTAGGAAGGTTAAAGATAATATAACGAATAATGGCCACTGCATAGGGGTATCCAGCAGGTTAGTAAACAGCAGCTGTCATTATTTGTAGCTGGCTGATAAGATTGAGGAGATATTTTACTTTGCCTCTTTTCTGCCCACAATTTGAAGCTCTGCTTTGCTTTCAGTTTTATCTCACAGGGGGTACACAGCTGGCCTATCTAGGATGTCTTCCAGTAATTGGAGAGAAGGAAGTGATTCAAGCTAATGATGAACCTACCTTCTCTTTCTTCAGTGGCCCTTACATGGTCATGACCAAGTAAGCAGAGGCTGGCCAGTGGGGGGTCTGATTTAGTTCCATGGAACGAATGGGCTTCACATGACTTTCTTACGTGTGGAGGGTTTCTACCTAAACACAAGGAAACACTGAAGAATGTATGTCTAAATGAAGGTTTCTCCACCTGGACAACTTTGACATTTTTGGCTGGATATCCTAGTGGGAGTTGGGGGGAGCCATCGTGTACCCTGTAGGGTGTTTAGGAGCATCCCTGGTCTCTCCTCATTAGATGCCAGTGGCAGCCCCCCAATGCCCCCACTCCCACCCGCCACAACTGTGATTGTGACAACCAGAATGTTTCCACATATGCCAATGGTCCTTCTCTGAGGACGACTTCTTGGCAAGATGACTCCTGACAGTGGATAGAGGCAGCTTAGTGGTGACTGCCTGTGATCCCTGTAGAGCAAAGGGTACTGAGGGCCCTGTAGGAGTGGAGCAGGCATCAGGGCAGTTCTCAGCAGCCAGCCACAGCAGAGGCAGCAGTGACTGGATATGGCTATGACAGATGTCCCTACTGTGTTCTCAGTCCCCAGAGACCTGGCCCCTGTGGGGTCACAGCAGTTGTCCTGGCCAAGATTGCTTGGCCTCCTTGAACCTGGATGCTTCTTCCCTGCTTAGAAGAAACATCTTTCCAAAAAGGCCTCTGCCAGACACTCAGGGTCCCTCCATTTGCAAAAGACAGGTTCCTTGCTTTCCTGCCTGTGCCACAGATCCGTTGTCAGGTCCCCTCTCTCTGTCCCACTGCAAGTCACCAGACCAAGTCACTGGCCTCTTAACTGGCCCTCCATTCTCCAGACCACCCCTTCCTGCTATTCCCCACACTGCTGATACAGTTGTCTTTCTAAAATACAAACCCAACAGAGCCACTCCCTCCCTGAAATGCTTCAGTGAAATCCTTCAGTGACTTCCTTCTGCCTATGTTAAGTTGCCCAGGATTCATTAGGACCCAGGGTGAGGGGGAGGGAGGACCCAAAGTATCCCATGGGGCTGTGTAACACTCGATGCTGTGTAAACACCACTTCTGTGCCTCTGGCTGGGAGAGGTCCGTATCGCAGAAGTAGCTGCTCACCCCCATCTGCTTGAACTCTCCTGCCCTTATAGCCTGGTGTGGAATGGGAACAGGGTCACAGTGAAGGAGCTGAACCTCCCCACCCACCCGCACTGCAGCAGGCTGCGGCTCGCCGACTTACTAATTGCTGAGCAGGAGCACAGCAGGTGAGAAGGAAGCCCAAGGACCTGGGCATGTTGCAGTCCTGGTTCAGGCTGGGCTGTCCTCTGGGGTGTGGAGATCAGGTTCTCTCAGCCTCAGGATTTCCTGACTGTTGAAATCCATGGATTTCCAAGGGCTACCGCAAGAGAGAAAAAGGAGTTAATTAATAGGTTGAGGGGTGGGGATGATGGTGGCAAGGAGCTCAGTGCAGTCAGCTGATTGACTTCCCATAACCCATTCACAAAGCATGGCCGTGCATGAGATTCACAGGTCTGCGGAGCCATGTCTCTGCCACTGAGGGCATGCCCATGTCTCAGTACCTTAGGTTTCCTGTGGCTCCAGGGATAGTCGGTCAGCTCATGCTGAGGCAGGAGCTTCATGATTTCACAACGGGGCTGCTGAGGCCTTGGAGTGGACCTAGGTTCCTGAGGAGGCCACTCAGCTCTCAGTCTAAAGGGGCCCCAGGAGGCTGGAAGGACTTAAGACACAGTGTGGACTTGGACATGAGACCGTGGGGGGGGTGTGGTCTAGGGAAGTGTCTGACACCTCCCTGTCCTTGGTTTCCTCATCTCCAAAACAAGTAGTTGATACCTTTCTTACAGGTGGTTGTTGGGATGGTGATGATCAGTGTAAAGTGCCTTGATCAGTAGCTCTTAGTGACATTGGCACTGATGACTCTAAGCCCTCAGGGTCTGATCAGTGAGAAGCCATAGATTCACCCACAGGTACCCCTGCCATTCAACACCAACCACCCATCCGGTCGTCTTAGAAAAACACGTTCAAATGGTATTTGTTTAGAATGTGTTCAAGGGGCCTAGGAGAAAGGAAAGTGCCCATTTTTTCATCATGTCCTCCTTGCCTGGGCTGTACCGACCGCCTTTTCTTCTGTAGCAAGCTGCGGCACCCCCACCTACTGCAGCTGATGGCTGTGTGCCTGTCTCAGGAGCTGGAGAAGACCCACCTGGTGTATGAGCGTGTCACTGTTGGCACACTGTTTGGTGTCCTCCATGAACGGGTAATGGTGGTTCCACAGATTTGCTTTTGCTGCCCTGTCCTCCCCTCTTCCCCTGCCCCAGCAACAGAGTTCACACTTTGGCAAATGTAGGATAAGTCTCTGAACTCTTCACTTGTGAACTCTATAAGGCTGATAAGCACCTGATTGGAACGAGTGTGCTTTTATTATTGTCTATCCTGCTTTGTTAGACATTGAAGAGCTCAGCAGACCCAGAAAACACATCTACCTCACTAATCAAACAGCTGGCTTTATTTTCCTACATTTCCACCTGTGCTTTTACGGGCTGTTCTTGGAGAGAAGTTTGTTTACTTACAGGCCTTTATCAGGCCTCTTTCACTTTTCAATTTCCTCGTGGGGACATCCTCCAGGCCCCCAGACTTACTGGGACATATGCCTTGGGCTGAGGTGTGGCTTTGGAGAGGTCCTAAAGCATTTTTTTTTCCTTCTCCATGACTTTGTTTAAGGCTCGTGGCGGGAGTGAGAAGAGACCCTCTGGAAGGGCCCTCCCCCAGAATGGCTAGCCATTCCTCCTCCGTGAGGACCTCCTAGGAGTATTCTCTTTTTCCTTCTCTCTCTGCCCTTCCCCTCTCCTTTGATGAGGGCATTACCTTAAAATGCCATTTCTCTGGGGAAACATTATGACTTTAAGCAGCTGAGTACGTTCCTGTGAGTGAATTTCTGTCCTCTTAGGATGAACTTTCTTGGTCATCTGACTGGGAAAGGAGCTGGATTGGCCCTGTAATCTTCCATGTCCTCCTAACTGCATAGCCTTAGATGGGGGTGCAGGGCAGGTTCATTGTCCGTGGTGGCCGTGGGCCCATCCTGGACGCACAACCAGGCTTTGGGAACTTTCTCCCTGTTCTTTGTGGTGTGAGTAGCTCAGCTGAGGGAAAGGAGCCCAAGCTTGGGACCAGGAGGGCCTGGGTCATTGGAGCCTTGGGCCAGTCACTTACCCTCCCTGAGCTTTAGGTTCCCCATCTGTAAAATGGGGACACTAGGTAGCTGAGAGGGTCAATTAAAGGACATGGGAAGCGTTGTATAGCATGGGGCCGGGCCTGTCCTGTTCCTGGCCATCTGTCTTGCCTGCAGAGGTCCCAGTTCCCCATGCTGCACATGGAGGTGATAGTGAACCTGCTGCTCCAGATCGCTGATGCCCTGAGGTACCTGCATTCCCGGGGCTTTATCCACCGCTCCCTCAGCTCCTATGCCATCCACATCGTTTCCACATGGGAAGCAAGGCTGACCAACCTGGAGTACATGATGGAAAGGTGGGCACTGTAAAGAGAATCTGATCTGGGCGGGACTCCTCATGGGTGGGCTGAGTCGTCCATCGTTTGGGAAAGAGGTTGCCCACATGCCTTGCCCTATCAGCCAAGGTGAGAGGGACTTTGGCGAAATTACTTCTGCTCAGGACATTCTCATTTTGATAAACATTTAACAAGTAAGAGCCCGTATTAGCTAATGTGTATGTGTAAATGCTCTAACAGTCCACTCCAAAATTTTAAGTGGCTTTTCCCACTTAAATTTCCATCAAGTGTGTGTATTGGAGGGCACAGTCACCATTCTGAGTTCTTCCCATTTGTGGCTCTGCTGTCTTCCAGGCCTCCGTCCCCTTCTGTGTCCTCTGTATTGCCAGCCATTGAGCAAGAGAGGGCATGAGGGGCGCATGGTGTTTCGGGCCAGCCTGAAGTGGCTCTGTCATGGCTTCCTGCCTTGCAGTGGCGGGGCTTACTCAGTTTCTCACTGCAAGGAGGCCAGGAAACGTGCCATAGCTGTGCAGCCAAGAAGGAGAGAGAAGGAGACGGGTGCTGACGAGCCTTACAGTCAGTCCATCACTTCCTACACCTGAGCCGGACACTGGGCTGGGTGGGCGCGTATTCCTTGTCTTCAAGGGGCTCGGTGCAGTGAGGGAGGCAGTGACAAAAATGACACTGTCATTCAAGGATGGTCGGATGGGCTTCATTTCCTGTTAGCAGGGGTCATGGCCCTCCTGGGAGCTGGGGATTGACCTCCATCTGTCGCCCTTAAACGCTGAAAGGCAGAGGAGCTCCCCTGTGCCCCCTCGTGCCGTCCACAGCTCTGAGGCTTTGGCCCAGTGTTGGTTCTGCTCTGCTGTGAAGCTTCAGCCACTGAGCAAGCCCCTTGCTTAGACCTGCCTACCTCATCACCACCCAGTCTCCGATCACTGAGGCTCAGCAGGCTTCCTACATATTCCATAATGTACTTTTCTTACTGTGTGAGAAGCTTTGTGATGGCAGAGATTTCTGTTTAATCCATTGCTCTATCTCAGATGCCTAGAACAGGCCTTCACACAAGTGGGTGCACAGCATGTTTTTCAAATGAGTGAAACAGAAATACTTACTTCCCAGCCCTCCAGTGCCTCCTGTCCCTCTAACTGGAGAGGAGAGCAGGGGCCAGATTGTGCTTAAGCCTGTGGGCGTTCAGAAGAGTTTGAATCCTGTCTGAAGAACACTGGGATGCTCTGAAGGGTTTTTTAAGCAGGATGGTATGCTGGGTAATTTAGTTTTAGGAAGGTCCTCTCACCCCTGCATGTGGAGAGGAGGCTGTAAGGTGACGAGAGAGGCAGGGAGCATTTAGGGTGTGAGTGCAGCAGCTATCCATGGAGAACTGGTGGAGACTAGACAACTGTCAAGTTGCTCAGCTTCAGGTTTGGTCCATTCTGAATCCCAGTTAAAACCTTCAGTGGTTCCCCATTGCTTACAAAGTCCAGGCACTTTGCTGGGTTTGGAAGCCTTCCAAGGCGGGGCTCTGCACAGGGCCAACCTCATCTCTTAATACTCCCTTCTGACCATCTGAAGCCACGTGCAGTTCATGCCACACCATGGTGCTGCTCCCTGCATCTGGCATACTTGGCACTCACCTGTTTACCCTTTTAAACTCACCTCAGACACAGTTTCCCTTACACCCCAAGAGGGCCCATACTGAAGCCCTTGTTACCGGCACACTGCACATTCCCCTTCTCCGCAGTCAGGTGTGTCTGCTCTGCCAGATGGCGAGCTCCAAGATGGCAGGGACCATGCTTGTTCATCTTCAGCACCCAGCTCAGGGCCTGCCACACAGTAATTGCTCAGTAAATGTTCATTAAGTGAATGGATGAGTCTAGATGAAGGGAAAACTTGAAGCAGTTAAGAACAAGTTGACACTTCAGCTGCATGTTCAGGAGTAGTGGAAGCTGAGGGGTCTGGACATTTTTGTTGCTGGTGACAAGGACTTTTCAGGAAGGCTGTAACAGAACCCAAGGTGTTGGCCAGTGGTGGGATGCCATCTGTTGTTGATGGGGATAAATAACAGTTTTTCTGTGAATCCTAGAGTTAAAATGGAGCTTTGGAAAGGGCCCAGTTCAACCCTGTCCTTTAATAGATGAGGAAACTGAGGCCCAGAGAGGTGAAGAGATAGTATGTAGTTACCCAGCTGTGGCTAGACCCACGTGGAAGAGGATGTTTTCTAGCTTTGGGGGCAGGATGGATTTGTGGTTGGGGTAGGAAGAGCAGCTAAGAGGCCCCAGGCAGGGCTTGGTGGTGACTAAGGAACCAAAATAGAAGGGAAAGATGTGATATGCACTGAGGAACTGGGGTCCACAGATTGGTCAAGTGAGGGGCCAGGAGGTAACTGGGTAGGAAGGTGTGAGTTCCCCTTTGGGCTTGTCCTCAGATTGGAACTTCAGGCAGAAGTGTCAGTCAGCAAGCAATTGTAGTTGCAACAGTGTATGCTGCTTTGACAGCTGATTATCCAACCTCAGACAGTTGATTATCCAAGAATGCAAAATAGCTTTCAATTCCACTTTTGTTTTTGGTAACACTCTCTTTGAGCAGGTTGGTTTGTTGAATGTCATTGTCAAGGGTGGAACTCTGTCGCTTGGTGTAAAAAATGATACAACAAGTCTCTCCTGTTCTTCAGCTCCTCCTTGTTGGATTCTTTGGAGTTGGAATTGACCTTGCAGGTGGTATCACATAGCTGTAGCCAAATGTAATTTTAATGGTGTCAGAGCTGAAACCCAGAAAAATAACTGCCCTAGAATGACAACCAGAAAAGAAGTTTTAACAGAGAAGGGTAAGAGGGGAAAGTGAAGGGGGTTGAAAGAGAAAGGATATAAATCCTGGTTGTAGGTGACATGTCCCTTATCAGAGCCTTAGACAAGCCTGAGAGGCCTGGAAGGGAGGTGATTTCACTTAGAGAATCACTGCACAACATGAAGAGCCAAGCATGTTAGGGCCTCAGAATATATCTCTGACAAGAAAACACTCCTTGCTTTTCCTGTGATATTAATATGATATTGGCATGTATATCCAGGCTGTTCACATTACACCAGGCCACACCTGACTATTCAGAAATAGAACTGAAAAGTCAATGCCAGCTTTTCTAACTTCACAGCTTCCTGAACTCACTGCCATCTATCAGAAAGTCTGCTGTAGGAAATATTATTTAGGGAAGTTTGCTCAAATTCTGAGAAGCCCATCCCATCCTCTAAAATCTATCCTTTGCCAGACCAGAAAAGAATGTCTGGCCACTTGGCTTTTTAAAAACTTAATTATTAATTATTAACCGGCAACCAGATGCTTACCATACCATTTGTATTAATTTCCTACTTAAAACGTAGTGCTTTATGGCTCACAGAGTGTTTCCACACACATGATCTTATTTGATGTACATGACAGCTGTGGGCAGAAGTGAGCACTGACCTCACCCTGAGGACCCTTGGTGGCCCAGAAGACATTTAATGGACTCTCAGCACCCTGGTTCTCAGGGAGCCTGGTTGGCAAGTTGAGTTATTCAAGCCAGTCAGTGAACCTTTGAGTGCTTCACTGAGAGGGCTCATTCACTGGAAGGCAGAGTCAGAAAAGAAGCAATCACAAGTTGTTGGAGGAGTTCCAGAAGGCTTTGATAAGCAGATGGAGCTTGAGGGAGGCCTTGAAAGAGTCTTATATTCATATTTGCAAAAGTAAGCATTGAGGCTCTGGTGTGAGTTTGGACTTAATGGAGATATAAAAGATGAGGTGCCTACTCTCTAGGAGTGGAGGGGAGACATAATAAACAATAAATGAACAAAAAATTCAGATAAGTGCTCTGAAGCCAACAAAACGGGACTGTTTTTTTTATTGAAGTATAGTGAATACACAATATTATATTGGTTTCAAGAATATCACACAGTGGTTCAACAGTTACACACAATATGAAATCCTCACCGCCTAGTGCAGTTACTATCTGTTAACACAGAAAGATGTTACCAAACCATTGGCTCTAATCTCCATGCTGCACTACTATCCCCGTGACCAACTTACATTATGACTGAGATTTTTGTGCTTCTTTATCCGCCTTACCTTTCCACCCACAAAATGGGACTACTTTAGAGTAGGTGTTTGGGGAAGGCCTCTCTGAGGAGGAGATTTTCGAACTAATGCCTCTGTTACCAGAAGCAGCCAGTTGCACCAGGATCTATAGGCAGAGTACGCCATGCAGATGATGGTGCCAGTACAAAGACCTGAAGTGGTGAGGTGCTTGGAGAAACTGAGAGGGGGCCCCTGTGCCTTGAGTGGAGTGAGCAAGCAGGAGGAAGCGATGAGGTGGGAGGGTGGTAAGGGCCCACTCAGGTAGGAACAGTAAGGAATTGCAAGTGTTGAAATGGCCAGCAGCGAGAGTTACCTCAGGATCTAGCTGGGTTTGTAGAAGCTCAAGGAGGTTGCCAGTCTTCACAGGCAAATGTTTCACAAATATACTGTGCGCTGATCATAATGATCCTTGAAGACATAAGCCCTACCTTGTGTTTCCTTCTGTAGCCAGGACGGAGGTGGACACAGGGACCTGACTTGCATACCTCTTCCGGCCCAGCTGTACAACTGGGCAGCCCCAGAGGTGATCTTACAGAAGGCAGCCACAGTGAAGTCAGATGTCTACAGCTTTTCAGTGATCATACAGGAGATTCTAACAGGTAGATGAAAGAGCATATTGACCGTGACCATGTGTACTCGATTCTGACACTACTTTTTCCTGTCTCTGTAGCAAGGATTTCCCTGATAATTGGGTAAAGTGGCTTCTGCTTTGTGATTGGAATTTCATGTAGTTTTTACAGAGAAAATAGTAGTTGTAGGGGTTAAGTGACTTGACTAAGGTTATCCAATTTCATTTGATTTCTTAATGTTACTCCTTCTTACAACTTTTTCCTTAACAGACAACATACCCTGGAATGGCTTAGTTGGCTCAGTCATCAAAGAAGCCATTGTTTTGGGAAATTATTTAGAAGCTGACAGCAGGCTTCCAAAACCTTATTATGATATTGTTAAGTCAGGCATCCAGGTCAAGCAGAAAGATCGAACTATGAACCTTCAAGATATCCAGTATATTCTGAAGAATGACTTAAAGGTAAGCTCTAAAGCTGTTAGGGGTTCATTTCTGCTTACTCATCTCAGGGAAGTAGGGAATTACACACCAAGAAGAAGTTAGAGGCCAAGTTGTAAGAAGTTTTGGAAATCCTCATTTAATTACACCCTTTCGCATTCACGAGAAAAGCCTGCTGCTGAACTTGGTGAAGGCAGCAGGGCATTAGTGAGGAAAGCTGGGAGGGGCACCCTGTAGGCACATAGTGCGATGCAATGAATGGCAGCAATTGTTACTTCTTTTGAAATGTTGATAATAACAATGAATTGGCTAATGAAGACTAGAGTCAGTCAACCTTACAGGAGTGAGGGAATTCATTTGAAATCTAGGTTTGTTTCAGAAACACCAGTGACATTCAGATGATTGACAGTATTTCCCTTGTTACAGGATTTTATTGGAAGTCGGAGAACTCAGCCAACCGAGTTCTCCAGGGTGCAGAGATGTGAACTCCATCCTGATGTCAGTGTCTATCAAGGACTGACTTCAGATCATCCAAAAGAGCCCCCTGACTTGCAATTAAAAGAACTGAAGGAAACAGGTATGGCCTTAACCCACAGGTTAAGCATTATTTGACATGAATGTGCTCTAAGAGTCACAAGCTGCAACTAATCACCTCCTCTGAACTGTACATGACACTTAAACTGGGAAAAGAGGATGCCTTAGGGGAAAACCAAGATCACTAAAATTATTAAGTTAAACTTTTGGGGCTCTATATACACGTTGGTTGGATCCAGAAGTAAGCAGTAACAACCAGTTTATTGCTAGCATGATTACCCTTAGGAATTTATCTTATTTGTTCACAAAAATGATGATTTTCAAAACTTAAAAACGATTTCTAAGTCTGGGGAGAAGAAATCCCAGGGCAAAATACCTCTAAAACCGAAATCAGTCAAAGGGAGGAATAAGGTTTAAAATCCATTTATTGCTTACAAACTGCAGTCTGGACGGAGCCTTCTCTCTCTCCTACTCTGGCAGAAGCAAACAAGGACCTCCCCCTAACCTCTGAGGTTCAGATAAGCCCTTGGTTGCCCAGGTAATTACCCTTTGATATGGAGATGAACTTCTCTCCACCCCTGAGGATAGGCAAATGCAGTAAAGCCAGGTGAGATACTCTGGAAATATTACAATTTTACTCACACTGTTATGTGCTCATTATAGGAAATTTAACAAAATACAAAGAAGAAAATTACCATTTTAATTCTGCCACTCAGAAATAATTTGTTAACATTTTGGTGTTTCCTTCCAGCATTTTCCTATATAGCCTTACAGCTTTTTAATACATTTATAGCAACCTTAGGATTCAGAGCTGGAAAGGATGTTGCAATCATCTGGCTTAATATTCTCATACTCTGGATGAGAAAACTAAGGTTCAGAGAGATTGTGGCTTGCTCAGGATTCCAGAGCTTGCTTCAGAGTGAGGAGCCAGGCCAAGTGAACATTTTCTCTGATTCTCTTTGGACAGGGCTGGAGGCCTCCAGAATAAGCTCTCTCTACTTTGGCCTCTCCTTCCCATTCTCCTCACGCTGTATGTCATCAGCCAGGAGTGATGGGTGGTTAGTCCTGGTGGTGTTTTTTGAGGTAGTATTCTTCCCATGACACAGTGGCTTCTTAGGTAGTGTCTCTTACTTTCGTCAGGTACTCACCAAGAATATAACTTTAACTGACATGAATATTTGAACTCGTATTTGTGTAAAGAGAGCTATGAATTTAGTACTTAGATTCAGGGGCCTGTAATTCGCATGTCTTGACAGGGGAGGTCTCTGTGTGCACCAGGTGAAACGTCAACCTGGACGAGGGAGGGTTCTTGACTCTGAATGAGTAATTCTCGAGCAAGTTGGAAGAGTGTAGGTAAGGAAGGAATTCATTAAAGCGAAAGGAGAAATGAATGGCAGTGGCTTGCAGGCAGCTGAGAGCAGGAAAATGCAGAGGGAGGTAGAGGAAGCTCACTGTATAGGGTCACCCAGGCTACGGGAACTTGCAGGGCCAGATCAGAACTCTCAGCAGCCCCTCCCTACTTATCAGGGGTAAATTGGAGACTTGGAAACAGAATGAAATAGCAAAAAGATAAAACACAATAAATCAGGCAGTGAGAAAGCTTTATTTAAAGGTACACACTTACAGAAAAAGTGAGGCTCTCCTCAGAGAGGAAGCACACTGAAAGGCTGGGGGTTCTGTCTTTTAAAGATTTTTCAGGAATGTGCCAAAGGGCTAGGGGGTATAGACTTGTAAAGTGGTCTCAAATGCTTATCTCCAGCGGGAGACATTATCTTCTATTGTCAGTCCTCTAGGTAATTCTGCAAAATTAACCTAATACAAGAAATGGGTCAGTTCCTCTCTAGGATAGCAGCTTCCTCTGGGAACATACAATCAAGACTGCCAGGCCTGCCCCCAAAGTGGGTTGAGTTATTGTCTGTTTATCCAAGAATATGTTAGGAATCTTACCTCCTCACTTCCTGGTTTTTAAAATGGAATCTTAGCCTTAAGATGGACTCCTTCCTGTTCTTAACTATACTGTTTATATGTCAGCTTTTTGGAAAATTAATCCTGATGTTTGTCTCCTGTCCCTGCCCTGCACTAGTTTGATGGCTGCCAAATTTTCTATCTCAACTCACGTCAAAATGGGAACTTTGGCCCATGTTAGAAATACTCTTTCATCCTCTGGGTATATCCAGTAGTCTTCTACAACTAGGGAGGGAGTGGGAAAATAACAAGCTTTTTCCTACATTCTCATGCCCCCTTGAGCAATAAGCTGAGGCTGTGTAGCTACCTCATGTGATCACTTTAGTCAGGTGCATGTTGCTGTTCTTTTCAACAGGCAGTCAACCTCAGTCACCAAGGGGTCACTCTCCTCCCACTGAGAAAGCAACGCCAGATCCTCAGGTCCCAGATCCAAGTTTGACAGCCAAGGAGACTCAGAACCAAGATGCTGCTGCTTCTGCTTGCTCTGTGCCGGAAGAGGCCAGGAGCCCCAGCCCAGGCCTGGCGAGCCTCTGCAGCTTTGAAATCAATGAAATCTACTCAGGCTTCCTGGACATGGGAGATGACAAAGAGGAAGAGCCCCCGGGAGTGGGTTCATCTCTCAAAGGGACTAGACCAAACCAGGTAGATGGGTTGAAGTCCTTGGGAGAAGAGTTGGAAAAGATGGAGAGAGAGGCATTCTGTTTTTGCGATGAGGACGAGAGTTCTTCAGAGGCTGACACAGAGTTCTCTTTTGATGACTGGGACTGGCAGAATGGTTCTCTCGATTCACCCAGCCTCCCTGAGCCGGCCAGAGAGGCCAAGGGCAATATGAGCAACAGGTCCTTGACTGAAGAGTACATTAGTAAGTGTGTGCTGAATCTGAAGATTGCACAGACGTTAATGCACCAGAATACTGATTTGCTAAGGTCTATCCAACAGAAGCTAGATGAAGTTGAGATGATGCAGAAGGAGCGGGAGGAGCGCATGTCTTCATGGGCTTCCTCAAGAGAGTTTGCAGATGTCTTCGACTTGCCTTTAGCCTTGGGACCCCCAACAGCCAACTATGTTCCTCCTGTCACACAGCTGCAGGGGGAACAGCAGCTGCACTCTGCTGGCAACAGCCTGACCCTAGCAGGGTCTCCAAGAATAGTGAGACACTTTCGAGGGGGACATTTTGGCAAAAGGTGCAGGAAAAGAAGTGGCTGTGGCTGGAAAGCTCTCACCCAAGTCTCTGAAGAAAGCACTGGGGATCAGTCAGAGAAGAGCCATCAGGTACAGATAAGAAAGGGGAGGCAGGGCAGCCTGAGCAGGATCTGGAGCCATGTTCAACATTGCCCCTAACTCATGTGCAAGGACTGACATAAATACAGCTAACTCATAGCAAGGTCCTCTTGGCTTTGGGAAACAAGGCCTCTTAGGATGGAATTCCAAGGTAGATACTCTTCAGCTTCCCTCCCAAACCCAGCACACAGCAGATGTCCTTCCTTGTAAATTCTCTGCATCAGGTTGAACCATATGAAATTTCTGTGTTATAAGTCAAAATAATCAAGTATTGCCAGTTTTACATGGTTCAACTTAGTAAATGTGGTATCTTGGGCAGGTATTAATCCCCATTCTAAATTGCTTATTCATTCATTCACTCATTCATTAATTCAGCAAACATTTATAGAGCCAGAAGCCATATATTAGACCCTAGGATATGATGGTAAATGAGCCACAAGCTCTGTCTGTGAGTAGTACAACTACCAGTGGGGGACAGAGGGACCTGATTATCAAAGAAAATGCTTAAGAGGAGGTGAGGAGACACCATGGGAGCTGGCCTGGGAGGTTTAGCCTGAGGCTTAGTGAGGTTGCAGAGTGACTTCTATGTGAGTTCCTTGAGGACGGGGCCTAGGTCTTACTCATCCTGGGCCCTAACATCTAGCAAGGTGCCTGGTGCATACAAGGTACTTGATAAGTTGTCATTGAGAGTATGAGTTAGTGAATGAATTTGAACAAGTTTATACATAGAGAGCACACTGCCTCTTGAATCACAGAATTTTCGAGCTGGATCGACCCCGTTTTGCAGTGTGAAGCTCAAGCTCAGTAGCTTAAACTTTGCAAGGTCTATAAGGTAGGTTCTTCCCAAGGTAGATGGTAGATGGGGGTACGGTGGGAGTGGCCAGCCTCACTGGAAGGAGGGTTTTATTGCTGAAATTATATTTAGAATTCCTGGTCTATGGTGATAAAAAGCAGGCAAGCTTTTAGTGGGTTTTATTATTGTTTTAAAATTCTCCACCTGTGGTGCCACCCCCACTATTGCCTACGGAGGGCAGACAGTACCCACCACCAGCACCCTTTATTATGCTACTGTCAAGACTAGCAGTTGGTTAAGGGTAGGTTTCCTGATTCCAAGACCAGTGTTCTTTCCCTGCACCCTGCTGCGTTTCAGTGAGGCTTCAGTCCTCAAAATATTTAGCAAAATGTCAGCATTTGTTTTCCTATAAAGAGAAGGCATAGAGATTTTACTTAGACTTTAATGTTTCCATTTCTTTTGAAAATTAGAGATTGCTAGAAAACTATTAGGAATAACTTTTCTTGCATATTATGTTTTGATTATTGCTGTGTAACAACAACATGAACTTAGTGGCTTAAAATAACAATGGTTTATTATTTATCATGATTCTGTGGGGTCAGGGATATGACAGGGCTTACCTGGGCAATTCTTCCACCCCGCATGGCATGGGCCACAGCACTCCCTCCACTGCATTCAGCTGCAGGCTGGGTGAGAAGGTCCCAGAAGGGTCCACTTAACCTGGTGCCTTGGGCTTCTCCAGGTGCCCTCTCTCTGCACTTGGCTTCTCATCATCCAGTGAATAGTTTCTACAGCAGGCGGCTGGCTTCCCAAGTGAAAGCTGTCCCTGAAAGCTTCCCTGCTGTCGCTGAAGCTGCTAAGCCTCCTGAAAACCAGTCCCAGCCCTGAGACAGTGTCCCTGCTGCTGCTCTCGGTTGGTCATTCAGGAGGCCAGCTCAGATGGCAGTTTGGATAAGGAGGAAGGAATTGGTGGCAGCCATCGTTGGAAATCTTCTGTTAGTACATGTGACTGTGCATAAAACAGTTACACCATATTTTATTTTTCTTTAAGAAGTCCACCCTGGTTTTCTAGATAAAAAGGGATAAGGTATTTTCACCTAAGAGAAATTTTCAGACAATTGAAACTCATTAACTTCTCAGTTTTTAAATTTCTAGTCATACTGATGAAACAAATGTATCATCATTCTAATACCTATTTTGAGTATATTCTAAATAGATTCTAACCTTTTCTTGGTGATCATGACATTTTTCTGAGTATCTGTTATCATGATGCTCCATGACTCAGTGCTGCCTTCAGCCTCTGCTGAGGAGTCTTCACCTCCACACAAAAGTCCCTGGAGCTCATACTTCAGGGAGCTTGTGATCATTTCCATGCATCCTCTCAGTTTTAGGTATCCTGCTGTCCCCGAGCCCCACATTTGTTACCTTTGATTTGCTGTAGATTAGGGAATGTAATTAAGTTTGTTAAATTGGGATAAGCATATCCAAAAGTCTCCCTTTTGGATAAAGGGCATAGGCTTTAATGTATTTTTCTTCTATTATTTCCAAAGTATTGTAGCCTTTATTTTATTGTGTTTTATTTTCATAGCATCCCTATTCGTGGATTCAGGCAGATATTTGTCCCTGCTTTATGGATGAGGAAACTGAAGCATAAGATGCTTGTAGATTAGTCTGAGTAGGGATTAGAGTAGAACACAGGGTCTAGGGCTCCTACCACAAAGCCTACTGCCTTAATATAGGGGGAAATTTTTGGATTTTTTATGTCTATTTTGGTTGCTCATTCTTCACTTGCGCCCTTTATGGACTGGGTTCCTAGAGGCCAGCATCTCTATGGAAGGCCTCCAGGTAAGACGTGAATTGCTAGATTTGAAGTATGGAAAGACCCTTGTTAGGTCTGATCATTTCTCCACATTTAACAAGAATGGCTTTAAAAACAATATGAAAGTGAGGAGAAGAGGAATGCCAATTCTTTCCTCAAAGCACTAAACATGTTGATTGCTTTTAAAGCTGTCACCTCTTTTTGGCCCTCAAAAACAGAGCATAGGTGGACACTTTCAGCCCACTGAGGGAGCCAAGGACACTTTGGAAAGAAGTAGGAACCAGAACACCAGCAGGTAGGTTAACATCTTATTGTTCTTTTGTCACCATGCTTTTAGACTCCCATGTGACCCCAAACCCATTTAATGATCTTTCTATGTCTAGTGACAAAGAGACTGAGTGATGAAAAATAGTAACACAGAAACAGCTCTTGGCAGTTTCTCCCCTTTAAGGGAGTGGAAAGAATAGTATAATGGAAACTGGTAGGAGACACCAGAGGTAAAGTGACTGGCAGGTTACTCAGACAGAACTCACCAGTTGTCAAAAGCAAAACATCTTGCCTTTCCAAAGCTGCCCATGTTGTTTTTGTCTCATAAAAGAAATGCCAGGTACTCCATTTGCCAGTGCTACAGAAACCAAACTATTTAGGAACCAGGATTCAAAATAAGTGTTGCTGACTCCAGAGCAGGGGTTGAACAGTACTAAAGTTACCCTTTAGCCTCTGATTTCCAGCTAGATAAAAGAAATGAACTGGCTTTAGCACATATCACTGAAAGGAGAGCATGTGTGTACACTCGGTTTAGAAGAACATAAATGAAACAAATTTTGGTTTGCATAGGGCCAGTTATTAAAGGGCCAGTAAACGTGTTTCAAGACAGAGTGGTGTATGGTGTATCAATTTTAGTTATTTTTTGTGTGGTTAAATGGCAGGATTAATCCACAGCTTTAAAGTCAGTTCTCTTGGAAAAAAGCAACTTTTTGTTTCTCCCCCAGTGGTGACTGAGACTAATGACAAATCTGATAGATATGTGGACCTTAAGGGAGAATCAAGGAAAACGCCCATTTTAGTTGAGTGTACAGCGGTTCTTGCTTAGCCGTGGTTTCACTTTCCACAGTTTCAGTTACCCATGGTCAACCATGTTCTAGATAAACTCTTAAGTGGAAAATTCCAGAAAGAGTTCATAACTCTTAAATTATGCACCGTTCTGAGTAGTGTGATGAAATCTTCCTCTCTTGATCATCCTGCCCAGGATAGACATGAATCATCCTGTAGTCTGCAATATCCATTCTGTATTCACTACTGGCCTGCCTGTTAGTCACCTAGTAGGTGACTTGGTTATCAGATTGTCTATTGAGGTGTCACACTGTTTCTATTGAAGTAACCTTTATTTTACTTAATAATGGCCCCAAAGCACAAGAGTAGTGACAAATGCTGACAATTCACATACGCCACAGAGAAGCTGTGAAATGCCTCTTTTATTTAAGTAAAAAGACGAAAATTCTTGACTTAAGGAAAGAAAAACAGTCAGGTTGTGTACTATGCATATTTTCACTGGGGGTCTTGGGATGTATCCCTTCCATGTAATGGGGGACTACTGTATTTTATAATAGGGGCTTACTAAGGGAATTACCAAAGAGCTACCTAACTGGCATCAGAGGGTTAGTGCTCACATCATTGACAGAAGCAGATGGGGTGGTGGGATAGCCATTAGATGATAAAACAAAAGCCATAGTAGTGGGCATCCCTGTCCAGCTCCACCTTCTTCCCCCCAAAAAATAAAAAACACACCAAAGGAACATTTAACATTTTGCTACCAATCTACCTGGTCTTTTTGTATGCTTTAAAAAAATGAAATTATTATGTATGTGTTGGCAATTTTTATATCCTGATTTTTCACTTTACATTAGAACATGAGCATTATTTCACATTATTAAATAACACCTGTGCACTTACTTTGAAATTGTTGGATTTCCCCCATAGTTGAATTTTAGGTGGATTCTTTTTCTGTTATGAATAAGACCACAGGGACTTGTGCCTTTTCTGCATTTTGGATTATATCCTCAATAGACTCCTAGAAGCAGAGTTACTAGATAAAAGGGTTTGAAATTCTTATTGATTCTTGATAGCTACTGCCGAATTGTTCTTTAAAGAAATAAACTGATCAGATCTGACCGTTCTGATTGAACAGACTTCTTCTTTCTGGTCCAATGGGGGAGTAGGGCACTCTGGATAATTAGGAACCTGTGTACATGCCACAAGCACATATTTTCAAAGTTAGTTTAATAAAGAGTAATATAAAATCATGGATATTTAAAGGAAAAAAGACACCCTTGTTTTGCAGATTAAAAAGCTTTGGCCCAGATAGATTGAAGTTTGCCAGAGTCAGACAGTTAGTTAATGACAGGTCAGGGTTTTAGAGCTCTGTGAAACTAGGCTGAAGATCCCTGAATGTTTTTCAGACTCCTAGGTGCCTTCGAACCATCTTTACAAATGTTAGTTATTGTGCTATCACTGATAGGCAGGTGTGTCTGTTGCCAGAGGATTCTGATCAAAGGGCAGGATCAGTTCTGAACCATCACTTGCATTCTGAGGCATTTTTGGAGGGTTGGCTGGGATTTCTGCAACAGCTCAGGGACTAGGAATCTGTCTGGGGAAATTTTATTTCAGTCAGTTTCTTCTACCTCTGAAAGTTTCCCAAGAGTACTTTTAAAATCATGAAATCTGAACTTGGAAACTGAAAAAAACAAAAAACAAAAAAACCCAGATCGTCTAATCCAGTTATTTTCATTTCTTAGCCAGGGAAGGCCTGGAGAGTGCAGCATCCAAGCCCAAGTTACACAGCTAAATAGTGGCCTCTTCACTGTGTCCGGTCCCCCTCAGGGACCTCTAGTGTCACTCAGCCCTGGCCAGGGCCCTACTAGGTAAGGAGTCTTGTGGTCTGAACAGTGGGGAGTCTGGCAGGTGGGCAGCAGTGGGCAGGGGTCAGTGCGACCTCAGAAATGGCTCAGAGAGGAGGTGGGGCATCCTCTGGGAGGGCTGGTGAGTTCTGGGTTGTGTCAGGAACTTGACCAAATTGATGTGTTTGTGTCCACCCTGCCCCCCAACTCCCTAAAAAAACCTATACAATTTAGGACCAGTGTGGAATCTGTATCTTCTGAAAACTGTAATACAAAGTCAAGAAATAATGAAGATGATGGAGAGGTACACTTAAAATGGAAGAGTGAGTATAAAGCCATGACTTCTGTTGGTCAAAATGAAAGTTAAAGTGTATTGCTAAATACACCACCTGTAATTGCACTATTCTCCCACATTCTTTTCATCTGTTAGATCATTACATTTTAAAAGCAGGGCCTTTCTGATTACAAATGGCAGGATGGAAATGTTTTTTTCTTTTTACCTAGTCAGGAAAAATAAGCATTTATTAGGATGGGTCTTCTAATACTGTTGAAGTGAACACATTCCATGTTATTAGTCCAAAGAAAAGAGACCATCAGGCCCACTATGGTGTATACTGTTTACTGATTTTCTTGGGTGGGAGTGGAGAGGTGCTTTTTTCATTTCTGGACTTTATAGGAAATGTTTCTATTGTATATATTACTGTATATTATATACCAAGTGTAGCAAAACAATGTACAATGTATTTAATATATAACATTATTAAAGTAGGAGCATGCAGTGTCACTTTCCCATATCCTGAGGTCATTATCCTTCCGTATCAGTTTTTTCTTATAATCTTAAAAAGATAAAATGTGTTTTCTAATACTAATTTTAACTGACATGAGCAAAAGTATAGAACATTTGGAATGAAAACACATATATACACACTCCCAAAATAAGAGATCAGTGTAGTCTAGAAAGGCCAGACTCAAACGAATCCTTTCCACTAGTCTGTATAGTCTAGGGCTTCAGATGTCATTTCCTTGTAAAATCTTCACAGCAAAGTCTATCTACAAGTTTTCTGCTGCCTTCCACTCCAGAATTCATCAGTAAAGGCTGTAACTAACTGAAATTCCGCCCTTCCCTCTCTGTCATCAGTTCCCCTGTGTCCTCCCTTTCAGGCTAAACAGGGCAGACTGAACTAACAGTCTCCGTCAAGCTAAGGATGATGCGATTCTAAAAAGGCAGTTGGTGTGACAGTATGAGCTATAAAAAATTTACATAGCTCTTTAAGAATCGAAACCTTTTGTTTCCAGTGTTCATGGTGCTGTTTTTAGATGCTGCTTTCTCTTCTGTCCAGCGGAGGTGAAAGAAATGGCAGAGAAAGCAGCCACCGGGCAACTGGCAGTACCTCCTTGGCATCCTCGCAGTAGTGTGACCTTAGAGGCTGAGGCTGATTCCCTGCTGCCCATTAGGGACCCTGAGAATGTGGATTGGCAGCGAGCTGTAGAGTATCCCAGGAAAAATGATGAGCCGGAAGGAGATGGCAAGTGTTACAAAATGGGCAACAGTGACTGTGACGGTGACCAGCATGGCAGACAGCCTGGGCCTCAAAGTTTCACTGGTAAGTTCTCTTGGAAGAATCAGGGTAGGTGAGCTCTATCAAGTTAAACAGAACTCAATAAAAAGTAAACCTGGAATGTTTCCTTTGCTCGGTCTTCTCTCCTCTCCCATCTGTCTGGTAATATTGAATGCCAGGGCAAAACAGCTTATCATGGGTAAGGAAATCCAGAGATTCATGAGTTTTTCTGTTACAGGAGTAGACCCATATGCTCAAAGGAAGTGAAATAATCTCCATGCATTGACCCTGGTCCTGAGTCTAACCTGGCAAGGAATGGAACTTCCCTTCCTTGATGGTAGTGGTGAATGGCCACTCCTTTTTTGCCCATTTCTTTGTGAAATTTTAAGCTGAAAAAACTCCACTGGCTCCCAGAAGAACCTGGAGATGAGTGACATTGACTGTCATCACTTTATAGATTTGCAAATTAAAATGGAAGGCTGTGTATTTTCACCTGGTAATTTGCTTGCAGTCAGGACATGGGATATTATTTCACAGTTGTTTGCAAGTCAAAGAAATGTACATCTAAAATTATCATTTAGGTAGAAAAGCTGTTGGCTTGGATTTCTTTGGTTATGATCTGTTCCTCATCAAGCATTATTCTTGAAGAGGTGGGCAAAAGGAAAGATGACCTAGGGCTGCGTTTTGAGCCACCCTTGGCAAAATACACATGAATCTCTTCTCTTAAAGCCCTGCCTTTGTCTCTTCTGTGCTGACCAAATATCACTGAATGACTGTGCCCCTGGTTGTGTTACAATCATTAGGTATCAGGCACCCATCCCCCAGAAAAAAGGAGCAGCCAGAGCATAGTGAAGTGTTTCAAGCAAGTTCTGATGCATCTGTGGCCACTGAGAAATCTTCCAGTGTAAGTAATATGGCCTGGGAAGCCAGGTTGAGCCCAAGGACCTGGTAAAGTAGCACAGAGGTGATGTTACATACTGAGGTACTGAAATTGTATCTATAATAGGTCTTTTTTGTTGGCGTATGTGCCCTCATGTCTCTGACATGAGTGAAGAAGTCTTTCCTCCCTGCGTGATACTTTCTAAGTCAGTTCAGTTCAAAGTGTTCCTTCTCTTGGATCTTGAGGGGAGCACCGATGTGTCAGATTCAGCCCTGGCACTCGATGAGCTTCCCGTCTGGTTGGGGACACAAGACCAGCTCTGGAAGCACAGTGTGAAGTCAGATAGCAAGCTTGTAGCACAGCAGGTGACTGAGGTCAGATTGTATTAGGAAAAATAAGGCCAGGGTTGTGGTGAGAGTGTGTTGGTCTGGAATGTCCTGTAGGACCCAGATTCAGTGGAAGGAATGTGTTCAGCCTTGCTGCATGCAGTTGGGCCACAGTCCAGCCAGACAAAAGCAGCAAAATTTTTTATCATCGCTGACATGAGGCCACAATCAATATAAACAGCAATTGAAAGTGAAACAAATAAAAATACAATTGTGATAACATTTGAGGTCTTTTGAAAAACGTACTGTTATATTTAATTACAGCACACAAACTACCCACAAGGACAATTTATTCTTTCTTTCTCACAAGGGCTGGACAGATGTATGTTTAAACAAATTGACTTGGCTGGAGAAGGTCTATCAGGGAAGTGGGGGAGGTATGGGAGGCCAGGCTTGTCTGAGAAGTTTCCACCTGCTATGAGTGGTAAGGGAGGACAGCTGCTAAGTGCACAGTAAGAGGAAGTGTGTGGCAAAAACCATGTCCAAGGAAATAAACCACAAAACCTCTACAAAGGGATGACTGGAGATGAGGCAAGGAGCCAGTCATCTAGCCATATGGTGATCCGAGCCTGAGCATAGAGAAATAAGCAGAAAAGGAAGTGGAGATGCTGAAGAAATAACTTGCTTTTTAAATTTCTAATTTTATTCTTATTACTGAGATTGCATTGCAGTTTTAAAAATCTTGCTCCTTCACTTGCCTTTTAACTAATTCCTGAAGAAAAACTGGTTCTGAGCAGCCTCAGCCTCTTCATCTGGAGGACAGTGCCAACACGGGCTGCATCTGTGCCCTTAAGAATCGGTGCTTAAATTCAGTCACCAGCTTGAGTTGTCCAGGGCCTTTCTTCTTTTGGAAAATTTTAGAGCAGAAGCATCGCCTAAACCCTCCTTCCCTCCATTGTACAGATGAGGACACTGACTCAGGAATTCATTTGCCACACTTGCTCCAGGAGGTTCACAGCTCACTGTGGGGAAGGAGGGCAGAGGCAGGTGCACAAGCAAGCAGGGAGGGCTGGCTCAGAGGGTGTCACCATGATTGCTGGTAATTTTAGATAACCCCATGATTAACACTACATACAACTATAAAGGGATTTGTTTATAATGAACACCAACTTAAAAGTGATTTCCTACATTACTAATAGGATCAGTTCATGCAGTCAACTTGTTCACCGGAGTCTTCTGAGGATGTAACAGAAGGTGAATTTTTAACTCCAGACCGTGAATATTTTTACTCCTCAACTGCTCAAGAAAACATAGCTCTAGAGGTAAAAATCACAGTTCAGGCATTCTGCATTGCTTTACTCTTTTAAAATTATCAAGAAAAAGCTTACACATTAAAGTATATGATGTTGACTTATCAGTGTTTTCATGTGTTTTGAGAAAATACCTGAAAAATAAGATTTTTGAGAATGGCAGGTCATATGCAATTTCTCCCAAAATTGTGTTTCTTGTATTTTGACTTCTTTTCAAAACTTTCCTTTATGTTAACTAAATTCACTTACCCTTCTGTGGGGAAGAAAAGTCCTGCTGTCATTCCTTGTGAAGAACTGGTGATCTGTAGATGCAGGGAATTAGCCCTGGCCTGCCAAGTTTTATGGTGGGAGAACCAGGAGTAGAGGCAACAGTTCAGTGGTGAACATGAGGCTGTCCAGTACACTGGGAATCTGCCTAGCTTTTGTAAGAACCTATTTGTACATAGCATTTTCATTTATAAAATGAAACTCATAGAATTCTCTTATTTATATATGTAACTTCTACCTCACCTCCCCACTAACATGCCACCTTTTTTTGGGGTCTTTTACCAACATGGAAGGTGGGATAGAAAAAAAGGGGGAATAGTACATGTCGGTTACAACATCTGACTGACAAGAAGAGTTCAGTGATGCATCAAAAAGTGTCATTTACACTTGTCTGAGCTTCTGAAAACTCAGAGCAATTTTCCATTATTAATCGTTTAAACATTCTTTTGGGTAAAATTGTAACATTTCCAGAATATCTTGCCTGGCTTCGGTACATCTGCATATCAATAGGCGTTCAGAGGTGGGAAGAAGTATGGCTTTAGTGCATTTGCCTCATTCCTCAGGGGTGGAGAGAGGTTCATCTCCATATCAGTGGGTTTACCTGGTCAAAGAGGTTTTATCTGTACCTGAGAGGAGAGAGGAGGGCCTGTTTTGCTTTTGCTGGAGCAGGAAAGAGAAACGGCCCCAGACTGCAGTTTGTAAGCAATAAACGGATTTTAAACTTCATTTCTCCCTTTGACTGATTTCGGTTTTTAGAGGTATTTTGCCCTGGGATTTCCCCTCCCCGGACTTAAAATTCTTGATTTTACTATGAGCAAGCAGACTAGGACATTTAGAAAATCTTTAATTAAAAGCTATAAAGTATATATACATATATATGTACATACATATATTTAAAAAGTATCACAGAGAAAAGCACACAGCTCTTAATTGTACAGCTCATGAACTTTTAGAAGGTGAAGACAATTCATGTAACCAGCACCCAGATCAAGAAACATAGTGTTACTGGTTCCCCAAAAGTCCCCCTTGGGCCACCTCCCAATCACTGCCTCCCCCTCAAAGGAGCCAGTGTTCTGACTTCTTTACCCCCATAGAGCAGCTTTATAGTCTGGGCCATTTTTCCAGCCGCCTTTGGTTCTCCTGATAAAGGTCCCAGGAATCAGACATCTTAGTTGGAAGGTTGGGGCGTGGAGGGGATAATGATACGAGGAAGGGAATAGTCAGTAATTCCTCCTCACAGTGGTGGGGTGGAAGAGGGCTTGGTTTGAGAAGGAACATAGAGCACTTAATGTCAGCAAGGCAGATTTGTGCTTTTTCTATAAAAAATGCAGGAACTTCATGAAGATTTTCAAGGTTTAAAAACATCAAGAAATTCTCTCTTGACCTTTCAATGGATATCTTCTTTCAATTAACTCCTTTCTTCGATCTTTATTTTGTAGAGGTCAAGTCCCATAGAAGAGGACTTTGAAGGAATACAAGATGCATTTCCCCAACCTCAAGGCTCGGGTAATAAGCCCTTAGGGCAGATTCCATTGAGAATCACTTGTCTTTACTCTGTCAGATCACAGATGTTTAGAGCTGGCAGGTCCTTAGAGATAACCTCCTCCAGACCTTTCATTTTACAGACAAGGAAACCTAAGCTCTGTGATGTCCCCTCAGGAGACTGCATCCCCTACCCCTCAGCAGCCTCATGACATCTACACATCATGATACTTATTCCTCCCCTTGCGTTCTTATACATTATAGCCATTGCTTCTTTTTTTTCCTCTAGTTTCTCACTAGATTTCGGGCTCCTTCATGATGTAGAGCAGGTTATCTTTGCTGGGTGACCTGAGGAATTTGTCCGAACCACACACAGTTATTTGCCCAAGCCACTAGTTATTGTGACAACAAAAACTGCAATTAGATTCCCATGTCCTTTTCCATCCCAAAAGGTGAAGTTTCACTATTGTTTTCCTATGTTTGCTTAGCATCTTAGCAAAGAGTTAATAACCAATAATGCAGAGCAACATAGATTCCTTCCCCTGGGAGGCCTTGGGTTCTGTATAACTTAGCAACTGCTTTCTGTTATATGGGAAGTTAACCTTGGATAAGCAGCCAGTGTGGCACAAGATAAGATGTAAGTGGTTCTGATGCAGACATTTAAAACATTGTGCAGTTTTGCTCTTTAAGGGTATGCAGCAGTCTACTTTAAAACCAGAGGTGTCCACCTACCAACCCATGTAGCTGTCCACAGTCATATCTCAGCGTTCTGAATCACAGCAGGGCAGGCTTCAGTTCTGAACTTACTCCCTTTGTCCTGCTGCAGACTTCAACTTACATCTCTAACCTGATTCAGGCCCCTGTCACAGTCAGGAGCATTTTAAGAAGCTGTAAGCTTTTAGATGAAGCTAAATTCTCAGGAAAGTATATATTAAAAGTCCCCAGACCTGGGTCTTGGGCCACCTACTTCTTTCTGTGGAGCCTCTGCCCATGACCACTTTCTCTGTGAGCTTGGCTTGCACATAGCCATTTCACTTCTGTTTGGAAGAGGGTTGAGTGGGACAAAGAAGTTATGGGGCAGGCGGGTCAGAAAACCAGGACTAGTTTGACACAAACATGTGGAGTACGTGAAGAAGTCTCTGACTTGGTTTCTTTCTTTTAGCCCTTCTCTTCCCCCTTTTCCACTAGGGCTCTGGTATCTTCCCCATCCACACCAGATGGTGCAACAGGGCCAAAAATTGGGCATATGATGGGTTCCAAGCCCAGCTCTGCCGCTGATATTCTTCTGCACAACCTTGGGCAAGTCACTTTACCCCAGGGTTCCACTCTCCCCTCGTATAAAGCAAAGGAGAGGATCATACTCTAAAATCCCTAAGTTCTCCCCCAGCTCTCAATTGTGCTTCCTAGGAATTTGTTTGTGCTTTCTAGGTATTTAAAAGAGGGTCATGGGAAGAAGAACCCCCGTTTCTCCACTGGTGGTATTTCAGAGCTTCTTGATACCTGCTAACCATGGCACTGTTCCGGTGGGCCTCCCACTTGCCCACCAGACTACCTACTCCAAAGGAGTGTTAGGGGGATCATGACAGGGCAGGCTCCTCTGTCTGTCTCCTTCTCTGTAAACCTGAGCAGTATATTGATGAGAGGGAAAATGGATACTGGCCCTATGTGCCAAGGCCTGCAAAGTATCTTCAGACTCTTGATGCCAAAGAGAAAGGAAGACAGTTGAATTAGCTACTTAGAACTCAGAACACCACCCCAACTCTTTAAGTGGTGTTTGAGGCCAATAGGCACAGTTAGCACTGTGGGAATGCCCAGCTAATGGTCTTTTCTGTTTGGAATAGTGAACAGTTATTGGTTTCAACGCCCCCTGCTGTCTGTTGACAACAACCAGGTCAGTTTGCCTTCCTGAAAATACAAAACATTTGTCTTCAGAAATAACTGTGCAATTATAATTGAAAGGCCAGTAAATGACTTGATTGTATTTAGTGTCAGAATATACTCTCCCCTCTGAGCAAGGAAAATAAACTTTCATGGGCAAAAACCTCTTCTCCTACAGCATTCAGTTCAAACCCATTTAGGAAGCACTTTGTTTATCCAAATTATTTCTCATCCTGGACCAGACCAAGGAAAATTCTCGGGAATGAAAATAATAATTTGGGTTGGCAAACATTCACTAAAAATGCATTTCTTTATATTTTCAGGTGAGGAAAAATTCCAAATGAGAAAAAGTCTTGGAAAGAATGCTGAGATTTTGACTGGGTCTCAATTCCAACCTATACAAATGTATGTGCTATTATTTTATTCACAGTTTGAGACTCAGAGAAGTAATGTTAAATGGTGATAATGCCTTGTCTTCGTATATTGTTGTCTTCAAATCTGTTAGCCACCATGTTATAAAAATTAGCTTTGGGCAGCTCAGTTTGTTAGGACTTGTTCAGCAGAATTGTGAGGGTCTGTATGCAGAGTAATCTGTATTCAGATCCTGACTCTGTCTTTCTATCTGTGGGGTCAAGTTTCTCAAGCCCTCTCTTCTATTTCCCCACTTACAGAACAGAAATAAGAATCCTTACTGAGAACGTTGATGTAGGGATTAAAAATAATAAAATAATGCCTGGGCATTTATTTGTCTCAGACAATGAAGACTTATGGTCATACAAAAATACAGACTTGAACATTTTTAACAAATTTATTTTTAATAGTCAAAAACTGGAAATGCAGATGTTGTTTAACAAGTGCATGATTTAACATCCATACCATGGAATATGCCTCTGCAGTGAAAAAGAATGAACTGTTGGTACATGCAACCATCTAGATAAAACTCTAAAGAATATGCTGAGTGGAAAAAGCAATCCAGAAAGTTACTTACTGTATGATTCTGCTTGTATAACCTTCTTGAAATGATAAAATCATAGAAATAAAGGAAAAATGAATGGTTCCCAGGGACTAAGGAAGAGGTTGGGAGCGGGAGGGAAGTAGACATGGCTATAGAAGGGCAACATGAGGGATCCTTGTGGTGCTGGAAATGTTTTGAATCTTGACTCTGTCAATGTGGATATCTTGATTGTGATACTGTTCTAAGATTTACAAGATGCTACCTCTGAGGGAAACTGGGTAGAGTGTAGTTCTTAAGACTGAATGTAAATATACAATTATCTCAAAATAAAAAGTTCAAAGAAACCAATAAGATGTAAAGTGCCTGGTACAATAATATTCAATTTATTTTCCCCCTAGGCCTCAGTTCCTTATCTATAATAATTATAGTTAGCATTTCTGTAGCAGCTATTATATGCCAGGTATTCTGTTTCATGAAATTTAATTCATATAACAACCCACTGAGGTACATAGTGTTATCTCCATTTTGCCAGTAAGGGAAGCAAAGTTTCGAGTTTTTTTCCCTGAGATTGCACAGTTTGTAAGTAGCTTTATCAGTTAGGATAGGCTAGATTATGCTACATAACAAACAATCCCCAGATTTTGGCGGCTTAAAACAAGAAAAAGTTTACTTTTTGCGCATGCTGCATGTCCATCATGGGTTGGCCAGGAGTGTTCTGTGCTGTAATACCTTCTGTCAGAGGTCAAGGCTGAGGTAGACTTCATCTTTGTGCTTTCTTGATTGCTGGGGCAGTACAACGGGAACAAGGTGAATTGCACACTGGCCTTTATATACTGTCTGCCTAAAATGACCCACCTTACCTTCACTGACATTTCACTGGTTAACACAAGTCCTCTGTCCATTTATGTGCCTTAGAAGGGCAAAAAAGCACTGTCCTACTATATGCTCGGAAGGAGAAACAAATATTTTAGTGAACAGAATTAATAAAGTTACAACTCAATAAAAAAATCCATGCTCTTTATAGCAGTGATCTCACAGGACTGTGGCAAAATTAAAAAATGCGAAAACATAGGAAAGGGTTCAGTATGGGATCTGGCTTGTAGTTTGTGTTCAACAAGTATTGAAATTGAATCCTAAACAATTGGTTAAAGTAAAAACAGGTTAAGTTTGTCTTCAGCATTCCTCTCTGGCCATTTTTTGGCACAGTCCTCTCTTGGGGACTCCTGATGTTTCATGCCAGGAAGCTGTTGCTAAGGCCCGTGTCTGTACCCCTTGCTCCAGTCTCCAACCACAGCAAAGTTCCTGTGCTCTAGTGATTTTCACAGCAAAGTTCCTGTGCTCTAGTGATTTTTCGCAGGAACTTTTCTCACTGTCATAGATCATCACTGCCTGATTTCAGATGGGCTGGTCCTTAGAGAATACTTATTCGATCTCTGGAGAGGAAATGAAGGCATAGACGTGCCTGAGAACCTACGGCTGGCTAGTCAGTAGCAGCCAGGACCAGTACCCACACTTTCTGCTTCTGAGCTTAGTGCTCTTCCCACTGGTTCTCACCCTGGGCTGATAAAACAGGTCTCTTTTACCTAGTTAGTGTCCTCTGCTGACAGATCCATGGATTTTTCTCACTTTTTCTTACAGTACCGGTGGTGACCAAGAGGAGACGTTAAAGGAGCCACAAGAGGAAGTGGAAGAGAAAGACATGTATGGCTGCCAGAGGGTTGCCTAAAGAGGCTGTGAAGTCTTAGTTTTAGGGCAATAGTATTTCCTTGTTTGTCTGAGTTGACATTCTTCCCATTTTTATGTATACATTCAATGTGAGCATGTTTCTTCTTTTACCAAAAAGCTGTAAAATGATGAGATCTAAATTAACAGCATCTTACAGTCAAAAAAATACAGTCATAACAGTAATACAAAAAATCTAAGTTTTTACTTGAGGTAAACTAAATCTGTTCTCCACATGAATATACTTTGATCTGTGAAAATAAGTTTATTTTAGATGCTAAGATAATGTTTCGTTAGTGTCTCATTATTCTTTGATATTCTCCTTACTCTAAGATATTCTAAGATATTCTCTAACTCTGGCCTGTTGCCAATAAAGATTTTTGTTAAGAGCATCCTTAAAATATACCTCTTAGGAGTACACTGATTTTTCTAAACATCTTCTCTTAATTACTGTGTGCTTTTAATTTTTTAGATCACTGACAGACATTCAAGACCTGTCTAGTATCTCCTATGAACAAGATAGTTCTTTTAAGGAAGTCTCATGCAAAACACCGAAAATGCGCCACGCACCCACTAGTGTCAGCACTCCGCTCAGCCCAGGTAGCCACCTGTGGGAGAAGCATTTGGGGAGAGGAACTAAGAGCCTCTGCCCTATTGACTCTGAGAAGCCAGGCCACAGGAGGAGACCTGGGGGGTGTTTTCTCACAGTGCAGAGGTGTTTCTTTAGGGCCAGAGCTGAAGGGGATAATTCCATGGGAGAACAGTATGGGTGATGGTGGTTAGTAAGCAGCTATAAAGAGGTCTTTTACTTCAGCAGTAGAGATGCACAAATGCAAAGTCTACTTTGTACTCTAAGCACTATTGAATTTAGTGCAAACATATTGGATTCTCTAGAGTTCGTAAGTTAAAACAGTACCTTGTGCTTAAATATATGTAGTTCTAAGGCCTGCAACTGCAGACAGCACCAAATATCCTCTCTCTAGAGTCCTTATTTCCAGTATATTTGTAGTTCAAATAATGGCCAAGTTTAGAGACTGTCATTTTTTTTAACACCTTGAGCTGCCTATCAGATCAGTGATTCCATTAGTTATTAACAATTTGGAGAATCCTGGTATAGGTATAAAGTTTTGTGTTTTTGTTTTTAAATAAAGGGTTCAGACACTAACTGTCCTCTTTTCTACAACAGGGTCATGTTCTTCCGTTGCCAGTCGGTATAAAGACTGCCTTGAAAGTATCACATTTCAGGTTAAAACAGGATCTACCTCATGCTGGAACAGTCAGGAATCTGTTCAAACATTGTCTGATAAATTTACAACTGTCCGAGAGAAAGCAGAGAACCTAGATTCCCTTCTTACTTCCTCTGAAACTCTTCCTTCAGGATTGATTGATCTTGTAAGTAAACCAGTTCTGTGTTACATACTCATGGAGTCAACCCAAAGCTCGGTGGTCCAAAATGCCAATATTTCTCCAAAATCATTTCACAAGGAAAGCAAGAAATAAGCTGGCTCCTTTCTGAGTCTGCATGGTAGGGTGCATCCTGGGCTTCTCTGCCCTTTTTATCCCAGAGATAATGTTTGGTAATTTCTCTAAAGAGCCAACCTCTGCCGTAGCTTATGATGCTACCTCACCTGCACTGTTCTGTCTAACCATATTCTGCCTACTTGAGGAGGCTTGAGTTCTTCTTCCTTGAAATCTCCAGTTAGTTCCCTGAGAGTTTTGATTGATCTCCACCTTCTCTGAACTCCTGAACTAGTAGTCTGCAGTAAAAAACACTTAATTGTATATTACCTTCTCCTCTGCTTCCCCTCCCCCTGCTGTTCTTTCTTCTCTCTCCCTCCCTCATATTTCATATGTGTAGTGTCTTCAAGAAAACTACAAGTTCCTTACTTGGTACCACTCATTAAAATCCTATTGACTGGCCATTCTAGAGGCAGAATGACTACTTACTTTGGCCCTTAATAAAAAATTGGCCTCCTCTTAACTGACTTTGGGCATGTGACTCACAAAAGGTTTCACTCTAAAGTACAGACAAAGAATTTTATACTTGCATTCAACAAATCATTAGTTGGGCAGATTCTAAGTGCCAGGCACCATGCCAGGCCCTCTTCTAGGCATCCAAATGTGGATAAGAGAGACACTGCCATGACTAAGCTCACCTCCTAGTGAGAAAGACTGGTGTGATGTAACACAGAGGTAAGACTGGATATTGTGGAGGCAAAGAGGGGTGAGAAGGCTTTCCAGAGGAGGGGACATTTGAATGAGTTTGATTCCATCAACCAAAATGGCTTCTTCCAGCAATGATACACAAGCTTAATCTTGAAAATGTTTGAGCTCATTTCAATCATGGGCCTCTTTTTTTAGCCCAGTACACATGTCAATTACCATGTTCATGTCTTACCTATAGAAAAGATTGTCTACATTTACTGGGGCTCATTCCTCCAGCGCTGCTCAGGCACCAGACTCACCGACCCCTGCCACCCAGAGGAGAAGCCCTCCACAAGGTACCCTGTGTTCGCCATCAGACTTCAAGTCCTTAACAGTGAGCCAGCTTAAGGGAGCCTTAGTCTCATCTTTGATGCTACATGAGAGTCGAACAAAAATGCTATATTTTTGTACTATAAAACATACTCATTATAGAAAACTAGGAGAATAAAGAAGAGCTTAAAAGAGGAAGCCGCCATTTAATTCTACCACAATTTTTTAACCTCTTGTGCTGTTTTGGTACATATCTTTTCATCTTTTAGAAATATACAAATACTCAGCATAGTTGAGATTATAGTGTATTTGGCTCAGACCTACCTTTTTTCTTTGTTGATATGTTTTGAGGATTTTCCCCTCATCAGTAAAAATTGCTCCTAAATATGTGTAACTGCTACGTAACTGTCCATTATACATATGTTGCTTAACCATGCCCTTAGGTTAATGATTTATATTGTTTTCCAATTTTTGCTCTTTATGCAAAAGTCTTTATTTGTACCTCTGATCCTTTCATTACAATGGATGTCTTAGAAGACGATTTCCAATTCAAACGTTATGAGAGTATTAACAGCCCTTGAGGCATCTGCCTTTGCTACATGAATTTAATGTCTTTTCTCTTTGTTCTTTGGTACAATTCTTAGAATCTCCCTCAGGGGGATAGGTATTTTGTAAATTATGCTGAGGGGTTTAGTTAATGTTATAATTGAGCACTTAGAGAATGGCCCAAAGTATCATTGCCCCTGTATCCCCTGCCTGATGATCTATAGAAAAAGTCCTCGCACTTTGTGTTTTGTTCATTTTGACTGGTCCAGAGCCTCTATGTCCCTCCAACAGCTCCATTCCAGATTGGGCTCCTGGCCTCTTGGTAAGAATTTGTACCTTACCTACCCCAGTCCTTGGAACAGAATTATCCCAGGGGAGGGGCACAGGTCAAGCAGTACTGGGAGAAGAGGTGATATGGGAAAAGATTTGGAGTAAAAGGGGGAGAAAAGCCATTGTCCTATTAGCAGGTCTCCACTAGGACTGTTAATGTAATGTAAGAGTTTCTTCCTGCTTTTGTTTGTTTCATCATTGAGAAATCCTAAGTCAAATCCATGTGGAGGCCTAGAAAATGCAGATTCAGGTCTAGGAAGCTCTTAAGTCATTTTTCATTAATGTTCTTTTTTGTTTTTTTTTTTGTTTTAATGGTATCATTGATATACAATCACATGAGCAACACTGTGTTTACTGGATTCCCCCTATTATCAAGTCCCCACCACATACCCCATTACAGTCACTGTCCATCAGCATAGTAACATGCTATAGAGTCACTACCTGTCTTCTGTGCTATACTGCCTTTCCCGTGCCCCACCACCACCACAATATGTGTGCTAATTGTAATGCCCCTTAATCCCCATATCCCTCCCTTCCACCCACCCTCCCCAGTCCCTTTCCCTTTGGTAACTGTTAGTCCATTCTTGGGTTCTGTGAGTCTGCTGCTGTTTTGTTCCTTCAGTTTTTGCTTTGTTGTTCCCTTTATCTTTTTTAAGAACTAGTAGAAGCCATCTCACAGTGTCACATCGATGAGCTACCACCACCATCACAGGAGCTACTTGATGAAGTTGGTAAGGGACGTTCAGTACAGAATGTACTCTGTGACCCTATTAGTTACCGCACAACATGGTTCTGTGTCTCAGGTGTGAGCACTAGTACAAAAGGCCCCTATAAAAGTCTGATTAAGTGTACAGAATTCAGGAAAGGGCAGTTTTCCAATAAACTGGGCCTCAGATTACTACTAAAGCCTGGCCAGGATCATTGGCCTGTGTCTGAGGTCATTTTGTTACTTAAAGGGTCTATGGGTAATGATTCTAAGAGGAAATAACATTCAAATGGCTTGTTATGATGAACTTCTTTTACTAAAGGATTCTCTTATCTCTTTATTGAACCAAACCAGCCATAGCCTGGAGGCCTGAAGTCTGGCGACTGAGGCCAAGATACCCTATACTTTCAGTTTATTAAAGGTATTGGCATTGTGGATGAGTCACTTTCCCAAGGGTAGAGAAGACAGTGGCACAACACTTGATGAGACCAGAATTTTCCATTTCAGGCAGAGACGCAGAGACTGAGTGATACCAGATCAGTTTTAGTTGTAGCTGGATGGGCTGGCCATGCCCAGCTGAGCTGATGCTGAGAGTGAGATGTGCATGGTTTTAGAGGTATTTGGGGCAGGTGGTTTCCTTCGCCAGGGAAGACCTGACTGCTGTCTTCTTGACAGCCTGGCTGACCAGCCCCTCACTCTCAGAGGATGTGTCTTACCGGACCTCTGACAGTCCAATTTTTGGTATAGGACCTTTAGAGAATTATTTGAGGTGCACCACATGGTTTTCAGGGTCTGCAAGGTTTTGTGTCTCATCAGGAAGAGGGAGGTAAGTGACTAAGACTACCTGGTCTGAGTCAGTGGGCAGCTACCGTCCAGACTATCACAACTGCAGCCCCTACGCACTGGCCTGATGAACTTGGTTGGAACCAATGAGAGCTGGTAGAACTTCCTTGGTTTTTTTTCTTTTTCTGTAGTCATCCCTTCTTGCCTCACCACACCCCTCCCCCAGTGCCACAGGGTTATACAGGTCACAGGGCTGTTGGCTCAGGCTCTTTCCTTCTCTGGAGCTCCCTAAGGCATCCTTGCACATTCCTCCTCTCCAGTTGCTCTTCTTGATACAATAGCAGAACTGCTGCTTGTGAGAGCAGAGGCTGCCCGCACATGGCCTGCTCGGGAGATTCTCAGTGGCATCTGTTGCTTGGTCACGGCTGAAGGCAGCACTTGTAGGCTCCTTTGCAGTTTGACCATTGGGATACTTTTCTTCTGGATCCTGCTTGTCTTCTCTCTTCAGTCACCACATGGCTTCCTCCTGGTAATAGCTTCTTCCCACACACTTTACCGAAAACCTCCCCCATTTTACATAAGGAATTTATCTGGGCCAGGTTTCTAGGTGAAGTCTGCACTTTGAGATGGGTCAGTAATTTCCCAGAAGGACAAAGGGCAGAGGGCACATGGGTAGTTTCTCCTCATAATGGGTGCTCCCACCCAATTATTGTATATCATCACTTGTTCCCTCTCGAGAGACCCTTGGGAAGTGACCTGGAGCCGACACCTGCACATTTGGAGGGCCCACATCCAAAGTTGTAGGGTAGTGTTCTGGCAAGGGCCTAAAGAGGAGGATCCTTTAGAAACTTAGGATATAGATTATCCTTTTTTATCCTTGGCTAAGAAATGTTTTTTTTTATTTCAAATTATATTAAATGATCTGATGGGGCCCCTTGATGCCCAGGAGCTGCCTGGTAGAGCCCGTTTCTGGATCAGCACAAAAGGGGAGACCTGTACATGCACACAACAGGGCCTTGCCAGCAAGCCCAGGGTTCCTTTCTGTGCTGCCTCCCTGCTGTCTCTGCTCCGGGAGCACTTGGAGGAGACCAAGCACCTAACAAATGCAACACAGTGTACAGAGCTGAGCAGACGCTTGTCGTGGTCTATGATCAGTTCTTTAGGAATTGGAAATTATGTAAACATTCTTTGCCTGCTGTCTTCCCATAAATTAGGAGAAAATATGAAATATAGGCCAGTAGAGATGGGGGAAATTTGGGATTGCTTTGATGTTGTTACAAACTTTGTGGGAGAGTATAAAATAGAGATGAAGAGTACAAATCTTAGAGCTAGCCTGCCTGGATTGAAATCCTAGTTCTCCCTTTTACTGTCTGTGTGATTCTAGGTAAGTTCCTTAACCTGTCTTACCTTCATTTCTTTATCTGTTGAACATGAATAACAATAACATGATCAATCTCTCAGGGCTGTTGTGAGGATTAATTGTGAAACATTAATCTTGAATTAGTAAATGTAAGTTAGAAACAGTATCTGCAGATGTTACCTATCATCATTTTTATTTTTAGTGTGTATGGGATTGAATACCCCAAAGCAGCGGTTCTCAAGCTCTATCAGGCCTCAAAAACAAGGAGGGCTTGTTTAAAACACAGAAATCCTGGACCCACCCCCAGAGTTTCTGATTCAGTTGGTCTGGGATGAGGCACATGAATACCAGGTTCTCAGATTATAACTGAGTATGCTGGGGCTGCTGGTCTGAGGACCACCCTTTGAGAACCACTGCCCTAGAGAATTGTATGACATGCGAAGAAGTAAGTTGCTTTCTGCTTTTGCATTGTGACAGAGCGCTTGAAGCAGCAGGAGGCCTCACCCTCAGTGTCAGGCGAGAATGCTGCAAGTCATCCTGGCACAACTGCAAATGGTAAGCCCACTACCCAGGTCTTTTTCATCAGGTTCTTGCTGCAGTGCTGTCCACGGCAGCACTGGTACATTTAGGGAGTGTGGACTTTGAGGTCAGGCACAACTCCACCTCAATTCTGACTCCACCACTTTTGTATGGCAACCTGTTTAATGCTCTGAGCCTCAGTCATCCTCATTTGTAAAATGGAGATGATAATTCCTAGTTCATGATGTACATAATAGCTCCATTCACAGTGCCTGGTACATTATAAGATACTAAATAAATGTGGGCCCCCTCCCCTTCATAGGACTGCTGGCAGGATGAAATGAGATAGCATATGTAAAATGCCTGGTATATATTAAAGGATACTAACCTTCCCCACCCAGATTCCTTCCCTTTGGTTCCAACCTAGGAACCTCTAGCAAGTGAGAACAGAGTGGTCCCCCAACGTAAGTCTTTGCAGTATGTTTTCAGTGTCTCTTGCCTCCTCTTTTATGTGCCCTTTATTTTCTCTGCTTTCTCAGTCTCATTGAGAAATCTTTGCACAGGCAAGGTTTCCTGTAGTTTCACCTGGCACCAAAGAGCTCCCAGGATGCCAGAAGCAGCTGCTGTGAATACAGGCGCCCTGCAGACTGCCACCTGGCCCCCTGCTCTCCTCAGAAGAGGGGAACCAGTGCATTGCATACTTCAGAGGCCACTGACTAGCCTTAATTTTTTGCACTCCATTTTAAGGCAGGCGTTCTCCATTATTTTTGTTGTTGCTGTTCTAATACAGTTAAGTCTTTCTACTGTTTTTAGATCGAAGACACTTAGAAGAACAAGAAAGTAACAGTAAAAAAGAAGATAGCAGTTTGCTTTGGACCAAAGAAACTCAGGATCTAGACAAGGACACAGAGAGGTAACAGAAAAAGCTGGCCTTTGAAAGGATTTAAAATACTCTGTTAGTTTGTGTTAGTTTTTCTTCTGATATTGGCAAGTGAGATGGACAAAAAAAATGGTCTTTTTCCTGCTATCTTAATAGGCCCTATTCCTAAAAGGCTTTTTGTTTTGTTTTGTTTTAATTCTTAACTGTGATAAAATACACATAACATAAAAATTTTAAGCATACAGTTCCCTAGTGTTAAGTACATTCACATTGTTGTGCAGCCAGTCTCCAGAACTTTTATGTCTTGCAAAACTGAAACTCTTTACCCATTAAACAACAACTTCCCATTTCCCCCTCCCCTCAGTCCCTCATAACCACCATTCTACTTTCTGTTTCTATGAGTTTGACTACTCCTGATGCCTCATAAAAGTGGAATCAAACAGTCTTTTTGTAACTGGCTTATTTTTGTCAGCATAACGTTATCAAGGTTCATCCATGTAGCATGCGTCAGAATTTCCTTCCTTTTTAAGGCTGTATTCCATTGTGTGTGTGTGTGTTTGTGTGCATGCGCGCATATGCACATGCATGAGGACGCTCAAGCATCACATTTTGTTTATTCATCTGTTGGTGACACTGGGCTGCTTCCTACCTTTTGGCTATTGTGAATAGTGCCGCTATCAACATGGGTGTACACATCTCTCTTCAAGACACCCTGCTTTCAGTTCTTTTGGATATATTCCCTGAAATGGTATTGCTGGATCATATGGTAAATCTATTCTTAATTTTTTGAGGAAATACCATACTGTTTTCCACACAGCATTTTACATTCCCACCAACAGTACAGAAAGGCTCCACTTTCTCCACGTCCTTCCCAATACTTCTGTTACTTTCTGGGGCCTCCCTTCCTTCCTTCTTCCCTCCCTTCCTTCCTTCCCTCCTCCCTCCCTTTTCTTCCTTTCTTCCTTTTCTTCCCTTTCTTCTTTCTTTTCTTTTTTTGATAGTAGCCATCCTAACAGGTGTGAGGTGATATCTTGTTGTGGTTTTGATTTGCATTTCCCTGATGATGAGTGATGTTGTGCATCTTTCTGTGTGCTCGATGGCTATTTGTATATCTTCTTTGGAGAAATATCTTTTTAAGTTCTTTGCTCCTTTTTAATAGGATTATTTGTTTTCTTTCTTGTCAAGTTGTTTTTTGTTTTTGTTTGCTTTTACTTCATTTTGTGAGGTTTTGTCTTCTTTCAGAACATTTTAGTTAAAAGCTTTGGGAGAGAATTTTTAGATCTTCCTAGCCAAGTCAGTAAGAGAAAATGGGGGCAGTCATCCCGACAATTCCAGCTAAAAACACAAGGTTGCCTTAAGAAACCCTGTCCCGTTCCTGATTTGGAGCTTTCCTTTGACCTGTGTTGAAAGGTAAACCGCTTGAGCTCACCTCCTTTGTCTCCTGCCTTCTTTTGCCTGCCTAGCTGTCATTCAGGGCCAGGACTCTTTTGAGACAAGGGAGACATACTCCTTGGGCACAAAATTAAAGGAGGCTCCAAAATATGCAGGAGTTAAGAAAAGTGCTATGTTAATGCAATATTTTAAAAAATAAAAAATAATGCAAAAAACCCCTAAATCAAAAAAATTTTTTTTCCAAAAAACGTCTGAATTTTTAAGTAAGACAGGATCTGGATCTGCCCTTGCACCACTTACCTCATCATAATCCTGGTCCTGTGGATCCTTAGGGGAGCCCCACAGAATTCTTCCAGCTGCAAATGATAGAAAAGCCCACCATGATGCTTAAATGAGTTTGTGTCTCAGAAGAGGCCCACGGGTTGGCAGGTGGGGCAGCTCAGCGATGCCATTTAGGCTCTTTTGATCTTCCTGCTTTGCCACCCATAGCATGTCAGCCTTTATTTTTAGACTTGTCACCTCTGGGTTGCAAGATGACTGTTGTCCACACACCAAGCAGAGATAAGAGGGTGAACTAAAGGAATATTTTAGCTCACTCTGCCCCTTTTTATCTGGAAAGCAAAAATTTTCCCAGAAGCCCTTCCCAGCAAATGCCCACTTAACATCTCATTGGCCAAATGTGATACATGACCACCCTTGGTCACAAGGGAGACTGGAAATTGAGTTTTTAGCTTTTTAGCTGCTATAGAAGAGGAAGGCAAGAGAAAAGAGTGTAACAAAGAACTTTTGGGTAGTGACTCCAGTTCCTGTCACACTCTTCAAGGGCTGAATTATTTTCTCTAAGGAAGGAAAAGAGTAATGCAGAAGGGAAGGTCTGGGCAGTGGAGGAGGAGACTAGAGCCCTGGGACCTGCAAGGGTGTGGGGAGAAACAGAAGATAAAGAGGCAAAGGAGAGGAAGATAGATTTTTTTTAAGTTTTAGAAATCTTATGTCTTTAGTGTGTGATGTAACTTCACTCCTTCCATTTCCCCAAAAAACCATCAGTAAAAATCTACACCGTTATTCAAGGTAAAAGGAGAATAGCTCATGAAGGCCAGGTTACATTTGGTTATATAAACATAAAATGCTTTGCACATGATCAAAAGTTAACTACTGTTACTGTTGTCTCCTCTCTGCTAGATACAGAGAGATGCCCGCAGATGCTCAGTCAGCTCAGTCCTTGGCACCAGGCCAAAAGATAGAATATCTTTTCAGATGGGTGGGATTTTTTAGGCTTTCTGAAAATACATACACTCTCTGCATCCTTTGACCTCACAGGCAGTTCTTCATCCAAAAAAGTTGTAGGAATGAGTGTGCAGTTCTAGTGATAGAAATGGACTTAATGACCTAGAATTGAGATAGAGAGCACTGCAGTTTGGAAGGTGGTGCTCTCATCGGGTGCTGAGACTTCTTGTCAGGGGCTGAAGGCGGGTTTTGTCATGATTTAAATCATATCTAAGTGACCTCTGCAACTCCTGATACACCCTTACCGAGCTTTTGTTTTCCCACGTTAATAGTGAAAGCACAAACTGGAAGGTCCTTTCCCTCTCTAAAGCACTGTGCCTCGTTGTCAAGGGAGAGGGGAAGTGACTGTTCTCTCAATTCTCTTCACTTGCCCTGGACAGAGCTCACTCTACCCTCGACGAGGACCTGGAACGATGGCTGCAGCCACCTGACGACAGCATGAGGCTACAGGATCTTCCTAGGAGCTCTGCAAGGTTATTGTTCACCATCAGAGGCTCGTTTTCTTCTTTTTCGGGAAAGGAGACTAGATTTTAGTTTTTAAGAAATACCTAGACTCCTTGGAGAAAAGTGTCTGGTGTTGGGATCACATTGCTGTAGATTAGCCAGCCCTGACTCCTGTCTGCTCTTCTTCCTGCAGCCACCCTCAGTGCTTTAAATATCCATTAGCAGATTGGTATCAGTACAGCGAGAGCCCTTTAAGATGCTGTGTCTTCGCCCTATCACCTTTAGCATTTTCACCAGTCATTTGAATTAAATCAGAAAAGGCATGCTTATCAAATGTTTAGATAACACAAATCTAAGAATGAATGCTTATGTAATGGGTGATAGACTGTACATTCAGAATAGTCTTGACAGGTGAAATTGTTAGATTTTTCTAAAAGATGAAGGTGAGCATTCAGATCCAAAAGTATAGAATGCAGGAGAAGTTTGGACTGGAAGCTGTGACTCACTATAATTCATTGAAGGCAGGAAGCATGTCTTGTTTTTCTCAGCATAACATCTAGCACGCATTTTGAGACATGGTAAGAATTCAAGAAATTTTCTTGAAAAAGGTATGTTCAGCAACTCCATGAGGCCTCAGTGTGATGCAGTGGCTGACAAAGTCAATGCATTAATGCCAAACAGACAGAAGTGAAATGTCCAGAACAAGGTGATGTCTCATGCTGGCTAGACTCCTAGCCAGAAAGGGCTGCTTTCTGGGCATGATGTTTTAAAAGGGAGATTCAAAGACAGTGGCCACAGAACAGTCAGAGTTCTAGAAACCATGTCATGTGAGAACAGCTGAAGGAGCTGGGGAGGCTCAGCCTGAGAAGGGCAGATGGGGCAGAGAATTTGATAGCTACCCTCAAATATCTGAAATATTGTGAAGTGAAGAGAGTCAGCTGACTCTGTACCAGAGGACAGAGCTAGTGGCTAGAACTGCAGAGTAAGAGATTTTTTTTCAGGAAAGCACAAACTTTCTAAGAGCCATAGCTTTCTGATAGAGAAAACACCTGCCTTTATTCATACTTTATTGGCATCTTCTTCCCACTCAAGCACAGGCTGAATGACTCCTGTTTGAGGCATTTGGACAGAGGTAGGAGATAACCTGAAGACCTCCTCCAACTCTAGAACTTATGATTCTGTTAGTGGTAAGAGGCTAGGAGGGAAGAAGTCCTTTTTGCCCTAGCCAGCTTTATTTTGTCATTTTACCTAGATTTTTTTTGAATATTTACCGAATAAAAAGAGAAGAAAATTCCCTAGAGTGCCAATTTGGTTCAGCCAGCATCTACTGAGCACTGACAGTGAGCCAAGTCTGCTAGGGGTTGGAGGTGCACAGGGATAGGACGTGTCTTCTCTTAAAGAGCTTATAGTTGAGTGGAGAGATGGTTCTCCTTATTAGCTTGACAAATACAGTCTTAAATCATTAGATACTTCAATTAGGATGTTTCACTTCAGAGAGAGAATTTCAGGAAATGAAGATGAGGTAATACATGGTGGCTGTGAAAAGGATACCAATTAAGTGTAAGTGTATTGCTTGTTTTCTTTGGGACAGTCTAGTCCAGTGGTTGAGAGCAGAGTCTGAGACAGACTGCCTGGGTGGGATCCCAGCTCTAGGACTTAGTAGGAATGCAGTTTAACTTCTCCCTGCCTCAGTCTCCTCATCAGTTTATGGGGCTGGTAGCAATAACTACCTGATATAGTCGTGATTAGAATTAAATGAGTTGATAAACATTATGGCACTTGAATTGATGCCTGGCTCACGGGGAACACTCCATGAGTGCGAACTCTTAGGTTGTTTCCTCTGGAGTGCAGTCCTGTTTCTCTGGCTATTGTGCATGTGGTTTGATGCTCAATATCATTGTCATTTAAGGGAGACACTTACCAAAGATCAAGAAGTTGGTGAAAAGAAGAGAAAAGGGGAAGAAGGCATCAAGCCAGAGAGAAGGAAATTAGACATTTTTTTAGGAACTTCTGAAGAAGGTATAAATGAATGTTTATAATGTAACCTGGAGTCCCTGGGCTTTGATGAGCATCAAAGTTATTTAGAAGTGTTTTCCAGAGGCTATACATAATCCTCCTACACATTTTCCCCCTGTAGTTCAGCCCAGATTTTCTGTTGATTGCCAATCATATCTTCACCATAAAACAGTAATAATATCTATTTGTATTTTTAAAGCAAGCTCTCAGCCAGTCTCACCGCCCTTTATTGTGCAGGTTGTCTGGAAAGATGTTTTGCTTCTAATTGTCTAGTGTCCTCAAAAGAGTTCTAAATTTAGCTCACCCAGAGGCTGCAGGGCCCAGTATGAAACCATGAATTGTGGAATTTAGGGTCTACAAAGTAATGTGAAAGGTATAAATTAACTTTAGCTTCAGAACTATTTTAATAGAGCATTAAGCACCATTCACAACTGATGCCTTCCTATATTTTAAGTTACTGCACTCAGGAAGTTAGAGATATAGAGACATTAACACTTCCAAATCATCTGGTATCCTCTTCAACCCTTTCCCAGTGCATTCTCATTCTCCTCCTTTCTCTGCCCTGCTTTGTGCCCCAGAATGCTGACCCTTGTACACTGTATGCCCCAGGCTTCCTGGTCAGCTGACTTCCCATTGACCAGTGAGAAGAGAGCGGGAGAGCAGTTGGGGTATTTCTTCTCCTGCTTGCCTACTGTGGTAGCTCGTTTCTACATAGAACTGTGTCCTTCCCAAGAACAATTTCTGTAAGGCAGCCCGTCCTTCCCAGTTCCAGCTGTCACTGGGTTCCAGTAACTGTCCTGCCTCACTCTGCTGCCAAGTTTCTTCAGGTTTAGAAGTGATAGTGGCTTCCCATTTCTACTAGTCCCTGGGTGCCTTGCCATCCCTTGATTGCTCCATTCACTCTGACTACATGTCTGTAAGAAGTCACCTCATTAAAGGGCCCAGTGGTACATTCTGTTTCCTCCAGGACCGCGACTGGCTCAGGGCTCAGAATGTGTAAGCATTTATCTAGTATTGAATTCACTGAGAACATAATGCAGGGACTTTGTGAATTAGCATCATTAGTGTCCATTGCAATGACAGGAAGCTGCAGAATGTTAGGAGGGGAAGCCCACTAACTGTGTGTTTAGAAAAAAATCTGTAGAAGAAAATAATTGCTACAGGTAAAACAGTCTGCCCTAAACTAGAGAGCACCAGTGTGACTTCTGAACACTGGTACCCTTTGACCTAGGAAGTAATCAGGTTGCTTTTTCTTCCTCCTATGTTTCATCAAGAGGAACTAAAACCCTGTTCTTGGAAGCGACTGGGTTGGTCGGAACCATCCAGGTAATGAGATATCATATGTTTGTAGGTCAGCGTTCACTGTTAATAGACAATATGAGCAGACTTTAACCATTTACCAGCATCTAAATAAACATTAATGACAAAGACTTGAATTCAGAGTTGGTCAATGTTTATATGTTAGAGTTAATATTGTTAATGTTTATAGATAATTAAAATATGAGGTAAAATTAATGCCAACTTTGATTAAGTAATTGGTAGAGTCAGCACAAGAACCGTTTTAGAGGGGTATGAAGATGCTGCTGCCAATTTCTTTGCAGTCATGTTTGCATTTCTATGATACACTAGTTGATCATAATGTCCCTTGACTATAAAAAGATCAAAATCCCTTTCCCTTGAATTCAGTTGAGTGGAAAGAGGTTGTTGTTTGTATCTTTAAAAACATATACACCAACTCAAAACTCCCTTTTCTGTTTTTCTTTTTTTTAAACGTGCAGGATAATCGTACTGGATCAGAGTGACTTGTCAGACTGACTGGAATTGGGTCGTGAATGGACTTCTGCCCTCCCTGAGTTTGAACATCCAGCTTGTGAGCTCCCTCCTCCCCTCGTCCGCGTCAGTCACCATCAGGGCAGTGAGTCTATACCTCAAGCTTTGTTCAGCTGCTACAATAGACTGAACAATTTGGCCCTGTCTGTTTGCAGCACATGTAGCCTCTTGTTTTCAATCAGATTTCTGAAAAGTGAAAAGTAGGTTCGATTGTAAAAATTTCTCATTTGTTCCCAAAATGGCTTTTAGTTTTGTTGAAAACCTTTAACTCCTGTTACAAAATAAAATGTTTACTTTTAACACTAATTAGGTTCCAGTTGTGTGAGGTACATTTCTGTGTTTTAGTTACTAGGAGAGGAACAACCACTCAAAGAGGCTTCAATTTCTGTTATGAAGTTTGACAACTAAGCAACTATGCTTTTGTTTTATAAATCTCCATGATTTATTGGCACCAGTTGTCCATGTTTTATAAATCTCCTCTGGGCTGGGATTGACATATTCCCATTCCAGCTAGAATTGACTTACACAGTGAAAGTTCAAGTAGGACTAAAAGCCCAAGATATTTTGGACTCTTTAAGGTGAACAAAAGTCATCTCTGTATATTTCAGACTCTATACCTCACATCATTAGGGTCTTAGAGGAATTTTTTCTAATTTAGCCTCTTGTGACTACTGGCCAGATGTATACATGTGAGTCTAGCCTGGTTTTTAGAGGATTGATACACCTTCATCTGCCTCCCGTTTGGAGCCTTCACATACGAATACAAACCTTTTGGAAGCTATTGTGCTGTTGTGTGGTGCTAGTCAGCTAACATTTTATTCTGTCTTGGTAAGTAAGTAGTAGAGTTTTTGTTCATGAAAACAGAACAGTTCCTGTTGTGGATGGTCATATTCATGTAGTTCTTAGCTCCCCAGAGTTTTACCCTGCACAAATAAAACAGGAAAGTACAAATCTGACCATTCATTTTAAAGAAAGGAAAACAGTTGCTTGTCATTGTAACCAGAGGGAAACCAAAACCAATTACAGGTAATACTATGTATAAGAATCTTTGAGGGATACAGAGACTTATAACACACAGTTCTTCCTCTCCAAAAACTAATTAGGGAGACAAAACCAACATACATAAAAATATATATAAGGGCTAATACACACATCATGAGAAATGGTGAGTTGTTATATTATAGCATTGCTAGTATTCATAAAGGCTGCACAAACTCCCACTGATGTGGTTTGTAATATTTTGTCTGCACGGCTGGCAGAGCAGACTCTTCTAGTTGTCCAGTGACTATATGATATTGACCAATGTTAACAATAATCATGTTGGTAGATATTGTTTATTGGTTATAGAGCAGCTGTTATGTGCCAGGTACTTTATATACATGAATCCTTTCCCTAAACCTGGCAGCCCCACTGTATAGAGTATGCTGCTTCTCCCACTCTGAGCAGCTATTATTTCAAACTTCCGTCCTTTACTTCCCATCAACATTTGAGAGATGACTTTACCTCCAACTTTACAGAGAAAATAGAAGCCATCAGATGTAGGAACTAACTCAGCTTCCAACCACCAAAACTGCTAACATGACCACATCTGTCTCTCTCGAACAGTTACAGGTACACATTCTATCCTAAACTAAAGATGGACCTGTTCTGTACCTATTCTTTCTACTTCCTGTTACACTGAAAGGGAATCACTCTTCCTGTCCAGGGCCCATCTCATCTTCCTCGGTTATCCTGCTCAGGTTATCATCTCTCTCTTCAATGCTTCAACCCCTTCTTAATCGCTTCTTGTCATCACTTAACAACACACTTGGATTCTTCCCATCTTTCAGAAGTATTTCCTGGATCCCACCTCCTTTTCCAGCCACTGCCCCATCTCTTTCCTCCCACTGCAGTTGGAGTTCCTCAAAGAGTTGTCTACATTGCTATCTTTAGTGCCTTACCTCCCACTCACTCCACAGCCCAGGATAATCTGAATCCCATTCCTTCCACTCTCTAGCAATCCTTAGGTCACCTGTGATTAACATACTCCTAAATCCCCCCTGGGATTAACTTTTCTGGCCTCATTGTCCATTTGCCCTCTCAGCCTATTCTCTTGGCTCTCTGATGTTATAATCTGGTTTTCTTTCTCTCTGGTTTCTCCACCTTAGCCTTCTTTGGGGCTTTCCTCCTAAGAGACTTTGTCCGTGCCCGTTGCTTTGGTCAGCCTGTATATGCTGACCACTTCCAGATTTGTACCGGGAGTCTAAGAACAGACCTCCTCTGTGCTCCTTTGTCTACCCATATATTTGATGTCTCCACTTTGTTTTCTTTCAGGTATCTTACTGATATGCCAAAAAATAAACTCATGGTCTTAACAAAAACCTCCCTCTCCACCATTCTCCTGCCAGTTAATGATGTTACTGTATACTCAGACTGGAAACCCAGGAGCCGTCCTTTCTTGACCCCTCTCATTCCTTCACTCTTTACACTATATCAGTCATTAAGACTTACTTGTTTTCATCTCCAAAATACATGTCCGTATACCCACTTCTGTCTCTCTCTACTGCAGCTGTCCTCATCAGAACCACTCGTAACTCTACTTGGGCCATTGCAGTAGCCTCTCAAGTGGCCTCCAGCATCCAGTGCCTCATCCAGTAAATCTTTTTTGAATGACTCCTGTGTGCCAGGCAGCACTCTAAGCCTTGGAGAAACTGAACAAAGCAGAATTCCTGCTTCCTTGAGTCTATAGTCATTAAATGAACAAACATATGATTTTAGTAGTGCCAAATGCTGTGAAAAAAGTAGGGTAAAGTGATAATGATTGCTGGGAGTAGGGTGCTGGAGGTGGGGGTGGGGTCACTTAACATTAGAAAAGATACTCAAAGGAAAGCTGCTCTGAAAAAATGACCTTTGAACTTCAGATTGGAATAAAGAGAAGGAGCCAGTCTTGTGACTGAGGATGAGCATCCCAGCAGGGGAAAAGCCAGTACAAAGGCCCCACAGGAAACCCCAAGCTAGTGTGGTTGAACAAAGTAAGTTGTGGGAAGCTGGCAGAAGGTGCAGTGAGGCTGGAGGTTGAGCCAGCGGCATTATAGACCAGGGTGAAAAGTGGGAATCCAATGGAGAGTGCTAAGCAAGGGGGCAGAGAGTAGGGTAAAACCGACTGGCTTTTTAAAAGATTTCTTTGGTATTCTTGCTCCTCTCTAAGTTTTTTCTCCACGGTGATCTTTTTAACATGGAAACATCATTCCATTTACTTGATGAGATCTCTGCTTACTATTGTTGGGCAGCTGTGTCCGTGGAGGTCTCTCCCTGCATACTAGGTGAAACCTCAACCTGGACAGAGGGAGGATTCTTGAATCTGATTGAGAAAGAATTCTCAAGCAGGTCAGAAGAGTGTAGGTAAGAAAGGGGTTCATTAAAGCGAGAGTAGTAGTGGGTGGCCGTGGCTGTGCAAGCTGTAGAGAGCAAGGAAGAACAGAGGGAGAAAAGGAAAGTTCATTGAACTCATGCTTGGCATAGGGTTGATCCCTTCCCAACTCCCGAAGCCAGGGTCACCTGGCGTCCACTGTCTGCTTGAATCTGCATGGCATGGGAACTAAGCCCAGGATTTGGGGGAGCTGCGGAGTACTGGATGGAGATAGATTATGTTCTGAGAACTTCCCAAAGGCAAAGAAAGGAGATTTTCAGGCAGGCTACTGAAAAGCATGATGGTACAGCTGCAGTCCTGTCCGGGTCACCCAGATGGGAACTTGCAAGCCCAAATCAGAAATCTCAGTAGCCCCTCCCTACTAGGACAGAGAGAGTGAAGACTTGTGCTTAAATCTAGAAAATTGAATGAAATAGTGAAGTAACAAAGAGGCTTATCAGTGGGGAAAGAGGTCTCTTATTAACCTCCCAAGTGGCTTGGAAGAGCACAGAGATAAAATGCAGTACGTTGAGCAACAACAAGCTTTTATTTAAGGCATAGTACATACCTCAAGAAAGGGAAGTGTAGGCAACCTCAGAGATGAGGCATGCTTAAAGACTTGGGGTTCTGTCTTCTAAGGATTTAAAGAATGGGACAAAGGGCCAGGGGGCATAGGCTCAAAATGTGGTCTCATGATGTCTGTCTCCAGTGAGAGACATTATGTCATCGTCCATAGTCTGCTAAATATTCTGTAAGATAAACTTAACATGAGGAATTTTTTGATCCTGTTCTTCTCCAAGATGGTGGTTATTCTCAAGCAGTGGGGACACACCATTTAGGACTGCTTGCCCTGCCTTAAGATAGGTTCGGTTGCTGGCTAAATACCATAGGAATCTTACCTCCTAACTCCCTGGTTTTTATAATGGAATCTTAGCCTTAAGATGGAGTCCCTCCCGTCCTTCCTGTATATATCTCAGCATTTTTCATCATAGGCAGGAAAAATTAATTGTGCTTGTCCCATGTTGCTGCTCTACCTCAATTCTTCTCCAAAATTCTGGACTTTTCTCAGTTCTCCAGCTCCATCATGTACAATCTGTGTTCTCCCTGCCCAGAATGCTGTTTCTCTTCACTTAAGTGCCTCATCATTCAGTTTACAACTTACAGTTAATTTCCTCAGGGAGTCTTCTGGAAGTCCCTGAACCTCAGACTAGGTTAGGGCCTTCTCTAAGGTTCTCCTATAGTATCGACCTGCTCTCCTGGCCCCACACATAGGTCATGTCTTTATTTCATAGCACATATGTAGCTCACTTACAAACCAGTAGACTGCTCCATCCCCATGCATCCCCATACAGTTGTAAACACCACAAGGCCAGGGGTCATGTCTGGATTGCTCACTGAGGTATCTTATGCTACTGACAGAGAACCTGTACATACTAGGTGTTCAGCAAATGTTTAACTGATCGATTATTTTTAATTCTCCAACAACACTATAAGTTGGATTATTATCCCTGCTCACCAAAGAGGAAACTGGCCCAGGCAGAGTTCCATGACCTGCCCAGGATTATACTAGAGAAACATGTTTGTACACTTAGAGTAAAACACAGTACCTTTCACTGAGCCTGGTTCACGAGAGCCCTGAGCAAAGTATAAGGATTGTGGAAGTGAACCAAGAGCCAACTTCAGGTTAAGACTGATGGTGATGTAGCCTTTATGAACCTGGTCCCCAGTCCCACATCTTTTCTTTGGGTTGGGTGCTGAGTTTTGGGGGCTTATGGAGTTCTTTACTTTTCCTTAATATGGAGAAACAGAGAATATATAGAGTTCCAGACACATAGTAAGTGACTAGTAAGTGTTGGCTCACTGTTCAATGAAATTACTGGGGCCCCCTTGGGAAACTGGATTCTTAGAAATTTCCAAATTCAATTTCAGTTGCTTTTTTCCAAATATATTACTTTTGGCCCCTTTCTGCATACTTATAGTGATGTATATGTTGCTATTAGAAGCTGGTTATAGTGAGGTGCCTCCCAAAAGCTGAGAAATAAATTGGTCCTTGGCGAATTAATAAGTAAAATCCATTCTTTTATCTCATATACTGAATATTATAAGTTGTAAGTGGAGTAAAATTAGAGGACTTTCTGTAAATGTGTGGCTTAACAGACATTTGGAACAATACTGAAAACGTAAAGAGGAGAGACTTACAAAACAGTGTAAAGTCTGCAGTAATTAACAGAGGATGGTATTGGCACAGGAATGGAAAGATTTACAGAACATAATAGCCTAAAAATATACCAAGGTATAAAGTTTGGAAATATGAGATAACATATTGTCAAACTGGATTATTTAACAAATGGTGGGATAACTGACCAGCCAGCCGTTTGGAAAAATAAAAAGCTAAGTCCTTGTAGCAAAAAATAAATGTCTGTTGAATTAAAGATTTAAATATGATTTTTTTAAGTACATAAAAGTTAAGAAAATACAGGTGACTCTTTAATAATCTTGGAGTGGAAAAGCTTTTTTCTAAGCCATGACCTCAAAGTGAGAAGAGATTGATGGACTTCAGTACAAAAAAATGTAAGACTTTACAAACCCCTGAACAAGGGTAAAGTCAACAAACTGGTTGGAAATAATTGCAGTATACTGGATAAACACAAGATTTATATCCCTAATACACAGCATTCTAATAACTAGTTAGAAAAAGACATAATGCCTCAATAGAAATATGGTCAAAGAACAATTCACAAATGAAGCAATACACATGGCCAATTTGTCTTATATTAAAAGATGTTCCATTTTGCTAGTAATCAAAGAAATGTAAATTAAAACAGGGTATTGTTTTTCACATAACTGACCACAAAGAGGAAAACATTGATAACATTCAAGGTTGGTGAGAATGTGGGGAAACATTCATTCAGTGTTTAAAGGTAGAAACTGGTGTCACTTTTCTGGAGGGATATTTCTTGGTATGTATTTTAAGTGTTCGTATTTTTTGACCCAGACATTCTATTTAGACCAATTCTTCACAAATTTCATTGTGCATAGGAATCACTAGATGTCTTGTTAAAACACAGATTCTGCTTTAGTAGGTCTGGGTTGGGAGCCAAGCTTCTGCATGTCCTCCAGTGTTGGCTGATGATGCTGGTTCATATACCACACTCTGAGCAGAGGCTTCAGAAAACGTCACTGTTCTCATGCAGTGGTTTTCAACTCTGTCTGCACCTTAGAACCGTCTGAGGAATTAAAAAAAAACACTGATGCTCAGGCCCTACCCCCAAATTATCCAGTTTATTTAGTATGGGGTACAGCATGGGCTTTTAAAGATTCTCCAAGTGATTCTAATGTGCAGCCAGGACTAAGGACCACTGTCCTAAAGAGAAAACTGAACTGTACACTGTACACAGAGATATTTAAATAAGGAATGTTACATTTTATATATATATATATACACACACACACACACACAACCTATATAATATATATATATATATATATATATATATAATATAGTAGGAAACAACCAATATGCCCAGCAAAAAAAGGACAGGTTTTTAAAATTATGGAACAGGGAGGATTCTGGGAAGATGGTGGAGTAGGAAGTACGAAGAATCTGTTCCCACTCTAGTCAGCAATACACTGGCAGAATGTGTCTTATTGGGACTCTGGAGTCTGTTAAAGCTGCAACTCCCAGGGAAAGAGTTGGGATGGTTCATTTTGGTCAATTTCAGCTCTAAGCTGCTGCTCATCCCCCACCCCAGCCATGTGGCAGGTAGCTGTGCATGTGTTCCTAGAGCACCTCGACACAGCTTGTGAGAGGCAGGATGGGCGAAAGGACCCTGCCCTCCAAATACCAGGGATCTGTGTTCTGGGAATTGATTGCTGCTTCAGATCACAGAGCTGCAGACAGGGCAACTGCTTTTGTTATTGTACCTCCCCCACTGCTGCAAGCCCCTCCACCTCCAGCTGAAATGACTTCCATGGGATTCTAAAAGCCAGCACCTCATTCCCTCACTTCATTTTCCACTTTTTCCTCTTTTGGGAGCTAGTTGTTAAAGGCTAGGGCTTTGAAAAACAATTGCATATATGGGGAAAAATAGAAAGTGACTGTGCCTGCCCAGGGAAAGCTTAGAAAAGATCAGAGGTGACCTTAAGTTTATATCTCAGGCTGATCTGCACAGAGCCAGCCTACAATTTAAAGCAAAAACAGCAGCAAAGAAGGAGAATCTGATTTCCAGAGTTACAGCAGCGTTTCTCAGGTTCAACAATAAAAATAAGGCGAGTGTGTGCGCATGCGCACACACACACACACACACACACACACACACACACACACACACACACACACACACACACAAAAGTATAGCCCATTCATAGCAAAAAATAAATCAAGAAACAGTCCCTGAAAAATACCTGATGACATATGTACTAGACAAAGATGTTAAAATAATTTTAGAAGATGTTCAGAGAATTAACCGAAGATGTGGAGCATCAAGAAAATGTGTGAACAAAATTGAAATATCAATAAAAATACAGTAAATCTAAACAGAAATTCTGGAACCAAAAAGAACAATAACTGAAATGAAAAATTCTCTAGAGGGATTCAGAAGCAGATTTGAGCAATGAGTAGAAAGAATAAGCAAACTTGAACATAGGACAATGGAAATTACCAGGCCTGAGGAACAGAAAGAGAAAAGATTAAAGAAAAGTGAACATAGCCTAAAGGACCTATGGTGTACTATCAAGGGACTCAACATAGCAGCCTGGGAATCCTAGAAGAAGAGAGAACGGGGGAAAGAGAATATTTGAAGAAATAATGGCTGAAAACCTACCAAATTTGATGAAATGCATGGATATAAACATTCAGGAAACTCAAACTCCAAGTTGGATGACTTCAAAGAGACCCACACCAAGATACATTATAATTATTTTTAAAATATTGGATATAAAATATATGTATACAAAGAGGCACGTGCAATAAAATGCACAAATCTTAATGTACAGCTAGATGAATTTTGACATGTGTAAAATATACTCAAGGAACCATCACTCATATTAAGATATTGAACATTCTCACTAATTTTTCCCACTTCAATTATTTCACCCACTCTCCCCACCCCTTTCCCCTATGGCAACCACCAGTCTGTTCTCTGAGACACATTATAATTGAACTTCCAAAATACAATCTTGAAAGAGAACAGTGAATTTTTACATACAAGGGATCCTCAATAAGAAATGAGCAGATTTCTCATCAGAAAGTTAAAGGGCCAGAAAACACTGAGCCAATATATTCAAAGTGCTAAAAGAAAAAACTGGCCAATCAAAAATCCTGTATCAGCAAAAGTTGCCCTTCAAAATGAGGGAGAAATGAAGAGAAAACCAGATAAAAACTGAAGGAGTTTTGTGACGACTGGAGTCTCCCTGCAGGAAATGCTTGAGGGAGTCCTAGAAGGTGCAATGAAAGGACACTAGACAGTAGTTCAAAGCCATATGGAGAAAAAGTGCTCTCACTAAAGGTAAGTACATGGGCAATTTTAAAAACTAGTATTATTATAACAATGATTTGTAACTGTACTTTTTACTTCCCACACTATTTAAGAGGTAAATACATTTAAAGAAAGAAAACAGCAGTTGCTAGTATAAAAGCTAGTATCACTGTAATGGTATGTAACTCCAAATTTTTTTAACATAGTTTAAGAGATGAATACATTTAAAAGAATTATGTTTTGGGGGACTCTATGTATAAACATGTAATTTTGTGACAACAGCTGAAAGAGGTGAGGATGAACTATAAAGGAGCAGTTTTTTAATGCTACTGAAGTTAAGCTGGTATAAATTCAAACGAAAATGTTACAAGTTTAGCAATGCTAAACATAATTCCCATGGTTACCACAAAGAAAATAGCTATATAATATACATTGAAGGAAATGAGAAAGGAATTTAAACATTTCACTACAGAAACAGAAAATCAACTAATCACAAGACAGAATGCTGGAAATATAGAAAAGCTATAAGGCATACAGAAAGCAAATAGCATGACAGAAGTAAGAACTCAGTATCAGTAATTAGTTTAAATGTAAATGAATCAAACTCCAAAACAAACATAGAAATTGGCAGAATGGATAAAAGCACATGATTCAAATATACACTGTCTAGAGGTGCACTTGTAATCCAACAACACCAACAGGTTGAAAGTGAAAAGATGGAAAAAAATAATCTATGTGAAGAGTAACCAAAGGAGAACACAGGTGCCTGTGTTAGTACCAGACAAAGTAGACTTTAAATTAAAAGGTCACAAGAGACAAAGAAGGACAATATTAATAAAACGTTCAATACAGAAAGAAGACATACTTAGGCATCTAGTGAAGACCATCAAAAATATGAAGTGAACAGTGACAGAACTGGAAGAAGAAACAGACAGTTCTATAATAATAATTGGAGAATAGAACAGCCAGACAATGGAAAACAGGGACTTACGCAGATTATTTGTTCATAGCAGCATCATAGATGAAAAGCGGAAGCAACTCAAAGTGTCCATCAAGTGGATGAATGGATAAGCAAAATTGGTAAATAAAATGGAATCTTATTTAGTCTTATAAAGGAAAGATTCTGCAATGTGTTACCACATGGATGAACCTTGAGGACATTATGCTGAGTGAAATAAGCCAATCACAAGAAGAAAACACTGAATGATTCCACTTATATGAGGTTAGAGTAGTCAAAATAATGGGAAGTATAATGGCAGTTGTCTGGCTGAGGGGATGGGAAAAGGCAGTTATTGTTTGAAGCACGTGGAGTTTTTGTTCGGGATGATGAAAAAGTTCTGGAAATGGTTAGTGGCGATGGTTGCACAACATCGTTAATATACTTAACACCAATGCATTGTACATTTAAAAATGGTTAAAATGGTAAGTTTACAAGTTGAGAAGAGTTATGGTGATAGTTTTACAATAACGTGAGTGTATTTAATACCACTGAACTGTACACTTAAAATGGTTAAGATGGCAAATGTTAATGCATGTGTATTTTACCACAATACTTACTAAAAATTATGGAACACCCACAAGATATAGAAATTATGTCATAGACATAGTTTTATTGACACAGAAAGGTATCCATAACATATTATGGAATAATGCTAGTAGTAGTATGCTAGTACATATAATAGGATCCCATTTATGAAAATTTACTAATAGATGTCTGTATGTGGTATATGCATAGAGAGAGATTTGGAAAGATCCTTATTAAAATAGTGAAGTGGTCCTTTGAGGTGATGTCAACTTTTTATAATTCTCTGTAGGGCAGTTTTTATTTTGTGGAGTAGAAAGGGTTTAGGAATACTTAAAAGTCAAATCACTGGGAGACAGGACTAGAATGTCATTATAATGAAATAACCATAAGCTTAATCAAAATTAGAACTCATTTGAAGAAAAGCTGTTTAACAGAAAGGCATGGTTAGTGTAAAGCGTAGGAAAATGAAGCTTTAGGAGCCAGACGCTGGGACTGTCCAACTCATGCATTGTGGGTAGGTGTTTGGGGGGCACTAGGTATGCCTAGAGCTCTCTGGCAGATGTTGCCCTCTTGTGGCTCATCAAGCTAACCTCTTGATCCAATTCCATGTTCACCAACTTTTGTGCCTCTTAAATGTGTCTATAGGGTGAGAATGACCTGGTTTTCCAATCATCTTAACAGTTGTGTGTCTCAAAGTATATTAGTAAGTTGCTGTTCTGGTTTATATGTTGGGCTCTGTGCTTGGTTAATGAGAGTCTACATGAGAGAAGTGGGTCCTGCATAATCTATTGCTGTGGAAAAAATTTAAAAAAGAACTTTTTTACTTAAACAAAAACAATAATGATTTATTATCTCTAACAGTTTGTGTGTGTCAGGAATTTGGAAGTGGCTCAGCCAAGTAGTTGAGGCTCAGGGTCTCTCGTGAGGCTGCATTTTGATGCATTTCCAAATTGGCTCACTCACATAACTAGAAAATTGGTCTTGGTCTCTGTCTAGGGACCTCAGTTCCTTTCCACAGACGTCTCCCATTGAGTGTCCTCAGCACATGGCAGTTGGCTCCCTGAGAGTGAGCAATCCAAGGGACCAAGGCAAAAGTTGCAGTGCTGTTACGATGTAGCTCCAGAAGTCACAAACTGTCATATATGCTATATTCTGTTGGTCACACAGGGCAAGTCCTGATTCAGAATAAGATGGGACTACACAAAAACATGAATACCAGGAGGTGAGGCTCACTGGGGGCCATGTTGGAGAGACTGGCTACCACATCAAGTGGCCATCCCTCGCACACCTGTACCTCACTGGGTGCCTTTCACTCAAACTAAAACAGTATACTGTAGCTTTTACATCTGTCATCACATTTTATCTTCATCACAGCCCTGCCAGTAAGGAGAGCAAAGAGAAATGGGGATCACCCTCAGGACACATTTGTTTCTCAGACGTGGATTGATTGGAATTAGACTATTCATGATGAGGAAAATGTCAAGATCCTGTGCTGTGCTTTGTGAGATTTGTGCTAAAATCACCTTTTTTACTGAAACTGAATGCTGGAAAAAAAGAATATACTTTCCTCAGTATTAAGAGAATATAAAAAATTATTCAAAATGAGCTGATTTTAATAAGATCAGAAAAATGAAAGCAGACAACCTTGATGGGGAAATTCACATTTTCTGTTAACCAACTTAGAAGCCAAATAAGCATTATAGTCTCATGGTTATAGGTTATATATCAATAAACCATCATATTTACAGTAGAATCTCATAGGGAAGCTTTGTTGAAGTCAGCTTGTGTCAATTTTATGATGATAAGATGTCAAAGTATAAACCAATAAGAACAATCTTCACTTCAGCCTGGCTTACCCCCAGCATCTTCAAGATGCATGACTTATAAATATTCTCCCACTTTTATCTTTTTCTATAAAACCAGATAAAATGGTAAGCTGAGTGTTTTATATTTTAATGACTTAGGCCTGTGGCACAAAGTTCCTCAGTCTTTAGCGATTCCTGTTACTCAAAAATGTGGATTTTCATTTCAACCTTGTCTCTAATCAAGGCTGAATTTAAAGATCCCGAAACAATCTGACCGTGCTTCAACCACAATGACCCGCTCAGAGTCAGTAGTAGAATGTTGGATAGAGTAAGGGTCTGTGCCTGGCAGTATGTGAAAGGGAAAGTAAGATGACCGTGTCTTTCTTGTCCAAAATGCTCATCCAAATTGGAAAGTCACTCGTCAAATCAAGAAAGAACTGGAGTCCAGATGATTAGGATAGCTGAGAGGAGAGGATCGTGAGAAAAACATACATTGTGTAACACCCACCTACTGGGCAGTGGTATCCAAATGAAGAAACCAAGGCTCAGGCAAGTCATGTAACTTGTCCAAGATGCTCAGCCAGTCATTTGTGGTTAAAACCAATGACTAACTCTACATTCCTTCTACAATTCTACACTCACTCCTGGGCCATGAATGTGAGAATTTCTGGTTTGAGAAAGCTGATTTTTACCCAAGGGTCAACCAAACCACCGACGAAACCTGGAAAAGGCTGGAGCTCTATTTTTTTTACCTGTGTACAGTGTGGTTCCAACCAAATTGGGACAACTTTGTACCTTGTAACTTATTAAAACTGGGACTAACACAGCGTGATTAATTTGAGTAGCTTTGCTTAGTAGGATATTTGGGGATATTTCCTTCTTTGGATGAGTTTCTGAAAATTCTTAGGATCTGGGGAGAGTGAGGAAGGGTCTGGAGCCTTCCTTAAACATGAGGAAATCCTCATTTTTTGCTAAAAATGTGGCCAAAGCTTGGGTGGCATCAACTCCACAAAGACAAATTGGGTTTCCTTTTAGTTACTGCTTGAGAGTCTCTGAAGGATTCTGGCTGTATGCCAGGATGTTTAATAGGAAGCTCCTTCCTTTGTGACATCACCAGGCAGGTAGCTAAGGGGGCTACTTGAGATACTCTTAGAACAACATCCACTTATGTGGGAGTGCAAAGACAGCAGCTTTTAAAGTGGAGGGTAAATAGGTTTCATTAGGATCCTCAATACAAGCCAGCCGTGAAAATATGGGATCTACACAGAGTAGCAGAGCCTATCAGATGGTCAAGATGAACAAGACTGGGTCCAAGGTAGTGCTTTCAGCACAGAAAGGGTCTCAGATTACTAACACAACCCCTCAGCGGGGACATTGGTACATTCTTGCCTCAAGCCAGCCAAGCGCTACAGTCTCCCTGAGCCCATCGTCCCATCGAAGAGCCGACCCTGGGCATCCTATCACTCCCAATTTGGTGTCAGAATATTCTCAACCTGTCTCCCCCGAGTCAGGGCCCAGCTTCTCTGCACCATCCATCCCTAAGGGAACTGAAGCCCGATCAAAATCAAAAGTATACCGCCATCCTTCTCTTGCAAGGAAGGTCCAGCAAACTCAGACATCAGCTTCTCACGCCACCCAGATGCCAGGGAATGTCAGTCCATCCAGACACGAATCAACACAAAGGGGGGTTGAGAGCAAGTCAGGGTGTGATAGCAGTAATCGCTACTCATTAACCACAGATAGGAAATCTCGCCGGTTGAGTTTTATAGACCAGAAGGATAATTTACAGATCTTAGAAGAAGATCCACCCTCCAAAGTCCAGTATCCACAAGGGGTCAGAGTTCCATACAGGCCTTTGGTTTGCCCAAAGGATAAAGCAGTTCAAACTGAGCCCATCCGAAAGAGTTCAAGAGCAAGTCCGGGTGTTGAGATGACATCTGCTGCTGAGATGAGATCTCCAACGAGACCCTCTAGCCCAAAACATGCCAGCAGCCACATCTCTGCCAACTGTCAGAGAGCCCGGAGAAGGATCCCCGGTCAAGAGTCTGAAATGGGTCATCACAGCTCAGGGAATACCGAACCCAAGGCACTGCATAGGAAAATGAACTTGGAATCCCTCAGACTCTCTGTCCTTAAAGATTTGGATGGTGAACACCAAGTTTGTGTTCGTCCAGGGCCAGAGTGTATCTGCAAGCCGTCTGCCTACACGGAAACCAAGCCCTCCTCAGAGATCTTAGTGTCATCAGAAGTGGAGTCCAGCATGAAGTCCTCAATCCGAGGAGACAGCGAGGTGGGCCGCAGGGTCACCATCTCCCCAAGGGGACAGTCAGTACAGTCAGTTCACCGTGTGACATTTCGAGCAGTGCCTGAGAGGCCCCACAGATCTGCGTTTGTCATGCCAGAGCCCATCTATAAACAGCCCGCCCAAAGACCCTCAGAAGGTGCCTACGTGTCCCCAGGACCTACACTTAGGTATCCAGAACCCTCCCAAAAGCCCTCTCTCCGTGCAGAACTGGAACTGACCCCTCGGCCCTTACCCCCTCGGTCCTTACCGAAGTATGGGCCCGACTCCTCGTGGTGGGCCTTACTCAGTCTTGATGCTGAAACGTGCCACAGCCGGCCAACAGCACCTGATTTCAAGCCTAAGTGTCCTCCTGCCTTAGACCTTTTATCGCCCTCTTTTGAAATGGACTCAGGCCTTTTCTGTAAAGATCAGATGTTCCAGAGAGAGAAGGCAAGTCCATCACTGCCACCAGCACCAGCACCAAAGGAGTCTCCAAACCGGGCACCACTGAGGGAAGTGCCACAGGCCCCCAAGCACGCCTCCGAAAAACCCATTCAAAGGTTTAGTGCTTTCATCTTGGGTATGTGAAGAAGCGGACTGCCCAGGTGCAGCCCCGATTTAGTGAGATGGGACACTGGGGTGGGCAGGAAAGGCCTCCTTTCTGTTTTGGGCCTTAGAGCTGCCCTCCTGCCAGTGCCAAAGGTAGTCCCATCCTTGAGCTCATTGCTCCATTCTTCTTTGCCAGCTTCCCTGAGCTCCACGCTAATGACACTGCTGATGATGCTCGGGCCAGCATCAGGCATTAGACTCTTCAGGCAATGCTGCTTAGCCTTTCAATGGAAGGTAGTAGAGAGTGGTGTGCAGGATGGGAAACTGCTTCCTGAGAGTGGAGATGAAGATCTGAGCTGGGGCGGGGCTGCGAAGGGCTAGTAAAGGGAATAAGGTCCTCAGGAAATATTCTGGCCACAGAGTGGAAGATGAACATAGATACACTGGGACTTAGACTTCCAAGAGGGGAAAGGCATTGACAGTGGCACAAAGAGGGGTGGGAAAAAGGGAGGGAGGAGTGGGAATATGACATTTAGTCTTACGCTGGAGGAGCTTCTTGGAGAGGATTCAGGGCGGAGGGCACCTTTGGGTGGAGAAATGTAGAGCTAGAAAGGGACATGTTGAGTACTGGGGAGAGGGGATGTGCATCCCACAGAAGAGTCAAAAGCAACTCTCTTACTTTCAGATGTCTCTGAGGAAATGCACAATCATGTCATCTGGTGGCTAAAAGGTCTGTGCTTTTCCCTCCTGGGGGTCCACCTGGGAGGTTTGGGAGGCAGGAGGACAATTGGGCGGGTGGATTCTGTGTATGTGCAGACCTGGGTCTTTTATGACAGTACTTGCTAGGTTTTGACTTGAAGCAGAGGAACTCCTCATCTTGCCTATAATTTCACCATTAGAGTCGTTTGTTTAGGACTTGGAATCGGTTTCATTTTCAAGAGCCTCTTTTCAGTGGGAAGTAGTCACTGCTAGAATGGAGAACAATTTAAGCCCGTGGCCTTCCAGCTTAGCTGGTCTTTACCTATCATGTGATTTAAAAAACAAAGAAAAGCCACCAAAACAAACTACCTGCTTCACAGTCTTCCTCAGGGCTAACCCCACACTAATGCAGGTTGAGGCATCTCTTCATGTGTCTCCCTGGTTCCTCAGAGCCCCCCTCAAGCCCTATCCCAGGACCTGCTGCCCAGGCAGGATCCAGGGATGTCTGGGTCTCTGCCCTGAAGCCGTCAGTGGGTCAGGCTGCCAACGCTAGAGTGCTTAAGAGAAGTGTCCCCAGGGCCTGGTGACGCCCTCCCTGACCCATTGTGCTCCTGACCCTTCTGGTGGCAGGGGAGGTAGGGACCATCCCTCATGTAGTGAATCTTACTGGCAAGGAGTTCCTGCCTTAAGCACCATGGCCCCACATATACTGCGGTGAGGAAGTTCCTGGAGGGCAGAGCCCTGGGAACGCAATCCAGTCTCAGCCAGTGTAAGCCCTCTGAGTGATGGGCAGCAAAGGCAGAGAAGGGCAGCGCTGCCCCTCAGAAGGAGCAAAGCTCCAAGAAGTGGAGGTTCAGTAGATACAGACTCTGGGGTTATACTGTTGGGTTTGGGCTCTGTGCCCACTATTTTCTGACTGTGACCTTGGGTAAATGAGTTTACCTCTCCAGTCATTAGTTTTCTCATCTGTTAAGGCCACAATGGCTTCCTCTTATGGTTCTTGTGAGGACTAACCAAGCTGCTGGATGTAGATCACTTATCCCAGTGCCTAGTGACAGCGAGCACTCAGCAAATGCTGGCTGTTGTTACTTGGGCCACTTGCCCTAGGAAGGAATTTGGGCCAGGTCCACTGGACATCTTTAGTAAAATTCTCTTTTTCCCCTCCTATTGGCACCCTGTGAATTCCTTTTGCTGCCCCCTGGGAATGCCTGGCTTCTACTTCTCCATTATGACAGATGAGGAGGTAAGAACGCCCCTGGGAAGGTACTGCCCGTGTTCCTGTGCTCCCCTTACCCCAGTCCCTCTCTTACTCTGTTGGAAGCAGGTGTGGAGAGAGACACAACTACTCCCTATGGTTGGGCAGGTTGTTCCCTGCACAAGAGCACCTGGCAGAGGGCAAGCAGGGGCTCAAAGCTAGCCTGTGTTCCACTTGCCAAGCTATACATCTGTAGGGCTGTGTCTGCCCACAGGGGATCTGCACCAAGGTGCTATATAAGCCAGCTGCAGCCCTAGAGAGAAAGTGTAGAGAACTTTTGGCAGATGATGAATCTTGCCAAGTGCTCTGTGGGAAGGTTGTCTGGGAAGCCACAGGATTGACTAGTCCCTATTTGGCTCCCGTGTCTCCAGCCTAGGGGACTCCAGAAAGGGTATACTTTTCTGGGTTACACATTATTTGAGTCCTCAACTTGGAAAGGTACATTGTGAACTTGGCAGCCCTATGTCCTCAATTTGGCAAAGAGTGTCCTGGTTTCACAGTGCATTGTTCCCATAAGTACTTGAGTTCTTCTTGGCTCACGTTTGATAAGATAGTCTGCGTTCTTCCTGCCTTCATTTTTTTCTTGCCATGTCTCTTTTCTTCCCCAAAGCCTAGTATATCCTCCAATGGGTCTCCTTCATGGGCTAGTCCAGCATGGACAGTTGAGTACAGATGGAAAACAAGAGGGGTGGATGGCAGGACAGCCTGAGTTCAGATACCAAAACAGCTGAAGGGGAGAGGCCAGAGCACCTGCCACCTGCTCTGTCATGGCTTCTTATCCAGCCTTGTGCTCTGAGCTCAGCTTGGGTGGGAGCAGCTGCTGCTAGGGATTATCTCCATGCAAAACAGTAAGTCCTTCTCTCCTTCCTTCCTCCCTCTCTCCCTTCCTCCCATAAGCAATTTTCATTAGCACTCTGCTAGGCCCTGTTGGGGAAAGCATTGAAGCCTCACAGCACGCAAATTCTTTGGCCTTGAGAAATTTACCATGTGGAAGGGAAGATAACACATGGACAGGAAATACTAAACAATATGAAATAGTCTCCCCTCAAATGTCCAAATGATTGGGACACGTTGAGTGAGTGCTCTTGGAGGTCTTAGGAGAGAGGGAGTCAGCGGAGGGTTGGAGAGGGGTGGTCAGTTACACCCTCCCTCCCAAAGCCAGGGGAGCATCTTAACAGCTAGCCTCTTGCTCCCCCCTTGATGCAAATCTATACCTTTGAGAAGGGGTTAGTATTTCCCCTCCTTCAGGATGTGATATTTTTGATTGAGCAAGTTCCTCCCTGTTCTCTCCCACCCTCACCCCCTTTCTTTGTGCTTCTTGTTTGAGTTTAGGACGTCAAAAGCCTTGGCAGCAGGGTGGCTCCTTCCCAAAGGAGCTCTTATGCTGTCTCTGTAATTGCAGCTCTCCAGCCCTGTTCAGCAGCAGAGCTGCTCCACAGAAGCCCGGAAGAGAAGACAGGCAGCTGGGCCTGCTGGGGAAATGGGATGGCATGGAGGTGGGCCGGGTAGTCCTGGCCAAGCACGAGAGCACTAGGCCCTCCTCAGCCTGTCCCCCAGGCTGCATGGCCCACAGGTGGTTGCAGAATGGAGACCATGGTGCTGGTGCCCAAGGCCTTTGGTTCCTCTGCTCTGGGAATGGATGAGTGTAGAGTCGGTCCAGAGTCCATCCCTGGCAGGAATTCTCTGGTGTTCCAGCCGCGCAGTGCCTGGCTTATGTTTGTTGTTGAGCTTCACGAGTGTCAGGGTCCTGCCAAGAGCTCCTTAAGGCTTCTTTGTCTAAGGAGCGGGGTGGACAGATGCGTCTCATCCCTGGATTGGGACATTAGGGGCTGGATCCTCCTCAGAGTGGATTATGCTGGACTGACAGAAGCATTCTTGATAGGCTTATTTTTTTTTTTGTATCAAAGCTAGCAGGTCAACAGGCAGGTCCTGAGGTTTCCCTGTGGGGTCAGCAGGGCCTGCCTTCTCACACATCCTGGGGAATTCCCTGGAATAAAGCAGCTCTTGATGGGAGGGGCTGCCATGCTCCTGATGGATGGGGCTGTCCTGGCCCTAAGATCCTATGTCCTTAAGACCCCTAACCTACCCACCCTTGGTCGTGACTTCTCAGGCTATCAGCAGACAAGGTGGTTTACTCCCTGGCATCTCTATCAATTATTCAAGAAGCCAACTCTGGAAAACAGGCCAGGAAGCAGAGATGCCATCTCAGTCATGCCTTGGGAGACTTGAGCATCCTTAGTGTGATGTGTCATTGGCCCCTGGGGGCTGGTATGCCTAGCCTTCTGTTGGCTCCTGAGCCACTGGGAAGTTTTCCTCAGGTAGACTTGTTTGGCAGAAACCCAGAGCCTAGAAGAAACACAGGGAGGCTCTGCGTTCACGGGGATGTGAAGAGAATCCCGGGGTATGGGCTGTCGGAAAGGAACCCTAGAACCATCTTTCCACTCCCTCATTTTCTTCTACTTGGTGTGGAGGCTTCTTGAGAGGAAGGGAATTGCTGCAGGTGTGGAGCAGAGCTGCTGAAAGTGGGGCAGGGCACCTCAGGAGGCTTCTCACAGCAGCCTGACCCTCGCCACCCAGGGTCTTTTCCTGTCAGATGGTGCCTTGTGCATTTCCAGATCAGGATGGGAGGCTGATGGCCTCTGGCCCAGACTTGCTATTTTGGGGACCAGCTCGGTTGACTAACTCAGTGGGGTTTATCCTGAATGTTCTCAGTTTTAGTATTGGAAGTCCTGCGTCCTGGGAACCCCCCCAGTCGTGGGCAAACTAGGACAATTGGGCACCGCAGGACAGGCTGTGGAGCTACTGCTCAGCAAGAGCCACTGGAAGCACAGGGCAGGGATGATGTCCCACCTTCACGTTGAGGCCTGGGGGGTTTCTCTCTCTCTCTTTGCCTACAGCAGGCAACGCTGTGCCTCCCTCTAAGGCATGACGGCACAAATGAGGCCAGAATCCCTTAGCTTTTTGTTCTGCCCACAGTGATCCCACATGGGAAGAATCTACCACATCCATTTTGAACTATCGGATGTTTTTCCAGAAACTACTTGGTTCCCTACCAGGAACCCACCTCCAATGTTACATCTGACTGTCTGAGTGACTCGGCAGTGTTTGAAATGGGTTTTTCAGTGGGGAGGAGGAACAGTGAGCTTGGGTCGACTAGGAAGCTTGGCTTCAGGGGGCAGGGGCACACTTGGATGAGAAAGAAAAGTGTGTGACACAGAGGCCACCCTGACTACGCAGCCAGTGGTAGGCTGTCCCAAGTGACAGAAATGACCACGTCCCTTCACCCTCTTCTCAGCTGCCTTTGGCCCAGCTGTCACAAGGGGAGAGTTAAGACACAGCTGTGCCTTGGGGGCTGAACGAGGCCCTGGAGGAGGGGGACAGAATGTGAGGCATTCCTGAGAGAAGCTCAGGCTCTGAACTGCAGGTGGGGGCCTGGGCCAGCCACAGTCCCTTCCTTGGTGTGCCCACCACAGGCCAAGTCATTTAGCTCCAGGAGTCTCCACGGTGGCTGTTCTTGGGAATTAAGCCAAGACCTGTTTTCTAGAGATGAAATGGCTTCCAGCTGGAGAAACATGGTCACAGCACGGGCACTCGAGTGTCACTTACTACTTTAAGGCTCTTTGCCCATCCCTCTACACCCATTACACATAACATGCCTAGTCCTTTGGAGGGGAGGCATTTGAAATAGTCACAGCTGACAGCTGTGATTTCGTGTTGATAATTTTCTTGTTTAGCTGAGATAATAGTTACCACTCAGATTACCACCCATTCAGACTTTAGTGAATCTTCATCACAACCCTATGAGGTAGACATTTTTCTCCCTATTTCACAGATGAAGAAACTGAAGCTCCAGAGCTGGCTCCTCAAAACTGGGAGCACTTTAGGGGCCAGCCTTCTGTAGGGGTTGATATGCAGTGAAGAAACCCTTCTGCCTATAGCCACATATTCCTGGAACATAAGTTCTCGATATCTCAGCAGCACCTTTAGATATCAAAAATTATGCAGGTAAAGGATTTAGTGTGGGTAAAGTTTGTACCTTTGCATGTAAACTCTGAGGCTGGGAGGTGGGTATGTGCTTGTAAACAGCGAGAATGAAGGGCACGTTATGGGTGAACCAAGCCCAGAACCTTGAGGCCTGCTGTGCTCCAGAATCAGTGGGAAACGAATCAGTGAATCCTTTCAGTCGGTCCGTATTGATCAGACATCTCCTGGGGGCAGAAGCCTGGTCACCCAGGCACACATCATATTTACATGTTTGTTGAACTGGAAGTGAGTAGAGGTTAAAATAGAAGACACACTCCCTGTCCTTGAGGGGCTTGTGGTAAATTTGGAGGAGAAAAGTATACAGATGGGCCACTTGTAGGAGTGTGGCCATCAAAGGACAAAGTCCAGTGAAATGAGTCAGCAAAGCTTCTAGCATGGAAGCACATGGAAGATAAAGTCCCCGGGGACATAAATTTTGGCCTGGTATAATGAAGACCTTGGTAACTCACTGCCCAAAGACTGAAGGGCAGTTGTTAGAGTCAGTGAGATTTTGGCTACAGGAGGTGTTCAAGCAGAGGCTGAAGAGGTGGGGTGGGTAGGGGTGCACTTAAAGGCAGGCATTCCCCAGTGGGTAGTGGCATTAGGACGAATATAAGTCCCTTCCGTCCCTGAGCTCCTGTGCCCTGCCCTGCTGTGGAGATGGTGCTGCAAGGGCCCTCTGGCTGGCTTCTAGCACCCTGCCAGCTCTAGAACTGCACCTCACTGCAGCTGTTGTGCAGATGCCAGGAAACGCAGTGCTCTAGCCTTACCACCCATATCTCAGCCTGCCTCAGGATCATGGGACTCTGAGGAACAGCAGGGAGAGGGATGAGGCTTAGGGTATTTTGGTTTCTTCCCTCTGCAGACCTTGCGGGACAGACTGGCTGAGGTTTCCTTGAAGGACACAATCCACTGATAGCCCTTTGGCCCAACCAGGGCTCTCTGAATGTATCACGAGTGTCTCATCACCTCTGGGGAGGGGACATACAATTAGTTCTCATACCACTTAAGGGAAACTCTGCTACCAGGAGGCAAAAGCGGCTTTTGCTAGTCATGGAGATCTGAGCTCCTGATTTCCTGTGGTAATCACTCTTTATTCTTGGCCTTGTATCTGGGCCCAGCTTGGCTCAAGTCCAGCATCCTTGTCACACAACTTTCACCCATGGGTAGGTAGTAAAGATCAGTGGCAGGGGCCAGGAGTTTTACCATACAGATCACGTTGGCCTGGCCTAAGCAAAGGATGGCAGGCTGGAGCTGTCGTCGCGGACCTGAGTTACCCATTAGAGTCACCCTTCATGCCAAAGTAAGCACCACTGCTCAGACAGTTGGCTTGAATAGCCCACTGCAGCAGGCCTGGGAAACTAGTGTGGTCAAGGACATCAATGCCTGGTAGGATGTTGAATTTTAAAGGAGAGCCAGAGCTCTCAGAGCTGAGGGGCACTGAGGCCAGGCTTGCCAGGCCACCAGCTGGCTAGAGGTGGGGAAGAGCACTCAGTGGTCAGTGGTCACACAAGGGCTGCTGTGACTTGGCCCCGCTTCTGATCAGGCGTAGAGTACCTGCACCAAAACAGAACAGGAGAGCTAGAGCTGGGGGCAGTCTAGTCTTCTCTTGCAGTGGGGGAAACAAAGGCCCAGGGAGGGAAGGGACTTTGGGGGCAGTGAGATAATCACCAAGCTGTCATGGGAACCCACGCCCAGGCCAAGATCCCTGCTGAACGCTGCCGAGTCACTGTACAGGACTTGTGCAGGCAGAATGGCTCAAAGTCTGTCTGAGGCTTTCGGTTTGCCCATCATGCCTCATGCTGGGCCTGTGATGAAGTGATTGCAAAGACATTGTGACCATCAAGACCCCAAGATTCTTGACTTTGAAATAAGTTCCATGGTTCCAGGACTCTGTTGGGGCCTCACTTTCATCAAAGCAAGCTGGCACCAGTATGCTTCAGGACACTGGGACTCTCTGGGGCCTGGGCAATTGGTGTCCTTTATGTCTTTGCTCCCCTGAGTAGAGCTTCAGATCTGCTCATGTACCTCAGTCCTTTCCCGGGAGTCTCTGTGTACGTTCAGAGGTTCCCTCTTGTTGGAGCCAAGCTGCTGGCTGGTATTCAAGTTTAATTCCCTCATTTTTGGGTCTGGAAGCTGAGGCCCAGAGAGGTGACGTGAGTTCAAGGTCACCCAGCTAGAAAGGCATCTCCTCAGTTTTCTAGCTCGTGAATGCCTGTGAGTTCTTTAGGCAGTGACCCCCCTTTTGTCCTCCAGTCCGACTGTGCCAAATGCCCAATAACATCTCCAGTAGCGGCCCTGGGTTTTCTGAGCCTTTCTCATCTGCCCTACCCGGGCCCCGCTCCCTCCCGCCACTGAGTTCTAACTTGATCCCAACCATGACCACCGAGTCACAGATCCAACTAAGGGTAGGCAAACCTCTGGCACTTCCACCAATAGGGCCATGCCTATAGGGGCCTTAGTTTTGTCCCAAGCATCAGCCTGCCCTGGGAGAAGGCTCTTGGGAGTCAGGGAGGGGCTTGCTTTTGGAACCTTCCACAGAAGCCTGACCAGCTGAGACCTGTAATACAGCTCAGGAAATCCCCACCAACACCCCACCCCCTAAGCATCTACTTCCCTCTGGCGGCTGCTGACCCTCCTGAGCCTCCAATCCTCTGAAGCTGCTGGGGCATCAGTCACCACAGCACCTCATCTGCTTGCCCAGCATAGCCCATTGTCATGCTTGGGTTGGCCTCTCCCGAAGCCCTCCCCACTTTCCTCAGCTCCAGGCAAGGCAGCACTGCCCAGTAAAGCCCACCCAGCCTCTCCCAACAGATGATCCCTGGATAATTTATGCAGCAAATCCTTTTTAATCTTTAACCTGGGGTGCTGCCCAAAGTGTTCACAGCAGCCTGGGTAGAAGTGGAGAATGTCGCACATTCCAGCTTAGGGGGTGTGGAGCGTACGGACAGTGAGGAACTTGGGCGTCAGTCCGCTTCACGTAAACCTTGCGGTATCTCGGGGGGTAACTAATGCTTTGTCTTCTTCTCTTGGGGCAAACCCTGGCTCCTCCCAAAGGCTTCTGCTCCTGGGGATGCCAGGTGGGCCCTTCCTTTCTGGGGGGGACTGCCTGAAGCCCCCACGGTGATGGCGCTGCCTGAAGAGTGACCCGTGCAGCCCTGTACTGAGCGCCTCTCCACCCTCTGCGCGTGGGGTCTCGGGCTGCCAGGCCCACCCCTACGAGGCCCGCACCCGCGCCCCGCCCGGCCTAGGTGTAGGCCCCGCCCCCGGCCTGTCCTCCCTCAGGCGGCGGGGCCGGCGGTCGCGCGAGGTCGGCGCGCAGCTGCTGTTGCGACCGCTCGGGCGCTGTCCAGGCGGAGCCAGTCCGGCCAGGGCTGCAGCCATGGTAAGGCGGGCGCGCGGCAGGGCTGGGCCGGCAGGGCCGGTGGCGGCGTAGTCCCAGCGGTGCGGGGCGGGAGGCGCTGTCGCTGGCCGCGGGCACAGGCAGGCGCAGCTGGCGGACGGTGCCGCGTCGCCGCTCCCAAGTTTCTCCCTCTGATCCGAGCGGCGGCGGAGCCGCTCCCGACCCCCGGGGTGCTGCCGGCGTTCTTGGGGGCGAAGGAGCGGGACCATGCTGGGGGGCCGGGGGCGCCGGTCGAGACATGCACGTTGGTCCCGGGAATGCTCGTCAGCGGTGAACCTAGCGGAGGGTCCCCGCCCTTGCTTGGCCCAGCAGTACCTTGGTGACCCCTCCTCACCGGGCCACCGTGGGCTCAGGGACCAGAACCAACTTCCTTTGGAAAACACACAGAGCGGGCCCACCACACTTGCCTACCCAAGAGGGATGGTGAGACGCTTGGGCCTTCCCTCCCACAGCCTGGCAGAGGGCAGCTCCTAGGCCCTTCCCACAGCCCAGGAAGCCCACTCCACCATCCTAGCCGCTGGGATCAGCCGTATCCCTCTGCCTCTGAGTTACGAACCATGTGGAAGCTTCCTTCTGCTGCACCCTACATCACCCCTCCCAACCCAGGTTCCTCTGCAGTGGTAGGAGCTCATTCCTGCCACCTGCCTGTAGTGGGAGAAGGAACAGCCCCAGCCAGCCTCCCTGCAGGTCCCTGGGTAGGTTTTGATGTTTGGCTGTGAGAGTGCCAGCTCTCCTGCCATCCTTGCCAGAGCTTCCGCAACACATTATGCCACGTATCAGGGTCTCCAGGCCCCATGCCAGCCGCTCCTCCCCATCCGGAAGCCCAAAAGATTTTGCCCTCTGCATTGGGAAGCACAGGCAGTTTATAGTAGGAGGAGAACAGTGACCAGCCTCTGGGGCAGGATGTTGGCTGTGGGCAGCCTCCAGGTCTGGAAAGGCCAACCTTTTGGGCTGTTGTCTCTTAAGCTATTTCCAGGCTGAGGCCCAAGTCTTGGTGACCCTGGGACCTTCCCCAAAGGGGGGTTCCTGGGAGAGGCCAAGTGGTGCTTGTCTTTATCCATGTCCCCCTCCTTCTCCCCACATGGGAATGGACAGACTGATTGTTTCAGGGATGGAAGCCTGGAGAGCACCGATTTCTCCAGTGCCAAGCCCGGCAAGGGCCAAGAGGGGCTTTTTCTGCCACACACTAAGTTCAGTTCAGCCGAGGTCTTGGTGCTTTCAGCTTGGCTGAGGCCACCCTGTTCCTCTGTAACTAAAGACGCTCCACCACCACCAGAGTCCTCAGCCTCAGGCCCCTGCCCTCAAGCCAGCCTGTCCCTTCGGCTGACTGGTTCATGTCAAGCCAGACTCCTCTATGAGGGTGGTCTCCTTGTGAAAGGAGATCAGTGTCCCACATTGTTTGTAGATCAGTGGGCAGAGCTCTCCAGCCCAAAAGCCCCAGTGATGCTCAGTTCCATGCAAAAAGAATGATGGGCCAACATTAATAACCATCCTGTGACTTAAGACGCACCTTCTCAAGTTCAAAGTTGCTTGAAGTATTTGTCATCTTGGAGTACTTTCTCTGCCCAGCCTTCCTGGAAGGCAAGGAAGGGCCATTCCCAATTGGACATTAGACCCTAAAATTAAGACCCTATTCAAAGTCACAAGGGGTGTTCCTGGCCAAACCAGAAGCACTGGCCTCCTGACTCCTAGTCAAGTGCTCCATCTGCACACTCCCAGCCAGGCTTCTTGATTTGTCATCTAACCAGCAACTCTGGAGCCCCCAGGATGCCAGCCTCCTGTCAGCCTGAACTCATGCCCTTCAGAGACCAGTTCCTTCATGAAGTTTCTGGGAGTGATGGGGTGATTTAAGTCATACAGGTCCCCATGAGTCAGAGGTCAGGTGTCCTAGGTTGGGTAGAGTCTCTCTGTGGCTTGGGTTGTCTGCAGGGAAGTCTAGGGGCAGATTTCTGAAGATAGCGGGGTTCTCTTCTGGGAGAATGCAAGGGCATTTGGAAAGAAGAGTGGGGCATTTCAGGGGAATGTATATCCAGGGGTTTTTAGAACGTCCCACCCTTCTTCAGAACTGCTTAAAGTTAAGGTGCAAAAGATTGGAATCTTCGGGAGTGGAGTCTCCTAGGTGGCTGTCCCCGTGTACTGATGGGCCAGGTCACCTTGGGGATAGCTCATGACCCTCTGACAGGCCTTGGTGTCCTTGAGGATTAAGAGGAGAGGCCAAGTGGATCAACATCCTGTACTGCAGACGGATCAGGGGCGCTGGTGCTGTGCCCACCCAGGTAGGCAGCAGCTGGCATCATGGAGCAGCCGTTCCGAGGAACGGGGGACTGCAGAGAAACCAGGTGATCCTGCTGCTGCTGAGCTGTCCTTAGAGGGTGGGAGCCCAGGAAGGGGAGGCGGAGGAGCTGAGGAAGGACATTCCACAGGGCTTTTGGCTCCTGGCAGACACTGGGGTGGAGGGCAGGGTGTCAAATAGAAGGGAAAGGAGCAAGCCAGGAAGCGGGATTACAAGAGCATCAAGATGAGGCTGTTTCTGTGTGTCAGGAACTTTGCCTGGGAGATAAAATTAGACCTCGAGCTTGCTGACAGGGAGTCTGGAGCATGGGACGTGGACTGTTCACTGGGATGGCAAGGCAGTTCTGTCCCTGCGGACAGGACTGAAGCTTGGGTGAGGGGCTGCTCTGGGAGATGGGCGGACCTGACCTGTCTTCCCCCTGCCTTGGCTGCGCTTGGGACTCAAAGTCAGAAAATGATTTGGTCACCGGCAGAGCTGGGGGAGGGGAAGGGCAGACAGGAGGTGAGGACCCCGGTATCCTGACTCCTTGTCCAGAGCCCCTGTGGGCCCATTCGTGCTTTGTGCTGATGACCGGCCAGGGCTGGAGGGGAGAAAGGAGCTGGGTCCTTGGTTGCTCTGCTGGGAGAATGTGGGAGCTAGGGGCCTCCCTCGCTGCCTTCCCTTTCCCCCTCCCTGCGGCACCTCTGCTCAGTCCCTGGGGAAACCAAGCAGAGCACAGTCCTCTCCCCACCCTACCCTGCATCTGACCCCAGACCAACTGCTGGGTCACTGTGGGGTTGTGCAGAGGGGCAGGATTTCCTGGAATTCCCCAGACTTTTAGCTGCCAGAAAACAAGACCTGCTGTTTTCCCTTCCGTGTTGCCATATAACCAGTCATCCAAGCGGGGACACCTTTGAGAGTGAGAAGGGCACAATAAGTCATTATGCTACACTAAGAAACTGGGATATATGGTCACCCCATTGTACCCCATAAATATTATGGGTGAGAAAATCCTGTTCAGCCAGGCTTGCCTCAGGATGGCCTCTTCTGGTACTAAGCCCCCACATGCTGGTTCAGATTTCAGGCTAAAGGGCCTGTGTTCTTCCCCTCTGTTCAGGTGAGCCCTGGAAACTATGGCTGTAAGCAGAGTGGGGACTGAGAAGCGGCAGCCTAGAAGTAACTTTTAAGGGACTTCTCCCTCTGGCCTCCCTATCTTAATTGCATCCCTGTGGCATAAACCTGGCAACGTGCATGTCTGCCTCCCTCAGTTCTTCCCTTGTAAAATGGGGACCTGCAGGAAGGCTGTGGTCATATTCCTCCCACCCCGACCTTGGCCAGAACTCCACAGTAGCTGGAGTAGCCCCCCATGGCTTGGCCAATCCCCAGAGGGTGAGTCAACCTCTGAAGCCTGTCCTTGTTCATTGTCTGGGGGTGGCATGTGGATATTGTGAGGCAGAGCTGAGCCCAGCACTGCCAGGCACTCCACAAAGGGGTCTGGCCTCCAAAGGAGAGAAGCTTTAGGATCTAGAGCTGACGGTGAGACTGGGGGAAATGGCCTCTCTTCCAAGCTGGAGATAGAGTGGAACTGGTCTCTATTGGAGCCAGCCATTCTCTGCCTAACACCCCTGTGGTTTGCAGTTCAGGCCCTATACTGTGGGGTAAAGCCTAGCTCCAGGCACAGGTGGCAAGGAGTAGCTGAGGGGTGCTTCCCCCTATGTGTCCCTCACAGTTGGGGGCTGTCTGCAGCTCTGGAGGCCCGGTGTCCTCCCATAGTCCTTTACCTGGTCCCTCTCAGCCTCCCTTTCCGCACACTCAGAACCCACTGCAGGCTTCCCTTTCTCTTCTGGGGCCCAGACTCAGGCTCCGGTGTGCCCGGGCGTCTGGAATGAGGCCGGTCGGGTCAGCTATGCTGAGCCCGAGCAGCGAGCCCTGAGCCCCGGGGAGTGCAGTGTGCACCTCAGTCCCAGAACTTACCAACCTGCAGGGCCCGCAGAGCCCCCTGCTGGCTCTCGATTTACCTGGACTGGCAACTCCCCTTTCCCCCCTCTGTTCCCTCCTGCCCCCTGCCCCCTGCCCCACTCTGACTTTGTACTCTCCTTGAATCATGAGCCACATTCTGCTCAGCTCTAGTGCCTCTGTCTGCTCCCCCTATTCAATCTGACTTCCTGGCCTTGAGGCAGTCCCTGGCCCCTGGGCTGGCCAGACCCCCAGGAAGGGCTGCCTCAACAAATACCCTGTTGAGAGGGAGCACCAGGACTGGAGCTGCTCAGTTCCCACAAGCAAGTGCCAGGGCTCTGGGGACTGCCCAGGCTGCTCCTGCACGCTGGGCCTGTCCTGGCAGCTCAGACTGGGGAGGCGGGAACAGCTGAGGGAGGGTGATGAGCACTTCCTCTGGCTTGGGGGCTAGTGCCCTTTCCTTCCCTCCTAACCACAGGTGCTCTCCTCTCTCTCCCTTTTGCCTTCTCTGGTCTTCCTCCTTCATTCCTGTCATCTGCCCACCTACCCCACCCAACCCTCCAAACCCCCAGATCAAACGCTTCCTAGAGGACTCGGATGATACAGAACTGAACAAGTTTGTGAAGGATTACCCAGGAGGCAAGACCTGCCACCAACCAGAGGCCAGGCCCCAAATCCTGGAGCCAAAGCCCCAGGCCCTGGACCTCTGCCAGGATGACCTGGAGTTCACACCGCCCTCGTGGCCCCAGACCTCTGCCAGCCAGCAGTACTTCTCTGCCTCAGCCCCTCTCAGCCCCTCAGCCCGGCCCCGCAGCCCGTGGGGCAAGCTTGATCCCTATGACTCCTCTGAGGTAGAGCCTCCAACCCTGCCTTTGCCTCTCAGTGGGAGGGAGCTGAGAGAGAGAGAGAGAGAGAGAGAGAGAGAGAGAGTGTGTGTGTGTGTGTGTGTGTGTGTGTGTGCGCGTGCGCACATGTGTGGATGTTGAGCGGGGGCCTCTTTCTGTCCTGGGTTGGCCCCAGCTCTGTGATGCCAGGTGCACTGGAAACCTGACATATCATCAGGGACTGAAGCGCAGCTGGTGGCCCCAGAAAGGGCCTCAAAGGAGTCTGGCACTATTCTCTAAGGCTGGGGCAGAGATACAGGAGGGAGGCCCTTGGGTCCTGGGGTTCTTCCTGCCTCTCGCCATCATATACTTTGCTTTTCGTCCACTAGGATGACAAGGAGTATGTGGGCTTTGCCACGCTCCCCAATCAAGTCCACCGAAAGTCCGTGAAGAAGGGCTTTGACTTCACCCTCATGGTGGCAGGTAGAGCACGGGCAGGGCCAGACTGGGCAGGGGCTATTTCAGGGGCTGATGGTTAGTGTGTGGGGAGGGCTATGGATAGGGAAGGGGAAAGTAGGAAGCAGCTGTGCTTTTTTGCAAAAGAGCCAGGAGCCATGGGGTACAGGGAGGTGAAGTGGTACAAGGAGCACTTGACCAGCAGTTTTCTAGTATTTGCAGTTTTCTTTGTGACCTTGGGTAATCTCTTACCTCTCCTGGCCTCATTCAAGTGAGAAGACTGGACAAGCTGTTATGAACTCTGCTTACTTCCAGCTCTTTCTGGGTTTGGTTAATCTCCTCCTAATTAGATCTAAGAAAGCAGCTCCCAACCACGCCTTAGTCCAGTGGGGTTGCTTCTCGTCTGCAGATATTACCCTCTGATGGTGCTTCTGTCCTCTCTTCCCTTTCAGGAGAGTCTGGTCTAGGGAAATCTACTCTGGTCAATAGCCTCTTCCTCACTGATCTGTACCAGGACCGGAAACTCCTCAATGCTGAAGGTAAGGGAGGAGGAACATGAAGACGGGCCAGCTGGCCAACCTGACTTGGGAAACCAAACTCACTCCAGAGTCGGGGGATGGGGCCTTCCCCAGCATGCAGGAAACCATGGCTTCCCAGAGAGACGGACAGCATCTCTCTGCAGGCCTTTCCAGCCTGGCAGCCCACCAGCCAGCTCCCTAAAGATTTGGGTGCTGAAGCAGGCCAGGGGAAGGGACCAGAATTCTGTCCTCTGAGTGAGTCTCCGACCCCCAAAGGATTCCAGGAATCCAAGAAAAGAGCCGGGAGCAGAGAAGAGGCTGGGGCCAGAGCCAACAGCCACCGGCATTTCCTGTGTTGGGAAATGTTCTCCTTGCTGGTTCCCAGAGAAAAGGCCCCCCAGCAGCCTGAGGGTGGGAAGAGGGGCAGTGTGGAAGAGGCAGTCTGGGCAGGAAAGCTGGTTGGGGTGGGAGGTTTGCCCTGACTGGGCAGGTCCTTGCCCTTGCCCTGGCCCTGGCCTCAGTTTCCCCCTTCTCCAGAGCGGATCATGCAAACTGCGGAGATCACTAAACATGCAGTGGACATAGAAGAGAAGGGTGTGAGGCTGCGGCTCACCATTGTGGACACACCAGGTTTTGGGGATGCAGTCAACAACACAGAGTGGTATGTCTGACCAAGCACAACCCTAGCTGCTCCCTCCCCCCATTTCATACACACACGTAGGTGCACAGACATGCCCAAAATTGTTAGCAGGTAGAGGCTTGTGACCTTGAGCATGCCACTGCCCCCTAGGAGAAAGCTGTCTCCTCTGTAAAATTAGAGGGAAAGGATTGGAATAGATGATGTCTAATGTCCCTTATGATTCTACAATAAGGGTAAAGACACAAGCTAAGAAGAGCCTCAGAAAAGCAAACACATGTGAACACTGATAGCACAGGGCCTGACATCTACTAGGTGCTCAATAAAGGTCACCCTCTAGGCTACCTGTCAAAAGAAAAGGTGGCTGTGCCACACACCTCCCTCCACCCCCACCCCCCATCATCCCTGGCTTGTTTTTCTTTCCCAAGATCTTGGGGGTTCTTAGATAATGGCCAGACCTGGGTGAGTAGATGAGGAGACAAGATGCCACCTTTGACGAAATTAGGGTGGTGCTAAAACCCTCAGCCTTAGGAGTTCAGATCTTGATTCAGCATGAGTAACTGTGTGATCTCGCAAATGACTGCATCCTGGCCCCTACCACCTCACCTAGTTGATCTGAACAATCACCAGAATGATGCGTGTGAAATCAAAGAGTAAAGGGCTCTTGACATTACACTCATGAATTTTAAGATGACAGTTGCAGGCCAGTGCAAAACAAAAATGTAGGGCTCTTATTCAAAATCATTAAGAATTCCAAGATAGCCCCAGTAGAGAATCAAACCAAGTGTGGGCCCTTCTAAGTATGGGGCCCTGGGTGACCACAGAGGTCATGTGCCCATGAAGCTGACCATGGGTAATTCCCTCACAGACTAATCAGACCCTTACACACTTTTCTGTGCTCTGAATCCCCATCACATGCTTCATCATTACAGCACAAGCCTTTGAGCTCAGCACACCGGTTCATCTTCAACTTCGTCATCTGAGCCTTAAGGGAAGGGCCATTTCTTACATTCTTGGCAGGGGTAGCTGTGCCAGTACTAGCGCTGTGCTAGTACATGGTACATGGTCTCCATAAATCCTCCTGGTGGGTTGAGGTGGCCTCCATGTCATCATCACCCTTCTTGCTCTAGAAAGATGTCTAGTGAACTGGGCTTGCTTTGAAACTCTAGCCCCAGCCAAGCACCTGGTTCCTACCATAGCAAATACCACCCCCTTCTTCATTCTTCCTTCCTCTTACCTGCCATAATAATAATAATAATAATAATAATTTCATTTGCTGGGCACCTCATAGCTTATAGTGCACCTCCACATATATTCATTCAGTCGACCAGCAGGAATTTATTGAGCACATATTAGGGGGTCCATCCTGTGCTGGACATTTTCAGGGATGTAAAACAAGTATGAATGATCCTTGTTTCCAAGAGGCTTACAGTCTGTGGCACAAGGGTGAGGAAGTGGGGGGCAGGAGTTCTCTAACGTGTCAATCAGGTTACAAGTCAGCAAATAGGACAGGCAGCGCAGTAGCAAGCATACTCTGCTGGGAGTCAGAAGTCCAGGGACTTGGGTGGGTAGAGAATTGGTTAGGCAAAATGATCTGGATTATGTCTCTTAGCTCCTGTGGGTTTAGTTTCTTCATGTTTAAAATGAGACTAATGATGCTCATAATGTCCACCTATTCTGGCACCTGTCAGTGAAGATTAAACTAGAAACCAGAAGAGCACAGGACTTCAGACTTGATGTTCTTTTGTGTGTGTGTGTGTGTGTGTGTGTGTGTGTCTCGAAGAGAAGGGGAGAGCAGTGTGCATTAGTGTGGTGAAAGGGGCCTTCATGGAAGAGGTGGTTCTTGGATGTGGTTTGAGAGGTGGAATGGGTTTGGACAGCTGGAGAGGGTGGACTCACATGAACGAAAGTTCTGAGGCTGTACCGTGAACCTGGCTTCGGGCTGCCTCAGCTTCCATTTGGTATTCGCCTGCAGGCACCATGATATTATTGCTTTTTTGGTCACTTGGGCCCTTTCCCCCTCATCAAACTAGTTTACATGGAACTCTGCCTGTGTGCTTGGTCTGATTTTCTATCGGGACATGTGAGATGCACCCCTGTCCCACCCAGGCACCTCCTTGAAGATGTAGTAAAGTAAGCTGGGGAATAACAAAGTCTTGGAAACGCTGCTCAGGCATGGGCTACCCTGCAGTCCCAGAGCTCGCTAGGCAGCCCCCACTCCCACAGTTACTGTGCTTGTCTGTCCCTGCTGCAGCTGGAAGCCTGTGGCAGAATACATCGACCAGCAGTTTGAGCAGTATTTCCGAGATGAGAGTGGCCTGAACCGCAAGAACATCCAAGACAACAGGGTGCACTGCTGCCTGTACTTCATCTCGCCCTTCGGCCACGGGTAAAGCTCGGAGCCTGAGGCTCCTGACACCACCGTGTGCCGCCAAGGGAACAGGCTGAGACACCCGGGGAGGGCTGCCACTAGCAGGCGGTCACAGATCCCTGTTCCCCAGGCTCCGGCCGTTGGATGTTGAATTCATGAAGGCCCTGCATCAGCGGGTCAACATCGTGCCTATCTTGGCAAAGGCGGACACACTGACACCTCCAGAAGTGGAGCACAAGAAACACAAAGTGAGGGAAGCTGGTGGGGGGAGGGGAGCAGGTGGGCTTCTGGAAAAATGGGGTCCCCAGAGCTGTGGGCCCCTCCTGTGTTTGCCAGATCCGAGAGGAGATTGAGCACTTTGGAATCAAGGTCTACCAGTTTCCAGACTGTGACTCTGATGAGGATGAGGACTTCAAATTACAGGACCAAGCCCTGAAGGTGGGGCCACCCTGGGGCACCCCTTTCCCAACTTGTTTCCTTCGAGCAGAAGAGGGAAGCAGAATTCTATGGAAGGGTAGGTTATTGGGGTGGGACAGGACCCCGGTTCCCCAGAGTGAAGCAAAGAAGACGAAGATACGGCAGAAAGGCACAGGTGAGAATGGGGCTGTTGACAGGCACCCCTACCTCCTTCCAGGAAAGCATCCCATTTGCTGTAATTGGCAGCAACACTGTAGTGGAGGCCCGAGGGCGGCGGGTTCGAGGCCGGCTCTACCCCTGGGGCATCGTGGAAGGTAAAGCACCCAGCTTGTGACCAAGGTATCTCCTTGCCCTCAGTGGCTCTCCCTTACCCATGCCCTTGTCTGACTAGTAGCCTTGCTACACAGTTGAAAACCCAGGGCACTGCGACTTTGTGAAGCTGAGGACAATGCTGGTGCGCACTCACATGCAGGACCTGAAGGACGTGACGCGGGAGACACATTATGAGAACTACCGGGCACAGTGCATCCAGAGCATGACCCGCCTTGTGGCGAAAGAACGGAATCGCAAGTATGGCCAGAAGCTGAGATATAGCTGGGGGTGGGGGGGATCCCAAGCACAGCCCTGGGTGGTGAGACCAAGCCCTTACTTTGTTCTTCTGCTGGCCCTGGGCTCAATCCAAACAGGTTCTGGGGTCCCTCTAGCCTTAACAACCCCCCTTTCCCCTTCCCCTCAGCAAACTGACTCGAGAGAGTGGTACTGACTTCCCCATCCCTGCTGTCCCAGCAGGGACAGATCCAGAAACAGAGAGGCTGATCCAAGAGAAAGATGAGGAGGTGAGAGCAATGAGGGGATGGTAGGGGTTGGCAGCCTAGAAGATCCCCTGCTTGATCATAAACCTCGGTATCTCTTGGTTTGGGCCCTGGCCTTGGTGCATATGCAGGTCTTGGATTGGTGGGTTAGTGGTTCTACCCAGGGTCTCCAACCCACCTCAGGGCTACCAAGGCCCTGGCTCAAGGGATTCGAGTGTAGGGGCACTTCCCTGACACTACAGGACTCTGAAGGCCCCATTTTGATGCATGTGCCTGTTCCAGCTGCGGCGGATGCAGGAGATGCTGCGCAAAATCCAAAGACAGATGAAGAAGACCCATTAGCTGGCTCTCAGCCCTGGGTACTTACATGTCCTTCTCTCCGTCCTGCCTAAGCCAGCCCCTGCCAGCTCCTGCCACGCTCAGGCCCCTCACGCTACTTGCCACTTCGTCGCATTTCCCTGCTGCCTCCCCAGAGACTCGGAGGAAATAAAGTTTAACAAATCTCTAGGTGGTTTTTGGTGTCACTGTCTGTATGTTTACTACCTCCTGGAGACCGAGGAGATCCTAGGACCCAGTTTTGAAGGGCTGCTGGTTTCTGTGTTTTTAGTAGGGAAGGGCGAGTGGGGAGTGATTTCCCCTCCCATGACAGGGTTCCGTCCCTGCCTGGAATCCAGCCTGGCTCTCCACCTTGTTGACCGTGTATCTCCTGTCCATGTTATCTGGGGCCTGAGGCTCTCTCCATCTTCCCCACGTACAGTACTTTCAGATCTACAAAAGTTGTGGATCTGATATGTAACCTTGGGAAAATAAGGCTTCAACTGCCTGCAGCCCCCTGACTTCCCATTTCAGTTGAGGGACCGGACACGCAGGATTAAGCTCTGCACTCTAGGGAGCTTGTGATAGAGCACTCAGCAAACGCTGAAACTCCTGTAAGCAGCAAACCCTATAGGGAGCCCTGGGAATGAATATTAAATATGGTCATTGTCCTGGAGGAGTTCAGTACTCATTTAACAGGTATTTATTAAGCCTCAGTTAGGCTGTAGACACTGTTCCAGACCCTGGAGTTAAAGGAGGGAGCACAGGCCAGGTTCCTATTTTCCAGAAATTTACTAACAGTAGTAAAAGTTCCAACGTTCTGTAAACGTTCTATATGTGAAGACATTTTGGCCCCGGGTCCTGGTATTAAAGCATTCGGGCCCACCTTCTAACTGAAGCTGTAAGGCTGAGACTGAATGAACTTTCTCCGTTTGTTAGGTTGGTGGTGTCGTGGGCCCACGGGGACCTCCGGCGGCTGCCCTCGGCCCTGCTGCCGGCTCTGGCTCCCCAGGGGAAAGAGGAAGGGTGGAGCCAAGAACTGTGTCCTCGGAGACTCATGTGCCCCACTCCCCTTACCAGGAGGTGGCAGTTATCTAGTGGCAGTCTCAGCTCCAGCTGTCCCATCTGTCAGGTGAGAGGTCTTCACTCAGGCCTGATGGCACCATCCAGGTCGTCAAGGATGTCACGGGGTCCACCGGTGAAAAGTGAGGGTTGGGGGACCTATCAAGGCAAAGAGGGGAAACCCTCCCACCGCCAGCTGAAGACCAAGTGGGAGCCTCAGGCCCAGCTCCTCTCAGCCTGAGAGGTCTTTCCTCCCTCTGGCTTTAGGAGGGGATGACCGCAGCGAGACCCAAACAGGAAACCGATGGGTGTGACAGGACTCAGGAGAGGGAAGGTCGCTCTTGTAAGGCACGGCTGTGACCAATTGGTAATGTCTCCTTTGGCCCACCAACAGTCCCAACAAGGCAGACACTTATCCGTCCCCTTGTCTGATGAAGAAACTGATGTTAAATAATTTGCTCATGGTACCATGGCTAGATGAGTGGGTAAGCTCAGTTGGAGGAGAGGGGAATGTGAAAGAAAGAGAATACATCTTATTCAAAAACATTTGGTGAACATAAAGAAGTACCCAAGATGTAATACTAAGTGAGCAAAGGATGTTACAAGGCAGTATGAGTCCGGTGTGATCCCAGCTTCAATAAAAGTAGATGTGTGTGTAAACAGACACACAGAAAAGGCTGACTGCTCGAGGGAGACATTCAGGCAGCTGGCTAGCCCACCACGCTGTCCACCCACCGGCCCGTCCATCTGTATATCTAATCCTATCTACCCCTGCTTCCTATCAATATCTATCTATCTAATTGCTGGTGCCTTGAACAGTTTTGTCTGTAGCCGTGAGGAGCTGCAGAGAACCATGTGTCTCCTGCCTGAGGACCCAGGCATGCATTGACAGAGCTCTGCTGTCTTTCAGCACCAAGGTTTTATTCTTGGTCACTTCCCTGACATCACGGGGTCAGGCTAGTGACCCTGGCTTCCCTAGAGCCAAGCTCCACCAGACAGAAGAAGAGCAGCAGCAAAGAGGAGAGACCACTCCTCTGTCACTCTGTCACCTGTGTGGCCACAACTTACCAGGCGCTTGGTGAGGTCCCAGGTGTGGATGATCCTGGCTGGAATCACCCAGGCATCATCTTGGTGGCAGATGTCACAGTGATAAAGGCCAGCAAAGGCCAGAGCTTGGGTCATACGAATGAGAAGCCAATCTGCCAGGAGCAGCCTGGAGAAGGAGGTGGGAGAGTGAGGGGTGGCGGCACGGCTGGTGGCAGCTCCTGAATTACACAGAGCGACTAAGGCAGAGGTCCTGCTGCTTAAGGAGAGAATGAGGATCTAAAAGGACACAAGACTCTCCTTTCCTCGGCCATCTCGGTGGTGCCTGTTGACTCTGTTCCTACCATGTCTTCTCACTAGACTTTCAGGATCAAGCAATTCCTGGCCAAGAAACAAAAGCAGAATCGTCCCATTCCCCAGTGGATTCGGATGAAAACTGATAATAAAATCTGTTACAAGTCCAAGAGGAGACATTGGAGAAGAACCAAGCTGGGTCTATAGAGTCACACATAAGATGGCACACACATTTATGCTGTATCAAAGTCACGTGCTCTTACCATCTCACTCCACTCTCTAAACATTGCTACTATCGGGGTAATAGGGTGTGTTTTATTAGGGAAGTGATTTTTTCGTTTTTGTGCCTCTGCGCTACTCTGTTTATTCAGTAATAAATACATGAAATGTTTTTTTTTTTAAAAAAAAAGAGGACGCAAAGATAAAAACATCCATCACTCATGTTCCCACCACTCAGCAACAACCCCCTTCAGTTGGCTACTAGTTGACCTGTACAGTAAGACACCATAAGGATTATCATCACCAGATTACAGCTGAGAAAATTGTGCAGAGAGGTTAGGAAGCCCGCCCTGTCACACCAGAGTTGAGTGGCACAGCTGCGACTCAGCAGTTGGGTTGGGTTGTCCCTAGCTGCCTCTGTTCAGTGCTCCCACTGCTTGCTCACCAGTGCCAGCCTCCTCCTCTGGATCCACCCCTCCGCTGGGGCCCAGAAATGAAAGCAATTAAGCCAGGGACTCAGCAAGCAGGGAATGGGCTGCGGACATGGGGCTGGTCACAGGGTATGGGTGGGAAAGCCAGCTAGAGGCAGTTCAGTCTGGACATTGCCTGGTGCCAGCTTGAAGCCAGACCTACCTGAGCCCCCAGGACGGTGGTGCAGGGCCCAGATCTGGCCTCTCTGCTGGAGTCCCTCCAGAGACACCAGAGGGAGTGGGGGTGCCAGGACAAAGGCAGAGTCCCTTCACTCTCTGGACTAGAAGGACCAGCTCTTCTGCTTACCAGCTGCCTCATCCTAACCTTCACTGAATTTTTGCAAGACTCCGTTGCAGTACCTGTAAAATTCAGCTACTGTTTGCTCTTTTGTTGAGTTTTTACAAAGTTTAAATGAGACAAGACTTTCAAAGTGCCCTGCAAACTATGAAATACAAGGCAGCTGTCAGCAGCTGGCGACTGCCTGGCCACTGGGCTGTGCCTGTAATGGAAAGGAAGCCGAAGCTCCACAGTTTCAGTCTCAGCCAGCAGGCTGGCGGGTGGGCAGACACAGGGACAGCTGCCCCCGGGCATATTCACACCCACAAGGAGAACCCTCCTCACAAGCCCTGGGGGCCTGAGCCTGACACTCACAGGCTGCAGGTCAGAGTGTGAGTGTTAGAGGCTAGTGGGGGGTGAGGGGAGAGTAGAGCTTGAGGGTGTTTTCTGCAGGCAGCTGTGCTCGGCCTAGCTTCCATCCTCCAGGGCCACCAACCACAGACCGCTTCCTTCCAGGTGACGGGAGCAGGCTTTCCCCTACAGTCCCACCGGCTGCCCCGGGCAGGACAGCTCCTAAAGCGCTTCCAGCCAGGCCTCTCGCTTTGGCACTGCAGCGGGGCAACCTCCTCACCATGCACCTGGTGAGCCCGGGGTGATGGAAATGGTGTCTGGATTGGGGAGAGGAACTAAAAATGGAACATATAATATCACAGGTCTTGAAAAATGAGGTCTGTGGTGGGTGCTGGCACTGTGACTGCCTCAGGAAGGTGTGGGGCGTTTTTTAAGTGCCTCCAACCATCCCAACCTCACTGTCAGCTGGTGGACTTTGGTCCTGAGTGTCGCTGAGAGGTTCTGGAGCCAACAAGGTTCCCATCTGGCCCTGCAACTTCCGAGCTGTGCAAATCTGGGACAGAGTTCTGCCCATCTCTGTGACTCAGTTTCTTCAGCTATGAACAGAGAACATACTGGTACTGATCTCTGGAAAGTTATTGTGAGGACTGAATGAGATGATCCAAATAAGCACTGGGCCTTGTGCCCAGCATGGAGGAATCAGAGTTGATGGTGATATTGTTAGGCAGGGAAATAGATATGAGCAGGGTGGAAAGAGAATAAGGCTAGGAAAGCCCACCTAAAAGACCCAGAGTTAATTGCTCAAAAAGCCAGGAGCAACTTGGCCTGGAATGTTTGAATATTCCCCAGATAAGGGATGGTACCTCAGAATAGCCCATGTCTATTGTGTTAATCATGCAGGCCCAGCTTTTTTAAAAATTTTACCTATATACTGTTTTTTTACCCCCCTTCGGCCCTAATCAAGTAGTTTGCAACCGAGGCAACTAATTTAGCATGCAGGCCCAGCTGAAAACAACATAGTGAAAGGCAGGAAGAATTCCATCTTAAAAATAAGATTGCATTTTAATAACCCAGGAAGTTAAGAAGTAAGATTCTTAACTTACTCTTTAGCTGAAAACAACATAGTAAAAGGCAGGAAGGATTCCATCTTAAAAATAAGATTGCATTTTAATAACCCAGGAAGTTAAGAAGTAAGATTCTTAACTTACTCTTTAGCAAATAAAGACAGTAACTCCGCCCAACTTGTGGGCTGGGAAGGCAGTCTTGTTTGATATGCTCCCAGACCAAGACCCCAGTATCCCAGGGAGGAATCAGAGCAGGAAGTTCCTTGTGTTAAGTTAATTCCAAGTATTGAAAGATCACTTAATAAGTTTGCACCCCGGCCCTTAGTCACATTCCTGAAGAATCCTTAAGAGGAGGAACCCCCCAACCTTTCAGGGCACTCCTCTCTCTGAAGTCTCCAGCAACTGCTAAGTGCGTAACCTTTTAATCTTTCTTTCCCTCTCCAACCCTTCTGGGTGCCTCTCCTCGCTCAGGTGGCCTGTACTTTTTCCCTTTAAGTAACTTTAAATAAAACTTTTACTCTGCTTCACTACTGTGTCTCTGCCTCTCTGCAGAGGACGGTTCTTTGTGGCATCGGGGACAAGAACCGAGGAAAATACACAACGCTCTCCCAACAATATGACACAACAGCTGTACTGACTTAGAATAACATCTGTGACATATTCTTAAGGAGGGAAAGCCACGGTGCAAACACTACATAGAGCTGTGCTGTGCAGTATGGGGGCCACCAGCCACAGGTGCCCATTTAAATTAAATAAAATGGGAAATTTAGTTCCATAGTTACACCAGCCACACTTTAAATACTCAGTAGTCACATATAGCTCCCGAATTGGAGAGCAAAGATCTAAACCATATTCATCACCATAGAGAGTTCTACTCAATAGTGCTAAATAGTTCGAGCCTATTTTTGTAATTAAAAAAAAATTGTGTGTACTTGAAAAGCATGCAGAAATATATGGAGGGGTACCATGTCTCTGCTCCGAAGGAATATAGTAAATATAGGAACATGACAATGAATGGGGGTAAACTTAACTCCCTGGAACTCCCCGAGCAGAGAGCAGCATGCCACAGAACTGCTACCCACAGGTCCTACCCCTGCAGCAGATGGTGGCAGGAGGGGCCCCCACAAGCCGGGGTGCAGGCCCCAGTGTCTGCTGGGGAGGAGCAGAGGCTACTGACTGCAGCGGCCTCATTTGCTACAACATCCTAGGGCTGGGATGAAGGCACTCATCCTGGGGAGCCAGGCAGGGGTGGGAGCCTAAGGCAGGAACCCCACAGGAGGCAGAGCGGGGCTGGCAGGCTGCGGGTGGAGGGACAGCGAGTCGGCACCTGCACAGAGGCAGCCCTGGGGGTCGAGGCCTTTCTCCGTGGGGATGGCCACCAGGTACTGCAGCAGGAAGGCCTTCTCCCGCGTGGTCAGCACCCCCTGACAGTTTTCATCCGGACGCCCGCCGAGTGTCACTGCCTCCTCGGCCACCTCCGAGTAGGACACCAGGGCCTTGCGCACCAGATCGCTCCACGGGGCGGCCTCTCGGCGTTCCGGCCCTCAGCTTCAGGACGGCCTTGGCCGCGATGATTTCGAAGAAGGATGGGCTCCCGAGGCTCGTGTCTGGCAGAGCATCACGGATGATCTCAACTCCATGGCTGTCACTTAACGTCTTCTCGTTGTTTCTCACGCGGAAGCATTTCAGAGACAACAAGGACAGGGGGCAAAAAAGAGGGCGTCCTGCTCCTGACCGTGTACAGGTACGGAAGGGATTCTTTAATAGCGTCTGGCTCAGGAGCTTGGGCAGAGGACCGGTCAAACCGCGTGCCGCGGGGATGTCCGGGCTCCGTGAGCAGGTCCCAGAGGGTGGGGAGCCTGGCCTGGGGCGCCTCCGCGGGCTCCTCCGGCTGCTCTGGGTACTGCAGGCTCACCCAGTCCTGCCGGGGCCGGCACTTCCGCAGGGCCTGCCGCACGCGGTCCAGCCGGTCCTCGGCCTCATCCTGGGAGGAGGCCCGCAGGGTGAGCCTCCGGCCGCGGGAGACCAGCTGGGGGCGGCCGTCGCTGTGGGCCGGCCGCGCAGACCCGCAGCGCCGCGGGGAGCAGCTCTCCGCGCACGCGCGCTCCTCCCGCTCAGGCAGAGGCGGAGCTCCCGCGGGGAGAGCTCACCGCCCAGCTCCTTGCCGAGGCCCCTCGCCCGCCGCCACTCTGCCGTGCCCAGCGTCCCGAGACCCCGGAACGGGCTGCAGAGCCCTGGGGGCAGAAAGAGGCGCTTCAGACCGCAGGCCTGCCCCTTTACCACCGAGAATAGCCCCGAGTCTGAGGTCCGTGGTGGGTGCCGGCACTGTGACTGCCTCGGGAAGGCCTGGGGCGTTTCTTGAGTGCCTCCAACCATCCCAACCTCACCGTCAGCTGTGGTCTTTGGTCCTGAGTGTAGCTGAGAAAATAAAAGCACTCAGTCTTACATGTGGTGGATATTCAATAAATAAAAGTTTCATTCTATCCCTCTGTCTTTGGGAGTAATATATTGTTGCTGGACAAAATACTGGGAAAAGTAAATATTGGGTCTCTTCCACTTGCTTGTACACTTCATGTAATAAGTTCTCCTTTAAATGATCGTTAGATTTGTAATAAAAGCCTCTGGATCCATAAAAAAATAAAATAAAATAAAAATCGTATGAAGAGACCACAGAAGCCAGAACGGAAGAGGAATCAGGATTTAATGTGAATATGTAAAGATAAATGTTTCAGCGGTGTCCAGGCCGTGTACCCATGATTCACAGCAAACAGCAGGACTCGGACATATTTGCAACGTGCAGTCAACTGCATCATCCTTTGGAAAATGGAGAACTTTGCCACTGCTTTTGATTGCAGGGAATTTCTGGGGCTTTTCCTGAAGTTCTCGCCCTTGGCTCTGACTCCGTATTTAAAATTTGGAGAGCACGATTGAGGGCCATCAGAGTACTGCTACAGTCGTGGACACAGAAGGAGACACCTGCCTTTTAGGACTTCTCTCAGTCAGGATCCCGGGGATTTGGGAAATAAAGTAACTCTTGCACTAAGTGTGATTATGCTACAGCATTTGAAAACTATTATGCCTTTCCGATAAGGTGTATAACCCCGATCTCAGTATCTCCTATATGTCTTGTATGAAATGTGTTGCTGAAGAACCTTTCTATAAATTAATAATATGGATGCCCTGAATTAAGGATTAAGTTTCCAAAGTAATTTCTGAAACAAAATACTAATGTATTACACTAGGATGTTAAAAATAAAAGGACCAGAAAATGTGCTTCATGTCATTGAGAGCTTAACTTGGGGCTAGATCACAGTTGACCTTTGTGAATTGCACAGGTTTGAACTACCTGGGTCCACTTATATGTGGGTTTTTTATTCATAAATATATTAGAAAAAGATTTTGGAGATTTGCTGCAAATTAAAACTATTTTACTGTAAGAATACAGTATATAATACATAGACAAAGTGCATGTTAATTGACTATGTTGCTGGTATGGTCAACAATAGGTTATTAGCAGTTAAGTTTTGGGAGAGTCAAAAGTTGTACACTGATTTGCAATTGCATTAGGGTCAACACTTCTAACTCCTGCATTGTTCAAGGGTTAGCTGTATTTAACTCATGCCAAAGTTTGAGAAGTTTATTTTGAAAGGAAGTAAAGAAAGAAAGGTGGTTATGATGAGAAAAAAAGTCTTTGAAGTGTTTCTGTGCAAAATAATATTCTAAATACAATTTTTAAAAATCAGTCAAGGATATTTCAAACTTATCCAAGTTTGGGCTTTAAGAAGTCTAGCTTCTTGTGAGAAAGGGATTCAGTATTGATGCTAAAGATTTCAGAAACCTGATTGTAACAACAGATTCATTTCTAAGGCCAGTTGGGAATCAACCCCACTCAAAAACCATTACTATATACTAGACACTAGCAATAAGATGAAGCCTCTTCTGTCTTGGCATTTACATGCTAGAGGTTGTAACAGGCAACAAAGACTGAAATACAATAGATTATAAAAAAGGGCTGTGAAGGAAGCAACTGGGTGCTGGTTACATTATTTCAAGAAAATCGTTTAACCATTCTGACTTAAATATCCTATGTATCTTCTCCATGTGTGCACACAGGGTAGACCTCCGAGAAGCAGTGGTGTTCTTGTAGGTTAGTAGCTCTGATGAGCCACGGTGGGATGTGGAGGGTTTCTCACACCAATGTAGAGGGCTATTCACTAGTCACTGAAAGGTTTCAGACTCTCCCAGAATGGATTGTTCACCCCCCAGGGCCCTTCCTATAGCAATTTTGGAGTAATCACTGATTCAGTGGTAGTCCTCATATAATAGAGTGGTGAATTAATAATCAGACATGGATATACTGAGAGTTTAAAGAAAATGGCAACATTTTAGAATAACTGTAAAGTGTATTTCCCTCTCCACTGCCTTAATAGGTGTTTGTTTTGCAGGTAAGCTACTTTTCCTGGAAGCAGAATGTCTCAGACTTTAGCTTTGAAGAGGAAGAGTTCAGTTGCCAGGACTGAAGGAGCACTTTTGAATTTCCCATGATGCCAGACCCAGTGGCTTCCTTGGGAAACTCTGCACCACCTCCACCCTTACCCTTCTCTTAACCAACCCCCACTATCCCTGGGCTGCCAGAAGCCAGGGCCACCCAGATGTGCAGCCCAAATCCTGTCTCTCTCAGTGGGAAGGGGGTTCTGGAGGGAGGTGTCTGTAGCTTTTGATCGGGGAGGGGACGCTTGGACTCCCTGATTCTCAGCAAGGACTTGCTCAGGTGGTGTGGAGCCGATCTCAGCCTGAGCCTAATGTGTCATAAATGAAGGGAGGGACTAGGCAGGGGAGGGGCACGCAGTTGCTAAGGATATGTGAGCATCAGAGAGCTGTCATAATGGTTCTGCTCTGGCTTAAGGGAGCTGCTCTGGTCCTCTGGCTCATTGTGCCCTGGAGCCTTTGCTGCCATGTCCTGGCTGCGTTTCTGGGCCCCGTGGCTTCTTGTGTTGCTACCATTGTGGCTGCTGGTCCAGGCAGCTCAGCCTCCGGGTTGGGCCCTGGACCCTGTGCAGCTGACCCCCAGACCCCTAGGGCCAACCGAGTCCTGGTCTTCGGATCCCTCCAATCTCCCTCTTGAATTTCCCCATCCACATCAACAACTGATGCATCCTGTGGTTCCTTTCCTGTACACTGGTTCAGCTGGAGAGCTGCCCCCAGGGCCAGATCTTTGGGACAAGCCTGGCCAGCATCAAAGTCTCCCAGAGGTGGTTCCGGTGGTAAGTTGAGACCAGAATCAGGTCCTACATCTGCCTCCTTGACTCAAAACTGAGACTAAAACTATAAATGTAGATCAGGCTGAACACCAGTCATTTGAAATACTTGTTCCACCTCTAGGTAGTGATAGTTCAAAACCAACAAGGTTTATTGTTTCACCTCCAAACTCGAAGAAAGATGTAGCTCAGTAACGACGGCTTACCAAAGTTCTCATTGGAACTCCAGGCTGATTTGCAAAGAAACATCTAAACCAACAATTGCACGATAATTACTTAGATCCCAATAGGGATGTTGTCTATGCTAAGGAGAAGCTACCTGTAGAGTTTCTGGGTGGCCCACATCAACCTCCAGGCCCTGTGGAAGTTGAAGCTTTCTCCCAGAAAAGTGTCCCCATTCATCATGGACAGAAAGTTGAGGAGGCTGAATCTTTCTCTCCCCAGGTGGATTCCCAGGGTCAGCATCCAGAGTCCCCTGAAGAGCTGGAACCACTTCCATTGAAGCAGGAGGCTTCGTCTCAGCCTGCAGAGCCCCCGGAGACAGATGAAAACCCTGCAAACCTGCAGGCGGCCCTGAGTGAGCCTTCCTACACTCCTGAAGAGGCTGAGCCTCCAGTCCAGGAGGAAGCCCCAGCTCAGCCTCCAGAGCCCTCTAATGCGGCAGAATCTTCTCAAACCCAGCAGGAGTCTCCAGCTTGGCCTCCAGACCCATTTGAGGAAGTTGTAGCACAACCTCCAGTCTATGATGAGGTGCCAGTTCCAGCTATGGGGCAGAATCAACCTCAGGATTCAGACTTGCCCAGTGTCACTGTGGAACCTGTTGGCCTGGAGCTCAGCATGATTCCGGAACCTCCACCTCTAGGTCTAGAGCCGTCTGAGACAGGTTTTCCTTCACTGACTCAGAATTCGGTCATGAACACCACCACAAACAACATATGTGAGCTCTGTAGCTGCACAGACGAGACGCTGGCGTGCGTTGGTCTCAGCCCAGAGCGGAAGCTCCAGAGTGTGCCCGTGCCAGAGCCCAACGCTCACAATGGCACCTTCACGATCTTGTAAGAACCGCCTCTCTTCATTTGTTCTCTGCATCCTGCCTGACCTGGCAGCATTTTCCTCAAGGACTTCCTGACCCTCATTTCCATACCCTGTGCGGACTGATTTTCTGTTTTTATCTTTTGTTAACTATTCCTTGTCTTCCTTTTCCTTCTTAATATTGTTCTCCCTTCTCCAGTCTTTCACTTGTAATTGCCCTTATTCTTTTTCCTTACCCGCCTTTTTTAGTTCTGTCATTTAAGTCTTTAACCTCTATTCTACCATTTTCCTATCATTCTTAGTCCATTTTCTTTATAGTAACATGTCCCTATCCTCATTTCACTGGTTAAGAGTAAAGATTCTGGAGCTAGACTGCCTGGGTTTGAACCCAAGTCTGTCATTTATTAGCTTTGTGACTCAATTTCCTAGTCTGTAAAGTGGGGATTATGGTAGTTACCATCCCATAAGATTGTTGTGAGATTTAGATGAGTTAATACATGTAAAGCCCTTTTATATGTGCCTAGTGTATATATGAGTGTTAACTGTTATTATTTGGTCCCTCAGTTATGTCCAAAACTTTTTCCTCTGGCTTTTTATATAAAGCACCCATTTTTTTTGCACAACCCAGGGATAAGTACTGTGGGAGCCACAGATGTGTAAACATTGTCTCCAGAACCTGACAGTGATAGGTAGAAAGAAAGAATATGCATTAAAAGGGAGGTGATAATTAAGTACTAAAAGAGATACAGACTCTAGGTACTGTAATTCACCAGAACCTGTAATCACTGGGATGTGGAGGTCAGTGAAAGCCTCACTGGATAAGTGACAATTTTAGCTGGGACTTAAAGAGTAGCTGTAATTTGTTAAATAGGGGAAAAAAATATAGGGGGAAAAATAGGCAAAGGCATGGCTGCAGGAATGATCAGGATTTCATAGACCAGTCTGACTGTAAAGAATTGGTTAGGAAGCAATGAAAGATTTTGAAAAACCTTGACTATCAGCTGTAGGGGTTTGAAAGTTGCAGTATGAGAAATGGAGAGCCATTGAAAGTTTTCAAGCAAGAGAGACAAATGATTAAACCAAGGGGGTTGTTTTAGATTCCATATGTAGCGTGATCTAGAGAGGAGAGCTTGATTCAGGGAGACCAAACAGGATGTACTAGCAAAGCCTAGGAGTGAAGTGAAAAGGGGCTGAATCAGAATGCTGGCGCTGGGAGTAGAAAGAAAATCCTGAGAGCACGACAAAGGAAGAGTCAGTAGGACTTCCTAAGTGACCGACTAGAGCTGGAGGGTGGGATGTGCAGGAAAAGAGAAAAATCAAATTTGATAAAGTTTCTGTCCTGGGTGATGAGGAGAATGATGGTGGTAGAACAGGGGGAAATACAGCAGCTGGGAAGGAGAGCCCGTTTGAGGGAGATGAGTTCAGTTGTAGGTGCCTTTTATCGGTGAGCGTAAGGCACGCAGAAGGCTTCTGATTGAGTGGGAATTTCCACTAGGCAGAGGAGGAGACCTATTTCTGACTGCCCTGAAAAATAGGGAACTTGTTGCTGAGGGAAGAGAAGCTAAAGGGAAAGATTCAAAGTCACCCAGAGAGGTAGTGGTTGAAACTGAACCTCAAGCATTTAACAGCTTCTTTTAAACACGTGTAATTTATGGATACATTCTCCACGTTTAAAAAAAGGAAAAAGGCACTGAAGTATATAGGATAAAATGTGGAAATCCCACTCCACCCTGCCTACCACCCATAAGATAACTCCTGTTACCATTTTGGTGTGTGTCCTGCCTTCCAGTCTCTTCCCTTTGCATTTCCCCCCAGGGAGATAATACATTATTCCTTGCTCGGTGATTTATGCGTTTCCCTATGCACTGTCTCTGAGAGATCTTTCCATATTAGTCCCTCTAAATTCTAATTGCCCTTCTTCTAACAGCTGGAGAGATCTCAACAGCGGGCACTGAGCCAAATCTTTGGTATTACCTGGCATAGTGTTTCTCTATATTTATTGTTGATGATAAATTTTTGCCATTTTTTTTGCTTAATTGTTTATCATTTTCTCTTTGGAAGGAGTCATTTGAGATACCTACGTGATTTTAGGAAAAAATACTTACTTTCAAGGTAATTAACTGGCATTATCTGCCCAAGAAGTTAGACAGATAGGAAGTTCAGGTTCTGAGGAGATGCCTTGTTGTTTGTGCCCCGTGTTATATCTTTATTAGCTGTGCAAACTGGTAAGCTGATGGCTGTGGACACTAGAAAGCTGGTATTTTCTGCATTTGAATATTCCCCTGGTTGCCATGATAAGGTTGCCATGATTCGTTTGCTCATTCTGTTCATTCTTTTCCTACCTATTCAAGGATATGAACTGTGTTTCTTCACAGAAATTTCCAAGGAAACTCTATTTCTTACGTGGATGAAAATACATGGAAGTCATACACTTGGGTTGAGAAACTGTGAGTATATTCTCTCCAAATATGAACACAAAAAACTAACTGCATTGTAAGATGTTTCTTGGTCCAGAGTTTTGAGGTCAGTAGTTCTGAGAAAAGGTATTTTCCTCTCCATGTCTCAAGTTGACCTCTACTGATTGCAATTCTGTTTATTTTAAATACTAAACTTGGTGGATTCTCTTTAAGAGTCATCTTAAACTTTCTTTATAGTATGCAAGGAACACACAATTATACTCTCAATATATAAAAATGAAATAACAGGAAGAGTGAAAACCCTCCTTGTGCCCTAACCCCACATCCCTGAGGTAACCACTACTCTGAATTTAGTATATAGCCTTCCAGATCTTTGTCCATGCATGTGTCTACGTAAGGATTTACAGATAGCAAGATAAGTTTGTTGCGTGATTTACTTAGCTTTTCTACCTGAAGGGTAACATCCTATGACTGAATGCTTTTACCTTTTGATATGATTTAGATTTCTTCCCACCACATAGAAGGCTACCCCATTTATTAAACTCCTGCATAATATTTTATGGTATAGATTTATCACAGTTAATACTTCCTGTGTTGCTGGATGCTTAGATTCTGTTGTTTTCTTGTCACATGCATCGCTCCAATGAATATCCTTGTACTCGCATGTTTGTCAACATGAGCAAGTATCTCTGTAAAAGAGATATCTAGAAGTGGAATTGTTGGGATTAAGACTATGTAGATAGAAAATCTGAATTGCCCTAAAAACGGTTGTGCCAATTTATACTCTAATCAACAGGACATGACAGCTCCATTTTCCTACACCCTCTGCCACTGGGTATTTTTTTGGCTGATGTGTGATGGGTGGGTGACTAAGAGGGGCCCCATCTGAATTTGAATTTTTCTGATTACTTGGGAATTTAAATATCATTATATGCCTACCAAACATTTGTATTCTCAGAATTGTCTGTTCTTTGCCAGTTTATTTGTTGTCTGTAATTTTTTTTATTGATTTGTAGAAAAGTCAGTTTAGATACAAGTGATTTTGGAAAAAATGCTTATATTCAAAGTAAATAACTGGCATTTTTCAAGACTATTGTATCATTAGTCATTTGTTCAACTTGGACAAGTCAAATGACCTGTGAACTAATATTAAAAGACATCACAGTCATAGTATCCTAAAAATAGGGATTATGACCACCCTAAAAATAGATCCCCCTTCATCGGATATCTTATTCGTAAGGAAAAAATGCTAGAACCAGACAGTTGTTTTTTTTAATTTATGAATTTCTTAAATACTATATAAAGTTTATATTTCTCATGATAATATATGACATGGAGATTTTATTTCCCAGACTTCTAAGAAAAATGAAAGTAACTTGACACAAGAAGTAAATAACAGCAGTTCCCACTGGGGAGTAGAGTCGAGCGTGAGGGTAGGCTGAGGGGCAGGCGAAGGAAAACTCTTTTGGATTGTGTACATTATACCTTTGGAAGTTTGAGCCATATAAATATGTATTATATATATATATATATTTTTTAAAGAAACTGAAGTTTAAACATTAATTTTTAAATCGCATGTGTTGTAGAGTTTATACAATATAACATGAGTCTGGTAAGGTTAGAAGATTTCCAAGTCAGTTTGAGATTTATACTTGGTAAGACAGAGGTTCCTAACTTGGAGTCAATGGTCCCCAGGGCAGGATTTCTTAACCTTTTGTTTTCCATGTATCTGTTTGGCGATCGACAGAAGCCTACCTATGAAGAGATGTTTTTAAATGTATAATAGGTTAAAATACATATGAAAACAAAGAAAACCAATTACATTGAAATACTCTTAAAGAATAGTTACTAGTGATATAGGAATAAATCTGCTTTTCTTACATTAACAATATGTAGAGGTAGTTATAATAATGGTAATCATTATATGTAGTGGTATTTATTGTAAGTGGTAATTATAATATCAAGGTAGTGATGAGAATAAAGGAATTTTGAGATGTCTGCAACAAAGACATGATATGAACTTATCTGATTTCTACTGGGGGTCAGATGAGCTATACTGACTGCTATACTGACTGTTGTGGTTTGTTGCCTATAGTCATGATGGAAGGAAATGCCAATTTAGAGGTTTTTGAAAATAGAAACAGACATGATTTCCCATTCAGGTTTGTAACCTGCATTCAAGCCATTCTGTTCACAGACCTGTGCATGGAAATTGCATGCATGCTTTTGCGTATATTCAAGAAAGGGAAGTTTTCTAGGAAAAGGGTTCATAGCTCTTATGAAATTCTCAGAGGGTTCTTGTCTCAAAAGATTGAGTCACAAGTGCAAATGAAAAGAAAGACATTTCTTTTTCCTGTAAAGTTGTACTTATGCACATGATAATAAAGGGATGATTTGCTTTAAATAAAGGAGGTAGTATATCTGAAAATCAATACCTGTCACTTTGAATTCATTTAACAAATATTTACAGAGCATCTAGTATGTGCCAAGAACTGTTTTATGTACTAGGGATACAAGCCCAAGAACAAACGACCAAATATCCCAGTTCTGAAGGGATTTACAAATATGTAATATAAAAATAAATAGATTAACTATAATAGATAGGTATAATTTCAAGTAATGATAAATGCTTTGGAGAGAAAGCAAGCAGGGGAAGGTGAGTAAATCAATTCCAGAATGGCCTACTGTTGGCATGTATGTATAGTTAAGCCAAAAAAAAACACACCACTCTATGTCCTGTCAATTTCCTAGAAGTTACAGAGGTGGGGAGAAGGATATTTGCCAGTAATGTAGAATCAAGAATGAATATTGCAAAATTCAGAAGATCGCTTTACTGAAAGGAAGTCTGATCAGAAGTTAAACATGAATATTTCTCTAATGTTAGTTCATACCTGGTTTTGATGTTTTCACTGTGTAAGAAAATTTTAGATCCCCCTTAGCTCTGATTCCCTATAGTTCTACATTTTTTTTGCTTTAGTCAAAAAATATTTGGAGTTCTACAGATCAGTATGTTTTATTCCAGGTTGTTGCTTATGTGAAGCTCCTTTTTGGGGTAATTTTTTGATGACACTCATTCTCAGTCTAAACTTTCCTTTAAGGTTGAATTTATTAGGGTAATTAAAAAATTTTTTTACTATCATGTCATCCAAACAACTTTCACCAAAACAAATGCCATTAATTGAAAATACACACTCTTTAGTTACTCCCTGTCTTACCATGATATTCTCTCCTGAACCGAACAGTCTGACAAGGGCATCAGCCAATCAGAGAAGACACTGCCATCAACAGCTGAGTTTCCGCCTCCATCTCTTTTCTGTTCCTATTGAAACCTTGTCAGTATTTATAATTTTTAAGTTAAAATTAGTATACAAGTTTCATATTTGTCCTGATTTTTTTCATTTACCATCATTTCCTATGACCTTTTTGCATGTCATCGACAGTGTACACATAAGTTTTGTCATGTGATATGGGGGAGGTAGAGTTTTTTCCAACTGTCTATTGTTATGAAAAGGGTTACGATAAACAGTGTTGGACATATTGATTTGTTTTTTCTCTTTGGATCATTTCCATGGAAATAGGAAACCATTACCTGACAGAGATGGGAGAACAGTCATAGCATCACCTGGTGACCATTCCCCCTTCACACATTCTGGCCACCACTGCTGTTCCTTGTAATGTGGTGCATTTCCAGGCGAGGTCAGGGTCTTTGAGGCATTCTCAGGGCTCCAGGAGTTGTTTGTGGGAATGAAAGTTTTTTTGTCTTGGGATCCTTTTAAATGTATGTGACTATATTCTGTGTAATATGAACCACCGTATAACAGAGATTGCCCTTGTTTTCAGATGCATAGTTTCCAGGGAGTAGTAATTGAATTGTTGTAAGCTATGAGAAAGGAATTAATCAGTGAGGTGGAATTAATATAGGTGACTAACAGACCCTGTGAGGGAAAGCAGAATGTTTATATGCAGAACTTGGTGGAAATAGTTCACAAAGCAACATAGCATGTTCTTGGATCCCCAAGGTGCTTGAAGGATGTAAAACTGTTAATATTACCTCCCAGGAAGGTGATTCCCAGGGAAGGGAAATTTGCTTTTGAAATCTTAAAGACTTTCTTCTGTAGTGGATCTCTTATCACTCCCTTACTCCACTCTGGGAGACACTGGCTGTATACTCTCCTGCTCATCAGGTGTTAAGAAATGGGTGCAAACCATCCTGCCAGGCATGTTGTCTTTCCTGTGGGACTAGGTGAAGCAAAGGCATGAACATTCTTGGGCAAACTCAGGTGTCAGGCTTGTCGTGGATTATTTCTGTTCCCTTCATTCTGCATTCTGGAGAAATCATTGGCAGGATCTCTGTTTTCTAATTGATTCTTCAAAGGTGCATATATTGAGGGGGGTTTTTTATTGTTAATAATAACACTTTTCATTCATGTAATCCTGAGTTGATTCTTTTTCACGGATGCACTATCTGACTCAGGATATCAGTTACGCCATTCTAAAGTCCCCTCGTGCTTCCTCTCTTTGCTCTGGTTCATTGACTATCAGCTCACCTGCTTTTGTTTTCTGTCCATGATGGAGCTGTCTGTCTTTGTCATTTGGTCATTCCTGAGTGCAGTTCATCTTTGAGTTGAGATTCTCCTGCTTGTGTTTCCTGGCTCTCGGACAGAGGTGACATGACCTACTGGGGCTGTTGTTCCTAAAGGACTCCCTGAAAGTCAGAGGAGGTGGGAGGTGGCTTCTGGTGGCTAGACAGAGCACACACCCTTCCCCCAGGTTCTGGGCCCCTGGCCTGTTGAAAACCGATGCTCCTACCTGGAGGAAGATGCCCTTTGCTCTCTGGCCTGAGGAGGAAGGATGTGGGTCCACGTGCTGCCCCTGCTCCTGCAGCAGCATTTCAGCTCATCACTCTGGGTAATTCCAGGCCATTTCTGGTAGGGGAGCATGTGTGGAGCTGCTCCCACACTTTGAGGTAAGGTTGTGGATTTTTAAATCATGTCTTTTCCATCATTCTTAGGGATTTTGCTGGTGGTTGGAGGAGTAGAGACTTGGCATTTACCCATTTGTCAATTTGAAATAGCACAACTTCTTAGGAGAACAGTTTTGTATCCCTACTGGATCCTAGAGAAACTAAGGCAAATGCATATCAAAATACAAGTATAAGAAAGTTTAAAGCAGCATTCTTTGTAGTAACGAAGGCTAGAAAAATCTTGATATCCCCCAACAGTAGAGTGAACAAATAAAGCCTAGCATAGTTATACAATGGAATATTATTCTTTAGAAACATAATGCCAGCACATAAGTAATCTTTAATTTTCTGGTAGCCACTTAAAAAATAAAAGTAAAAAGAAACAGATGTAATGTGAACGCATTTTATTTAACCTTTATGTCCAAAATAATAATATTTCAACATGTAATCATTATATACATTGTTAAGATTGTCTACATTTTTTTCATACGGTCTTTAAAATATCCAAAGTATTATAATTTCTACATGCAATTGGTATGAAACTTATGCATTCATATTCTTTTTTCCATATTAAGTCTATAAAATCTCAGTTTAGTTGCAAGATTTTTATCAGAAGTTACTCGATCTCTCTTTAGATATCATAAAATTTACAGTTGGAAAAATAGCATCATATGGCCAGGTTATTGCAAAATACTGAAATGTTTTCCAATAACTACACCAAATATCAATTTTGAATTTAACTTTTAAAATAGGTAAAACTAATTAAATTAAACTTCAGCTTCTCAGTCACACTAGCCACTTTCAAGTACTCAGTAGCCACATGTAGCCGAGCATGTAACAGTAGGCCTTAAAGTGAACCAACTTCAGCTACACCTGAGGATAGAATGAATTTGCAAGGTAGGGCTGAATGAAAGAAGCAATGTAGAAAATAATACATATATAATATGATTCCATTTATATACTAAGTTCAGGAAGTGGCAATACTGCACTATGTTGTTTATGGCTGACACATCAAAGGTAAGACCACATTCCAAAAGCAGGGAGGTGAGTTAAAAAGTCAGGACAGTGGTTACCTCTAGTGGGTCAGAGATCAGTTTGTGATGGGAAAGGGGCACACTGAGGGCTTCTGGGATGCTGGCAGTGTTCTTGACATGAATGGTGTTACATGAGTATTTGCTTTATAATTATTAACGTGGACATTTTAACTTTTTTAAATTAAGATATCATTGATATACACTCTTATGAAGATTTCACATGAAAAACATTGTTTACTATATTCACCCATATTATCAAGTCCCCTCATACCCCATTGAAGTCACTGTCCATCAGCGTAGTAAGATGCCAGAGAGTCACTACTTGTCTTCTGTGTGCTACACTGTCTTCCCTGTGACCCCCACACACACCATGTGTACCAATCATAGTACCCCTCAATCCCCTTCTCTGCCCCTCCCCACCCAGCCTTCCCCACCCCTCCCCTTTAGTAACCGCTAGTCCCTTCTCAGAGTCTGTGAGTCTGCTGCTGTATTAAACTGGATGCACATCTTAATGCACTTTTTAGTTCCCTGAAACAATATTTTCAATGGGAGGAAAATTGAACAGCTTCACTTGCAGCCTTGACGTAGTTCTGTTTGGGGCTCCCATACTAAGGTTCAGGAGATGGCAGTTCTGCTGACGATGGTGCCACCCACAGTTGGGTTCTGAAAGAGACTTGGGGATCAAGAGAGTAGGTATTAAATACACATTTTGGTGTGAAGAGTGGATGGATAGTTGTGTGTGTGTGTGTGTGTGTGTGTGTGTGTGTGTGTGTGTGTGTGTGTGTGTGAGGGAGAGAGAGGACACAGAGGAGGACATGACAAGAAAGATCTGAATGAAAACAGAGATGACCATCCCTAAATTAATAAGAACTAGGGTGTTTAGGTGGTACCATTATCATTATTCAGGTCTCCCCCACATGTAGAAATTAGTCCTGTATGTAAATAGTTGTAATTATTTTGCATTTGATTCAGAAGTAACCTTCCATCTTTCAGAATTCTCAGTGACAATCAGTTCAGTGAATTACATAAGGACTCATTTGAAGGCCTGCTATCCCTCCAGTATTTGTAAGTTAGATACTCACACTTATTTATGAGCTTTTAGTTATATTATCTATAACATAAATAAGGGGTTTAAATTAGACAATTTCTATAATTTCTCCCAACAATAAAAATTTATAATTCTGTAAGTCTGTGTAGGGAGGGCACTAGCCACTCTCTAGCATTAAATACCTCCTATGTGTTCTCAATTATTTAATTATATGGACAAGCTATAGATAGAAAAACCCTTCAGTTACAGAGGAAAAGTGGTAATGAGGTCTGAGCAATTACAGACACCCATAGGAGCCTTGGTATGTAAGTGTTCCTATGCCCTCTGTTTATATTAACATGTAATTTATGGCCTATGGATCAAATCCAGCCCATGGTCCATTTTTATACAGCCCTTTTGTTAAAGGGCTGTAAAAGGAAAAAAGAAAAGGAAGAAAGAAAAAGACGCAACAGAGACTCTATGTAGCCTGAAAAGCCTAAAATACTTACTTTCGAGCCTTTACAGAAAAGATTTGTAAAAGTTGGTTTAGTGAGATGAGAGGAATTAAAGGTAACCATATTGTCACCTAAAAGACAAGAAAATATAGAATACTTATATTAATGTGAATGCCATTAACCCAGAATATTTTTATAATTTAATCTAAATTAACATTGAAATATTAAGTACTTAAGTAGATGATTTATGTAAACAACATTATCAAGAATATAGTTACCCAGAGAAGAGACTGGTGTTTAGGATTTCAATGCAGGAATTGTTATACTAATATTAAAAAACAGATATTTGAAGTGGTGATTAACTGATATAGTTGGAAATGTCTACATTTACACTAAATAAGCACATCAGAAATGGCCCTAACTTCTCTAATTACCAACTAAAAATCTCTCCAGTCTCATTGTCAAGGAAGTAATGCCTACATAGTACTTCTTTTTGTTTAGAAGTAGGGAGATACTGAGTTGCTATAAAAGCTCAGTGTTTATTCTTTGTCTTTTGCATGCAGAACTGTATATGTCATCCTTATTACCCTAATTAATGATGCTCTTTTGCAAAAAGATTCTTCTTGCAAATATAGAAACCTAAGGGAGTCAGATATAAAGGGTCTTACATGACAATAAAAATAGTCCTTTGAGTTTTCAAACCTTTCAAGCCACAAGGGACACTTTTGTATTGATCTTAGGTACCTCTGCCATCTGGGCTCCAAACCTTCCGAACACAAGTGAGATAACTGCTCAGTGGATTAGGCCCTTCATTTCTTCTATTGTAAAATGTTTTGTAAGCTAAGTATTTCATTATCATAAGTATTGTCATTACTTAAAAAAAATGCCAATCAATAAAAAGGCAAAAAAGTATATGACAACCACTGTGCCTAGTATTATAGGCACAAAAGTGGGTAAGACAGGGTTCCTACCCTTCTAGAAACTCATGATCTCACAGGGGAAATGCACTTGCCAACTCAGACCACCATGTATAAGCACTGAATGAATGACAAAGTGCTGAAGAGGCACAGAAGAGGGAGCTATTTGAAAAGCCATTTATTTTTAAATGATCCCTTTTCTTCATTCATTTTATAAATATTTGAATTTATGTCCATGTGTCAGTTTTAAACATGGTAGACAATGCAGGTAAGTAAGACCTTGTCCATACTTTAAGGGAGTTTATACTGAGAGGAAATGGGGTGTAAAAATAACTATATTAAAAAGAGGAAATGGATGTGGGCAGTGAGAGGTATGAATTGTTCGGGGAGCACAAATGAGGGGAAAAAGACTTCAAGTTAGAGAAAAAGATGCTACAAGAGCAACACTGTTAGAGCAGCAGCTTGAGGGGTTTTTGGGTATCGTCAGACAGACATCTTGGGAAGAATAAGTTTGCAAAGAAGAGTGGCAGAAAGGCAGCACATGGGAAAAATACCTTGTCTTATAGAGTACATTGGGTGTTAGGGCCAGACCTTCTGGGGCTTCGAAGGCCAAGCCAAGGGTAACAAGCTGTCTTGTTATCTCGGCAGCACTCTAGGACAAACTTCAGCCTGCTGGAAGATCACTTGGAGGGCTTCTCACTGCCCAAGCACCCACCCCACAGTTACTGATTCAGTTGGTCCCGAGTAGGGCCGAGAATTTACATCTTCGATAAATTCCCAAGCGATGCTGGTATTTGAGAACCACTCATGGAGAGTTAATGTGGTGACTTTGTGCAGGATAGATTAGAAAGGAATAAATCAGAGGCAGACATACCCTTCAGAAGAGTTAATACGCGTCTAGGTGAAAAGTGAGGGATTAAGCCTGAATCAATAGAAATAAGAGAGTCATCTCTAATAGTCAAGAGTGAGTGATTTAAAATAAAAATCCAATAGCATGTTGTTGTTTTTTGTTGTCCCACCACTGTACAACTGGAGCAGTTTAATTCATGGAAATATAGCAATGGAAACCAAAAGTGAGCTTCTGTTAAAATAATAGAAAGTATAATTCTGAATTAGTTCAAAGTAATTATAATTAGAGGTGTAACTTCCTTTCAAATTTTGTGAAAGAGCATCTTTTATTTTTTCTGGTGCTGAAATGGCCTAGAAAGAATAAAACCAGGGAGGTTTGTAAATGTGAGAATATTCCTTTCAATATTGGAAATTATATATGGAGATAAAAGCTTTTGAGCTCCTACTGTGGAATTTGATGAGACCACAAAAGTTGCTCTAATCAGTCCTTCTGCTCTCAGGAAGGATTATCTCAACAATCTCTCAAGATCTATGGTTGTGTATTTTATTTATGAAGATAATGAAAGTGAGACTTGGGTGAGGGCAGGGATAGGAGGTCTGGAAGGTTACGTAATAATTTCTAAGGTGTAGAGTTTAGATAAGAGCTACTTATTCAATGTGATTATTCTAACCTCTACTAGTTATCTCTGCTAATTAGATATCTGATAGCTGAGACAATATTTTTCTTTTTCCTTTTCCCAGAGATTTATCCTGCAATAAAATACAGGCTATTGAAAGACGCACATTCGAATCACTACCTTTTCTGCAGTTTATGTAAGTTACAAATACAATTTAACTATGTTTGGAATTTTTATAAACTTAATTGTAAACCTCTTATGTTGAAATATTTTAAATGGAGAGCTACTAAAATTATGTGGCCACATCCTTTTTGTCTCTAGGAAGCACTAGTGTAAAAATTATCATATGGATCAGAGTGACTCATTCTAGAGCAGGGGTTCTCAAGTAGGGTGATTTTCTGCCCAGGCGATGATACTAGGCCGTGTCTGGACACATTTTGGTTGTCAGAACTGTAGCTATGCTGCTGGCATCTAGGGGGCAGAGGCCAGAGATGCTGCTCAACAGCCTACCGTGCCCAGAACAGCGCCCACAACAAGGATTATCCAGCCCAAGATGTCAGCAGTGCAGTCATGGAACCCTTTTCTAGAGAATTAAAGATCACTTAGACAAGTGTTCTGGGCACTTATTCCTTTGTATCTAGCAATACATGTATAAACATGAAAGTATAAATCTTTCATACAAATATATTTTATTTATTTTATTTGTATTTTCTGTAATAATACCACTGATACCAGGAAAAAAACAAGAAGATGTCAATTTCTAATCCATCTTTCTCTTTTTTATAAAACAAGTATACTTGATACACAATCTATGTTTTCATACAAATATTAAAAACAAAACAAATATCTTCCACAGTGAGATTTCTTTAGTGTATGAGGAAGTATTGAGGTTATGTTTCATCATATACAGGTTAGAATCCCTGCCAAAGGATAAATGTTCTGAAATAATTTTTTTCTTCTTTTTCTTGTAGAAATCTTGGCTGCAATCTAATTGCAGAACTGAGCTTTGGAACATTTCAGGCCTGGCATGGAATGCAGTTCTTACACACAATGTAAGTTGAATAGACGATGAATATGTGTAAAAACATGATACAGTTACTAGTTAGCTGGGGGTAAGCTCACTATGAGCTCTGAAAAATTTGTAAGATCCATTTTTTTTTTCCAATGAGGAAACTAAGGTACAGAGGGGACAGGAGACATGTCTGAGTCATACATGGCAGGCTACACTTTCCTGATCTTTTGCACAGGCAACGACCACACTCCATCATGTAACACCCACGCCTGCAACATTAATGTTTTTCTTGAATAAATGCTCCCCACATTGCTGTAAGCCCACTGATTAAATATCCAGAGTTCTGAAAAAGCTGGTTTGACCATTTCTTGCTAGTTTTTGTTGTTCTTCCTTTATAGGATAAATTTTCACATGTCCTTACTCCATCATTTTCACTGATTCGCCTGCAACATGGTTTTAAATCTCTAAAGTCTTAATGACGACAGGCTAATTAGATATTTAAGCATGGGAGGTGATTAGGGAAAAGGAATAAAAAGAGAAAATGTAATTCTCGTAGAGGTTTCCCAGACGGGTAGATCAAGTTTGAAAAGCTATTTCTATATTTAGTGCTCTCAAAATTGAGGTTAAAGTAAAAGCTGTCTTAAACCCCTTTCCCCCCCACAAGTTAAACCCCGGCTTTGGAACGAGAACTGAGTTCAGATTTCAGTTCTGCTTTTTAGTACTAGCTTGATAATTCAGGACAAGTTATATAAACCCGCAGTTTCCTCACTTGTAAAATGGGGTAATAATAATAATAATATGTAGCACAGAGGGTTATTGTGAGGATTAAATGTGAAAAGCTGACTGCAGATGCCTGGCAGCCCAATAGATTTAGTTGTGATAATAATATTCTACAAAATGCACTAATGATTCTTGAGTAAAGTTAATTTACAAGAAGATTTTTCCTTCCTGTTTTGTTTTTTTTTGCTCTGTTTTTTGTTTTAAAGAACTGAGAAGAAAATCTCAGCATTTTGGAATACAAATTTGCATCAAAAATGAATTTGTTCATTTTATTGATGCATAAGCAAAATGTTATTTATTTATTCAAAAAACATTTATTAAATACCTAGTAAACACCAGGCACCATGTCAGGCACAGGAGTGACACTGACAGTAAAGTGTGGTCCCTGCCCTCAAGGAGCTGACAATCCAGGAGACTGACAAGTGACCTGGTGATTGCGTGCAGTGTAGCCAAGGCTGTGACGGGAACAGGGGTTTTACCGCCTCCTCTCAGGTTTATCCCTGTCTCTTTGGATCCAATACCAAGGAATTGGTCCTGCTGTCACTGCATGGTTTAAACTGTGGAACTGTTTTAATTTCCAGAACTGAAAGAAAAGCATCTTGAATTATGGAGGACCTAGGAATACCATTTCCTTCAGAGCAAGGGGATTTCCTCCCAGCATAGTCACTTTGTGGGATTCTCAATCTGAAAAGTCTTTGCTTCCCACTTTTTCTGTGTTACTCCTCTTTCTCTTCTCCCCTTTATCACCCAGAGACCTAGGTAGGTAGTTCCCAAAGGAAGAATGCTTTATAGACTACTCTAAGTGTAATTTATAGGTAAAGACAGATAACGATTTTTCCTTTTAACCTTTAAGTCCCATGCAAAAAAAAAAATGAATGTTTCATGAAATGCATATAATTTTAATTCCATTGAATTTTTTCAGAAATCTCAGTCATAATCTTCTGACAACTGTTGAAGATTCTTATTTTTTCAAATTGACAGCATTAAAATATTTGTAAGTATTGCAACAATCTCATGGCTTATGAGATGATTTCTGCTCTTTTACTTTCATCAAAGTTTAGTATTTTGCATTTTCGCTAAGAAGGAATAATTTATATTTTAACTGGGTTATTGAAATAAGAGTTTTGGGCAAAGAAAGGATTAAGAAAGAATGTATATGTGCAAGACCGCTATCAGAGAAAGAGAGTGGTGCTGAAGAACGCACATAGATATGGGATGTGTAGATGCATGTAGAAATATAATTTATCCCAGAACGCAAGGAGGAATAAGGTGTATTTTTAAAAAGTAAATACTCTAGAGTGGTGGGTGCAGGTGAGAATGAGAAGCAGGGCGATGACAAAAAGATCGTAGTGTTCAGGGCTAAGGTCATTAATTTGATGATGCAAATAAATTTAAATTTCTTCAGTAATTTCTCTCTGGAATTATTATCTGTGGCAAGTGAACTCGAACTGGCTAGACAAAGAAGCCAAAACTGAAGTAATAATGTGTCATTAAGTATCTTTTTAAGTATAGAGCTTTTGTCTTTGGGTTCATATCATAAGTGTTTGTGCTTTTTCCTTCAGAGACATGGGAAAAACCCAAGTGACACTTAAAACAGTGGAGAGCATTGTCATGATGAGCCCCAAGGTAGAAAAACTGTAAGTTGATTTTTCTTATATTTATTTTCACTTAGTTGATTTTTTTAAGTTTCATTATTTTATTAAGTCGGGCTTATTGAAGTATGATTTTCATGTAATAAAATTCGCTTTCTAAGTGTACAGTTTGATGAATTTTGACAAATGTATAGTTATGTAACCACCACCATTTGAAATGCAGAACCCGTGTGACTCCAAAAAGGCCCCTCATGGCCGTTTGCAGGCAAACCCTTCCTCCCACCACCAGCCCGGGGCCACCACCAGTCTGATTTTCATCCCATCAGTCATTCCAGCAGTTTTTGCCTTTTCCAGAAGGTCTTATCAGTGAACTCACATTGCATGTAACCTTTTGTGTTTGGCTCTTTTTACTTAGCATAATCTTTTTGTGAGTCATCCATGTTGTTACAGCTGTCCCTCCCTTTTATCGCTGAGGAGAGTTCCATACCAGTCATTAATTAACGAACATTTGAGTTGTTTCTAGTTTTGGCTATAAAAAGCTATGAAAAACATTCATATGCAGGTCTTTGTGTGAACATGTTTTTGCTGCATCGTATGCTGGGTATGGTTTTCATTTGCATTTCTCTAATAGATCTCTAATCTCTGATGATGTTGCCTATACATGTGCAGACATCTTCTTTAATGACATGTCTGTTCAAATCTATTTTTTAATTGGATATTTATCTTACTGTTGAGTTTTAAGAGTGCTTTATATATTCTGGAAAAAGTCCTTCCTCTCAGATATGTGTTCAGCAAATATCCTCTCTCAGGTTATAACTTGTCTTCATTCTTTTAAAAGTATCTCTGAAGACCAGAAGTCTTTAATTTTTGAATTTTGATTAGCTCTAATTTAGTAGTTTTTCTTATAGGGTTTGTGCCTTTTTTGTGTCTTATCTAAGAAATCTTTGTCTGGGAACCCACTGCCAGATCCAAAGTCACAAAGATTTGTCTCCTATGTTTTCTTTTAATAAGTTGAATATTTGTAGGTTAATTAATTTAGGTCTATCTATGATCCATTTTTATTAGTTTGTTTTCACATACAATCTGAAGTAAGGGTCAAATTTCATTTTTTATCTTTGTAGTTTTAAAAATATGTTTCTGTAGGGCTTCCTGACAATTTATTACACAACTTACTGCACCTTAAATTGTGCCATCCCTCTCCAATGTGGCAAGCTAACAGAAATTTGGTATTATGCTAAGGCTAACTGATGGCCTTACACAAGATTACTATGGGAAAGGCCCCTGCATTTAGCAGTCTGCTCTCGCCATTTTTGTCAGGGCAGCTGAGAAATGACTGTCTTCCTCTCACCGTCGGATCTACTGGCCCCTGCTCTAGCCTCGTCTTCATCAATGTCCCACAGCGTCTGCCAGTCAGTCCCTCTCTTGTCAGCTACATGCCTTCCTCTCTGGGTATCCAAATCATTTCCCTATATACTTAAAATACTAAAAACACACTGAAGTGAAATTCCTATGCGTAATGTTATCTAATGAAGAGCTGATATTCAAATTTCCTCAGTTGTCTCAATTATATCATTTATTTTTATTTATTTATGTATTTTTTGAGAGGGTATCTCTCATATTTATTGATCAAATGGTTGTTAACAACAATAAAATTCTGTATAGGGGACTCAATGCACAATCATTAATCCACCCCAAGCCTAATTCTCATCAGTCTCCAATCTTCTAAAGCATAACAAACAAGTTCTTACATGGTGAACAAATTCTTACATAGTGAATAAGTTCTTACATGGTGAACAGTACAAGGGCAGTCATCACAGAAACTTTCGGTTTTGTTATATCATTTATTTTTAACAGATCAGTGTCACCCAGTTCTAATCCCTATCACCTTTATTCTAGGCCTACAGATACCCACTTCCATTCTTACCCTACTGTTAGGCATCTCTGTCCTCCTGTTTATTTAGAGTATTCAAGAATAGCAGTTGGCCAACTCATCCCTACCCAACTTCACAGGCCATATGTTCCAAGAACTCCTTTTGCACAGCCCTGTGGGTGGCCTGGGCCTGCCTCTTCTCCCCAGTAACTCCTTTACCACTGATTTAATTCTGTGTTTCATTTTATAGGATTTTACCTAGCCGTATGGTCTGCTGCCTCTGCCAATTTAAGAATAATATTGAGGTCTTCTGCAACACAGTCAAGCTGCATTGTGACAGTGAATGTCTGACAAGCACCACATATTGTGGTGAGTTACCATTACCCGATGATAAGTTTTATTTATGTTTTAACTGTTAATTTTCAAACTAATGGTATTAATTGCACTATTTTTATTAATTCAGTAAGAGTTCAACTCCCTGCATTTCTAACTACTCATTTGCTAAAAGTCAGATTCTCAGTTACATTATTAAGCTAACAGTGACAGCAATCCACATACTTAAAGGAACAAGAGAAAGGAATGGAAGGGGAAAGAATGAACATTAGTGGCCACATCCTGTGTACTGTGCTCTCTGCCTGGTGCTTAACCCCTGAATGAGAACTTACTCATACACGTATTACAGTTCACAAACTGATTTTATATGCATTAGGTCTCACGTGCCCTTTGTCTTGTAGGATAAGTATAGATGTATTTTTGTTTATTTTGTTTTTGCAATTTTTATAGAAGAGTACAAGTGGTGCTATTTTATAAAAGTTTTCTTTGGAACCTGAGAGTTTCTGGTTCTATAGCAGAAGCTGCTGCTCAGCCCTCCTAATGGATGGGAAGGCTCTTCTGTTCTTAGACTGTCCAACTCTAAATTTGCTCTGAACTTAAGCCTTTCTATCCCCAAAGCACTCAGGTGCTTTTAAGTATTTTTCTGTATAGTAGGTTTTATTGGCACTAACCTGATAACTTCCAAAATGTGCTTTCATGCCCAGGTCGCTTGAATATGCAGATCATAAAATGATCCGGGGCACATCATAAATAATACTTTGCTTCTTGTATAAATACAATGTTGGTTATTTAAAAAAAATTTTTTTTGCCAGTTATATCACTCCCTTCTCCCACTAAAGATGGGCAAAACAGGCATTTTCATTCTACTTTTATAGGTGAGAAAAAATGGGATCCAAGTGTTATATATTGTAGCCTAGTGCTCAGGTCTGCTAGCCTCAGCTTGGGGCTCTCTGCAAGCCCATGCTCCTCCTTCCTCATGACCCTTACCTCCTCCTCTGACCCTCACCACCACCACCAAAAATACTTGTAATTCTTCTGGAAAATAAACCCAGCTGGCCAGTGAACTTTTGCCGCTGCCCTCGACCTTCAGGTAGTCAGAAGCTATGGATGGTTCCCCAAGTAAAGCTGGAAATACTAGAATTGAAATTAAATGAAAGCAAAGCAGGCATCTGAAAAAGTTTTGTTTTTTCCGTTTTGCATTTTAGGACCTCAGTATTATTCCATTGGTTTATTGAATATTCCACATTGACATAACAACCTGACAGCTCTCTTATCCCACACCCGAGATCCCTGCTCAAATTTAAGCAAAGAGCCAGGGTAGACATGGTGGTTTTTTGTTTTTTTCCCCTGCATAGAGCCTTCTCTTATGGGGGCTGGGATATATGGAAGCAGGGACCAAGCAAAGGAATAGGTGGGTAGGTGGAGAAGGGCATATGCAGAAGAGAACTTGTTTGCAGTGGGTGGTGGTGTGGTCATCTGTGATGGTATCAAGAACAGGAACACACTGCAGAGGTGGGGAGAGAAAGCTTCACACTCCCTTTGCATGTGAAGCACTACAGGATGGGGTATGTGAACGTGAGGAGTCCGTGTTAGATCTGCAGAGAATCTAGCTGAGGGGGAGTATTTGTCTTCTAGCCTCGGCTTCTCTTGAGCACAGACAATTATTCCTCAGGGACCAATGGAATAATCCTGCACGGTGTATTTTGCACTATGGAGTGTTCCTAGCAGGAAGCCGCGTCTTCAAAAGACATATTCCTCTCCTTTTGTTGTTGCCGACCAAAGGTTTAAGTTTGTGTTCATTTTTCTCCTAATCGAACCTCAAATGTTTGCTGATTCCCAATTTATTTGACTGGGATATATAGCTGTGGACTGACAAAAAGCTGTCTCATCAGTCTTTCATTATCAAAAGCAGTCTCTCCTTTTTTTTAAATTGAGGTATCATTGATATCTTCTGAAGGTTTCACATGAGCAACATTGTGGTTTCGACCTTCACCCATAATATCAAGTCCCTCCCCACACTCAACCCCATTTCAGTCACTGTCCATCAGTGTAGTAAGATGAAAAGCAATCTCTTCTTTTTGACAGATGATGAAACATCTATAGGGAACCCAGAAGGGTCGTTCATGAAGGCATTACTATCCCGGAAGAAGAGTAGCAGCCCTGAGCTGACTATCGAGCCAGAGAAGGTGGCCGCAGACAAAAATGCCATCAGTTTGTCAGCCTTCAAAAGTGAGCAAGGAGACTTTAGCAATGAAAGTGTTGTTAGTGCACTAAACTACGTATTACCTTATTTCTCTGATGGATATCTGGAAGGTGCAGAATTAGCGTTATTACAATTCATTAAACTTCTTCTTTCAAACTTACAAGGGGAAGATGAGCCTGTGGGGCATTTGCAAAACAACGCAGAGAACACTTCTCTTCCACTTGGATCCAGCATTTCCGCTGACAAAAATAAATGGGGAAAAATCTCTGTTCCGGAAGATATCTTACATGCCACGCTTCTACATTCCAAACATCTGGGTCCCAACTTTCAACACCAAATCTCTGCCAAAAAATTGGAAACTGCCCAATCACAAGAAAACAGCCCACCAGAGATTCAGAGTGTAGGGAAGAGGCTGCGGAGCATGAAGGTGGCCATCAAGGGCCCAAAGGGCATACGGAAGAGGCAACTCACACAAATGAGGAAGGCAGGCATCAACAGGAAGCAGAGGGCCCAGCTCCTTGCGGAGAGCACGGCCGAAGACAAAGGGCTCACGATGCCATCCCCATGGGCGCTGGAGCAGCCTCACGTGGAGCAGCCCCCCAGGGAGACCGCAGGAAGCTCCTTCAACCCAGAGTCTTCATCCCGAAGGGAACAGGAGGCAGCTGTCCCTTCTGTCCAGTACTTGATGGGCAGCCCTTCTGCTTCCAGCACCCCAAAATCTCTACCTGAGATTACATCAAAATCAAAAGACCTAACTGGTAGTATTTTTGTTTCAGAAGCTGCAAGTGCTGGAATGAGAAATATGAAGGCTTCTGAACCAACCTCACATTTCAGAGAAAAGTACCTCTTTCCTGAAACGTGGTGGGATGTGGTTCACAAAATACTCCAGGCCAAAATGAGTAGACAGTTCAGCAATAAAGGTTCACACAATGGCCCGATGGTTGTGATCAAGCCTCCATTCGCTGCAATGAGCCGTATGAACTACCCTTCACAAGAGGCTTTGTCATCATCAGAACTGACTTCTCAGGAAAATCCTTTTCTGGAACCATTTTCTCTTTTGGATCAGGCTACAGAAAACCCTACTGTGCCAGAAGAACCTACCCCTGAAGTCACTGCCCGTAAGGGTTCTGCTGCAGATTCTGCGGTGACTGTAGACAACTTTATGCCAACTCCCAAACTCAGCAAGGAAACACAACAGGAACACGACAGTGTGGGCACTGACGTTCCCTCCACATCCCCGGCCTTCCCTTTCCCAGGGAGCTCATCTCCAGGTGACCACCCCGAAGCTCAGCTAAACGAGCAGCTGCGGTCCCTCATCACCAACAGTGATGTGAGAAGGCTCATTTCTCATGTTATCTGGACTTTGAAAACGGGCTGCTCGGAGACCCACCTGAAACCGGCCTGTGCCAGGCTCATCTCCCAAACCGGCCTCCTGATGAAGCTTCTCAGCGAGCAGCAAGAAGCAAAGGAGCCCAGGGCAGACTGGGATACAGACCAGTGGAGAACAGAAAACTACATCAATGAGAGTCCAGAAGCCCAGAGTGAACAGGAAGAGCAGGAGATCCATGAGGTGAGGATAACTCCCAAAACGTGGATCCCCAGCCTGTTAGTCAGTTTAGGATGTGCCATTGAAGCACCCCGGCAGGAAGACCGCGGCCACGGCCCCTAGTCTGTCTCTTGTCTTGGCCTTGGCCTTTGGGGAAGACAGGGATCTCCCACTGTGCTCATTCAGACAATGATGTCACAATGGCTGGGGTAGACGAGGAGGGGACCTAACACCCAAGATAAACCAAGAAAATGCTGATTTATCATTAGCATTATATTTGGTACGTTCTTCAAAAACATTTATGTTACCTGCCTGAAAGAATGAGATTTTACAATAGTTAGCTTTCATCCTTTCCACCTCTTTGTTTTTAAAAAGTCTGTTCCATTATATTTTCAGTTCACAAAAGAAGTTCTGGGGCATGACTATCACATCAAAGTCATCTTGGCATCATCAGTGGCAGGAGTAGTGATGGCATTGATTGCAGTTTTCTGTCTCATTGAGGTAAGGACGACAATTAGTTCAGGCTTCCAGAGGATAGTATGTCTTTAGATTCAGAATCCACAAACTGAAAATCAAAGCCTCTCTCCCACTTCTTACTACTTGATATTCCTTTTTAGTCACAAGGACTGAGATATGCTTTATTCTTTTCCTGCAAAGTATATGCCAGGGATTTTTAAAGGAACCCCCCTTGCAGGAGATCTCTGTGGAACTGATGCCAGATAACAAGCCATTAGACTGTTTTGAGAGGTTTAAGGAGGACAGAGTCGACTTGACAGTAAAATATCAACTCAAAACTATGTCAGTTTGACACCAGTCATTCCCGTCCTACCACTGATTTCTTTCCTTGTTGACTGGAATTATGAGGGATGTGTAATCTCCACCCTTGTGAGCAATCAGTCACCCTGGAAGAAAGGACACGGCTAAAAGATAAATGTGTGATCTTGTTGATTCATTAGATTTACTTAGCAACTTTCTTCCCCATCACGTAAGGCATTGGGGAAATAGGTTCAGTCAGATCACTGCAGCCAAAGCCCGTGTCAGGGTTTCTAAAGCACTTGGTATTAACCGTCCTTCTGGAGCTGGCTTGCCTGCCTGCCTTTTGTTCACTAACAGAATGGTTTGTTACTTTTCCCAACAGGCAGGGCTGACAACAACAGTGATTTAATTAGCTGGTAATCCTGACTCTACCCTACCAACCCAACCTCATTTTCTTTATTTACCTTTTCTAACTGTCATGGCAGCCCTCTTTCCAGCCAGAGTGGCTCCCCAGGATGCCCAGTCACATGCCCATTCCTACTTTTGTCTGTTCCTTTTCCCATTAAAATTCCCTTGTTGCACTCTGTAGAAGTCCCTTGAGTCTCTCAAAGCCAACTCAAGTTCATGTTTCTTCATGAACCCTTGCCTAAATACTCCAGTCCTCCTGGTCCTAGTCCTTCTGTGAGACTTGTTACCATTTCTTAGAGGCCATGGTGAGGCATTCCTCTTCCCTGCAATGTTAATACAATAAGCAATTTTTTAAATGGCATCTCCCCAAGAGAGAAACACCAAGGTCAACACATGGTAGAGCAGAGCAAAGATATTTTTTTACAGGGTTATAATAAATTTTCTTTATTGAACAGAACACAAATGTTGAAATATTTCTTTTATAAATATGGAAACATTTAAGTGTACTAAATATTTTAAAGTGCACTTCTGTCTTTTGTACAATAATATAATCATTCAGTCTAGGGCAATAAAAAGCGAACAAGACCACAGCCTTGAGGGCAAAACTTCAGAGTAGAGATATTTAAGTACCAAATGGCTTCCTGGCCTATCCATCTTGAGTAAAACCTGACTGGATGGATGAACTGCTAAAGAGAAACGTGTACCTGCAGGTCACTTGGTCAGGTCACCTTAGTGTGCCAGAGGCCTCGCCCTGGTGATGACCAGAAACCCCCTGATTGTCTAGATACAGCTAGTCTGTCTGTGGAACAGATATATTTCTCATTGTCAAGTCATACTCTGGCATTCTGACTTTTTATCAATGCTGTGATACTAATCAGTTGAGATTGCACTGAGAGAGTTCTCTCTCGGCGAGTCTCTGAGCCTAGGAGACTGGTAACTAGCATGGGGTCAGCTTGCCAAGGCCTCTGGGAAGGGAGTCATTGGCCATTGCCCTGGCAGTGACCACTGTACCTCCAGGTGGAAAAGACCTTTTGCTGTTTGGGAATTTATATAAGCTTCCATAGTGCTTTTAATGTCCATGTAGTTTAACCTTGCATTTATATATATGTAAATATGTATATGGTTTCATTATTTCTTCTCCTCACTTAGATGATAAGCTTTTTGAGGACAGAGACCGTGTAATGTTTTTCCTGTGGTAGACAAGAATGGTGTTCAAGGGGGAAAGAGGAGGCAATGTCAGTTCCACAGTAAGGAACAATGCCACCTAACAATGATCTGAAGTAGCATACGGTGTCCAGCAATAGACTGACCCGTGTGTTCCTAGGACTTATGAAATGTCCCCTTTTAATATTCTCATTAGTGGAAGAAGATGAATAAATGGTAATAGAACAGCTCCGTAACTATATGGGGGGGAAATAACAGCAGATCTCTATTTATCACCTTAAATAAACATATTTCAGCAAAAAGAAAAGAAGAACCCATGAAAGTATTAGAAAAAAATAGAGGCAAAAAGTAATATTTTTATATCTTGTGGTGGGAAAGAGCTTTCTAAGCCTGATATGACAAGCAGATGCCTTTGATAGATTTGGTCACCTTGCCTTTGACACCATTAGTGAACTTAGTACTGATTTATGCCAAACTTCAGACTACATTTGCCATACATCTTCTGATTTAATCCCCACACTCCTGTGAGGATGATATTACCGTCTCTCTTTTACAGATGAGGGAGATCAACTTAAGGCCCCAAACAAAGGTAGAACCCAGTGGTGCTCAACTGCAAAGTCTGTGCTCCTTCATCCATGGTTGTTTTTCCTCCTTGAAGATAAAAACCCTGAGAAATATTTGAAACACTGAAATTCAATGAAAGCCACTGAAAGGATTAGTATATTTAATGTAAAAGTTTTCTAAATCTGGAGTAAGACAAACGATCCAGAGGAGAGAAGTACACTGGCAAGAGCAGGAGGCATGCCGGCCCCACCCCCAGTCCCACCGCAGGGCCCGGCGGGTGCGGGTTTGCAGGAAGGCCTCTGCCACCTGATGGTATAAAAATAGTGTCTGATATTTTCTTCTGGTTAACATGTGTTGTTGCATTTTTTAATCCATCTAGAATTTGTTTTATTTGCTGTTTACTGTGTTTGAGGCAGAGAATCTTAACCTTTTCTCCCACATGAAGATCCAACTGTTTTAAAATCCTGTACTGAGTGGTTCATTCTTTCTTCACTGATCAAAAATACTATCTGTGTCTGGACTCTATTGTGTTGATCCAGTTACCTTTTCTTGTCCTAGAAACACACTATTTAATTCCAGGTGCTTAACAACTTATTTTGATATCTGATGGAGTGAGCTCCTGCCCTTTGATCTTCTTCATACATTTCATAGCTTTTCCTTCATATTTTCTAATATTTTCCAGCAAAATATTAGCTGGCTAGATTTTTAATTTAGAAATTATCATGGGATTTGAATAAGATTGCTTTATATTAGTAGGTAAATTTGAGGAGAACTTTTACCTTTGCAACAATTTAGGAATATGGTATCTCAGGGTCATGTATTCATATCTTCTTAAAGTCCTTCAGAGGAGTTTTAATGTTTTCATCACATAGGTCTTAAACGTTTTTTGTTAAGTTTACCCTGAGGTACTTTATGCATTTTTGCTGATGTAAATGGGATCTTTCTTTCATTTTAAAATTAGTTACCCATGGTATATAGGAATGCTTTTGAGATTTGTATATTGATCTCTTGATTTTGTATCTTAGAGAATTCTCATATTATTTCCAATAAAATTTTAGTTGATCCTCTTGGGCTTTTTAGGTTGTTCATCACTTCAAATGCAAATATGTTTGTCTCTTCCCTTACAATGCTTCGTTTTTCTTATCACATTGATTAGGACCTCCTCAACAATAATGGATAGTAGCAGTAATAATAGGTGCCCTACTCTTGTTCTTTTTTTTTTCTACTCTTGTTCTTGACTTTAAAACAATGATGCTGTTAGGATCCTCGCAGATAATTTCTTTTCCTATTTCCAAGAGTTTTTATTAGGGATTATCTGTTGAAAGTTATCTAAAACAACCAGTGAAATATATTGCAAGCTACCTACATGATCTCAAGTTATGTACTTTGGGAGAGTCCAAGGACTGTTAAATAGAATTCCTGTCCTCCAAAAGGTTATCATCCCACTGGTAGATGAGATTTGAAATAAAAAGATGAGTAAAGATTTGGAAATAGTGCCCATCATGATGGATAATCATGATCATGTTTTCTTTCAAAACAGATGTGCTCCCGTAGAAGGGCAGCGTTGGATGAAGAAGGAAGCTCAAGGTAAATACTGATCTGGCCATTCCAAAGTAGAATTTTAGAACTAGAGGAAAGCTTAGAACTCATCTATTTCAATCACATCATTTTACGGTGAGGAAACCATCAAAGGCAGGAAGAGTACTTACCCTAATGCCTCTCAGAAGCAGCTCCCCAGCCAAAACTGAGTTAGAATGCGACTGGCACAGATGCATCTGCTGTCACTAGGCCTGGAAGGAAAGTGACTGGAGGGGAAAGGTTTTGGTTGTACCTCTTCCTGCTGGGGGTGGACATGAGGCCTGGCCAGAGGACTGCCCAGAGGCTCTGGGGAAAGGGCAGAGAAGGCCACATGGTCCTGGATGCTAGTCTCCTTCAAAGCTGATGGAAGGTCGAATATGTGAGCCCTTCCTGTCAGTCATCCCTTCTCATCCTACTGGCTTATGGGCCCCCAGTCTCTATTGCCTTTAACCAAACCTCACAGAATTTTAACTGGGAGAGACCTCAGACAGGAGTTTATCTCTACTTCTTACAAGAAAGAAATGGAGAAGGAGGAAAGGAAACGATCTTGCCCCATGGTCATACTGAGAGTGAGTAGCAGGAAGAAGATGGTTCCTTCCCACTGGGGACTTCTCCACTGATCATTGTGCTTGGGCTGTGAGCTCCATTTTATGTCATGACCCACTACACGTACCATATAGGCATAAGTGGTTTCTAAAACAAGCTTATTATGCACTCTGACTTTTTTCTATTCCATTTGTATTGAAAAGAATATTTTGTGATTCAGTGCTGGTCATGACCTTTAAGCTGATTTCATGACCCATTCACTCATCGGTGAGAGTCTGACATATGAAAGTTAGTGAGCTAGTTGGACTCAGCAATAACTTGGTGTGATTCAACTTATAGGATAAAGCAGCTAGGAAAATAGAAGCACCTTCTCCCCCACCCACCAGCAAGTGACACATGTCATGTGAGACTGAGTCCAAAGGATACTGGTGTAAAATGCCTCTGGAGAGAGTGAAACGCTTCTGCCCGGTGTGCTTGAGCAGTTCGCTTACTGCACAAGGGCACTTGGCCAGTGGCCAAGAAGGTGAGTGGGGCTGAAATCCTGCCTACACTCCATGCCAAGCCACATACAAAGGTCTCCCCAGAGACACTGTGGGGCTATAATGGGCAGATACAGAGAAGTTCTGAAGCTCAGGATGCACAGAATGATTTTCAGGATCCCAGGTCTGTAGAGATTTTGCTTGTGATGATGGACTGAGCTACCCAGTTAGTCTTAATAAGACAGAGATACACATTGTGAGAGACGTAAAAAATAGCATGAATCACTAATTATTGTGTGTGTTTTCCTCCAAGGGGCTTCTTTCTACTTCTGGATAAACCCTCAGAAGAGGGTGCGAATCAGGTAAATTTGAGGAGAATCAAGTACTGTGGCTGGAGAAAGCAGGGGAAGTATAGAATTAATATCTCCTTTCTGTTTTTTTAGGAGGGATTTTTCTGGAGAAGGCAGTCACTTTGGCTCAGGGATAAGTACAGAAGCCTCAGTGCCTCACGTGATAAAATCCTGGCGCAGATGCTACGTGAGAAGGATGGAGGGTAAAAGATTAGGAACAATTTAAAATTCTTATCTAAAATGAGGTAATAACAAAAAGTTTTATTATTCCTTTTAAGAGTAAAAGATTTGGCATTATTCTCCTTGTCCCAGAGAGCTCAGTGAAGTCCTAATAGAGAAGGATGTGACTTCAGGGTCTGCTGCCGAAGGGAGGAGAGTGAAGCCCAAGATACCACCACAGAGAGAGCCCCAGCCTGCCCCGCGCCACCTGCAACGTTTCTAATATTGGCTTCTCAATAAAATACGTTACTTTCTCTCATTGAAGTGCATGAACTCATAACCAATCCTAGCCATCTGGTAAGGAATTAAAGTATAAATTGTTAAATACTTACATGCAAATAACAAGTGCCATAGGCACGAAAAGCAGGGCTGAGGCCAGAATCCCTCGCGGCAGCCATTCCTTCCACAGAGGTAATGCAGGCAAAGGACAAATGAGGTTTCCCTCCCTCATTTCCCCAATATCGTCAGTCCCTGGGAACTGGGAAGCATATCATCCTCAAGGAGTGTAGATTATTAAATCATATAACAGTTTATTCTGGGGCTCTCTGTCCCCTGGTTCATCAAGTACCAGTTCTTTACAACCTCCTGCCCTCCTGCCAGAGGATCACCCACTTCTGGACCCTCACAGGGTCCTTGCTGTTGCCAGGAGACTGGGATCTCTGAGCCTGGCACCACTGCGGGGCCAAGGCCTGTTTTCTCAGGCTTTCACACGTGTGCAGTGCAGGGGCCCTAGCTGGGTAGTAGGGGGTTCTTCACCCTCATCAGCCAGTGGAAGATTCACATTGGGTTTTTTTTTTTCTTTTAAAAAATCGAAGCCCTTGAATAGCTAGCTGGCACGGAGGTGTTGGAGGGATAGGGTAAAGGCAGTAATTGCCCAAGACTGCCCTGAGCAGGCCTTCTTTCAGAAAATGTCCAGTCACCTGTACTGCCCTGGACTCTCCTGACCCCACTGAGGGTCAGGTGCATGCTGCTCGGCTCCGTCCAGCTCAGCCCAGCTACCTACTTCCTGCCTTATCCAATACAGATCCCCTGCCGCATGATTCCAAGTGATAATAATACAGTGTAATCTGTAAAAGATGCAAACGTTCCTCCACTCTTTCTGCAAAGACATTCATTAATAAATTATTTTTAGTTAAGTCAGTAAGTTAAATAAATTAGTAAAAGAAACTCTGAGTGAACAAGCTTTGATAATCTACCTAAATGACCACAAATAAATGCTGGTGGTTTACTAACGACAACAGAGAAAGTGGTGCCAACCATGGGACCACAGCCCAGAGCTCCCAGCATCGCAGTGCTAGGGAGAAACAGCCCAGCATGTTTGCTGGTGAGGCGGCGTTCCAAGCAAAGCGAGCAGCCTGTCGTTCCTCATCTGGTTTATTCGTTTGCTGATGCTGGGCGAGGGACCCCTGCTCCCTTGGTGCCTGACCAAGCTACCTCCCAAGCTTCTTACTGAGTGACAGGTGTTTTCCTCTGTGTGGTGACTTCAGTGAGCCAACAAATATTTACTGTGCTTCAAGCAGAAAACTAAATAGCAGTAATAATAGGAAGCAGCAACTAACATTTACTATTTGCTTCCCCAGCTTAGGCATTTTACAGTTTCACTTAGCCCAACAATCCATTGAAGCATATGTTGTTATCCTCATTTGACACATAAGGAAACAGGACTTAAAGAATGTAGGTAACCTGCTCAAGTGCACCAGGTCACCATCCAAAACTGCAAATTTAGGCTTAAACTCAGCACTGTTAGACTCCAAAGCCTGCTGACCATTACACTGCCCCATTGGAGGGCATAGGGATTCAGAGAATTATAAGCCACGGTCGTCCTCAAAGAGTCAAAACAATATGAATAAAGCATGATGGCAGCTACTGCTGACGGAGCCCCTTCTGTGGGCCAGGTATTGTCCCAGGCACTTTGGTTACACTGTTAGGTCACAAGGGCAGAAACTCCCCAGGCTGGCTCAGACTCTGTATGAGTACGGGGTTGATCCTAATAAGACAGGTGGACACAAAGATAGGGAGCTGAAGAAAACCAAGAACAGAAAGTCTTGTACCGCTGGGCTTCCCAACGTGTGGGCCGGGATTGCCGGCAGCTCCAGGTTCCTATTCTGGGACAGTTGCCTTATTTCATAGTGGGTACATAAAGTGAGGATTAGATAATATCTTTTTTATATAACACTACCTCAAATTTGCACAATTCTTATTAGCAAATAAGAACTACAAAGCGAGAACTACTGATGTTTTAGGCAGAGAAGAGACAAGATCCAGCTTGAGTTGTAGGAGGAGTAATTTGATGGTGGCCTAGAAGTACAGAGGCCACTTGGGGGGTTAGATAAGTAGGAACTAGGAGAAAATGGGGCACCAGATAGGAGGTTTTGATGCAGGTGAAGAACTTGGGACAGTGGATCTACTTGAGTGAGAACTGGAAGGACAAGAGCTTATGTTCAGAGAGTGAAAGACTGAACATTCTAGATGATGATAAGGTTCATGCATCACCTAGGAATGGGGATCAGTGAGGTGTCGGGAATCTAGGAGGTGAAGCCAGTTGGACAGTCCTGGAGATTCATTTCCTTTCCCCTTTCAGAAGCTCAGCAGAGAACTAGTTCAGCAGGTACCAACCACCTCAATGGAAAAATAGTCTTCATCTTTCTAATGAGATCATTTCTTTCTTCATTGCAGTTTCCACTGTTAGTGGCATAGATGTTCCTGCCTTGCCATCATATAAGCATGATACATTCCAGGCAGGCTCCCTCCCTACAGGACCCCTAGCCAATGGGCACCTGGGCCAGCTAAGTCTGGCCCAATCCCCTGTTACCATTCTCTTTGTAAGTTTCCCTGAGAAACAGTAAAACCCTACTTTATATTTGCACATTTCGTACTGCTGTCCTCTTCACATAACAAGGGTCAAGGAATTTTGTGCCCAGGAATACCTATGGGTTGTTGACATGGCAAATATATTATGGTAGAGAAGAGCTAGAGCTTAGAACCAAAGTCTCCAACCATTCAAGGGTGTCGTTCATTAATCTATCAGCTCAGAGAGTCTCACATCTGCCTGGTTCAAACCCTGCATCAGACGGTGTATTAATTATCTGGTGTATGCAACCAAATAATGGCTTACACCAAAATAATGGCTTGACACAACAGTAAACATTGCTCACAATTTCTGTGAGCCAAGAATTCAGGAGTAGTTTGGGCAGTTCTGGCTCTGGGTCTTTCATGAGGGTCTCAAGATCTCTGCCAGGGCTGCAGATCTGAAGGCTTGACAGGCTGGAAGTCCACTTCTGAGGTGGTTTGCTGCTCTCTTACATGGATCCCACAGTGGTGCCGGATGCTGGAGGGAACCTCAGGCCTCCCCATACGGGCCTGTTCCCGTGCTCCATGATTGAATGTCCCCACAGCATGATGACTGGCCTCCTCCAGAGTGAGCAATCCAGAGAGGGAGACAGATGGAAATTATCCTGTTTATGACCTAGTCTCAGAAAGCACATAGCATCACTTCTGTCACCTAGCATGAATGGTTAGAAGTCAGTCAGTAGGAGGAGGGGCGGAAGATGGCGGCGTGAGTAGAGCAGCGGAAATCTCCTCCCAAAACCACATATATCTATGAAAATATAACAAAGACAACCCTTCCTAGAATAAAGACCAGAGGACACAGGACAATACCCAGACCACATCCGCACCTGAGAGAACCCAGCGCCTCGCGAAGGGGGTAAGATACAAGCCCCGGCCCCGCGGGAGCCGAGCACCCCTCCCCCCAGCTCCCGGCGGGAGAAGAGCAGGCAGAGCGGGAGGGAGATGGAGCCCAGGACTGCCGAACACCCAGCCCCAGCCATCCGGGTCAGAGTGCAGGGCCCTGGATACTAGGAAAACAGGGCAGCAAGAACAGTGAGCGGGCACTGGAGGCTGGGCGCCAGAGGACATAAGAAAAGCGCGCGACCATTTTTTTTTTGCTTTTTTGCTGTTTTGTTTTGGCGAGCGCTTTTTGGAAGTCTTAAACGGATAGGGACCCCAATACTAGGGAAACAGGGCAGAAAGACCGGTGAGCAGAGGCCTGAAGCTGGCACCAGAGAATAAAGAAAAACGAGCGACCACCTTTTTTTTTTTTTTCTTAATTAAAAACTTTTTTTTAATTAAAAAAAATTTTTTTTTCTTTTTTTTTTTTTTTTTTTTGGTGGTCGTTGTTTTGTTCTGGCGGGTGCTTTTTGGAAGTCTTAAAGGGGCAGGGCGGGTCACTTAATCCAGAGGTAGGGAATCCAGGATCTCTGGGCACCCTAACCCCTGGGCTGCAGGGAGCAGGGAGGCCCCTTACGGAGATAAATAGCCTCCCAGCAGCTCCTGCTCCAACGCGACTCCACCATCTTGGAGTAGCTGCCCGAGCCAGGCCACGCCCACAGCAACAGCGGAGATTAACTCCATAGCAGCCGGGCAGGAAGCAGAAACCCTGTCTGCACGCAGCTGCCCAGCACAACCCACTAGAGGTCGCTGTTCTCCCAGGAGAGGAGGGCCACAAACCAACAAGAAAGGAAGTCCTTCCAGCCGTCACTCGTCCCAGCTCTGCAACTATTCCTATCACCACGAAAAGGCAAAGCTACAGGTAGACAAAGATCACAGAGACAACACCAGAGAAGGAGACAGACCTAACCAGTCTTCCTGAAAAAGAATTCAAAATAAGAATCATAAACATGCTGACAGAGATGCAGAGAAATACGCAAGAGAAATGGGATGAAGTCCGGAAGGAGATCACAGATGCCAGAAAGGAGATCACAGAAATGAAACAAACTCTGGAAGGGTTTATAAGCAGAATGGATAGAATGCAAGAGGCCATTGATGGAATTGAAATCAGAGAACAGGAACGCATAGAAGCTGACATAGAGAGAGACAAAAGGATCTCCAGGAATGAAACAATATTAAGAGAACTGTGTGACCAATCCAAAAGGAACAATATCCGTATTATAGGGGTCCCAGAAGAGGAAGAGAGAGGAAAAGAGATGGAAAGTATCTTAGAAGAAATAATTGCTGAAAACTGCACCACACTGGGGGAGGAAGTAATCGAACAGACCACGGAAATACACAGAACCCCCAACAGAAAGGATCCAAGAAGGGCAACACCAAGACACATAATAATCAAAATGGCAAAGATCAAGGACAAGGAAAGAGTGTTAAAGGCAGCTAGAGAGAAAAAGGTCACCTATAAAGGGAAACCCATCAGGCTAACATCAGATTTCTCAACAGAAACCCTACAGGCCAGAAGAGAATGGCATGATATATTTAATACAATGAAACAGAAGGGCCTTGAACCAAGGATACTGTATCCAGCACGACTATCATTCAAATATGATGGTGGGATTAAACAATTCCCAGACAAACAAAAGCTGAGGGAATTTACTTTCCACAAACCACCTCTACAGAACATCTTACAGGGACTGCTCTAGATGGGAGCACTCCTAGACAGAGCACAGCACAAAACACCCAACATATGAAGAATGGAGGAGGAGGAATAAGAAGGGAGAGAAGAAAAGAATCTCCAGACAGTGTATATAACAGGTCAATAAGCGAGCTAAGTTAGGCAGTAAGATACTAAAGAGGCTAACCTTGAACCTTTGGTAACCACGAATTTAAAGCCTGCAATGGCAATAAGTACATATCTTTCAATAGTCACCCTAAATGTTAATGGTTTGAATGCACCAATCAAAAGACACAGAGTAACAGAATGGATAAAAAAGCAAGACCCATCTATATGCTGCTTACAAGAAACTCACCTCAAACCCAAAGACATGTACAGACTAAAAGTCAAGGGATGGAAAAACATATTTCAAGCAAACAACAGCAAGAAGAAAGCAGGGGTTGCAGTACTAATATCAGACAAAATAGACTTCAAAACAAAGAAAGTAACAAGAGATAAAGAAGGACACTACATAATGATAAAGGGCTCAGTCAAACAAGAGGATATAACCATTCTAAATATATATGCACCCAACACAGGAGCACCAGCATATGTGAAACAAATACTAACAGAACTAAAGGGGGAAATAGACTGCAATGCATTCATTCTAGGAGACTTCAACACACCACTCACCCCAAAGGATAGATCCACTGGGCAGAAAATAAGTAAGGACACGGAAGCACTGAACAACACAGTAGAGCAGATGGACCTAATAGACATCTATAGAACTCTACATCCAAAAGCAACAGGATATACATTCTTCTCAAGTGCACATGGAACATTCTCCAGAATAGACCACATACTAGGCCACAAAAAGAGCCTCAGAAAATTCCAAAAGATTGAAATCCTACCAACCAACTTTTCAGACCACAAAGGCATAAAACTAGAAATAAACTGTACAAAGAAAGCAAAGAGGCTCACAAACACATGGAGGCTTAACAACACGCTCCTAAATAATCAATGGATCAATGACCAAATCAAAATGGAGATCCAGCAATATATGGAAACAAATGACAACAACAACACTAAGCCCCAACTTCTGTGGGACACAGCAAAAGCAGTCTTAAGAGGAAAGTATATAGCAATCCAAGCATATTTAAAAAAGGAAGAGCAATCCCAAATGAATGGTCTAATGCCACAATTATCGAAATTGGAAAAAGAAGAACAGATGAGGCCTAAGGTCAGCAGAAGGAGGGACATAATAAAGATCAGAGAAGAAATAAATAAAATTGAGAAGAATAAAACAATAGCAAAAATCAGTGAAACCAAGAGCTGGTTCTTCGAGAAAATAAACAGAATAGATAAGCCTCTAGCCAGACTTATTAAGAAGAAAAGAGAGTCAACACAAATCAACAGTATCAGAAACGAGAAAGGAAAAATCATGATGGACCCCACAGAAATACAAAGAATTATTGGAGAATACTATGAAAACCTATATGCTAACAAGCTGGGAAACCTAGGAGAAATGGACAACTTCCTAGAAAAATATAACCTTCCAAGATTGACCCAGGAGGAAACAGAAAATCTAATCAGACCAATTACCAGCAACGAAATTGAAGCGGTAATCAAAAAACTACCAAAGAACAAAACCCCCGGGCCAGATGGATTTACCTCGGAATTTTATCAGAAATACAGGGAAGACATAATACCCATTCTCCTTAAAGTTTTCCAAAAAATAGAGGAGGAGGGGATACTCCCAAACTCATTCTATGAAGCTAACATCACCCTAATACCAAAACCAGGCAAAGACCCCACCAAAAAAGAAAACTACAGACCAATATCCCTGATGAACGTAGATGCAAAAATACTCAACAAAATATTAGCAAACCGAATTCAAAAATACATCAAAAGGATCATACACCATGACCAAGTGGGATTCATCCCAGGGATGCAAGGATGGTACAACATCGAAAGTCCATCAACATCATCCACCACATCAACAAAAAGAAAGACCAAAACCACATGATCATCTCCATAGATGCTGAAAAAGCATTTGACAAAGTTCAACATCCATTCATGTTAAAAACTCTCAGCAAAATGGTAATAGAGGGCAAGTACCTCAACATAATAAAGGCCATCTATGATAAACCCACAGCCAACATTATATTGAACAGCGAGAAGCTGAATGCATTTCCTCTGAGATCGGGAACTAGACAGGGATGCCCACTCTCTCCACTGTTATTTAACATAGTAGTGGAGGTCCTAGCCACGGCAATCAGACAAAATAAAGAAATACAAGGAATCCAGATTGGTAAAGAAGAATTTAAACTGTCACTATTTGCAGATGACATGATACTGTACATAAAAAACCCTAAAGACTCCACCCCAAAACTACTAGAACTGATGTCGGAATACAGCAAAGTTGCAGGACACAACATCAACACACAGAAATCTGTGGCTTTCCTATATACTAACAATGAACCAACAGAAAGAGAAATCAGGAAAACAACTCCATTCACAATTGCATCAAAAAAAATAAAATACCTAGGAATAAAGCTAACCAAAGAAGTGAAAGACTTATACTCTGAAAACTACAAGTCACTCTTAAGAGAAATTAAAGGGGACACTAACAGATGGAAACTCATCCCATGCCCGTGGCTAGGAAGAATTAATATCGTCAAAATGGCCATCCTGCCCAAAGCAATATACAGATTTGATGCAATCCCTATGAAACTACCAGCAACATTCTTCAATGAACTGGAACAAATAATTCAAAAATTCATATGGAAACACCAAAGACCCCGAATAGCCAAAGCAATCCTGAGAAAGAAGAATAAAGTAGGGGGGATCTCACTCCCCAACTTCAAGCTCTACTATAAAGCCATAGTAATCAAGACGATTTGGTACTGGCACAAGAGCAGAGCCACAGACCAATGGAACAGACTAGAGAATCCAGACATTAACCCAGACATATATGGTCAATTAATATTTGATAAAGGAGCCATGGACATACAATGGTGAAATGATAGTCTCTTCAACAGGTGGTGCTGGCAAAACTGGACAGCTACATGTAGGAGAATGAAACTGGACCATTGTCTAACCCCATATACAAAAGTAAACTCAAAATGGATCAAAGACCTGAATGTAAGTCATGAAACCATTAAACTCTTGGAAGAAAACATAGGCACAAACCTCTTAGACATAAACATGAGTGACCTCTTCTTGAACATATCTCCCCGGGCAAGGAAAACAACAGCAAAAATGAGTAAGTGGGACTATATTAAGCTGAAAAGCTTCTGTACAGCAAAAGACACCATCAATAGAACAAGAAGGATCCCTACAGTATGGGAGAATATATTTGAAAATGACACATCCGATAAAGGCTTGACGTCCAGAATATATAAAGAGCTCACACGCCTCAACAAACAATAAACAAATAACCCAATTAAAAAATGGGCAGAGGAACTGAACAGACAGTTCTCCAAAAAAGAAATACAGATGGCCAACAGACACATGAAAAGATGCTCCACATCGCTAATTATCAGAGAAATGCAAATTAAAACTACAATGAGGTATCACCTCACACCAGTAAGGATGGCTGCCATCCAAAAGACAAACAACAACAAATGTTGGCGAGGCTGTGGAGAAAGGGGAACCCTCCTACACTGCTGGTGGGAATGTAAGTTAGTTCAACCATTGTGGAAAGCAGTATGGAGGTACATCAAAATGCTCAAAACAGACTTACCATTTGACCCAGGAATTGCACTCCTAGGAATTTACCCTAAGAACGCAGCAATCAAGTTTGAGAAAGACAGATGCACCCCTATGTTTATTGCAGCACTATTTACAATAGCCAAGAATTGGAAGCAACCTAAATGTCCATCAATAGATGAATGGATAAAGAAGATGTGGTACATATATACAATGGAATACTACTCAGCCATAAGAAAAGGGCAAATCCAATCATTTGCAGCAACATGGATGGAGCTGGAGGGTATTATGCTCAGTGAAACAAGCCAAGCGGAGAAAGAGAAATACCAAATGATTTCACTTATCTGTGGAATATAAGAACAAAGGAAAAACTGAAGGAACAAAACAGCAGCAGAATCACAGAACTCAAGAATGGACTAACAGGTACCAAAGGGAAAGGGACAGGGGAGGATGGGTGGGTAGGGAGGGATAAGGGGGGGAGAAGTAGGGGGCTATTAAGATTAACATGCATGGGGGGGTAGGAGAAAAGGGAGGGCTATACAACACAGAGAAGGCAAGTAGTGATTCTACAACATTTTGCTATGCTGATGGACAGTGACTGTAAAGGGGTTTATAGGGGAGACCTGGTATAGGGGAGAGCCTAGTAAACATAATATTTGTCATGTAAGTGTAGATTAGTGATACCAAAAACAAAGCAAAAAAAAAAAGGGCAGTTTCTGTGTGGTAACCTCCAACGAGTTCTACACAAGGGTATAAAGGGCATATAAAAGTGTAGGCAAAGGGTCTGTTTGTGTTTATACGGAGGATCAAAGCCTAATTGGGCTACCCCAAAAATGAACTAAGATACGATATGAAAAAGAACTTCCAACATCTGCACTCTCTGGAAGACTCATGCCAGAAGATGATCATCAAAAAACCCCAACAAAGATCCACGCACTGCTACAGCTGTAGATGCACTCATCCCACCAGTTCCTGGACTTGCCATGGGAATGAGGAAGGAGATATCTAAGCTGACCTGTGCATACAGTAAAAGAACAAATTTGACTGGATCTATACTGTTGGAACTCAACCAAGAATTTGGAGAAGTGCAAATTGTAGCACTCCAAAGTCTTACAACTACAGACTATTTACTGTTAAGAGAACATATGGCATGTGAACAGTCCCCATGAATGGGTTGTTTTAATTTGTCTGATTTCTCTCAGACTGTTCAAGTTCAGTTGGACAATATCCACCATATCATAGATAAGTTTTCACAAATGCCTAAGGTGCCTAACTGGTTTTCTTGGTTTCACTGGAGATGGCTGGTAATTACAGATATGCTTTGGTTATGTAACTATACTCCTATTATGTTATTGTGTGTGCGCAATTTAAGTAGTAGCTTAAAACCTATACATGCTGAAGTTACTCTACAAGAAGATATGTCAAAGAAATAATCAATCTTCCCATGTTTTCTTCTGCCTGCTACTTCTATAGCTTTTCTTCTTCCTTCCTAATTACAACCCTTAAATAGAATTCGTGCCTCATATCAAATTTACCGAGTATCATAATTCTTCCAAGTGGTAAAGATACCTCAAGACAAATGCTGGGCATAGAAGCCACAGGGCATAAATATGCAAAGAAGTAAAAAGCTAACCTTTTCAAACAATATGGCTTCTCTCTCACTTACCAACTTTACATCTCCCTGTATGGCCCCGGAAGATGACTGGTTAGCTAGAGACGGGTAAGATTCCTCAAGGGAGGAACAACCTAAGACAGGCACAGTCTCAGGGGGGCCATCAGGTGAGAAATTGGGTATCAACAGAGGTGAGGCTTAGAACCTCACCCCCCCGTTCTGAGAGAAATCTTCTGCATACGTGGATGTTTTATTGCCCTGGTCTAACTTGGATTAACACATAGTCTACAGGCACACACCTGATCATCTACATTTGCTCTCTTACAACACTAAACTATGTTTTCTACCTTTATCTTGTATCTACCTACCACTTCAGCATTTTATTAAAAATAATAATAATAAAGAGAAATGTGGTATCCACATATAAATCAAGTATAAAAACCAAATGAGTATTCATATTTGAACTGACTGTTTAGAGTTCATAATGCATGAGCAAAACCGAAAGTTTCTGTGATGACTGCCCTTGTACTGTTCACCATGTAACTTATTCACTATGTAAGAATTTGTTCTCCATGTAAGAACTTGTTTGTTATGCCTCAGAAGATTGGAGACTGACGAAAATTAGGCTTGGGGTGGATTAATGATTGTGCATTGAGCATTGACTCCCCTATACAGAATTTTATTGTCGTTAACAACCATTTGATCAATAAATATGAGAGATGCCCTCACAAAAAAAAAAAAAAAAAAAAGGACAGACTTCCAATGGTAAAATAAATAAGTAACCGGGATGTAATGTATAGCATAAGGAATATAGTCAAGATATTGTAACAGCCTGGTAGGGTGATAGCTGGAACCTAGAATTATGTATATAAATGTTTTACCACTGTGTTGTACACTTGAAACTAATGTAATGTAATACTGTGCGTCAACTACCCTTCAATAAAAAATAATTATTTAAAAAAAAAAAAAAAGAAGTCAGTCAGTAAATCCAGCTCACATTCAAACCTTTTGAAGAAAGAAGAATCAAAGAATTTGCAGACATATTTTACAGCTACCATAGATGGGGGAACAGAAACCACTGTAGATATTTCAAGCAAAAAAAAAAAAAAAGACTTGATACAAGAAATTGTTGCTCATTATTGGAGGGGCTAGTGGTGGTAAAAGTTAAGGGCAGGAGTACTGCACCCACTAGCTTTCAGTTTACTTTGCTGTAGCTGCTTCCACAGATTCACAGTTGCTGCTGCCACTCAGAACCCAGGAAACTTCTGGAAACTACTGGTGAGGTCATTGCTGCCCCATAGCCACAAGGCTGGTGACTGGCAGGGGAGTATGGAGGCCAACATACAGCCTGTATATCTGCCGCCGCAGAGGAGGAAAGAATGGTTTCCACCTCCTTTCTACCCTCCAGATTTCACACAAGTACATTTTATTGGCAGAACCCTGCTGTCAAGGGAATCTGTGAAATGTGGTTCCTGGGCTTCCAGCACCTGCAGAGAAGGGGCAGAAATTGGTGTCAAGAGCCAACCAGTGCTATTCAGCATCCTCCATATTACAAGTATGGTGAGAAGACCCCACCTGTACTCACAGGGATCCTAGCATCCTAGTTTTTTTGTAGGCTTGTGGGTGCTCAAGTCTCTGTAAAAGAGCTAGCTAAGTCAGAAACCTGAAAGGTGTCCTTCTAGCTGGAAAGCAGATGGGGTGCTGGATGCTGGTGACATCCACTTATCCCCAGAGGTGACTGGAGAAACACTTGGAGGTTGTGAAAAACTTTTTCCAGGAGTTGTCCTGAAAAACAAAGCCCTCAGGACACTGCCTGGTACCCGTGACCATTCAGTAAATGTGTGCTGTTATCATTGCCTTGGAAGATGTCTATTTCTCAGACATTTAGAGAACACCTACTGTGTGCCGGCCTGTTAGGGATTCAAAGAGGATTATCTGACCTCAGAGCACATAGTGAATAAATGCTAAGCATATAACTGTTGAAACTGATTGAATTTGCTGAATTAAGGAGCCTATAGAATAGGGGGTGGAAATCAGTTAAACTTAAAAATTCTAATCCAGTGCGATGAGCAGCCATGGGGCTATGAATACAATTCTGTGGGGGCAGCACAGGAAAGGAGCTGTGATCTCCGCTGGGCCCTTCCACCAGGATGTCTCCTCAGAGGAGGCCTGGAGGTAGATTGGTGGTGGGGGTGCTTATGAGCCTTGGCTTTATAAAATTTAAAGTCAATAAATGTATTAATTTATTAAGCTGGCTTACAGGTAAGCCTTGCAATCCTTAATGAACCGTACGTTATAGTTCCGTTTATATCTGAACTTATCTGAACCAGTTTTATTTTTTCAGCATGTTCTGCCTCAGGGAATAATGAGCCCCTAAGTACCACCCACTCACTATATATTACAGTCTCAGTTGTCTGAAAATTATTTCTTTCAAGCTTTGAGGACTTTGCCATATTTAGTTCTCATGTTCTGGGATATATCAGAGCTACAAATATTTAACTCTTCATCTGCACCTCTGCAAGTCAGGCTATAGATTTGAACAAGCATCTGGAATTGGTTACTGGGGAAATGTTTTTTGGGAATTCTTTGAAGAAAGTATGTGGATTTAGGGGTTTCTTCACAGTGTGCCTGTTCTGCCCCACCTCCATCCCCCCACTGCTCCATACACTTAGACACTTCTTACTGTCCCCTCTGCCCTGTGTTTGTACAGGGGGAGAAGTGCCACCCAGACTGGAGGAGAACCTGTGTAGGATCTGCATGGACTCACCCATTGACTGTGTTCTGCTGGAGTGTGGCCACATGGTAACCTGTACCAAGTGTGGCAAGCGCATGAATGAATGTCCCATCTGCCGGCAGTACGTGATTCGAGGTGTGCACGTCTTCTGATCCTGAGGGCTTGGACCGGCTCCTTCAGTGCCTTACAGAGACATAGCTTGAGGTGTCTGGGCTCAGGATTGGCCCACTGCAAAGAGGGTAGGCTGACAAGAAAATCTGAAGTGTTCCCCAGACCAGGGCAAGCAAAAATGCTGTGTCACTTCTGTGCATGCCAGTCTTGTCATGTGGGTGCACCTTTTGGCTGGCAGAGCCTGAGGCCAATGGGAACAGGTATAGATCCCATGGGCAAGTCCATGGTTCAGTGATCTTGATGTGATGATGGTAGTAGATGAAAAGAGGACTTCCGTAACTTAGACCAGATCTTCCTCTGAGAACCTAAACAGTTTTGCCCATCCTTCTCTACCCCACTGACACCAACTGAGCTGCTTGCCTCTATTTCGCCAATCAGACATCTGGTAGAATGACTCTCCTCTCTAGCACATTTGCTTTCATTTTGAATTCATTTCTCGTCTCTCTGGCCTTCTGTGCTTTAACCTACCTTTGCTAAAGTCTCTTACTACATTGCCTAAAATCCATTTGTTTCTTCAGACCAAAAAGATGTTAGTTTAGCAGATCAATGGTGATCCTCCTTAGGACAGAGTTTGGACCAGCAAACTGATTTTAGATGAGAAATGAAACACGAATGCTATTGAAATTTTTCAGTCATTAAGAGTTGCTTTGTTAAGGGTTGGGACTGGAAGCTCTGTCCCTTGCCATGATCTTGGGAGCCAGCAAAGCATCTTCTAACCTGCTGGGAAATTTGTCTCTCTATGCAAGAGATGGCACATAGTTCACCTCTGCTTTTCTTGGGGCCTGACTTTTACACCATCCTTAATTTTAGTTTGAGCAAAGGGAAAATGTTGGGTGGAAACAATGAGTTTTTTGCCTAACTTTGACTTCTCCAGCGGACAGGAGTCTTAAAACACCTTCCCTTGAATATAAGTCCCTCTTTCCTATGGAGGTTCTAAACATGGCCTCACTGAAGCATGGAGACTTAGGCAAAGAGCCTTTATCTTCTCCAGCTAAACTTCTCGTGAAATTCCTGGAGACAGCATGTAAGGCAGAGCACCTAGGAGTTATCAGAAGGGACTAAACGAGGCTGGATTCAGCTCTTGGGCAGACAGCTGGAAGTCTCACTTCCCCAGGTGGGTGAGGACTCTGTCTCTCTCCCATTTCAGTTCTCAGCCTACTGAGTTGGGTGCAGGTTAGGAAGCAGCATTCTCTAGTCCCTATAGGAAGGACCATGCGATGAGTAGGTGATGCTTTTGAGTCCTCTTAGGACCTTTATATCACTAACGAGCCAAAGGACTTAAAGTTTGCTGGAGAAGTTTAGCCAAGCACAAGCACAGGCTGTTAAAGAGCTGTGTGCTACCATTAACCACTGGATGAACTATGCAAACCCTAAACACCTGAGGGCCTTGGCAGATGCCCCCATGATGCAGCCAAGGTCTTTCAGTCTAGACGAACCAATCATGACATTGGAAAGCAGCAGGAAACCTGTAAGGGGACTTGTTTACCAGTGCAGACATACTGAGGTTTTCCTGCCATCTTCAACCACTAATCCCCTCTGGAAGAATGAAATAATTTCATAACGTAGTTGTCATCTAAATATTGGGGAACTTATCTCAACATTTTACCAAGTCCTGGATGATTTGATCTGGGCTACAGCCTTTGTAGGCATCTGGGGGAAATCAAGCGATCTCTCTGTGAAGGTATCATCTCACCTTTCTGCTGGATGGTAAATCCTATAGTTTACAATGCCTACCAGTTTAGCAAAAGATTTAGCTGCTACTCAGTTGTATTGTGAAACAGGTTTACATATGTGCAGCTCAGTTAAGATATAGCAATAACTGTGGGGCAGAAGTTGGCTCTCTCCCTACTTAAAATTCTCTGCTGAGACCTTACCTCTCCCTACCTCTCAATTTCCCTCTAAGACATGAATTAAAAATAATATCCTGATGCTTGGTTAGTGACCTCAGTAAGAATTAGAACTGATGTTACTGTGGAGAAAGAAGTTGCCTTTAATTCTTCTAACTTCTTCTTTTGGTGAAGGTTTCCCTTAGGAAAAATGGTGTTAAATAACCCTGGTTTTTGTTTGGTGGGGGAAGGGGGTGGTGGACAGGTACCTTATTATTATACCAAATAAAAGAATTCTAAGATCCCATTTCAGTGACTGTCTCACCTAGGTAGAAAACATGATTTTTATCCTTGAATGCTCCCTCCTGCCTCTCATAGTTCCTTGGTCTTAATTATCATGGAAACATCTAATTCACAATGATTCTGTGGCTTTGCTGTGATTGTTCTGAAATTTCACTTGAGACTTGTTTTAAAAGACTTGGATAGCTGACTGGTTCATAATATGTTGAAATGGTTGGATCCAAACTGGTAAGAAGGATGTGTACAGGAATTAGTGCTCAATATATATTGTGTACATTTGTTGATCTTTTGCATGTAAAAGTGGCTTATATTAAAATTCTCTCAGACTTAACTTGGGTGTTAAAGCAAACCCCAAGGTGTATTTTTTGTTACAGAGCTCTGCTTTATAATTTTGTAATAAAGTTTCAATATAGATGCCTGTCTGATCTGGTGTGAGGATGCCAAATGAGGTCCGATAGCCTAAGGCTGACAAGAGTTGATAAATCCCAGGCCCATCCCAGGCTGTGTGCACATGGGCGTGCTCTTGGGAGATTGCCTTGGGGATGCTTGGGCCATGTGGCCTTGGTCAAGAAGTCCCTCTTCAATAGATGAAGAAACTGAAGCTTGATGGTGGTGTGACTCGTCTAAGATCTCACAACGCATATGTGGGAGAGGCCATGGGCCGGCCTAGAAGCTGGGTAGGAAAAGGACCAATCCTAAAACCAAATGGGAAGCACCAAGTGAGGTCAAACATTGACAGTGATTTGGTAGAGATGGGCCTTAAGTATGTGGGTAGAAAGGAATCTGAGGGACAGCTGGTGTGGACAGTTAAGTCTTCAGGTAACCCTCGGAGATGGATCGTAGTTTCTGGATACAGCTATATAGTAGTTGGAGTGTGGTTCAGAGGCTGGCCCAGCCTCATGGGCAGTCTAGACTGTTGTCTGCCACCTGTACACCTCCCTGACCAGGTGCCTAGGTGAGGGGACTCCTGACGAGTACAGACTTTGGGTGAGCTAGATTGTATGTAGATCTTCCATGTGACCAAGGAGAGGAAGGAATATGGCCCAAAGGGCACAAAGGCTGGAGGCTGAGCCACAGCGCTTTGTCCTCACTGGTCTGGGTGGCTGTCCTGTTGAGCACACAGGATGGCCGCTTGTCTGCTGCCAACCAGTGGCTTGTAAACAAAGGCTCAATGGGGGCAAACCTCCAGTATTCTGGGCAGGTGTAAGATGCTGCTGCTTAGGATCTGTGGAAATACACAAAAAGATGTAAAACTTTATATACAGTATAATCACAGCACTAAGGAAAAAGGTGTCAGACTGAGAAATAGACAAAACACCTTTAACAGTGAATTGAAGATAGTAGCCAGCAAGGCAGGGAAGGGCCAAAGGGCTGAGCTCATTACTGATGATCCCCTGCAGCTGGCAGGCCCCTTCGCTGTGAGGTTGCACCTCAGGGTAAGTGACCAGTAAGGGCAGGTGGGGCTGGGTCTAGGTCAGCCGAGCCAGAAGGCAGCGCCAGTGTTATTTGGCAGAAACCTGAGGGGAGAGCCTTGCTCTGCTGCCTGTCCAGTGGCTTGAGTTGAGGAGGCTGGAGAGGGGGATGGAAATTTATGTGGTCAGTGATCAGAGGAGGAGCATTTTTACTCCAGAGATTAGAATAAAAAGAATGTTTTACTCTCAATGCTGAAGCCAGGCAGAATGGTGCCTGTTAAAAAACACTAAAAGTTCTGGACTAGAGTCAGGGCATCTCTAGTTCCTGCCCCTTCCTCCCAACACATTTTAACCAACAGGTGGAAACCAGGTCAATCAGGGTAAGTTGGCCTCCAAACTGACTGGCAGGCAGCCTCCCAGAGGAGTATTACCTTGATACTCAAGTCGGGCACACTGGAAGGAGAGCTTGGTGAGAGGTAGTAGTCCTCAATCTTAGAGGCCCAGACACTCAAGTATGCTCCAGAAGTTGAATCACATTAACCTAACCCACAGCGGACAAAGCAAGCTTGCCACTTTGTTGATAAGGAAAAAGAACTGACCCTCAGAAGTTAACAGGACTGAGGACACAAATGCCAGTCTATAACCAGGTGGTGACCTGAGCAGCCTGCACTCAGACCTGCATGCGGATGTGAGCTGGTGGAAGTGGTCTGACACGATTCTGAAGTTAGAGACCAAGGACCCCTCTCTCCTGGGTAGGGTCTGGACATGCAAGCCAACGTTGATTTTCCCAACTCTGGATAACCATGTGCTAGGCTCTGTGCTAAGTGTTTTATATATCTTTTGTTCATTTACTCTTTACAGCAACCCTGTGACTAGATACACTTCCTATCCCCATTTCTTTTGGAGGAATAGAGGCTCAGATGTTAAATAATTTGACAAAGGTTATAGCTATTACGTTTCAGGGCTTTGAAAGCTTCAGGATTTGAAACTGGTCTGACTACATCTGCACTGTCCAGAGTGGGACTCACTAGCCACATGAGACCATTTAAAGTTGAATTAAAATGAAAACTTCAGTTCCTCAGTTGTGTTAGCCACATTTCAAGTTCATATTGCACAGTGAAGATTTACAGATGTTTCCACTGTCGCAAGAGGTTCTGAACAGCTCCTCTAAATGGTTTTCCCCCATTCAGTTAAATCAGCATCAGGTGGCACAGGAGCCATTCTTTGTCAGCAGGCTGTGTACATTTGTCCTCAGGTCTGTTTTTATCTTAAAAGAGCAGCCTTGGTGCCCAATTTTAGGGAAGCAGATCTTTCTGGAGCTCTGTAAATAAACCCCCAAGAAGCAGCCCCAACCAACAACCTCCCTTCTTAAAAGCCCCATTTTCCTACCTGATCCTGATTCCCTCCCTTCAAACCAGGACCCACACCCTGTAATAGGAGGACACAGAGAATTCAGTCATAAAATTCATTTTGGTTTATTTCAAGTGAGGCTTCATTCCTGACAAAAAGGCCAGGCAAACCACAAGTTTTGCCACACATAAGCATTTCTGAGGGCAGCCTTTTAAATACAACTTTAAAATGAGCCTGTAAGTTAAAGGGGCAGGCAGCAAGGGACAGAAGACTGCCACCAGGTCTGGCTCTGTGCACAGCTTCAGGATGGCCTTTACCCCTTAACCACTAGGGAAATTACAGGGATGAAGAGGAAAGGACAGGACAGAGGTAACTGCAAGACACTAAACACAGAACAAAACCAAAACCCCAAAACTTTTTGAAGATGACAAACCAGCACCCAGACCTGAAAGATTTCTGTAAACCAGCAGAACAAACTGACTTCCCAGCCAGGAGGAGACCATGCCTGCTTGGTGGGCTCCAGCAGACGCACTGCTTGGAGAAGCAGCCCAGCCACCCTGTCCATCTACCCAGCCAAAGCCCAGTCTGGTAGTGTGGTAGGTGCTATGGAGAGGGGAGCAACTGTCCTAGCAGGGAGCTACCAGTCTCCATTTGCAGATACATGCCCAAATCCACTCCGGGGGAACTGCTGGGCCTCAGAGTTCTTGTCCCTGCTACCTAGCACGTGTGTGGCTGAGGCCATGTCAAATTCCTGCACCAGGTCCCCGTCGAATGCCACAAAGTAGCGTCTGAGACGGCTGAAGTCTGGTGTGGAGGGCGGCAGGTAGAGCCATACCCCAGTGAAGATGTCCAGCAGCACCTGCAAAGGCACAAGAGTCAGGGTAGGGTCAGAGGTGGGGCCAGACCTGTGCTGGGGGCAGATGGGTCTCTACCTAGGCCATGGAATAAGGTCTGAACAGGGGCCAGAGACCAGGGGCCTAGTGGTCAGGACTTGAGCAGAAAGAGTTTATCAGAGAAAAGGCACAGTCATCAAAACCCCCATCCTCCAGATTACACTCTATCCCTGCCTAGAGGAAAAAGGGAGAGGGGATGGGTCCCAACACTGGGGACCTAGAGGAGGGAAAAGTACGGTCTCCCGGAGCCATCCTGGTGAGCAGGTCCAGGGGCTATCCGACTCTGATGTCGCTCATCAGAGTCCACTGTGCACATCAGCCAGGCCAAGGGGCCAGGAGCCCTTCTCATTACTGTGGATGGATTCAGTGGCTTCAGGTAGGGAAATATAGGGAAGGTTCCACAGGTCTCCTGGGGACTGGGCTCAAGGCTTGTCCTTACTCTCAGCTCGTGGGGCTGTGGGGATGGGATCACACCTTGTGGTGATCGCATGTGTACTTCTCTATCTGCCCTCTGGGCCACCAGCTCCACTGGGGTTGAGCTTAGTAACTGGCCTCAGTAGGGAGTACAAAAGGGAAAATGCTCCTTAGGCGGGAGGACAGTCACCCAGCCAGTGCCTGTCCCCCCTCGCTGGCTGGCCCTGCTCCGACCCTGAGCACAGGCCCTCTGCTGCATTCCCACACCCAGACTGGGCTCTCCCTGCTGCCTCTGCTGCCTCTCCAGCTGTTCTATCTCCTGCCCGCTGGCACAGCTCTCCTTCCTCTCTGCTGACTGGCTGGCCGCCTCTGCAAGGCAACAAGAGGGCACAGATGGAGCAGTGGCACTGCTGGTCACGCCCAGGAAGAGGAGCAGCTGCCAGAGGGGAGCGGGCTTGGCCCCCTAGTCCCCGAAACACCTTTGCTCGTCTCTTGGAGTTCAGTGCAGAGGGTTGGGAACATGAGGCCCGGGGCCAAACCAGCCCCCCACTGCTGTTCATGCCCTCACCTTTGCTTGTCAGGGGGTCTCATCGGGAGCCTTCCGCTTTTCCCCGACTCTCCAGGAAGAAGATTTCATAGTTGGCTTGCCGCCTGCAGGAAAGATAAGAGTCAGAAGAGGGGAGGGGAAGCTGATAATGGCCCCTGAAGTTAGGGCAGCAAAGAGAAGGGCTTGGCTCTTCCTGTGCGATGAGCATGGGTAAGTCGGAGGTGGCTTATCCCTGGGTCAGACGGGCTCTCCCTGGGTCCTGATACTCAGGTTTACTGAGCAGATGGGGTTCGCCCAGCAGAACGGTTTCTGGCCCAGGGCTGAATACATACCAGGAATGCAATCAACATCAGTTGCAGTAGAATTAAAGGATCTCAGAGCTGGAATGTAAGGGGTCCCTGTCTTTCGATCCCTGCCCTCACACCATGCTCTTCATCACCCGAGCCTCTGCTTTCTCCTTACTGCCTTTGTTCTTGGGGCTACTCAGCTTCCCTCCTGCCTTCTTGATTTTGGGGGAGGCTCCAGAGGCCTTGCAAGACACAGCAGGCCCAGAGTTGCCCTCATTCTCGCTGCCGCTGCCCCCTGCAGAGGAGCTCCCCTCATCTCCAGCCACTACAGTGAAGTCTGCCTTCTCCTTGGACAGCTGGTCCAGCTTCTGAGGAAGGGGAGAGAACGTCAAGTGTACCCATCCCTTCCAGCCACGGGCCCCAGAGGCTGGCTGTGTGGTGGGTCAGGAATGTGGTTGGGGAACCAAAAGGGGAAAAGAGGGAAGAAAGACAACGAGCAGGGAAAGGAAGCAGGCTTCCCTGGTACTTTTCTATACTTTGTCCCTGTTCCTGGAGTAACCAGTGCAAACCACTGTGCTCTGGGCCCAGCTCTTAGCAGAACACTGAGACTGTGGCCTGGGACCGAGCCTTCCACAGGAAGCTTTGAGAGTAGGACTCTCCCTCTCCAGGACCCAGGGCTGCCCAGTGGCTTGGGGAAGGCAGGGTTCTCTACTGGGAAATGTGGGTGGGGGCCTTGTGCCTCGGCTCCTGGCCCTGCAACAGTTTGGTCTGACTGCCCTCCTTGCCCTGTCTCAGTGGAATGGGGGAAAGGAGAAGACAGAGGACATGTGAACAGACCAGACGCCCACAGAGCCGAGGCCGGGTAGTGGGGCAGAAGACACATGCAGCCGAAGAGCTGGTACCTTAAGCTGGGGGAGGTTAGTTGCAGATTTCCAGTCTTTATCATCACGGAGTCAGGTGCAGCGAGGGAATCGGATGGAGATCCCATCAGCTGTGTTCGCCTCAGATTTGGAGAATTCAGCCCCTGTGATCTCCCACACGGTAGCTTTCTGTCAGTAGTTAAGTCAGGTCACTCAGTGGTTATGAAGAAAACATCTCCCAACCAACTAGAGGCAACACAGAACACTTAAAACCACCACCCATGCACTGGGTAACAGGTGAAAGAGGGCTGTGGTCCTGCTCCCGCTGACCCTATGATGACCTTAGGAATGTCCTTTCTCCTCTGAGCCTTGGTTTCTCCGTCAGTACAAGGGACTGGCCAGGTCACTTTTAGAGCAGACCCGCTGTGACTAGGGGATAGGCAGTCACTTCCCTTTCTCTACTGAGGAAACCTTAGTGCTAACAGGCTGTCCCTGGGCCTGTCACTCAGCAACAGTCCAGATCCTATCTGGATGGACCATCAGTGAGGGTGAGACGGTGTCTTTGTGGCACCAGAGAACCTGTGTGTTCTGTGGACCAGAGGACCCCAGGCCACTAGCTGATACCTTTGGGTCCGGGATTATGAAGTCAGGTTGGTAGATCTTGTTGATTTTTAGCCAGCTGGGTATCTTGCTGGGAACCTGGAAGAGAAAAGACACCATTCCCAGGCTGTTCCCAAGGGAAAACAAGACTTAAACCACCTCTTGGTCATGGGCTTGGGAAGAGGGGGACTGCTCACGAAAGGCTGCCCCTTACCCCGTGGAATGCCCCCTGCCCAGAGGGCATGTTGGCCAGTTTCCACAAGTAGGCACTTAGAGACTTTTGAGGGTTGCTCCCTGGCCAAGCAGCAGCTCTCCTTTCGCAGAGAGGAACGATACCTGCGTTCCCAAGGTGCAGCCTGTCTCGGCAATGCCAGCCGGTCTGGGGGCCAGGCCAACCAGGCCCCTTCCTCACCTTTCTGATCTTCACCATGTCCAGTTCCCTCTGCAGGCGTGCAGGCGTCACATCATCATGGCCTCCCGAACACTTGGTGACCGTGCACCACTTCTGGGTGCTCGGGTCATGGCAGCCCATGAGGAAGATAGACATCATGCCGCCCGGGAGGGGGATGGGCTAAGCTGTGGGAGGAGGGAGCCTCTGCCAACCCCCCGTGCCCAGGAAGAGGCAGCCTGCTGGAGAGGAAAGAGCCTGGGCCTTGACGTCAGAGTGCAGAGTTCACCTCTGGGATCTACCTGTTACTAGCTGTGTAAGTTTAACCTTTATGAGCCCCAATTTCCTCTTCAGTAACTTAGGGATGATCATACGTAACCTTGGTCTCTCGTGAGGAATAAAAGGAACTGAATAGTGATATTCAGGCACATAGCAGATGGCCTGAAAATACAGCTCATGCCTGAACCCCTCAGGGACAGGGGTGCTGACCCCCACACAGTCAAGAAAACCATGAGTAAGTTTTGACTCCCCCAAAACTTAACTACTAATAGTCTACTGTTGACTTTATGGTAGCAAATGATAAAATAGATTATCTATACACAGTTTATGCATTCATGACTTCCAGAACTCCTTAATTTTTTTAATTTCTGAGCTACATGGTTCATGTTTTTTCAAATTGTTACAAATCTCAAAAAAAACTTTCCAATATATTTATTGAAAAAAATCTGCATGTAAGTGGACCTGCACAGTTCAAACCCATGTTATTTGAGGGTCAAGTGTACTAGTTCCTCGGATCCCAGCTTCCCCTCCAGTCAGGAGCTACTCTTCCCGAGGAGAAACCTGCCAGGCCCTGAAGGACTAGCCGGTCGTGAGCTTCTCGGTGCTGCACCAGCACGGGGTGTTCTTGCCTGTCCGCTTGCTGCCTAACTGTGTAGCTCTCAAATGTCCCTGCCTGACTGGGGTGACATGGGCCGGGTTGGGGCCCCCAATCCCAGAACTTTGGAAGACACAACTGGCCATGCTGGGAGATCAAGCCTGTAAAAAGGCCAGCCTGTTTGTTGAGTGGTGCTGTCTAAAGAAGTACCATCCCAAAGGCCAGAAGGCCATGCCGACTTCTGCTTCCTTGCCCATAAAAGGCTCCAGGGACCACCAGGTCAGCTGTGTCTGCTGTGGCCCCTTCGTTCAAATAGTCTTTCTTCACTTTTAGCCAGTGCCGCTTCCCGGGCTCATATGTACCCTGAGGGGAAGCAAGAGAGAGACCACAAACTAGGATGGGAACTCCGTGCGGGTGGGATCCACCTCTTCACATGATGTACCCCATCTATCACAGTGCACTGGGCGAGAACCCTTAGGCGTCAGCCTCTGCAGGAGACGGGCAAACTCACCCGACAGACGCAGAACACAGCTGGCCAAACCTTGGAAAGGCGCCCCTCAGCACCCACTCCCAGCCACCCCAGACCGCCACCGCCATCTCCTGGCCAGGGCTGGAAAGGCTCAGGGGAGGACTGAAGAGTCCGCAGGAGAAAGCAAAGGATGGGACCATCTCACCTTCACATCCTGCAGCACCAGCCCTTCCAACCCCTCTCGGATCACCCGGTTTATCATACCGGCCAAGTCTGCAGCTCTCTGAGGGAAAGCAGGAGAAGTATTGAGGCTGGTGTGAGAAGAGAGTGCAGTGGGAGTGAGGTGGAAAGTTGTCCATTTTGCACACTACTAAGGTGCCAGCTGGAAGCTTCCCGACTTGAACACAAGAACAAAGGGCTCACAAAGTAGGGACTCTCCGAACCAGCGAGCTGCTATGGCTTTGAGACACAGGGAGTCCATCTGGGAAGATGTTTCCCTCCTCGGTGGAGACTAGTGGACACCCTCTGTGCACCAGCAACCCCAAAAGAAAATGAAGACTCATTCTCCCAGTCACATCTGACCCGAGGGGTCTTTGCTCTGCTTTCAAACCACTAGGATGCTGCCTAGAGTGGGGTCTTTGCTCACCTTGACTTGCTTCATTTCTGAGAACACAATACTATTGGGAATTTCAACCATACTATCATGAAGAAACTTCCGCCGCTCACACAGAGGCCTTAGGGGACAAGACAGCTGTGGTCAGGCGAGGATCCTCCCACCCCATCAGGAGTTCTCGGAGAGAGGGTTACAATCAACCGTTGCTCCGTGAGGGGGTTGCCATGGCACAAAGCCCCGTGCCTGATGCCCTGGCTGCCGAGGGCCCCATCGTGGCTCTGGGACAGAGCACCCTCACCGTCGGATCCTGTTGCTGTTGTGTCAAGCCCAGGAGAACTGGCCTCTAGCCCAGACTGCATAAATTCTGGTCCCACTTGAAAAATGACTCTGCACCCTGCTCACCCCAGGTCCAAGGCTGGCTGACTCTGGGCTCAGCAGGCTGAAAGGCCTCAGGACCTAAGGCCCAAACGCCAACTCCTGCCCACAACAATTCTTTCTTTTGCATCCTTCCCCTCCTATACTCAGACACGTGGGCCAGTGGGGGTGGGGGAGAGCAGGGATGCATTTCCCTGGTGGAAGGGCCAGTACTGCCTGGTACTTGGCCCCAAGGATTTGGATGCAGGTAAGTCAGGACTGCTACTTCTCCCTAAGATGGTCCCACCTACAGTCCCCCTACAATCATGTCCTTCCTGTTTGTCTCATCCAAAAGTAAAAGCTCTGACCTGAAAACCATCTGCCTTTTGCCTCATGGGTGCTGTTGGAGAAATAAACTGGAACTCTCCTGAGTTCATAGTCCGTTTCTTGTCAACAGTCCATTTTGCTGGAGCAGAGAATTTCTATGGGGGTTTGGGTTTCCTCTCTGCCTTAAGCTCTCAGCACATCGGCTCTTCCTGACGCTGCATGAGGAGCGACTGTGAAGCAAGTGCGCTGCCTCTCAGCCCTCCTGCCCTGCCCCTGGGTGCCAGGAGGTACATGCTCAGGCCCTCCCCTCATCTCCTCCTCAGTCTCACCCCCACCCTCCCCATCCGGGGACTGGAAATAGATTCCTCACCTGTCCATCAAGCTGACATCATTGAAGTAGATACAATCAAAAACAAACAGGCAGACATTAGCATCTGGGAAGGCAGCTTTCTGTAAGGGAAAATGAGTCCATAGGTACATGAGGGACAAAAATAAGGGCATGAAAAATGGGGAGTACCAGTCCATTTCTGGAGAACCCTCTGAAGCACCTGATAAAAAAAGTCCTATTTGTGTTTTGAAGCCCTTGGGCCTTAAGGGCACTTAGCAGGTGGTCCTGAAGGAAAACCAACCCAATTTTAAGTTAGATCCCAATACTAGCTCCTTTTGTGCAAAAACTTGGCTAAATTCAGAAACAGTTTAGAAACAAAGAACAAGCCCAACTCTAAAGTGATGTACTCCTCCCATTCAGACCTACAACATACACGTATATGCACGTGCACACTCATTCTTACACATTTGGCCCTAAGCCAGTACCTTGTGCACTCCCAGAGTCCCAAAGGGCAGTGGTTTGCCTGTCTTGTTGTCAATCAGGAGCACCTCAGAGTCCAAGGTCATGCTGTGGCCCCAGGGAAAGCCTGGGGGATGTAGTCCTTAAAGTGGGCCACCTGAAGGCAGAAAGGCCATTTAGGTGAGGGAGGAATGGGTGGCAGGGACCTAAAGTTGAGCCACAGAAAGCAAAACCCAGGCCCCAGAAGGAACAAAGAACACACACATGGGGAAGCCCAGCTACTGTGCAGACACTCAGACCTAAGCCTCATCAGCCTCCCAGAAAAGAGGAGGAGGGTATGTTTCAGGGCCTCTGTCTGGACCCGTAGAGGCCGGCCCATGTCGAATCACTTCCTGTGGGCTGCAGAGAAGGAGAGTTTGAGGAAAAGGAAAAACCAGAGTGAGCATGTGGGGAAGCAAGTGGGGACAACCACGGGAGGGAGGGAGGACAGGCAGGATGAAAAAGGTCTGTGGGGGAGAACAGACTGGCTGGAAAAAAAGATGGACAGAAAACATGAACCCTGGTAGGAGCGCAGCAAGGCAATGTGAGGACAGTCTTCTGAGTGGGAGCTCTGAACCCACGGCTGTCTTCAAAATGAGCAGGAAAGGATGTTTGGAATTAGATGTTTTTCCTGTTCAAGGCAAAGCCCTAGTCTCTGACGGTCCTGGACAGGGAGAGGCCGGATTGTAGCCTGCAGCAGCTCCTGCCAAGTGATGGCAGCAGGGAGGTTTGGAGAGCGTGACTGCAGTCCGGCTCCCAAGCAGGGCGCACGGATCATCATTATCTGTGAAGCTTGGAGCAGGGCCAGGAAAGGCCTGCACAGCCATCCCGCTCTGCTTCAATCCCTGACCAGCGCTTCACAAACCAAAAGCACGGAAGAGACAAGGGATGAATCAAGCTTTGGTGAGGAGATTAAGGAAACGTTCGCTAATGCTGGAAAGCTGTGCTCAGACTTCTTCCTGAGAACCAGGAAGTGCCCACTGGACAACCTTACCACGAACAGTTCCGCGGTGGCGTCACTGTGACCCACTGAGCAAGTGAGCCTGCTCCATGGGGAGCCACAGCTTACTTGCCTCTGGGGCACCCAAAACAAACCTCAGCCACAGGAAATGTCCCCTTCACCCTGGGGGCTCTGAAAAACGGAGTCTGAGCTAGGAAAGAAGAGGTAGGACAGAAAGTCCGTCTGCAGCCACATATTCTAGCTGCTTTTCTCAGAAGACACGCCCAAAGGCTCACAGAGGCCCTGGGAGTTGAGAAGGGCTGAGGAGCAAGGTTATCATTGCCTCCTAATTAAGGGCAGAGTCTGGGCTCCCAGCTGTCCCCATGGGATTATGTTTACATCAGAAAGTAAGGTTCTGGAGGGCTAGAACTTCCGTCCATTTCTTTAAAACTGCAGTATGCCCACTACCTCGAACAGTGCCTTGCACAAGGTAAGCACCTGAGAAACGTTTGTTAAATACTGAATGACAGCCCAACAGCCCTCTATACCGAGTTGTAATTTAGCTTAGTGGGGGCGAGAGGGAGCACAGAAGACACAGAAACACCAAAGATAAGCACTATAAGCTACTTCTGGGTGAGCTTGCTGTCCCAACGTCACTGTGGGCAAGGGAAGCATTCCTGCCCGTCCCCTCTGTGCTGCCTAACCCACATCTGGGCTCCTGGGCCGGCCCTACTGAGCAGCCGCTCACTGAGAGAAGACTCTGAAAATGAATAGATGAATTCATCCAACAAATACAAAACAAACCTATTGCACAAAAGCACTGGAATGGCTAGGGGCCTCTGGCCTTGAGGTTCTCAGAGGCAGGAAGGAAACGAGTCCTGGCAGAAGGGAAGCGACCCATACCTTGTGAGGCAGGACAGGCTTGAGACTGCGGCTGAAGTAGCTGAAGTGGTCCCCGTTCTTACGCACCTGAACTCGCTCTCCATCATACTTGATCTCAGAGAACATGCCGTTAGGACATTTCTTCATTGCGTACTCGATGGACTTGCAGGCCTCGGCCTTGGGGCAGGGAAAGAAATCCCTGGACACTTAGAGGTGCTCTTCCAGTGAGGGGCTACTTAACAGGGACAGCCCAAGAGCTCAGGTCCTGGGGATGGACTGCCAGAGCACACCTTCAGGGCAGGTCATTGGAGACGTGCTGAGAACAGACGAGGCTAGGCAGTGTTGTATTCTGACTGTAAAAGCATCACCAGAGTTGACACAGGAGCTTGCATTTTAAGGAATATCAATGCAGTTCATTGTAAAGCAAATAAAATTCTACTGAAGTAGCATTTCATTTTTTTTCCCAATAATTTAGGATCTTACAGGGCCTCTGGCTTCTCATTATAGCACATCATTTATCTCAGCAAAAGAGGCACACAGAAGTTAGATTAAAGAGTGCAGGTGACAGGCTAGTGGTGATCAAGGATCCCTGAGACAGGACATGACAGGAGTGCTTATTCACATACCTACACCATCTGGATGTAACAACAGTGGCTACGATTTTGGGGTATTTATGTGCGGCAGATCATATACACAATCTCATTCCATCCTTGACATGATATTTTATATGATAGATACCATTTTCATTTTATGGGTGAGAAAACTGAAGTTCAAAGAGGATTAAGTACTTACTTAGGGTGACACAGCTAGTACATGGCAGGAAGGAGGTTTGAATCTAGGCCCAACTCTAAAGCCTATGTGGTCAACCACCAAGCTACATAGCCCATGCCACTCTTCAAATGAAGGGTTGTAGAACAGACTCCAGGAATAATTCTTATAACAGTCACCTACTGCAGGTGACTCGGGTCCTGTCCCTGGGATGGAGATCTCATAATTTTGGTGCTGGCCATTGCACATTCCTAGGAGGGAGAGAACACATCCCCATCCCAAACCCAGGACCCTACAGCAGCAAGGCTTTAGTTTAACACACAAGACGGTTGCATACAAAGCACTGGATACCACTGAAACAACCCACAGGTTCTCACAGTGGCATGGAAGCATGCACAGAGGGTTCTGCTATGTAGGTAAACCAATGCCAGAATGTAAATCTCACTTCTCATAAAATGAGAAAATAATCAGAGCTGGTCTTCATTCCTTAAACTCCCGCTTTCCAGAAGAGGAGACCCAAGTCATAGGAAGCCTGGCTCTGCCACCAACTACCAGAGCACTTTGGGGCAGGTCACAGAACCCCAGGAGTTACCGATCACACCCACCTATCTTCAGGAAAGATGACACATAAGACATTCTAGTAGTTCCTGCAGAGTTTCAGATATCATTCACACAAGGAAACCAAAGGCCGAGAGAGGCTAGGTAACTCATCGAAGATTCTACAGCTTACTGGGGGGAGACCTGGGCCTAGAGTTCAGGAATTTCCACTATCTCATTCTATCTTTTCCTTTGCCTTTACTTCTCCACTGAGAAACAACCCTCTGCATCTGTGTTCTTCCTTCCTCAAACACCTCCAGTCAACTGCAAGGGCTCTCAGCTCTCATACCCTACCAGATCTCACGCGGAAGGATGGGATGCTCGGAGCAGAGTGGAAAGCAGGCCCAGAGCAGCATCCTTACCAGCATGGGCTGCACTGGGGTCATCAGCGCAGCCTGGACGCTCAAAGTCGTCTCTGCCCTGGCTCCTTCTCCACCTCCTGCTCATTACGGTGGAACCGCTCTTCCACGTCCTGTAGGTTACATGAGGCTTTGAAGGCTTCATAGGCATTGGGGTCAAGGGCATCTAACCTGCCAAGGCAGACAGAAACAAGGAAACAAAAACCACTGATTTTAACATTATTCCTTGGATAGCAGTCTGTCCTCAGAGAGGCAGAATCCCAATATATGGGGGAATGGGTTACGTTGTATTAGAAAAAGCTCTTGGAAAACTCAGCTCTTTTGAGATTCTGTGCCTACATGGATGACACCTTAAGCAAAGAGGGGACTGGAGTGAATAAGTAATTCATACTATACTTACTGAACATATTATGTATTTTCAATTGTAACAAACTGTGAGAAGGGTATTGCTATTTTACATGAGAAACAGAGGCTACATGAGGTCAAGTGACAGGTCCCAAGAAAGGAAGGGAGAATCAGGATTCTAATCCAGATCAGGACCCCAAGATCTTGATACCAGCTGGCAGTAAGGGCTGTTGGCAGCTACGGCTGTCAGACGAGCTGGTACTTACACATGTTTTGCACCTGAGTTCATCTTCGATCATGTTTGCTAAGCCTGATGATGCACTTAAGGTCATTGGCTGTACACCTAGGGGGCTGAGGCACATTCAACTTGGTCTCTGAAGAGCTCTGGACCCCCACACCTTCCTTCCCCAAGTCCATCCCCATGGCAGCTCCCCCACCTGGAGGCAGTGTCCTGTAGGGCCTGTTGCTGCTCATCCTCCCTGGTGAGTTTGGAGAGCTGCAGGAGGAATTCATCCACCTCCTGGATGGTAAGGAGGCTCTTGGCAGCTGGGGGGAAAGACTTGCTCTGCTCAAAGAAGACTCGGATTGTCTCCGACACATCACCCTGTCTCCAAAAACCAACATGCCACTGCTGCAACCCCCGAGTGGTCAAGTACATCGTCCCCGAAGACCTCAGGACTAAAAGTGAGTCAGATATCTAAATCATCACTTCTGTCCGCAGATCACACATACTGACCTCACTTCTCAGAGTCTATCCCACCCACAGTTCCTAGAAAGGGCAGTTCTATCCACCCCAGAATCTGGGCACCTGCCCTAGCTGAGAAGAGAAACAAGGACTGATCCAGGGCTGAGCCAATGTGATTCGTTAGGATGTGAACTGATAGATATACATAGTCATCAGCTAAAAGGGGTGCTTAGAGACTTTCCAAGGTGCCAAGGCTGGGCTCATGAACGAACCAAAGCAGAATGGTGAGCCCAAGTCACAGGGGGTAAAAGCAAGAAAAATCAGTGTCCAGAACGAGAGCCCGAGAGACAGGAAGTCTCAAATCCTGACCCTTGAGTTCTAGGCCTCCTGTGGTTCAGCAGTGTGATTCCAGTCCTCAGAACCTAGTGAAACCAACAGCTGTAGCCTCACATTCAGCTCCTTTCATAACGGAAGCTTACTTACGTGGTTTCTGGTTTCCTAAAAACAGTGTGCCCCAACCAGAGAAAAAAGGTTGCAGGTGCTCCTCAGTCTGGGACCCCCACCCCCAATGCCCTCCCTTTCCTCTGACCTGCTCTAGGTCTCGTGCCATATCAACTGGGTTGCAGTTAAAAACGCAGCTGAAAAGCTTAACAATCTGCTTATCATTCAAGTTGTAAACACTCTTAATAACACCTGGTAGCAGCAGCTTCACTGTTAAGTACACATCACCGTGGAAACCATCTGGATGCAGAAGAAAGGAACCCTTCTTGAGAAACAAGAACTTCAACAAATACATAACTTGAGGAACTGAAGAGGTGTCTACCTCGCTGCCTGTGCTGCCACGGTACCCCGTGCACTTCACTCTGGCAGAGGCCACAGCGTTCGGTGCTGGTGGCTTATCTATCTGCCTCCTCTGTAGCCCCTGGATGAGCTCCCGTGGGGCAGAACCATGACTTTCACTTCAGTGTCCCCAGAGATGACATTATAGATCCTCAGGGATGACTTGTTACATGAAAGAAAAGTTGGAAGATTCTATTCCAAGCTTCCAAGCTATGCACATGGTTCACAAAAACTTAACATGCAGGATAGTGAATTTTCCTCTTGGCCAAATGGGATAGGCTTTTCTAGCCTCCTGAAGGCAGATGAGGGCCAAAGAAATATGCCAATGTGTTCTGAAAGGAACTGGCTAAATACTTTGTGGGGACCCAGGTCAAAATAAAAATGGACTTTGTTCAAAATTATTAGAAGGCAATAACACGGCATTAAACCAAGCATGGGACCCTGTGCAAATGTACAGTTCACATTCTCATGAAGGTGGCATGGCTCTGAGCTCCTTGGAGGAAAAGACCATCCAGGATGCTCTAGTCCCCACCTCCTGCTAACCCTAACCCTAATCCTAACCCTAAGCCTAATCATAACTGTAACCCTAACCGTAACTCTAACCCTCACCCTCAACCTCACCCTAACCCTAACCCTGACCCTAGGGCATAGGAAGGGAATCCTGGACGATCTGGGTTGGTATTGTAGGTAGGATTTTCAGCAACCGTGGCACACAACTTCCGAAACTCACGCAGTAGACAGTCCTTGTGCTTGGGGTCACATTTGCTTGAGGACAGACTTGCCTTAGGGATAGGGCTTGAGTGAGTTTCCCCAGAGTTATTGGGCTTGGCTGGTGGAGAAAGCAAAAGGGAGAGAGAAACAGGAGAGACAATTCACTATGCCTTGTTGAGAAGTTAGAAAGGGAAAATAACAGATGCTCTGCTGGTTCTCTGTATGGAACCTCATTTAACACCCTGTCCCGCATAGCCCTACTGGGGTAGATATAATTACACCCATCTTACAGGTAAAGAAACAGTGACCTGGGGGCACAGGGAAGGCAGTATAGCACAAAGAAGACAAGTAGTGATTCTATAGCATCTTACTTTGCCAATGGACAGTGAATGTAATGGGGTATGTGGGGGGGACTTGATAATGGGGGAATCTAGTAACCACAATGTTGCTCATGTAATTGTATATTAATGATACCAAAAGAAAAGGAAGAAATAGTGGCCTCAGACGCAGGCAGAGATCTAGCTGATGTGCATCTCTATATGAGCTCTTCACAGAAGAAGATCACCTTCATGCCAAAAGTGGTCAGGAGGATTTCAGGGCAGTTATAAAGCTGATCCCAGAAAAGTCAGGATAAGGAAGGGGGAGAAATCAAGGGACGTGTTAGTCAACGTGAAACCACTGCTTTCACAGATTGTCGGAGCTGGAAGAAGCCTTAAAGATGATCTAGTTCAACCTCTTCTTTCGGATTAGGAGAGCAGGCCTGAGGAGAGATTCCCAGACCCTCACTACTCCTACCTCCCCATCCCCACGTTCTTGTCTTATTGTCAAGAAAACTGAAAAGCTGTCAATGAGCAGGGCTTTCCTCCAGATACCCCAAAGTAACTGTACAACTCTTAGTGATTTAGTGATACCCTCTTTTCTCTTTGCAACCATTCAAGAAGCAAATTTCATTCTTCAGGCTTGCAGCAGAGCCATTAGCAAGCAGGCTGCTGATGTAAGCTTCTTCTTTTCTGGAGTTTGTAAATTATAAATCCATCCCCATGTCTGACCTGGAGTCTAAAGAGGACTTTTTTAGGGGACAAATTCTCCAAAGCACTGATGTTCAGCAGGTTGCTAGAAATAGAACACCCCATTTCTCTCAACTGCAAAATTCCCTACCCAGGATCAGGGCCCTTCCAAAAACATGCTGTCTTTACTGTAATCTGGAATTCTGTATGTCTATATTTGGCCTGCCATTAGAACAATCAAACCTCAGAGTTTTAAAATACTAAAAATCCCAGAATCAGCACCATTCTTGCAACCGTAACTTCCTTAGTCCTGGTGAGAATACTGTGGGGAAATGAGGCATGCACTGTCTTTCCCACTTCAGATGAGGCCACAGAGACTCAGAGGTCAAGTAACTTCCTGCCCTGGGCAAGCTGTCAGGTGACAGTGCTGAACCATGACCAGGTCTCCTGACCTCAAATTTAGGCTTTTTTCACTCATATAAACCACGTCCCCAAACAAATTCTGAGTCCATGTGTTTTGGTTGTTTTTTTTTTTACCTGAGTCAGACAAGAATGTCTCCAAATAAAAGAGGCAACAGGGTTTCAGGTAAAAGAGCACAGATGATAGAGTTAAAGTAGAGGGTTAAAGAAGTTTAGAGTTAAAAAAAAAGTGAAAATACTCCACAATGAACCAGAACATCAGCTTTTTCGTTCATAAAATGGACCTAATAAAAGTACTCCCCAAGGTTAACTGAAGGACAAATGAAGCTACACATGCAAAACCCCCTAGCCCAACACTGTCAATGACACACAGTCATGCACGACATCTCCCTTCTTCCATACTTTCATCTCTGCTTTGAGAAAGGTCAGGGATGCAATTTTTCAAAACTCTTTCATTATCAAATAAACAAAGTTAAAGGCAGGTTATAATAATCTCTGACAGGTCCTACTTAAGTGGGAAGAAATATTGATAAAACAAGCATCTTTTCTGCTTCAACAGAAATTAAAGTATACAGCAAAATACTATATAAGTAGAGCATTATAATTAGCCATTAGCTGTCTCTGCTCAGATGGAAGTAAATTATTAATTAGACTAGGTAGACCAGAATTTTCATTTTTAGCGAGAGTCCCAAATAGGATACCAGACTAAAAGGAAGAACGTAACAGCTGAAGTAGCTCTGACCTGTATTACCGGAAAAGCCGGAAAATTTCTGAGGATTGGTATTGGTGATGTCACCTGGCCAGCGGCTGTCAGCTTAGCCTGGACAGCGGTTTTCTTCTTTGGTGTGCTTCCTGACTTAGAAGCCAGATCTGCAGACCCCAAAAGGGAAAATATCCTTCAGCGAAAGATCCCTGAAAAAGCTTCCAAGGAATTTCTCAACTGCTCTTAAGCCTTGCTTGGTAAGTTACTATGCCGTGGCATTTCCCCAGGGCAGGTTGCCAGCTGGTTGGTCCTTCTGAGTAGAAGCAGAGGGTAACAGGGTACTGGGGGACGAGTGCTCTGGGGATAAAGACCCAGTTACCCTTTACTTCTATTAGTAACTTAAAATTTCATGAACACTCTGCACCTCTTATATGTAAGAATCTCCAGATGATTTGGGGGGAAACCAGAAATCACACCTCAAAAGACCTCAGTTCCATGGAATTACCCCAATTTGTAGATGAACAAGAAGGTAAAACAAAGATGAGTAACAGAGCACGTTGGTTTGGCCGAGGCAGGAGAGCTTCCACCTACTGATATTTGAGCAGTGAGACAGTTTACCTACCTGCACTCCTCTACCTCTGAATGAGGTGGGTCAAGAGGTAACAAAGGTGAGGCCAATGGCTAAGGGCAGTGCAAGCTAGGGAACGTGAAGGAGTCTTCAAGGAATAGATGAGTAGTTTTTCCCTCTTGGAAGTCTTTTTTCCTCTCAAAAAACAAGGATACCCATTTTTTGAGCCACTGTTAGAGTCCTCCTACAATGACTAGACCTATACTTAATTGAAGCTATATTAAAGATGAAGATACTGAGGGTTATAATTAATTGGATTTGGTAGTATCAATGTAAGATTTCTAAAATATGCATGTATATGAGCATATATATGTATCTGTGTATGCATTTATGTGTGTTTTGTGTATATACATTACACATGTTCTCTAGTTCTTGTCCTCATGGACACGCAGCATCTGGATTTTGGTCTTGAATGCCATTCTCCCTAATGGGGACCAGTGCTCCTCAGAAATGGCTGATTCCAGGGCTGGGGATAGATACACACAAAGGAAGCCTAAAAGCCTACTATTATGCCAGTCATACCTTAAAGCATTTTTAAAAATGATGAGAGCGTGTAGGACACAGAAACCAGCTCAAAGGGGCTCCACACTGGCCAAATATGGTACGATTTAAGTACCAAATTAATCAAGTACAGTAAAATTATAAACCATCAGGAGAAAGTAATCTATGAGTCCACACAGATAAATTGGTAAGTAAAAGGGGGTGGTGGAAGGTACTCTATTCTTCAAAACATGTCAGTGTCATAAAGACTATGGAAATGTTCTAGATTAATGGAGGCCAAAAAAACATAACAACTAAATGCAAAACCTGATTCTAAATTGGGATTCTGGAGGGGGTAAACTATAAAAGATATTATTTGATTAATTGACAAAACTAGAATAAAGTAAAATGTATCAAGGGTTAATTTGCTGAAGTTGATAGTTGCACTACAGTAATGTAAGAGAATAGTCCTATTCTTAAAATGTACATATGGAAGTATTTAGAACCAAGGGCCATGATGTATGCAACTTACTTTCAAATGGTTGAGGAAGAAAACTGTACGTGGGTGCGGAAGGAGAAAATGTGTGCACTAATGAACACAAATGATAAAGAACAAAATGTTAATAGACAAATCTGGGTAAAAGGGGTAGGAGTGTTTTTTATACTGTTTTAATCTTGTCACTCTTCTGTGAGGTTGAAATTATTTCCAAATAAAAAGAGGGAGGAAGGGAGGGAGGAAGGAAGGAGGAAAAAAAAATAGGACTCTACTCTCCTTATCCCTTTTTCTCTCAGCACCAGTGAGATGAGAAAGCAGTATTCCCTACTCCACCTGCAATGTGCTGGCTTACTGTTCCTTCTCGTTATCTTCCAGCTCTTCCCAGCCTTCCAGCTCTGCGAGGTCCGCAATTTTTTTTGTGGTGGCCTGGGCCCACTCTAGTTTCTCAAACATACATTTAATGTGGTACCACTGTTTCATATTGCCCCCGGACTCGGAGAAGGGATTGGGCACCACTTTGCCGATTCGGCAGACACCCTTCACAATCTTTTCCTTGCATTTTTTGCAGGTAGCTGTGCCACGCTTGGCATAGTCCACACAGAGCCGTTGCTCAGCCATCTCACAGGGGCCACTGCAGAGTCCAACATGCGATCCTGGCAAGAAAACAAGGCAAGTGGCAAGCGGTCTTAGACTGCCGTCCTGGAATGACAGAGCAGGCTTCCTTCTCTGGAGGGGGCAGCACCCATAAAGCAGATCTGTTTCTGACCACTGGCAGAGTTGTCTTATGCCAGGCCAATGATGTTGCTCTTTTCGGCTGAGTGCACGGAGGACTGGCAGGAAGAGGGTCTTGAAAGTCAAAGTCATATAGCTGCATGAAAGGGTGAGAGGCAGACCAGGTGAGAGAAAAAAAAGGAGCTAGGCTTCCACTTTCCTCAAAAGCCAAAGTCCTAACACAGTCCATACGAACTGATCAAACACTTCCCAAAGTATTAAAGATCTACTGCCTACAGGATGAAGAAGAGTTTCAATAGAGGAAAATTCCATTTGCAAAAGGGCATTCAGTTATCTAACATTCAAATGTTTATCTAGCAAATCACAATTAAGAGACTCCAAATGACATAAAAGCTTTTAATGGATGATGGCCCTTCAGTATTATAAGATTCTGAAGTTTCTTTTTAATAACCAAGAAAAATTATGTTCATGAAGTTTTAAATGTCATGCTCAGAAAATAATTAGGCCAACATAGAGATCTGTGATTCAGTCAGAAGCCCTATTTCATGAGGCAATCAAACAAAGCCTAGAACCAGACTGCTTGGGTTCAAATCCTGACTCCTTAGCTGTGTAACCTGTGTAGGTTACTTAACCTCTCCATTCCTTAATTTCCTCAACTGCAAAATACAGACAATAACAGCACCTAACTCAAGGGGTTGTCTTGAATAAACCCCTTAGACTAGAGTGTCTTCTAAAATGCAAGTTGATAAGGAAAACAGGAGCGCAGTCCCCCACTGCCACAAAGTATGTAGCCAAGCTTCCCACTGGGGAAATTTGCAGGAGTCAGCACACCTGTGTGCGATGGATGAACCCCACTCTGGGAAAACCACCTTCATGATCAAGTATCTCCCCTGCCAGGTAAGTACAAAGAAAACCCCCTGCTTCCTGGCACCTCCCCATTGGATTCCAAACACTGAACACAAAGGGTCACTTTCATCAGGCAAGCTCTACACTGTCACGAAACAAGAGTTCTCCAAACTGTAGAACCTACACAGTAACAGTAGGATACTGGGAAATTTGCAAAAATCGTAAACACATAAATACAATCCTGAACACGACCAGCAGACAGACACTGGGCTCATTTACCTACTCTGAGCAACTTCTGGTGACCTCACTACAGCTCCTGAAATCTGCAGGTTTGGTTGATGTGGTGGGCTAAATAATGAACGGCCCACCAAAAAAACGTCCCACATGCCCTAATCCCTGGAACCTGTTAATATATCTCTGGGGCAAAAAGAATTTTGCTGATGTGACCAAAGATTTTAGGTGGGAGTATCTAAAATTATCAAGGTCGGGGCTCTCAGGAAGGCAGCAGAAAGGCCAAAGAAACAAATGTCAGAAACGAGAACTACGAACAAGGGAGTGAGAGAGCGAGCTTCCGGAAGCTTGGGAAAAGTAAGGAAGCTCTCCACTAGAAGAAAGAAAGCCCCAACCCTTACTTTACACCTCACGAAGCTTGATTTATTTCTTCGAACTTGCTGGAAACCCGGGGCAAATACACTAGAGTAACAATAAAACTAAGAAGCTTTGAAATGGAAAACACAGAAATCGATCTGAATAACTCCTAAAATACATGAGTTTCCAGGTGCTCTTTAACTCACATTCAAACACCTCTTTGAGTTACTATAAAACTAAGTGCAGCACAGTCCTCTAAACGTACAGAGGAAATCAAGAGGAAGTAAAAAGGTGCAGTTCCCCACTATAAGAAATTATGCAGCTGGGTTTCCTACATTTAAGGAAATCACAGGAGTCAACAAACCCAAAGTGCAAAGAATAAGCCACACAACAGGAAAACCACTTTCGTGATCATGGTGTTTTCTCTGCTAAGTATAAAATACAGAGCGTGAATGGCCCCTCACCCTCAGATTCAAATCACTATGAAGAGAGGGGCACTTTTCTCATGCAGCCTACCGTTCCCCTTCTTTCTGGAATAAAGAGTCTCCAGACGATAACTACCAGAAGGCACTAGTTTGCATACCTGCATGTAGCCAAAATCTTGGGAAATATATGCCTAGTGTTAAGCATGACCAGCAGTCACTGCGCTAATCTACATATTCCTCACCCCTTTTGCTGATCTCATTTAGCGCGTCTTTGCTCAGTAAGTGGTGTTCCCATAAAACTGGAAAGACGCTCCCCGGATTTAAAGGGAAACAAATTAGTTCCTTCAAGGGTTCGGCGCTAGAGACGTCACTGATGTCTGGCGCACTTCAAAAGCAGCTATCACGTCACTGAAAGAGCAACTCTAAGAAGGTGAAATTTGGCAGAACTACAATCTGTAAATTCAGTCAACGTATTACCAAAAATAAGTTGTTCATTCAAAGCTTCACCGACAAGTATAAAACATGCTCTTTCAAATCTGCAGCAAATAATCACCTTTAAGTGAAAGATCAGTTGCACAAACACTGATTCTAATTTTGATCGGAGCAAACTAGGGAAAAGCGCCCACAGCGCCCCCACCTACACACGTGTTTGGAGAATTCACAGGGACCCGCGCAGCCCGCGATGCGATGATGGCCCTCACCGTTGGAAACCACCTTCCTCATCAGTGTCCCCTCTCCAAAGCAAAAATAAATTTTGTTTTGACGGGTCTTTAGAGCCTCCCAGGCTCATAACTAAAAATGCCCAAGATGAGCAGAATACCTGGCCCACAGTAAGCACAAAAATTATTACTTATTGTTTCTCATAATAATAAAAGTAGACCTATTACAAATATGTATTTTAAAGTAAAAGTAGCCCAGTTAAAAAGTGGGAAAGGATGTACACCCATGTACACAGCAGCATTATTCATAACAGCCAAGAGGTAGAAGCAACCCAAGTGTCCACCCACAGATGGATAAGCAAACAATCTGGTAGAGACATACAATGGAATATTACTGAGCCTCAAAAGTGAAAATTCTGACACATGCTACAATATGGAGGAATTTTCAGGAGGTGGTGGCTACCACTTGGCTAGGGGAAGGGAAAGGGGAACTGGGGGGTTGTTTAATGGGTAGAGTTTCAGGTTTGTGAGACAAAGTTCTGGAAAGCACTTGCAAAACACTGTGAATACAATTAATGCTACTGAACTGTACACTTAAAAATAGTTAAATATTCTTTCTAATATTTAATATTTTCTTTGTCATGACTACATAGAGCTACTGGCACAAGTTTATCTCCTTCCAGACTTCCTTTCAGAACACTCAAAGGTATGGCTCACACTCCTGAATTATAACTAACCAAGGATCTTTGGAAGTGTTTGATTAGCATGAAAAATATGTAAATAGTACATTGGCATAAAATAATTCAGTAATTTCTTCCTTTCTTGTCCCAGCACTATTTGTTGAAAAGACTATTCTTTCCCCATTGAATGGGCTTGGTGTCCTTATTGAACATTAGTTGACCATAGAAGTGTAGGTTAATTTCTGGGCTCTGTTCTATTGATGTATGTGTCTCTTTTTATGCCAGGATCACATTGTTTTGATTACTGTGCTTGATAGTAAGCTTTGAAATTGAGACATCTGAGTTCTCAATTTTGTTTTCTTGTCAAGATTGTTGTGGTTATTCAGTATCCTCTCAATTCCATATGAATTTGATCAATTTGTCCATTTCTGCAGAAATGTGTTTGAGATTTTGACAGAAATTATGGTGAATCTGTAGATTATAATGATATTTAATCTTATAATCCATGAATATAGCATATCTTCCTACAGGTAACCTTCTTTTATGGCACTTCAAAGATAACTGTGTGTTTTACCAATTGAAGATTTGTGGCAGCCCTGTGTCAAGCAAATTGGTCAGTGCCATTTTTCCAACAGGATTTTCTGATTTCATTTTTATGTGTCACTTTTTGATAATTTTTGCAGTATTTATAACTTTTTCATTATTATTATATTTGAATTGCTGAAATCTCATGGTAAAACCTTAAAGGAGTTGCTTCTTACAGATGAGCAAAGAAAATGTTTTCTTGAGATGGAATCTACTACTCTTGGAGAAGATGCTGTAAAGATTGTTGAAATGGCAACAAAGTATTTAGAATATTACATAAACATACTTGGTAAAGCAATGGCAAGTTTTAGAAGAATTGATTCCAATTTTGAAATAAGTTCTGTGGGTGAAAGGTGATCAAACAGCATCTAATGCTACAGAGAAATTGTTCATGAAGGGAAGAGTACATCAACGCAGCACACCTCATTGCTGTCTTACTTATTGCCACAGCCACCCCAGCCTTTTGCCGCCACCACCCTCATGAGTCAGCAGCCATCAATACTGAGGCAAAGCCCTGCACCAGCAAAAAGATGACAACTTGTTGAAAATGACTTGAACTCAGGTGATGCTTTTTTTTATTAAAGTATCATTGATACACAATCTTATGAAGGTTTCACATGAACAACATGTGGTTTCAACATTCACCCGTATTATCAAGTCCTCACACCCGCATTGCAGTCACTGTCAGTGTAGTAAGATGCTATAGAGTCACAGCTTGACTTCTCTGTGATGTACCTATATTGTGATTGCTAATTATACTGTCCCTTAATCCCCATTACCCTCCCCAATCCTTTCCCTTTGGTAACTCTAGTCTCTTCTTGGAGCCTGTGAGTCTGCTGCTCTTTTGTTCCTTCAGTGTGCTTTTTCATCATGTTTTTTTGAATTCTGTTTCCTAATATTTTTTGAGGATTTTTGCATCTATGTTCATCAGGGATATTGGTCTGTAGTTTTCTTTTTTTGTGGTGTCTTTGCCTGGTTTTCATATTAGAGTGATGCTGGCCTCATAGAATGAGTTTGTAAGTATTCCCTCCTCTCCTACCTTTGGAAAACTTTAAGGAGAATGAGCTCTTCTTCAAATGTTTGATAAAATTCAGCCATGAAGCCATCTGGCCAGGTATGTTCTTGGGCAGTTTTTTGATTACCAGTTCAATTTCATTGCTGGTAACTGATCTGTTTAGATTATCTGTTTCTTCTTGGGTCAGTCTTGGAAGGTTGTGTTTTTCTAGAAAGTTGTCCCATTTCTTCTAGGTTATCCAATTTGTTGGCATAATTTTTCATAGTATTCTCTCATAATTTTTGTATTTCTATGGTGTCCATAGTAATTGTTTTCCTTTCTCATTTCTGATTCTGTTTATGTGTGTAAACTCTCTTTTTTTCTTGATTAAGTCTGGCTAGGGATTTACCTATTTTATTTATTTTCTCAAAGAACTAGCTCCTGGTTTCATTGAGTCTTTCTATTATTTTATTCTTCTCAATTTTATTTCTTTCTGCTCTGATCTTTATTATGACTCTCCTTCTACTGACTTTGGGCTTCATTTGCTCTTCTTTTTCTAGTTTCATTAATTGTGAGTTTAGACTGCTCATTTGGGGTTTGCTCTTCTTTCTTGAGGTAAGCCTGTATTGCTATATGTTTTCCTCTTAGAACTGCCTTCGCTACTTCCCACAGGTTTTGGGCTGACTTGTTGTCATTTGTCTCCATATATTGCTTTATCTCTGTTTTAATTTGGTCATTGATACATTGATCATTTAGGAGCGTGTTGTTAAGCCTCCATGTGTTTGTGGGCTTTTTTGTTTTCTTTGCATAATCGATTTCCTGTTTCATACCTTGTGGTCTGAGAATCTAGTTGGCACAATTTCAATCTTTTTTAATTTACTGAGGCTCTTTTTGTGGCCTCATATGTGATCTTTCTGGAAAATGTTCCATGTGAGAGTGTGTATTGTGGGACTTTTGGGTGGGGTCTTCTGTAGATTCTGTTAGATCTATCTGTTCAGTGCTTCTGTCTCCTTACTTATTTTTTGTCTGGTTGATCTGTCTTTTGGTGTGAGCGGTATGTTGAAGTCTCCTAAGATGAGTGCGTTGCATTCTATTTCCCCCTTTAATTCTGTTCGTATTTGTTTCACATATGCTGGTGCTCCTGTGTTGGGTGCATATGTATTTAGAATGGTTATGTCATCTTGTTGGACTGACCCCTTTATCATTACGTAATGTCCTTCTTGGGCTCTTGTTATTTTCTTTGTTTTGAAGTCTATTTTGTCTGATATAACTACTGCTATTCCTGCTCTTTTCTCCCTATTATTTGCATGAAATATCTTTTTCCATCTCTTCACTTTTAGTCTGTGTATGTCTGGGTTCAAAGTGAGTTTCTTGTAGGCAGCATATAGATGGGTCTTGTTTTTTATACATTCTGTAACTCTATGTCTTTTGATTGGTGGATTCAGTCCGTTTACATTTAGGGTAATTATCTATAGATGTGTACTTATTGCCATTATAGGCTTTAGATTTGTGATTACCAAAGGTTCATGGGCAGCTTCCTTACCTTCTAACAGTCTATCTTAATTCGCTTATTATGCTATTTCAAACACAGTGTAAAGGTTCTTTTTTTGTTGTTTTTCTCCCCTTCTTCTTCTTCCTCCTCTACCCTTTACATGCTAGGTGTCATATTCTGTATTCTTTTGTATCCCTTTGTGTTTGGACCAAATTCCCTGACTACTTTGTGAATAGTTGGTTTAATTTTGTATTTATTTGCTTAGTTACTAATTGATCTACTTCATTTACTATGGTTTATTTTGTCTAATGACAGCTATTTAGCCTGATGAGCACTTCCATCTAAGATGCACTGTAGAGAGAGTTTGTGGGTGGTGAATTCCCTCAATTTTTGCTTATCTGGAGACTGTTAATCCCTGCTTCAAATGTAAATGATAATCTTGTGAGGTAGAGTATTCCTGGTTGGAGGCCCTTCCATTTCATTGCATTAAATATATCATGCCACTCCCTTCTGGCATGTAAGGTTTCTGCTGATAACCTGATGGCATTTCCTTTATAAGTGGTCTTTTTTCTGTCTCTGGCTGCTTTCAATACTCTCTCCTTGTCCCTGATCTTTGCCATTTTAATTATTCTATGTCTTAATGTTGTCTGCCTCGGGAGATCTCTGCACTTCCATGACCTGAGGGACTATTTCCTTCCCCAGATTGGGGATGTTTTCAACAATTATTTCCACAAAGAACTTTCTTTCCATTGTCTCTCTCTTCTCCTTCTGGTATCCCTATAATACAGATATTGTTCCATTTGAATTGTTTGCATATCTCTCTTACTATTCTTTCATTCCTAGAGATTCTTTTTTCTCTCTTTGCCTCAGCATCTTTGTATTCCTGTTCTCTAATTTCTGTTTCATTTACCTTCTCTTCTACCTCAACTAATCTACTTTTAAATCCCCCCATTGGATGTTTCATTTCAAATACTGTATTTTTAAGTATTTCTATCTCTTTGTTGAAGTCCTCATTGAGATCTTGAGTATTTTTCTGTAGGTCCATGAGCTTGTTTATGGCTTTTATTTTGGAATCTTAATCAAGAGCATTGGTGACTTCAGTTTCACTAACTCCTCTTTCTAGCGTTTTTTCTTGTAATTTTGTTTCGACCAAATTTGTTTGCTGCTTCATTTTTTTAGTGTTTCCAATGGATTAATAACTTTGTGTAGATGGCGCCCTGTAGTGCTCAGAAACTCTACTCTCTGGCACTGCCATGTGCCTGCAGCAGAGGCAGGGGTCACAGGCTAGCTGAACCGGCACATACAGGGAGAAAAGAGCTTGGCCTGGAGGGTTTCCTGCCCTCCCGCCTGCAACGCCTGCCTCCACTGCCAGGTCCAGTGCACCGAGTGGACAGGGAGCATCCTATGTGCTGTGCTCCTATAGCTACCATGGGCAGGGACACGCGGCCTGCCAGAGGGAAAGAGCCACAAGCTGTACACCAAAGTGGTGGGTCTTGGAGTGGTGTTGCCAGCCAGGGGGATGTAGCATCTGAAGCTCCTGAGAGTTCCCAACCTGCTGTACTGAGTGTGCCCAGATTGTTTTGTCCACCTGCATTTTCTCCTGAGCAGAGAGCTGTGTGTAATCTTGGCCCCTTTAGTACCCCTCTCTCTGCTGGGAAATCCTTCAACCTGCCCTTCTTTCTTTTATCCCAGGGGTGCCAGTACTGTGTACCTCTTCTCCACAAGCAGCTGGAATCTCAGTTTGTTTGAGTGTTCTGCCCATCGTTGCTTTGTAACCCCAGTAATCTCCAGAGCTCCATGTGATGTGGGTTTATGCTCCCAGAGCAGATCTCCAGGGCTGGGTGTTCAGCAGTCCTGGCCTTCTACTCCCTCCCCGCTGTTTCTCTTCCTTTGGCCTGTGGGCTGGTGTGGAGGCAGGCCTTGGGTCCTGCTGGATCGTGAGTTTGCTACTTTACCCTTTGTTATGAGATCTTCTCTTTTCCCTAAACATAGACAGTCTATTCTACATTCTTTGGATCCCTTTTTCAGGATTCATTTTATTTGCTGTATTTTTGTGTAGGATTTGGCTTCAGCACAGCACTGTACCTTTCTTGTATAATTTCCTACCACTCCCCTCACTATTTTTTTCTTTTTTTACCCTTAATCATGCCAAACTTGTGTTCTAGGATCTTTGCCTTCCCTGTTCCTTATACATAGGTTGTCTTTCCATCCTAGAGGTACTTATCCAGGACTCAGTTCTGTTGCCTGCCTCCTCATTGATGCGTTCCCTCACGTTTAGTCTGTTAGCCTCTCCCTCTCTATTACCTGCTTATTATCACTTCATCCAGTTTTAGTTTCTTTGTGGCTCTTATAATTACCAGAAATTATCTTATTCATATATTTGCTTAAACGTTAATTGTCCCTCACTCCATTAGTATGTGAACTTCAAGAGAGTAGGGATCCTGTCTCTGGTTCCCCAATGCCTGGAGCAGTGACTCCCATATAGTAGATGTCAATAAATATTTACTGAATGGAGGAATGAATACTCTGAATAAAAGGTATGAAAATTGCTTATTTAGACATTGCTTCAAAAATCCTCTGTAGTTTGATCCTTTATTAGATAGAAAAATACATGATTTTATAGTTTTTTGTTTGTTAGTATTTGGATTAGTTTCCAGATTCTGTTTGTTCTTGGATCTCTTGGATCTTAGGTTTATATACAATTGTGGATTTTTTCAATAAATACTATATGGTACTGAAAATGTATTTTCTCTTCCTTATGATTTTCTTAATAACATTTCTTTTCTCTGTCTTACTCTATTGTAAGAATACAGTTTGTAATACATAACATATACAAATGTCTTAAATTGACTGTTTATGTTACAGGTAAGACTTTGGTCAACAGTAGGCTATTGGTAGTGAAATATTTGGGGAATCAAAAGTTATATGTAGTTTTTCTGCTGCAGGGGGCAGGCAGGGGCCACAGCCCCTAACACCCACATTGTCAAGGGTTAACCGATACTACTGAACATCACTGTAGGGGCAATTACTTCGATTATGTTTGAAACGAAACTGTCATGGAAATGTTTATAAGTAAGCCTCTTAATTGGAATTCAAGAGAAACCTGCCTCATGCTGAATTCGGTAATGCTTGGTTATCCTATAGTATATCTAAAATTCAGGAGAAAAACTGAAACCAATATGATATTGGTTTGAAATATTGTTATCTATTGTGTATCAATGTTTTCAGTTATAAAAATATAAAAAGGCAAAAAAACCCACACAATTTAAAGGGAAAAAAATAAATGAATATTAAGTTTTGGAAGAAGGTATTTTACCATTTAAAGACTTTTATTTTTTAACATAAAAAGAACTCTGAAAGTATAATTGACATATTTGAGAAACTTGTTTTACTAAGACTTCAAAAGTATTTTTCACCAGTGTTAATATATCTCTGTAAAGACTGTGTATTGTGGCAGATTATAAGAAAATTATAATTGCTCCTTTTTCTTTTCATTGAATTACTTCTTTAAGTTGATAAATTATGAAACCAGAGTGCATTTAAATTTTTGGTGAAAAGTGCAGAAAGCGTTAGTTGAACAGATTTACAGTCACCAAAATAAAGCCTTTGCAGAGTCTAGAACCCTGGATTTTAATTTTGTTTTGTTTGCAATGGACCATGCTTTTGGAATGCCATTTTAAAAATTTAATTTTAATTTCAAACCCGGTATCATTGTCTCTTCTGTATTTAGGTTCGATTAGTGATAGTGGACAGTATTGTTTTTCCTTTTCATCATGACCTAGATGACCTATCCTTTCAAACTCGATTACTAAATGGCCTTGCCCAGCAAATGATGAGCCTTGCAAGTAATCACAGATTAGCTGTAAGTATTACTAGTTAAGATAATTTCATACTCAAGTCAAGCTTGTATATAAATAGCAAAATAGAATTTGCCTGACTAAATGATACTGACATACGGTTTTGAATGTAGTTTTGTTTTGTTTTGGTTTTCATTAAAAATTCCAGTCACAAGCATTCTGTTTCAGTGTCCTGGAAAATAACAAGCATAACTACCTTTGGTAGTTGCAGTATTTTTTTTGTCTAAGTACACTTGATGTTTTTCCAGGTAAGCCCTTCCAACACCACTGGTTTTTTTTTACCCTGAGTCTTTGATTGTTACATAGTGCTCAATCACAGGTTCAGAAGGATAGAAAAATTACATGGTGTAGGCAATTAGATGTTTGGAGTCAAGCTAACTCTTCTTGATTTGAAATGTCAAGAGAGGTAAAGATAAGTTTGGAAGTGAACAGATAAAAAGGAGTGAGATAAAAACGTTTTTACTTTCTGTTTGCTGTCACTTCCCACTCTGCAACCCCATCCCACCACTCACACAAATATTCACACTTGCCTGGGAGGAAATGGGAAATGGTCAAACTACTTAACTTGGTTTTCTTGGCTTTACCCTAGTTAGAGGGTCCTTGTCATGTAGCTGTAACACATCTTAAGTAAATAAAGAACTCCTTGATAAAATTATTTCAAAACATACATCTTTTGAGTTTTTAGATTTCTTTGCCACTTGCTGAAAATTGTAGTGGCCTGTCTTTGAATATCTTTCATGAATTTGTAATTTGTCATTCTGTTAATATCACTGCAGAATCCCCAATAGGGGGCACTCAAGACTAATGGGTTGTGTAGTTCCTTAGGTTTTTGCTTGTTCTTAGTAGAAAGATAGCTTCATCTTTTCTGATTAAGAAAGTAATCTAAACAGTATTGTGGAATACTATGCAATGTTTAAGAAGAGCAGTATAAATATAACATACTAATGTCAAATAATATATATCCAAATATATGATTAAGTGAAAAAATTTAAGTTACATGACAGTATATTTAGTGTAATCCCTCTTTGGGGAAAAATTAAAATTATGTATGTCCATTTATATTTACATATATGGAGAAAAAAATCCGGAAGGACCAAAACGTTCACAGTGGTTACTTCCAGGGATAGGATTCTGTGGGGTTGAAGGCATATTTTCCCCTCTTACTTATAAATTCTTCTTTGTTTGATTTTTAATTTCCCAGTTAGCATGTATAGGAGCATGTATGACTTTTGATAAAAGATACAGTTTATACTTTTAAGATATATAGCTTGCTGTAAGGAAAGTTCTAAATAATAATGTAGAAAGTAAGCAATTATCTATAACCCAGTGGTGATTATTCATGTTGTACATATTTTTCCAGACTAATGCTATGCATACATACATGTTTTTTAAAGTGAGATCATATCATACCTATTGATATACAAAGCAGTTTTTTGTTTTTCACTTAGTAGCTTGTGAACATCTTTCCTTATATACTACTTTATAAACCTACCTCACCTTGACAACTACACAGTATTCCATTGTAGGATTATAATACTACCTTCCTATTGATTGTCTTTAAAGTTGGCTCCAGTTTCTCACCACTTAAAACACTGCAATCAGCAACTTTTGTATGTTTCTTTGTCCATTTGTCCAGTTATTTCTGAAAGTATTAAGCCAAAGGGATATCTCTATTTTTAAACATTTTGTTTATATATTATCAAATTCCCTTCAGAAAACGTGTTCCAAAATATGTTATCCACAGCAATGAATGGCAATTCTTGTTTTCCCACATCACAGTGAACTTTGAGTCCTCAGTCTTGGCCAACCTGATATGGAGAGAGTCCTTTCAGAGATATATTTATTCATTAGCAGAAAGGTTTTTTTTTAACAGCTTTATTGAGATACACTGTAAAATTTGGAATAGTACAGTTGTTTTTAGTATATTCAGAGTTGTGCAACCATCACTACTATCTAATTTTAGAACATTTCCATCATCCCAGAAAATAAATCCCTTACCCATTAGCCATCACTCCCCATTGCATCTTCCCTTTGGTCCCTAATAATCACTTGTCTCCTTTGTATCTCCATGGGTTTGTCTGCTCTGGTATTTTATATAAATAAGAGCATACAATATGTGGTCTTGTATGTGTGGCTTCTTAGCATGTTTTCATCCATGCTGCAGTGTATGTCAATATTCTTTTTATAACTGAATAATTTTGCATTTTCTTGATATAACACATTTTGTTTATCTGTTCATCAATTAAAGGACATTTGGGCAGTGGAAGAATTTTTAAGGCAATGAAGCTCATAATTTCAAGTTGATTGTTACATCACTATTTTAAAGACTAATTCTTTAAGAGTTTGTACTAACCATACAGTAGTGTTCATTTGTATTGTGGTAAGGCCAACATTTTTGCAGAAGTAGTGTAATTGTTTTATAAATATTTGCTGACAGTGCAAATTCTAATTTTGGGTTATTGAACAGTTGTTAAGCCAGTACATCTATTTACATTCTCTTCAAAATATGTAATGGATGTGTAAGGGATAAAGAGGCACAAAATCTCAATCATAATATAAATTAGTCACAGGGGTGAAAGTACAGCATGGAGATTATAGTCAATAGTTCTGTAATATCTTTCTATGTTGACAGATATTAACTACACTAGTTAGGGTGGGCATTTTATAATGTAGATAACTATCGAAACACTACATGTATGCTTGAAACCAATACAGTATTGTATATTAATAGAAAAAAGAATGTAACAGAAAAACTAAATACAGGTTTCCCCGGCTGTCTGAAAGTAGAGTGTTGCAGTGAAACCTTTTGTATGCCAACATGGCATAAAGCAAAGAAGCAATCACTATTAATTTATATGGAAACATTTTTTAGATTTTCCATATCCAAAAAGCAACCTCTTTTAGGCTGTTCTGATATCTTAGGACACATCTTGCTAACAGATGCACAAAATAAATCAAATTATAGCACAGATGCTCACAGATACAGCTCAAAGCTTATGGTGGTTTGCTGTTGAGAAGCTGGGTGTAGCTCCCAGGAAGGGAGCTGGCAGTACCCATGTCACTGCTCAGGTTGCACCCTGCGTCTGTAACAGCTCACTGCAAAACAAATGCTGAATGCTATTTTTGCTTTTCACCTTTTTTCATAAAAGCGGAAATTCTCTATGGATCTCCTTCAGTTAGCAAAATCCGAGACTAATGTGGTCTTTTCATAAAAGCAAAATGGCATTAATGTGAACCTTCAAAAAGCAGTGGAAGCCTGTACACTCTAAACGAGTGCTGAGATAGAACTTTCTGTAAAGATGAAAACGCTCAGTTTAATACAGTAGTTGCATGGCTATTGAGCACTTGAAATATGGCTAATGCTACTAAAGAACTGAATTTCTAATTTTAATTTAAAAAACTATATGAGCTAATGGCTGCAGAATTGGACAGTGCACCTCTAACCAAAAAGTGTGAGTAAATATTCCAGTTGCTAGAGCTTAAATCCTTGGTAGTATGTCCTGTAAAGGGTATTATTCAGCTTGTTGGGGACTCTAATTGTGGTTGTATGTACAGTAATGGTATTATTCAGCATGCTGTGATGCCATTAGTCATATATTTCAGTTAATTCCCAGTTTAAATTCCTTGTTCTGAGATGCCTAGTGTGAGGTGAGATGCTTGGGGAAGCCGCTATAGCACTTAAAGGGAGAGGAACTAGAAGGAAGTCATGTCATCCAGGTGGTGCCTAATTGGAATCTAGATGGATCACTGACTTCTAAAACAAAAAATTTGAGGGTGTTACCACTGCAGTGGGAACAGCCAAACCACCTTTTTCTTTCTCGGTTTTCTTGTGGAACTGATAACTTTTCAGATTAGGTACCTTTTCTCATTGCTTTTCGTAGAAGTTCTTTATCACTTTCCACTTGCAATAGTATGTGTCTTATTTCTGGTGGGAAGATCTATATTGGGAGAATATTTAACATAACTGTTTCTAGAGAATTTTGGATGAGAAGGTGCCAGGTGTTCACTGTATTGAGCCAGCCTTAAACACTTTCATTTTCTCCACTTAAAAATTACTATCTTTCAAAACGTGGAATCTGTTTTAAAAGCCACTATTTAATCAGAAACAATTAGCAGCATTTTTAGCTTTGAGGGCCATCTGAGTGAAGCAATGCCCATCTCTATTATCAGTAGACTAGCATAGTTATAATTTGGGATCATTTGGCCTGTTTACTCGGTTTCATTTTTTCCCAGTTCTTCCACTTACATTGTATTTTCTTTATGATTTTAGGTCTCATCTCATAATTCTTTGCCTCAGTTTTTTCCCCATAAAATTGTAAATGATAGTACTTACTATATCTCTTCCCCAAAAATGCAAACATTGAGTTATTATGGATTTCATATTCCTTTGAATAAATACATTTAGAGAGAAAATAGTGGTAAAGAACACACATGCAATCTTTCTAATCTTCTGATTTCTTATGTGTTAAAGTGGAATGAGAATAAATTCTACTCATTTGTAGAATTATTCATCTAATAATGAATATTAGATAGGATAATGAGGTAAAGCACTTAGAATAGTTTCTGGCATGTATTAAATACTCAGTAAATGTTTGTTACCACTCCTGATGTTACTATTGATCTGATTTTTCCTATTGACTTACACAAAATTAAAATTTCAAAAGTGTGGTTTTTCTGATGCTCCCAGTTATAAAGTTTTTACACATGGTCTCTTTAGACCTTTATGCATTATCTATTATATTTTTATTCTTCCATTTTCACAATGTAAGCTTCTTTGTTCTTGTCCGTTGAAAAATGTTTTATGTTCAGTAGAATCATATTTTCAGATAACTGCTCATTTTTATGGGTAAATTTTAAAAAATTTATCAAAAGTTTTCATTATCTACATGTCTTAGTTATATTCAGATTACTAAAATAACAAAACTATTTACTTGGTAATTTTAGGGGAGACTCACCTAATTTTCTCACATTTTGTTTTTTTAGGTAGTTTGAACCAATCAGATGACAACAAAGATTGACAGAAATAAGGCCTTGCTAGTTCCTGCATTGGGTGGGTAATCAATCAGATAAACATTTTTAGTTAAACACATTTTTTCTGCCTCTTTCATTTGATGCTTGTTGAGTGCCGTAAGCTCCATGGAAGCCAAGACTGTGTCTGTCTTACTGATTTTAGCGTTATTTAGCTTAGATTTGTAAGACTTTATCTGTCTTACAAATCTTAACATCAAGCACAGTTCCCTTAGATACTGACTCTTCCTTTCAGTTATTTAACAAATATTTACTGAGCAGCTACTATCTGGCAACTATTGCTTCAGGTAATGAGTGTATAGATATTCATTAGATGACTCATCCTCAGAAAGCTTGCAGTGTTAGGTAGGAGGAAGGATGAATCCATTTAAATACAAACCACACTACAGTGAATAGATCTATGACTTTCTAACTTCAGTCAAGGCTTTGTTAGAACACAATGCTTCAGGATTTATTTCTACTAAAATCTTGAAGAATACTCTGTCAGAGTTTTTCTTTTTCTTCTGGTGTTCAGGAATATGTTTAGTGGGCCTGATGGTGTAGAAGATTGACAAATATGTTGACTAAAACTGTAGTTTTCTAAAAGTAAATGGAGGATAATGATCTGTAATATTTCCATAGATAGGTAAAAATCTGTTAATCTCAGAAGTAACAAGTACCAGGTTTTTTGAAACCAAGCATACTCTTGTTACATTAAATTGGGTGAAGTCAAACTATATTTGAGGCATTCTGAGACGCATATAACCTACTCAGGAAGGCAGTATACCATTGTTAACGTTCTTTTTCTCTCAGGAGAAAGCTGGGGACATGCTGCTACCATATGGCTAATCTTTCATTGGGACCAAAAGCAAGGGTCAGTGTAGAAACAAGTTGATAATGCTGAGTCTTCAGTTAATTACACTGAACTTAACCAGTTTCTTAGATCTAGTCCAGTGGATGAGGTCTGCAGTGCCCCATGGACTAAATTAAAGCTTTTAATGCCTTGCCCTTTATCACCTAGAGCAAACATGGAAGCATGTTGTTATACTGCACATTTAGCAACATAGGAAATTCTTTGGAATATTTAAATGATGGGGTGCACCTGATAAGAGTAGGTGGCCAAGGAATGCTACCTTCTGAAGTTCTTGAAATCAAGTATTGTTTATTAGCCATGCAGAAGGAGATGGGTAATCTGTGTTCCTGGAAGGAATTGAAAGAATTAAAAAATCAGGACAAAAGACAACTTTTGAGTTAGAGTTAGGACTAATTTATGTGGAAAATAGGATGGCTTTTCTTAGTTGCTTAATACATTTATGGTATGAAATTGTGTCTATTTTTGTTTTCTTTTATATTTCCCTGTCCTACTTTTGTTACCCAGTTACTTACCTGCATTTCACAAGTATTGTTCTTTAAAATAAAACTGTGGCAGCATGAAACCTTTGTCTTTGTTTTTAAAGCTGCTGAGCAAGTGAACAAACCAGCTTTCATTTTCTTTAAAATAAGCGATTGAAAGCTGTGGAATCTTTTATTCTACACTTCTTGAAATGTCAGATTTATGCCAGCCTCTCTGCTTTGAAAGATTAATTGGTACAACTCAGAGAACTTGCTTTGGAAATGCTCTAATAAAAGGCAGAAATTGAGACAGCATGTGGGCAAAGATGGAAAAAAGCATATTGGGTATGGGTAGTGCTATTGTTTATTCTTTATCTCCATTTCTTTGTTCTTCTACGAGCTGAAAAATATCATGCCTGCATGAGTTAGGTTTTACAGACTCTGAGCTCATAACAACCAATTACACTTATTTACATCTTATGCAACTAACTCATAATGGCATTTCCAAAGAGCTCAGGTAACTTTTTTCATAGTATGTACTGCTTTACGATTGATTCTTGCCCCTTCAGTTCTGTAAATAAATCATTGGAAACTGGATTCTCCAAAGGAGTTCTTTCTCAGCAAAACACCCCACTGTAAAGATTTGGCAATAGTTCTCTAGACGAGAATCTTTTGAACATATTGCTTCTACTTTCCCAGATTTAGGTTTTCTGTAAGGTGCAGCTCACTATTTAAATGTTCTTAGGGATTCCTCTTGAGCTAGTATACACTAGTAGTCTTCCACTATTATACCCTATTATTAAATACACAGTAAGAGAGTACATGTAAAAAATTAAAAAAAAAAAAAGAACTTAGCAAGATGTTCCATCCTTTTAGTTACCTAACAGGAGAAGTTTGCCTTTTTTGTCAAGTTCTGGAGGTCAACATTGGTTAGATACTCATGAGATCAGAAAATCATGCTTAATATTTAAGAGTTAACCATTGTAAGATTTCAGCTTCCTATTATCCTTTCCAAGAAATCAGAGAATCGTGTAGAACACTGACATTTACTAGACAGATGTAGGGGAAACCTGCTGTTCTATAAAAATTTTCCTATATACCATATAATTGTAGTGAGCACTTGCTTGTATAGATATTTAACTGGGCACTTTATATACAGCATTTCATATAATCCTTTCAATAACTCTTTGAAGAATCTGTACCTATTATCATTAACAGTCAGAAGGCAAAGACCCAGAAAGATTAAGTAGTTAATAAGAGCTACCATTTATTGAGTATTTATTAACTTTCTTTTATTATGCTAAGCACTGTGTATATGTATATGTGTGTATATATCTTGTTTTCCCAATAACTCTGGAAATAGGTAGTAGTCTCCACATTTATAGCTAATTCTATAAGAGAGTTCATCCTTTTTCTCCTATTATAGCTATTTCAAGAATATAATTATAGTGTTGTATTGATTGCCAGCAAATCTGAAGGTATAGCTCTTATCCTCCTTTTAAGGTAAAATCCTTTTCCCCAAACTGTTTCTACTCCAGGCAGTGGGTATATGGTAAGTAATATCCATACTTTATTATTATAATCAGAATAAGATGACCTTATTTAACAAAATGAAAACATCGTTCGTTGTTTGAAGCCAGCTATCTTTAGGTCATTAAAGTTGCATGGAATCTCGTATATGTTTTAAAATTTAGTTTATCTTGAAATGATGGAAATAGAAATTACCCCTGGGGTGTATATAGTTATTAAAATGAACACTTCCAGTTTGAGCAGAAAACTAAAAACTTCAACGAGCCAAATTCAAATTGAGAATTGAACTTTGCTCTCCCATCTCGTGTTCTAGACCCCATCCTTCACCAGAAACACCTGATTTTTACCTTTTGACTAACAATGGAATATCTTTCCAACAGTTATCAAAAGAAATACTTTTGTCTCTGTCCTCTATATTGTGCTGGTTTTACTCTAGTTTGCATATTCATGATAGTATAAGGGCACGACTGTTCACTACTCTTTGCCAAGAAGAGCTGGTGGTAGAGTAGAGTAATGTATCAACACCCCCACACAGTGTTTCATATGTGTGCTCAGCTTTAGAGCACAAATTGTGCTTCTGTCTTATTTCTTCCTGACCCAAACTGTGTAGTTCAGCCATATGTTAAGCTTCTCAGCTGGGGCCGTGAGCCAAGTGATTCTTCGGTTTAGTTTATTGTCAGAAAGGTCTCTTCAGATGTAGACATGAAATAGAAAGTTTTATTTTTAACTAAGATTTTGAAGATTTTCAACCTGAATACTTAATGCCCACTTGACTTCAGGATTCTTAATAAACATTAAAAAGCTTATTTAGTTTTTAATATTTTTCCCAGAAAAGTCAGAAGCCCTGGTGCATTTTTGGACATACGGTGATGAAAGATGATTTAGATAGTGATTTTTCAGAAAGTTAGCTAATTTTTATTTTATTGAATCAAAATGTGATTTCTTATTCAGGTGGGTTAAAATATACTATGCCGCTTCTGTTATTTTTGCATTAAAAATAGAATATCAACCATAAGAGAGTAACATCATAAACCAAGATGTCCTTTTTGAATTGTCTTTGAAAACAAATGAACATTAATTATATGTAAATAAATGACCTATGATTTTTCTCTAGGTTGGAATCTGTATTTTGTGCAGTTATATCAACTTTTTAAAATTGTGGTAAGGTGTACATGATAAAATTCACCATTTTAAGTGTACAGTTCAGGGGCATGAAGTCCATTCTCATTATTGTACCGTGATCACCACTATCCATCTCCAGAAATTTTTCATCTTCCCAAACTGAAACTCCATACCCATTAAACAGTAACTTCCTTCTGTCTTCCCCCATCCTCTGTTAACCGTTCTACATTCTCTGTGTGGCTACCCTAGGTACCTCATGTAAGTGTAATCATACCATATTTTCCCTATATGGCTGGCTTTATTGCACTTAGCCTAATGTCTGTAAGGTTCACTATAGCATTTGTCAGAATTTCTTTCCTCTTTGAGACTGAATAAAACTCCATTATAGCACATTTTGTTTTTTCATTTGTCAGACAGTTGGGTTGTTTCTACCTTTTGGCTATTGTGAGTAAGTTAAATAATTTTAAAGTAAATTTAAAAGGCACTTTAAAAGTTTTTGCTTTTACTTGTTGCTGTTACACTATTTGAACATAATAAAGCTTAGAATTTTGTTTCTCAGAAACTTTTGGCTTGCAGTTTTATATTACTTACTTTATAGAGTATTTAATGAAATCACACCTAAACAGACTTTGTTCTGTTATATGACAGTGATTTTCTTGGACATAATCATTTTGAAAGAATGTGTCTTCCCTAGCTTATTTTTTTTAGCATAATATGAGTATGTATTCCTCATTTGTATCCCAAGAAATTGTTTTGATACTTATAACAACAAAAGAATACACTATTGTTTTGGAAGGTGTGAAAAATATAAATAAAAAGCCCCCTTTATCTTGTAATAACAAGTTTGATTTTATTATAGTCTTCAAGTAATTTTTCTGCATATGTATGTATATGTAAATGTGGGCTCATACAGCATAAATTTGCATTCTATATTATTAATACTATGCTATTTCATTAAATATTTTCTTCCACCTTGTTTTCTGAACCATAAATGTATCTTGTCATGAATAAAATAATTTATTTGAATCAGTCATTAGATTTTTAGGTTCCTTTAAAATTTCACTTATATAAACAACTCTTATGTATGACAATTATTTTATATATACATATAGCTGCTGTTTGTGGAGAATATTTTTTATGTTTCTTTGCTTTCTGTGTCCTTAGAGAACAAAATAATTGAATTACAGTAAAAAACTATAAGTTTGTATTATGAAACCATTCACCTGAACTAATTAATTAGTTAAGATCATGTGTTTGTGTATATTTATTCTTTTTCTCTAAGCAGGTTGGCAACATTGTACAAATCACCAAGCCAGAAGGAATCTACAATACTGTTTGAAATCACAGTCAGTATTATTTGATTAGAGTGGGATTTTCTTGTTGGTGGGCAGTAATTATCTGAAGAGAGCTTTTACAAATTGCTTCTGATAACTTCTGTAGGCAGCAAGCATATTTGAGGACAGCTTTTGATGCTTAGAACATTATGCCCAAAATAGTAGTATGTATACAGAATATTCTAGCCACAAATTGGACTGAAATTTATTCTGAAGAACAGAGGAAATACTTACTTGTAGACTAGTGTGTTCCTTGCCATATGTAATGTTAGGATATTAAAGATTTTTAAAGTGAAAGTTGTTAAAAGATTTTCCAAGAAAAAATACCAGTGTTACTCATTTTGTTCTATAGATATTATAGATCTATCATAGCCACCAAATATATTCCAGTTTTAGAAGTTAATGTTCCTGTAATTTTACATCATAGAACACATTTTGGCTGAAATATACGTATTTACCAATAGTGTTGAGCCAAATATATTCTTGACATCTCATTTTTTTAAGGGTAAAAGCAGAAATAGAAAGACGTTCTGAAACAGTTACCATTTTGGCTCTGCACTAGCCAGGTACATTTAAAGTATCCTAATTGCAAACTTTATTTTAGAATATTTAATTGTGAAAGTAAATTTATATAAACACCTAAGTAATTAGTACATGTTACTTCCTTTCACCTTTCCAAGAGAGTCAACATAAAGATTGTTGAGATTGTCTTTTAGAGGACATCTTTGCAATTCAATGTTATTTCTTTGTGTGTGTATGTGTATGTATAAATAAACATACATAATATACTCTAGCTATAAAATACTATAGTACAGCCCTGGCTTCTTAACTTACCCATGATGTTTATCCTCTTCACTCACAGTGGTTGGTAACTTCTATCCCAAGAATAAAGTAGTTCTCTTATTAATTACTTTAAAATATTTGCAAGACCGATAATTCTTTTAGGTGTCCTTCAAGCAATATTTCTATATTTTTCATCTTCCAGCCTCAGGGATTTAGAGATGCTGTTGCTACCGTGTGTTCATTGCAAACAGAAGGTTCATCAAATTCCCGGAAATGGTCAAGAGACTTAGAGGAAGAACAGGAATCCAAAGACTAGGCTCAAAGTGTATATATGCATTGATGCTGTGAGATGCGACTTATACAAGTAGTAGACTTGTTACTTTAAAATAAAAACACACATATATGAAGTGAATGGGAAAAATACTTAATGAATATGCTTCTCTGTGGAGTTTTTCTACACGAGTATTCTACAATTATATCTTGCCCTGTTTTCATTTTTGGTAACATTCAGTAGAGATGCTATTGATAGTATGTTTTGCAGATGTGGAAACTGCTCTTCTGTGGCCAGTCTGAATTTATCATTCAGACCATTTTTTTCCTCCTTTCTTTGCTAATTGCTAGAGAATCCTAAGAAGAAAAGATTTTTTTCACACTCCTATTGTGTTCTCTTCTTTATATATAACTTTGATAATTCTTTAAAATGACCCATTTTTATTATTGCAAGAAAAGCCAACACCAATGGGCATATCATTTATATTCACTTTTATAGTTAGGATACAAATTTTAGATGACCAATCTGATTTTAGTGACCCCAATCCTAAAATCTAAACCATTCATTTATTTTTTTGTGTTATTTTATAATGTTAAAGGAAGGACTTTAGAGTCCTGGGTGTACGGACATCTTCCTTTGAGTAAAATAAAATTTTGGATTCTTGAGTTATTTCAAAATCATTTAAAAATGTTTTGGCATGTGATTTATCTTAGTACTCAATCCATTCACAAAATTCACTTCAGTTCCCAGTGGAAGAAAATTATTTAATAATATTATATACCGTGATAACCGTATTTTCCAGATTTTAGTGATAGTCTTTCCTGTCCCAGACAGGACACTAAATTTATATAAATTTTAAAATATAATTATTCTGCAATTGATTATACATAGAATAACCATAGTTTGCCAGGACTCTTTTGAGAGCAGGCACTGCTAATAATTACACCAAGACAGTGGACATAGACCAGGACTGTACCAGGCAAATTAGGCATATTGATATGCAAATCAGCCTGATTATATAAGACTAATTTCAGATGACTACTTTAGAGTACGACAACTGATTTTAGGTCATTTTTTAATGCCTTTGGTATATATTTTTATTATTATAAATACAGTAATTGTAAAACAGTTAACCCATTATTTTATATTCTATCTGCTCTAATAACAAAATCCAGAGGGTGAGGGGGTTATAAGTGATAAAACCTCAGTATTATCAGGCATCAGATACTGTAGGATCTCACTTTATAAAACATCGTAACACTGTATGTTAACTCTTAAGACCTTGAATACAAACAAAGCCCAGTGTATTTCTTATTGTTTGCAACTGTTTGTAAATAACATTTACATACAGTTTTCAAAGTTATTGCTATTGCTGAAAAAATATTTTTCTGGTTACAATATACACTTATATCTTAGTCTGCTTGGTGTGCAGTTACAAAGTCCCGTAGACTTAAACAACAGATTTTCTCACAGTATTAGAAGTTGGAAGTCTGACATCAGTGTGCCAGGTTGGTCTGGTTCAAGTGAGGGCTTTTTTTCCTTGCTTGCAGACAGGTGCCTTCTCTCTGTGCTTACCAGGCCTTCCTCAGTGAATGTGCGTGGAGAGATCTTTCTCTCCATCTTCTTATAAGGCCTCCGATCCTATCAGATTAGGATTCCACCCTTACAACCTCATTTAACAATTAACCTAAAAGTCCCATCTCCAAATTTAAAAATTTAGTTTTTTAAATTATATTTGTCACATTAGAGGTTAGGGCTTCAATATATGAATTTTGGGGAGACAAGTCTTTAGCACTAAAGAAAACACATAGCATTTAAAAAAATTATATTGTAACCTGCTTTTTAAAGACCCTGATATAACCTCATGTGCAACACAATTAAATTTTTCTGTGGTAGTATTGAATGGTTATGCATGATTTTTATATTTGGAGTTTTATTTTTGTTCTTATAAACAGTGCTTCTAAGAAGCATATAAGTTCATTTTAAAGTGGAAATTATGATTTATATTAATTTCCTATGCTGCTATAATAAATCACCACAGACTTAGTGGGTTAAAAGAGGATGAATTTATTATCTTACAGTTCTGGAGACTGTAAACTATTTACAACCTAATCCTGGAATTTGTGAATACTAATGTGATTAAGGTACTTGATAGGGAGATTAACCTGTACTATTGGCCTGGGCCCTAAATGTAGTCACATGTGTCCTTATAAAAGAGAAGCAGAGGGTCACAGTGAGAAGGCAGTGGAAACAGAGAGAGTGACTGGAAGATGCTAACAGGGCTAAAGGAGTCAGCCGTCCTGTACTCCTTCTGTAGGGTCTAGGGGGATATCCATTTCCTTGTCTTTTCTATGTTTAAGAGGCCACCTGCATCCTTGGACCACAGCCCATCTTCAAAGACAGCAGGGTAGCATCTTCCCTGGGGATAGAATAAGGCCAGGAAAGCCCAGAGTTAATCAGTTAAAGCTCAAAAAGACAGGAGTAACTTGGCCTGGAATATTTTAATATTCCCCAGATAAAGGAGGGTAGTACCTCAGCATAGCCCATGTCTTTATTGTGTTTATCATGCAGGCCCAGCTTATTTTTAACTTTACCTATATGCTGGTTTTTTTCTCCTTCAGTGGTAATCAAGTAGTTTGCAACCAAGGCAACTAATTTAGCATGCAGGCCCAGCTGTGAACAACATAGTAAAAGGCAGGAAGGATTCCATCTTAAAGATTGCATTTTAATACCCAGGAAGTTGAGAAGTAAGATTCTTAACTTACTCTTTAGGAAACACAATAACTCAGCACACCTTGGGGGCTGGGCAGACAGTCTTGTCTGATATGCTCCCAGACCAAGACACCGGAGAAATCAGAGCAGGAAGTTCCTTGTGTTCATTCTAAGTATTCAAAGACCAATTAACAAGTCTGCACCCCCAACCCTGGTAGGAATGTAAACTAGTTCAACCATTGTGGAAAGCAATATGGAGATTCCTCAGAAAACTGAAAACAGAAATACTATTTGACCTGGGAATCCCACTCCTTGGAATTTACCCAAAGAATACAACTTCACAGATTCAAAAAGACAAATGTACCCCTATGTTTATTGCAGCACTTTTTACAATAGCCAAGATATGGAAACAACCTAAGTGTCCATCTGTAGATGAATGCATAAAGAAGAGGTGGTACATATACACAATGGAATACCACTCAGCCATAAGAAACAAATCCTACCATTTGCAACAACATGGATGGAACTGGAGGACGTTACGCTCAGTGAAATAAATCAGGTGGAGAAAGACAAGTGCCAAATGATTTCCCTCGTTTGTGGAGTATAACAATGAAGCAAAACTGAAGGAACAAAATAGCAGCCGACTCAGAAACTCCAAGAAGATACCAGTGGTTACCAAAGGGGAGGGCGGGTGGGGAGGGAGGCAGAAAGGGATTGAGGTGTATTATGTTTAGTACCCATGGTGTGGGGGGTCACGGGGAGAACAGTGTAGCACAGAGAAGGCACATAGTGGATCTGTGGCATCTTGCTGCACTGATGGACAGTGACTGCACTGGGGTATGAGTGGGGGCTTGATAGTATGGGTAAATGTAGTAGCCACATTGTTTTTTCATGTAAAACCTTCATAAGAGTGTATATCAATAATATCTTAATAAATAAAAAGCCTGCACCCCCAGCCCTTAGCCAAATTCCTGAAGAATCCTTAAAAGTGGGAACTGCCAACCTTTCAGGGCACTCCAGTCTCTGAGGTTGCCCACACTTTCCAAGTGTGTAACCTTTTCATCTTAAACTTTCTCCAAACTTTCAAGGCACCTCTCCTTGCTGAGGTGACCTGCACTTTTTCTCTCTTTAAGTAGCTTTAAATAAAACTTTTACTCAGCTTCACTACTGTGTCTCTACCCTTCAATTCTTTGTTGTGGTGGGGACAAGGACTGAGGAAAAAGCACAATGCTCCCCCAACAAAGATAGATTAAAGCTCACATGACCCGAGGATTTGGGTTTTGTTTTGGTTTATTTTTACGCTTAATGTTTTAAATGCAAATACTATAGACTTCTATTAGAGGAAACCTTAGAGATCATCCCACCAATATCTAAGGCATAAGTCTGTAATTTTTCAAACATGCAGATAACTTTTTTAAATGAATTCTTGGTTTTACAAACATTTTACCCCTTTTTTAAATTGTATATTTTCACAGAGTATAATGACTCTTTGCTTGAATTTTGGGGATATATGACTTAAAAACATTACATTAGGATTTTTATTAAACACTATTACTTAATTTGATCCTTCTAGCAACTCTGTAAATGAGCCTGGTCTGTCTGCTTTTGTTCCCTCCATCATCCATTGATCTAAAGGCAAATTACATGCACATTTAACAATTGCTTATTCAATGAATAAATATTTCAAATAAGATTTAGAATAAATTATGCTTTTCAAATGGCCAGATGTTTTTTTGGTCATGCATAAGATGGTATTTCTGGACACTTTTTATTATTATGAAACAAATATAGTGTTTTTAATTTTAATTTGCTGTTTTTTAGAATTGTGATAAAATAGTTTTTAATTTTAATTTTGTGCTTTTTAGAATTGTGATAAAAATAGATAAAATAACAAAATTGCCATTTTAACCATTCTTAAATGTACAGTTCAATGGCATTGATTATATTCACATTGTGCAACCATCACCACTATTCCTAAAACTTTTCATCACCCCAGACAAACTCTATACCCATTAAGCAGTAACTCTGTTTTCTCCTCTTCCCAGTTTCCAGTTGTTTCTAATCCACTTACTGCTTCTATGAATTTGCCTATTGCATATATATATTTCATGTAGGTGGACTCATGCATTATTTTTATTTTGTACCTGTTTAATTTCACTTGCCATGTTTTCAGGGTTCATTCATGTTGTAGCATGTGTTAAGAACTTCAATCCTTTTTATGGCTGAATAACTTCCTATTGTATGTAAATACTACATTTTGTTTATTCATTCATCTCTTGGTGGATATTTGGGTTGCTTCTAATAGTGTTTTTTTAACAGCTTTTAAATTTATATGAGTAACTTTTTGTTTCCTGAAACTTTCATTGACTTTTATTGTTTATCAAGTTTGGGACTGTTGACTTATATTTGGCATTTTTTCAAACTGTTCCTACTAACTTAAATTTTAACCCTAATAGATTTATTTTTATGTCTTCTACCAGCTATTTTTATTTTCCCTGTAATTGCTATATTTTATTTTTCTTTTAAATAATATTCTTACTAAAATATTTACAACTAGTTATCAGTGATAACATTTCAGTTCCTTCCATCTATTCATCCATCCATTATAATGTGGTAGAAAGTACCATAATTTGGTAGAAAGAACGTAAGACTAGAGTTGGAAGACTTGCTTTCTAATTCTAGCTGAGACTTATTAGTATAAGCCATGTCAACTTTGGCACTTTATTTTCTCATTCCTTTCCCTTATTTAAACCAACATACGACTAAATGGTTGCTATATTCATTGTTTGAAGTGGTTTCTGCTATTGTAGAGGCATAATTAAATACACACTTTGAGCAATACTGGAAATACGGAAAAGTGAAATTTACATTTTTATTTTCAAAATCAATAATAATAGTTTTCATTCCAATTCATTACATTTCAGTTTTGAGACATAATGCTGAAATGTTCTATTGCTTAGAAACAAAAACATTGAGTTGCGGAAGAGAGGCTGGCTGTTGATAATATGTATTTTTAGTTAACGTCAGTGCCTAAATTTACTGTTACTGCTAAAATTTACAGAACATTTTGCTCCCTCAGAACTGATTTTGGCATAAAACATGTTGACAGGATTTCATGTATTTTTGACCATGATATACTTCTTTGTCTATTTTTAGATTTAGTTCCCCAGTGACATTGGCTTTTCTGTGCTTCAACTATCATTTGATTCTCATTAAGTAAGATGTGACTTTTTAAACACATCATTACTGTGATAATTATATATGTAGCTTATTTTACGAGAATATAAAAAGTAGGGTTCCCTCAGAAGGGCTTCAGAACTCAGAAGTTATGTCCTACCTACTTCCAAAATAAAAAATTATCACAGATAAAAGACAAACAAAGTAGCAAAGTAAAGAGAATTTGTATTAAACCATAAACCAGGGCAAAGTGAAAAACAATTGTTTGTATAATTCTTTTGTTCTAATGATAGGAAGAATACCAGTTCTTCAAGAGAAAAATTTTTTTTCTGGTCTTTGCTTTTTTAATTAATTACTTTTTAAAAATAAGTAATATGTGCATGAGATTTTAAATTCAATGGAAAGTAAGACTTTTTTCCTCCCCTGTCCATTTGTCACTCATTTTATTTTTAGGAGACAAGCATCACTACCAGTTTCTTGTGTGACTTTTCAGAACTAATTCATGTATCTAAAATATATTGCTTCTTCAGCCCCCAAATCTTAATTTCAACACCTGAATCTGTATCTTATTTTTGTATGGGTACATCAGACTTTTCTCAGTTAAAAAATTCTTGTGTGGTACTTCTTTGTGCAAATATACTATTATTTAATCACTTTTTATTGATAGATGTTTAGGTTAATCAAAAATTTTATGAAGATATAAGGAATTGGTCAGAGTGTATATGCATTTAAAATTTCAGTAGATGTTGCCCAGATTATCATCAAGATAAAGTACCACTTTATACCTCCACCAGCGATGTTTGCGAGTAGTTGTTGTTGCTTCTCCAAGCCCTTGTCAACACAGTATTTTATCTTATTTGTCAATTTGATAAGTTTATAAAAATGACATATTGTAATGTGCTAACACATTTTCTTCCTTTCTCTTTTTATTAGTGAGATTGGACATCTTTTCATCTGCTTTTAAATTACTGTTTCCCTTTCTATGACCTGGCTGTTCATATTTTTCAATTGGGTAGTTGATCTTTTGTTAACTTGCAGAAGTTTTTTACATGTGAAGGAAGTAATGTATTAGGCCTTCCTGATATGGCAGATATTTTCCCCAGTTTGTCTTACTTTTGGCCTCCTAGAAGTTTGATTTTTATATAGTGAACTTCTCACTTTTGTTTCTGAGTGTTGTGTCCTATTTAGACGTTCCGACTCTGTGATGATTCTGTTTTCTTACAGAAAAAATGTATTTTTTTTATTTTGGTATTATTAATGTACAATTACATGAGCAACATTATGGTTACTAGACTACCCCTATTATCAAATCCCCCCCACATACCCCATTACAGTCTCAGTCCATCAACATAGTAAGATGCTATAGAATCACTACTTGTCTTCTCTGTGCTATACTGCCTTCCCCGTGTGACCCCCCCACTACATTATGTGTGCTAATCATAATACCCCTTTTCCCCCCTTATCCCTCCCTTCCCACCCATCCTCCCAGTCCCTTTCCCTTTGTTAACTGTTAGTCCATTCTTGGGTTCTGTGAGTCTGCTGCTGTTTTGAGCCTTCAGTTTTTGCTTTGTTCTTATACTCCACAGATGAATGAAATCATTTGCTACTTGTTTTTATCCACCTGGCTTATTTCACTGAGCATAATACCCTCTAGCTCCATCCATGTTGTTGCAAATGGTAGGATTTGTTTTCTTCTTATGTCTGAATAATATTCCATTGTGTGTATGTACCACATCTTTTTTATCCATTCATCTACTGATGGATACTTAGGTTGCTTCCATTTCTTGGCTATTGTAAATAGTGCTGCGATAAACATAGGGGTGCATATGTCTTTTTGAAACTGGGCTCCTGCATTCTTAGGGTAAATTCCTAGGAGTGTAATTCCTGGGACAAATGGTATTTCAATTTTTAGTTTTTTGAGGAACCTCCCCCTATTAAAAACAGGACAGAGGTTCTGAAAAGACAATTGTCCATAGAAGAAATTCGAATGGCAAATAGGCACATGAAAAGATGCTCCCCATCACTAAGCATCAGGGAAATGCAAATTAAAACCCCAATGAGATATCACCTTACACCAGTTAGGCTGGCCAAGATTCAAAAGACAAGGAACAGCAAATGCCGACAAGGATATGGAGAAAGGGGAACCCTTCTACACTGTTGGTATGAATGTAAATTAGTTTAAACATTGTGGAAAGCAATATGGAGGTTCCTCAAAAAACTAAAAATAGAAATACCATTTGACCCCAGAACTCCACTCCTAGGAATTTACACACAAAAAAAACAAGATCCCTTATTCAAAAAGACATATGCACCCCTATGTTTATCACCACCCTATTTGCAATAGCCAGGATATGGAAGCATCCTAAGTGTCCATCAGTAGATGAATGACAAAAGTAGAAGTGGTTCATATATACAATGGAACTCTATTCAGCCATAAAAGAAAAGGAAATCCTGCCATTTGCAACAACATGGATAGATCTTGAGGGTATTATCCTCAATGAAATAAGCCAGGTGTACAGAGAAAAGTACCAAGTGATTTCACTTATTTCTGGAATATAACAACAAAGCAAAACTGAGGGAACAAACAGCAGCAAACTGACAGACTGCAAGAAGGGACTAGCAGTTACCAAAGAGAAGGGGTTCAGGAGCATGGGTGGGGAGGAAGGGAGAAGAGGTTTAAGGGGCATTATGATTAGCAGTCACAATATAGGCAGGTCACTGGGAAGGCAGTACTGCATGAGAAGACATGTAATCACTATGGCATCTCACTATGCTGACAGTGACTGCAGTGGGGTGGGGGGCGTGGGGACTTGATAATGTGGGTGAATGTTGAAACTACAGTGTTGTTCATGTGAAACCTTCATAAGATTGTATATCAATGATTTTTAACAAAAATAATAATAATGCTGAGGTTAGAAATTCTAATTGAGAAATGGCTTGTGGTGCTATCTTTAACGTTTGTCAATCAGAAGAAGTGGTGGTAAGCGATACAGTATAGTAGAAAAATGAGGGCCAAAATGGAGCGACCTTCTATGTAACCATTGAAGCCCTGGTCAAGGGGGTGAGGGCCCCTCTTCGATTGGTCCCGTTACCGGATCCTATTGTGGAAATAGTGACATCAGGCAATCTCAGTTTGATGTTATTAAGTATTTGAAGCATAATGAACTCTTACCTGATTCCATACACATCAGTTATTAACCTGATGATAATTTGATCCCAGGTACTTTAGTTACAGCCAGGTCAATATGAATGTCTGGTCTCAATGGAAGTAATAGTTACTGTAAATGTATACATTGTCATTGTGATTTGTGTGTGTGTGTTGACAATTTTTTCATTAAAATTTTTTTTGAGGTACATACAATGCACAAATCTTAGTGTACAGATCAGTGCATTTTGACATGTGTATGCACTCAGGTAACCATCACCCAGATCAAGATATCAAACATTCTAATTTTTTCCCCTTTCCCTATTTCACCCATGCCCCACCCCCATCATTGTGATTTTTATATATCAGTTTCTTAAGAGATTTTTTAGAGGATATCCCTCCATGTACTTAAGTTTGAAACACTCAAACTAAAGAGCTTCCAAGTTCAAGTTGCTAAACTTTCTCATAAATTCATGCAGGTAAATGTCACTATGGTAGTTTTAGAACAGATTCTTTGATACTTCTCCCATCAGGAGGTGGGGTATGACATGCCCCTTCCTTTTGAACCTGAATGGGCCTGTCACTGCTTTGACCAACAGAGTCCTATGGAAGTAATGCTATTGACTTATGACAGCAGGCCATAGAAGGTTATATCCCTTCTGCCTTATTCACTGGAACACTCGTTCTTGGAATCCTGAGCCACCAGGTAAGAAGTCTGAGTACCCTAAGGCCATCATGTTAGAGATGTTTTGTGTGGGCATTAACATCGACAGCTGGGGCTGAGCTCTACTACCAGTTTGGCAACACAATCAAACTAATATCTTGAACACAATTTACATATCCGTTACTGATCCACTCAAATTTTTCAATATAAATAAATTACAATGTGAGTGAGTTACCTGGACATGTAGCGCACTTGAGCCTTCAGATGACTTTATCCCTGAACAACTGCTGTAACTGCAGCATCATGAGACCTGCAAATAAGAACCACTTAGCTGAGCCCAGTCAACCGACAGAGCTGCAAAATAAGCAAAATGGTTTTTGTCCTGGCCATTAAATTTTGAGGTAGTTTGTCATGCAGCAAGAGAGAGGGAGGAGAGCCACATGAGAGCCTCTCTAGGTGGGTTGCCAGGACTTCCTAGGTTGTGTCTTCAGATACCTTCCTGGTGTTTCAGATCTCCCTGTATAGTGTCTTAGTGTCTTTTAGCTACTTCTGTTCATCTTCATTCCCACCGACACCATTCTCTTCTGCATCTTGTCCTATCCCATTGCCCAGCTGATCGTTCAGCCTTCCATTTCTCTTCTTCAATCCACCCTGCACTCATCAGAAAAAATGTATATTAAATTTTCTTAAAACACAGTTTTCATCATGTTCTTTTCAAATTCAGTATTTTTGCCAATACTTGGAACAAATTGTATTAATTTCATCTCCCAGTACAGCTTAGATTTAATCTTGAATATTTTCCCATGCCCATAGGCTTTATACCTTAAAGAATCATGAAAATTATTGGCACATATTTCCAGAGATACAAAATTCCAGAATTTTATGTTACAATTTTAAAAAGCCATTTTGAAAATAAATAATTGTATATCTGAAGAACCCAAATTTATTTTGCATATTTTGATTTGCTGCCTTTGTACAAGTGACTGCAATATGTTGTACTGTTATTTAAGTATATGGAGATTCATCAAATCTTAATAGTTGTCAACCTGTAGAGTACTGGAAACCACCTGTGCTATATTGGTGCCAGATCCGTCATTTGTAGATCACTCTTTCCTAAGGCAGCAAACCACTTCCTATGCCCAAATTACTTCCTTTCTGGAGAAGATACATTGTGTCAGCATGGTTACCATGTGTGGTAATTGATAATGTCTGTGCCGCATGGCTTAGTCACTTCTACCTTTGTCCAACATAGCTATTCTACCACCTATGATTACCATGTTGCAGCACTCTAGGTTAATGGAATCATTTCCATCTTCCCTTCTAGTCACAAATGTCATTGTGGCTCAATTCCATCAGCTCCACATTCAACGAAGAGTACAGTGTTCAGTATGATCTGAACGTAGAAGACACCTTTGTGAAGAGTTTTCATATGTAGCTGCCTGCTTCATTTCCATTTAAAAAAGCAATTGGATTTTTTGACCAATGTTCCAGAATGGGTAATGGGCATCTGCTGCCTAAGACAGAGCATGATCAATATCACTCTCAATTCTTGCATGTATTCAAAGTAAATATATATATTTATAAAGAATATATACATAAAGGAATTAAAAACTAGATGATAATAACATAGATTTTTACCACCACAAAGCACTTTTTGGTTTTTATAAGGTGAAAACCTATGGCAAAATATTGAAGTGGATTTTTTAAATAAAGTCAATTCATTTTAGAAGAACCATAATTATAGAAGGAGCATACCACACATTAGTCATTTGTAGTACCTTCATCAGAAATTACCATCAACTTCTGCCTTTTTCCTCTTTTATAAACTTGTCATCATAAGTTAAAATTCTTTTCGTCTCCTCAAACAACTATGCCATCATTAATGGTTAAAGCATTAGGAAGGAAAGTTAGAACCTGTTTGGGGCACTTCTTTTTTAACCTGTTGAAATCATCTGGGTCTGTTATTACCTGATGTGAATTTTAATTTTGATAGCTTTGGACTGTTGTAATATGACCGTATTAGCCGGCAATAGAAAAGGAATAAAAATTAATATAGCAGTACCATTCTTGGCAAATGGAGATGATTTTAAAGTTATATTATTGATCTAGGTTGTAGAAGATGTAGCTAGGGTACACTGAGGAGAAATGAAGAGGAAGTTCTTTGAAAACATTTCTGTGTGCCCAGTTTTTTCAGTTGTCAGGTATTCTGTTGTTCCCTACTAGTCAGTTTGATAACGCAATTGAATTACTATCTTAAAAAGTACTTATATACCAGTTATCCTTTCAAATTTGTGATTTAACAGTCATCATTAGGCCTAGGCTTAAACATTGGCTCTAGATCAGATTTTATGTAATATATATACACTTTGTTATTACACTTTCTCAAAAATAAAAAATGTTTTATTATATTTTTTGGTATCATCTTAGTTTTGGCATCAGCTCCAAATCCATAAACTGTTACTGCAATTAGCAATAACAGAAGTGAGGCCTTTTTTTGGACATATTTGTTTTTTGCTTACAAAGAGAGAAAACAGTCACGCTTTAGAATAGACAGAATGTTCTAGACTTGCATAACCAAGCAAGTACTAACCAGATGTAAATTGAGAATAGTTTTTTCTTAGTTATAGCACCAGTTATTCACCATATATCAAATATTTTATTAACTATAAGTTAATATACTTTTTAAGAGCAGTTTTAGATTTATAAGTAAAAGAGTTGAAAGGACTGAGTGTTCCCTTATATGCCCTCTTCCCACAGCCAATTTCCCCAATTATTAACATCTTACAGTAGTGAGGTAAATTTGTTACAATTGATGAGCCAATATTGATACATTATTATTAGCTAAAGTACATAGTTTACATTAGGGTTCACTCTGTGCTGTATAACCTGGGGGTTTTGACAAATATCTAATGATAGGTATCCACATTTTATATCATACAGAATGGTTTTTGCTGCCCTAAAAATTCCCTGTGTTCCACCTATTCATCCTTCCCTTCCTCCCTTTCAACCCCTTGTAACCTATCTGTGGCTTTTAATTCTAGGAAATATATATTTTTAATTGAAGTATTGATATACCATCATATATTGATTTCAAGGATACAACACTGTGGTTCAACAGTTACCTGTATTATTAAATCCTTTTCCCCACTAGTGAAGTTACTATAATTCTAGGAAATAATTTACTGCTAACTTCAAGTAGGTTCAGTGTTCTGGTAGTACCTTTGGAGACCTAAACTTGCTTTAATGTCAGCTTAATCCATTTATAGTATATATATATATATATATATATATATATATATATATATATATATAATCCATTTTAAAGGTCTTTAGAGAATTATTTGTTATTGTATCAATCAAGATCCAGTTAAGAAAGAGAGAATAGAATACATACAGGGAATTGGTTACACAAGCACAAGAAGAGCTTAAAATGCCAGAAGGGAAGGAGAGACAGAATTTAGTCCATTTGGGCTGCTGGAACAAAAATACCAAGAACGGGGTGGCTTATAAACAAGAGAAGTTTATTTCTCACAGTTTTGGAGGCTGAGAGGTCCAAGATCAGGACTCTGGCAGATTCAGTGTCTGATTCACAGCTGTCTTTTTACTGTGTCCTCACATGCAAGAAGGGGAGAGGGGTCTCTTTTGGACCTTTTTTTTTTTTTAGTTAAAAAAATTTTTTTTTTGAGAGGGCATCTCTCATATTCATTGATCAAATGGTTGTTAACAACAATAAAATTCTGTATAGAGGACTCAATGCACAATCATTAATCAACCCCGAGCCTAATTCTCAACAGTTTCCAATCTTCTGAAGCATAACGAACAAGTTCTTACATAGTGAACAAGTTCTTACATAGTGAATAAGTTCTTACATGGTGAACAGTGCAAGGGCAGTCATATCACAGAGACTTTCGGTTTTGATCACACATCATGAACTATAAAGAATCAAGTCAGATATGATTATTCATTTGATTTTTATACTTGATTTATATGTGAATCCCACATTTCTCCCTTATTTATTTATTTATTTATTAAAATAAAATGCTGAAGTGGTAGATAGATGCAAGATAAAGGTAGAAAACATAATTTAGTGCTGTAAGAGGGCAAATGTAGATGATCAAGTCCGTGCTTATCGACTAAGTATTAATCCAAGCTAGACAAGGGCAACAAAATATCCACGGATACAGAAGATTTCTCTCAAACCAGGGGGGTGGGTGAGGTTCTAAGCCTCACCTCTGTTGATCCCCAATTTCTCACCTGCGACTGTGCCTGTCTTAGGTTGTTCCTCCCTTGAGGAATCTTACCCGTCTCTGGCTAACCAGCCATCTTGGACCTTTTTTTTAAGGACACTAATTCCATTCATGAGGGCTCTGCCCTCATGACCTAATCACCTCCCCAGCACACCACCTCTTAATACTGTTATCTTGGAGGTTAGGATTTCAACATAAGAATTTTAGGAGAACACAGATATTCAGTCCATAGCAGGCAATGGAAGATGTTTCTGGAACTCAGCAGCTGGTATCACAGGCAAAAAAGCTGGAAACACAGTGGACATGTTTGGGGGAGCAAAGCTACAAAGGAGATGCAGCAGGCATTAGGACTGAGGCTGGGGACAGGGAAGGAAGGCCCTAGCCTTTCTTCTTCCTTCCCACCTTATTTCCTGCCAGTGCCTCCCAATGGGCAAATCACAGCTGGGCGTCAGTGGTCAAGGAATCTGGTGAATACAGCCTGAAAGGGTCAGCTCCCCTGCAATACAGAGCAGAGCAAGGGAGCAGGAATGGCTATGAGAACAAAGAGGGCAGCGACTAATACAGTAATCAATCGTTTTTAGCTTTTATCATCAACTGTATTGAGGTAAAATTTACTTACAGGACATTTACCTAAAATGTACACTTTGATAATTCTTGACAAATGAATCTACCTATGTAACCACCCAGTCAAGACATAGAATGTTTAAATCACGCCACAAGTTCCCTCTTACTCCTTTGCCATGAATCCCCCACCTACCTCAGTTCCAATCTGCTTTCCGTCACTACAGAGTAGTTTTTGACTGTTCTAGAATTTCATATACATGGAATCGTATAGTATGCACCCTTGTGCCTGGATTTTTTTTTCACTCTGTATGTTTTTGAGATTCATTTATGTTGTATTTATCAGTATTTCATTTCTTTTTCTTGCTTAGTACATTATCTGAATGAATACCCCGCAATTTGTTTATCCATTTACCTCTTGATGGACATTTGGTTTATTGCCAAGTTTGAGCTATTATAAATAAAACTTGTGAACATTTTTGTACAAGGTCTTTTTGTGTGTATGTGTTTGGTGGGCATATTTTCATTTCTTGTGGGTAAATATCTAGTAGAGGAATTGCTGGGTCATATGATAAGAAACTGCTAAACTCAATAATTATTTTTAAGCTTATAAATATTATCATTACCATGAATGTGCATGAAAGGACATTGTGCATTTCCTCCAAAGAGCTACGGGCTACAGGGAGAACAATTTTTATGAGGAAAAAAACTCAAAATTTAAATACCTCTCATATATATGCTTTCCATACCTCAGTATTTTTTAATAGGTAGTAAGAAAGGGGATTAGGTAAGTGTAAGAGGAGAAAGACTGAAAAGGAAAGTAAAGCAATGCAAAATAATGATGAAAAAGACTTCTTGATAATGGCAAAATCATCCTACACAGCTGCTCTGAGATCCCAGCACTGTTATCAGCAACCTTCTGGCAAAGCTACTGTCTTAAAAGGATGCGATAGGGTCCATGTTGATCTTCTGTGTAGGAATATCTTTATTAATATAAGCAAATACACCTCTGATTTATAGTAATATAGAGGTGTGGGCTTGTTCTTTTGCTCTTAGTAGTAATGTTTCCCCAACATGTAACACTTCCCTTTGGTATGTGGGTTGAGTCATAAATTAATGTCACCTAGACGAGGGAGGCAACTGCAAAGTAGGAAGGCGTAGCTTGATAGGAATCATTACAGTTGACAGCTATGTACTCTTGAACCGAATGCCATCACATCAAACTCTGAGATATTAAATAGTTGTTGGAATTTTGGACATTTAGGTTTTCAACCTTAGACACAATAAAAATTGTGACATTTAGGTTTGCAACCTTAGAAGTTTTGTCAGTCTTTTCTAGAAATTCTGAAATGGAAATGAACAGGTGGATTGAAAACAAAGGCAAATGAGTTTAAAGACTTTCTTGGAATCTCAGAGAAATTGCTCTACACTGGTGATGTTTTAAACAAAACATGTATAAATACATTTAGCTTGTCTGGAAACAGACTTATGTACTGGGTCTTTCCATTTACTTTTGAGACAAAAATAAGTAGTTGTAGAGAACTCATGTGCATCCACTATACATTTTCTATCATGTATTATTTAATCTCAAGCTAGGAGAGAGAATGGATGTCTATTTTACATGATGCCGTAACGTACATTAGTGAGTTCAACCCACTTAATCTTAAAATAACAGTATCAGGTGAGGGATGTAGAATACAGTATTATGTGAAAACAGTTGGCAGGGAGACTCCTTCTTTCATTAATAACTGACTAGAAATGGTATATTTCAGACCCTAAATCCAACTGAAACCCAAAAACCATAAATGGAGAGATGGAGAGGATGGGGTGGGTAATTTGTAAACATATTTTTCAAACTAAAGAAAGAATCACTATGTTTTTGCTGAATTACATGTTGTCATGGACATGGCAGTATGCAGTAATGACGCTTCCATCTATACAGCTGTATGACAACACAGCTTCTCTCTCCCTCACCCCCCTAAGTGAGGGTTGAAAATAATAGGTTTGTGTGGAGTTTGGTAAGAAAATTAGAATAATTTAAAGTCATTTTAGTTTCAATCTAAGAAAGAAGAGAGGCTTGGGGGGGGGAAGAAGAGCAACCAAAATGTACAAGAAAATACATGTTACATAATAAAGTATATGTATTATGCAAAGATTAAACAGGGTGCTTTGGTGTGCTGGAAAATTAATGCCTTTGGTGTGCTGGAAAATTAATGAAAAGACCTGGATTTAGTCCTTGTTGCATCACTTGTGTGTGACCTTGAGCAAAGTTACAATTTCTCGCTGACTGCCCTCATCTATAAAATGGAGTCATGGTAATGTCTTATACCTTGAGGCGCTATTGTAAGGATTGTAAATTATAAAGCCGTATAAAAACAAGGCTTCTAGACATATTGCCCTGTGGAACCTTCAGAGGCTGATGACAGTGAAGGACAAAGATCTGAAGGCTTTAGAGGGTAACAACCTGGGTTCTAATTCCCAGGTCCTGGCTGGTAGATTTGACAGTTTGAAGCAAGGACATAATCTGTTACATTTTTCTGAGAAACGTGTAAAACACCACTTCGTCACAGAATTAAATGGGAGAATGTACCCAAAGGAACCTACCACTTGGTAGTGTTTGATGCCCCGACTCCCACCCTCACCCCACTGCTTATTAGTGTCAACAGCAAAAGGAATTCACACTGTGGTGCCTTCCAACAGATCCAAGGAAGCTAAAGCAAGGCAGGAACCGCTAAGGAAAACTGAGGTAAATCCAATCCGAGTGGAAAGCAACAGCTACACTTGGAGACGTCTTAGTCGGCCCGGAGCTGCTTGAAGCCATGCTATCCATACAATAAACACGTTCAGAGTTGGAGAGCGGGCGAAGCGCGCGTGTCCTTTCGACTCTGTGGACTCGACGGGAGGGACCCTGAAATTCTTCTTTAGAGCCGGTTGCTATGGTGACAGTCTCTAGGCAGCGTGGGCTAAGCCTCCGTAGGGCTAGAGGGTGGGCCGCCGCGGGACCCTGCGCGCGCGCCCGCCACCAACTTTCCCTCCAGATCCGACCGGGGAGGCGCGCTCCGCCCCGCCCCCGCCCCGCCCCCGGGCCGCGCACGTCCTCGCTCGGCGGCGCGCACGCCTGCGGGAGCCCTCTCCAGGCAGCCTGGTGCTGATCGCTCGTGCCGGTGCGGCGGTTCACCGCCCTTGCGGGAGCCCGGAGCTCAAGAGCAGCCCCCTCCCCTTGCCGGGCTTCCCCCCACCCACTTCCCGGTCGGCCCCGGGGCACGAGCCACGATGGCCGTCTGCAGCCCTGAGGAGAAAACTTACCGGCGCTTCCTGGAGCTCTTCCTGGGCGAGTTTCGCGGACCCTGCGGTGGCGGCGAGCCGGAGCCGGAGCCGGAGCCTGAGCCCGAGCCCGAGTCGGAGCCCGAGCCGGATCCCGAGCCCGAGCTGGGAGTCGCCGAAGCGGCCGAGGCTGCAGCCGAGAACCCCGGGGAGGAGGCGGCCGCGGGAGCCGCGACGGAGGAGGAGGAGCAAGAGCAGGAGCGAGACCCCGAGCCCGAGGAGGAAGAGGCGGAGGAAGACGCGGCGGCGGCGGAGGGCGAGGGGGAGGCGGCGAAAGCCCGGGGGCAGCCGGCCGTGCTGCCGCCGCTGCCGCCGCAGCCCCAGCTGCCGCCTCTGCCGCCGCTCCCGCGGCCGCTGTCGGAGCGTATCACCCGCGAGGAGGCGGAGGGCGAGAGCCTGGACCTGTGCCTGCAGCAGCTCTACAAATAGTTAAGTAGCGGGGCTCGGCCGGGGTGGGCCCGCTGTCCCCGCCGCGGCCCCCGCGGACCCGACCACTCTTTCCCGCTCTTCCACCCGCACCCGCGCGCCCCGCTGCTCGTACTCGGCGGTGGCCGGCGAGCTGCCCCGCCCGCCGGGCGCCGCGCCTCCTCGCCGACCCCGGCCCCGGCCCCTTCTCGCTCGGCCTCGGCCGCCCACTTCTTGCTCCGCTTCACGCACCCTTTCCCCTTCGTGCCTCAGAAGGTCCCCCTCCAGGCTGACAGCTCCCCCCTCTTCCTCTGGGAGGTTTCCTCCCACTGGGTCTGTCTGTCCTCCATCTGAGCCCCTTGTTTGGTGGCGGAGAGACGCGACTCCTTCCTAGGCTGAGCTGCGAGGTGCCTTCTTCTGCGTGACCGCAGCAGTGGTGATAATAACGGCCCCGTGTCCACAAGGGGGGAGGCTGGAGTAGCTTGTCCGTCAGGCGCTCAGCGTTGAAAGTGAAGAGCTCTTTAGATGGCTTAATACACGGAAATCTGGGGTCTTAAAGATATTGATAGTTCACAATCGAGGCAGGTGGGGAGGAATTGGGAGGGAATGGGAAGCAAAATTTTACAAGCGAGCCTTCAGGTGAAAGAGTGGCAATTCGTTAAAGTGGCGAAGTCAGACTGGTTTGATAAATTGCAATTAGGCGCAGTATTTTCAGTCCTTTAAGTAGATGGGGTAGGGGAGAGAAAGCAGATGGTTTAGTTTACCTACACAGATGAAAGTCTGAAATAGAAAGGTGAAGGCTTTGTTTACCTTTGATGCCAGTTTTGCTTTTTATGGGCTTGAAGTAGAAACGGTTTATAATTGCGTTTCATTCTAAATGAAATTGTTCTGAAATAATGACAGATGAGAGTACGAACACGTCTGAAAACAGTGATAAACCTGGAAGTCTTTTGCCATTCTGCGGATAGTTGTGATGAAAGGTGTTTCTCTGGCCCCCCAAAAAGTTTACTGCTACAAGATTCACTGCAGTTAAGTTCAAACTTGCTTCTTGAATTTTCTCAAAAGCCTAAGAAGGGCCTGGAAAATAAACTTCATCTAAACCAGCCGACAGACACCCCCTCAAAACATTCTTCCTGATAGAATGTTTCCCTAGCTTGTGGCTAGGAAAAAGGCATTTAACATATCTCCTGCAGAAGTGGATTGTGTTGATGTCCCACACTTTATAAACTTTTTAAAATCTAATTTTGAAATACTATCCGCTTACGTGTAATAATGCTTTTGGGAAATGTAAAAAATGGCATGTAATACCACCACCCAGAGATAAACAGTATTGACATCTTAAGAGTATTTCTTCTTCCTAGTGTTTGTAAACTATCATAGGAAAAGGGTTAGGTCATTTTTAAACTCGATTTATAAAGACACTTAAAACTTTCTGCTTAAAATAGAATGGAAATGTTTACCGAAGTGGAAGAATTTATCTCAGCATCCGACTAATTCTGTTTTGACAATTCTGATCTTTACAAATGCACTTACAGAATTAAAGAAACCCACATTTAAACATTAGTGAAGGCCCATTTTAAAAAGTCATTAATTTAGACCCACCATGAACATTTGCCATTCAAGCTTTTTTAAAAAATGGAAGCTATATAACGATGATAGTAAGTAGATGTGTGCTTTTCCAATTGGAAAGGAATCAGTTTTAATTTCAATACCCATATAAACTAGAAAAAGTATTCAAATGATAAAGTGGCCAGTTGAGAACAGAAGTTTGCATTTGAAGTAAAACTAGCAAAATTAAAGTTGAAAAATATTATTTCACCTTAAATCAGAGATTTCATCATTTATACTGTGTTCTGTGCAATAGCTATTAATGTATTTTTATTCAGATATAAAATGGCAGGCTTATTTATGTAAAGTATCTTTAACAGGTTAGGAAAACCAAAAAACCAAAACAAAACAAAAAAACCCTTGGAGTAAAAAACAAAAATACTTTTAACACTTTTAGTTATTTGGTTATTTATAAAGAAAATCATATCACGTGTCACAAGAATCAATACTGGAAGACACTGTAGAGATAGATAATTTTTCTGTCCAAGCTCTTTATTTTACAGAGTTCATTTTGGTAAACTCAGTTCAGGAACTAGCTTGAGATAACCAGTTACTTAGGTAAGTAAAGGATCAAATGGACAAAAGTAATCCTTTTATAGTTATATAACAAAATATAATTATAATTAGTAACTTAATAGTTTTTGAAAGCAGTATTTGGGGTAAGTTTTTGCTTTTAGACTTAAAAATGGGAGATACGTAAGCTCCTTCCCTACTACATAAAAACATGTAACATTTTGAAAGAAAAATAATAATTAAAAAATGGCAAAAATCACCTTGAATGAGAAAGACCTCTGTTGTAGGCTATAAATACTTTTTAAAGGATCATATAAACAATTTTGTTTTAGTTATTAAACCTTAAGAATCAATAATAGGTCTTGTGATACTTTAGAATTGTTTTTACTAAATTAGTCTCTTGTCAATAAAAAGTTGCAATAATTTGGAATCTTTAGTATAAAAATCTGTGTTTTACTCCTTTATCTAAACTTGAATGTCCCCCAAGAGATTAAATATTTTCTAATGACGTATTAGGATTTCTGAGGTTCATGAGAGAATCTCTTTAGAAAGATGGAGGTGAGATATTTTAAAGCTTTGAAATAATTGGCAGATAAAAAATTTATAACCCATCTTAACAGCACATGTGAATACGAGTCTACTTGGATAGGTTGCATGGGTCAATATTGTGTTGTATTTCTCTCTGCTATACTGGGGATGCATCTTTTTTAATCCAGAAGAAACACATATTCTGAAGTCTTTACTAGAGCTATATGTCACGAAATTTTTAGAGCAGTTTTTCCCTAAGTCTATCATTTAATTTGGGTTAAACTTTTCAAGGGGATACAGATATTCCAGTAGTCTGGCAAAGTTAAGTGGTTTTACATGGCTTACAGTAGTAATGAGGGTGGGCATTTAAAAAATACCTTAGAAAAGAAAAACATTGATATAGACAGTAATAATTCAGTTTTATTGAATTATGTATATCATTGATGACTTTAAGATAAGTGAGAAACCGTTAAACTGTGTCTCACTTGTACATATATAAATGGAAAAATACATGGATGTAAGTTATATGTCACTCACTTAAAACTACACCTTTTTTATTAAAAAGATATGTGTTCAGTATAAAAGGAGAAAATTCATATTAGCAAAAAGAAGAAAATACCAACCACTCAGTGTTAACCATACTTTTGAGGTTTTTCTCCTGCCTCTCAGGCTGCCACTTCTCTGTCCCTTTTAACACATTGCCTATCCTTTCATATTGATGTTTGGTCCTTGACTTTTTCCAGTTTGGATGATTTATTGTCTGTAGTGGATATCAATATCTCCTGTGACTTTGGTTACTGTAGTTATATTAGTGGCTCCCAACTCTTATCTCATCCCTGCTTTGACTGCTGATGGAATGGCTCTACCTAGATATCTAAAATGCTTCTTAAACTGCCCAAAACTGAATTCAATGCTCCAACTGCCTCTGGGTCTCCTGTAACAAACAAAACTAAGATCGGATGCTCCTTCCTGTGGGTCCATCCCTGATCTCCTCCTCACCCGTCACATCCAGTCAATTTGCATTGTAAATATCTCATAAATACATCTTTCTCCATTCCGACTGTCACTGTCATCTCTTGCCAGTCTTATCTTCAATATATTCTCCCTGGTCTAGCCAACTTGGTTTTTCTAGAATCTGGATTATGTTGATAGTGTATCACCCATTGCTTAAACATATTTACTCCTTACCCAGAGGTAGCCAAACTGCAAGGTTAAAGGCACAGTATTCCATTCCGCCATCTCTGCTCAAGACTTCTGACCCCAGTTGCAAGGAGGTAGGGTCCAATTACAGAGTTTGAGGGAAGAGTCCACATAAAACCCCCCTCCCTTCTGATACCAGTAATAAATTTGGGAGTTTCTCAAAACCATCCCCAAATTTGATAATTCACTAGAGAGACTTACAGAACTCACTCAAATCTATTATACTAACAGATACGGTGGTTCATTATTGGGAAAATATACCACTTGGAACCAGCCAAAGGAAGCGATTGATGGGGCTCAGTCTAGGAGGGTTTCAAATGTGAAGCTTCCATTGTCCTCAGAGATGTGTTACCCACTCAGAATGCATGTGTGGCAGTATACATGGAGTATTGTCAGCCCAAGAAGCTCACCTGAGCTTTGGTGTCCAGAGTTTTTAGTGGGATTTACTGATTTGTTGAATTTAGTTTCCAGTCCCCCTCCCCAGATGTCAGGCTGATTACCATGTGTTCTTAGGGCCCTACTATGAATAACACAGATATTTGTATAAGTCCAGAAATTAGAAGGGTTTAGAGATTACCTCCCAGGACCTGGGGATAAAGGCCAGACCTCTCTTTGGGCAAGGCCAGATTCTTTACTACACCTTCTTCGCCTATCTTTCCATTGCCTTCCAAATAAAATGCAAACATGGCTTTGTAATCTTATCTCATCATACTTACCTCTGCATCACTGTCTACCCATTCCATTCCACCTCTACACCTCTAGAAACTGCACTCTAGCTATATTAGACTACTAATATATTAGTTTAAATATGCTGTTTGTTATTGTAATGCTGTGTATGTAATATGTTATTCATTCTGCTTGGAACACCATGTTCTCTTACTCTGTCTCACCCAGTCCAATATCTTACCCATTCTTTAGGTCTCCATTCAACATTACTTCCTTTGTTCACCATCCCCACACTCAGTGAGTTAGATTTCTCTTCTGTGTGCCCTTCCAGAACGTCTAATGCTATTCCTCTTGTAGCACTTGCTTAATTCATAATTTTTTTGTCAACAAATACTTCTATCTTTTACTAAACCAGTGGTCTTCAAAGTGCCTTGTACCCAAAATAATCTATTGGGGTGAAGGAATAAAATATTAAAATCTATTTACTTGTATACAAAATGTGGAATTAAGTGCTATTAATATATGATGTATTGATTGAGATTAGCAGCTTGTTCTGTATGACGATTGATTTCATGCCAGGTATGGTAAGTGAGGTATCTGACAAAGTGCAAGTTTCGTGCTCTAGATGAGTTGACAATGGTACCCTCCCTCCAATTTTCAGAACTTTAGAAAGTATAGCAGTTTACCCATGTTACTACATGGATTTATTAACTCTATTTCCTGGTTTTAACAAAGTAAACCCTCACAAAATGGACAGTTGGCTCTAAAAATTCCTGCTAGAAAATCATAGGTTGAACATATTTGTAATGCAAGCATAAGAAACAACAGAACTTAAGTGCCTATACTTCTCCCATCCTTAGGTACATTAGATTTGTTTTTAAAGATGTCTGTGATCAATTTTATCAACCATATCTGATGAGAGATCAGCAAAAATGGAATTATTAAACAGATTATGTGAAATATAGCTTAGTCAAAGTGCTGAAATATTACTGGTGAAAGTTGTGTGCATATACGCATGCATGCATGCAGGGTTGTATATATAATTTATATATGTGTACATATATATATATACACACACAAAAATATATGTAGTATGCGAGAGGGAGAGAAAAGTATACATACACTGGGAGTTCATGATGCTTCAGATTTTTCGGTAGGGTGTTGAGCAAGTGTTTGGAGGCAATTGCATTAGATCATTTGCTACATTTTTGCCATTGTATTTCTACATCAGGCACATTTACAACACACAAGTGTTTGCTGATCCAACTAATGAGCTAAGAGATTTAAAAAAAAGATATCACCCTTATTATTTTAAACTGCTTTAAAAAAACTGTAGATTTTTATATTTCCACATTTTAAAACTTTTCATTATAGAAAATGTATAGTATATAAAAGATGAAATAGTGTACTTGTCACCCAGCTTGAGCACTGATCAGTTTTTGATCAGTTTGTAGCCAATCATCTATACTTCCCCACATTTTACCCTACCTCCCATCATAGTCTATGAAATTTTTTAAATGAATACTCAGTAATTTAGTCCAAATTCTATTGGATGTTTTAGGTGGTACCAATTTTTGGTGACCTTAAGAATACTGTGATAGTCATCCTTTTCTTAGTGTATTTCTAGTGTCAGGACTATGTTAAAAGATATTCACAAATTTAAGGCTTTTGATACATACTTTTTAAATGTGTTCTAGCAATGGTTTACCTCTAAGCAGGTATATATAAAAAGAGATTATTGGTATTATGAAATAATTTAAACATTTGGAAAATAACAGAATAATAAAGCAGTGTCTAGTTGCAACAGATTATCGTATTTGCTGAAGATTATGCTAAGGAAATAAAACATTTCAGATGGAGTTGAAGACTTTGTTGTCACTCTTCTCTCTGAACCTGTTCCCTTTTCTTTCTTCCCAGAGGTAAGCTGGGAATTCTGGGAATGTATCCTTCTGGCCTATATTTTTATGTTTCTAGTACACTTGAAATTGTATGGTCAATATAATATAGGGTAGGCTTTTTATTTATTTTTGGTTTCATAACTGGTTATTTTGTGACTAACCTTTTAAAAAGAGATAATTCATGTTGATACATACAGATCTAGATTTTTAAATTTTGGCTACTACGTAGCATTCCATTGTATGATTGTACTATGATTTATTTAACCAATCTCCTATTGATAGACATTTGGGTTGTTTCTGATTTTTGCATATTACGCACTGTATTAGTTAATACTAGCTGCTCTAATGGCCAAATCCTAAAATCTCAGAAGCTTAACATATGTTAGTTTATTTCTTGCTCAGAGTACCTTCAAATGGAGAAGGGCTGTGTTCTATGGAGTAATTAAGAGGCCCAGGCTAATAGATGGCCTGTCAACTTCAGTCTGTGGTTTCCAAAGTTGTTTTAGGCATTAATATCCATCCAGCAAACATACGAGTGGAGAATGGTGTTGGAAGTTTTTGGAGGCCAGTCCTTAGAAGTGCCATATAAAATCCTGTTCATTTTTCACTGACTAGAATTCAAGTCATGTGGCACCACCCAAGACCCACATTTCCCAGCAAACAAAACTGGGAAATGTAGTTGCTGGCTTGGCAGTTAATTTAAGAAACAACTCCACTCTAGAAAAGTAACACAGAACCTTGGTGGAGAGCTGACATTCTCTGTTTTATAAGTACTTCTACAGTCTGGATATCTCTTGTTATGCATATATTCATATATTTCTTGGGTGTATGAAGTGGGATTACCTGAAAGTGGAATTGTCAGATTGAAGTTATGAACACTATTTATGTTGTTAGATATTACCAATTACTTTGTCCAAAAGCATTGTATGAGAGGTCTAGTTTCTTCATGTCCTCACTAATATTTGAATTTCTGTACCACTCATCTTGTATTTTTACACAGCTGTGTGCCACTAATGCCAATGAACCATGTTGGAAAAAGGAGAATACTTAGAGCTGACTGTGACTGTGATTTAGGGCGTTTTGGAAGAGGACACTTGTTTGACAGTCTGTATCAGCATTGTCCAATAGGAAAATAATTGAGCCACATATATAATTTAAAAGTTTCTATTAATAACCACATTGTAAAAATTGAAGAGACACTTGAATTTAGTTTCCATCTTTTATTTAACCCAATGTCCAAATAATATCTCCAAGTGTAATACCATTTAAACATGTAATCAGTATTACATTATTACTAATGAGATATTTACATTTTTTATACAAAGTTTTCAAAGTCCTGTGTATATTTTCCACTTCTAGCACATCTCAATTTGGAATATCACATTTCAAATATTTAGTAGCCACATGGGACTACTGGCAATCATATCGAATACCACAGACTTAGAGTTATCAACTAAAACTTTAATTCTATAACATGTATGTGACATTTAATTTCAAAGTCATATTTAAATGAGTCATTCTAATCACCAAGTATATCTTTGGCCTTTAGAGGAATAGCACGCTGAATTTATTTTTCCTAGATTTTGTTCTATGATTAGAGAATAATATGATTTTAGATTTAGATTATTGAATTGTTAATTTCTCCTCACACAGTTTACGGGGTAGTAGTTTTCTTTGTTGTGCAACATGTTACCAAAACTTGGTGGCTTAAAACACCACCTATTTATTATCTTACAGTTCTGTAGGTCAGAAGTCCAGGAATGTCCAGCTGGGTGTTCTGCTTAAAGGTCTCAAGTCAAGGCTTAAGTCAAAGTGTTAGCCAGGCTGGTCTCTTGATGAAGGCTCAGGGGAGGACTCCACTTCCCAAGCCTATTCAGGTTGTTAACAGAATGTAGATCCTTTTATAAATCTGATGTCCATACTTCCTTGCTGGCTATCAGGTAGGGGCTGATTATTACTCCTAGAAGTCACTCATGTTCCTTCTCACATAGCCCTCTCAATTTTCAAACCAGCAATGGCATGTCAAGTACTTCTGCTTCAAATATCTCTGGCTTCTGCTTCCAACCAGAGAAAGCTCTCTGCTTTTCAGAGCTCATGTAATTAGATCAGGTCCAGCCCCACTGAGATAATCTCGCTATCTTAAAATCAACTGGCTGTAAACAAAATTACAGGAGTGATTATCTTGTTAGTATTCACAGATTTTGGTGATTAGAGTAGGGCGTCTTTGGGAGACCATTTTAGTAATTCTTTGTACCACAGTAGAGAAGCAAGATGCATTTAGAGGTCTTTTAATTTCACTTCTAAATGAAAGAAAAATACTTCGCCCATTTCTTTTTGTCTCTGCTTGCACCAGTCCCAAGTTTCCAGCATCTCTTGGCTGGCTGTACCATTACTCTCTTAACCTGCCATTTCTCGTTCTACACTGCCCTCCCTTCAGTTTTCCACACGGCAATTGCTTGGTCTCACCTTGATGAGCCTCTGCTTCTTGTTCAGTGATTGTGGTTTACAGTGGTGTTTATTTCGTTTCCGGAACCTGCCATGCTCTCTCCTGCCTCAGGGCTTCTGCACTTTTGTTTTCTTTGCCCAAGCAACTTTACCCTTCTCCCCAGCTATCTAACTCACCCATTAGGTCTTACTTTAACTCTTCCTCAGAGAGATGTTTCCTTACCTGTAGGTGTCTAAATTAAGTCTTGCTCTTGTTTTTCATAGCCTCCTTTTCTTTTTTTTTAATATCTACCTGTCACCATTTATACCTATATTACTTAATGTCTCTTCCCCAGACTGAGGGCAACAGATAAAGAATGTTTTGTTCACCTTTGTGTATCTAGCACCTAGCACTCAGTAGTACAATAGTACAGTCACATAGTAGGAACTCAATAAATACTTGTTGACTAAATGAATAAATCTTAAACTTTTTCTCTGCTTTGACTTATCAGATTGTTTCCTTTCCAGATTTTTATAGGGTTTTTCTCATTCCCATTCTCTTCATTAGTATTTTCTCCCTCTGCTCTCTGAATGATAGAGAAGCTTGGCTTCCTATTTCATGTTATTGTTGGTGTGTTTAATATTGTCAACTAGTTGCAGAAATAGGTTTGTTGTTCTCATACTGATTAACACTTCACAGTTTTGTAAGTGAACACTTCATGGACTTGAAAGAGTATTGTCATGTAAATTCTTTGAGAATATTGTGAACAATGACAAGTTTGAAAGATAATACTATATAGAGAGTAATGAGTGAGTTAAAAGATTGAGAGTGTTCTTAATTCCTTGTATATGTTTTCACTTTTTACCTTCTAGCTTATAGTTTTGTGTAAGACCAGTCCATGACTTCCTTAATTTAAGTCATCAAAAGAAAATGACTAATCTGCTGGTTAGAAATAACAAAGATTATTGTTTTCCTGATGATTTAGGCCCATAATGATTTATAAGATTCCTACAGAAACATTTCAATTCTTTAATGGATTTGAAGTATTTGACCTACTTCTACCACAAGGCACAACTTCTAGTCTTAGATTCTTATAATTTCTTTCTCATATTTTTCTCCTTTGTGATCCAAATAGAAAAACTACAGCAGTAATGCTTTTTAATTAGTCTGTTTTTTGAGAAATATGTTGTGCTACAGCTAATACCTTTGCATTAAAACAAATAAACAACAAATAATAAAATGTAATGCCCTTGCCTGGAGACTTCACCTCTGCAAGCTCTGGTAGAATTTAGGCAAAATTAGGATTTTTGCATCCTTCGGTTGAAGATTTATGTACTGGGCTTCTGACCATGTCATTATGCAATTCATTAATACTGAAAATGTATCTGCTCTGCCTTGGATTCACATTATCTCGTCATCCAGCTTTTAAAGATACCCTATTGAGATTTCACTTGAAAGGGAATTTCTCAAATGTTACAGTAATATTATTGCAACAATAAGACCACAACCTCAAAATTTTAGATACAGACTATTTCTTTTTGCTGCTTGTGCAATATGAAAGAGAAAAAATAAGATCCTGCAGATGGAAAGCCTTACTCATCTGTTAATATTTTGAAATTATAAATACTCTTATATACCTAATGCAGAACAAAAGTGAGCAAAAGCCAATAACTTGAGAAAACTACCTGGAAAAACAAATGCAATGCCCTTACGGTAATATATATAGTATTTATAAAATTGTTTTTGAGGTATGTGACACATAAAATTCTTTCTCAGATTAAAATTCTAGAGAATTATGTTGTGAACGTGTTCTTTTTGGACCTAAGAAGTTATCACATAAATGTGAGCGGTGACAATCATTAAATCAAGTTTTCACTGATTCTTCAATAGGAGTGACCTCTGAAATTTTGGGATTTGATTTCTGGCAGCACTGAATATTTATTAGTCCATATAGGCTAGTTTAAGGCAACTTATAAGTACAGTCTTGTCTATTACTTGGAAAGAGGCTTGTCTTATTCATGATCTACTTATACACAATAAAGGGAACAAGAATATTTTTAACTTTTCAAGGTCGTATGGAACGGTAACTTTGCTTTAGAAACAACTTTCAGTCTTTTAAAAGAGATCAACACACATTTGCTTTTAAATGCCCTTTGCCAGGATATTCTCTAATTATGGATTAATAGAAATATCTTTCTATGAGATTTAGTTAACAGCATAAATCTGGAGAGGGTCAGCATTGTCTGAAATAAAATTGTAGAATTAATAGTAGTAATAAGCTGCTCTTGTTTCTGATGTTGCTACTACATTTGGGAACTTAATTCAAGGGCTGTTTTATGTTTATTACTTCATTTATCTTCACAAAAAGTATCTGATATGAGGTCCTATTATTATTTCATTTTGCACATTAGATGTGAAAGTCAAGGCACAGAAAGTTTAAAGAAATTCTTCAAGTTTCTACCATCAGCATTGTCACTAAGATGTGAGTCCTGGCAGACTGACTCAAAAGGTTATAGCTATGAAGTTCATTTTCTGATTTTCAAGCTGTTCAAACATATTTCTATAGAGAAAAATCTCAGTGAACATGAAATTCAATTGTCTGAATTTTGATCACTGCCATAGCTTAGTTCAGGCTCATAGCACTTCTTGCCTTGATTATTTAAGGAGCTTTCCAACCATTAGTCTCTTTTCCCTCTAATCTAGCCTCACTGGATTTTCTAGCATAATTGAATTCACTACAGTTTTCTAAGGGTGTCAAGTTATTCCTTGCCTCTCTTCCTTTGTAGATGCAGTTTCTTCTTCTGGGAACATCCACTTTCCTGGCTGACTATAACTAATCTTTTTGAGGGATGGTTGGATTTTTGTTTTATCTTCTACCCAAAAAGTTCATCTCACTCAGGTATTACATATAAATAAAGAGCAGTCTAAGATTTTTTGCACCAAATATTTTTCTCAACTCTCACCTCTGGTGAAAGAAAAGAAAAAATGAACAGTTGGTGCTGCTTACTAAAAATTTGAAATCCAGAAATTCCTTAAACAATCGACTAAAGAAAACATAGGTTGCAACTTGGTGTATAGTTCATAACAATGGCAAACAAAGAAACACCACTGTTCATTCACTAAGGTGCCTGCAGATATTTTTCCATTTTGTACTTGACTAATCCTGCAGTCTATTTAGATTTTTCTACTTCATTATTGTTGAAGTTGCCAAAGGCACCTATTGTCTATTCAGTTTTAATACTTAATGAAAAAGCCATCTACTCAATATACTGTCTCTTTTGGAAAGAAGTCCTTTTTAACCTTTTTAAAAAGAGAAGAGAAATACAGTTGTTCAGTTAGTTTACAGTTTGTATTAGTGTCATATATTGAGTATGAGATCTTTTAGAAGGCAGTAAAATATGTACTGGTCATTAATAAACTGTGGATTATAAATTAACATAAAGCAATGAACATTTGTATTCTAGAAGTGTCATGGATTACAGTTTCCACCACTGGGTCCATATGCTGTAAAGTAGTTTTTAGAATCGTTATCATTGTAAAATCATTATTCCTTTGCATAATGCGTTAAGAAATGGCTCAAAGTAAAGATTGTCCTCAAAGTTCCATTTTATATATTAAAATATTCAGTTTATGTTCAACAGTTAATGCTAAAGTAGCACCTTGACTATCAAGGAAAAGAGGAAGAAATAGAGTAAATGTTATCAACTTTTAATTTGGGTCTATAAAATATATTGAAGATCAAATATAAAAATATTTTCTCAGAATGAGGCCTTACAGATACTCTTACTCAAACCAACTAATTAAATATTAAATGGAAAAGTCCATTAAATGTTTCATTAAGTAACCAGTACATTTTTATACTTTTAACATAGGTCAAAATTACCAGACCATGAAACTGAATTTTTTCTATCTCCCCAAGCACTATAAAAGGAGATTTTTAATTAAGCTTTGCTATTTTAAGAGTTTATTTGGCTTTAAAAAGCTGTTTATTTAAATTTAACTTTCAAAGTGATTGTTTCAATAAAGATAGCTTTATGTGTGGCTTGCTAATTTTATGGTTAATATATACCATGAAATTGAAAACATTATTATTATTATGAAAAAATTATTGTAGGTATGCAATGCTTGAGGCATATATGGTTACTTGTGTTCAAGCAAGATAATGAGTCATTTGTTGTTTTTTAATATGTGTAATTAACAGTAAATCCTAAAACAATATGATTAAAGACAGTATCCTTTTTTGAAGCTAACATTAATGGAGTTTCTTTACTTAATTTACTTGTTTTCCACCTCATTACAGAAAGAATTTCAAGTGGCAAATTCATTTTACTATGTGGGAGTAATATTTACTTAGTCATCAAAAAACATTAAGTACCTACCATATACCAAACACTGTTAACTGCTACCCCTACAGAAATAAAATACATGTTCCTTTCCTCAAGAATTGAGGTGTGCGGTGTTCTCAAGAATTAGAGGAAAAGCCAGACAAGTTACCCAACAAGTACCGTACAATGTGAGTGTAATAGAAATTATTAACTCTGATGTATGAGGTGATGGACTAAGTACGTTACATGCTGCTGTTTTCTATTTTTCAATCAGAAAATTAATATTTAGCAACATTAGGTAACTTGTTGAAGGTCACATAGGAAATGGTAGAATCGGAATTTGAACTCAGATGTGTTAGACTCCAAAGTTTGTTATCTTGCTGCCTCTAAATACTGATAAAAGTTAAGACACAGTGATACATGGGATTTTGGGGGGACACTGAGGCAAGTGTACCAATGTAGGCTGTTAGATTGTGGAAGGGGGAGCTTAACTAGGATACTGAATAGGAATTAGCCAAGGGAAGGAGGGAGCTGAAAAGCAGAGAGACTACTGTGTGTAAAGTCATGGAGATGAGGCAGCATAGCCCGTTTGGGTCTTGTCTGTCTAACTTATTTCTCTGAATAAAGGAGGGTAAACCTGCAAGAACGACTGGAGAAATAAACCAAAAGTCATCCATTCATTCATTTATCCAGTCACTGTAGGCCACTGTAGACTCTGTATTCACTGCATCTCTGGGAAGATACTGGAATTTTTAAAAGTACAACTCATAGAAATGCCACTAATGTTAAACAAAATGCTATATAATCAGGAAATGGAAGAGCCTTAATGCTTTCTTCTGTCCTCTGTTTTATTTGACTTTTAGAGCAATGGCTTCTAAATTGTAAAACTTCTGTCTTTCACTCTTTTTTTTTCTGATCATTTTCCTCCTCATTCTACCTGATGCCAACCTGTATGGAGATTTTAGAACTGAAGACTGCCTAAAGTATTCTCATTTCAACTATCCTTAAACCCTATTTAGTTCCTAAAGATTTATGACAGGGTAAGTATGTTTCTATACATCAGTATCCGTTGTGTGACCTTGTCTTTCAGAGGATAAGTGTACTAAAAATACTAAAACAGTTCCTTTCAAGCACATGTCTGCAGAGATGGAAGCACACCAAGATACCAAATGGATATACAGGACAACACAAGACTATGACCCACATTATAAATTAACACATAAAATTTAGGAGGTAGGGAATGGTTTTTCTGAGTTTAAAGGAGTGAGAGAATTAATTATCAGTTTATCTTCTCCATCTTTACAATTTAAAGACACAGCCTTCAACCGTCATTTCAAGTGCTGTCTCCTGCTAGACGAATTTCACTGAGGTCAGCTGGAAGCAATTATTCCCTCCCCTGAACTCCCAGTATTTTATGTGTATCTTTTTAAAAAACATTAAATAATTTCTTTCTTTTTACTGTGGCATTTATATGCATGTCTTAGCTCTTCTGTTAAACTATTCATACCTTCCTTGAAGCAAAATTCATGTTTAATCCACAGCACTGAGCTTTGTACATATAAGGCACTGAACTAATATTTAATGAGTAAAAGCAAAGTATCTATAGCATAAACTAAATCATGAGAGCAGTGTTTCTTAAAGTGTTGGATATGAAATACCTACTTCAGAATCATCTGGAATGTTTTATTGAAAATGTAATTTCCTGTGCTTTTGCACACACCTACTGAATGAAAATTTCTGTGGGTTCCAGGAATCTTGTTTTCGTAAAAACTCTAGGTAATCTTAATGCACAATAAAGTTTGAGAACCCCTTGAATTAGGGAGAATGTAAGAATTCACATTTAAATTAAATTTATAGGAAATTGCAGATATGCTTAATGTTAAAAATAATTAACATTTCATACATAGCAGGGTGTAAAGTATAAGAAAATGAACAGGAAGATACTTTCAGTGCACTTTTTCTATATGTCAGTGAAGATTAATGTTCAGTATTTTGGAACTTGCGGTCTTCAAAAGCATATTTAGATGTAAATAATTTTGAATATTGTTAACTGTTTTCTATGAATGCATTTGAACTAAAGGACCATGGTTTTATAACTAAAGAATAAGAAAAAAGCACTGCATTTGCTAATCTGCACATTTATATTGCAGTATGCATAGATGTTTTTTAAGGCATGATTTCCTATAATACAGCTTGTGACTACGAGTTTTTTTTTTGTTGATCTATTTTTTTATTAAGATATCAATGTATACTCTATGAAGGTTACACATGAAAAACAATGTGGTTACTACTTTCACCCTCATTATCTAGTCCCCCCACATACCCCATTGCAGTCACTGTCCAACAGTGTAGTAAGATTCCACAGTCACTACTTGTCTTCTCCGTGCTACACTGTCTTCCCATGATCCCCACACACAGCATGTGTACTAATCATAATACCCCTCAATCCCCTTCGCCCTCCCTCCCCACACGCCCTACGCCACCCCTCCCTTGGTAACCTCTAGGCCCTTCTTGAAATCTGTGAGTCTGATGCAGGTTTGTTACTTCAGTTTTGCTTCATTGTTAGACTACACAAATGAGGGAAATCGTTTGGTGTTTGTCTCTGTCTGACTTAGTTCACTGAGCATAATTCCTCTAGCTCCAGCAATATTGTTGCAAATGGTAGGATTTGTTTCTTTCTTATGGCTGAATAGTATTCCATTGTGTATATGTACCACATCTTCTTTATCCATTCATCTACTGATGGACGCTTAGGTTGCTTCCATTTCTTGGCTATTGTAAATAGTGCTGCAGTAAACATAGGGGTGCATATGTCTTTTTGAATCTGAGAATTTGTTTTCATTGGGTATATTCCTCGGAGTGGAACTCCCAGGTCAAATGATATTTCTATTTTTAGTTTTTTTTTTTTTGTGAGGGCATCTCTCATATTTATTGATCAAATGGTTGTTAACAACAATAAAATTCTGTATAGGGGAGTCAATGCTCGATGCACAATCATTAATCCACCCTAAGCCTAATTTTCGTCAGTCTCCAATCTTCTGAGGCATAACAAACAAGTTCTTACATGGAGAACAAATTCTTACATAGTGAATAAGTTCTTACATGGTGAACAGTACAAGGGCAGCCATCACAGAAACCTTCGGTTTTGCTCATGCATTATGAACTATAAACAGTCAGTTCAAATATGAATACTCATTAGATTTTTATACTTGATTTATATGTGGATACCACATTTCTCTCATTATTATTTTTAATAAAATGCTGAAGTGGTATTTTTAGTTTTTTGAGGAACCTACATACTGCTTTCGACAATGGTTGAACTAGTTTACATTCCAACCAGCAGTGTAGTAGGGCTCCCCTTTCTCCACATCCTTCCCAGCATTTAATTGTTCCTTGTCTTTTGGATGTTGGCCATCCTACCTGGTGTGAGGTGATATCTCATTGTGATTTAAATTTGCATTTCCTTGATAATATGCGATGTGGAGCATCTTTTCATGTGCCTGTTGGCCATCTGAATTTCTTCTTTGGAGAAGTGTCTGCTAAGATCCTCTGCCCATTTTTGAATCAGGTTATCTGCTTTTTGGTTGTTGAGGCGCATGAGCTCTTTATATATTTTGAATGTCAATCCCTTATCAGATAAGTCATTTATGAATATATTCTCCCATATTGTAGGATGCCTTTATGTTCTGCTGATGGTGTCCTTTGCTGTACAGAAGCTTTTTAGTTTGATATAGTCCCACTTGTTCATTTTTGCTTTTGTTTCCCTTGCCTGAGGAGATATGTTCCTGAAAAAGTTGCTCATGTTTTTATTCTAGAGAGTTTTGCCTATGTTTTCTTGTAAGTGGTTTATGGTTTCATGACTTACATTCATGTGTTTGATCCATTTCGAGTTTACTTTTGTGGAGTTAGACAGTAATCCAGTTTCATTCTCTTACATGTAGCTGTCCAGTTTTGCCAACACCAGCTGTTGAAGAGGCTGTCATTTCCCCGTTTTATGTCCATGGTTCCTTTATCGTATATTAGTTGACCATATATGGTTGGGTTTATATCAGGGCTCTCTAGTCTGTTCTATTAGTCTATGGGTCTGTTCTTGTGCCAGTATCAAATTGTCTTGATTACGGTGGCTTTGTAGTAGGGCTTAAAGGCGGGGAGCATAATCCCCCCGGCTTTATTCTTCCTTCTCAGGATTGCTTTGGCTATTTGGGGTCTTTTGTGGTTTCATATGAATTTTAGAACTACTTGTTCTAATTCATTGAAGAATGCTGTCAGTATTTTGATAGGTATTAAATTGAATCTGTAGATTGCTTTAGGCAGGATGGCCATTTTTACAATATTAATTCTTCCTAGCTGAGAGCATGGGGTGAATTTCCATTTGTTAGTGTCCTCTTTAATTTCTCTCATGAATGTCTTGTAGTTTTCAGGCATTGGTCTTTCACTTCTTTGGTTAGGTTTATTCCTAGGTATTTTATTCTTTTTGATGCAGTTGTGAATGGAATTGTTTTCCTGATTTCTCTTTGGCCAGCTCATCATTAGTGTCTAGGAATGCAACAGATTTCTGTGTATTAATTTTGTGTTCTGCAACTTTGCTGAAATCAGATATTAGATCTAGGAGTTTTGGAGTGGATTCTTTAGCATTTTTTATGTACAATATCATGTCATCTGCAAACAGTGACTGTTTAACTTCTTCCTTACAAATCCAGATTCCTTTTATTTCTTTGTGTTGTCTGATTGCTGTGGCTTGGACCTCTAGAGCTATGTTGAATAAAAGTGGGGAGAGTGGGCATCCTTGTCTTGTTCCTGATCTTAAATGAAAGGCTTTCAGCTTCTCGCTGTTAAGTATGATGTTGGCTGTGGGTTTGTCATATATGGCCTTTATTATGTTGAGGTACTTGCCCTCTATACCCATTTTGTTGAGAGTTTTTATCACGAATGGTAGTTGAATTTTGTCGAATGCTTTTTCAGCATCTATGGAGATGATCATGTGGTTTATGTCCTTCTTTTTGTTGATGTGGTGGATGACGTTGATGGATTTTCTAATACTGTACCATACCTGCATCCCTGGAATAAATCCTTCTTGATCACGATGAATGATCTTTTTGATATATTTTTCAACTCAGTTTGCTAGTATTTTGTTGATTATTTTTGCAAATATGTTCATCAGGAATATTGGTCTGTAATTTTCTTTTTTTTGTGGTATCTTTGGTTTTGGTAGCAGAGTGATGCTGGCCTCATATAATGAGTTTGGAAGTATTCCCTCCTCTTCTATTTTTTGGTAAACTTTAAGGAAGGTGGGTATTAGGTGTTCACTAAATGTTTGATAAAATTCAGTGGTGAAGCCATTCTAGTACAGGCATTTTGTTCTTAGGTAGTCTTTTGGTGACCAGTTCAATTTCACTGCTGGTAATTGGTCTGTTCAGATTTTCTGTTTCTTCCTGAGTCAGCCTTGGAAGGTTGTATTTTTCTAGAAAGTTGTCCATTTCTCCTAGATTATCCAGTTTGTTACCATATAATTTTCCATAGTATTCTCTCATAATTATTTGTATTTCTGTGGTGTCCATATTTCGGTGGTTCCTTTCTCATTTCTGATTCTGTTTATGTGTGTAGATTCTCTTTTTCTTGATAAGTCTAGCTAGGGGTTTATCCATTTTGTTTATTTTCTGAAAGAACCAGCTCCTGTTTTCATTGATTCTTTTTATTATTTTATTCTTCTTGACTTAGTTTATTTCTATTCTTATCTTTATTATTTCCCTCGTTCTCCTGACTTTCAGCCTCATTTGTTCTTATTTTTCTAGTTTCATTGTGAGTTTAGACCATTCATGTGGGATTGTTCTTCTTTCCTGAGGTTGGCCTGTATTGCAGTATACTTCCTTCTTAGTACAGCCTTTGCTGTGTCCCACAGATTTTGCAGTGTTGAATTATTATTGTCATTTTTCTCCATATATTGCATAATCTCTGTTTTTATTTGTTCATTGATCCATTGGTTATTTAGGAGTGTGTTGTTAAGCCTCCATGTGTTTGTGGGATTTTTCATTTTCTTTGCATAATTTATTTCTTGTTTCATACCTTTGTGGTCTGAGAAACTCGTTGGTACAATTTCAATTTTTTTAATTTACTGAGGCTCTTTTTGTGGCCTAGTATATGACCTATTCTTGAAAATGTTCCATGTGCACTTGAGAAGAATGTGTATCCTACTGCTTTTGGATGGAGTCTTCTGCAGATGTCTGCTAGGTCCATCTGTTGTAATGTGTTATTCAGTGCCTCTGTCTTCCTTATTTTCTGTCTGGTTGATCTGTCCATTAGCGTGAGTGGTTTGTTGAAGTCTCCTAAAATGAATGCATTGCATTTTATTTCCCCCTTTATTTCTATTAGTATTTGTTGCACATATGTAGATGCTCCTGTGTTGGGTACATAGGGATTTATAATTGTTGTATCCTCTTTTTGGACTGACCCTTTTATCATTATGTAATGTCCTTCTTTGTCTCTTGTTACTTTCTTTGTTTTGAAGTCTGTTTTGTCTGATACAAGTACTGCAACACCTGCTTTTTTCTCCCTGTTTGCATGAAATATCTTTTTCCATCCCTTCACTTTCAGTCTGTGTATGTGTTTGGGTTTGAAGTGAGTCTCTTGTAGGCAGCATATAGAGGAGTCTTAATTTTTTTATGCATTCATTGACTCTATGTCTTTTGATTGGTGCATTCATACCATTTACATTTAGGGTGATTATCGATAGGTATGTACTTATTGCCATTGCAGGCTTTAGATTCGTGCTTACCAAAGGATTAAGGGAAAATTCCTTACTATCTAACAGTGTAATATAACTCATTTAGTATGGTACTACAAACACAATCTAAAGGTTCTTCTTTTTTTTTCCTCCTTTTTCATCCTCTTCTATTCTTTTATTTTTTATTTTTTATTTTTGTTGTCATTAATATACACTTACATGAACAACATTGTGGATTATAGATTCCCCCCATTATCAAGTTCTCACCACATACCCCATTACAGTCACTGTCCATCAGCGTAGTAAGATGCTATAGAATCACTATTTGTCTTCTCTGTGCTATACTTCCTTCCCTGTGCCATCCCCCACATTATGTGTCTGAACGTAATGCCCCCCTTTCCCCTTATCCCTCCCTTCCCACCTATTCTCCCTAGTCCCTTTCCCTTTGGCAACTGTTAATCCATTCTTGGGCTCTGTGAGTTTGCTGCTGTTTTGTTCCTTCAGTTTTTTCTTTGTTCTTATACTCCACAGATGAGTGATATCATTTGATACTTGTCTTTGTCTGCCTGGCTTATTTCACTGAGCATAATACCCTCTAGCTCCATCCATGTTGTTGCAAATGGTAGGATTTGTTTTCTTCTTATGGCTGAATAATATTCCATTGTGTATATGTACCACATCTTCTTTATCCATTCATCTACTGATGGACACTTAGGTTGCTTCCATTTCTTGGCTATTGTAAATAGTGCGATAAACATAAAGGTGTATATGTCTTTTTCAAACTGTGCTCCTGCATTCTTAGAGTAAATTCCTAGGAGTGGAATTCCTGGGTCAAATAGTATTTCTATCTTTAGTTTTTTAAGGAACCTCCATACTGCTTTCCGCAATGGTTGAACTAATTAACATTCCCACCAGCAGTGTAGTAGAGTTCCCCTTTCTCCACATCCCTCTTCTATTCTTTATATATTACATATCACATTCTGTACTCTTTGTCTGTCCTTTGACTGACTTTGGGGGTAGTTGAATCAATTTTGCATCTGATTAGTAGTTAATGTTTTCTACTTTCTTTACTGTTTTTTATATTTCCCCTGGTGACAGCTTTTTAGCCTTAGGGATACTTCCATCTTTAGCAATCCTTCCAAAATATACTGTAGAGGTGGTTTGTGGGAAGTAAATTCTGTCAGCTTTTGCTTATCTGGAAATTGTTAAAGCCCTCTTTCAAATTTAAATGATAATCTTGCTATGCAGAGTATACTTGGTTCGAGGCCCTTCTGCTTCATTGCATTAAATATATCATGCCTCTCCCTTCTGGCCTGTTAGGTTTCTGCTGAGAAGTCTCATGATAGCCTGATGGGTTTTTCTTTGTATGTGATTTTTTTCTCTCTCTGGTTGCTCTTAATACTTTGTCCTTGTCTTTGATCTTTGCCATTTTAATTATTATATGTCTTGGTGTTGTCCTCCTTGGGTTCCTTGTGTTGGGAGGTCTGTGCACCTCCATGGCCTGAGAGACTATCTCCTTCCCCAGATTGGGGAAGTTTTCAACAATTACCTCCTCAAAGACAGTTTCTATCCCTCTTTCTCTCTCTTCTTCTTCTGGTACCCCTATAATGTGAATATTGTTCTGTTTGGATTGGTCACAGAGTTCTCTCAATATTCTTTCATTCCTAGAGATCCTTTTTTCTTTCTGTGCATCAGCTTCTTTATATTTATCTCCTCTAATTTCTATTTCATTTCTTCACCATTTGCAATCTGCTTTTAATCCCTCGATTGTATTCTGTAATGATTGGATCTCCATCCTGAATTCATTCCTGAGTTCTTGAATGTTTTTCTTTACCTCCATGAACATGTTTATGATTTTTATTTTGAAATCTTTTTCAGGAAGATTGGTGAGTTCTGTTTCACTTGGTCCTCTTTCTGGTGTTTGTGGGATTTTTATTTGAACCAGGTTTTTGAGTTTCATATTTGTATGTGGCGCCTTCTAGTGCCCTGAAGCTCTACTCCCTGGAGCTGCTCAGCCCCTGGAGTGATGTTGGGAGTCACAGGGGAGCAGAGTTGTTGCCTGGGGGGACGAAAGAGCTGTTTACTGCTTTCTAGCTGCTGTTCTTGTCTCCACTGCCAGAACTAGTGGGCCGATTGCACAGATGTAAGCCTCTATGCTTTGCGTTTGTAGCTGGTGTAGGTGGTGATTCTTTGTGAATGACCTGACACCAGGGCTGGGGCTACCAGTTTGCATGCTGGTGTCGGCCAGGTGTGAGGAAGGCGCAGCAGGCTGTATGTCATGGTGAAGGGCCTCAGAGCTGCATAGCCAGCCATGGGGATGGTGCATCTGAAGGTCCTGAAAGTTCCAGCCTCCTTGATAGAGTGCGCCTGGACAATTTTGTCCACATGTCCTTTCTCCTGAGCAGCAAGCTCTGTACAATCCTTATCCCTTTAGTAGCCCTTTCACTGTTAGGAAGTCTTTCAGACTGCCCCCCTTTCTTTTGTCCCAGGGCAGTGGGATGTGAATCCCTGTTTTCCACAAGTGACTGGTATCTCAATCTCTCCAAGTATTCCACCTGTCTTGTCTTAGCTTTCCAACTCCACTAATCTCCAGAGCACCATGCAATGTAGGTTTGTGCTCCCAGAGCAGATCTCCAGGGCTGCATGTTCAGCAGTCATAGGCCTCCATTCCCCTCCTTCTTCTGTTTCTCTTCCTCCTTTCTGTAGCTGGGGTGGGGGAAGGGCTTGTGTCTTGCCAGATCATGGCTTTGGTATGTTACCCTGTTCCATGAGGTCTGTTCTTTTCTCCAGGTGTATGCTGTCTGGCGCATACTTCTTTCCTGTTGCTGTTTCATGATTAGTTGTATTAACTATATTTTCATATTATATGTGGTTTTGGGAGGATGCCTCTGTCTCACTTCTCATGCTGCCATCTTTAATCTCAGCTTGATGTGACTAAGTTTTATTATGAGAAGTAGTGTGGTTTACATAGCATTGGGTCTCCTTATCTTTCTTTAACAACATATTATGTTTTAGATTTACTTGTCTATGAATGTTTTACCTGTGATTTTTTAAAATATGAAATTGTTGATAGAATGCCAACTATCTTGGCTTATGCACTGCTGAAGTTGATAAGGACTAGTATATACTGTGGAAACAAGTCCAGTATAGATCTTTATCCAGGTAGTTTTTAAATTTCTAATATGATAGGCAGTAGTTTATTATAAACTAAAGCTGTTTTTATAATAGTAATGAGGATAATAAATGCTTAAATAATGCTTGTGATGTATACCCTGGTCTAGGTACTTTGCACACATTAATTCATTTAATGCTTAGAACATCCAAATGAAGAAGGCTTTGTTATCAACCTCACATTACAGGTATCAACTTCACATTACAGGTAAGGAAACAGGTATTGAGTAAGAAATTTGTCAAGGTTCACACGGCTGGTGAGTGAGTAGGAAATGAACCCATACTGTGTAGCTTCAGAGTCAGCACTTTCTTTAAATTGAGTTACAGACAATAAAATGCACAAAACTTAGTGTAGAGTTTGATGAATTTTGTAGAATCGGCACTGTTAACCACTCTACAATAATGTTTTAAACTAACAGTTAATATGACTTTGTCTTTTTCCTTATCGGAAGCACTTCCCAGCAATAAACTATCTTTTTTGAATTGTCTTAATGCCATTTCTGCTTTTACAGATTATATGTAGTAATATCAAGGTTTCTTTACTTAAAATTAGCTGAATGTCAAAAGATTGTTTTAGCATGTCATTTTTGATGTTTCTGATTTCAGTAAATGATCACGTATAGTAAAATAAAATGGGAGGGGTTAGATATTGCTATCTCAGCACTGATTGACCCAAGTAAAAGTCCATAAATTTTAATTTTAATGGTTATTGGAATACTCAACAAGAGACCTTTATGAAATAAAAAAGGTTGATAAATTTGCTTACTGATAGATATAAAAATAATATGTACAAGAGATGCTTAGTAATAAATATTCTCTATGATAAAGGTTATTGAAGCATTCTCTACAAGAATGCATTTTTTATTGATGTTTCTGTAGTACATGTGAATAAAATATTTTTGTCATTGATCTGTGTCATTTCTTCATTTTTAATTCTACAAATTGGTCATTTAGATGTAATTAATTGCTTTGTTTCAATAAATAAATACTGTAGATGATTTAACCACCTTGTAAAAATATCTAATTTATGAATTCCATGTATTAATTAGGCTCTGCTGTAATACGTCATGTTTCAAAGTTTGTCCCTTCAAAATACCAACTTGCTTAACAGGTTTAATTGAATACCACCAGACTCTGTTATAATCAGGACAGCTCAGAAGAAGAGGAGACCTAGAGAGAAACTGAGAATGGAAAATAAAGAATGAAAAATAAAAACGATTTACCCTTAGGTTCTTAAAAAAAGGAGGTGGGCTCTAGGTATCTTGAACAAGAGGATTATGGGTATGCCCGATTATGTTGCTCTTAATAGCATAATTAAGATTTTTTTTCAATGCAAATTGGTAATCTAGTGTAAAGTGTAAAGCAATGTGAACATTGAATTATCTGTGGAACTCTTAAAAGAATGGTTAGTATATTTTACATGGGGAAAAATAGTTCTTTTCCTTTTATCTTTTGATCTATGTTTTATTGTTTTGTTAGTAGTGGGAAAAGCATGGACATTTTTTTAATCAACAAAATATTTTCTTTCTAAATTTGATACCAGTATGAAACTTACTCTAAGTATTTAAGTTTTAAAAATATAAATGTAAGATTTGTGGTACTGAAGTGCTATTTTACCTAATGGCTTGGAGGAGTCAAGCATAGTTAAGAGGGGTGCCTAACAAGTTCCTTTGGAAGAATACATAAGGCATTTAATAATGTCCTATTTCTCAAATATATAGAATTTTAATTTATGATACAAGGAAGTTATTCTGTATTTACTCATTTTATATATATTTGCCTGCTAGAATATAAGCTCCATGAAGGCAGGAATTTTGTTTTGCCTTCCTCATTACCCTATCCTCAATACCTAAAATACTGAAGACTTATTACATTGTAGGTTTTCACTAAGTACTTAATGAATGAACAAATATATTCTTACACATTTTTTAATTATAAAATACTTGTAACAACATGTTTTAAATAGAGTTTTTATTTCTGATTAGATAAAAAACATGCTTATTGTAGGAAAGTTTGAAACTACATGAGAGGACAGAAAAATTACTTGTATTTTGCCACTTCAAATAGCCATTCTTTGAGTATATTTTCCTCTGGTCCTTTTTTATACAAACATTTATAATTAAATTGAAATCATACTTTTATATGTGAACATATGGTTTTGTGCCCTGCTTTCATTTAGCACTTTCAAGTGAGCATTTTTCTAAGTCATTCCTTCAAACATGCTAAAACGTTGTTAAGGTCTCAGTGTGTTTTGCTCAAAACCCACAGCAGGAAATATATTTTACTTTTTGATTTAGACTACACATAAATACTTAATTGTATTAAAAAATTATAAAGCAGTAGTTACTGTGTTTCATTCTGATATTTTTAAAAGTATCATTGTCACATCCCTCCAAATTCATTTTGCATTCTCAGTAATGGGCTACAGCCTGCAATTGGAAAAGTGATCTTCTCTTGTAGGAGTATTCTGTGATTCATTCTAGTTACTGTCTGTCATCACACAAAGCTAATATAATATTATCGACTGTTTTACCTATACTGTACACTACACTCCCATTCAGTGCCCAGTCTTACAGATAGATTTTTTTTGTACCTCTGCATGTATTGTAGAATGAATTCCTGTAATTGAGAATGTTGGAATAATAGGTTATACACATTTAAGAATTTTTAAAATAATTCTGTGAAGTACCCTTCAAAAAGTTTAAATCAGTTTGCACAACCTCCAGTAGTATGTGAGAAAAAAGATTTCCCTGTCTTGTTCATCCTGTATATATATATATTTTTTTAATTGATGTAGAATTGACATATAGTATTATATTGTACAACACAGTTGACATTTCTATACACTATGAAATGATCACGGTAAGTCTAGTTACCATCTATCACCATACATAGTTATTACAATATTATTGACTATATTTCCTATGCTGTACTTTAACATCATGTGGTTTTATTTAGTAATTGTGATTTATTATTTTACGACTAGAATTTTGTACCTCTTAATCACCTCCTCCTATTTCTCCCAGACCCCCATCTCCCTCCTCCTCTCTGGCAAACACTTGTTTGTTCTCTGTATTTGTGAGTCTGTTTGGTTTTCTTTGTTCATTTGTTATTTTTAGATTCTACATACAAGTGAAATCTTATGGTATTCATCTTTCTTTGACTTATTTCACTTAACATAAATACTCTCTAGGTCCATCCATGTTCTTGCAAATGGTAAGATTTCATTTTTTATGGCTGTGTATATATATATTGTCTCCTTTATCCATTCATTTATTGATGGCTATTTAAGTTGCCTCCATATTTTGACCATTGTAAATAATGCTGCAGTGAACATAGGGGTGCATATATCTTTTCAAATTAATCTTTTCTTTTTCTTCAGGTAAATTCCCAGAAGTGGAATTGCTTGGCCATACATAGTAGTTCTATTTTTAGTTTTTTGAGAAACCTCCGTACAGTTTTCCATAGTGGCTGTGCCAGTTTACATTCCCACCAGCAGTGCACAAGGGATCCCTTTCTTCACATCCTCACCAACACTTGTTATTTCTTGTCTTTTCTATAGTAGCCATTTTGACTGGTGTGAGGTGATCTCATTGTGGTTTTGATATGCATTTCCCTGATGACTAGGATGATGAGCATCTTTTCAAGTGCCTGTTGGCCATCTTACATGTTTTTGGAAAAATGTCTGTGCAGGTCCTCTGCTCTTTTTTTAATCAGATTGTTTTGGTTTTGGTGTTCTATGAATTCTTTATATATTTTAGATATTAATCCCTAATTGGATATATGATTTGTAAATATCTTCTCTCATTCAGTAGGTTGTCATTTTATTTTGTTGGTAACACTAGATATTTTCTTTCTTTTTTTTATTAATTAAGGTATCATTGGTATACTATCTTGCGAAGGTTTCACATGAGCAATATTGTGGTTACAACATTCACCCATATTATCAAGTCCCCACCACACACCCCATTGCAGTTGTTGTCCTTCAGTGTAGTGAGATGCTGTAGAGTTACTTGTCTTTGCCAACACTAGCTACTTTCAACCTTGATTTTCTGCCAATCTGATGGGCAATAAGATCTGTTTAATTTGAATGTATGGGTTTAGCATCTTTTAATATGCTTAGTAGCAATTTGTATTCCTTCTATGAATGCTTGTTTATATCCTTTGTGGAGTTTTTGCATTTTATTATTGATTTGTAGGAAATATTTATCTATTATGGATATTAGTCTCATGAGTGTTAGGTGTTACAGTTGGTTTCTCTCAGTCTGTGACTTATCTTCTGAAAATTTATTAGGGAATCATTTTCTGTATAGAAGTTGACATTCTTGTACTTGATCAAATCAGCTTTTTTTTTTCCTTTATGGCTTTTGAGATTTGTGTCATGTTTTAAAGGGTATAACTAACCTTCCACCTGTTTTCTTATATTTTCCTCTGAATATTTATAGTTTTTTATGTTTATTCATTGAGAAATTTTATACTGGATACTGTTATACTTAGCTACTTAAAATTGATATATCTATTCATTACTTTTGATAATTGAAACAACTCATAATTAGGAAGATTAGTGCATTTCTGAAGGGACTCCTAATTTTGTTAAAGTGCTTGAATTGATGGTAAATATAGTTGGCTAGAGTGAGAATGTAAGATTTATAAGCAGTTGGAATAAGGGTAGATGATTTTTGGGTAGGAAAACATTTAAACATAATTGCAAATTTCTCAGGATTGACGGCCAATCAGGTTCATTTGAACTATAACACTAGCTGTTTGACAAATTCTGGCCTTGCTGACATTTTCTCTCCTAGAATATAAGAGGAAAATACTTATATATTTGTATTAGAAAAGGTCTTGATGGATATATACCAAATTATTAGCAATGATTTTCTCTAAATGGTAAGATTTCAGAAATATTAAAATTTTTTTTCTATTTAAATATTTTCTAAATATTTAAAATATTTAAATTAAAAAAATTTTTTATCAACAAAAAAGTTAGTGAAAAATAATATAAGGGTAGGTAAAGGATGTAATAATGAAGGATACTGCTGCATAGTCAGTGAGGAAGAATTGCTTGGTGTATAAGAATGAAAGAAACCTTTGGAGACAAAGTGAACATATTATTACAGCGTTTGTTGTAGCTGGGATAGAGAACTCTGAAAGTAGCCACATACATACATAAGCTAGATTGTAGGATGAAAACTTTTAAAAAGTGAACACAGAATAGTCATGACCTTATGACCAGACTAGGGAAATTGGGAAGCACTCAAAGATAATTATAAAATTATACAATTGTATATTACAGCAGAGTTTTTATTTTAACAAGCAAAAGCAACTAACACTACTTTGGGTTTACTTTAATTTTTTATTTAATGTTGTTGAAATTATAATCGGTGCATAAGCTTTTAGCCTTCTGTTGGATAATTTCCTTAGATAAATTTCTGGAAGGATTTCTTCCACACTTATATTGAAAACCAGCTAGAGACTAGTTTGTTACTTAGTTTTGATTTGGGGCATTCTGGGATGTGTGATGGTGGTGGTGTAGGCTCGTTTAATGTAACAGTAGCAGCTGATACTTCTGACCATGAGTCAATGTGCCAGTTTGTGTGCATAGTTGTATTTAATTCTTCTATAAATTTGATTAGATAAGGGATTGAAGGCTTAGAAAAGTTGTAAAACTAATAAATGACAAAGATCGCATACAGGCATATATGACTCCAAAACTCCACTGGCTTCCAGATTGGATTTATACAATTATAATGGCAAGATTCCTACAGAAGTAGGCTGACTATGAGATTTGATATTTTTTGCAGGAGTTCTCTTAATACACATAACCAAAGTACTAATGCATTATTGGCCTGAAACCTGTTTATAAATGGGCAGCTAATGACTGAATATTTTCTGTACGTTTAGTAATTCATTATTCTTGGAGCCCATAAACTAATCATATTTCCATTCATGTAGTGTTTGTCATTCCAGAGGGTCTAGAGAGCATATATAACCAATACAGAAATTGTTTCTTCACTTTATTAAATAAATGCTGCAATAAAAAAAATGAAAAATGAATTAGAAAAATTTAATATTAAAATGTAAATCAAAATTTCCTGTTGTCTTAAAGGTATAAATTTTAGTGTTTTGGGGAGAATATACAGAATAGCATTTTTGATCAAAACTAAATCCTATATGGAGTATAATTCAGTAGCTATTTCAATTATAGAGTCATTCAACATATTTAGCACCTGATGTAATTATCTGCAACTCTTAATTATTGCTAGAGTCTGAACTATGAGGAAGAAAATCACAGTTATAAAAATAAAATGGTGCTCAAAAAAAAGTAATTTTTAAATGCTAATAGTCTGAAGAAGATGGCTTCTGCCACATTCAGAGAGAAAAGTTGTCTTTAAAGCATGAAGATGCCAGTTCTTTATACAGATTTTTGCTCTAGGTTTTATTTTGCAGTCTTTCAACACTTCAAACTGCATAATCTTTCTTTCCTTGATTTCCATCTGAAGAGATTATTTCTTCAAGATTAACAGCACCTGGAGTTATTTGTATGACCTAGACAGAAGAATGACTGTTTAAAACTGTTTAAAAATGAGCAGTTGGTAGAATAGTAGTCTTTTATCAGGGTGTAGCTTAAAGAGGGATTCACATATATTTGTGAGGGAAAAATGGTACATTTACTTAACAGCCAACAGTCCATTTCATCAACTGCTAATTACCTCAATTTGCCTCTTTAACTAGAGGTAGTTGATCAGTTTTCATGTTCTAGTAGCATTTAAAAGAATGGTCAGTTTGTTTCTGTAACAATTCCTTACTGCTGTTACGGTGGGCAGAGAAGAATTTTCCATATTCAAGGATATAATTGTGATAAATGTGTTCTTAATTACTGGAGAATTTGAAGACTTTAGGCCTAGTCTTCTTCCTTTGTTGGTCAGTCTCTGGTGACAGTAGCAGGGAGTTAGGGCAAACAAATTGAACATTCTTTTAAATGCTATTATGAAGACAAATCCTATCAACTAAATAGTTAAGGTGAATTCAATCAATTGGTCTTTAGAGTGAATGATTTTTGGTAAATTTTCTTTTGGTCAATGACCCAGTCAGAGCACACCTAACAAGCCCAATTAGCTGAGTTAATCCTAACAATGAGGTGGCGGATGCTTCAGCAATGTTGCCTTCATATCCTCAAAATAGACAGTTTTCTTACTGGCAGACCACAAAAGGGACTATTAAACATAACATAGAAATTTATATCTGTTTTGTCTCAAAGATAGCCTAGTAAAAGCAGTTAAGTGACCTTTTTTTCCTCTCTTTTATGATAGACTTCTACACCTCTAACCTCATCCTCCAACTGGAACTCAATCACCTATTTCCAAGAGGACATAGGAAACAACAGTTTCAATGCCTCCAAATCGGGATTCTGCCTCTTTACTTACTAAACAACACCTCTTTAGAGTTTCTAAAGGTTCACAGTCATGTCATTCTTTGTCATCGCCACTTCTATTTAGTTATTTGCCCCTTTCATTCTGTCACTTTCTGAAATGTGTCTCAGATTCTCTCTCCATTCTTAGTGTAGTCACCATAGTTCAGGTCTCCATTACTCTGCTTTCTAGTTGTTTTCTTGCTTACATTCTTCTCTCAAATAATAGACTAATTTACACTGCTTTGATCATGTGTGTCTCTGAAGTAATCCCAGGAACTCCGCAAAATTCACTAGCTAACCTCTTTTTCTGAATGTAGGATGTTGTATCAGAAGAATCAGATATGATCCTGTAGTGCTTATCTTGCTAACTTGACATCTACCTGCTGTCTCAACAAAAGCCATCTTTATTTTCATTCTTTCACTTGGTCACAACTAGAAGTCATCTCTTTGCATGGTCCTTGTGATCCTAGGCTCTTGCCTTCTCCTGATGTGACACACAAGAACTCTGTTGCCTATTTCAGACATTCAACAAGTGTTATAGTTTAATCCCATACTCTCAATTTATCAAGTAACCTAATTTCTCAGGCGTTGGTGAGGATCTCTTCCTTAACTCTGCTACCCCCACATCCCCATTACCTGAGACTGGGGTAGACATCTCACCAATGTTCTATACAGCACATATCACACTATATTGAATATCCACTGCTTTTTAATTAGTTGAGATATAATTGATGTATTAGTTTTAGACGTATAATGTGATTTGATATTTGTATAGCAAAATGGTCACCATGGTTAGACTAGTTAACAATCATCACCCCACAGTTACAAGTTTTTTTCTTGTGATGAGAACTTTTAAGATCTACTCTCTTAGCAACTTTTAAATATACAATATAAGTAACTTTAGTCACCATGTTGTCCATTACATCCCCATGACTTAATTTATTTTATAACTGGAAGTTTGTACCTTTTGACCTCCTTTACCTATTTCACACAGTTCTAGGGCTTTATGTTTATCTGAGCTTGGTACCAATATCTTTATTGGTAAAAGATATCTTCTATCTGGTCTGTGGACTGTATGTTATGTTGGAACTGTATGATAAATTGTGATTGTGTGTGCTGGAATCTCAAAAGTAGGTGAACCTCCACCATTTGTCAAGGTACCCACTGTTTGCTAAGTTGAACATAGTTACTGTCTTTTTTTCCTTCCCTGAAGGCTGTTATTGCTTGTCATTGTTTGTCATCAAGATTATTTTTGAATTCTTAAATGATGATACAGTAGTACTTAGGACCTATGAAATTTATCTATGATGCTTGAGTCATTAGGGTTTGCATGGCCAGTTTTACACATTCTCATACTTTACAGGAACATTTATGAGAAAAATTAAGTGCTGAGAAAGACTTTTTTTCCTCCCTGTTAAGCTTTTTCTTACTATCATTTCTTACTATGATTCTTGCTATAGACTCATACAAATCTGTCTTTTTGAACTATTGGTTTTATTTATTTTTTTAATTGAAATATAGTTGACATACAGTATTATATTGGTTTCAGGTGTACAACATAGTGATTCAACCATTATATACATTACTAAATGCTTACCTTGATAAGTGTAGTTGCCGTCTGTTAACATACAAAGATACTACAATATTATTATCTATATCCCCTATGCTGTACTTTCATTCCCATGACTAGTTTATTTTAATTGGAATTTTGTACCTCTTAATCCCCTTCATCACTTTCACTCATCCCACACACCCCTCTCCTATGGCAACCACCAGTTTGTTCTCTGTGTTTATGAGTCTATTTTTGTTTTGTTTTGTCTTTTAGATTCCATACATAAGTGAAATCAAAATGGTATGTGTCCTTGTCTGTCTTCCTTCACTTAGCATAAATACCTGCTAGGTCTATCCATGCTGTCACAAATGGCAAGACTTCATTCTTATTTATGGTTGAATAATATTCCATTGTATGTATGTACTGTATCTTCTTCATCTGTTCATCTATTGATGGATGCTTAAGTTGTTTCCATATTTTGGCTATCATAATTAATGCTGTAATAAACATAGGGGTGCATATATATTTTGGAATTAATGATGTTTTCTTTGGGTAAATCCCCAGCAATGGAATTACTGGGTCATATTATATTTCTATTTTTAGTCTTGACAAAACTGCAAACTGTTTTACATAGTGGCTGCACCAGTTTATAATCCCAGTGTACAAGGTGTTCCCTTTTCTCCACATCCTCACCAACAATTGTTATTTCTTGTCTTGTTAATATTAGCCACTCTGACTGGTATGAGGTGAATATCTCATTGTGGTTTTGATTTACATTTCTTTCTGGATTATACTGACCTCATGAGATGTTGAAAAGAGTTCTCTTCCATTTTCTGAAGGAGTTTTTAAGATTGATGTTTTTTCTTTGTTTGGTAGAATTTACCAGTTAAACCATGTTAGCTTGGAGTTTCCTTTGTGGACAGGTTTTTGAAAACAAGTTCAATGTCTTTAATAGATATAGGGCTATTCAGATTTATTATTTCATCTTATGTAAGTTTGATAAGTGGTATTTTTCAAGGAATTTGTCTATTTCATCTAAGTTGTCAAACTCATTGGCATAAAATTGTTCATAATATTCCTTTATTCTTTTAATAACAATAGGCTGTAGGGTAATATCCTCTTTAATTTCTCACACTGGTTTTCTTTTTTTCTTTCTTCACTAGGCTACCTAGGATGTTAGAAATTTTGTTGATGTTATCAATTTTATTGATCTTTTCAAAGAACAATTCTTGGCTTTATTACTTTTTTCTATTATTTGCTTAATTTCTACTTCATTGATAGCAGTTATTTATTATTTTTCTTTTATTTATTCTGGGTTTGCTCTTGTTTTTCTAGCTTTTTAAGTTGAATCTTAGGTCATTTATTTTCTTGTTTTCTAATAGCAGCATTTAAAGCTACAAATTGCTCCCTAAGTATTAGCTGCATCTCACAAATTTTGATATGTTGTATTTTCATTACTATTCAATTTATATATTTTTTTGACCTATGCATTATTTAGAAGTGTGTTGTTTAGTTTCCAAAGAGTTTTTCTTAGCTATCTTATTGCTTTCTAATTATTTAATCCCATGGTGGTCAGAGAATGTAGTCTGTATGCTTTTAATTCTTTTTTTATTAAAACTTATGTCATTTTATAAGGTGTATCTTGGTGGACATGCCATGTGCCTTGAAAAGATGAAGTGTCCTGTACTTGTTGGATGTAGTAGTCTATCAATATCAATTAGGTCAAGGTGGTTGATAGTGTTTTTCAGATCTTATATGTTTTTATATTTTTGATCTGGTTGTTAAGTCAGAAAGGGGTGTTTAAATCCCCAACTATGAGTGTTACTTTGTCAATTTGTCCCTTTAATTCTGTCTGTTTGCTTCATGTATTTTGAAGCTTTATTTATGATTTTTGTTTCTTATGAATTGATTATTTTATTTTTATGAGATATCCTTCTCTTCTTAGGTAGTATTCTGTCTTGAGGACTATTTTATCTGATGTTAATATAGTCATTCTAGGCTTTTTATGCTTCATATCTTTTTTCATCCATTTATCTGTGTTTTTGTCTTTATATTTAAAGTATGCTTCTAATAGATAGCATATAGTTGCCTCCTGCTTTTTAAAACTCTATTTTGATAAAGTCTTTTATTTGGAGTATTTTGTCAGCTTACATTAAATTGTTTAAATGATTAGGTTTAGGCTTTCTATTTTACATTTTTCTTTGTATTTCATCTGCTATTGTTCCACTTTCCTTCTTTCCTACCTTTCTTTGCATTAATTAAATATTTGATTTTAGATTCCATTTTAATTTATTAGCTCTTAAATCTAAGTCTCTTTAGCTTACATATACAAACTTTTAATACATGGTTAAATTTTACTTTCAGTAGTCATCTGTATTTAAAGAAACTAAGAGAAAATTGTCTTCTACTTGCTCACATAGTTACTATTATTTCTGCTGCTCATCATTTCTTCCTGAAGTTCCAGATTTCCTTTTTCTTTCAGTCTGAAGTACTACCTTTAAGCATTTCTTGTAGTACTGCACCAGCAAATTCTCTTGGTCTTCATTTATCTAAAATTTCTCTAGTTCTTTTGTCATTTTTGAAAGATGTTGTCACTGGATATTATGGATTGACAATTTAAAAAAATCTTACATGACTTTAAAGATAAGATATCATTTCATTGTCTTCTGATCTCCATTGTTTTTGATGAGAAGTCATTAGGAGGCTGAATTCTGTAGGTTTTTTTCTGTCAGGTTTAATGAATTTCTCATCATACTTGATTTTTATCACTTTGACTAAGATGTGGTTATCTGTGTATTTCTCCTGCTTGGGTTCACAAAGGTTTTGAATCTGAAAATTGATGTCTTTCAGAAAATTTGGGAAATTTTTGGTCTTTAATGTCTTCACATAGTTTTGGTTCCATCTCTGTTCTCTCTTTTTGGGTCTCTAATTTGGTGTATTCTATACCTTTTGCTATTAGCCCACTATACACTGAGAATATGCCCTCTGACTTCCTATTTTATTTTCTTTTTCTTACCAAAACATTTTTCTCTGACTAGATTAAATTGTCAGCAAGCTTTTAGTGAATTATACGGGGAATGAGAATGGCATTTCAAGTGCATAATAATATTTTGACTGCACATGTGATTTATTTGTTTCATCATTATTATTATAATAAATTTGATGTTTTAAAGATAGCCCATCTACTTTTACAGTTTTCAAATATTATGGTCAGGTATAATAGTTCTTTGATACTCAAATTGTTTGAGAAAATAATAGTTAAAATACACCCTGTTATTACAGGATCTTCTTGCCATTACTCTCAAATGGTGCTGTTATCCTTAAATAAATACACAGATCTACTTGTATGTACTGATATAATTTCATTACAGATATTCTGTGATGTGACTTCACCAAAATAGCCCTGAACAGAAGGAAAGTTATCATACTCGAGTGTTACAGGTATCAGAAAAAGTGTGTACTGTCATTTTCTGATCATTAAAGATCTGGAAATATTTTTTTCTTTTAATATGAAGGAAGCAAATATGTTTTCCTTCTGTCATTATCAAATCATCACACTTACATTTAAGAATAGGCAACCTAAATAAATATGATTAGATAAATGGATCCAGACTAGTTCTGGTAACATTTCAGGGTGAGGCTCGTACCTCAGTTTGAGTTCTGCTCAAATAATGTATTGATCTTGACACGGTCTTTTTGTAAAAACAAGTTCAACTTGTCAAATGAGAGGAGTGGCTCATATGATCCTGTCTACTAAAGGAGTAGTGCTGTAGACCTATGAAACTAATTAACATTTTAAAAGATTTGTTTTTCTTTTAAATATCATATTTTTTAAAATAAACAGTACCTGGTTTTTATGTAAGTGCATGTTTTGGACTCTGCAAATGCAGCAGCGTAAGTGTGAAGGAGGAGTCATTTTATGCGCATTCACACCATACCCACAGTTTCACTTTCTGTGATTTCAGTTACATGCAGTCAACTGCAATCTGGAAGCAAATGATCCTCCTGACTATCATCAGGTCAGTAGTAGCCTAATGCTATGTCACCATGTCTGTGTTACTCACCTCACTTTATCTCATGTAGGTATTTTATCATTTCACATCATCACAAGAAGGATGAGTATAGTGCAATAAGATTTTGAGAGAGAGATCATATTCACATAACTTCTATTAAAGTGTATTGTAATTGTTCTGTTATGTTAATAGTTATTGTTGTTAATCTACTGTGCCTAATTTATAAATTAAACTTTATCATAGGTGATAGTTTAGGAAAAAATATATAGTATCCACAGTTTCAGGCATCCACTTGGGGGTCTTGGAACATACCTCCTGCGGATAAGAGGGTACTGTTACAGTTTATTAGGATGAGAACTGATAATTCATTTTTTTCAATGTATTATGATTTTCAATGAATGAATTGAGTTTGAATACCTAGTACTTATATTATGATATTTTCTTTGTTATCTTATTTCAATTTGGCTTGTCTTCCTCTCTGTGGAAAAGACAACAGAATCCAAAAATCATGGTTTCAGGAAGGAAAACGATAAGTGTAGATAATGAGCAGAATACTTACTTAGTACTAGTGTTAACTCTACTTTGCCAGCAAGTATGTGAAGAAAATGCAATACAAAAATGTAAAATATTTTTAGTAATTATCATTACCTAAGAGAAATGTGGAATTTAAAACATGTAGGGTAAATTTTGAATAGAAAAAAATTAAACTATTTAAATCAAGACCATTTTTCCAAATGTTTTTTTTTTTTTTTAAAGCCCCTAAATGTACTCATTTATGACAGTAGCAGTTCATGTGGTAAGTTTTGGAGTTTAGAAACATTATTCACTAACCATAAATAAATCCCATTAGAGAGTCATCTAGGCAAAGGAAAGGACATTTCTGTAAGAAAGATGCATTTAATCTAGTGATACTCTGTGATGTCAAATGGTATGAAACATTTATTAAGCTATGTATTACATAGACTTAGTTCTACTGTATACCTGGAACTCTAATACATTTTTAACTATTAAAAGTAGGAAAACCAGGAGTGCCTTTTCTTCTGTAGTGTCCTAAGCATTTTACTATTCTTGAGAAAAACCACCGCTACTACTTCCAGAAGAACATGGGCTAGCTTTTCAAATCCAATATTGCAATGTTAAGTCAGATTCTGCTGAGTTTGGGGATCTCAGATAACTGGTTGCATAGTACTAGAGGAATTCTCTTGGTTTGGCTTGTCTTTTTTTTCTTTAAGAAATTGTTGTGTGTGCATCTAGTTTTAAAACTTTTAGTCTGTTCAGAGTTTTCCTTGTATGTCCGCAGCCAACAAGAAGAAATCTTAGATGGTGATAAGAGCCATTATAATGGAATAATCATGAATAATAATGAACAAGAGCCCAATATCAGATAGACCTATGCCAGCTCTGCCAAGGTAGCATTGGACCAGGTCCAAGTATCATTGGGCCTGTTAGCTAACTTCTTTAAGCCTCAGTTTCTTCATCTATGAAATAATGATATGGTTATTACATTAAGTGATCAAATTATATGCAAAGCTCTTAGCACAGTGCCTGGCATATAGCAAGTGCTTATTACTATTAATGGTATGAAGTATACCATACTTTATTAGCAGTAAGCCAGAAATAAAGCTGCTATGATAATTTAAAAAATCTCGATTAGTGATTTTGAGTTGTTTATGTGCTTTATGTTCATATAAGCTTAGAAAATGTAAAGATTATTCTGGTGATTACTTAATGATTCAAAGGTGATGCTTTTGTCATTTATATATGTATGAATGGTTGAAGCAAGATGAATTGTTCATACCAAGGAGGGAAAACTTTTATGTAAATTGGCCAAGGTAAGTGCCATCTGACAGGACTTGAGAAGAAAGGAGAATCAATAGGACTTAATTATCGAGTGCTATATGTACTCACCTCATTTAACTCCTTTAACAGTCCTCTGTAAGTGGGAAGTATCTCAGTTTTGCAGAAAAGCAAACAGGCATCAGAAATTAAAATAATTTGCTAAGGTCATACAACTTGTAGCAGCAGAATTGAGATTCATACCAACTGACTCCAATATCTGTTCTTTATTACTATTTTGCTGAGAAAATTAATATAAAAAATGTAAACTATGTGGAAAAAGAGCTATAGATGGAAAAAGTTCATTGACAACATAGGGCCTGAGTTGAAAGAGTAATTTTATCCCTTTTCTAAAAAATGATAAAAAATGTGTAATGGGGGGAGTCTAGTAACCACAGTGTTACTCATGTGATTGTATATTAATGATACCAAAATTTTAAAAAATTAAACTGGATATTGTTTTTACAGCATGGAAGCTTTCTCTGTGCAGGCCCATTCTAAAACAAACAAATAAATAAATATAAATAAAAAATGGTACAAAATGTGATGGGAAAAAAACTCAGTGTTTGAGCGTTTGCAGCCTTCTGTTCTTCCTGTGTGCTAATGACAGTTCTGCCTTTGCTAATTACATTTCTTCTCTTTCTCCTCCTTTCAGCCCTCCTCCTCAACATTTGTCAGCCTAGGTCTTTAGGGATTTGTAATAGGGAACTGAGAGACGGATGAGATAGAGGGAATGTGAAAGTAGCCACCGCAGGATAGTCTAATCATATTCATGTTTTCTCCTTTGTTCCCTGTCACGGTTGCATGAAATAAAAGAAAAAAAAGACTTTTCAGTGGAGGTACTCAAATCTTCAAGTGAATGCTGGTAGCTCCTAATCGTAGCAGCATTAGGCTTGGATAGATAGAGGTTTATTATGTTGTTCTCTCTTCTTTTATATATGTTTGATATTTTCCATAATAAAAAGGTTTTTTAAGAAATATTTTGGTGAACATACTTGATTTTTAGACTACCCCTCAAATCCTGGGATGTCAGAACTATGTCTTGTTTTTATTGTATTTTTCAGAATGTCTTACACTCAGTGAATAAACATCTGAATTAAATTGAATATCTAGATGCTCAATTTTAAATGTAAGTAATATTTAAGCAGCAGTTAGTATATAAAGTGAAAATATGCTTTTTGGCTAATTCTGTCAAGGTGAGAAAATGTTCTGGAGTTAGTGGTGCTGGTTGTAGAACTCTGGATATACTAAAAAACATTGAATTATATACTTTAAATGAGTAAAAGTATTGTTGAACTTTGATAGATGGAGGTTTATGGATAGATGGAGGTATTTTATTTTATGTAAATTATATCCCAATTAAAAATTTTTTTTAATTGCAAAGATAAGTCAAAAACTGGGAGAAAATATTTGGAACACATGTAACTGAGAAACCAAAGAACTCCCACAAATCAATAAGGAAAAGACAATTCTCTGGATAAATAGACAAATAACAGGAATAAGGCATTTCACAAAGAAGGAACAAGAAAAGTCAAGAAATATATTAAAAAGATGCTCAACTCCTCAGAGATAAAAGAAATGCAAACTATAAACTCAATGAAAGAAACTTTTTACACTTACCAGATTTGCAGAAATTAAAAAGTTGGATCATCCCAAGTATTGATAAAGATGTAGAAGAACAAGAATCCTTATGTACAGCTGATGGGAATGTTAACTGGTACAACTTTGGAAAATATTTTGGTATTTGGTAAAATTGGAAGTGCATATGCCCTCTGATCAAGCAATTCTCCTTGGGGAGTGTGTGTGTGTGTGTGTGTGTACACACCTATATATGGGTATTCTGTACTATCCTCATTGATCTGTAATGCCACCTATAACAAGTTTTCATATTTTCATGGGTCTATTTCTGGGCTCTGTTATTTTAAATTTATCTATGCACCAATTTTATTTTGGCTTACTTACTATAGTTTTAAAATGTTTTAATGTCTAGTAGGGTCAACAACTTCAGAAGCATTTTGGCTATTCATGGTCCTTTGCTCTTCCATATAAACCTTATTTAGGGCCAGCTTGTCAAGTCTTATGAGAAGTCCTACTGGATTATTATCGAATTTATATTGAATTACTTTGAACTTACGGATCATTTTGAAAAGAATGTTCACAAAGATACTATACTTCTCATTTGTTTAAGTCATCCTTACTATCTCAGTAGAATTTTATACTTTTCTCTATAATGATCTCATACTGTTAGATATATTCCTCAGAGTGTGTGTTGTAAGAGAGGGAAAGGAAGGGGTGGTAGGGAGGGCTAGAGAGAGAATAATGTTGATTTAAAAAATAGCTTTATTGAGGTAAAATTTACATACCATAAAATTCAACCATTGTAAGTGTAAAGTTAAATGATTTTTAGTAAATTTGCAGAGTTGCGCAGTTACCACAATCTAATTTTAGAACATTTCCATCACTCAAAAAAGAAACCTTGTGCCCATTGGCACTCTTTGTTTCCACCCCTGGTCTCAGGTGGCTATTAATCTAGTGAACACACACTAAAAAAAATCTTTTTGTTATAGACATTTAAAAGTAAACCAACAAATGTCAAGAGAATAGAAGAATAATGATTCTGAAACAACCAATATGGTCAATTTTGTTTTCTGTTTCTTCCAAATTCTATCTCACCCCTCCCCTGATTATTTTAAAACAAACCTCAGACATAATTTCACTTCTTAAGTATGTCAATTTGTGTCCCCAAAGTGTAAGGACTTAAAAATATATATTAATTACAATAACATTATCACATGTAAAAAGAATAGTAATATTTTAGTATCATCTAATGTCCAGTTAATATTCAAAGTAGTATTTAAAATAAGCCATACATTGCCTTAGTTTGATATGTCTCTTAAATCTCTTTTAATCTATAACAATTCTCTATCCTTCCTTTTTTTGCCATGTATTTTTTGAAGACATGAGATCATTTGTGGGTAGACTTTCTCACAATCTGAATTTAGCTAATTGCATTCCTATGACTCTGTTTAATATTTTTTTATATCTGTCATATTTTCTGTAAAGTGGTATAGTAGTTCCGTTACCTATAGTTTCGCTTTCCTCAGTTTTAGTTACCCGCGGTCAATTGCCACCTGGAAACATGATCCTCCTTCTGACGTATTGTCAGAAAGTCAATTGTAGCCTCAGCTATGTTACAATGCCTATTTCATTCACTGCACTTCCTCTCATCACATCAGCATTTTATCATCTCACATTACAAGAAGAGTGAATACAGTATATTTTGAGAGAGAGAAGATCACATTCATTTAATTTTCATTATATTGTGCTAATTACTCTCATGTTGTTATTGTTAATATCGTATTGTGCCTAATTTATAAATTAAACTTTATCATAGGGGTATATATACATAAAAAAGTACAAATAGGATCTGATACTATCCGTGGTTTCAGGCATATACTGGGTATCTTGGAATGAATCCCCCATGGATACGGGGAACTACCATAGTTAGTTCTAGAGCAACACATGTTCTCCAGTAGAAATGTAACGAGCCATACATGCAAGCCACGTAAGTAATTCAAAATTTTCTAGTAGCTGCATTAAAAAAAGTTAAAAAGGTGAAGTTAATTTTAATGATATTTCATTCAACCCAGCTTTTCAAAAATGCTATTTTAGTATATTAATATAAATATTAATGAGATAGGGTGTTTTTTTAAATCTGTTGTGTACTTTATACTTACAGTCTATCTCAATTCAGAGTGGATACATTTTAGGTGCTCAGCAGCCACATGTGACTAGTGGCTCCCAGATTGGACAGTGTAGATCTAGAGGCTTGATCTAACTTAGGTATGAGTCTCATCAAGAGCAATTCATTACAGGTGCTGTGTGCTTTATGTTGCATTACAATGGGAGACTATGTCTTTTTCTTTTTTTGTGATGTCAAGGCTTCCCTAAAGGTTCAGGTAGGTATTGCCAGCCTGATCATTCGGTCCCCCACTAGCCTTTAACCTTCTGGTTTTAGCTGCACTGATGATCATTGCGTACATTCATTTTTCATTAATGATTAAAAATGGTGATTGTCTAATTCTCTCATTAAGCTGACTGTTCCATAGAGAATATTCCCTCCTCAGTTTGGTTACTTTTCTATTCAAAGTGTTTTATATCATAGTTAAACTTTTTGGTACTAATTTTTAACTTAATTGAATAGTGCTTAGAAAATGTGATCCATATATGACACAGCTTTTAAAATCTGTTGACTCTTTATGGCATACTTTATGGTCAGTTTTCAAAAACATTTCATGTGTGCTTGAACAGGATTTGTGTGTTCCAGTTGTTGGGTGTATGGTTATAAAATAAAACTTGTTAATTAAATTATTCAAGTTTTTAATAGCCTTACTGATTTTTTGTCTGATTATCAATTGCTAAAGGAAATGAGTTAATTTCTGCCATTGTGGTAGTGGATTTATTGACCTATTCATGTAATTTCTATTGATACTTGCTTTATGTATTCTGGAGTTTAGCTATTAGCTATATACAAGTTTAGAATTGTTACATCTTCCTGGTATATTGAAACTTTCATCATTATGCAGTGACTATTATTACCCTAGTAATATTTTTTGAATAAAACTTTATCTTGTTTGATAGTAACATCTCTAACCAGTGTCTTTTGGTTGTATTATCTGGTACAACTTTATTCATCCTTTTACTTTCAGTCTTTTCTCTTATATTTTAAATAAGCCTTTGGGAAAACAGGTAGTTGGATTTTAATTTTTTAAAAATCTAGACTGACTTTTAATTGTGATGTTAGTACATTTACACTTTTGTTATTACTAAGATAACAGGTTTAGTTCTACCATCTTTTATGTTTTTTATTGTCACACTTTCTCTGTTGTTGTTAGTCTTTATTTCCTTGTGATTCTTGTCTTCCTTTTTTCCCCCTTCTTCATTTTCTTTTTCTTGTCCTTTGAAAATTATACACACTATATTTCTTTTATTGGTTATTCTGAAAATGTTAACATGAATATTCAACTTAAAATCCAAAGTTATCAATATTTACCCAACTTCCTTATATGATAAGGATTTCTGAATGTTTAAATTCTTAGAATCTTCTTAAATAAAGGTGGAGTGTTTGTTGTATGATATTTTAGTTCCATATTTAATTTAATTCTACAAATTAGACATCAATTATCATTTTATGCAATCAAATCAATGTTTATCTTTATTTGTGTTTATCTTTTTTTGTTGTTGTTGTTAGGATTCCAGCATCTCAAGATAGACCTTTCCTCCAAGTTGCTTTCTTGCTGAAGTACGTAATTTAAAAGTGCATTTAAAGAAGAAAGTCTCTTAGTAATTAATGTATCAGAGTTTGTTTAAACATGTCATTATTTGCTCTCATACTTTAAAGTTCATTTTCCTATTTCAACTCCAGGTTGATGGTTATTTTCTCTTTATAGCTCTTTTTAGTTGTTATTCCTCTGTCTTCTGAGTTTCATTTTTTTTGAGAAATCAGTTTCAGTCTATTTATCAGGTATCTGTCTTTTTGTGGCCTCTAAAATATTTTCTTTTTTTTTTTTTTGCCTTGTTAAATCCTGAATTCCCATGTTTTATAATCTTTCACAGTGCTTTACACAATCACTTTTTTTTTTACAACACAGTGATTCAACATTTATATACATGATAATTCTAGGTACCAGCTATCACCATACCAAGTTGTTATAATATTTTGACTATATTCCTTACGCTATACATTATATCCCGGTTACTTATTTATTTTACAATTGGAAGTGTGTATATATATATATATATATTTTGTGTGAGGGCATCTCTCATATTTATTGATCAAATGGTTGTTAACAACAATAAACTTCTATATAGGGGGGTCAATGCTCAATGCACAATCATTAATCCACCCCAAGCCTAATTTTTGTCAGTCTCCAATCTTCTGAAGCATAATGAACAAGTTCTTACATGGAGAAAAAATTCTTACATAGTGAATAAGTTACATGGTGAACATTACAAGGGCAGTCATCACAGAAGCTTTCGGTTTTGCTTATGCATTATGAACTATAAACAGTTCAAATATGAATACTCATTTGATTTTTATACTTGATTTATATGTGGATACCACATTTCTCTCATTATTATTTTTAATAAAATGCTGAAGTGGTAGGTAGATACAAGATAAAGGTAGAAAACATAGTTTAGTGTTGTAAGAGAGCAAATGTAGATGATCAGGTGTGTGCCTGTAGACTATGTGTTAATCCAAGCTAGACAAGGGCCATAAAACATCCACGTATGCAGAAGATTTCTCTCAGAATGGGGAGGGGAGGAGGTTCTAAGCCTCACCTCTGTTGATCCCCCTTTTTCTCACCTGATGGCCCCACTGCGACTGTGCCTGTCTTAGGTTGTTCCTCCCTTGAGGAATCTTACCCGTCTCTGGCTAACCAGTCATCTTTCGGGGCCATACAGGGAAATGTTAAGTTGGCAAGTGAGAGAGAAGCCTTATTGTTTGAAAAGGTTAGCTTTTTACTTCTTTGCATATTTATGCCCTGTAGCTTCTATGCCCAGCATTTGTCTTGAGGTATCTTTACCACTTGGAAGAATTATGATACTCGGTAAATTCGATATGAGGCACGAATTCTATTTAAGGGTTGTAGTTAGGAAGGAAGAAGAAAAGCTATAGAGGTAGCAGGCGGAAGAAAACATGGGAAGATTTAAAATATTTTCTTTGTCTTTGGTGTTTTCCAGTTTAGCTACAATCTATAATAGGGTGTTTTTCTTTCTATTTAATGTGGTTGTGATTTGTTAGCTCCCTGAATCTGAGAATCTATGGTTTTCATCAAGCTTGAAAAATTCTTAACCATTATTTCTTCAAATATTGCCCCTTAGTTCCTCTGTTTTCTTCATCTGGAACTCTAAATAGATGTATTAAACATTTTTTTTTGAGAGGGCATCTCTCATATTTATTGATCATATGGTTGTTAACAACAATAAAATTCTGTATAGGGGACTCAATGCACAATCATTAATCAACCCCAAACCTAATTCTCAACAGTCTCCAATCTTCTGAAGCATAACGAACAAGTTCTTACATGGTGAACAAGTTCTTACATAGTGAATAAGTTCTTACATGGTGAACAGTGCAAGGGCAGTCATGTCACAGAAACTTTCGGTTTTGATCACGCATCATGAACTATAAACAATCAGTCAATTATGATTATTCGTTTGATTTTTATACTTGATTTATATGTGAAACCCACATTTCTCCCATATTATTATTATTATTATATATATAGTTTTTAATAAAATGCTAAAGTGGTAGGTAGATGCAAGATAAAGGTAGAAAACATAGTTTAGTGCTGTAAGAGGGCAAATGTAGATGATCAGGTGTGTGCCTATAGACTAAGTATTAAACCAAGCTAGACAAGGGCAACAAAACATCCACGGATGCAGAAGATTTCTCTCAAAACAGGAGGGGTGAGGTTTTAAGCCTCACCTCTGTTGATCCCCAATTTCTCACCTGATGGCCCCCCTGCGACTGTGCCTGTCTTAGGTTGTTCCTCCCTTGAGGAATCTTACCCGTCTCTGGCTTACCAGTCATCTTCTGGGGCCATACAGGGAAATGTAAAGTTGGTAAGTGAGAGAGAAGCAATATTGTTTGAAAAGGTTAGCTTTTTACTTTTTTGCATATTTATGCCCTGTGGCTTCTATGCCCAGCATTTGTCTTGAGGTATCTTTACCACTTGGAAGGATTATGGTACTCGGTAATTTCGATATGAGGCACGAATTCTACTTAGGGGTTGTAATTATGAAGGAAGAAGAGAAGCCATAGAAGTAGCAGATGGGAGAAAACATGGGAAGATTGATTATTTCTTTGACATATCTTCTTGTAGTGTAACATAAGCGTGTATAGGTTTTAAATTACTAATTAAATTGCGTGCACACATTAACATAGTAGGAATACAGCTACATAACCAAAGCAGACCTACATTACCAGCCATATCCAGTGAAACCAAGAAAACCAGTTAGGCACCCTAGGCATTTGTGAAAACTTATCAATGATATGATGGATATTGTCTAATTGAATTTGAATATTTTGAGAAAAATCAGACAAATTAAAACAACACATTCCTGGGAACTGTTCACATCCCATATGCTCTTTTAACAGTAGATAGTCTATAGTCGCAAGATTTTGGAGCACTGCAGCTTGCACTTCTCCTAATTCTTGGTTGAGCTCTGACGGTATAGATCCAGTCAAATTTGTTGTTTTACTGTATGCACAGGCCAGCTTAGATATCTCCTTCTTCATTCCAATGCCAAGTCCAGGAACTGGTGGGATGAATGCAGCTACAACTGCAACAGCACCAGGATCTTTGTTGAAGTTTTTTGATGATCGTCTTCTGGAATGACTCTTCCAGAGAATGTTGATGTTGGAAGTTCTTCTTCATATTGTATCTTAATTCGTTTTCTGGGTAGCCAAATTAGGCTTTGATCCTCTGTATAAACACAAACAAACCCTTTGCCCACACTTTGATATGCCCTAAACATTCTTAATCCCATCTTTTAAAAAAATTTTTATTGAGGTATTATTCATACACACTCTTATGAAGGTTTCACATGAAAAAACAATGTGGTTGCTACATTTACCCATATTATCAAGTCCCCACCCATACCCCAGTGCAGTCACTGTCCTTCAATGCAGCAAGTTGCCAGAGATCCACTATGTCCCTTCTCTGTGATACACTGTTCTCCCCATGATCCCCCACACCATGTGTACTAAACATAATACCCCTCAGTCCCCTTCTCCCTCCCTCCCCACCCACCCTCCCACACCCCTCCCCTGTAGTAACCACTAGTTCATTCTTGGAATTTCTGAGTCTGATACTATTTTGTTCTTTCAGTTTTGCTTCATTGTTATACTCCACAAATGAGGGAAATCATTTGGCACTTGACTTTATCCACCTGGCTTATTTCACTGAGCATAATGTCCTCCAGCTCCATCCATGTTGTTGCAAATGGTAGAATTTGTTTCTTTCTTATGGCTGAATAGTATTCCATTGTATATATGTACCATATCTTCTTTATCGATTCATCTTCTGATGAATACTTAGGTTGCTTCCATATCTTTGCTATTGTAAAAAGTGATGCAATAAACATAAGGGTGTATATGTCATTTTGAATCTGAGAAGTTGTATTCTTTGGGTAAATTCTAAGGAGTGGGATTCCCGAGTCAAATGGTATTTCTATTTTTAGTTTTCTAAGGAACCTCCATATTGCTTTCCACAATGTTGAACTAGCTTACATTCCCACCAGCAGTGTAGGAGGGTTCCCTTTTCTCCACATCCTTGCCAGCATTTGTTGTTCTTAGTCTTTTTGATGCTGGCCATCCTTACTGGTGTGAGGTGATATCTCATTGTGGTTTTAATTTGCATTTCCCTGATGATTAAGTGATGTGGAGCATCTTTTCATGTGTCTGTTGGCCATCTGAATTTCTTCTTTGGAGAACTCTCTTCATTTCCTCTGCCCATTTGTTAATTGGGTTATTTGCTTTTTGGTTGTTGAGGCATGTAAGTTCTTTATATATTTTGGATGTTAACCCCTTGTCGGATATGTCATTTACAAATATATTCTCCCATACTGTAGGATGCCTTTATGTTCTGTTGATGGTGTCCTTTGCTGTACAGAAACTTTTTAGTTTGATGTAGTCCCATGAGTTCATTTCTGTTTTTGTTTCCCTTGCTCGAGGAGATGCGCTGAGGAAGAAGTTGCTCATGCTTACATTCAGGAGATTTTTGCATATGTTGTCCTCTAAGAGTTTTATGGTTTCATGACTTACATTCAAGTCTTTAATCCATTTCAAGTTTACTTTTGTGTATGTGGTTAAACAATAATCCAGTTTCATTCTGTTGCATGTAGCTGTACAGTTTTCCCAACACCAGCTGTTGAAGAGGCTGTCATTTCCCCATTGTGTGACCAGGGCTCCTTTATCTTATATTAATTCACCATATATGATTGGTTTTATATCAGGGTTCCCTAGTCTGTTCCATTGGTCTATGGGTCTGTTCTTGTGCCAGTACCAAATTGTCTTGATTACTGTGGCTTTGTAGTAGAGCTTGAAGTTGGGGAGCATAATTCCCCCAGCTTTATTCTTCCTTCTCAGAATTGCTTTGGCTATTTGAGGTCTTTTGTGGTTCCATATGAATTTTAGAATGATTTTCTCTAGTTCGTTGAAGAATGCTGTTGGTATTTTGATAGGAATTGCATTGACTCTGTAGATCACTTTAAGCAGGATGGCCATTTTGACAATATTAATTCTTCCTATCCATGAGCATGGGATGTGTTTCCATTTATTGGTATCTTCTTTAATTTCTTTCATGAGTTTCTTTGTAGTTTTCAGAGTATAGGTCTTTCACCTCCTTGGTTAGGTTTATTTCTAGGTATTTTATTCTTTTTTTTATTTTTTATTTTTTATTTTGGTATCATTAATCTACAATTACATGAGGGACATTATGTTTACTAAACTCCCCCCTTCACCAAGTCCCCCCAACAAACCCCATTACAGTAACTGTCTATCAGCATAGTAAGATGCTGTAGAATCACTACTTATCTTCTCTGTGTTGTGCAGCCCTCCCATGCCTCCCCCCACATTATACATGCTAATCTTAATGGCCCCTTTCTTTCCCCCCCCCTTATCCCTCCCTTCCCACCCATCCTCCCCAGTCCCTTTCCCTTTGGTAACTGTTAGTCCATTCTTGGGTTCTGTGATTCTGCTGCTGTTTTGTTCCTTCAGTTTTTTTCTATGTTCTTATACTCTACAGATGAGTGAAATCATTTGATACTTGTCTTTCTCCACCTGGCTTATTTCACTGAGCATAATACCCTCTAGCTCCATCCATGTTGTTGCAAAAGGTAGGACTTGTTTTCTTCTTATGGCTGAATAATATTCCATTGTGTATATGTACCACATCTTCTTTATCCATTCATCTACTGATGGACACTTAGGTTGCTTCCATTTCTTGGCTATTGTAAATAGTGCTGCGATAAACATAGGGGTGCATAAGTCTTTTTCAAACTGGGCTGCTATATTCTTAGGGTAAATTCCTAGGAGTGGAATTCCTGGGTCAAATGGTATTTCTATTTTGAGCTTTTTGAGGAACCTCCATACTGCTTTCCACAATGGTTGAACTAATTTACATTCCCACCAGCAGTGTAGGAGGGTTCCCTTTTCTCCACAACCTCGCCAACATTTGTTGTTGTTTGTCTTTTGGATGGTGGTGATCCTTACTGGTGTGAGGTGATATCTCATTGTAGTTTTAATTTGCATTTCTCTGATGACTACCCATGTGGAGCATCTTTTCATGTGTCTGTTGGCCATCTGAATTTCTTCTTTGGAGAACTGTCTGTTCAGTTCCTCTGCCCATATTTTAATTGGATTATTTGCTTTTTGTTTGTTGAGGTGCGTGAGCTCTTTATATATTTTGGATGTCAACCCTTTATCGGATCTGTCATCTATGAATATATTCTCCCATACTGTACAATGCCTTTTTGTTCTGTTGATGGTGTCCTTTGCTTTACTGAAGCTTTTCAGCTTGATATAGTCCCATTTGTTCATTTTTGCTTTTGTTTCCCTTGCTGGGAGATATGTTCATGAAGAAGTCACTCATGTTTATGTCCAAGTGATTTTTGGCTATGTTTTTTTCTAAGAGTTTTATGGTTTCATGACTTACATTCAGGTCTTTGATCCACTTCGAATTTGCTTTTGTGTATGGGGTTAGACAATGGTCAGTTTCATTCTCTTAGATGGAGCTGTCCAGTTTTGCCAACACCAATTGTTGAAGAGGCTGTCATTTCCCCATTGTATGTCCATGTCTCCTTTATTGTATGTTAATTGACCATATATGTTTGGGTTAATGTCTGGGGTCTCTATTCTGTTCCACTGGTCTGTGGGTCTGTTCTTGTGCCAGTACCAACTTGTCTTAATTACTGCGGCTTTGTAGGAGAGCTTGAAGTTGGGGAGTGAGATCCACCCCACTTTATTCTTCCTTCTCAGGATTGTTTTGGCTATTCTGGGTCTTTGGTGGTTCCATATGAATTTTGAAACTATTTGTTCCAGTTCATTAAAGAATGCTGTTGGTAGTTTGATAGGGATTGCATTGAATCTGTAGACTGCTTTAGGCAGGATGGCCATTTTGACAATATTAATTCTTCCTAGCCAAGAGCATGCAAATTTAATGCAACTGTGCATGGAATTGTTTTCCTGATTTCTCTCTCTGCTGGTTCATTTTTAGTGTATAGGAATGCCACAGGTTTCTGTGTATTAATATTGTATCCTGCAACTTTGCTGAATTCAGATATTAGTTCTAGTAGTTTTGGAGTAGATTCTTTTGGGTTTTTTATGTTCAATATCATGTCATCTGCAAACAGGGACAGTTTAACATCTTCCTTGCCAATCTGGATGCCTTTTATTTCTTTGTTTTCTCTGATTGCCATGGCTAGGACCTCCAGTATTATGTTGAAAAGAAGTGGGGAGAGTGGGCATCCCTGTCTTCTTCCTGATCTTAAAGGAAAAGCTTTCAGCTTCTCGCTGTTAAGTATAAGGTTGTCTGTGGGTTTGTCATATATGGTCTTTATTATGTTGAGGTACTTGCCCTCTATACCCATTTTGTTGAGAGTTTTATCATGAATGGATGTTGAATTTTGTCAAATGCTTTTTCAGCGTCTATGGAGGTAATCGTGATATTTGTCCTTTTTTGTTGATGTGGTGAATGATGTTGATGGATTTTCAAATATTGTACCATCCTTGCATCTCTGGAATAAATCCTACTTGATCATGATGGATGATCTTTTTGATGTATTTTTGAATTCAGTTTGCTAATGTTTTCTTGAGTATTTTTGCATCTATGTTCTGTATTTTTGGATATTGGTCTGTAATTTTCTTTTTTTGTGGTGTCTTTGCTTGGTTTTGGTATTAGAGTGATGCTGGCCTTATAGAATGAGTTCGGAAGAATTCCCTCTTCTTCTGCTCTTTGGAAAAGTTTAAGGAGGATGGGTATTAGGTCTTCCCTAAATGTTTGATAAAATTCAGCGGTGAAGCCATCTGGTCCAGGGGTTTTGTTCTCAGGTAGTTTTTTGATTACCAGTTCAATTTCGTTGCTGGTAATTGGTCTGTTCAGATTTTCTGTTTCTTCCTTGGTCAGCCTTGGAAGGTTGTATTTTTTCTAGAAAGTTGTCCATTTCTTCTAGGTTATCCAGTTTTTTAGCATATAATTTTTCATAATATACTCTAATAATTCTTTGTATTTCTGTGGTGTCCATAGTGATTTTTCCTTTCTCATTTCTGATTCTGTTTATGTGTGTAGACTCTCTTTTTTTCTTGATAAGTCTGGCTTGGGGTTTATCTATTTTGTTTATTTTCTCAAAGTACCAGTTCTTGCTCTCATTGATTCTTTCTATTGTTTTATTCTTCTGGATTTTATTTATTTCTGCTCTAACCTTTATTATGTCCCTCCTTCTACTGACTTTGGGCCTCATTTGTTCTTCTTTTTCTAGTCTCATTAATTGTGAATTTAGACTGCTTATATGGGGTTGTTCTTCTTTCCTGAGGTAGGCCTGTATTACAATATACTTTCCTCTTAGCATGGCCTTGGCTGTGTCCCACGGATTTTTGCGGTGTTGAATTATTGTTGTCATTTGTCTCCATATATTGCTTCATCTCTGTTTTTATTTGGTCATTAATCCATTGGTTATTTAGGAGCATGTTGTGAAGCCTCCATGTGTTTGTGGTTTGTGGGATTTTTCATTTTCGTGTAATTTATTTCTTGTTTCATACCTTTGTGGTCTGAGAAACTCGTTGGTACAATTTCAATTTTTTAAATTTACTGAGGCTCTTTTTGTGGCCTAGTATATGACCTATTCTTGAAAATGTTCCATGTGCACTTGAGAAGAATGTGTATTCTGCTGCTTTTGGGTGTAGAGTTCTGTAGATGTCTGTTAGGTCCATCTCTTCTAGTGTGTTTAGTGCCTCTGTGTCCTTACTTATTTTCTGTCTGGTTGATCTGTCCTTTGGAGTGAGTGGAGTGTTGAAGTCCCCTAGAATGAATGCATTGCATTCTATTTCCCCTTTTATTTCAGTTAGTATTTGTTTCACATATTTAGGTGCTCCTGTGTTGGGAGCATAGATGTTTATAATGGTTATATCTTCTTGTTGGATTGACCCCTTTATCATTATTTAATGTCCTTCTTTGTCTCTTGTGACTCTCTTTGTTTTGAAGTCCATTTTGTCTGATACAAGTACAGCAACACATACTTTTTTTCTCTCTATTAGTTGCAGGAAATATCTTTTTCCATCCCTTCACTTTTAGTCTGTGTATGTCTTTGGGTTTAAAGTGAGTCTCTTGTAGGCAGCATATAGATGGTCTTGTTTTTTTAATCTATTTAGTGTCTGTATGTCTTTTGATTGGTGCGTTCAGTACATTACATTTAGGGTGATTATCAATAGGTATGTACTTATTGCCATTGCAGACTTCAGATTTGTGGTTACCAAAGGTTCAATGTTAACTTCCTTACTATCTAAGAGTCTAACTTAACTCACTTAATATGCTATTACAAACACAATCTAAAGGTTCTTTTTCTCTTCTTTTTTCTTCCTCCTCCATTCTTTATATATTAGGTATCATATTCTGTATTCTTTGTCTATCCCTTGATTGACTTTGGGGATAGTTAATTTAATTTTGCATTTGCTTAGTAATTAGCTGTTCTACTTTCATTACTGTGATTTTATTACCTCTGGTGACAGCTATTAAACCTTAGGAACACTTCCATCTATAGCAGCTCCTCCAAAATACACTATAGAGACGGTTTGTGGGAAGTCAGTACTCTCAGTATTTGCTTATCTGGAAATTGTTTAATCCCTCCTCAAATTTAAATGATAATCTCTCCAGAGAAAGTAATCTTGATTCTAGGCTCTTCTGCTTCATTGCATTAAATACATCATGCCACTCTCTTCTGCCCTGTAAGGTTTCTGCTGAGAAGGCTGGTGTTAGCCTGATGGGCTTTCCTTTGTATGTGATCTTATTTCTGTCTCTGGCTGCTTTTAGTAGTCTGTCCTTATTCTTGATCTTTGCCATTTTAATTACTATATGTCTTGGTGTTCTCTTCATTGCGTCCCTTGTGTTCAGAGATCTGTGGATCTCCATAGCCTGAGAGACTATCTCCTTCCTCAGATATGGAGAAGTTTCCAGCAATTAACTCCTCAAAGACACTTTCTATCCCTTTTTCTCTTCTTCTTCTTCTGGTACCCCTATAATGCGAATATTGTTCCGTTTGGATTAGTCACACAGTTCTCTTAATATTCTTTCATTCTTAGAATTGTGCCTCAGCTTCTTTGTATTCCTCTTCTCTAGTTTCTATTTCATTTATCGTGTCCTCCACCATATCAAATCTGCTTTTAATACCCTCCATTGTGCTCTTCAAGAATTGAATGTCCGACCAGAATTCATTCCTGAGTTCTTGAATATCTTTCCCTACCTCTATGAGCATCTTAATGATCTTTATTTTTATTTTGAACTCCCTTTCAGGAAGAGTCATGAGGTCCATGTCATCTTTCTCAGGAGTTATATGAATTTTACTCTGAACCAGGTTCATTTGGCATTTCATATTTGTATATGGCGCCCTCTAGTGTCCAGAAGCTCTACTCTCTGTACCTGTTCAGCCCCTGAAGCAATGTTGGGGGTCGCAGGAGAGTGGTATTGGTGCCTAGGGGGAGGAAAGAGCTGTTTTCTGCTTTCCGGCTGCTATGCCTGTCTCCTCTGCCTGAACCAGTGGGCCGCGCGCACAGCTATAAGCCTCTATGCTTTGTGTTTGTAGTTGCTGTAGACAGATCTTCCCTCTGGCTGGCCTAACGCCAGGGTAGGGTTTGCTGGTTTGCGAGCCAGTTGGAGCTGGCTGGGAGAAAGGCCCTGTAGGCTGCCTATCATGGAGGGGTCCTTGTAGCTGTGTAGCCAGCCAGGGAGCTGAAGCACCTGGAAATTGTGAAAGCTCCCAGTCTGCTGGGCAGACTGCTCATGGAAAATTTTGTCTACCTGTCCTTTCTCCTGAGCAGTAAGCTCTGTGCAATACTTGCCCCTTTAGCAGCCCTCTTGCTAAGGGCTTCCTTGTTAGGAAGTCTCTCAGACTGCCTGCCTTTCTTTTGTCCCAGAGCAGCCAGATATGGATCCCTGCTTTCCACAAGTGGCTGGAATCTCAGTCTCTCCAGGAATTCTGCCTGTCTTAGCTTTTCAACCCCCTAACCATGAAATGTAGGTTTGTGTTCCCAGAGCAGATCTCCAGAGTTAGGTATTCAGCAGTCCCAGGCCTCCACTCCCTCCCCACTCTGTTTCTCTTCCTCCCACTGGTGAGCTGGGGTAGGGGCAGGGCTTCGGTCTCGCCGGGCCACAGTTTTGGTACGTTACCCTGTTCTGCGAGGTCTTTTCTTTTCTCCAGGTGTATGAAGTCTGGCGCAGTCCTCTTTCCTGTTGCTCTTTCAGGATTAGTTGTGTTAATTATATTTTCGTATTATATGTGGTTTTGGGAGGAAGCCTCTGTCTCACCACTCATGTTGCCATCTTTAATCCTCTTCCTTGTCTTTTAACTTCACCTCTTTTATGTCTCCACTTTGTATCTGTGTAAATTCTTCAAATCTCTCTTCCAATTCAAACTGAATTCTCAATTCAGATTCATTTACTCTGCTGTTTAACTGTCTACTAAGTTTAATTGTTATATGTCTAATTTTAATTATTATGTCAGTTTCCAGAAATTCTATTAGGTTCCTTTTTAAATCTGCTGCTCATCGACTAGAGACTTGCTCCTTAGTCATATTTTTGTATTCTTTCTTGTCTTCTTAAGTGTTATTCTGTAGTCAGTATTTCCACCATCTTTTTGTGTCTGTATCACATTTAGTATTTCTGCTAAGCTTAATCATAGTGGCTTGCTTTATATGTTTTGTGACTTTGATTATGTGTTTATGTGCATTTATCTCAAAATGATTTTTATAGGTTAGCCAGAATTTTTATTTATTTATTTTTTAAATTTTATTTTGGTATCATTTATCTACAATTACATGAAGGACATTATGTTCACTAGGCTCCCCCCCTCACCAAGTCCCCCCACACATACCCGTTCACACTCACTGTCCATCAACATAGTAAGATGCTGTAAAATCACTACTCGTCTTCTCTGTGTTGCACAGCCCACCCCATACCGCCCCCCCACTATACATGTTAATCGTAATGCCCTCTTTCTTTTTTCCCACCCTTATCCCTCCCTTCCCACCCGTCCTCCCCAGTCCCTTTACCTTTGGTAACTGTTAGTCCATTCTTGGGTTCTGTGCTTCTGCTGCTGTTTTGTTCCTTCAGTTTTCTTTTGTTCTTATACTCCACATATGAGTGAAATCATTTGGTACTTGTCTTTCTCTGCCTGGCTTATTTCACTGAGCATAATACCCTTTAGCTCCATCCATGTTGTTTCAAATGGTAGGATCTGTTTTTTTCTTATAGCTGAGTAATATTCCATTGTATATATGTGCCACATCTTCTTTATCCATTCATCTACTGATGGACATTTAGGTTGCTTCCATATCTTGGCTATTGTAAATAGTGCAGCGATAAACATAGGGGTAGGTTAGCCAGAATTTTTAGGTGACTTACATTAAGATTTTTTTTCAGGGTAAATTAGTATTCTATTTTCCTGAAATGGAAGAGGAAATATTTTTAGTTAGTTAGAAAAAATAGAAATAATACACCTATAAGAATATAAAATGGGAGGGGGGCGGAAGATGGCGGCGTGAGTAGAGCAGCGGAAATCTCCTCCCAAAACAACATATATCTATGAAAATATAACAAAGACAACCCTTCCTAGAATAAAGACCAGAGGACACAGGACAATATCCAGACCACATCCACACCTGAGAGAACCCAGCGCCTCGCGAAGGGGGTAAGATACAAGCCCCGGCCCCGCGGGAGCCGAGCGCCCCTCCCCCCAGCTCCCGGCGGGAGAAGAGCAGGCAGAGCGGGAGGGAGACGGAGCCCAGGGCTGCCGAACACCCAGCCCCAGCCATCCGGGCCAGAGTGTAGGGCCCTCGATACTGGGAAAACAGGGCAGCAAGAACAGTGAGCAGGCACTGGAGGCTGGGCGACAGAGGACATAAGAAAAGCGCGCGACCATTTTTTTTTTTTTTTTTTGCTTTTTTGCTGCTTTGTTTTGGCGAGCGCTGTTTGGAAGTCTTAAAGGGACAGGGACCCCAATATTAGGGAAACAGGGCAGAAAGACCGGTGAGCAGAGGCCTGAGGCTGACACCGGAGAATAAAGAAAAACGAACGACCACCTTTTTTTTTTTTTTTTTAAATAAAAAATTTTTTTTTTTTTTTTAATTAAAAAAATTTTTTTTCTTGTTTTTTTTTGTGGTCGTTGTTTTGTTTTGGCGGGTGCTTTTTGGAAGTCTTAAAGGGGCAGGGCGGGCCACTTAATCCAGAGGTAGGGAATCCGGGACCTCTGGGCACCCTAACCCCTGGGCTGCAGGGAGCAGGGAGGCCCCTTACGGAGATAAATAGCCTCCCAGCAGCTCCTGCTCCAACGCGACTCCACCATTTTGGAGTAGCTGCCCGAGCCAGGCCACGCCCACAGCAACAGCGGAGATTAACTCCATAGCAGCCGGGCAGGAAGCAGAAGCCCTGTCTGCGCGCAGCTGCGCAGCACAAGCCACTAGAGGCCGCTGTTCTCCCAGGAGAGGAGGGCCACAAACCAACAAGAAAGGAAGTCCTTCCAGCCGTCACTCGTCCCAGTTCTGCAGACTATTCCTATCACCATGAAAAGGCAAAGCTACAGGCAGACAAAGATCACAGAGACAACACCAGAGAAGGAGACAGACCTAACCAGTCTTCCTGACAAAGAATTCAAAATAAGAATCATAAACATGCTGACAGAGATGCAGAGAAATACGCAAGAAAAATGGGATGAAGTCCGGAAAGAGATCACAGATGCCAGAAAGGAGATCGCAGAAATGAAACAAACTCTGGAAGGGTTTATAAGCAGAATGGATAGAATGCAAGAGGCCATTGATGGAATTGAAATCAGAGAACAGGAACGCATGGAAGCTGACATAGAGAGAGACAAAAGGATCTCCAGGAATGAAACAATATTAAGAGAACTGTGTGACCAATCTAAAAGGAGCAATATCCGTATTATAGGGGTCCCAGAAGAAGAAGAGAGAGGCAAAGAGATGGAAAGTATCTTAGAAGAAATAATTGCTGAAAACTTCCCCACACTGGGGGAGGAAGTAATCAAACAGACCACGGAAATACACAGAACCCCCAACAGAAAGGATCCAAGAAGGGCAACACCAAGACACATAATAATTAAAATGGCAAAGATCAAGGACAAGGAAAGAGTGTTAAAGGCAGCTAGAGAGAAAAAGGTCACCTATAAAGGGAAACCCATCAGGCTAACGTCAGATTTCTCAACAGAAACCCTACAAGCCAGAAGAGAATGGCATGATATATTTAATACAATGAAACAGAAGGGCCTTGAACCAAGGATACTGTATCCAGCACGACTATCATTCAAATATGACGGTGGGATTAAACAATTCCCAGACAAACAAAAGCTGAGGGAATTTGCTTTCCACAAACCACCTCTACAGAACATCTTACAGGGACTGCTCTAGATGGGAGCACTCCTAGAAGGAGCACAGCACAAAACACCCAACATATGAAGAATCGAGGAGGAGGAACAAGAAGGGAGAGAAGAAAAGAATCTCCAGACAGTGTATATAACAGCTCAATAAGCGAGCTAAGTTAGGCAGTAAGATACTAAAGAGGCTAACCTTGAACCTTTGGTAACCACGAATTTAAAGCCTGCAATGGCAATAAGTACATATCTTTCAATAGTCACCCTAAATGTTAATGGGTTGAATGCACCAATCAAAAGACACAGAGTAACAGAATGGATAAAAAAGCAAGACCCATCTATATGCTGCTTACAAGAAACTCACCTCAAACCCAAAGACATGTACAGACTAAAAGTCAAGGGATGGAAAAACATATTTCAAGCAAACAACAGTGAGAAGAAAGCAGGGGTTGCAGTACTAATATCAGACAAAATAGACTTCAAAACAAAGAAAGTAACAAGAGATAAAGAAGGACACTACATAATGATAAAGGGCTCAGTCAAACAAGAGGATATAACCATTCTAAATATATATGCACCCAACACAGGAGCACCAGCATATGTGAAACAAATACTAACAGAACTAAAGGGGGATATAGACTGCAATGCATTCATTCTAGGAGACTTCAACACACCACTCACCCCAAAGGATAGATCCACTGGGCAGAAAATAAGTAAGGACACGGAAACACTGAACAACACAGTAGAGCAGATGGACCTAATAGACATCTATAGAACTCTACATCCAAAAGCAGCGGGATATACATTCTTCTCAAGTGCACATGGAACATTCTCCAGAATAGACCACATACTAGGCCACAAAAAGAGCCTCAGAAAATTCCAAAAGATTGAAATCCTACCAACCAACTTTTCAGACCACAAAGGCATAAAACTAGAAATAAACTGTACAAAGAAAGCAAAGAGGCTCACGAACACATGGAGGCTTAACAACACGCTCCTAAATAATCAATGGATCAATGACCAAATCAAAATGGAGATCCAGCAATATATGGAAACAAATGACAACAACAACACTAAGCCCCAACTTCTGTGGGACACAGCAAAAGCAGTCTTAAGAGGAAAGTATATAGCAATCCAAGCATATTTAAAAAAGGAAGAGCAATCCCAAATGAATGGTCTAATGTCACAATTATCGAAATTGGAAAAAGAAGAACAGATGAGGCCTAAGGTCAGCAGAAGGAGGGACATAATAAAGATCAGAGAAGAAATAAATAAAATTGAGAAGAATAAAACAATAGCAAAAATCAATGAAACCAAGAGCTGGTTCTTCGAGAAAATAAACAAAATAGATAAGCCTCTAGCCAGACTTATTAAGAAGAAAAGAGAGTCAACACAAATCAACAGTATCAGAAACGAGAAAGGAAAAATCACGACGGACCCCACGGAAATGCAAAGAATTATTGGAGAATACTATGAAAACCTATATGCTAACAAGCTGGGAAACCTAGGAGAAATGGACAACTTCCTAGAAAAATATAACCTTCCAAGATTGACCCAGGAAGAAACAGAAAATCTAAACAGACCAATTACCAGCAATGAAATTGAAGAGGTAATCAAAAAACTACCAAAGAACAAAACCCCCGGGCCAGATGGATTTACCTCGGAATTTTATCAGACATACAGGGAAGACATAATACCCATTCTCCTTAAAGTCTTCCAAAAAATAGAGGAGGAGGGGATACTCCCAAACTCATTCTATGAAGCTAACATCACCCTAATACCAAAACCAGGCAAAGACCCCACCAAAAAAGAAAACTACAGACCAATATCCCTGATGAACGTAGATGCAAAAATACTCAACAAAATATTAGCAAACCGAATTCAAAAATACATCAAAAGGATCATACACCATGACCAAGTGGGATTCATTCCAGGGATGCAAGGATGGTACAACATTCGAAAGTCCATCAACATCATCCACCACATCAACAAAAAGAAAGACAAAAACCACATGATCATCTCCATAGATGCTGAAAAAGCATTTGACAAAGTTCAACATCCATTCATGTTAAAAACTCTCAGCAAAATGGGAATAGAGGGCAAGTACCTCAACATAATAAAGGCCATCTATAATAAACCCACAGCCAACATTATATTGAACAGCGAGAAGCTGAAAGCATTTCCTCTGAGATCGGGAACTAGACAGGGATGCCCACTCTCTCCACTGTTATTTAACATAGTACTGGAGGTCCTAGCCACGGCAATCAGACAAAATAAAGAAATACAAGGAATCCCGATTGGTAAAGAAGAAGTTAAACTGTCACTATTTGCAGATGACATGATACTGTACATAAAAAACCCTAAAGACTCCACCCCAAAACTACTAGAACTGATATCGGAATACAGCAAAGTTGCAGGATACAAAATCAACACACAGAAATCTGTGGCTTTCCTATATACTAACAATGAACCAACAGAGAGAGAAATCAGGAAAACAACTCCATTCACAATTGCATCAAAAAAAATAAAATACCTAGGAATAAACCTAACCAAAGAAGTGAAAGACTTATACTCTGAAAACTACAAGTCACTCTTAAGAGAAATTAAAGGGGACACTAACAGATGGAAACTCATCCCATGCTCGTGGCTAGGAAGAATTAATATCGTTAAAATGGCCATCCTGCCCAAAGCAATATACAGATTTGATGCAATCCCTATGAAACTACCAGCAACATTCTTCAATGAACTGGAACAAATAATTCAAAAATTCATATGGAAACACCAAAGACCCCGAATAGCCAAAGCAATCCTGAGAAAGAAGAATAAAGTAGGGGGGATCTCACTCCCCAACTTCAAGCTCTACTATAAAGCCATAGTAATCAAGACAATTTGGTACTGGCACAAGAGCAGAGCCACAGACCAATGGAACAGACTAGAGAATCCAGACATTAACCCAGACATATATGGTCAATTAATATTTGATAAAGGAGCCATGGACATACAATGGCGAAATGACAGTCTCTTCAACAGGTGGTGCTGGAAAAACTGGACAGCTACATGTAGGAGAATGAAACTGGACCATTGTCTAACCCCATATACAAAAGTAAACTCAAAATGGATCAAAGACCTGAATGTAAGCCATGAAACCATTAAACTCCTGGAAGAAAACATAGGCGAAAACCTCTTAGACATAAACATGAGTGACCTCTTCTTGAACATATCTCCCCGGGCAAGGAAAACAACAGCAAAAATGAGTAAGTGGGACTATATTAAGCTGAAAAGCTTCTGTACAGCAAAAGACACCATCAATAGAACAAGAAGGATCCCTACAGTATGGGAGAATATATTTGAAAATGACACATCCGATAAAGGCTTGACGTCCAGAATATATAAGGAGCTCTCACGCCTCAACAAACAAAAAACAAATAACCCAATTAAAAAATGGGCAGAGGAACTGAACAGACAGTTCTCCAAAAAAGAAATACAGATGGCCAACAGACACATGAAAAGATGCTCCACATCGCTAATTATCAGAGAAATGCAAATTAAAACTACAATGAGGTATCACCTCACACCAGTAAGGATGGCTGCCATCCAAAAGACAAACAACAACAAATGTTGGCGAGGCTGTGGAGAAAGGGGAACCCTCCTACACTGCTGGTGGGAATGTAAGTTAGTTCAACCATTGTGGAAAGCAGTATGGAGGTACATCAAAATGCTCAAAACAGACTTACCATTTGACCCAGGAATTGCACTCCTAGGAATTTACCCTAAGAATGCAGCAATCAAGTTTGAGAAAGACAGATGCACCCCTATGTTTATTGCAGCACTATTTACAATAGCCAAGAATTGGAAGCAACCTAAATGTCCATCAATAGATGAATGGATAAAGAAGATGTGGTACATATACACAATGGAATACTACTCAGCTATAAGAAAAGGGCAAATCCAATCATTTGCAGCAACATGGATGGAGCTGGAGGGTATTATGCTCAGTGAAACAAGCCAAGCGGAGAAAGAGAAATACCAAATGATTTCACTTATCTGTGGAATATAAGAACAAAGGAACAAAACAGCAGCAGAATCACAGAACTCAAGAATGGACTAACAGGTACCAAAGGGAAAGGGACTGGGGAGGATGGGTGGGTAGGGAGGGATAAGGGGGGGAGAAGTAGGGGGGTATTAAGATTAACATGCATGGGGGGGTAGGAGAAAAGGGAGGGCTGTACAACACAGAGAAGGCAAGTAGTGATTCTACAACATTTTGCTATGCTGATGGACAGTGACTGTAAAGGGGTTTATAGGGGAGACCTGGTATAGGGGAGAGCCTAGTAAACATAATATTCGTCATGTAAGTGTAGATTAGTGATAGCAAAAAAAAAAAAAAAAAAAAAAAAGGGCAGTTCCTGTGTGGTAACCTCCAACGAGTTCTACACAAGGGTATAAAGGGCATATAAAAGTGTAGGCAAAGGGTCTGTTTGTGTTTATACAGAGGATCAAAGCCTAATTGGGCTACCCTGAAAATGAACTAAGATACGATATGAAAAAGAACTTCCAACATCTGCACCCTCTGGAAGACTCATGCCAGAAGATGATCATCAAAAAACCCCAACAAAGATCCACGCACTGCTACAGCTGTAGATGCACTCATCCCACCAGTTCCTGGACTTGCCATGGGAATGAGGAAGGAGATATCTAAGCTGGCCTGTGCATACAGTAAAACAACAAAATTGGACTGGATCTATACTGTTGGAACTCAACCAAGAATATGGAGAAGTGCAAATTGTAGCGCTCCAAAGTCTTACAACTACAAACTATTTATTGTTAAAAGAACATATGGCATGTGAACAGTCCCCAGGAATGGGTTGTTTTAATTTGTCTGATTTCTCTCAGACTGTTCAAGTTCATTTGGACAATATCCACCATATCATAGATAAGTTTTCACAAATGCCTAAGGTGCCTAACTGGTTTTCTTGGTTTCACTGCAGATGGCTGGTAATTACAGATATGCTTTGGTTATGTAACTATACTCCTATTATGTTAATGTGTGTGTGCAATTTAAGTAGTAGCTTAAAACCTATACATGCTGAAGTTACTCTACAAGAAGATATATCAAAGAAATAATCAATCTTCCCATGTTTTCTTCCGCCTGCTACTTCTATAGCTTTTCTTCTTCCTTCCTAATTACAACCCTTAAATAGAATTCGTGCCTCATATCAAATCTACCGAGTATCATAATTCTTCCAAGTGGTAAAGATACCTCAAGACAAATGCTGGGCATAGAAGCCACAGGGCATAAATATGCAAAGAAGTAAAAAGCTAACTTTTTCAAACAATAAGGCTTCTCTCTCACTTACCAACTTCACATTTCCCTGTATGGCCCCGGAAGATGACTGGTTAGCCAGAGACGGGTAAGATTCCTCAAGGGAGGAACAACCTAAGACAGGCACAGTCGCAGGGGGGCCATCAGGTGAGAAATTGGGGATCAACAGAGGTGAGGCTTAGAACCTCACCCCCCCTGTTCTGAGAGAAATCATCTGCATACGTGGATGTTTTATTGCCCTGGTCTAGCTTGGATTAACACATAGTCTACAGGCACACACCTGATCATCTACATGTGCTCTCTTACAACACTAAACTATGTTTTCTACCTTTATCTTGTATCTACCTACTACTTCAGCATTTTATTAAAAATAATAATAATAAAGAGAGAAATGTGGTATCCACATATAAATCAAGTATAAAAACCAAATGAGTATTCATATTTGAACCGACTGTTTATAGTTCATAATGCATGAGCAAAACCGAAAGTTTCTGTGATGACTGCCCTTGTACTGTTCACTATTTAACTTATTCATTATGTAAGAATTTGTTCTACATGTAAAAACTTGTTTGTTATGCCTCAGAAGATTGGAGACTGACAAAAATTAGGCTTGGGGTGGAATAATGATTGTGCATTGAGCATTGACTCCCCTATACAGAATTTTATTGTCGTTAACAACCATTTGATCAATAAATATGAGAGATGCCCTCACAAAACAAAAAAAAAAAAAAAAAAAAAGGACAGACTTCCAATGGTAAAATAAATTAGTAACCGGGATGTAATGTATAGCATAAGGAATATAGTCAAGATATTGTAACAGCCTGGTAGGGTGATAGCTGGAACCTAGAATTATGTATATAAATGTTCTACCACTGTGTTGTACACTTGAAACTCATGTAATGTAATACTGTGTGTCAACTACCCTTCAATAAAAAATAATTATTAAAAAAAAAAAAAAAAAAAAAGAATATAAAATGGGACTCTACTTTTTGAAATAAAACTTTAGATTTGTTATTTATACTCTTGCCTCAAAAATGAATCTTCTTGGCAGTCAGATTGTTTTACATCCTCAAAATCTGTTATTACTTTTTGTATATTCAGAATATAATTAATAGGAAAAAATCGAGACTTTTTTTTCTTTTGTTAACTTAAACTGTAGGATCTATTTGACTATAAAGTGTCCTGTTTTACCTATTTCTAGAAGATGTTAATAATCATTGATTAGCTGGTATAAAGTAAATGAATTTGTGAAGTTCCCCTAATTGTACAGTTTTCTTTTTGCAGTTCATATCATTAGCTTGAGAAGAAAATATGTATATAAAATTTTATTCATTAACTTTGTCATCCTTTGTCATTAAAAGATGAGGGACTAAAGATAAAGGTAGGATAGATGTCTCAGAATTCCATTTTATTTATTTATTCTCCAAATTCCCTAAAAATGGGGATCTCTAATATAGTCTGTACAGCATGTTTATAATGATGAATTTATAGCAAAAGTTATATTTGATTTTAGCTTTACATTCTGTTGTAAGAAACTAGTAGGAGATTGAAGTTTCATTTTTGGGTCCGAATGTAAGCTGCTCACCTCAGGTGATGTATTTATTATATTGTTTGATATATTTTGTTTTAAGTTGAAATAGCACAGTTTTACTCTGCAGGTATTCTCAAGTCCTTTCAGAAGCAAGTAGAATATAACTCATGAAAAATGAAGAGTAATCTTCTTCCCTTAAATATCTATGTCTCAATCTTAAGAACCAAATAGTGCTGAATGGTTTCTTTAGGGCAGTAGTCATAATAATTGTGATGTACCAGTGAGGTGAGAGAAATATTTTGAGTTACTGCCTATAAGACATGCTGTTCATCATTATTCTCAAGTTATTTCATGTTCACTTATTCTCCCCCAAAGAAAATCCAAGTTCTTTTATGGCAGAGACTGTTTTCTATTTTATTTATAGAACTCTGTCTTCTTTTTGTCAAACTTTGAACCCATATAAATCTTCAGTTTATTCAAAATACTTTAACCATGGCTGGCTTGTACAGTGGGATCTTTTTATCCTATTTGTCATGAAAACCTCATCCTTGGCATTTGTCTTACTATCATAGAAAAGTTGTGCACATTGTAGAGCAAAGCCAAATTTAACTTGACTTAGTAGGACATCCATGTTTGTGGAAAAATCCTAAGATGTCTTTCTGGGCCATTTGCTTTTTCAATACCCAGATTGTTCCTTCTACTAGTGAAAACAGATATGGAAGACTGTACTGTAATTTAGCTAATCCTATAATTCTTGCCAGGATAGTAGGGGTGGTTCATTTTGAGCAGTCTGCCGCCGACAACCGAATTGGAACATTGTGTTTGTTTGCAAGAGGATTTGAGTATGAAAAATTTGAAGATTAAATGGGGTAAAATTCTGTTGATAAACCTGATGAAATCATTAGTCTTTTAAAGAAAAATTACTGAGTTACAGAGAAGACTTTACATTTAGAGTATTGAATGTCATACTGAAATTGTAGAAATTGAAAATTCTGTGTGTATTTCATTTAGAAGAGTTTCTAGCTTTCCTCTTGCCGTTTTGAACAGTGGACAGATGTGCTGGAGGCAGCCTAGCTTGGTATGATAAACAACAAATTGGAACATAGTGTACAAGTTCAGGGTGTCCAATTCAGGGTGTCCAAAATATATTTGCTACATACAAGGAACTTTGATAGACACTTTAGTGAGGAAGGGAGGTTGAGGTGGATGTAAGGATGAATAAGAAATAGTCTCTTAAACCATGTCAAATCCAGTGGGAGAAATAAATCAGTAAATCATATAAAAATAAAATGAGACATGTTAAACAGAGTTTGCTCCAGCTTGCTCTAGGGCAACACTGGAAAGGACAGTGAAAATTGATAAGAGAATCAGAAGGCATCACTACAGATCTGACATTTACATTGATTCTGGAAAAGGAGTAGTATTTGGATAGAGGGAGGATGTTGGGAGTAAGAGTGTGCAGATCACATTTTGAGGTTCTGGTAAATATGGAGGCATGCATGACCAAAGACCCAATTTTGTGGAAGGATAAAGGAGAAAAGGCCAAAGTGTATGAGTGTTTAATTTTTATGCTGTAGTAATATTAATAACTTTCTCTAATATTTTCATGTGCATGTTTAAGACAGCAAGAATAGCTATGGGAGATATTATTACTATCCTCATTGTATACAAGGTCTTACGTGATTTAGCTGAAGGATGTGGTTTTGAAAGTTGACTGTCACTCAAAAACTACATGACCTCAGACACATTCCATGACATTACTATGTATTAGCTTTCTCATCTGTCAAATAAGGATAATACCTTCTTCACTAAGTTGTTTCAGGGCTGCTGCATAGGCTTGTGCACTGCATTATTCCAAGGGCGATATTCACACAGACCAGGAATTAGCAACTTTTTTTCTATAAAGGGCCTGGTAGTAAATATGTTAGGCTTTCTGCAGGCCATAAGTACTTGCCACAACTGCTTAACCCTGCTGTTGTAACACAAAAACAACCACTGGCAAAGTGTAAACAAATGGGTGTGGCTATATTCTAATAAGATTTCACTTACAAAAATAGATATTGGGCCAGATTTGCCCACAGATGGAGGTTTGCTTAGCCCTGACACAGACCAGGATGTGAATGGTGTACCCTTGAGCTGTGCATTATGTGGCATAGGTTGTTTTAAGGAATAAATTACATAAGCTGGAAGAAATATTTATAGCACAGACTGTTTCTTGCTTAGTACACATGGATGCTCAATGATAACAGTGCATCCACTTTCCTATCTTCCCTCTTAAAGGCATGGCCATAGAATTCTTGGGTAAACTGTTGAAATCTTTGCCCTTCAGAATTCTCAGTAGGAAAATAAAAACTACCCTTCTGTCAAATTAATTATAATTAGGTGTGTGAGAGTGATAATATATGAGTGTTGTTTTGGACTCCTAAAAATCTGTGTTATTTAGAAGTTACTGCTGGGACATTGTTATAACCAAGTGCTACCATGTCCAGCAGTGTTAAACACAACATGATAAGGAGCCTGAAGCCTTAATTGATGTTACTATTCAGCATTTCATGTGATTTGTATTACTTTTGCATACTAGGATTTTTACCTGGACAATAGAGTGCTGAGTCTCTGCAGAATTAGCATATGGTAGTAGTGCTATCCTGATTTTGATCCCCACCATATAGTTTTTGTCAGACTGCCACTGTATCATTCCTGAAATACAGTTAATAACTGAGAAAAAGCATATGTTCTAGTAGAGATACCCAGAAAGGACTGAGAGACTATGGGCTTTCTCTTGCTTTTATGTAGTTACAGTGTTGTTAATGGTATTCCTTTCAAAGAATATTTTTGATGTTTTTTTTCCTCACTGCTTTGAAGAGTTTTCATATTAGATTATGTAAACCCAGTGCTAATTATCTACTGGGCTGAATTTGAGATTGCTTTTGAGTCGTGGTTTAGGAATAATAAAAAGTTCTTTTTAGAATATTGTATATTGTCATCATTGTTGTGAGACAATTGTAATACTGAATTGCCATACATAATTCTCCCACTCTCAGTGATAAATTTTTATAGTTGTCATTTTAACTATGAAATAAAATATTTCCTTTTCTTTACTCTATTATAATATTACATATATTCTGCCTGCATTATTTTCTTCAAACTATCTTTATTGTTGTAAAATACATATAACATAAGATTTACCACTTTAGCTATTATTAAGTGTATAATTCAGTGACATTAAATACATTTACAGTGTGTGGGACTATCACCACTATCTATCTACAGAACTTTTTAATCATCTCAAACAGAAATTCTGTGGACATTAACAATAACTATTCATTTCCCTTGTCCCTGGTAACCTCTATTCTACTTCCTGTCAGTATAAATGTGTCTCTTCTGAGTACGTCATATAAGTGGAATCATGCAATATATGTCCTTTTGTGTCTGTTTTATTTCACTCAGCATACTGTTTTGGAGGTTATCCATGTTCTAGCATGTGTCCATCTCTCTTTTTTAATGGGTAAATAATATTAACATTGGGAATAGTGTATTTTGTTTATCTATTCCTCTATTAATGGATATTTACACTGTGTTCACCATTTGGTTAACTATTGTAAATAACATATACACTATCTCTTGGAGTCCCTGTTTTTAATTCTTTGGGGTATATGCCTAGGAATAGAATTGTTGGATCATATGGTAATTCTATGTTTAACTTTTTGAAAAACTGCCAAACCTTTTCACTGTGACTATATACCATGTATTGCATTTTAACAGATAGCTTTGGAAGGCTTTTTATTACTTTATTTTGAAAATGCTAACTTTTTAATTTTAACATATGAAAATGTCTGGAAATTTCACAAATGTGTTATGATTTGGGGCAGAAACATTTCTAGACTTGCCTTTTTAGTATTTTTCATTTTTCCAAATTTGGAATATTAAATACTGATTTCTTTGTGATACATTCACTGAGACACTAGAAAAATTTTTACATTCCAGCAAGTAAAACACGTTATAAATAAATCATGCCACTTCTCAAACTAGTTAACACTTAAGATTCCCAAGCATTCTGAAATTTATATGATAATAAAACTGTATTTTGCTTATCTCCTAGAAGATAGGACTTCTGAAGAAGAAAAAACTATTGTTTTTCTAAAGTTAAATCTGGGTCTAGTCCATTATCAGTACCTTGCTTAAAAAGTAAATAGTATTTAACAGGAAAAAATATAGGCAGAATTTAATAACAGTTAAATTTTATTGAGTACTTACTGTGTGACAGATCCTGTAACAGGTTATCTAATGTAACCCTCACAACAACCTATAAACTCTTCTTGTCTTTATGTAACACATGAGAAACTTGCACGCATAGAGGTTAAGTAATTCACCTAAAGTCACACAATAATGAGTTAGTAGATTCATATTTGATTCAGAACATCTTTAAACAAAAGCATATTTTAGTGACTACTTGTAGGGAGTGACAAAGATAATGTATCTTTATTTCTATTTTAAGGAGCTTACAAAAAAGATGAGCCCAAACCTCTTAATTTTACTATTGTATGGATACAGGGAAACAATCGGATTTTATTAGAGAAATCTGAGGGTACTGGCTTCCTTATATAGGTTTTAATTAGTGTAAGCTTCTAATATAGGCCACAAGGTCACTGTATTCTTGGTATTTCCTGCACTGGTAACCCATAAATCATCTATACTTTGGTAAAATTTACTACTAATGGATACCATCTCCATTTTGTTTGTTGTCATTTTACAGTGCCTTTTTCCTATTCCTTGCTTCACGGAAAGACCTCTGTATTTATTATTGTTAATTTTCTTGTCTAACTTGTTTCATATTTTTTTAGTAAAGTATCATTTATATACAATCTTACAGTGGTTTCAAATACTCAACACAGTGGTATCAAGTCCTCATTCCCTCCAGTGCGGTCACTATGTATCAACATAGTAAGATGTTACAGAATCATTAACTGTATTGACCATGTTTACTGCTGTCCCTGTGACCAGCTTACATTGTGATTGCAAATTATTGTGCCCCTTAACCCACTTTCCCCTGTCCCCCTACCCTCCCCAACACCTCTCCTTTGGTAACCACTTGTCCCTTTTGGTGTCTATGAGTCTACTTCTATTTTGTTCCTTCTGCTTTGCTTTGTTTTTGTACTCCACAAATAAAGGAAATCATTTGGTATTTGTCTTTGCCTGTCTTATTTCACTGAGCATAATACCCGTGGAAAGCCTTCTTTATATGAACTCCATAAGGGCAGGAATCTTCGAACTGTGCTTGGTATATAATAAGTGCTCAGTAAATATTGAGTGAATATGTCAAAATCTGTTTTCTTTTTATAAATCCTTATCAAATAAGATGATGAAATCTTATACTGTAACTATTGTTATGGTTGTTGATCTGTGCCCCCTAATTTTCCATAGCTATACTTGTAATTACATTTTTTAAAAATATGTGAGAAACAATATAATAAAGTGATAAATAAAGTGATAAAGGGCGATAAAGTGATAAAGGGCATTGATTTTGGTGTCAGGCAGAGTTGGAATTCATCCTCCTCCACTTACTAATTATGTGACTTTGAGCAAGGTACTTAACCTCTCATACCTCATCAGAAAAATGGGGTTGGGTAATAGTACCTACCTCACAGGATTGCTGGGAGTATTAAAGAAGATAATATGTGTGATGTCTAAACTAAGTGAAGGAGCCATTTTAATGTGTAATAAATGTTCTTTTTCTGCTTCAAATTACTTAGGATTCAGCTGTACAAGACATAATCAGTGTCCTAAAGGAATGTACCTGTTAGGCTATAAATGGAAAATAAGTATATATATATATATTTAAAACACTGGAGGAATATCTGAGTAAGTTAGAATGAATAAAATAGAGGCTGAATACACATCAGTGACTAAATTTTTATTAATTTTTAATTTGTTTTTGACAAAATTGTATATACTTAAGGTATGTGCATGATGTTTTGATATATGAGTACATTGTAAAATAATTACCACAAGAAAACTAACATATCCATCACCTCCCATAGTTACTTTTTATGTGTCTTTGTGAAAACACTTGAAATTTACTGACTTATTAAATTTCAAATATATAATACATTATCATTAACTGTAGTTACCGTGCTGTACATTAGATCTCTAGTATTTATTATTCTTATAACTGAAAGTTTATACCCTTAGATCAGTATCTCTCCTTTTCTCCTATCCCCAGCTTTTAGTAACTACCATTCTACTCTGTTGGTATGAGATCTACTTGTTATTTTAAGATTCCATGTATAACTGAGGTAATGTGATACATGGCTTTCCGCATCTGACTTATTTCACTTAATGTCCTCCAGATTCACCTATGTTGTCACAAGTGGCAAAATTTCCTTCTTTTTAAATGGTAAGTAATATTGTGTATGTGTGTGTATACACGCACACACATATATGACATTTACATATGTAACATTTTCTTCATCCATTCATCTGTCCATGGATATTTAAGTTCTTTCCATATCTTGGCTACTATGAATAATGCTGCAGTGAACATGGGAGGGAAAATAACTGCAAGATAGTGATTTTATTTCCTTTGGCTATATACCCAGAAGTGGGAGTTCTATTTTTAATCAAAAATTTTTTTATTTAGGTATGATTGGCATATAGGATTATATTGGTTTCAGGTATACAAAATAATGATTCAATATTTGTTCACATTACAAAATGATCACCACAATAAGGCTAGTTACCATACAAAGTTGACTATTAAGATTTTACTCTCTGGGCAACTTTCAAGTATGCTTTATAATAATACTGATTGTAGCTACCATGCTGTACCTTATATCCCCATGACTTATGTATTTTATAGCTGGAAGTTTGTACCTCTTGACTCCTTTACCCATTTTGTCCAACCCCCCACCCTGCTGCCTTCTGGCAACCATCATTCTGTTCTCTGTATCTCTGATTTTTATTTTGTTTGTTTTTTTAGATTCCATATATAAGTGAAATAATACAGAATTTGTCTTACTGCAGCTTAGTTTGCTTAGCAGAACTCCCTCAAAGTTCATCCATGTTGACATAAATGGCAAGATTCCAATTTTTCTATGGCTGGGTACTCTTCCATTGGTGTGTATGTGTGCTTTCCATAGTGCACTATAAGTTCCTTTTTCTCCACATTCTTGCCGATACTTTTTATTTCTTGTCTTTTTTATAGTAGCCATTTTAAAAGTTCTGAGGTGGTATTCCGTTGTGGTTTTGACTTCCTTGATGGTTAGTGATGCTGAGCATCTTTTCATGTGCCTGTTGGCCATCTGTATGTTTTTTGTTGGACAGATATCTATTCAGATCCTCTGCCCATTTTTTAATCAGATTGTCTTTTTTGCTACTGAGATTTATTAAGAGTTCTTTATATATTTTAGAAATTATCCCATAACCAGATATATGATTTGCAAATATTTTCTCCCATTTGATAAATTGCCATTTCATTTCATTTTTTTATGGTTTTGTTTGATGTACAGATGTAATCTGCACCTATAGGTGAATATAGTTAATGATAATGTATTATATATTTTAAATAAGAGAGTAAATGTCAAGTGTTTTCACAAAGACACAGAAAAAGTAACTATGGGGAGGTGATGGACATGTTGATAAGCTTTATTGTAATTACTTTACAGTGTATTCATATGTCAAAGCATCATGTATATATCAAAAAATATTTCTTTCAATAGTTTCTTTTTTGTGCAGTTCGATGTGGTTCCACTTGTTTGTTTTAGCTTTGGTTGCTTTTGCTTTTGAAGTAGATCCATAAATTCATTGCCAAAACCAGTATCAAGGAGCTTACTGCCCATGTTTTCTTCTAGGAGTTTTATGGGTTTCAGGTGGTTTTTCAAGTCTTTAATCTGTGTTGAGTTAATTTTTGTGTGGGGCAGGATAGTGATCTAGTTTCACTTTTGGTATGTGTCCAGTTTTCCAACACTATTTATTGAAAAAACTGTACTTTCCACATTGTAAATTATTGCCTCCTTTGTCATCAATTAATTGACCATATATGTGTGGGTTTATTTCTGGTTCTCTGTTCTGTTCCATTGATCTATGTGTCTGTTTTTATGCCAACACCAGATTTTTTTATTACTGTAGTTTAGTGATACAGTTTGAAATCAGGGATCATGATGCCTCCAGATTTGTTCTTCCTTCTCAAGATTGCTGTGGTTATTTGGGTTCTTCCATGATTCCATACAAGTTTTAGGATTGTTTGCTTTATTTCTGTGAAAAATGTAATCTAAATTTTGATAGGGATTACATTGAATCTGTGTATTGCTTTAGATAATATGGACATGTTAACATTAATTCTTCCAATCCATGGAAAAGAATAGCTCCAATCCACGGAACACAAGAAAACTTACAGTTTTCCAGCATACAGGTCTTTCACCCCCTTGGTTAAAAGTATTCCTAGATGTTTTATTTTTGATGCAATTGTCAATAGGATTTATATATATTTATGTTTATATATTTTTATATATTTTGATGTAATTATAAATGTTTTCTTAATTTCTCTGATAGTTCATTGTTAGTTTATAGAAATGCAGGTGATTTTTGTTTATTGATTTTGTACCCTATCATTTCACTGCATTTGTTTATTCTAACAGATTTTTATGTGGAGTGTTTAGAATTTTCTGTATTTACAATCATGTCATTCAGAAATAGTCAGTTTTGCTTCTTCATTTCCATTTTGGATGCTTTTCATTTTCTTTAATTGCTCTGGCAAGGACTTCCCATACCTTGTTGAATAAAAGTGGGGAGAGTGCACTTAGCTTGTCTTGTTCTGATCTTAGAGGAAAATATTTCAGCTTTTTACCTTTGAGTATGATGTTAGCTGTGGGCTTGTCATATATGACCTTTATTATGTTGTGGTATATTCCTTTTATATCCAGATAGTTGAGTGTTTTTTTTAAAATCATAAATAGATGTTCAATTTTGTCAAATGCCTTTTCTGCATCTATTGAGATGACCATATGACTTTTATCCCTCATTTTGTTAATGCAGTGTATCATGTTGATTGATTTTTGGTTGTTCAGCCATCTGTGTATAAATTCTACTTGATAATTTCTTCCAGAATTTATTCCCTGGAATAAATTCTACTTGATTATGTTGTATGATCCTTTTAAAGTATTGCTGAATTAGATTTGCTAATATTTTGTTAAGGATTATTGCATCTATGTTCATCAGGGATATTGGCCTGTAATTTTATTTTTTGTAATGTCCTTGCCTTGTTTTGGTATCTCAGTAATGCAGGTCTTATAAAATGAGTTTGGAAGCAGCCCCTCCTTTTCAGTTTTTTGGGAGAATTTGAGAAGGATAGGTATTAAATCTTCTTTGACTATTTGGTAGAATTCACTGGTGAAGCCTTCTGGTTTTGGACTTCAGTTTTTGGGAGGTTGTTGATTACTGATTCAGTCTCTGTACGAGTAGTCCTTCTATTCAGATTTTCTATTTCTTCCTGATTCAGCCTTGAAATATTATATGATTCTAAGAATTTATCCATATCTTCTAAGTTGTCCAATTTGTTGGCATATAACTGTTCATAGTAGTTTCTTGTGATCCTTTGTATTTCAGTGATATTATTTGTAAGTTTACTTTGATTTCTTTTTATCTGGTGACCATCAGCAAAGGTTGGTCAGTTTTATCTTTTCAGAGAACCAGCTCTTAGTTTCACCGATCTTTCCTATTGTCTTTTTAGTCTCCAGTTAATTCATTTCTACTCTGATATTTTTTTCCCTCTACAGACTTTGGGCTTTGTTGGTTCTTCAATTTCTAGTTCCTTTATGTCTAAAGTAAATGGTTTATATGAGATTTTTCTCATTTCTTGAGGTAGGTCTGTATTACTATGAACTTCCCTCTTAGAACTGCTTTTGCTGCATCTCATAGATTTTGGTACATCATATGTCCATTTTAATTTGTCTCTAAGTATTTATTTTTATTTTTTTGATTTATTTAGTGGCCCAGTGGTTGTTGAGTAGCATGTTGTTCAATCTCCACATATTTGTAAATTTTTCCAGTTTTCTTGTAATTGATTCCTAGTTTCATACCATTGTGGTCAGAAAAGATGTTTGATATAATTTAAATCCTCTTAAATTTATTGGAACTTGTTTTGTGGCCTGATATGTGATCCAGCTTGCTTTATGTTCCATGTGCATTTGCGAAGAATGTGAATTTTGCTGCTTTTGGGGGGAATGCTCTGTATATATATCTATAAAGTCCATCTGGTCTAAAGTGTCATTTAAGGCTGGTGTTCCCTTATTGATTTTCTGTCTAGATGACCTATCCACTGATGTAAGTGGGTGTTAAAGTCCCGTACTATTATTGTATTATGTCAGTTTATCCCATTAGGTCTGTTATATTTGCTTTATATATTTTGGTACTTATATGTTGGTGCATATATATTTACAAATGTTATATCATCTTGTTGAATTGATCCCTTTATTATTATGTAATGCCCTTCTAGCTTTTTTTTTTTCACTTTCATTTGCATGGAATATTTATATCCATCCCTTCTTTTTCAGTCTTTATGTGTCCTTACATCTAAAATGAGTCTCTTGTAGGCAGCATAGATAAGTCTTGTTTTTTATCCATTCAGCAACTCCGTATCTTTAGATTGGAGAATTTAGTTGAATTGTTATCAGCCATTCTTTCTTTTTTTAAAAATTGAAGTATAGTTGATATTCAGTCATATTGGTTTCAAGTGTACAACACAGTGGTTCGACAGTTAGCCATGTTATTAAATTCTCACCCACACTAGTGCAGGTACTATCTGTCAACATAGGAAGATGTTACAGAATCTTCAGCTGTATTCTCCATGCTGTATTACCATCCCCATGACCAACTTATATTATGATTGAGAATTTTTGTTCAGCCATTATTTCTTAAATAAGTTTTTTGCCCTTTTCTCTTCTTTTTCTCATTCTGGGACCCCCATAATGCAAATGGTATTCCACCTGTGTTGTTTTAATAGTTCCTGTAAGCTATCTTTACTTTTTAAAATTCTTTTTTCTTTTTGCTGCTCTGTTTGGATGAGTTCCATTGCTCTGTCTTTCAGATTGCTGATCTATTCTTTTTATCTAGTCCATTGTTGAAACTCTCTAGTATATTTTCCAGTTCAGTTATTGTATCCCTCAGCTCTGTGACTTCTGTTTGGTACTTTCTTCTAATTGTCTATTGCTTTGTTGAAGTTCTCACTGTTTTCATGCATTCGTCTCCTGAGTTTGGCGAGCATCTTTAAGACTATTACTTTGAATTTTTATCTGGTAGATTACTTACCTCCATTTCATTAAGGTCTTTTTCTGGTTGTTTTTTCTTCTGTTTGGAATATATTCCTCTGTTTCCTTATTTTGCTTGACTCCCTGTTTGCATCTGTGTTTTAGGCATAACAGCTGTCTCTCTCAATCTTGAAGGAGTGACCTTGTATAGGTTATGAACTTTATTGTTTGACCTTGCCCTAACTTTTAGTTGTCTCTTGAGCCCTCATGATTGTATAAGTAGCCTGATTATTCTTATCCCCAGTGTTGAGGGTGTTCCAAGACCTTTCAGTGTGCCAATGGGGAGGGTCTTATTTATCAGCTAGTTTCAGGCTGATAGGAAGCCAGACCCTCTGGCAGCAACTTTTTTTTTGTGGTCTCTATGTACAGATTTTTAAAATTAAGGTATTACTGATATACACCCTTATGAAGGTTTCACATGAAAAACAATATGGTTACTACATTCACCATATTATCGAGTCCCCCCCCTTACCCCATTGCAGTCACTATCTATCAGTGTAGTAAGGTGCCACAGAGTCACTATTTGCCTTCTCTGTGCTACACTGTCTTCCCCATGATCCCCTCCACACCATGTGTACCAATCATAATACCCCTCAATCCACCTCTCCCTCCATCCCCACCTGCCCTCCCCAACCCCTCACCTTTGGTAACTGCTCGTCCCTTCTTGGAGTCTGTGAGTCTGCTGCTGTTTTGTTCCTTCAGTTTAGCTACGTTGTTATACTCCACAAATGAGGGAAATCATTTAGTACTTATCTTTCTCTGCCTGGCTTATTTCACTGAGCATAATGTCCTCCAGCTCCATCTATGTTGTTGCAAATGGTAGGATTTGTTTGTTTCTTATGGCTGAATAGTATTCCATTGTGTATATGTACCACATCTTCTTTATCCAGTCATCTGCTGATGGACACTTAGGTTGTTTCCATATCTTGGCTATTGTAAATAGTGCTGCAATAAACATACGGGTGCATATGTCTTTTTGAATTTGAGAAGTTGTTTACTTTGGGTAACCTAGGAGTGGAATTCCTGGGTCAAATGGTATTTCTATTTTTAGTTTTATGAGGAGCCTCCATACTGCTTTCCACAATGTTTGAAATAGTTTATATTCCCACCAGCAGTATAGGAGGGTTCCCCTTTCTCCGCATCCTCTCCAGCATTTGTTGTTCCTAGTCTTTTCAATGTTGGCCATTCTAACTGGTGTGAGGGGATATGTCATTGTGGTTTTAATTTGCATTTATCTGATAATTAGCAGTGTGGAGCATCTTTTCATTTGCCTGTTGGCCATCTGAATTTCTTCTTTGGAGAACTGTTCATATTCTCTGCCCATTTTTTAATAGTGTTATTTGCTTTTTGGGTGTTGAGGTGTGTGAGTTCTTTATATATTTTGCATGTTAACTCCTTGTCAGATATGCCATTTACAAATATATTCTCCCATACTGTAGGATGGATGCCTTTTTGTTCTGCTGATGGTGTCCTTTGCTGTACAGAGGATTATTAGCTTGATGTAGTTCCATTTGTTCATTTTTTATTTTGTTTTCCTTGCCCAAGGAGATGCATTCAGGGAAAAGTTTCTCATGTTTATATTCAAGAGATTTTTGCCTATGTTTTCTTCTAAGAGTTTTATTGTTTCATGACTTATATTCAGGCCTTTGATCCATTCTGAGTTTAGTTTTGTGTATGTGGTTAGACAATAATCCAGTTTCATTCTCTTACATGTAGCTGTCCAGTTTTGCCAACACCAGTTGTTAAAGAGGCTGTCATTTCCCCCATTGTATGTCCATGGCTCCTTTATCATATATTAATTGACCGTATATGCTTGGGTTTATATCTGAGCTCTCTATTCTGTTCCATTGGTCTATAGGTCTGTTCTTGTGCCAGTACCAAATTGTCTTAATTACTGTGGCTTTGTAGTAGAGCTTGAAGTTGGGAGTGTAATCCCCCTTGCTTTATTCTTCCTTCTCAGGATTGCTTTGGTTATTTGGGGTCTTTTGAGATTCCACTTGAATTTTATAACTATTTGCTCTAGTTCATTGAAGGATGCTATCAGTATTTTGATAGTGCTTACATTGAATCTGTAGATTGCTTTAGGCAGGATGGCCATTTTGACAATATTAATTCTTTCTAGCCAAGAGCACGGATGTGTTTCCATTTATTGGTATCTTCTTTAATTTCTCTCATGAGTGTCTTGTAGTTTTCAGAGTATAGGTCTTTCACTTCCTTGGTTAGGTTTATTCCTAGGTATTTCATTCTTTTTGATGCAATTGTGAATGGAATTGTTTTCCTGATTTCATTTCTGCTAGTTAATCATTAGTGTATAGGAATGCAACAGATTTCTGTGTATTAATTTTGTATCCTGCAACTTTGCTGAATTCAGATATTAGTTCTAGTAGTGTTTGAGTGGATTCGTTAGGGTTCTTTATGTACAATACCCTGTCATCTGCAAACAGTGACAGTTTAACTTCTTCTTTAGCAATCTGGATGCCTTTTATTTCTCTGTGTTGTCTGATTGCCATACCAAGGACTGCCAGAACTATGTTGAATAAAAGTGGAGAATGGGCATCCTTGTCTTGTTCCCTATCTTAAATGAAAGGCTTTCAGCTTCTTGCTGTTAAGTATGATGTTGGTTGTACATTTGTCACATAAGCCCTTTATTATGTTGAGGTACTTGCTCTCTGTACCCGTTTTGTTGAGAGCTTTTATCACGAATGGATGTTGAATTTTGTTCAATGCTTTTTCAGCATCTATGGAGATGATCATGTAGTTTTTGTCCTTTTTGTTGATGTGGTTGGTGATTTTGATGGATTTTTTAATATTGTACCATCATTGCATCCCTGAAATAAATCCTACTTGATCATGATGGGTAATCATTTTTTTTTCATTGAAATAAATTTTAGTAGAGGTTTTGTTGGAAAAAATCATACCTATATCCAAATAATGTTATGTTAAAACCTTGTTCCTTGATGATTTCACTAAGCAGATGGATATAATCTGTATTTGGAATGCTGAGGAGGCTTCTTTTCAGTAAGTTGACCTTTTCACCAGGAGAATTCCTCAAGGAATGCCAAGTACATTCTAAGGAAAGTCCCACTACATTTCTTAAAGAAATGTGGTTCTCTGGGAAATATTACTGAATTTTTGCAAGAAATTTATTTCTCAGCAGCATTTTTTTTTTTGATGCTCCCTTTCCAGTTTCCATAAAAGATTCTAGCCTGAAATTGTGGTATATTCTCTCTTATGAGTAGGCCCTCCCTCCTGGGAAAGGGTATATTCAGAAAGTCTCCAGCCATGATGAGTAGCCAATTCCTGTAATGAACCAATAGGATTAAGTTGGTTCTTTGGTTGCTTGGAAGGGTCAGGCATTGAGGGGTCAGGAACTGCAAAGCAAATACTTGCATTGGCTTTCAAAATGTTTATGGCAGCCTCTGCAGCTCTGTTTTGCCAGTTTCTTACTTGTACCTTTCACCTGAAGTAAGGTTAAAAAAAAGTGTGTGCAGGTTATGTCACCAACAGTTACTTGGAAGGTGAAGGTGGGTCTGTGTACTTGCACATCAGATCTTTCACATTCACAGACTGGGACATTCTTGGTCTTCACGCTGTGTTCGTGTAATACCCGAATCAGTGTTTTCCCCGGTTTAGCTGTAATCATCTTCCCCAAAATGAAGGTCCTGCTGTCCTTGTGCTCGAGTGGCGGGGCCACGGCATGATGCCTGCTCTGGGACATGGTCAGAAAGGACAGTGCGGCGGCAGGAGGAAGAGCGGTACAGAGTAATGTTTTTGCTCCCTGGTACGGCTGGTGCCCGAGAGGAGTGCTCCAGCTCCAGCGCCGCCACTGCCGCCTCCTCCCCTTCCTCCCCTCCCACTCCCCTCTTCTCCCTGTGATGGGTGATCTTTTCTTATGTATTTTTGTATTTGGTTTGCTAATGTTTTGTTGATTATTTTTGCATCTATGTTCATTGGATTTTGGTCTGTAATTTTCTTTTTTTGTGGTGCCTTTGCCTGGTTTTGGTATTAGAGTGATACTGGCCTCATAGAATGAGTTTGGAGGTATTCGCTCCTCTTCTACTTTTCCGAAAAGTTTAAGGAGGAGGGGTATTAGGTCTTCACTAAATGTATGATAAAATTCAGCGGTGAAGCCATCTGGTCCAGGAGTTTTGTTCTTAGGTAGTTTTTTGATTCCAGTTCAATTTCATTGCTGGTAATTGGTCTGTTCAGATTTTCTGTTTTTTCCTTGGTCAGCCTTGGAAGGTTGTATTTTTCTAGAAAGTTGTCCATTTCTTCTAGGTTATCCAGTTTGTTAGCATATTATTTCTCATAGCATTCTCTAATAATTCTTTGTATTTCTGTGGTGTCCATAGTGATTTTCCCTTTCTCATTTCTGTCTCTATTTATGTGTGTAGACTCTCTTTTTTTCTTGATAAGTCTGTCTAGGGGTTTATCTATTTTGTTAATTTTCTGTAAGAACCAGCTCCTGCTTTCATTGATTTTTTTTCTATTGTTTTATTCTTCTGGATTTTATTTCTGCTCTAATCTTTATTATGTCCCTCCTTCTACTGACTTCAGGTGTCATTTGTTCTTCTTTTTTCTTGTTCTGTTATTTGTGAGTTTAGACCATCCATATGGGATTGTTCTTCTTTCCTGAGGTAGGCCTGTGTTGCAATATACCTCCCTCTTAGCACAGCCTTTGCTGCATCTACAGATTTGTGGTGTTGAATTATTGTTGTCATTTGTCTCCATATATTGCTTTATCTCTGTTTCAGTTTGTTCATTGATCCATTGGTTATTTAGGAGTCTGTTGTGAAGCCTCCATGTGTTTGTGGGATTTTTCATTTTCTTTGCATGATTTATCTCTAGTTTTATACCTTTGTGGTCTGAGAAACTGGTTGGTACAATTTCAATCTTTTTTAATTTACTGAGGCTCTTTTTGTGGCCTAGTATATGATCTATTCTTGAAAATGTTCCATGTGCACTTGAGAAGAATGTGCAGCCTGCTGCTTTTGGGTTGAGAGTTCTGTAGATGTCTGTTAGGTCCATCTGTTGTAATGTGTTGTTCAGTGCCTCTGTCTCCTTACTTATTTTCTGTCTGGTTGATCTGTCCTTTGGAGTGAGTGGAGTGTTGAAGTCTCTTAGAATGAATGTGTATTCTATTTCTCCTTTTAATTCTATTAGTGTTTGTTTCACACATGTAGGTGCTCCTGTGCTGGGAGCATAGATATTTATAATGATTATATCCTCTTGTTGGATTGACTCCTTTATCATTATGTAATGTCCTTCTTTGTCTTTTGTGACTTTCTTTGTTTTGAAGTCTATTTTGTCTGATACAAGTACTGCAACTCCTGCTTTTTTCTCCCTATTGCATGAAATATTTTTTTCCATCCCTTCACTTTTAGTCTGTGTATGTCTTCAGGTTTGAAGTGAGTCTCTTGTAGGCAGCATATAGATGGGTCTTGTTTTTTTTATCCATTCAGTGACTCTGTGTCTTTTGATTGGTGCATTCAGACCATTTACATTTAGAATGATTATCAATAGGTACGTACTTATTGCCATTGCAGGCTTTAGATTCGTGGTTACCAAAGGTTCACGGGTAACTTCCTTATTATCTAAGAGTCAACTTGACTCACTTAGTATGCTATTGCAAACACAATCTAAAGGTTCTGTATTTTTTCTCCTCCTCCATTTTTTATATATTAGGTATTATATTCTGTACTCTTTGTCTATCATTTGACTGAGTTTGGGGTAGTTGATATAATTTTGCATTTGCTTAGTAATTAATTGTTCTACTTTCTTTACAGTGGTTTTATTACTTGTGGTGACAGCTATTTAGACTTAGGAGCACTTCCATCTATAGCAGTGCCTCCAAAGTACAGTGGAGAGATGGTTTGTGGGTGGAAAATTCTCTCTGCTTTTGCTTATCTGGAAATTGTTTAATCTCTCCTTCAAATTTAAATGATAGTCTTTCCACATAGAGTATTCTTGATTTGAGGCCCTTCTGCTTCATTGCATTAAATATATCATGCCACTCTCTTCTGGCCTGTAAAGTTTCTGCTGAGAAGTCTGATGATAGCCTAATGAGGTTTTTCCTTTGTGTGTGATCGTTTTCTCTCTCTGGCTGCTTTTAGTAGTCTGTCCTTATCCTTGATCTTTGCCATTTTAATTAGTATATGTCTTGGTGTTGTCTTCGTTGCGTCCCTTGTGTTGGGAGATCTGTGGAGTTCCATGCTCTGAGAGACTATTTCCTTCCCCAGATTGGGGAATTTTTCAGCAATTACCTCCTCAAAGATAGTTTCTATCCCCTTTTCTCTCTCTTCTTCTTCTGGCACCCCTGTAATGCAAATATTGTTGCGTTTGGTTTGGTCACACAGTTTTCTTAATATTTTTTCATTTTTAGAGATCCTTTTTTCTCTCTATGCTTCAGCTTCTTTGTATTCCTCTTCTCTAATTTCTGTTTCATTTGTCATCTCCTACACTCTTTCTAATCTGCTTTTAAATCCCTCCATTATATTCTGAAATTATTGGATTGCTATCCTGAATTTGTTCCTGTGTTCTAGAATATTTTTCTGTACCTTCATGAGCATGTTTATGACTTTTCTTTTGAAATCTCTTTCAGGAAGATTGATGAATTCAATTTCTCTTGACCCTTTTTCTGGGTTTTGTTGGATTTTGGTTTGAACCCGGTTCCTTTGACATTTCATATTTCTATATGGCACCCTCTAGTGCCCAGAAACTGTACTCTCTTGAGCTGCTCAGCCCTTGGATCAATGTCAGGCTTTTCAGGGAAGCAGTGCTGGTGCCTGTGGGGAGGAAAGAGCTGTTTCTTGCTTCCTGGCTGCTATGACTGTCTCCACTGCCAGAACCAGTGGGCAGAACACACAGGTGTACATCTCTATGCTTTGTGTTTGTAGCTGCCATAGGCCAGGCTTCCCTCTGACTGATCTGATGCCAGGGCGGGGGCTCCCTGTTTGCAAGCCAGGTGCAGACTGGCCGGGAGCCAGGGGTGTCCTGCATATCACAGTGGGGGGCCTTGGAGCTGCATAGCCAGCCAGTGGGATCAAGCACATGAAGCTCCTGAAAACTCCCAACCTGCTGGGCAGAGTGAGCCCAGAAAATTTTGTCTACTTGTTCTTTCTTTTGAGCATAAGCTCTGTGCAATCCTTGCCCCTTTAGCATACCCCTTGCTGTTAGGAAGTCTCTCAGATGGCCTGCCTTTCTTTTGTCCCAGAGCAGCTGGATATGCATCCCTGTTTTCTACAAGTGGCTGAAAGCTCAATCTGTCCAGGTGTTCCTGTTGTCTTAGCTTTTCAACCCCACTAATCACCAGAGCACCATGCAATGTAGGTTCATGCTCCCAGAGCAATCTCCAGGGCTAGGTGTTGAGCAGTCTCAGGCCTCCACTCCCTGCTCCATTTCTTTTCTTCCCTTCAGTGAGCTGGGTTGGGGAAGGGCTTGGGTCCCGCTGGACCATGGCTTTGGTACGTTACCCTGTTCCGTGAGGTCTGTTCTTTTCTCCAGGTGTATGCAGTCTAGCGCAGCCTTCTTTCCTGTTGCTCTTTCAGGGTTAGTTGTATTAATTGTATTTTTGTATTATATGTGGTTTTGGGAGGAGGCCTCTGTTTCACTTGCCATGCCACCATATTTAATCTATTGTCCTGGCAGCAAGTTTTAAACAATGCAAATATATACTGTCCTGTGGGGCTACATTGTAAATCCTGCTGGTCTCCAAATCAGATTTGTCCCTTAAGTAACATTTGGAAAAATTTGGGCACCAGGTGAGTGTATAAGCTGCTTCCTGGGAGATACCACTAAGCTGTAATGAAGCCAAGAGAGTACAGTAGGATGGTGTCTTCTGCTTTCATCCCCTCAGAGCCTCTAGCCTGTCCCTGAGGCTGAAACTCCAGAACAAGTAAATAGGCCTTTTTCACTGAGGGTGTGTTTTAATCTAGTGTCTGTGCAGTGCACTGAGGATGGTAGCATGCCAAGAACTTTTCTTTGCAATTGTTCAGTCCTTTGGAGCCCATGAACACAGGCCCCCTTAGCCTCCAGAGCCTGGCAATTATGGGGTGACCCTTGTGTGGATTTCATGCCTCTTCTAGCTTTCGTGAGGCAGCTGGAGAGCAGGTGTGGGGCTTACTCACTGGCTTCAGTAAGGTAGCAGGAAAATACCTTAGCTGCAGGCACTGGCTGGCTTGAACAATGCATGGGAGAGTACCTTGTCTGTGTGCATCTGCCTCCTTCAGCCAGGGAGTGGAAGAAGGCCGCGACGACTTGTGTTTGATGGCCCAGCCAGGAAGCAGGGACGTGCTGAACTGCCTGCCCTCAATGGCTTCAGTAACGCAGTGGAATAGTGCCTTAGGAAGGCAGCAGGACGGTGCTGAGTACATTGCACCCACCTGCACCAGTAGGGAAGAGGGAGGGTTCACAGATGGAGTCTGCCAGCACCTCTGTCTCTAGAGAGTGTCCCAATTGTCCCCTGCCCCTCTAGCAGATACTTTAAGAAATGAATCTTCTTCACATATACTCTAGGCACTTTTCAAACTGCTGCTTTTTTGCTGGGTTTTTGGGCAAGCGAGACCCCAAGCAAGCCCTTTAAGAGGAGACTCTCAGTTCCCTACAGCTCTTTGGGTCTTTGGACATAAACCTCTTTAGTTTTACTAAGGCTGTCATTTGGGGGGCTTGTCTTTCCACTGTAGGTCCCAAAGGTTGGACTGTCTGATGTGGGAGAAGCTCCAGACTTGTGAGATCCCTCCCTATTGTGGGTTGCTGTACCCTGAGGGTAGGTTTTTGGTGAAACCACACATCTGCCTCTCCTACCTTCTGGATGTGGTCCTTTTATGCTTTGTTGTGGAGTAGTAGTTTGGCTAGTTTTCAATTCTTTTTTTTTTAAATTTATTTTTGAGAGGGCATCTCTCATATTTATTGATCAAATGGCTGTTAACAACAATAAAATTCTGTATAGGGGACTCAATGCGCAATCATTAATCAACCCCAAGCCTAATTCTCAACAGTCTCCAATCTTCTGAAGCATAACGAACAAGTTCTTACATGGTGAACAAGTTCTTACATAGTGAATAAGTTCTTACATGGTGAACAGTGCAAGGGCAGTCATATCACAGAGACTTTTGGTTTTGATCACGCATCATGAACTATAAACAATCAAGTCAGATATGATTATTCATTTGATTTTTATACTTGATTTATATGTGAATCCCACATTTCTCCCTTTTTTGTTTTTTAATGAAATGCTGAAGTGGTAGGTAGATGCAAGATAAAGGTAGAAAACATAATTTATTGCTGTAAGAGGGCAAATGTAGATGATCAGGTGTGTGCCTATAGACTGAGTATTAATCCAAGCTAGACAAGGGCAACAAAACATCCACAGATGCAGAAGATTTCTCTCAAAACAGGGGGGGTGAGGTTCTAAGCCTCACCTCTGTTGATCCCCAATTTCTCACCTGATGGCCCCCCTGCGACTGTGCCTGTCTTAGGTTGTTCTTCCCTTGAGGAATCTTACCCATCTCTGGCTAACCAGTCATCTTCTGGGGCCATACAGGGAAATGTAAAGTTGGTAAGTGAGAGAGAAGCAATATTGTTTGAAAAGGTTAGCTTTTTACTTCTTTGCAGATTTATGCCCTGTGGCTTCTATGCCCAGCATTTGTCTTGAGGTATCTTTACCACTTGGAAGAATTATGATACTCGGTAATTTTCTATATGAGGCACGAATTCTAATGAAAGGGCTGTAATTAGGAAGGAAGAAGAAAAGCTATAGAAGTAGCAGACAGAAGAAAACATGGGAAGATTGATTATTTCATTGACATAACTTCTTGTAGAGTAACATAAGCATGTATAGGTTTTAACAAACTACTAATTAAATTGCGTACACACATTAACAGAATAGGAATACAGCTACATAACCAAAGCAGACCTACAATTACCAGCCATATCCAGTGAAACCAAGAATAGTTTTCAATTCTTTTTCAGAAGGAATTATTCCATATGCGGCTGTAGATTTGGTGAGTCCATGGGTGGAGGTGAGTTCAGGATCTGCTTTAGCCACCATCTTGGGCCTCTATTATTTTTTCATATTTTTAAGTAAAAAGTATAGTTTCATACAATATTTGAATAAATACCTCTGGAGGTAATAGGTAAAAATGAAAGTAACAAACCTTTATAATAGAGTGCAGTTCTCTCCAAATCACACATTAACTCTATGTGGTTTGCAAATATTTTCTTCCAGACTATAGATTGCCTTTCTGTCTTTTTAACAGGGTATTTTGCAGATTAAAGTTTTAATTTTGATTCAGTTTGGACCCCATTTTTCATTTTTTGAGGAACTTCTGTACTGTTTTCATAATGGCTGTACCAATTTACATTCCAACAGTACACAAAGGCTCCCTTTTCTTCACATCCTCACCAACACTTATTCTCTTTTGACTTTTTGACAATTGCCATTCTAATAGGTATGAAGTCTTAATACAAATTAAGACCATCTCATTGCAGTCTTAATTTGTATTTCCCTGATAATTAGTGATGTTGAACATCTTTTCATGTACCAGTTGGCCATTTTCTTGGGAAAATTTCTATTCAGGTCTTTTGTCTATTTGTAATCAGTTGGGTATTTTTGCTATTGAGTCATACGAATTTCTTACATATTTTGGATATTAACCTTTTATCAGGTATTTTACTTCTAATGTTTTCTCCCATTCCATAGGTTGTCTTTTCAATTTGTTCATGGTTTCCTTTAATGGACAGAACTTTTTAGTTTATTAACTATTTATTTTGTTAATAATGGGTCTGGTGGCAAGTCCAAAAAACTCATTGCCAAGACCAATGTCAAACAGCTTTTCCCCTATATTTTCTTTTAGGAGTTTTATGGTTTCAGGTATTACATTGAAGTCTGTAATCCATTTTTGAATTACCATCAATGACTATTATTATATTACAGTGTCCAAATTGTGCTAGAAGCTCAACAGAATTATTATCTATGCACTAAGTCATAGTTTATGTATACAAACAATTATTTAAAAAGAAATACATATAAAGTATATCATAGATAAAAGAAATTACTTGTGGGAGTTAGTCATTATTAAGTAGTAGTAATATCCCTACTAATTTTAGATAAACAGATTACTGTGTTGTATGAACAACAAACTATGAAGACTGAATAGATACAAATTCTGTGTTATGAGAAAATAAAACATAACCTGAAACATTTAATGATGTACTTAAGTCTAATTGTAAGGACTGATGATTATGTCATATATAATTAATATTAGGTGCCTTTAGCTAAAACCAATTTAACTGCCTAGTTTTATAGTTACCTGGTATGGTTCAGAGGGAGGAAGGGAATTAATGAGGAAAAGAAGCTGTTCCATTTTATAAGTTTTTTTAAATTGAAGAATAACTGACATACAATATTGTTTCAGGTGTACAACATTCAGTATTTATATACATTATGAAATGGTTACAACCATAAGTTTAGTTGCCATCTGTCACCTTATTAGGTTGTTACAATATCTTTGACTATATTCCAGATGCTGTTCATTACATTCCTGTGTTTTATTTATTTTATAACTGGAGCTATCAGTTTTCAGAATCTAGAGTCTATTTCTGTTTTGTTTGTTTTTCAGATTCCACATAAAAGTGAAATCATATGTATTTGTCTATCTCTGATTCCTACATTTAAGTCCTTTTTAAATGGGTGCTACTCAGGGACCAAAAAAATCACATATTTTCAGGTGTTTGATTTAACTTAGTTTAGTGTAGGGTGGGTGCTTTTCCAGTGTAATAGAAATCAACTTCCTTCATTGAAGAGTGAATATTAGGGCTTCAGGTAGCTAGTAGAAGAGATAGAAATAGAATAACTGAAGTCTATTCTCTTCAATAGTGAAGTGAACTTGTTTTGAGAGTTGATGGGATTGGTAAAAGGTTTTTCCTGTAATTACTAACTTCAATATTCTTTGCTAGAGGCAGCAACGAGAGTAGGCCTAATTGTGTGAAAATACAAATTTCTCTCCCATTCAGTCTCAAATGACACCAATTATTCAAGAGTTATGCAACTTTTAGTATGAACAAGTTTAATCAACTAGCTTTTTGTTTTATTAAAGTATCATTGATATACACTCTTATGAAGGTTTTACATTAAAAACATTGTGGTTACTACATTCACCCATATTATCGAATACCCCCCCATCCTATTGCAGTCACTGTCCATCAGTGTAGTTAGATGCTATAGAGTCGCTCTTGTCTTCTCTTTGCTATACTGCCTTCCCTGTGACCCCCTCCACCCACACCATGTGTGCCAGTCATAATGTCCGTTAATCCCCTTCTCCCACCTTCCCCTACCCCTTCCCTTTGGTAACTGCTAGTCCCTTCTTAGAATCTGTGAGTTTGCTGCTGTTGTGATCTTTCAGTTTTGCTTTGAATCAACTAGCTTTTCTAACTGAAATACATCATGGTAATGACATTTTGAAAGGAAATCAAGGGAAAAGTAAGAGATACTTTTAATGTATTTTTAAAGCATAAGTTGTTGATGAAGGCAAGGCTTTAAGTGAGAATTGAGGTGGCAGCATCAGAAAGGAATCTGGCAGACAGAAGACAAAGACAGCCCAGATAAAGATGAGATTACCAAAAAATAGATGAAATGAAAGATACAGTAATGGAGTATGGCAAGTAACAAGAGCAAAGAGAGTGGAAAATAGATCAAAGGAAGGAGGCAGTGAAACATGGCACTGAATAAAAGACAAGTATGTGAATAGGAGCAGGCATTATAAAACATGAGCAGCAGTGTGGGTTGTTACTTAGATGTATAGTTGCTAAATCTGATTTTTCTTGGAAAGGGAGTCTCAAATCTCTGTCTCTCCAAAGTAAGCGAGAATATAGATTATGAGCCTACTTCTAATTTTCTTATGGGTTGACCTGATAATTATGGTTAGAACATCTTATAGGTATTTGTTGTATTGTTAGCTGCTAGGAAGAATGTCAGAGTTGGAGCCAATTTCTATTTCCCTTGTGTTCTCGCCTTATAGTAGGATTGTTTCCTAAAAATAGAGTGTGTTCACATTCCTAAAGGTGTAGCCCATAGACATTTGTAAAATTGCTCTTGGATTAAGATAATTCATATTTTAAACACTGATTGGCCATGAATAGAAAATGAGAAAATTTGGATCTAATAGGTGCTCTTTTCTGGAATAAAATGTGATTTTTTTTTTCTGAAGGGAAATTGTAACAATCATAAATTTAAGCCTGTAGTTGATAAAGCTCTGATATCATACAGGTCTGCCTGTACTGTTAGGACTTGCTGTTGGAGAACATAGATTATAATTGATTCTATTGTTCAGGGTCTGTAACAACTGCAGGCTGCCAAAGTCAGTTGCCCCACTCTCTCCTTGTCATTTATAAAGTAGTGAGGCAGCAGTGTTGTGTAAAAGGTATATCAAAAGAACTGAATTTTGATTATTCTTACTCTTCTTGTTTGACCTAAGGCAAACCCTTCCAGACTAATTTTTTTCTGATTATCAAAATGAGAATAATATCTCTCTTGCCTGTGTCAAAACATTATTTGTGCATCAGGTAATATAGTATATGTGAGTACTTTTTAAATTGTAAAGGCAAAGTATAAAACTAAAATCCTCATTTATGTCACCCAATTAGATCTATTGAATAAAAGTTTAAATGGGCATATTCCTGTCATGTAAGCACTTCTGATGAATTGTTCTAAGAATGAAATGGGCAGGAAAGGAACTATTAAAGTAATGGGAAAAATAATCATGTGGGTACTTACATGAAAGGCAGGCAGACTTGAAATTCCAGGCGCAGAAATGACCTCTTAAGATTTTGATTATGCTGTTCCCTGAAAGATTTAGGTGAAAGGGAAAAGACGTGATTTAACAATTGGATATTTTTTTAAAGCAAAATACAACAGCAGTTAATATAGGAGAATGGTTCTTGTGCATCTGTATTTATTTAAAATTAGAAATAACATTGCTTCTGCTATTTGGATTGCCTGTTGTTTGGTTCTTAGATTTTTCCCCTAGGAAATTGGCTTTTGTACATTATTTATTTTTAAATAATTAGTATAAAATTAAGCATAGACTAGATTAAATGTAGGCAAGCTGTGAAAATTATTTTTCATACAAATTTATAGACTATCCCCAAATATACTGATGTGCAAGATATAGGCATGACTCATCTTACTGAGTTCACTTAATTGTGCTTTACAGTTATTGTGTGTGTTTTACAAATTGAAGGTTTGTGGCAACTCTGCATCAAGAAGTCTATTGGCATCATTTTTCCATCAGCATTTGCTCACTTCATGTCTCTGTGTCACATTTTGGTAATTCTCACAATATTTCAAACTTTTTCATTGTATTTTTTATGGTGATCTGTTATCTGCATGATTATGACTTGCTGAAAGTTCAGATGATGGTTAACATTTTTTAGCAATAAAATATTTTTAAATTGAAATGTACATTGTTTTTCTTAGACATAGTGCTGTTACACACTTAGACTACAGTGTAGTATAAACATTACTTTTATATGTGCTGGGAAACCAAAAAAATTAATTTGACTCCCCTTATTGCAGTCTTATGGAAGGAAACCTGCAGTATCTCTGAGATATGCCTGTATTATATATGCTTTTAAAACATATAAGTTATAGTTGGGGAAGGGTTTGAAAGTGTATGAGCACATAGGAATCTCAATGCAGGATAGTAAATGTTTGTCGTAAGTTTTGGTTGATAAATTACTTATATATAATTTAAAACTTGTATTTCCTGTGGGTAAAAACTGTAGGTTATCCTGAAGAGTCTTAATATGAGTGATTGGTTGAGCCAACACTTTTTGAGACTGTAGCATAGGCACAGATCCCATCTAAGAAACTGTTAAGGTGATTTCCAGTGAAAAACATTGCTGAGTAGGAAGGCAGGGTGGAAACTTCTTCCCACAGTGGAGACGATAAAGGGGCACAATAATTCACAATCAATATAAGTTGGTTATGAGGACAGTAGTACAGCATGGAGAATATAGTCAATGATTCTGCACATCTTACTATGTTAATAATAATCGCATTAGTGGAGGTGAGGATTTAATAATATGGGTAACTTGAACCATTGTGTTGTAGACTTGAAACCAACAGAAGATTATATGTCAATGATACTTTATATATATTGAAAAAAAGAAAGAAATGCTATACGACCCATTAATTCTACTTTTATAAATTTACCTGAAGAAAACAAAATCTCTGTCTCAAAGAAATATGTACACCCCTATGTTTATCTTCAGTAAGAAGAACAAAGCTGGAGGTATCAAGCTCCTTGATTTCTAACTATTACAAAGCTATAGTAATCAAAACAGTATGGTGTTGGCACAAGAACAGATACTTCAGAGAGCCCAGAAATAAACCCACACTTAAATGGTCAATTAATACATGGCAAAGGAGGTGAGAATATCAATGGGGAAAAGACTACCTTCAATAAATGGTTTTGGGAAAACTGGACAACTACATACAAATGAATGAACTGGATCACTGTCTTACATGGTACATAAAAATAAACTTGAAATGGATTAAAGAGCTGAGTATAAGATCCGAAAGTATAAAACTCCTAGAATAAAACACAGGCAGTAAACTCTTGAAACATTGGCATTAGTAACTTTTTTCTGCATATATCTCCCCAGGCAAGGGAAACAAAAGCAAAATAAACAAGCAAAACTACAACAAACTAAAATGCTTTCACACAGCAAAGGAAACCATCAACAATATGAATAGGCAGCCTACTAAATGGGAGAGTAAATTTGCAAATGATATGCCTAATAAGGAGCTAATATCTTTATAGTAGTATATAGAGAATATAAACTGACACAACATCAGAAACCCCAAATAATCTAATTAAAAATAGGCAGAGGATCTGAATAGAAATTTTTCCAAACAAGATATACACATAGCCAACAGTACATTAAGCTGTGCTCAACATCACTAATCATCAGAGAAATGCAAATCAAAACTGCAATGAGATAGCATACCTGTTACAACTGTTATTACCAAAATGACAACATGTAACATGTGTTGCTGAGGATGTAGGGAAAAGGGAACCTTTGTGCACTGCTTGTGGGAATGTAAATCAATACAGCCATTATGGAAAGCAGTGTGGAGGTGTCTCAGAAAATTAAAAGTAGAAATACCAAATTATCCAGTGATTTCAATCTGGGAATTTGCAAAGGAAACAAAATCACTAGTTTGAAAAGATATATGTACTCCTATGTTTATCAGATAATTATTTACAATAGTAAAGATATGGAAGCAGCCTAAGTGTCCATCAATAGATGAATGGATAGAGAAGACCTATCCACTGTATACATGTATACAGTGCAATATTCCTCAGCCATAAGAAAGAATGAAATATTGCCATTTGTGACAATATGAATGAACCTAGAGGGTATTATGCTAAGTGAAATAAACCAGAGAAAGACAAATACCATATGATTTCACTTACATGTGGACTCTAAAAAGCAAACAACCAAATAAAACTGAAATAGACTCATAAACATAGAGAACAGACTGGTGGTTGCTGTAGGAAAAGCAGGTGGGGAGCTGGGCAAAATAGGTGAAGGGGATAAAGAGGTACAAACTTTCAGTTACAAAATAAATTAGTCACAGGATGAAACTACAATATAGGAATATAAGCAGTAATGTTTTACTATCTTAGTTGACAGATGATAACTACACTTATGGTTAAATTTAGTAATGTGTATAAATGTAGATCACTGTGTTGTACATCTGAAACCAATATATTATTATATATTAACTGTACTTCAATAAAAAAAGAGTTAATGTCCAAAATTGAAAAAGCAAGAAAAAACAATAGAAACATACTTTAGAGATACAGAGGTAAACCCCGGAAGGAAGGAATTAAAAACAGATGCCTCTGAGAATGGTTTGGGTGTAGAGAATAGAGTAAAAGATGGCTCTTTTTTACTATAAGCTTTATAGTATACTGTGTCACTTTACACTAAGAAATTGCACATGTATTATAGTGAATACAAATAAAAATTTTCAAAATCTTCAGATGCAGTGTTCTACTCCCAGGCTTACTATGTAACATTCTCTAAATGGAACTACTAATTTGAATGGCCTTAAAATATTTCAACTAGTTAGTTCAGTAGGATAAATACTAGTGTAAGATCATAGATTTAAAGCCCCATGTAAGCTTTGCATTATTCTATGGATTCAAAAATGCACCCTTAATCTGAGCCAGATTTGAATAAACATCCAAGTCATTATAAAGATTATCAAGAGAGACTTTACATGGGTCAATACAGTCTACGACCATCACAAAAATCCTCCTTAGAAGTATGTATGTAAATACCTTACAGACAGTAAGTAATAGAACTTTTTGTATGTTAAGAATCCTAAGTTACACTGACAAGTTGAAACTAATTTCTCTCTTGCAATGTAAAAATGATAGAGAATAACCAATAATTCATATAATTGGATTAAATATACCTTTAATGTAATTGTTCAATATAACTTATCTTTGAGGTTTTGCTGAAATTTAGTTGCCATAACAACTTGAGTAAACCGTTTATTGCTGCAGACATCTGTAGCTATTTATAAATGTATCAGCTGGATCTGTCCAGTTAAATTTCTTTTATAAGAATACTAAAGTAGTTTTCAGTTGCTCTGAATAAAGTTAAGAAAATGCCAGGGGCCATTAAAACATTCTGCATTTTAAATATAGAAGTGTACTATAAACTATAAAAGTCATAAAATAGAAAATTACTGCATTTTCATTGTGTTGTTTACTGAAGATGCTATAATGATAACAAAGTTTTCTAAGCTATCAAAATTTTTTGAATTGATAATAGATTTAGATATTTCAAATGAATATCTTCTATCCATAGTTTAAAAATGTAAGACAGTACACAAAGAAGTAAACACTGGTATTTACCTAAAACAAAATTTTTCAGTAACTAATGCAACCTAAATTCATTAAGAAACATATTTACAACTGAATCTTTTCTCTTCAAAATGATTGTATTGGTTCCATTAAAATGACTAAAAATAGTTAGATGATAAATGTCAGTCTTGAGTGGTCTGAGTTTTTGAGTATGCATTTTTTAAAAAAAGGTTTATTTTGCAGCATGTATCAGTTGATTAGCAGCTTATTTTTTTATTGAAGTATAGTTGATAAAGAATCTTATATTAGTTTCAAGTGTACACCACAGTGGCTTACCAGTTACCATTACTATCTGTCAACATAGAAAGATGTTACAGAATAAATGACTATATTCTCCATGCTATACTACCGTCCCTGTGACCAACTTATATTGATAGCAAATTATTGTGCCCCTTTATTCTCTCCACTGTCGCTCCCCGACCCATTCCAAACCCTCCCCCTAGGTAGCCACTAGTCCCTTTGCACTGTCTATGAGTCCACTGCTATTTTGTTCCTTCTGTTTTGATTTTAGATTCCGCAAATAAATGAAATCATATGTATTTGTCTTTCTCTGCCTGGTTTGTTTCACTGAGCATAATACCCTCGAGATCCATCCATGTTATTGCAAATGGCAGGATTTCTTTTCTTTTATGGCTGAATAATATTCCATTGTGTATATGTACCACATTTTCTTTATCCATTCATCTACTGATGGACACTTAGGTTGCTTCCATTTCTTGGCTATTGTAAATAGTGCTGCAGTAAACATAGGGGTGCATATGTCTTTTTGAATCAGGGATTTTGTTTTCTTTGGGTAAATTCCTAGGAGTGGAATTCCTGGGTCAATTGGTATTTCTATTTTTTGTTTCTTTGAGGAACATCCATACTGCTTTCCACAGTGGCTGCAACAATCTACATCTCCCACCAACAGTATAGGAGGGTTCCCTGTTCATATCCTTGCCAACACTTATTTCTTGCCTTTTGGATGGTGGCAATTCTGACTGGTGTGAGGTGATTCATTGTGGTTTTGATTTGCATTTCCCTGGTGATTAGTGATGTGGAGCATCTTTTCATTTGCCTGTTGGCCATCTATATTTCTTATTTGGAAAAATTTCTGTTCAGGGTCTCCACCCATTTTTTAATCAGGTTATTTGTTTTTTTTTGGTGTTGAGGTGCATGGGTTCTCTGTATGTTTGGGTATTAACCCCTTATCAGATAAATCATTTATGAGTATATTCTCCCATATTGCAGGCTGTGTTTTGTTCTGTGGATGGTATCCTTTGCTGTATAGAAGCTTTTTAATTTGATGTAGTCCCACTTGTCCATTTTTTATTTTGTTTCCCTTTCCTAGGGAGATGTGTCCAGAAAAAATTTGTCCATGCTTGTGTTCAGGAGATTTTTGCCAATGTTTTTTTGTCTTACATTCGGATCTTTGATCCATTTCAAATTTACTTTTGTGTATGGAGTGAGACAGTAACCCAGCTTCATTCTCTTGCATGTACCTCTCCAGAAGCTGTCTTGTCCCCATTGTATATTCATGGCTCCTCTATCATACATTAATTGACCATATATGCATGGGTTTATATCTGGGCTCTCTATTCTGTTCCATTGATCAATGGGTTTGTCCTTGTGCCAGTACAATACTGTTTTGATTACTGTAGCTTTGTAGTATAGCTTGATGTCGGGGAGCATAATACCCCCAGCTTTGTTCTTCTTTCTTGGGATTGCTTTGACTATTCAGAGTCTCTTGTCATTCCATATGAATTTTAGGATTATTTGCTCTTTGTTGAAGTTCATTGGAAAATGCCATTGTTATTTTGATAGGGATTGCACTGACTCTAAGTTGCTTTCACAAGATGACCATTTTGACAATATTAATTCTTCCTATCTATGAGTGTGGGATAGATTTCCATTTATTGGTGCCTCCTTGCATTTCTTTGTCAGTGTCTCATGGTTTTCAGAGTACAGGTCTTTTTCATCACGTTGGTTAAGTTTATTCCTAGGTATTTTATTCTTTTTGATGCAATTGTAAATGGAATTGTTTTCCTGATTTCTCTTTCTGCTAGTTTATTGTTAGTATATAGGAATGCAACAGATTTCTGTGTATTAATTCTGTATTTTGCAATTTTGCTGAATTCAATTACTACTTCAAATAGTTTTTTGGTGGAGTTTTTAGGGTTTTTTGTGTATAACATCATGTCATCTGCAAATAGTGACAGTTTCACCTCTTCTGTACCAATTTGGATGCCTTTTATTTCTTTGTCTTGTTTGACTCTCATGGCTAGGACCTCCAGTACTAGGTTGAATTAAAGTGGTGAGAGTGAGCATCTTTGTCTTGTTCCTGATTTTAGAAGAAAAGTTTTCAGCTTTTTGCCATTGAGTATGATGTCAGCTGCGGGTTTGTTGTATAGGGCCTTTATTATGTTGAGGTGCGTGCTTTCTATGCCCATTTTCTTGAGAGTTTTTATCATGATTGGATGTTGAATTTTGTCAAATGATTTTTCACATCTATTGAGATGATCATGTGGTTTTTATCCTTCTTTTTGTTAGTGCAGTGTATGACTTACTGATTGATTTATGAATAGTGTACTATCCTTGCATACCTGGAATAAATCCCACATGTAGTCATGATCTTTTTGATGTATTTTTGAATTTGGTTTGCTAATATTTTTTTATTAAGGTATCATTGATATATACTCTTACGAAGGTTTCACAAGAAAAACAATGTGGTTATTACATTCACCCTTATTAGCAAATGCCCCCCCCCCCATACCCCATTGCAGTCACTGTCTATCAGTGTGGTAAGATGCCACGTAGTCCCTATTTGCCTTCCCTGAGCTATACTGTCTTCCCCATAACCCCACACACACCATGTGCATCAATCTGGTTTGCTAATATTTTGTTGAGGATTTTTGCATCTATGTTCATCAGGGATGTTGGTCTAAAATTTTCTTTTTTATAGTGTCTTTGCCTACTTTTGGTATTAGAGTCAGGCTGGTCTCATAGAATGAGTTTGGAAGTATTCCCTCCTCTTCTGTCTTTTGGAATACTTTAGGAAGGATGGGTATTAGCTCTTCTTTAAATGTTTGGTAGAAGTGATCTGGTCCTGAAATTTTGTTTGTTGGAAGTTTTTTGATTACCAGTTCAATTTCATTTCTGGTAACTGGTCTGTTCGGATTTTCTGTTTTTTTCTGGATCAGTCTTGGAAGGTTGTACTTTTCTGGGAATTTGTCCATTTTTTCTAGGTTGTCCAATTCATTGGCATATAATTTTTCATAAAATTCTGTTGTAATTCTTCATATTTCTGTGGTTTGTTGTGATTATCCTTTTTTGCTTCTGATTTTGCTTATTTGTGTCCTCTCTTGGTAAGTCTGGCTGGGGGTTTGTCTTTGTTTATTTTCTCAGAGAACCAGCTCCTGGTTTCATTGATTTTTTTATTGTTTTATTCCTCTCTATTTTACTTATTTACTCTCTGATCTTTATTATGTCCCTTCTTCTACTAACTTTCAGTTTCATTTGTCCTTTTTTTCTAGTTTCTTAAACTGGTTTTTTTAGAATTGTTCTTATTTCTTGAGATAGGCCTGTATTGCTATGTACTTCTCTTAAAGCCACTTTTGCAGTGTCTCACATATTTTAAACTGTTGTAGTTTTGTTTTCATTTGGCTTCACAGACTGTTAGATTTCCTCTTTGATTGGTTCATTGATCCATTAATTATTTAGAAGCATGCTGTTTAGCCTCCATGTGTTTGTGGGGCTTTTTGTTTTCTTTGTGTAATTTATTTCTAGTTTCATACCATTGTGACCTGAGAAGTTGTTTGATGCAATTTCAATCTTTTTTAATTTACTGAGGCTCTTTTCATGTCCTAATATGTGATCTATCCTGGAAAACATTCCATGTACACTTAAGAAAAATGTATAACCTGCTGCTTTTGGGTGGAATGTTCTGTTGGTATCTGTTAAGTCCATCTGATCTAATGTGCTGTTCAGTGCCTCTGTTTCCTTATTTATTTTCTGTCTGGTTGTTTGGTCCATTGATGTAAGCGGTGTTTTAAAACAAGTCCCCTGATATGATTGAGTTACAATCTATTCCTTTAGTTCTGTTAGTATTTGTTTTACATATTTAGGTGCTTTTATGTTGGGTGCATAGATATTTGTAATGGTTATATCCTCTTGCTGGACTGATCCCTTTTATTATTATGTAATTTCCTTGTCTCTTGTTCCTTTTCTTTGTTTTGAAATCTATTTTGTCTGATATAAGTGCTGCTACTCCTGCTTTTTTCTCCCTATTATTTGTATGAAATCCCTTTTTCCATCCCTTCACTTTCAGTCTATGTATTTGTTTAGGTCTGAAATGAGCCCCTTGTAGGAAGCCTATAGATGGATCTTGTTTATCCATTCTGCCACCCTATGTCTGTTGATTGATGCATTCAGTCCATTTACATTTAAGGTAATTATTGATAGGCATGCACTAATTGCAATTTTATTAATTGTTTTCTGGTTGTTTTTGTAGTTCCTCTCTGATCCTGTCTTTCTCTCTTATACTCTGTTACTTGATTTTTTTTTTCAGTATTGTGATTGGATTTTTCTTTTTTTAATTTTTTGTGTATCTATTACAGGCTTCAGGTTTCTGGTTACCATAAGGTTCAAGGATTCAGAGATAGCTTCCTAGCAATGTAACAGTCTATATAAAGTTGATTGTTACTCTGTTTCTAACACAGTCTAAAAGTACTTCTTTTTTATTTCTTTTCCTCCTCCACACTTTATGTATTAGATGTCATAATATGCATTATTTTGTGTATGTCTTGACTGATTTAGTGTGTAGTTGATTTTACTATTTTTTTAAACTTTGTATTTGCTTAGTAAGTAATTGGTTTACTGCCTTTAATGTGGGTTTATTTTCAATGGGGTAAACTACTTAGGCTTAAGAACATTTCTATCTACAAAAGTCCCTTTAATATGTCCTATAATGCCTGTTTAGTGCTTATAAATTCCTTCAGCTTTTGTTTATCTGGGAAATATTTAATCTCTCCTTCAAATTGGAATGATTATCTTGCTGAGTAGAGGATTCTTGGTTGGAGGTCCTTCTGTTTCAATACATTAAATATTTCATGCCACTCTCTTCTGGCCTGTAAAGTTTCTGCTGAAAATCTGCTAATAGTCTGATGAGGTTTCCCTTATAAGTAATCTTTTGCCTCTTTCTAGCTTCTTTATCCTTAAGCTTTGTCATTTTACTTATTATATACTTGTGGTCCCTTTTCTTAGGGGTTCTCTGCACTTCCATGACCTGAGTGTATATTTCTTTCCCCATATTGGGGAGGTTGTCAGCAATTATTTCCTCAAAGAGACTTTCTACCCCTTTGTCTCTATCTTCTACTTCTGGTACCCCTATTATGTGAATATTGTTTTGTTTGGAGTTGTGTGGGTAAAATTCTAGTATTTCCTGACTTTAGTGCATCTGTATATCAACAGGCATTCCTCAGGAGTGGAGAGAGTTCATCTCCATATCAATGGGTAACCAAGGCAACCAAGGGCTTATCTGAACCTGAGAGGTTAGGGGGAGGTCTTACTTGCTTCTGCCCCAGCAGGAAAGATATGGCCCCAGACCATAGTTTGTAAGCAATAAACAGGTTTTTAACTTTATTTCTCCCTTTGACTGATTTCGGTTTTAGAGGTATTTTGCCCCAAAATTTTGTCTCCCTGGAGTTACAAGTTGTCATACAGCTCTCTTAGCATTCTTTCATTCCTACAGATTCTTTTTTCTCTCTGTTCCTCAGCTTTGTTGTTTTCCTGTTCTCTAATTTCTATCTCATTGATTGTCTCCTCTAATTGCAGCAATCTGTTATTTATTCCCTCCTTTATATTTTTCATTTCAGTTATGTATTCCTTAGCTCTGAGTGGCTCTTTTTCAGCTCTACTCTTTGTTGAAATCCTTCCTGAGATTGTAAGTACCTTTACACAGATTGGTGAGCATATTTATGACTTATTTTGAAATCTTTATCATGAAGATTGGTGATCTCCATTTCATTCAACAGCTTTTCTGGTGTCTTAATCCTCTTCTTTCATTTGGAACATATTCCTCTTCTGCCTCTTCATTTTGTTGGGTTTCTGTGTTTCTTTGTATTAGATCTTCTGTGCTTCCTGGTCTACAGAGCAATGACTTCATGAAGAAGGTGTCCTGTGGTGCCCAAAAGCTCAAGAGTCTTTACTCTCCTGTGCCTGGTTCTCCTTTGTGGTGGAGCTAGTTGCTGTTGGTGGGCGTGGGCAGGGCTGCCTTTCTGTCTGGCTGCCAGCCGTGGTTTATATCAGTGCACTGTGGACAGAAGATTTCCTAAGCCAGCCCTTTGTGATCAGTCAGGGGCTTCTGCTGGAATTGTTGTGGGTAGGGCCACTTTCTGCCTGTCCTGCAGCAATGGTGGGGTTTCTGTGTTAATGCCTCTGGGCAGGTGCAGGTTTATTCATGTTGGCAGGGCACAGGCTTGGGGCTGGGCTGCTCTCAAGGAGGAAGGAGTGCTTGGAGCCGGCTCTGCAGGCATGTCTCTAGTTGGACTGAGACAGAGTTGAGACAGTTGGGGAAGCCACCCTCTTACTGCCAGGCAGCAATGTCTGAGACTAGGCTGGGCTGAGTGGGCTGGATGCCTGAAGTGCCCAAGGAAGTGCCTCAAGGCTGAACTGCTAGTGAGGGGCATGGAGCTGAGGCTCCTGAGAGTGCCTGACCTATAGGGCCAAGGGAGACCTGTGGAAGTGTCATCCACCTCCCTTTTCTTCTGCAGAGAGAGCTCTGTCCAACCCCTTACCCCTCTGGCACCTGTCACGCTGCTGGAAAATCTTTTAAACTACCGTCTCTGTTTTGCATCTCAGCAGATTCAATGGAGTGGGCCTGTATTCCATAAACAGCTGGAGTCTCAGCTTCCAAGAGTGCTCCAACTCTTCCTGGTGTCCAGCCCTGCTAATCACCAGAACCCAGTGCAATGTGGACTCATGTATCCAGTGCAAAACTCCAGGGCCAGGTGTACAGAGTTCCTGAGTGCCTATCTACTTCCCTCTCTGTTTCTCTTCCTCCTGCCTTGGGCTGGGATAAGGGAAGGGCTGGGGTCCAGACTGATCATGGCTCTGCCACTTACCCTTCTCTATGTGGTCATCTCTTTCTACTGGGTAGTCTGTTCTGCAGTCTTCAGGTCATTTTCAGGGTTAGCTGTATTTGGTGTAGTTGCTTCCCTGGTGGGTGTATGGACGTAGGTATCTGCCTTGCCTTCTTCCTACTCCCATCATCTTGTTTCTCCATCAGTGTCTTATAGTTTTCTGAGTACAGAATTTCACCTTTTTGGTTAGATTTATTCCTAGGATGTTATTCTTTTTGTCTATAGACATTGACTCTTTATTTCCTATTGTAGAAGGTAAAGCTTTCATAATATTATAAAACTCCTGCTTCCACTTACTCTCCTCCCCATTTCCACCCCACCACTCCCAGTATAATCATTTGGGTTTTAGATTGACAGTTAAATTTACTTTGCATAATAAAGTAAAAATAATTTTTTAAACTTTGTTTGAAATAATTTTAGACTCTTGTAGAAGTTGCTAAAATAGTACAAAGAGTTCACATGTACTCTTCATTCAGGTTCTCCGATGACAACTGTCTCTATATCCTTAATACACAGATTGAATGTTTTCAGTAAAAGTGTGGAAGAAAGACAAGGCAAGTCTGCTTTCTTGGCTGAGCCTCTGAAGCATACATTTCTACCAACATATAAATGCAAATGACAGGACTAAAAAGTCCAAAGCCAAATTCAGATAGGAGTGTAAATGAATGTAATTGTATTACTTACTGTATCTATGGGTATACATTTTGTTAAAATACCAAATGAAAGAACTGTATGATGAATAAACTACATAGCCATAGTATAATTATTAAAACCAGAAACTGGAATTCATACAATACTATTTGTTAAACTACAGACGTTATTTGGATTTCTCTAAATTTTACATTCATTCCATCACCAAAATTGAGATATAGAACTCCCAAAAAAAACTCACACATGCCATCCCTTTAAGGGCACATCCCAACCCTAACTCCCAGCAACCACTGATCTATTCTTTATCACTATAATTTCATCATTTTCAGAGTGTTATATACATGGCATCATACAATATGTGATTTTGAGATTGTTTTTTTTCTCCCACTTAGCACAATGTCCTTGAGGTCCATCTGCAGTGTTTTGTGTACAAAGAGTTCATTCCTTTTTATTGCTGAATAGTATTCCCCACAGTTTGTTTATTTATCCATTCATCCACTGAAGGTTATTTGGGTTGTTTCCAGCTTTTGATTGTTACAAATAAGCTACTATGAACATTCATGTAAAGATTTCTATGTGAACGTAAGTTCTTAATTCTCTAAGGTAAATACCCAGGAGTGTGATTGCTGAGTTGTGTAGTATTTAACTTTATGAGAAACTGCCAAACAGTTTTTCAGATTGATAGTACCATTTTACATTGCCATAAACAATGTATGAGAGATTTTGTTGCTCTATGTCTTTACTAATCACTTGATATTTGTATTCATTTCTTAGGGCTACAGTAACATTACTATACAATGAGTGGTAATTTGTTCTCCTACAGTTATGTAGACAAGTAGTCAGAAATCAAAGTGTGGCTGGGGCATGCTCTGAGGAAGAAACTATCCCATGTGTCTATCATAGCTTTTGGTTTTTGCTGGTAATCCATGCTTTTCCTTGTGTTGTGGCAGCGTAACTCCATTCTCTGCCTCTGTCTTCATATGGCTGTCTTCCTCTGTGTGTGTATCTGCTCTGTGTTTCTGTGCATTTACATGGTCTTCTTGTAAGAGCACCAGTCATTGGATTTAGGGTCCACCCTTACCAGTATAACCTCATCTTAGTTAATTACTTCTGCAAAGACCTCTTTCTCCATAAGTTACACTCTGAGGCTCCAGATGGCTATCATTAATGTACAATTAATGATATCATTAATGTACAATTACATGAACAACATTACAGTTACTAGACTCCCCCTATTATCAAGCCCTACCACACACCCCGTTACAGTCACTGTCCATCAGCATAGTAAGATGCTATAGAATCACTACTCGTCTTCTCTGTGTCATGCTGCCTTCCCCATGTCTCCCCCCCTATATTATACATGCTAATCGTAATGTCCCTTTTTCAACTTATCCCTCCCTTTCCAGCCATCCTCCCCAGTTCCTTTCCCTTTGGTACCTGTTAGTCCATTCTTGGGTTCTGTGAGTCTGTTGCTGTTTTGTTCCTTCAGTTTTTTCTTTGTTCTTATTCTCCACAGATGAGTGGAATCATTTAGTACTTGTCTTTCTCCGCCTGGCTTATTTAACTGAGCATAATGCCCTCTAGCTCCATCCATGTTGTTGAAAATGGTAGGATTTGTTTTCTTCTTATGGTGAATAATATTCCATTGTGTATATTTACCACATCTTCTTTATCCATTCATCTACTGATGGACACTTAGGTTGCTTCCATTTCTTGACTATTGTAAATAGTGCTGCAATAAACATAGGGATGCATATGTCTTTTTCACACTGTGCTCCTGCATTCTTAGGGTAAATTCCTAGGAGTGGAATTCCTGGGTCAAATGGTATTTCTATTTTGAGTTTTTTGAGGAACCTCCATACTGCTTTCCACAATGGTTGAACTAATTTACATTCCCACCAGCAGTGTAGGAGGGTTCCCCTTTCTCCACATCCTCGCCAACATTTGTTGTTTGTCTTTTGGATGTTGGCCATCCTATCTGGTGTGAGGTGATATCTCATTGTGGTTTTAATTTGCATTTCTCTGATAATCAGGGATGTGGAGCATCTTTTCATGTGCCTATTGGCCATCTGAATTTCTTCTCTGGAGAAGTGTCTGTTCAGCTCCTCTGCCCATTTTTAAATTGGCTTATTTCCTTTTTGTTTGTTGAAGTGTGTGAGCTCTTTATATAATTTGGATGTCAACCCCTTATCAGATATGTCATTTATGAATATATTCTCCCATACTGTAGGATGCCTTTTTGTTCTACTGATGGTGTCCTTTGCTGTACAGAAGCTTTTTAGTTTGATATAGTCCGACTTGTTCATTTTTGCTTTTGTTTCCCTTGCCCAGGGAGATATGTTCATGAAGAAGTTGCTCATGTTTATGTCCAAGAGATTTTTGCCTGTGTTTTTTCCTAAGAGTTTTATGGTTTCATGACTTACATTCAGGTCTTTGATGCATTTTGAGTTTCCTTTTGTGTATGGGGATAGACAATGATCCAGTTTCATTCTCTTACATGGAGCTGTCCAGTTTTGACAACACCAGTTGTTGAAGAGGCTGTCATTTCTCCATTGTATGTCCATAGCTCCTTTATCATATGTTAATTGACCATATATGCTTGGGTTAATCTCTGGGCTCTCTGTTCTGTTCCACTGGTCTATGGGTCTGTTCTTCTGCCAGTACCAAATTGTCTTGATTACTGTGGCTTTGTAGTAGAGCTTGAAGTTGGGAAGCAAGACCCACCCCCGCCCCCTGCTTTATTCTTCCTTCTCAAGGATTGCTTTGGCTATTCAGGGTCTTTTGTGGTTCCATATGAATTTTGAAACTATTTGTTCCAGTTCATTGAAGAATGCTGTTGGTATTTTGATAGGGATTGCATTGAATCTGTATATTGCTTTAGGCAGTCTACCCATTTTGACAATATTAATTCTTCAACCCAAGAGCATGGGATGAGTTTCCATTTATTAGTGTCCTCTTTAATTTCTCTTAAGAGTGTCTTGTAGTTTTCAGGGGATAGGTCTTTCACTTCCTTGGTTAGGTTTATTCCTAGATATTTTATTCTGTTTGATGCAATTGTGAATGGAATTGTTTCCCTGATTTCTCTTTCTGCTAGTTCCTCGTTAGTGTATAGGAAAGCAACAGATTTCTTTGTATTAATTTTGTATCCTGAAACTTTGCTGAATTCATATTATTATTTTGAGTAGTTTTGAAGCCTTCGTTAGGGTTTTTTATGTACAATATCATGTCATCTGCAAACAGGGGTAGTTTGACTTCTTCCTTACCAATCTGGATGTCTTTTATTTCTTTGTGTTGTCTGATTGCCGTGCCTAGGACCTCCAGTACTATGTTATATAAAGCGTGGAGAGTGGGCATCCTTGTCTTGTTCCTGATCTTTGAGGAAAAGCTTTCTGCTTCTCTCTGTTAAGTGTGATGTTGACTGTCTGTTTGTCATATATGGCCATTATTATGTCGAGGTACTTGCCCTCTATACCCATTTTGTTGAGAGTTTTTATAATGAACGGATGTTGAATTTTGTAGAATGCTTTTTCAGCATCTGTGGAGATGATCATGTGGTTTTGGTCCTTCTTTTTGTTGATGTGGTGGATGATGTTGATGGATTTTCGAATGTTGTACTACCCTTGCATCTGTGAGATGAATCCCTCTTAATCATGGTGTATGATCCTCTTGATATATTTTTGAATTCCGTCTGCTAATATTTAGTCGAGTATTTTTGCATCTATGTTCATCAGGGATATTGACCTGTAGTTTTTTTTGTGTGTGTGGTATGTTTGCCTGGTTTTGGTATTAAAGTGATTTGGCCTTCATAGAATGAGTTTGGGAGTATTCCCTCCTCTTCCATTTTTTGGAAAACTTCAAGGGGAATGGGTATTATGTCGTCCTGAAATGTCTGATAAAATTCAGTGGTGAATCCACCTGGTCCAGGGATTTTGTTCGTGGGTAGTTTTCTGATTACCACTTAAATTTCATTGCTGGTAATTGGTCCATTTAGATTTTCTGTTTCTTCCTTGGTCAGTCTTGGAAGGTTGTATTTTTCTAGGAAGTTGTCCATTTCCTCTAGGTTTTCCAGTTTTTTAGCATATGGATTTTCATAGTATTCTCTAATAATTCTTTGTATTTCTGTGGTGTCCATAGTAATTTTTCCTTTCTCATTTCTGATTCTGTTTATGTGTGTATATTCTCTTTTTCTATTAATAAGTCTGTCCAGGGGTTTATCTATTTTGTTTATTTTCTCAAAGAACCAGCTCTTGGTTTCATTGATTTCTTCTATTGTTTTATTCTTCTCAGTTTTATTTATTTCTTCTCTGATCTTTATTATGTCCCTCCATCTGCTGACTTTAGGCCTCATTTGTTCTTTATCCAGTTTCAATAATTGTGACTTTAGATTATTCATTTCGGATTGTTCTTCCCTCTTTCATAGGCCTGGATTGCTATATACTTTCCTCCTAGAACTGTCTCTGCTACATCCCAAAGAAGTTCAGTTGTTGTTATGTTGTTTTCATTTGTCTCCATATATTCTCTGTTTTAATTTGGTCATTGATCCATTGATTGTTTAGGAGCATGTTGTTAAGCCTCCATGTGTTTGTGAGTCTTTTTGTTTTCTTTGTACAATTTATTTCTAGTTTTATACCTTTGTGATCTGAGAAGTTGGTTGGTAGAATTTCAGTCTTTTTTAATTCATTGAGGCTCTTTTTGTGGCCTAGTATGTGGTCAATTTTGGAAAATGTTCCATGTGCAATTGAGAAGAATGTGTATCCTGCTGCTTTTGGGTGTAGAGTTCTGTAGATGTCTGTTAGGTTCATCTGTTCTAGTGTGTTGTTCAGTGCCTCTATGTCCTTACTTATTTTCTTTCTGGTTGATCTGTCCTTTTTAGTGAGTGGTGTGTTGAAGTCTTCTAAAATGAATGCATTGCATTCTATTTCCCCCTTTAATTCTGTTCGTATTTGTTTCACATATGTTGGTGCTCCTGTGTTGGGTGCATAGATATTTATAATGATTATATCCTGTTGGACTGACCCATTTATCATTATGTAATGTCCTTCTTTACTCTTTTTACCTTCTTTGTTTTTTTTTTTAACTCATCAATCTTATTTTATTTAAAAGCTTATATAACATTTTTTTTTTTATTGAAGGGTACTTGACACACAGTATTACATTAGTTTCAGATGTACAACACAGTGATTCAACATTTATATACATGATAATTCTAGGTACCAGCTATCACCATACCACGTTGTTATAATATTTTGACTATATTCCTTATGCTATACATTACATCCCGGTTACTTATTTATTTTACAATTGGAAGTGCGTGTATATATATATATATATATTTTTTTTTTGGTGAGGGCATCTCTCATATTTATTGATCAAATGGTTGTTGACAACAATAAAATTCTCTATAGGGGGGGTCAATGCTCAATGCACAATCATTAATCCACCCCAAGCCTAATTTTCATCAGTCTCCAATCTTTTGAAGCTTAACGAACAAGTTCTTACATGGAGTACAAATTCTTACATAGTGAATACTACCTTCTTTGTTTTGAAGTCTATTTTGTCTGAAACAAGTACTGCAACACCTGCTTTTTTCTTCCTATTGTTTGCATGAAAGATCTTTTTCCATCCCTTCACTTTTAGTCTGTGTGTGTCTTTGGGTTTAAGGTGAGTTTCTTCTGGGCATCATATAGATGGGTCTTGCTTTTTCATCCAATCTATTACTCTGTGTCTTTTGATTGGTGCATTCAGTCCATTTACATTTAGGGTGTGATTATCTATTAGATGTTTACTTATTGCTATTGCAGACTTTGGATTCATGGTTACCAAAGGTTCAAGGGTAGCTTCTTTACTGTCCAACTGTCTAGCTTAACTCACTTATGCTATTATAAACACAGTCTGATGATTCTTTATTTCTCTCCCTTATTTTTCTTCCTCCCCCACTCTTTATATGTTAGGTGTTTTATTCTGTACTCTTTTGTGTTTCCCTTGACTGATTTTGTGGATAGCTGATTTTATTTTACATTTAGTTAGTATTTGGTTGGTCTACTTTCTTTGCTGTGGTTTTATTTTCTCTAGTGACATCTGTTTAGCCTTAGGAGCACTTCCATTTACAGCAGTCACTTTAAAATACACTGTAGAGACGTTTTGTGGGAAGGCAAATTCCCTCAAATTTTGCTTATCTGGGAATTGTTCAATCTCTCCTTCAAATTTATATGATAATCTTGCTGGATACAGTATTCTTGGTTCAAGGCCCTTCTGTTTCATTGCATTGAATATATAATGCCATTATCTTCTGGCCTGTAAAGTTTCTGCTGAGAAGTCTGATGATAGCCTAATGGGTTTTCCTTTGAGGGTGATCTTTTTCTCTCTCTGGCTGCTTTTAATTCTCTGTCCTTGTCTTTGATTTTTGCCATTTTAACTATTACATATCTTGGTGTTGTTCTTCTTGGGTCCCTTGTGTTCGGAGATCTGTGGACTTCCATGTCTGAGAGACTATTTCCTTCCCCAGATTGGGGAAGTTTTCAGCAATTTTTTCTTCAAAGACAGTTTCTTCCCTTTTTCTCTCTCTTCTTCTTCTGGTACCCCTACAATGTGAATATTTTTCCATTTGGATTGGTCACACAGTTGTCTTAATATTCTTTCATTCCTAGAGATCCTGTTATCTTTCTCTGTCTAAGTTTCTCTGTATTCATGTTCTTTGATTTGTATTCCATCAACAGCCTCTTGCACCTCATCCAGTCTGCTCTTAAGTCCTTCCATTGTTTGTTTCATTTCTGTTATCTCCTTTTGGAATTCATCTTTTAGCTCTTGCATATTTTCCTGTAATTCCATCAACATGCTATTACTTTTATTTTGCTTTTATTTTACTATTACTTTTATTTCAGGAAGAGTGGTGATTTCAGTCTCAACAGGCCCTCTCTCTGGTGTTTGAGGGATTTCGGACTGAACAAGTTTTTTCTGCCTTTTCATGGTCATGGAAGTGATCGCTGACGAGTGGTGCATGTGTCAGCTGTGAGAACAAGGTCCCTTCTTGCTTGCTGGTCGCCTTGCCCGTCTCTGCTGCCTGTGCCATTCAACTGCATCCACAGAGCAGCGTCTGGGTTAATTCCCTTAGCTGCCATGGGTGGGTAGGCCCTCAGGATGGCTTAGGGCACTCGCAGGGGACACAACCAAGTGGCATGTGTTCTCCTATAAGAACGGTGCCCCTTTGTGCTTTCCGGACTCTGCACTGGTCTCTGCTGCCTGTGCCAGGAAATCGCACACAGGGAGCAGCCTCTGGGTTGATCCCCTGAGCTGTCACAGGTGGTGTGGTCCTCGGCATGGCCTGGGGCACTGGCGGTGGTTGAAGGGGAGTAGCACATGTTCACCGCAATAACAGAGCCCCTATGTGCTTCGTGGAGTCCACGCTGGTTTCCTCTGCCTGTGCCAGTAAACCAGGTGCAGGGGGCAGCCTCTGGGTTAATCCCCTGAGGTACTATGGACAGGGCAGCCCTTGGGATGGCCTAGGTCAATGGCAGTGGTTGCAGGCAATCAGCGCATGTTTGCTGCGGTAACAGATCACCTTGCATGCTTTGCAGACTCCATGCCATCTTCTTCTGCCTGTGCCAGTCGTCCGCATACAGGGGCAGCCTCTGGATTAATCTCCTGAGCTGCCATGAGTTGGGCGGCTGTCAGGATGGCCTAGGGCACTGGTGGGAGTTGCAGGCGAGCAGCTTGTATTTGCCGCAAGAATAAAGACCCTTTGTGCCTTCCAGACTCTGCGCTGGTCTCCGTTGTCTGTGTTGGTCTGTTGTGGGTGGGGGCAGCCTCTGGGTCTGGCCTGGTTAGCTGTGCACTGGGAGAAGCCTCTGTGTGGTTGCTGTGGACAGGGCTGCTCCCCAGTTGCTCCGCAACAATGGCAGGTCAGCCGGTTCACTTGTAGTGCTGGTGGCAGGGAATGAATGGTAGGCTGCTTATCACCATGAGGGGTTTCAGAGCTGCATTGCCACCCAGGGAGTTAGGGTGCCTGAAGCTCCTTAAAGTTCCCAGCCTGCTGGGCTGAGTGTGCCAGGACAATTTTGTCCACCTGTTAAGCCCTTGTCCCTTTAAGACTTTTAAAGTACCCACTTTTCTTTTGTCCCAGGGCAGCCGGCTGTGGGAACCTGTTTGCAGTCTTAGTCTTGGATTTTGCTTTTCCATTCCTCTAATATTCAGTACACCATACAACATGTGTCTGTGCTCCCAGTGCATATTACTAGGGCTGGTTATTTAGCAGTCCTGTGCTTCCACTCCCTCCCCACTCTGATTCTTTTCCTTCCGCTCATGAGCTGGGGTTGGGAGGGTGCTCAGGTCCTGCCGGGTCACAGCTTTGTATCTTACCCTTTTCGTGAGGTGCTGAGTTCTCGCAGATGTAGATGTAGCCTGGCTGTTGTACTGTATCTTCTGGTCACTCTTTTAGGAATAGCTGTATTTGCTGTATTTTCAAAATATATATGGTTTTTGGAGATTTCCACCACCCTACTCATGCTGCCATCTTGAGAAATCCCCTTTTACTTTCTTGATCCTGTTCACAGAGCTGAACCTCAACAAGTTACTGCTCCACTTTTTGGTAGCTGGCCCCACTATACACTATATTTATGCTAACTCCAACTGAGATATATGTAGCTAGAAAATTCTTTTATTTAAATCTTGTTCATATTGTAGTCTTCTTCCTTCAAAAATGTTTCCAAAGCTCCCCAAAGAAATGTTTCTATCTTTTCTTCTATGATTCCTTGCACACATCCTTTTACTTTATTGCATTCTATCCTTCATCTATACCTTAGTGATAAGCCTTTCTCCAAATTCTTAGGCACCCAAGTTTTAGTATCAAACTTGACCTCTTTTTTTCTTTAATAATTTACCTGGTCTAATGAATTTTCTCCTTGCATGTCTCTCACATGGATACCCTACCACTTCAACATGCTATATATAATAGGAAATAATTGACCCCTATAATCAAACTAACTAGATTTGCAGTCTGACTGTTAATAACTAGTTGTGTGACTGAATAAGCTACTTAGCCTAACCTTCAGTTTTCTCTTCTAAAAAAAAGGGGGGCATTATAATACCACAAAGAGTAGTTGTAGGAATTGAAGATTACTATGTATGGAAATATCCAGCACAGCAACTAATGGCCCATAAAACTAATTAATTTACTTCCCTTCTCCCATTGATTTCAGTTAATTTACTCTAGCTCCACATAGTAAATCCTTCCTGATTTGGGACTCCTGCTTTTCCTCTTTTAATCCATTGTGCTTACCACTGCAAGTTTAAGTACACAGTGTGATTAGGTAGGTCTCTCCCAAAAGATCTTCAGTAATTTTCCATTGCCAATTGTAATATGTAATTAATAGCTTCATGATACCCTAAGTGCAAGAAATGCCATATTTCTTTATTTTTGAAATAAAATCAAATAGTCTTAAACCCTCTTAAGAAGTTATCAAGAAGACCAGTATCACATATGTTCTGACATTTTTCTCCTTTCCTCTGGTCTTGCATGAGTTCTAGGTGTCCTGAGATGTCTCAGGTCACTCTTCTGCTATTTGTCCTTTGCTCAGCCAGTTTAGCTGTTAAGCACTAGTTTTCCTCTACCTATCTGGCACTCTGGTTCCAACTAAAACAAGATTCTCTTAGGCTTATGCCATAAACAGTATAACCATGCAGTGGCAGAGCAAGGAAAAATGATAGTACTGCCTCATGCCCAGTTTGGCTATTGGAGATCTTTGACCAGCCCTGCACACATGTTCATTTCCATGTAAAAGACTAGCATCTGAAAGATTCTGATTCTAATGCTAACTGTTGAGCAAGCAATCATTTATTCCTCTGGGGATCCAACAACTTTCCTAAGGTTAGACCACACAATTTTTCATTCTCAAAGCATAGGAGAAGCCATCCCTTTTGGGACAATCAGCTTAATTACCTCCAATTTTGTACTAATCAATTTGGAACATTGTTTATTGGTTACTGGTAGCATTTAAGGAAATAGTAGCCAATCTATGGGGCTTGTTGTTTATTATACTTGGCATTGATGTCTTAGGTCTTTCATGAATTTGCAATCTAGGAAGGGAAACAATAGGTGTTCAACCAATTACACTGCCAGCCAGAATCTGCCTTTAAACTGCATCTACTTTGAGGGGTAAACTGGATTGAACCTCTTGATGTATTACTAAAGTCTGTTAATTATAATAGCTAACATATATTGAGTGCTTATTTTGTGCATTTGCTAAGTACTTTAAAAATGTTTAAGAGAATCGTATAAGGTTGATTCTATTATTACCTGATTTTCAGATTTGAAAATGGGTTTGTTTAAGTAACTTGTCCAAAGTCAGGTTGCTTGGACAGAGGAAGGAATGGAGTACAGATCTGTTTAAAAGCCTGTGCATTTTAACCTCTACTGATTCTTAAGAGGAAGTTAGGTACTTTGGGCATTTAAAGTAGATTTTATTGTTTGTAAGACATTGCTTAAAATTCTTACACCTTTGGCAATAGATTTATCTAATTTATTTTTATATAAAGAGTGTTTGTCAATTTGAATAATTTTTATTAGTATTTTATTCATGTGAATCTTGAAGAATAGTGGGTTATAAAGATTGTAAAATAAACAGCAGTAGGGAAAACATTTAGATTCTGAGGATTCCTTGGGAAATGATTTCTTTCTTATGACTCAAATAGTTTTGCTTATCTTTTAGAGAGACCCATCCTATTACAGATGTGACATAATTTGTTGTGACTATAAGGTAATTCTTACATGTCAGTCTTCCTTACTAAACACTTAGTGCAAGTTTTGGAAAAATAACAGATTCTGAATGATCATTTTTTTGGATGAATTAGATTATTATCAGATAGGCAGAACTAAGTAGACTCACCCAATTATACAACAATTGGTTCAGTATTCATTTAACATATATGAGTGCTTACTATATGCCAGCCATTGCTCAAGTTGCCAGTTTTCAGTGGCAAATATATCTAACTAAATAAACTAAACTAATAAGTAAATAAAATAAGTAAAAGTAAATATACAGATTATAATTGCTTCAAAGAAAGTGAAGAAGATAACTCCAGTGGCAGCAAAAAGGAGTAGTTGGGGTTTTAGTCTTCTTAAAGGCCACCATCTCAATAAAAACAATAATTATTCTCAGCTATTGATGTTTTGATTTTTCAATTTCTTATGAAGTGTGAAAAAAGGTTATTTTGAACATTTATCTCTCTCTATGGATCTTCAATGTAGGTTAAAAATATTTTGTTTTCTAAGTAGGCACAGCTTCAAGACAACTTTCCAGAACCTCCCCAACCCTATCAGATTGCCACCCTTAATAGAAATTCTGGAATTACCACTTACTAAGTTACAGTGATAGAGAATCAGTGGAAGAGCGTAGTTGACCTAATGGATTGGATGCCATAAGGGATTCTGTGCACGTGCCATTTTAGTTGAAACCTAAATAATAATAATAAAAAGTTAGGAATGCAAAGAGCCATTGTGAACTGCCCTAAAGCCATTTTGGTTGTTCACATCTTTAATCATTTTAGTAGGTACATATAGCCTCCAACAGTTCACGGGGTTAAAAATCTCTTCCCACACAACTCTATATTAGATAATATATTACAATAAAAGCAAATCTCAAACCATATTCTCTTATAATAGAAATATTATAAGCAGACATAAACAGTCACACAACCTGTTTTATATGCTTGATAAAGTGTTAGATTTCTGTTCTTAAGCATCCTGAAAACACTTTGTGTGAAAAGTTTATTTAAGGCTGATAGGATAATATTCTAGCAGCAGAATTCATAGAACCTTCTCAGGGGACTCAAGTAACAAAATCTTCCAGTAAGATGTGAACATAGGATGGTTTATAGAATTGTAATTCTGTGGTGTCATTATTGAGTCCCTAGATTACACCATGTTCTGCAAATATTAAACTGCCTATACAAATTCTATTTGGGATAACCAACCTTCTGTCTGGGGTAGCCAACCTTTATTATGGCCCCCAGTGATCCCATCTCCTATGTTTATGCCCTTGTGTAGTCCTCTTCATATTTCACTGTGGTTGGCCTGTCTAACCAACAGAATATGATAGAAACATATAACTTTAAAGGTTGTCTTATAAAAGACATTGTGGCCTCTCCTTGTTCTCTTAGAACTTGTTCTGCCAGTTGCCATTATGACTACTGAGCACTTGAAGTATGGCTAGTCCAAACTGAGATGTATGGTAAGAATAAGGTATACATCAGATCTCAAGGTTTTAATGCAAATATATGTAAAATATCTCAAAGTTTTTATATTAATTACATATTGAAATGATAATATTTTGGATATACTGGCTTAAGTAAAACTTTGAAATCTGATGTATATCTTATACTTAACAATACATCTAAGTTTGGACTAGCCATAAAGTGCTTACTAGTTACAGTGACTAGTTCTCTACTGTTTTAAATAGCACAGCTGTAAACTTCAAGGTGTAGGGAACTTCTAAGTATGAAAGAGTGAAGAGGTCATCATATAATCTCTCAAATTATGAAACTGTGCATTTTCAAAAACAACTATTAATGGTTTTAGTGCTCTGGAAAAGGCAAACAAAAACAGAAGCATTTACTCATGAAAAACTGCTATAACTTAAGAAAACAGTGGGAGTCTGTGACCTTTTCTGGGCCTGTTTCCATCCCTTACCTCACCAACTTTGTTGGCTTGATAGTTTTACCAGGATGCAGTAGCAACACCTTGAAACCTGGAAGCTTTATTACTAGAGGGGGCAGATCTGATTTGGGGCAGAGGATGTCAATATTATCAGTAAAAATTTGATAGGAAGTTAAATTAGATAGCAAATTTGATAAGAAATGCAAACCTGAAACTCTGCTAGCCTGAAGTTCCAGTCCCAACTGGGGTGAATGGAGGACTAGCCAGAAATTTGAAGGGCAGAACTGGAAATGAGAAAGCCATAAAAGGGCTAGATAAGCTATCCATCCAGTATCTGGAAGGATGCATGAAAGCACAGGAGAGAATTGAAGGAACCCAGCAGACAGTAAAAATTGAGACATACTTCAAAACAGCCAGCACTTTGAATGCACCCCTCAACCCATATACAAATTCATGAGAAAGTGGAAACCTGATGGGTTTGAGATGTTTGAGCACATCTTCTGTTCAGTCATTGGTGGTCACTAAGCTGTGCAGTCACAGAGGTGACCCCTGGGAAATTAGGTTAAAAATAATAAAAGAAAGAAAAACAAACAGTACACACATTAACAGCAGCATGGAGAAGGCAGTTTCTACAGATTAAGTCCATCTAAAAACAACCCCCAGGAAAAGAAAATCAGAATCCAGAGTTGCTACAATTTATTATTTTAAATTTCCAGTTTTCAAGAAAAAACTATACAAGACATGCAAGAAACAGGAAAATGTAAGCTGTATGTGAGAGAAAAGACAGCCAATGGAAATTAATTCAGATTAGGCCCAGATGATGGATTTAGCAGATAAAGATTTTGAAACAGCTATTAAAATATATTCAGTTATTAAATCAACAATTAGAAACTAAATCAAATGGAAATTCTAGATTTGAAATGTACTATAATTGAAATGAAATTCAATAGATGGACTTACAGAAGATTTGTTAGATGGACTAATAGAGAAGGCAGAAGAATGAATCAATGAATTGAAATATAGATCAAGAGTAGTTACGTAGTCTGTATAAAAGAGAATAAAAACCTAAAGAAAAATGAACTGAATCTGAGACTTGTGAATAACATCAAGTGTCTGCCCATGTAAGTGTAATAGGAATCCCAGAAGGAGGAGTGAAAGAGGCAGAATAAGTATTTGCAGACATAATGGTTGAAAACTTCTCAAATTTTATGAAAAACATTAATCTGTGGATCTGTAGAGCTAAGCAAATCCCCAAGGCCCAAGTAAGAAAAACACAGAGATCTATGCCTAGATATATCATAGACAAACTACCAAGAGCCAAAAACAAACAGAAAGTGAAAGCATTAAGAGAAATAAGACTCCTTGTGTGCAAAGGAACAACAAAATGTATAAGAGCTGATTTCTCCTTAGAAATGGTGGAGTCCAGAAGGCAGTGGAATAGTATATTCAAAGTGCTGGGCAGGAGTAAATACTGTCAATCAAGATTTCCATATCCAGCAGAACCATGAAATAAAGATAATCCCAGATAAAAATTAGAAAATTGCAAGAAATACCAAAGATGTACTTCAGGCTAAAGTGAAACATTATCAGACAATAACTCAAATCCACAGAAATAGGAACACCAGAAATGGTAAGTATTTGGGTAAATATGACAGATGGAATAAATATGTATTTTTTCTTCATATCTTTTAAAAATATAAGATTGTATGTAACAATAATTGTAATACCATTTGTTGGATTTATAATGTATATAGATGTTGTATATATGATAATAGGAGAAAAGGAAATGAAGCTATGTTTTAGCCAAGTTCCTGTATTTTACCAGAATTAAGTTATTAACATTAAGTAGATTGTGGTAAGATACATATTGTAATCTCTATAGCAACTAAGAAAGATGTAGAAGAAAACAACTCAGGATTATAGTTTAAAAATAAGAGAAATTAAAATGTTATACTAAAAATATTGCTTACCATAATGGCAGTAAAAGTGGAACAGAGAAACTAAAAAGCTGTAAGACATACAGAAAGCAGCAAAATAGCAAAAATAAATACAACCTTATTGGTAATTATATTAAACATGAATGGACCAAACTCTAAAATTTAGATGGTAGTTTTTGTTTTGTTGTTTCTTTACTAAAGTCATTCAAATACCCTGTAATAGGTTTTCCTGAATTCTGTTGCTTCAAATATTTACTGCCCTTAGAGTGTGGATCCATGTTTCTTATAAAAGGGAGAAAGAATGTGCTACTGGGATTTTGAGTAGGGCAGTTCTTCATTAGGCAGGGCCATCTTAGGTACTGTAGGATATTTAGTATCCCTGAATCCTGCCCATAAAACCAGTGACACTCTCCCACACTCACCCCACAGCTGTATGGTAGTAACAAAAACTGCTCCTCCATGTAGACATTTCCAAATGCCCTATGTGGGAGCATACCACCTCCACTATTTACCACCCAGTCTCACCCCCAACCTTACTGAAAAGCAGTAGAGGAGCTTTAAACAAGTCATCTCACTGTATACTGAAGTATTTTAAAGGAAAATTACAGAAAATATAACAAGGGGAAAAGAACATAAATAAATATCCTGAGAACAAAATAGCTTGGCTTGTTTGAGGACCTGAAGGATACTGATATGAATAGGGCATTAGTGAGTGAAGAAGAAGGTGATTATGATAAGATATGTGATAAGACTAAAAACAGAGGCAGGGGTTCAACTATGTAGGGCCTTTATTAGACTATTGATAAGGTTAGATTTTATTTTAAGTGATTTAGGAAGTTACTAAAGGATTTTCAGCCTGTGAATGACAAGATTATTGCTTCAGTAGCCCTGTATAATAGCTTGGGCCCCAGAATATAATTTAATAGAATCCTATGCATCTTTTAAGTACTTAGGTGATTCTCATGGACAATCACAGTTGACTGAACACAGAACTACATTTAGTACCTTATTTAAAAGGTACTGTAATTAAATCTGTTTTAGTTCTAATCACTAACACCAGGGATAATACAAGAAAGAGGGTAAATGCAGCCATCAAAAAAAGAGACCCACGAGGTGGAAAACAGCTAGCTTGACTCTTAGTGAAAAATCCCACAGATGTGAGCACATCTGCCTGTCCTTAATGAGAGAGCATGTACAAAGACCTCATCTGAAGAGTGACTCCACAGAATACCCATGACTTTATCTTGTCAGGGGATAAAAAGAGTGTTTTTCTGTTGTTGGAATGTTTTCTTGTTAAACTACATGAAGAGTGCTATGGTATGCGATTTAAATGTATTATGAACATATTTTACTTCAAAAATGTTGTTTTTGCCTTCAGGAGGCACTCAAAATACTACTCATTTAGTAGTAGGCGTATTTGTAATTTGTAGCATGTTCTATAAAATTTCATCTCCAAGGATAAAAATTTTATTATATTTCTGTATAGAGATACAATTTATATATAGATAAAATTTCTGTGATCTTGATTAATTTCTGAAGGAACTATATTTTTATTATCCTTGACTTTTTTATTGAGTTTTAGAGCATTTTTTTTTGTATTTATAGACACAAGAACTATGGTCCTCATTTTATCAGAAAATTAGGAAAGATTTCCCTCTATTTAATCTTCATGTTGCTTTCAGTTTTTGGCTTTCCTGCAGATAATCAAAATAACAGTCAGAAGGGAATTCTTTTCATCTGAGAGTAATATTTTGAAATCTGCTGTAATGATGATATAGTGATGTATTTTTTGGTCTTTTTACAGAAAACTGAAATACTGACAAGGTAGAAATATTTAATGGATGGGTAGGCTACTTGTCATATCTAATCCTCTTCTTGAAATGTAAGGAATTAAAATTTAAACTTCTACTTACCAAGTAAGTCAGAAACTAATAGTAAATCAAGAGCGAAGATAATTAAGACATCATAATGATTGAGAAAGTAGCTGAAGAACTTGGAAATTTATGAGACATTTTCACAAAGTAATTGGTTAAAACATATCTCCCAAATGAAAAATGTGAACTACTTATCATTTTAAAAATCTATAGTATTTAAATCTAAGATGATATTTGAAGTAGATATAACACGTTTTGCTTAAAAAGTGTAACAATGTAGTACTATTTGCATAGCCAACACAGATAGCCTTGGCACATCATTAGGGAAAGTGAAGCTTTTTTCCCACTGTTACTGAAAAGGGTAAGAATAAGATTACCTTAAATTAAAAAAAAAAGAAGAAAATCAAGATACTGTTTTTTAAATTCTCTTGTTCAATTTCTATTTTTCAAAGGATAACTGGCTCAGATATTATGCTTCTTATTATATGGATTCCCCACCAAAGGGATAAATACATCTTCACAATGATTTATATAGGTTGTTGGGAGTAGTCTGGTCTACATTATAGAAAACCTCAATTTTCAAACAAATTGCACTTTAAAATTTGTTTAAATTTATTTTAGGGTTTTTAATGCATTTTCTCATAGAATGTGTTGTGAATGATGGTAGATTTATTTCCAAGCTAGTCCACAAAAGTATTTAAACCTGTAAAGTAGTAAGGAATGAAGAGTTGTTTTAAAGATTTTGTATTAAGTTGAATGCTAGTAATTGAAGAAAAGCATAGTTTGAATGGTAGAACTAGGAGACCTGTGTGGAAATTCTAAGAGGACTTTAAAGGAGACTTACAAACCCATTATTTCTAATTTTTTGTCAAAACTTCCAACTTTCTTTTGCTAATACAGTACTATTCTTAGGGATAATAGCTTTAGTAGTTAGAAGACAGTTGAAAGATTATGGTAAATAGAACCATAAATAATAAGAGTTTTAATATGTGATTTCTACTTCAGTGAAGCTGTTACCAAAAAAATAAAATAAAAATCCAAAGGGAATTGCAGTTTGTGAAAAAGCTTCCAAGTAAGGAAGGAGTGACTCAGTTGTTTGTATTTGTTATGATAAATATGTCAAGTAAGCCATCACTTTACTAAATCCAATAAAGTATCTTAATCTGCTACCTATGGAAAAAAATCACAAATGGCAAATGTAGAATAGGTGATCATTTGAAAGTTAAGAATACTTTATGAATTTAAAGATTAGAGAGTTATAAAATGTATTAACTAGAAAATATTTAAGAAAACTGGCTTTTGCTGTTCAATTTTGGGAGACAAAACAAGGATGCTGTTTAATTCTTCTTTTTAGTAATTCAGTTGAATATTGCTTCTAGATAAATAAATGGTAATATGAAGCTAATGAGTTATCCAAAAGAGGTGCAAACCTGTAATGATTTTATTTTTCCCAATATACCAGTTATTTTTCTCTTTCTTCCTTCTGGACTCTTGCTAGAGATGACAACAAGATGTTCCATCGATAATCCAGACGCTGGAATTTGGCAGCTAAAATGCGTTGAGCTAAAATGCGTTCAGATTATTTAGTTTTACTCTTTGTACAAATAGAATTTTTAGTGGAAGATCTTAATTGAATCTTCTGATAATGTTGCAAATTGTGCATCAAAGAATTTGCTCACAGAATTAGAAACACTTTGAAGATACATATATTTTTCTGCTTAGAAAGAAGGATGTTTTATGCTGTAGCAGTGTTTCATCAATTGATGGAAAATGTTTTTCTCTAAGTCCTGGAGGCTTTTCTTTCCTTATCTAACCAGTGTTCACAATACCAGTTCCATAAAAAATGGAATTGGTTTTGGTGACCACAGTCAAGTAATTCTGCCAATTTTTTCTTGCATAGCTGAGACTTGCTATGGTTATGCATAGATGTCTTTCACCGTGAGTGAGGCAGTCTTTGTTGCTCTGTCAGCTTATCTACATTGGCCATGCTATTGGGACCACAGTCACATGAATTGGCCTGAGCCTTTATCTTCAGAGACTTTGATAAAGTTAATCTCTTATACAAACTGGACATGAGCCAGTATTCATAAGTCCACAACAGAACAGCCATTTTGCCATGAAAGAGCTCTGGATTTGCAGGTATATGTGGATATTTTATCTTCAATTTTTTTTTTATTTTGGTATCATTAATATACAATTACATGAGCAACATTATGGTTACTAGACTCCCCCCATTATCAACTCCCCACCGCATACCCCATTACAGTCACTGTCCATCAGCATAGTAAGATGCTATAGAATCACTACTTGTCTTCTCTGTGTTATACTGCCTTCCCATGCCCCCTCTTCTGCCCCCCACATTATGTGTGCTAATTGTAATGCTCCTTTTTCCCTTTATCCCTCCCTTCCCAGCCATCCTGCCCAGTCCCTTTCCCTTTAGTAACTGTTAGTCCATTCTTGGGTTCTGTGAATCTGTTGCTGTTTTGTTCCTTCAGTTTTTCCTTTGTTCTTATATTCCACAGATGAGTGGAATCATTTGATACTTGTCTTTCTCCACCTGGCTTATTTCACTGAGCATAATACCCTCTAGCTCCATCCATGTTGTTGAAAATGGTAGGATTTGTTTTCTTCTTATGGATGATAATCCATTGTGTATATGTACCACATCTTCTTTATCCATTCATCTAGTGATGGACACATAGGTTACTTCCATTTCTTGTCTATTGTAAATAGTGCTGCGATAAGCATAGGGGTGCATATGTCTTTTTCACACTGTGCTCCTGCATTCTTAGGGTAAATTCGTAGGAGTGGAATTCCTGGGTCAAATGGTATTTCTATTTTGAGTTTTTTGTGGAACCTCCATACTGCTTTCCACAATGGTTGAACTAATTTACATTCCTACCAGCAGTGCAGGAGGGTCCCCCTTTCTCCACATCCTCGCCAACATTTGTTGTTGTTTGTCTTTTGGATGTTGGCCATCCTATCTGGTGTGAGGTGATATCTCATCGTGGTTTTAATTTGCATTTCTCTGATGATTAGCGATGTTGGGCATCTTTTCATGTGTCTGTTGGCCATCTGAATTTCTTCTTTGGAGAAGGGTTTGTTCAGATCCTCAGCCCATTTTTTAATTGGAGTATTTACTTTTTGTTTGTTGAGGCATGTGAGCTCTTTGTATATTTTGGATGTCAACCCTTTATCAGATACGTCATTTATGAATATATTCTCCCATACTGTAGGATGCCTTTTTTTCTACTGATGGTGTTCTTTGCTGTACAGAAGCTTTTTAGTTGTTATAGTCCCACTTGTTCATTTTTGCTTTTATTTTCCTTGCCCAGGGAGGTATGTTCATGAAGAAGTTGTTCATGTTTATATTCAAGAGAGTTTTGTGTATGTTTTTTTCTAAGAGTTTTATGGTTTTATGACTTACATTCAGGTCTTTGATCCATTTTGAGTTTACTTTTGTGTATGGAGTTAGACAGTAATCCAGTAACCACAGTGTTGCTCATGTAATTGTATATTAATGATACCAAAAATAAATAAATAAATAAATAAATAAGGGGAAAAAGGTATAAATACAAAAACTTTGCCAGAATAGAGCAGTGAGAGTCTCTAATAATCTTTTAGGAAAAATCTGGTAATATCTCCTGAATTTGTAATTTTTTGACTAGAATTACAGACTTCCCAAAAGTGTAGTTATAAGGAGAAAATTTAATTCTGTTGTGAAAACCGTTCTTTTTTTTCAATTTTTATTTTTATTTTTATTTTCTTTATTTTGGTATCATTAATGCACAACAGTTCTTTTTTTTAAAGTTGGTAGTAGTATTTATGATACCTCAGTTATTGTCCTTTAATAAAAACATTGCATATTTATGTACTGTATAATATTATACATATATACACACACACATATATATACCATTACATATATATATGATTTACATTTTTAATGGATCACTGTGGGTACTGTAGAAAAAGGGAGAGCAATTAATAGGCTACTACAGTTGCCAAAGTAAGAAGTGATGATGGCTTAGAATAAAGAGGTAATCTCGGAAGCAGGAAGAAGTGGTCAGGTTCTGGGTATATTTTAGAGGAAGAAACAGTAGGATTTGTATATGTATTATATGAGAAAGGAAAGGAATCAAGGACAAATCCAAGGATTTTGGCTGGGGCAATTTGAAGAACAGAATAGCTATTTGCTTAAATGGAGAAGGATTGGGAAAGAGCAGGCTTACAGGGAAAATCAAGAAGTTGATTTTGGACACATTAAGATTGTGGCACTATGTAAGTGGAAGCATTGAGTATGTGTAGTTGGATATTTGGTTCTGAAGTTCAGAAGGGTGGTATGACTGTAAATAACACATTTAAGCATTATAAATAAATGGTATCCATGAAATTGGCTCTACTATTTTATCTATGCATACAATAAGAACTTATTCTGTTTTCTTCTTGCATTATGGAATACTGATTGATCTCTTCACTTGTGGTCTCTTCTCTTTAAACAATAATTTTCATCCTGATTTCTTTCCTGTGTTTTTAAATACAATTTGAAATTATCAGAAGTCTCTTGTCTGTTCGCATTGTCAATCTCCATACACAGTTAGTTCCCAAACTATAAATGGATATTTAAGATGTGCAATATGTAGCTCTTAATTGCTAGACTGTTGAATATAATTTAAGAGGTGCAGGCCATTCAGCAAAGATAGAAAAGATGACATTATGGACTTAACATGCAACATTTTACACAGATGTAGATTTATGGCATCACTCTCAGTCATGACCTTAGTATCTACACTATTCTTTTAGGTTAATTTTAGTTTTTCATTTTCTCTATTCTTATAAAAGGAAATATGAATTTTTGAACTATGTACTTCAAAGTTATTAGAATCATTATTACAGGAATATTGCTGTTAAAAAAAGTTTTCATAAAATATTAACTAATATACCTCACTTGTTCTACTTTTATATAAAGCAACATGGGGATTTAAGGATATTACCTGCTTCATTGTCATTATAGTGAGCTAATCTGTGTGTGGGATCTCCTGTTATTTGTTCATTGGAATCACTTTGGGAAAGTAACAGTTCAATTTTGTTAGTCAATTGAGGAAACCTTTAAAAATCATTAGAATTTTTTATACTACACAGTGTTTACCATACTGCTTTTGCAATTATCCACAATAATGCCTTGTAGAAATAATTAAATCAGTAAAACTATGCTAAATCTTCTTCTGTGAATTTCTACTCCATCTTTTAAGTGGGTGCAAGTATATTAGCTGTCTTTGAGTCTTTTTGCCCCTATTAGAAACTTCAAATTACCTCATGATACCATGCTATTTTAAGTCTTTAAAGACTGTAAGTATGTATAATAAGCTGCCAGTTACCTTCATTACAGTTGATTATTCATTACTTATTCAGTACAAGGTGCCACACTATATGTATACCTAATCAAAATAGTCTGTAGTTTCTGTAAATAAATTTTATTAAAGGAAACATTTTGTTAAGTGGTGAATACACACATGTACACACAGTTGAATTAAACACAGTTGATTCTTGTTATTCACACTTGTTATGTTGTATAAAGTAACCACAAACACTGAATTAGTGAATATTGAGCCATTTTTCCTAGGGGAAATACAGAGTTTGGTTCCTGTGAGCATCTTGGTTACATTTTCATCAACGAATCAGTTCAGCCTTTTTTTATGTGTGTTTGTGCTTAATGATCCTTATTTAGTACATACTATTCTTTCATTAACATTGAACTCACAGCCAACAGCACTGTAACTTATGCCTGAATGAAGGTTATTGAATATATATGTATTCTTTTCCATAAGGCACATCACAACTTTCTTGTACTTAGAAATACTAGACAGAACTTCAGCACACTTGAGGACCATTTTAAACAGATAAATTGCCAAATGCAGAAAACACACCACTAAATAAATTGTGCAAAGGACATTTAACAAGTATGAAGGTAAGGGTTGCCTTGTTTGACCTCAGCCAGGAGCACGTGCTTCAGACAATTTAAATTGTTCCTCACTCTGTGTATGTCCATGAATGACCACAAAGGTATTGACTTTAGGGTTAGGAACACATTTTAGTGATAGGTGAATTTGCAAATATAGACTGTATGAATAATGAGGACTGACTGTGTGTGTGTGTGTGTGTGTGTGTGTGTATATTTTTTTTCATTCCTGACTGAAACACATTTTCCTTTCTTTGCTCTCGGTTGACCTAGTTATTATTCAAGTCCCAGCTCAAATGTTACCCTCTCTCTGCAACCTTTCCCATTTTCTCAGAATTAGCATTTCCTCTAATACTCATTGAATGATCTCATCAACTTTGTAAATTCCTCTTTATAACATTTCATATGTTATGTTAATTATTTTCTTGTTTATCTTTGTACCCTGAGTACTTAACCTCTGTTCTGTCACATAGTTGAAATTAAGTAAATTTTAGATGAATGAATCAATTAAGCCTCTCTGTAAATGTGTATATATATATATATATACATAATATATATATATATATACATATATTATTTTAATGAGTTTATCTTAATTCTAATTGCAGACTATTTAAAATGGAAATAGTTATACATTTTATAGCAGTGAACATCTCTTGTTATCTTCATTGTTAATTCTTTTTTCATTTGGCTGAAGCTGCCTTATTTGAAAAGAATGAATAATGAACCAGATAATCAATTTTACATTACCTTTTAAGTTCTATTCAAAGGCTTTCAAAGCTCAGTAATGCACTAGGCTCTGTATTAAATTATCCTGATTCTACACTGCAGAGGAGAAAGTTTAAACTTGGGTAAAAATTAGGATATATGCTTATGCTAGATTTTAATTTTGAAATATGCCAAAAATACAGACTGGTATTGAATAAATAGCAAAGCAAATACCCATATAGCCATGACCTTGTTTGTCATATTTAATGTTTGGCCATATTTATTTAAGGATTTTTTAAAAAACTAAGTATTACAGATCCAAGTTGAAGACCCCTATGTACCCTTTCTTGTCTACATACCCTTTTTTGCCTGCTCCTCCTTCCCATTGTAGCCACTTCCCTGAATTCTTTTCCAAGTAAGCTCATAGGTGTAGATTTAAGGATGCTAGGGATCCTTCAGTGTTTTTGTTTGTTTGTTTAATAAAGTATCATTCCTTTAGTCTAGCATGTGGGATGTGAAGCATTTCTGAAAGGAGTCAGTCTCTATGTGTAGGTCTTTCTAGGGGACATTTAATGAGATTACTTTTTCTCTCCTCTTTCAGATGTTTTGTCCTGAATCCAAATCATAAATTTACCTTGTAATAATATATTTCTTATGATGATGAACTTATTGATAGCCATAATCAATTCTGCCCCAAAAGCCATCATTGTTTTGCTTCCAAAGAAAAACTTAGACTTTCAAAATGCAGCCACTTCAGTCATTCTGCTATAGGGATTGTGAAGCACAAATAATATAAATATTGAACAATGAAGAATGTATATTAAAGTACATATACAGATTCATATAATTGTGTGTAGTTGGATAACTTATATGTAAGAAATATATAAAATTACTTTATTTCCCTTAAGTTCAATTAAGTCTGACTTGGAATTGTCCAACCTGGTAAGATGGGGATTCATATCAGTCATTATGGAAGCACATGGAGAAGAATGAGGCTCCCTTCCTTTCCTTCCAATCTCCTCCCTAACCCAAGAATCTGGTTCTTTCAAAAGTGGAATGGGCCTGCTTGTCTGCAGTTTATCATGGTCACAGCTGATCTCCTTATTAAATAAGCCTATTTGTTTTTTAAAGTAAGGTGACATCACTGCTGTTTGGCCAACCTTGTGCATGAGAGTCTCTGCTGATTCTGAGCTCGCTGGACCTAGCATGTAGCCTCCCAAGGTGGTCCATGTAACCATTCTCCTCTGTGGTCTTGCCATTTATTTGAAGCACAACTAGGAATAAGATTCAGGTCTCTGTTATGCCTGATATTGCTGAACCTTTTCCAGTTTGGAAAAGTTGGGCTTCAGAAGCTTTTTCCCAGTCTCCCTGACAGCCCTCAAAGGCTTTACCTTTAACTCAAGCTCCCAAAAATAAAATTCATAAGGCAGATTATCCATGAGTAACTTCTGTTTTCTACTTGGTAACTCAGATCTTCCATAAATAATGGAGCCCAGAAGACTTGATTACCTCTTTAGAACAGGGAAAGGTTAAAAATAAATGGAGAAAAAATAAGTAAATAACAAAATGCAAATTAAAATCTTAGTAAGCTACTCTACAACTCTTACATATACACTCATAGACACATACACATGTCACCTCCTATTTCCACCTAGGGCTACTTCTGAGCTGTTCAGTTTTTATTGAGTACTGGTAGGAAGAGGCCCTAGATTATTATAGATGAATTTATATTTATGAATAATTGATACATGACTAAAAAAGTGGGCAACTTGGATATATCTTACTTGCAGTAAAAAATCAGAGTAAAGCATCCAGTCACATAAGCTTTTTTCCTCAATCATTTATCCAATAATCTAATGTCTCTGAAACAAAATATATCATTATTGTGTATTTCCAGTAGACACTGAGGAATAACAAAGTGCCACAGATGTATAGTAAGTACTAAAAACCAGATCTGTTAGCATTATTATGACTTTTACTTGAATTTAAAATTATTTCAAGAACACTCAGTAGTCATTAATGAGAACTTATCCTATTTGGAGATCTGAGATAGAGAATAAATTTGAATGTAACATGTCTTTGCCCTCAAGGATCTTGCAGATTGGTGAAAAATATATGAGTAAATGAATAATTTTAGTGTAATGAATAAAAAAGATGCTATGAAGGCATACATATGGAAGGAAAGAAATCAAAGAAGCTTCCTGAAAAATGTATTACTTTAAATAAGTATTTTAGAGTCCGGTAAGTGTTGTTGACTAAATGAAGAAAATAAGGGTATTTCAAGCTGAGGAAATAGCATCTGTGAGTTTGTGTTGGCATAAAACAACATAACACATGGTTATGTACGTAGCTCCATATGGCTGATGCAAAGTGTACATGGGAGGTATAGGTTGAAGGCAGAGAGACAGCAGGGGCCAGATATGCTAAGTTAAGGTGCCTGGGGGCCTTTTGCTTTCTGCTCCAATAATCTTACCACTGAAGACCTCTCTAGAGAACTAAACTTGGAAGAAATTTATTATAATGCCTCCCTTTATTATTTTGTTAAATTTACCCTAACTCTTATGTAGCTAATTGTAACTTCCTTATAGTACTGTCTAATGGAGGAACTATCTCTTAGCACCATCATGACATCCAAATAAGAGCTACCTTGATATTTCATTATCTTGTTGCTAATTTTCAATTACTTCTTATTACATATAATTTAGTTCTATTGAACCACTAATGGCAAATGTGCTATTGAGCAATTGAGGTAATGGTGGTGTTACTCAATAGAATGAAATACATACATTTGGAGAAAAAAAAAAGTGAAGAAAAGCAGTTTTAAGAATGATTTTTATTAAGCATCAAAATCAGTTATAAACATACACTATGAAAGTGACGAAATTTATTTGAATACTTGAGAACTGTTTTAAATAATCAGTCATTCTACCTTAACCATTTGTTCAAACTTCTCCCTAGTTAGCTACCAAGTACAGCTTCTTTGCAGTTTACCCTTTATACATTAGATAATATAGCATTGTACAGCTAAACAAATACTAATATGTCTTGTATACTGTAGAATATTTTGAATTAACATGTAAATATATAGGTAGGTATGATTTCTTGATACTCAGCAATTTCTTAAAACTCAAGATAGTAATGATTTTATGTTAAATTTTTCAGTAAATTTCAGTGAAAACTGAAAAATACACTTCTTTCATGGTTGATGGTATTATTAGGAAGAGATCAAATAATTTTGACTTTCCAGAGTAACTGAGTTCCAAGCAGATAGAAATAAATAGTTTTCTCTTTAACTTGTTGAAGTGCCTTGATAGTTGCTAATCAACAGGGATACTCATAAGAATAATAAAACATACCTTTTGCTTTTCATACCAGTGGGAAGGCACCAGTAGCACAGAAAACCTCAGTGGACAATGAACACAAGGGGAATCCTGCACCATCTCTGTTAGTGGGTTAAGAGATATTGTGTAGATATACATCTCTAAATTTTGAAAGTGCATCTGCTTTTATGCCATCTCTGAGTGATCTCCAGATGACGCTCCTTTATGTTCTCTGCTTGACTCTCCTATTCTCTGTTGTTTTCTTCTAAATATTACACATTTTCTCCTGGACCTGGCTGCTTATTCTAAGATAGCTCTAAGCAACCGGGTACAGTCAAATGTCATGTAATAAAAGTCAGTTACATCTAGGAAGTATTTAAAAACTTCAGCTACTGGAAAACCTAGTATAATTGTAACCATTTGTCTACCAAGGGTGGCTACTAATTAGCCTATGTCCTTATCCAAAGCAAGCAGGGTTAATGTCTTTGTTTTCATTAGTTTAATCAGTGTTTACAAATGGTGTGCCAACTTTTCTTGATTGTAGCTAGTGGGAAGGTAAGGAAGACCATAGCTATTATGCCACTTACGCTAGATAAAGTGGGAACCAATAGATAACAGTGAGAAACTATTAAAATTTTCAGGGAACAAAATGAAAGTTGAAAGCTCAACTAAATTAAAAAAAAAGTTAAACTCTATGTCCTTCATTTTACATTTTGTTTGTCTTAGCTATTTTTTGTAGAACACTGACAGCTTGAGTTTTTATTCTTACATTTACTGTGATTTTTGTAATGAGTATATTCATACTTTTATAATAAAAACAATGAAGATATTTCCATTTTGAAAAAAGATGATAGTTTAAACTAACATGAAACTTTCTTTCCTTTTCAATTCCATATATAAATCAAAACTTTAAAATTATACTGTTGAAGTACAATAAAATAATCTGGGATGAGGCATTTCTCACTTGTTCAGCAAGTAGATATAAAATTTGCATTGCCAAAAGTCCCAGTGCTTCTGCTTTTAAATGGCATTTGTTGCACTGACTTGTTAGAAGCAAACACCTCAGGGTAAGGAGCAAATAGTAATAATCACTTAAACTTACAGTTTTTATTATTATATATATATTCAAACTGGAAGGGGTTGATTATCAACTTTAATTATTCAAATGTAAGAAAGAGATGTCATACAGGTAAGATAAATTTATATCTATCCAGATTATTTTATTTGCCCTTATATCAGCCTACTGTTATTATTAATTGCAGGTTATTAATTGGTGTGATACATATTTACAGATCAACCTGAATTTGCTTCTGATGGAATGTAATTGCTTAACTGTGCTTAACATGTGGACTTAACCTTCCTCCAGGCACTCTCATAAGAAACAGCAGTTTAAGTAACTGCTAATAAACAAAGATCATCTTAGCCTCAGTTCTTAGCATTTTCTTCCTCTCACCTGCCGAAGTGTTATCTCTGCCCCCAAATCTTGTCATTACCAGGAATTGCCCCACCTCCAAAATTACTAACTCGTACATCCCATTCATCAGCCGCATCCTCCTATGCTTCAAATTTATTTCAGGTACACTACTGCAACCATTTTTTTATTTTGTTAAAAGCTTCATTCTGTTGGTTCCCTTTTCCTTTTCTTTCCAAATTTATTCAACCTAGATTTTGCCATTCTTCAGTCAAGTTCTTATAAATACCATCAGGCCCTTTGGCCTTCTCTTTGTTTATACCATCTGCCCTAGTAAAACCTCAGCCCCCACTTGCTCTGTGACTACATGCAAACAATTAAACATTGTTAAAGAAAAATCACATAACCTGGTTTGTAGGGTCACTATAAAATCATGGTAAACAACCTCAACTGAGTAGTCATTTACTCATTTTCTCTAGTTAAAATTCACTCTCTTGCATTCCATATTTTCTTTTTCATACTTTGTCTTCTGAGAGACCTCCTAATGCCCTCCCTTACTGCATCTTGCCTTATAGTTCATAGAGAAAATAGTTATCAAATGAAAATGTTTTCTCTATGCACACACCAGTTCTGTAGGCTCCCATTGGTCCATCTTCTCCTTTCAAAGACTGACCCCTCCACACATGGCCTAAATTCCATCTTTTTCTGCTTTGTTAGAAACCTAATTCCATTGGTTATTACCTCTTCTGCATCTTTAGCTTCTCCATTTAAAAAAAAAAAAAGCTATCTTTGCTATTAGTATTCAAAAATAACCCTCTAGTCTCCCCATCTTAAAAAAAAATCCCTCTTCCAGTTACTATCACACTTTATTCTCCTGTGAGGCCAAACTTCTCAAAAGATTTGTCTCCATTTACTAACTTCTCAGTCTCTCCTAAATTTTTTTAAAAGAATTTTTAAAGCTTTATTTCGATGCATAAAAATTTTTAACTTTCATATAGTCAAATGTGTCAATAGTTTCTCTTAAGGGTTAGTGTTTTTTTGTGTCCTGTTTAAGAAAACTTTGTCTACCTCAAGGTTGTGAATATTGATTTCCTAATTTCAAGCTAATATTGTTTGCTGGAATACTTTTTTTAAATTAAGGTATCATTGATAGACACTCTTATGAAGGTTTCACAAGAAAAACAATGTAATTATTACATTCACCCTTATTATCAAGTCCCCCCATACCCCATTGGAGTCACTGTCCATCAGTGTAGTAAGATGCCACAGAGTCCCTATTTGTCTTCTCTGAGCTGCACTGTCTTCCCTATGACCACACACACACCATATGTACCAGTCATGATACCCCACAGTCCCCTACTCCCTCCCTCTGCACCCACCCTCCCTGATCCCTCCCCTTTGGTAAACACTAGTCCCTTCTTGGAGTCTTTGAGTCTCCTGCTATTTTGTTCCTTCAGTTTTGCTTCATTGTTATTCTCCACAAATGAGGGAAATCATTTGGTATTTGTCTTTCTCTGCCTGACTTATTTCACTGAGCATAATACCCTCTAGGTCCATCCATGTTGTTGCAAATGGTAGGATTTGTTTCTTTCTTTTGGCTGAATAATATTCCATTGTGTATATTTACTACATCTTCTTTATGCATTCATCTACTGATGGACACTTAGGTTGCTTCCGTATCTTGACTATTGTAAATAGTGCTGTGGTAAACATAGGAGTGCATATGTCTTTTTGAATCTGAGTTGTTTTCTTTGGGTAAATTCCCTGGAGTGGAATTCCTGGGTCAAATGGTATTTCTATTTTTAGTTTTTTGAGGAACCTCCATATTGCTTTCCACAATGGCTGAACTAGTTTACATTCCCACCAGCAGTGTAGGAAGGTTCCCCTTTCTCTGCATCCTCGCCAGCATTTGTTGTTGCTTGTCTTTTGGATGTTGGCCATCCTAACTGGTATAAGGGAATATCTCATTGTGGTTTTAATTTGCATTTCTCTGATGATTAACAATGTGGAGCATCTTTTCAAGTGCCTGTTGACCATCTGAATTTCTTCCTTGGAGATGTGCCTTTTCAGATCCTCTGCCCATATTTTAATCAGGTTATTTGCTTTTTGGGTGTTGAGGTGTCTGAGTTCTTTATATATTTTGGATATTAACCCCTTATTGGATATGTCACTTATGAATATATTCTCCCTTACCATAGGATGCCTTTTTGTTCTCATGGTGTCATCCTTTGCTGTACAGAAGCTTTTTAGTTTGATATAGTCCCACTTGTTCATTTTTGCTTTTGTTTCCCTTGCCCAAAGAGAAGTGTTCAGGAAAAAATTGCTCATGTTTATATTCAAGAGATTTTTGCCTGTTTTCTTCTAAGAGTTTTATTGTTTCATGACTTACATTCAGGTCTTTGATACATTTTGAGTTTAATTTTCTGTATGCAGTTAGACAGGAATCCAGTTTCATTCTCTTACATGTAGCTGTCCAGTTTTGCCAACACCAGCTGCTGAAGAGGCTGCCATTTCCCTGTTGTATATTTATAGCTCCTTTATCATATATTAATTGGCCATATATGTGTGGGTTTATATCTGTGCTCTCTAGTCTGTTCCATTGATCAGTACTGTTTTTGTGCCAGTACCAAATTGTCTTGATTACTGTGGTTTTGTAGTAGAGCTTGAAGTCGGGGAGCATAATGCCCCCTGCTTTTTACTTCCTTCTAAGGATTGTTTTGGCTATTTGGGTTTGTTTTTTTTTTTTGGTTCCATATGAATTTTAGAACTATTTTTTCTAGTTCATTAAAGAATGCCATTGGTATTTTGATAGGGATTACATTGAATCTATAAATTACTTTAGGCAGAATGGCCATTTGGACAATATTAATTCTTCCTATCCATGAGCACAGGATGTTTTTCCATTTATTGGTATCTTCTTTAATTTCTCTCATGAATGTCTTGTAGTTTTCAGGGTATAGGTCTTTCACTTCCTTGGTTAGGTGTATTCCTAGGTGTTTTATTCTTTTTGATGCAATTGTGAATGGAATTGTTTTCCTGATTTCTCTCTCTGCTAGTTCATCATTAGTGTCTAGGAATGCAATAGATTTCTGTGTATTAATTTTGTGTCCTACAACTTTGTTGAATTCAGATATTAGTTCTAGTAGTTTTGGAGGGGATTCTTTAGGGTTTTTTATGTACAATATCATGTCATCTGCAAACAGTGACAGTTTGACTTCTTCCTTACCAATCTGGATGCCTTTTGTTTCTTTGTGTTGTCTTATTGCCATGGCTAAGACCTCCATTACTATGTTGAATAAAGGTGGGGAGAGTGGGCATCCTTGTCTTGTTCCCGATCTTAGAGGAAAAGCTTTCAGCTTTTCACTGTTAAGTATCATGTTGGCTGTGGATTTGTTATATATGGCCTTTATTATCTGGAGATACTTGCCCTCTATGCCCATTTTTGAGAGTTTTTATCATGAATGGATGTTGAATTTTGTCAAATGCTTTTTCAGCATCTATGGAGATGATCATGTGTTTTTTGTCCTTCTTTTTATTGATGTGGTGTATGATGTTGATGGATTTTCAAATATTGTACCATCCTTACATCCCTGGAATAAATCCTACTTGATAATGATGGATGATCTTTTTGATCTATTTTTGAATTCAGTTTGCTAATATTTTGTTGACTATTTTTGCGTCTATGTTATGTTCATCAGGGATATTGGTCTGTAATTTTTTTTGTGGTGTCTTTACCTGGTTTTGGTACTAGAGTGATGCTGGCCTCATGGAATGAGTTTGGAAGTATTCCCTCCTCTTCTACTTTTTGGAAAAGTTTAAGGAGGATGGGTATTAGGTCTTCACTAAATGTTTAATAAAATTCAGCAGTGAAGCCATCTGGTTTGAAGGTTTTGTTCTTAGGTAGTTTTTTGATTAGCAGTTCAATTTCACTGCTGGTAATTAGTGTGTTCAGATTTTGTTTCTTCCTGGGTCAGTGTTGGAGATTGTATTTTTCTAGAAAGTTGTCCATTTCTTGTGGATTACTCAGTTTGTTAGCATATAATTTTTCATAGTATTCTCTAATAATTCTTTGTATTTCTGTGGTGTCTATAATATATTTTTCATTTCTCAATTCTGATTCTTTTATGTCTATAGATTCTCTTTCTTTCTTGATAAGCCTGGCTAAGGGTTTATCTATTTTGTTTATTTTCTCAAAGAACCAGCTCTTGTTTCATTAATTCTTTCTATTGTTTTATTCTTCTCAATTTCATTTTTTTCTTCTCTGATCTTTATTATGTCCCTCCTTCTACTGACTTTGGATCTCATTTGTTTTTTTCCCAGTTTAATTAATTGTGAAATTAGACTGTTCATTTGGGATTGTTCTTCCTTCTTGAAATAGGCCTGAATTGCTGTATACTTTCCTCTAAGAACTGCCTTCACTGCATCCCACAGATGTTGGGACATTGAGCTGTTGTTTTCATTTGTCTGTATATATTGCTTGATCTCTGTTTTAATTTGGTCATTGAGCCATTGATTATTTAGGAGCATGTTGTTAAGCCTCCATGTGTTTGTGGGTCTTTTTGTTTTCTTTGTACAATTTATTTCTAGTTTCACACCTTTGTGATCTGAGGAGTTGGCTGATACAATTTCAATCTTTTTTACAGTACTGAGGCTCTTTTTGTATCCTAATATGTTATCTATTCTGGAAAATGTTCCATGTACACTTGAGAAGAACATGTATTCTGTTGTTTATGGGTGGAGTGTTTTGCAGTTGTCTGTTAGGTCCGTCTGTTCTAATGTGTTGTTCAGTACCTTTGTCTCCTTACTTATTTTCTCTCTGGTTGATCTTTCCTTTGGAGTGAGTGGTGTGTTCAAGTCTCCTAAAATGAATGCACTGCCTTCTATTTCCCCCTTTAATTCTGTTAGTATTTGTTTCACATATGTAGGTGCTCCTGTGTTGGGTGCATAGATATTTATAATGGTTATATCCTCTTGTTGGACTGACCCCTTTATCATTATATGATGTCCTTCTTTGTCTCTTACTTTCTTTGTTTTAAAGTCTATTTTATCCGATACAAGTATTGCAACTCCTGCTTTTTTCTCCCTATTAGTTGAATGAAATATCTTTTTCCATCTCTTCACTTTTATTCTGTATATGTCATTGGTTTTGAAGTGAGTCTGATGTGGGCAGTATATAGATGGGTCTTTTTTTTTTTTAACCATTCTATTTCTTTTGTTTGGTGCATTCAGTCCATTTACATTTAGGGTGATCATTGATAGATATGTACTTATTGCCATTGCAGGCTTTGGATTCGTGGTTACCAAAGGTTTATGCGCAACTTCTTTACTATCTAATAGTCTAACTTATGTCAATTACGCTATTATAAACAGTCTGAAGATTCTTTTTTCTTTCTCCCTTCTTTTTCTACCTCCTCCACTCTTTTTATGTTAGGTGTCATATTCTGTACTCCTTCTGTATCCCTTGACTGACTGACTTTGTGGGTGGCTGATTTAATTTTGCATTTGGTTAGTAATTAATTGATCTACTTCCTTTACTGTGGATTTATTTTCTCTGGTGACAGCTGTTTAACCTTAGGAGCACTTCAGTCTAGAGCAGTCCCTTTAAAAAGCATGCTCTACATCTGCACAGCTAACTGGTCCTGACAGTGGAGGCAGGCACTGCGGCTGGGAGACTGTAGAGATGGTTTGTGGGAGGCAAATTCCCTCAACTTTTGCTTATCTGGAAATTGTTTATTCCCCCCTTCAAATTTAAATGATAATCTTGCTGGGTAGCATATTTTCAGTTCAAGACCATTCTGTTTCATTGCACTGAGTATATCATGCCACTCCCTTTTGGTCTGTAAGGTTTCTGCTGAGAAGTCTGATAGTCTGATGGGTTTTCCTTTGTAGATGATCTTTTTTTCTCTCTGGCTGCTTTTAATACTCTGTCCTTGTTGATTTTTGCCATTTTAATTATTATATGTCTTAGTGTTGTCTTCCTTAGGTCCCTTGTGTTGGGAGATCTGTGGACTTCCATGGTCTGAGAGACTATTTCCTTCCCCAGATTCAGGAATTTTTCAGCAATTACCTCCGCAAAGACACTGTCTATCCCTTTATCTCTCTCTTCTTCTTCTTCTTGTACCCCTAAAATGTAAATATTGTTCTGTTTGGATTCATCACTCAGTTCTCTTATATTCTTTCATTCCTAGAAATCTTTTTTTCTCTCTGTGCCTCAGCTTCTTTGTATTCCTGTTCTCTAATTTCTGTTCCATTTACCTTCTCCTCTCTCTCTTCTAATCTGCTTTTAAACCCCTCCATTGTATGTTTCATTTTACCTACTGTATTTTTTAAGGTGTCTTTTCTCCCTCCTGAATTTGTTCCTTAAGTCTTGAATATTTTTCTGTAGCTCCATTCACATGCTTTTGACTTTTATTTTGAATTCTTTTTTTCAGGAAGATTGGAGATTTTGGTTTAACTGAGCCCTATTTCCAGTGTTTGAGGGATTTTGGATTGAACAACATTCTTCTGCCTTTTCATAATCCTGTTAGCTAATGAGACATATTAGGTTTGTGTACCCAGCACCCTCTAGTGCCCAGAAGTTCTGTTCTTTGGAGCTTCCGAGCCCTGGAGTGATGGTAGTGGTCACAGGCGAGTGGTGCCAGTGCCTACCCTAATGAAAGAGCTCTTAACTGCTTCCCTGCTGCAGGGCCTGCCACCATTGTCAGGGCCAGTGAGCCATGTGCAGGGAGCTGCCTCTGTGTTAATTTAAGCCCCTAGCTGCCGTATGTGGGGCTGCTCTCCTGCTGGCCTAGAGCGATAGCGGGGTTCACAGGTGAGCTGGGAGAACAGAGCTCTTTCCTGTCTCCCAGCCACAATGCCTGCCTCCACTGTCAGGGCCAGTTAGCTGTGCACAAGGAGTGGGCTCTGTATTAAACTGCTGTAGTTGCTGTACTCTGGGCTGCCCTATGGCTGGCCCGACCTGATGACATGGGTCACAGGTTTGCGTACAGGTGCCAGCCAGGAGGAATGAGCAGCAGGCTGCTTATCGTGGTTGGGGGCTTTGGGGCTGCATTGCCAGCCAGGGGGATGGCATGCCTGAAGCTCCTGAAAATTTGCAACATGCTGGGCTGAGTGTGCTGGGACGATTTTGTCCACCTGTTCCTTCTTGTGAATCCTTGCCCCTTTAGCAGCCCTCTCACTGTTGGAAAGTCTTTCAAACCACCTGCCTTTCTTTTGTCATAGAGCAGCCAGTTGTGGGAATCTGTTTGCTTGCCACAAGTGGCTGAACCTCAGTCTCTGACTGATTTTCAACCACTCTGATGTCCAGAGCACTCACTATGCAGTGTGGGTTTGTGCTCCTGGAGTAGATTTCTAGGGCTGAGTATTTAGCAGTCCTGGGTTTCTACTTCCTCCCCTCTCTGTTTCTCTTCCTCCTGCCAGCGAGCTGGGGTGGGGGTAGTGCTCGGGTCCCACCTGGTCACGGATTTACTGCTTTACCCTTTTCTGTGAGATGTTCTCTTTTCGCATCTGTAGAATGGCTGGTGCAATCTTACTTCTGGTCACTCTTTCAGGAATAGCTGTATTTGCTGTATTTTCATATTATATGTGGTTTTGGAAAGAGATTTCTGCCTCACTTCTCACACCACCATCTTTTTTCAAATCTAGTCTTTTTTATTAGTCTTTTCATTGATCTTGGTCATCTTTGCTGTTTTTTGTTAACTTTTTCATTTACTAGTCTCTTCTCTTTATTATTTCCTTCCTTCTCCCTTTTTAGGTTTAATTTTCTGTTCCTTATTCTCTTGAGATAAATGCTTAGAACATTGGTTATCTTTTAGCCTTCATTCCTACTATATCCATTTGGAGCTATAAATTTCTTCTAAGTATGGTTTTAACTATTTCCCACAAATTTTGATATATAGCGTTTTTTGCTTTCATTGGTTCAAAATATTTTCTGTTTTCCCTTGTGATTATATTTGACTCATGGATCATTTAGAAGCAAATTATGTAATTTTCAAACAAATTGTGATTTTCCCAGTTATCTTTTAAATATTGATGTTTTTAGCTTAAGTTCACTGTGGTATGAGAAAATATTCTGTGTAATTTCTAACACAGGGTATTGAAGCCTGAGTTAAGTGAGAATGTCTACGTAGAGGGGCAGTTTGATGCTGGTGTTGAGGTATCTGCATGGGTGGGTATCTGCATAGGGAGGTGACCTAGTGGAGTAAGGGGAGCATTTGTGTAGGAGAATAGCCTGGCATAGGGAGAAAGATGTTTGTGTGAGGCCACAGAAACAGTAGCATTGTCCTATTATGGGATATCAGCACCCAAACAGGATGAGGAAGGTGTCCACGTGGGGGCATCTTGGCACAGGCTGTCAGAGGGTGTCCCTATGAGAGGGCATCCTGGCATTGATTGTTGGGGCTCAAGTTGGGCTGATTCCATGCTAGGGCAAGGATGTACAAGATGATCCAGGAACATCTTGTACCTGAAAGGTAAGGAAAAGTGGTGAAGGATAATGGAAAGATGTCAAAAAGACAGAAATAGTTATTTTGAAAACAGGTTGGGCAGTTTCTTATAAAATTTATCATGTTTATACCTAACCAGTACTCAGCCTTTTTCATGTTGCCTTTTCTTCATTGTTTCCCCTCTCTTTCTGGAAGTCTGATTATATCTCTGAATCTTCCATGTCTCTTAATTCCCTTATGTTTTTCACCTCTTGCTTCTCTGTGTTGCATTATGGAGAGTTTTTTTTTAAGATTTATATTCCAATTCACTGGTATTCTTTCAACTGGTTTATTCTGCTGCGTTGAATTTACATTTTTGATTTCTGAAAGTTTGGTTTGGTCCTTTTTCCTCTCGGTTTTTTGGTGTGAGTATTCCATAATTTTTGCTAACTTATGGATATGTTAAAGAAGAATTTTAATAGCATTTTTAGTTACTTCCAGTGAAAGAGTCTATACCTACACTCATGCTGGAAGTCTGTTTATATATAACATTCAAAAATATTTTAAAATATTTCACATGATATAAAATTCAAAAGATACAAGTGAGTACACAGTAAAAAGTATGTTTTTCTCTCTCCTCTGTTATTCAGCCTCTAATAAGTTCCCATAGGAAACCATAGAAAGTTTTTTTAAGTGTATTAAATATACTTATTTTATAATCAACATCAGTTGGTTGTTTTACACTAATATAACCCAAATTAGTTTGTTATACTTGGAATTTTATTTTTCAGGATCATTGGTTTTTCTTCTAGTTTTCTAAGCTATAGTTTTTTAAAAAAATGTGAATGTGATATTTTATACATGGAATGACCAATAATTTTTTTAATGAATATAGTTAATATACAGTCTTGTATTAGTTTCAAGTATACAACACAGTGGTTCACAAGTTACCCACACATTAAGTCCTCACCCTAACTAGGTGCAGTTACTATCTGTCAGCATAGGAAGATGTTACAGAACCGTTGACTATTCTCCATGCTGTACTACCATCCCTGTGACCAGCTTACATTATGATTGAGATTTTTTTTTGGTCCTTTATGTCCCTCACCCACCCATCTAACCCCTCCTGCATAATAGCCACCAGTCACTTCTCAGTGTGTCTGAGTCTACAGCTATTTTGTTCATTTTGTTTTGTTGTGCTTTTAAATTCCACAAATAAGTGAAATCATATGGTATTTATCTTTCTTCACCTGGCTTATTTCACTGAGAGTAATATCCTCTAGGTCCATCCATGTTGTTGCAAATGGCAGGATTTCTTTTCTTTTTATGGCAGCATAATATTCCATTTTGTATATGTAGCACATCTTCTTCATCCATTCATCTATTAATGGACCTGTTGGTTGCTTCCATATCTTGGCTATTGGAAATAATATGGCAATAAACAGTGGTGCATATATCTTTTTGAATCAGGGATTTTGTTTTCTTTGGGTAGATTCCTAGAAGTTTAATTATAGGGTCATATGGTATTTCCATTTTTATTTTTAGGAACCTCCATATGCTTTCCACAGTGGCTGTACCAATTTATATTCCAACCAACAGTGTAGGAGGGTTCCCATTTCTCCACATTCTCACCGGCACTTGTTATTTCTTATCTTTTGGATAGTGGCCATTCTGACTAGTATGAGGTGATATCTCATTGTGGTTGTGATTTGCATTTCCCTGACAAGAATGTTTTAGTATGAATTTCAGTATGTGAACCTGCGAGAATTTTTATTTTATTTTTCATTGTGGAAAGTGAAAGGATAAAAAGCATAAGGATAAAGATAATAGGAATATAAAGATAATAATAATAATATTATTATTATTGTATTGTTATTGCTGAATTTCTAAGGAAAAATATGTGGGTCCTTATATGTCCATTTTTTTGTTTTAAATTTTGTGCTGTACATTTCTTTATGGCTATTATTATCTAAATGAATAATCAGAAAAACAAATTATGTTGCCTAATAACTTTTATTACTTATTCATAATCTTTCTTCACTTAACAAACATTAGTTATTTGCCCATTTTGTCTGTCAGATACTGTCCTTTATATTGGGGATGTAGCAATGAACAGATTAAATTCTGGCCTTCATGGAGGGCACTAGTTTGAGGGAACAGAGAATAAACAAAAACAAAGATATAATATATCAGGTAGGATGAGTTTGTGAAGAAAAATACAGGAAGGTAAGTGTCAGAAGAAGCACCAGTGATTGGGGCATAACATGGAAAAAAGGGGTGTGTCTCATATGAAGTGAGGATATACTTCTCTCAGAGAGAGGAGAGAAGGTTGTTTCTGGTAGAACAATAACACATGCACATGTCTTGAGTGCCTGCTATGTTTGAGAAACAGGTGTCAGTGTGCTTATGAAGGAATGAGTAATGGGGAGAGTTAGGGCTAAGAGTGGGAGTGGGGGATAGAACTAGATTATTTAGGACCTTGCACCCTATTGTGAGAACTTTGTCTTTTACTTTGAATGTATTGGGAAGCCACTGAGTTTTGAACAGAGTAAGACATTATTTGACTTCCTTTTTTCCCAACTTTTTATTATGAAAATTTCCAAACATTCAAAAAACTTGTAAAAATAATAAAATAAGAATCCATTTGCCCACCCCCTGGTTTCAACAGCTATTGACACTTTGACTTACTTGTTTTTTCTGTCTTTTCTGAACCATTTGAAAGTAGCAGATATCACAACACTTCATCCCTAGAAATAAACATATTCACTTATATAACCACAATACAATTTGTTCTATTGATGTAGATGTCCATTAATGATTCTTGCCTGAATTTATCCTTCCGCTGGAATTTGAAATACACTTTGAAAAGATCTATTTGGTTACAGTGTGAAAGCAGACTGTAAGTTTATGGTGGGGACGGATTCCAGCTATTAGACTTTCACAGGAGAGATGGACTAGGGTGAAAGCTGTGGTGATGTGGAGTAGTAGTCAGTCTGGATATGTTTCGAAGAAAAAGTTACCTGTATCTGCTGATGTATGACTGAGAAAGAAGAGTTAAAAATGACTTGAAAGCTTTTGTCAGTAAATGGAGTTGCCATTTGCTGAGACTGGGAACATGGTAGAAAGGTCAGGTTTGGGAGTTGAAAATAAGGAATTTGGGCTTTAGTAATATTAAATTTAAAACACAGACTTTCAAGTTGAGTTATTGAGTAAGGAGGAGAAAATAAAGGCCTGGGGTTTAGGTGAGTTTAGTCTAGATATAAATTAATCAGGAGTCATAAGGAAATATGCTTAAAGCCATGAGATGAGATGAGATGTAGGGAGTAGGTGTGGAAAGACAATAATAGAAGTTCGAGGACTGACTGCTGGGGTATTCCTCCAGTGTTTGGAAGTCAGGAATAGGAGGAGGAACCAGCAAAGGAGACTGAGAAGGTATCACTATTAGGGAAATGAAGAGGGAGTGGTGGCCTAGAAAGTCTATCAAGAGGGAGGGGAGAGATCAGTTGTTACCAAATGCTACCAATAAGTCAAGTAAAATGAGATCTAAGAAACTATAATTGGATTGGTAAATCACCAGTGACCTTGACAAAAACAATTTCAGTGATTAGTTGGTTGAAGAGAAAATGGAAAGAAAGGAATTAAAGACAGTAAGAATAGATCATTCTTTCAAGGAATTTAGTTGTATAGTGGAGTAGTGAAATAAGGAAATAACAACCTTTAAAAGAAAAAGATTGGAGCTTTCATAGCATACTTACATGCTAATAGAATAATCTATTAGGAAAATTTATGATGCATGAAAAACTAGGGACAGTACCTGGGGTTCTGTCTCTTTAACCAAGAGTGAAAGAGATATAAAATAGGATAAATTATGGTTGACCAATGAACATGTGGGAATTCTTCATAGACAAAAGGCTTATTGGTAGACCCAGAAATCCCTTTTTCTATGGGAATTATCTCATGAATAGCCAAGATAAATTCCCTTGTGAATTCAATGATAGTGGGGGAAAAAAATCCCACAAGATAAATGACATTTAAAATTCTTTATTATCTCATTCAGCACTGTGAGTATATACTAACAATTCCATTGATGTATTATTTTAAATCTGGCATTCTCTTTAGAGAATATATTGAGCTAAAAGAATCATGTTATGAGAAGTTTGAGTTGCAGAGTTATCATAGTGTGAAAACTAGTGAGTGAGAACTTACCATTCTTCAGAAAATGAGGGGCCTGCAACTAGGTTCTTTTACATCTTCCACATCTGTATACCTTTTGTTTTCCTTTTCTTGTATTATATTAGCAAGGACTTCCATATGATGTTGGAAAGGAGTTGAGGGAGGGGACATCCTTGCCTTGTACCTGATCTTAGTGGGAAAGCTTCAGGTTCTCACCATTAAGAATGATGTTAGATATAGTTTTTTTGTAGATATTCTTTATCAAGTTGAGGAAGTTCCCCTCTAACCTAGTTAGAGAGTTTTTATAATGAATAAGTGTTAGATTTTTATCAAATGCCCTTTGTGCATCTACTGACATGATGGTGTGATTTTTCTTTTTTAGTCTGTTGACACGAATTGATTTTCAAAGGTTGAACCAGCCTTACCTATGTAAGATAAATCCCAGTTGGTCTTGATGTACAATTCTTTTTTTACTTTTTTGGATTCACTTTGTTAATATTTTGTTGCAGAGCTAGGTTCTTAATCTATATAGTATAAACTCCTTCCTTCTAAAGAAAACCTCCTTATAAAATCACTTTTGTGTTCTTCTATTAAAAAAAGTATTTTGATTAATTTTGAGAGACAACTTATTGAAGTGGCTAACAGCAGAATGCCCAATTTTCAATCATGTGACCTTTTGGCAAGTTACTTAACACTTTGTGTACATCAGTTTCAACTATAACAGTTTCTGTCTCATAGAATTGTTTTGAAGATTGAGTTATTAAATGAGAAGCACTAAAAATGGTGTTTGGAACATTATAGAGGTTGAATAAATGTTAGTTTGCTCCCCCGCCCACCCCAGAGGGAAAGGGCAAACTGAACTTTAGAAAGAAAGCAAAATATGTTTTAAAGAGCTAGGAGATATCATCTCTTTCAGGAAAAATTTCTAGCCATCTTTTGGATTTCTGTTGCAACCAATGCATAAGTCTACCTTACATTTTTATCTGTTTAACTGGTGTATCCTCCCCAGAAGACTCTGCTTTTCTCAAGAGAAGAGACCATGACCTATTCATTCAATTCATTTATTCATTCAGCCAGTCAACAAATACATCAGTATTGTCTACTCACCAGGCACTAGAAAGATAAAGTCTCTACTTTCACCTAGTCTGAGTTTGTGGTCTAACAGATAGCCAGATAATAAACCAAAACAAATAAGATGATTACGCATTTTGATAGAAGCTGTGATGGAGTGACCAGGAGTGGAGATTAGGTTGATGGGGTGACAGAGCACAAAACAGATCTGAAATAACATTTCTTGGACTAATAAACTAAGTATAAAGGATAAGAAAGGATGAGTTAATAGTTGATACAGAGTAAAGTCCCACATAATTACCACCATAGGAAACTCTCTAAATGAAATAATGTTATCATTACTTTTTAAGTATTTACTATAAGCCAGGCATAGTACTAAGTACTGTAGCTCTGTATATTACGTACTATATATTAATTATGTATTTAATTCTCATTAACACCCCTGAAAGGTAAGTAGTAGTAGGCCCATTTTACAGATGAATAAAAAGCTCAGGAGTTTAAGTGACTTGTTCAAAGTCACAAAGGTTGTAAGTATCAGAACACACATTTTAATCCAGATTCAAAGCCAGTGCTTTTAATTATGGTGTAATTGCTGATAAATTCTTCTAGACAGCAGTTAATTTGGGAGAAGGGTAGTGGCACTCCTGTAAGAAAGACCTCTTGGATTTGGGGCAGAAGTAATCCTGTTGAAAATTAGGCCTGTAAATCAGATTTAAAGTATAAAAATACCAGCCAGTAGGAAAAAATACTACCCTTGCTAGAAGTAATTTCTTCTTCCTCTGATCTCCTAGATTATGACTCTACTATTCTACCATTTGCTCTGTGTGGTTGGGCAAGATTCTAAACTTCTTCCAACTGAAATTTCCTCATCTAGCAAATTGAGATGATACTAGCAGCCAAGCCTGATCAAGTGAAATACTGTATAAGAAAAGCTTGTAAATTGAATGTTATAATTATCTTAATGAACCATAAATTACTTGAGGGAAGTCACTGGATTGTATCTTTCTATGCCCTCCAGCAGAAATAGGGATCCACCTATAGTGTATGTTCTCAGGCACTTAGTAAATATTAGGTGAATAAATTAATGATTCATCAGGCTTTTCAGCCATTATAAACCTGCAACAGGAACATGTAGGCTGGTACAGCTTTGTTAGTAATTTCAGTTGTCTTGATACCTTTGAGGTCATCTGAGGTGTACTGCATCTTGGATCTTAATGGCACTTTTTGCTTCTGAGAACCATTTTAGTTCATTTTTAGCAACATTGCCTTATGTGTAAACAGTTTGGCAAAGAGTGGAATGTGATACAGTGGAAGCAGTTGGCTTGCTGATGCAAGAACATTTTGAGTTTGTGATGCTTGGTATAGGTACAGATGAGATACCATGCCAGATGCTGTAAAATATGTTAGAAACAGGAAGATTTTAATATGACAATTAAAATTAAAACTAGCTCTTAGGCTTTGGTCTTCCAAGTTAAAATTTGAAATTATAGGATATAATATGATTTGGCACCATTATTATTTGAATAACATGCCAGCTACCAAATCTGAAAAATGAGCTTTGAGATAGAGAACACTTCATATTGAGAAATACCACTATTTTAAAGTTGTTTGAGAATACCTCTCCATAATGCTTATAATAAAAAAAGAAAGCTTTAATTTCCTACTTTGGCTCTGATCATATTGACTTAAATAATTCTCTCTACATTTCTTCTCTGTGTTTGCATTGAAACATAGGAATAGGGGATAACCTTTAACTGCCTTCCTGTGTATTAAAGAATAATGTGGGCCTCATGAGAGAATTGAGTGGGCCTTAGGACCAAATAAGTAATTTACACATGGTTTCAAGAGGTGGTCTGAAGATTGTTTTGTTGTATTATTAAACACTTCTACTGGCTATAATGATGTCTAAAATTATAACACCAGCAGTCTGTTCCTTTGGCTTAATGTTTTGTTCCTGTTAAGAAGCAGATATCCCTGAAGGATTTGTAAAATCTGTTTCTAATAGGAAGTCATCTATTCATTCTGCCAATACTTATGGATACTAGGTACTGTTGTAGGTGCTGGAGATAAAGCAGTGAACAAAAGTAACTGTGCCCCTGTGGAGGACAAAGGAAGACAGACAGTGTATTTACCAATAAGTAATAAGAAATATGGTAAGGAGCTGTTTTGGCTTTTTTTTTTAATAGAATGGGTTGTAAAATCTTCTTTAATAATGTTATGTCACCTTGACAAAGACTTGAAGAAAGTAAGAGTGAGCTGTATGAATGTCTGAAGAAAGATCATTCCGGGCAGAGCAAATGATAAAAACAAAGGGCCTGATGTAAATGCATGATTGGTATTTTTGAGGAATAACAAAGAGGCCAATAAGGCTGGAGTGGATTGAGGAAAGAATAGAATTGTAGGAGATGGTCAGCAAGGTAATGAGTGAGTTGGTAAGCATGTCTGTGGCCTTGAACAGATTCTTTTAAAATCAGCTTTTGGGAGGAATAATTTTTGATTTACAGGAAGCTGTTAAGATAATATTCTCATCTACCTCTTTCCCAGTTTCCCTTAACATTAACATAAACCAGCATTAGTATTAGTGCATAACTGTTAACTAAATTTCAGACTTAATTTGGATTTCATACTTTTTCCATTCATGTCCCTTTTCTAAAATCCAGAATACCATATTGCATTTATTATTTTTTGAAACATTTTATTGAGATATATACAATAAAATGCTCAAATCTTAGTGTAAACTTGATGAATTTTGACATGGGTATACACTCATGTAACCATTGCCTAGATCAAGATATCAAATATTATCACTAATTTTTTCCTCCTTCACCTATTTCACCCATCCCCCCCATGTCCTTCCCCTATGGCAACCACCAGTCTGTTCTTTGTGTTTATGTGTCTGTTTCTATTTTATCTGTTCCTTTGTTTTGTTCTTTAGAATTCACATGTAAGTGAAATCATGTGGTATTTGTTTTTCTCGGACTTATTTCACTTAGTATAATACCTTCTAGGTCCATTCATGTTGTCTCAAATGGCAAGATTTCATACTTTTTTTATGGCTGAGTAATATTCCATTTTATATATGTACTTCATCTTTTTTATCATTTATATATCCAGGGACAGTTGGGTTGCTTCCATACCTTGGCTATTATAAATAATACTGCAATAAACATAAGAGTGCATTAATTTTTTTGGATTACTGACTTTGTTTTCTTTGGGTAGATTCCCAGAAGTGGAATGACTAGATCATATGGCATTCCTATTTATAGTTTTTTGAGAAACCTCCATACAGCTTTCCATAGTTGTTAAACCAATTTGCAGTCCCTTCAGCAGTGTACAAGGGTTCCTTTTCTCCACATCCTTACCAATATTTATTTATTGTCTTGTTCATATTAGCCATTTTTACTAGTGTGAGGTTTTGATTTGCACTTCCCTGATGATTAGTGAAGTTGAGCATCTTTTTATATGTCTCTTGTTCAGTATTGCATTTAATCACCATATCTCCTTAGTCTCCTCTGGTCTATGGAAGTTTCTCAGTTTTGCCTTGTTTTTTATGACCTTGGCACCCTTAAGGCACTCTGGCTGGGTGTTTTATAAATGTTCTTTAGTTGGGTTTATCTGGTAATATTTTCTAAATGACTAGACGGTGGTTATAGGTTTTTGAGAAGAATACACAGATGTGAAGTGCCTTTTTCCAGAAGGTAGAGTTAACCCCACATCCACCTTGAGGATTGGCTCAAATTAAAGGATATAGGGAAATCTGGCAAACACTGTCTTAATCAAATGATCAAAGTTAGTATTACCCGTAGTAAATCCTGTTGATATAATACGATGGGTTGAACAGCTTATTATATAGAGATAGCATGTGAACAAGACCTGATTTTCCAGAAAGCTTTGTCCACTTTATAATTTTTCTATAGACCGTACCTAAAAGAAGAGAAGGGATGCAAACTCAACAGTCCAGGCAGGTTTATTGCTGAACCTGAGAGGGCCCCCTCTGTCCTGGCCAGCAGAACAAAGGAAAGTCTCTAACAGGTCAAGAGGCTTTTTGTGGTCAGGGTTTTTGGTGGGCTCTTTGAGGGGAGGGGCCAGGGGACAGGTGGGCTTGTGGCTTGCTGATGTGTCCTCTGGAGAATGCTTGTAGCCTAGGGAAGATGACACCTAGGTCTCTCCGAGATCATGGGTGGGCTTATTCAAAAGGTGGTGCTCAGGTCTGGATTCTATCAGTACCCACTAAAAAGTACATATAATCCGTGGCAAAGTTAATTTAAATCTAGATTTTTTGACATTTCTCCGTATCTTCCACAATTATTCACTACTTAGAGTCAACAATTGTTATTTTGTGGTGTGTGTGTGTGTGAGAGAGAGAAACAGAGAGAGACAGAGAGAGAAAAGAGAAGGAGGCAGGCTTTGTCTTTGTTTTTGCCTGTTTTTGTAATAATCCTCAAGTACATCACATTAGTAGTTGCAGTGACGAAAAACTATATTGAATTACATATGGTAATTCAAGGAGCTTGTTAATTTGTAAAAGTTCTGAACTTCACATCTGCATAACTCTCATTCAACTCAGAGTTGGCTGTATTAAACATTATTATTATATCCCAAAAGGTTTTATTTTTGTTGCAGATTTAAGGGACATTTAATAAAATGTTGATCTCTGTTACCTCATATAATATAAAATATATTACCTGTATTAAAATGCACTGTAGCTTTCCTACTTTGCATTGTGGAATGGAATTAATATTGGATTCAAGGACTGAAGATCTGTGTTCTAGTTCCTGTCCCATTACTTCCTAAATATGACATTCATTTAATTTGTTTTTCACATCTATAAAATTGGGAATAATCACAGATTATCTTTAGCTGTGCCTGCTATTCATCATGCATTCTTAGAGGTGCTCCATTTAAACAGATTTTAAAGGCCCTTAAATAGTTGGTGAAAAAATAGTTTTGAGCTAAATATTTCAATTAAGCAGCAATTAGCTGTTCTTTACAGGTTGTTATAAAGATTAAATAAGATAATTGGGTATATAAAGACAATGTCTGGCACATGATATATTCTCAATGAATAGAAAATAGTTGATAGAGGTAGAATTTCCTATTGCTGTTTTCTTGATCCTATTTAAGTAAATATTCAGTTAAGCTTTGTTCATTTTTCGTAAACCTTTGATAATTAACTGTTGGTAAAGAAATTATATAACAGAAGCTGACTAATCAAATGTTAGGGATACTCTAGAGAAAATCCCTACTTAAAAATTGAAGGTTGACTAGATGACTTCTATGGTTCCTTCCCTATGATTTTATGTTGTAATCATTACCTACATGTACCTCACAGGGTTTGATGATAAGGGTAACCAAGATAATGTATTTGAAAACCCTTTGTAGATGTAAAGTACCATACAATATAAGATGCTATATACCACTAAATCACTGGTTAACAGACATTCCTTCAGTAACTATAAGAACTGTCTGTATTCACTAGAGATTAAAGGGTACATCTGATGTGTTGAGATTTTTTTTCTGGTGAGACCTAGAATTTATTATTATTATAAGTGTTGCTATTGTCTCTGTTGTTTATTAAAGGTTTTGTTTTAGGTTTGTTTCATGAAGTTTTGTTTTCTTAGCTAGACGATTATAGCACTTTTTAAAACACATTTTTTATTTTTTTCATTATTGATTTTTTAATTAAGGTATCATTGATATACACGCTTACAAAGGTTTCACATGAAAAACAATGTGGTTACTACATTCACCATATTATCGAGTCCCCCCCATACCCCATTGAAGTCATTGTCCATCAGTGTAGTAAGATGCCATAGAGTCACTACTTCTTTTCTCTGTGCTACACTGTCTTCATCATGACCCTCTACATACCATGTGTACCAATCATAATACCCCTCAATCCCCTTCTCCCTTCCTCCCCACCCGTCACCCTTGGTAACTGCTAGTCCCTTCTTGGAGTCTGTGTGTCTCTGCCTGGCTTATTTCACTGAGCATAATACCCTCTAGCTCCATCCATGTTGTTGCAAATGGTAGGATTTGTTTCTTTTTATGGCTGAATAGTATTCCATTGTATATATGTAACACATCTTCTTTATCCATTTATCTACTGATGGACAGTTAGGTTGCTTCCATATCTTGGCTATTGTAAATAGTGCTGCAGTAAACTTAGGGATGCATATGTCTTTTTGAATCTGAGTAATTATATTCTTTGGGTAAATTCCTAGGAGTGGAATTACTGGGTCAAATGGTATTTGTATTTTTAGTTTTTTAAGGGACCTCCATATTGCTTTCCACAATGGTTGAACTAATTTACATTCCCACCAACAGTGTAGGAGAGTTCCCCTTTCTCCGCATCCTCACCAGCATTTTGGATGTTGGCCATCCTAACTGGTGTGAGGTGATATCTCATTGTGGTTTTAATTTGCATTTCCCTGATGATTAGTGATGTGGAGCATCTTTTCATGTGCTTGTTGGCCATCTGAATTTCTTCCTTGGAGAATTGTCTGTTCATATCCTCTGCCCATTTCTTAATCAGGTTATTTGTTCTTTGGGTGTTGAGGCGTGTGAGTTCTTTACATATTTTGGATGTTAACCCCTTGTCAGATAAGCCATTTACAAATATATTCTCCCATACTGTAGGATGCCTTTTTGTTCTGTTGATGGTGTCCTTTGCTGTACAGAAGCTTTTCAGTTTGATGTAGTCCCATTTGTTCATTTTTACTTTTGTTTCTCTTGCCCAAGGAGGTGCATTCAGGAAAAATTTGCTCATGTTTATATTCAAGAGATTTTTGCCTATGTTTTCTTCTAAGAGTTTTATTGTTTCATGACTTACATTCAGGTCTTTGATCCGTTTCAAGTTTACTTTGGCGTATGGGGTTAGACAATGATCCAGGTTCATTCTCTTACATGTAGCTGTCCAGTTTTGCCAACACCAGATGTTAAAGAGGCTGTCATTTTCCCATTGTATGCCCAAGGCTCCTTTATCATATATTAATTGGCCATATATGCTTGGGTTTATATCTTGGCTCTCTAGTCTGTTCCACTGGTCTATGGTTCTGTTCTTGGCCCAGTACCAAATTGTCTTGATTACTATGGCTTTGTAGTAGAGCTTGAAGTCCAGGAGCATAATTGCCCCAGCTTTATTATTCCTTCTCAGGATTGCTTTTGTAAAATGTATTTTTTAAATTTTCTCTTGTAAAATGTATTTTTTAAATTGAAGTATAGTTTATATACAATATTGTATTGGTTTCAAGTATACAACATACTAATTCAGCAGTTATGAACATTACTAAATGCTCACCCCTACTAGTGTAGTTACTGTCTATCACATAACTGTTGACTATATTCTTATAGCACTTTTTTATATAGCATACATTCTCCTGTTTCTTCCAGTGCATTTACTTCTCTGATAGATTTTCCTAAGGCAATGCCCAGAGGTGTTGGCTATGGTTAAGTTTGTAATTCAGCATTTCCATTAAGGAGATGACTTTCTTAAAACCATTTAAAAATATACAGCTCTCTGCAATCAGATTCACTCAGCATGGTGCACTACTCTTGGTTTAACTTGAGCAGCACAGAACCAATTTTATGGTGGCTTCAGAAGGAAAGCTATAGCTGAAAAGCAAAATGATTTTGAGCCCTGGTATAGTGTCTACTCCCAATTATTTCATCTCATTAAGAGAATAATATATACTGTGTACTGTTCTGGTTCTTTTGCCAAAGAAAAAAAGGTTTTATGACCCATCAATTTTTTGTTGTTGTTTTTTCAGGTTTTATTTACTCACCCTACCAGCACATTTCAAAGTCAAATTGTAATTTTATTTTCTGGTTTCCTAAGAAGTAGCATTTAAAGAAAATTGTAGCAGATTACTCTCTCCTTGGTCTGAATTTTATTTCACCACTATGGACAAAGGCATTTTCCTAGACACTTTTCATACAATTCCTGAAAATACTTTCTCAGATCTTTCTCAGTATCAAAAGCCAGGCTAAAATTCTCATATTATTCATGGTTGCTGTATTTTGTTACTTCCTTTGTCAGCACTCCTGTTTCTTTTCTTTTTTTTTCCCTTCCCTAGTTTATTTTCTGAGTTTAACAGTGGGGAAGTCATTTGACTGTGTTCACAGCAGGTAATAAGTGCTATGGTAGTCACTGGATTGGTTTCTTTAGATGGTTAAAATAATAGGATGGTAATTAAGCTTTTATGAAGCTGCCAACTGTATTGGGTGTTTGGTGCATATTTAAGGCTTATTTTTAAATAGTTCCTTCAGAAATTAAACCATTTAACCAGTAGAATTCCTAAGGGCATATTACTTTCTCAGGCAGAGATTACTTAGATGCCTGAAATTGGTGTCAAGCAGAAGAAAATTCTCATTCGTGTAAGGCCAGATTTAATGTACTATTTCATTCTAATTTATAGTATTTAATTTATGATTTTTTAGGGGTGCTTTTTAGCTACCATAAATTTCCTAAATAGCTTTCACTAACAATACATACTTTAAAAATGCAGCCTTCTGAAAAACTGAGTAAGAAATATTTATTCAGATACTTTTATAGATTTGGATTCAGCCATGATGTTTGCTTCTTGAATCCAAAATCTAAATCTAGATAAAACACAGAGAAGACATTGTTTTTATGAGCTATAGTTCTGAGGTCTTAAATTTTATCTAAATAAGCTGGGATCTTGATATCTTTAAGACTCCAAGCATTCTAACTGAATCATAAATGAGAGCAGAGCTATTACCACTTCTAATCAACATAGTACTGCCTGCTTTTACCACTTCTGTGCAACACATTACTAGATATCCTAGTCAGAGCAGTTAGCCAAGAAAATGAAATAAAAGGCATCCAAATTGGAAATGAAGTAAAATGATCTGTGTGCAGATGTTACGACGTTATTTGTAGAAAACTCTGAAGATTCCACACAAAAAACTGTTAGAATTAATAAGTGAATTCTGCAAACTAGCAGGATTCAGAGTCAACACACAAAAATCAGTTGCATTTCCACACATGAACAATGAACAATCTGAAAAGGAAATTACAAAAACAATTTCATTTAAAAATAGCATCAAAAAGAATAAAATACTTAGAAATTAACCTACCAAAGGAGGTGAAAAACTTGTACAATGAAAGAAATTAAAGAAGGCATATAAATATTTTAGGAAAATATCCCATATTCATGGACTAGAATACATAATATTGTTAGTCTGCTAATACTACCCAAAGCAAAATACAGATTCAGTGTAATCCTTATCAAAATCCCAATGATGTTTTTTGCAGAAATAGAAAAACCTACCCTAAAATTCATATGGAATCTCATGGGACCCCAAATAGCCAAAATAATCTTGAAAAAGAAGAACAAAATCAGAGGACTCACACTTCATGATTTTAAAGCTTACTTAATGCTGTAGTAATCAAAACAGTGTGGTGCTAGCATAAAGACAGATGTATAGACCAATGAAATAGAATAGAAAGCCCAGAAATAAACCCTTGTACATGTGGTCAAATTATTTTTGACAAGGGTGCCAAGACCATTCAATAGGCAAAAGATAGTCTTTTCAACAAATGGTGTTGGGAAAACTGGATATTCACATGCAAAAGAATGAAGTTGGATTCTTATCTAACAACATATACAAAATGTATTAAAGGGGAGGGGGGCGGAAGATGGCGGCGTGAGTAGAGCAGCGGAAATCTCCTCCCAAAACCACATATATCTATGAAAATAGAACAAAGACAACCCTTCCTAGAATAAAGACCAGAGGACACAGGACAATATCCAGACCACATCCGCACCTGAGAGAACCCAGCGCCTCGCGAAGGGGGTAAGATACAAGCCCCGGCCCCGTGGGAGCTGAGCGCCCCTCCCCCCAGCTCCCGGCGGGAGAAGAGCAGGCAGAGCGGGAGGGAGACGGAGCCCAGGACTGCCGAACACCCAGCCCCAGCCATCCGGGCCAGAGTGCAGGGCGCTCAATACTAGGAAAACAGGGCAGCAAGAACAGTGAGCAGGCACTGGAGGCTGGGAGACAGAGGGCATAAGAAAAGCGCGCGACCATTTTTTTTTTTTTGCTTTTTTGCTGTTTTGTTTTGGCGAGCGCTTTTTGGAAGTCTTAAAGGGATAGGGACCCCAATACTAGGGAAACAGGGCAGCAAGAACAGTGAGCAGGCACTGGAGGCTGGGCGACAGAGGACATAAGAAAAGCGCGCAACCATTATTTTTTTTTTTGCTTTTTTGCTGTTTTGTTTTGGCGAGCGCTTTTTGGAAGTCTTAAAGGGATAGGGACCCCAATACTAGGGAAACAGGGCAGCAAGAACAGTGAGCAGGCACTGGAGGCTGGGTGACAGAGGACATAAGAAAAGCGCGCGACCATTTTTTTTTTTTGCTTTTTTGCTGTTTTGTTTTGGCGAGCGCTTTTTGGAAGTCTTAAAGGGATAGGGACCCCAATACTAGGGAAACAGGGCAGCAAGAACAGTGAGCAGGCACTGGAGGCTGGGTGACAGAGGACATAAGAAAAGCGCGCGACCATTTTTTTTTTTTGCTTTTTTGCTGTTTTGTTTTGGCGAGCGCTTTTTGGAAGTCTTAAAGGGATAGGGACCCCAATACTAGGGAAACAGGGCAGCAAGAACAGTGAGCGGGCACTGGAGGCTGGGCGACAGAGGACGTAAGAAAAGCGCGCGACCATTTTTTTTTTGCTTTTTTGCTGTTTTGTTTTGGCGAGCGCTTTTTGGAAGTCTTAAAGGGATAGGGACCCCAATACTAGGGAAACAGGGCAGAAAGACCGGTGAGCAGAGGCCTGAGGCTGGCACCGGAGAATAAAGAAAAACGAATGACCACCCCCCTTTTTTTTTTTTTTTTTTCTTATTAAAAACTTTTTTTTTTTAATTAAAAAATTTTTTTTTATTATTATTATTTTTTTGTGTGTGTGGTCGTTGTTTTGTTTTGGCGGGTGCTTTTTGGAAGTCTTAAAGGGGCAGGGCGGGTCACTTAATCCAGAGGTAGGGAATCCAGGATCTCTGGGCACCCTAACCCCTGGGCTGCAGGGAGCAGGGAGGCCCCTTACGGAGATAAACAGCCTCCCAGCAGCTCCTGCTCCAACGCGACTCCACCATTTTGGAGTAGCTGCCCGAGCCAGGCCACGCCCATGGCAACAGCGGAGATTAACTCCATAGCAGCCGCGCAGGAAGCAGAAGCCCTGTCTGCACGCAGCTGCGCAGCACAAGCCACTAGAGGTCGCTGTTATCCCAGGAGAGGAGGGCCACAAACCAACAAGAAAGGAAGTCCTTCCAGCCGTCACTCGTCCCAGTTCTGCAGACTATTCCTATCACCATGAAAAGGCAAAGCTACAGGCAGACAAAGATCACAGAGACAACACCAGAGAAGGAGACAGACCTAACCAGTCTTCCTGACAAAGAATTCAAAATAAGAATCATAAACATGCTGACAGAGATGCAGAGAAATACGCAAGAGAAATGGGATGAAGTCCGGAAGGAGATCACAGATGCCAGAAAGGAGATGGCAGAAATGAAACAAACTCTGGAAGGGTTTATAAGCAGAATGGATAGAATGCAAGAGGCCATTGATGGAATTGAAATCAGAGAACAGGAACGCATAGAAGCTGACATAGAGAGAGACAAAAGGATCTCCAGGAATGAAACAATGTTAAGAGAACTGTGTGACCAATCCAAAAGGAACAATATCCGTATAATAGGGGTCCCAGAAGAAGAAGAGAGAGGAAAAGAGATGGAAAGTATCTTAGAAGAAATAATTGCTGAAAACTTCCCCACACTGGGGGAGGAAGTAATCGAACAGACCACGGAAATACACAGAACCCCCAACAGAAAGGATCCAAGAAGGACAACACCAAGACACATAATAATTAAAATGGCAAAGATCAAGGACAAGGAAAGAGTGTTAAAGGCAGCTAGAGAGAAAAAGGTCACCTATAAAGGGAAACCCATCAGGCTAACGTCAGATTTCTCAACAGAAACCCTACAGGCCAGAAGAGAATGGCATGATATATTTAATACAATGAAACAGAAGGGCCTTGAACCAAGGATACTGTATCCAGCACGACTATCATTCAAATATGACGGTGGGATTAAACAATTCCCAGACAAACAAAAGCTGAGGGAATTTGCTTTCCACAAACCACCACTACAGAACATCTTACAGGGACTGCTCTAGATGGGAGCACTCCTAGAAAGAGCACAGCACAAAACACCCAACATATGAAGAATCGAGGAGGAGGAACAAGAAGGGAGAGAAGAAAAGAATCTCCAGACAGTGTATATAACAGCTCAATAAGCGAGCTAAGTTAGGCAGTAAGATACTAAAGAGGCTAACCTTGAACCTTTGGTAACCATGAATTTAAAGCCTGCAATGGCAATAAGTACATATCTTTCAATAGTCACCCTAAATGTTAATGGGTTGAATGCACCAATCAAAAGACACAGAGTAACAGAATGGATAAAAAAGCAAGACCCATCTATATGCTGCTTACAAGAAACTCACCTCAAACCCAAAGACATGTACAGACTAAAAGTCAAGGGATGGAAAAACATATTTCAAGCAAACAACAGTGAGAAGAAAGCAGGGGTTGCAGTACTAATATCAGACAAAATAGACTTCAAAACAAAGAAAGTAACAAGAGATAAAGAAGGACACTACATAATGATAAAGGGCTCAGTCAAACAAGAGGATATAACCATTCTAAATATATATGCACCCAACACAGGAGCACCAGCATATGTGAAACAAATACTAACAGAACTAAAGGGGGATATAGACTGCAATGCATTCATTCTAGGAGACTTCAACACACCACTCACCCCAAAGGATAGATCCACTGGGCAGAAAATAAGTAAGGACACGGAAGCACTGAACAACACAGTAGAGCAGATGGACCTAATAGACATCTATAGAACTCTACATCCAAAAGCAGCGGGATATACATTCTTCTCAAGTGCACATGGAACATTCTCCAGAATAGACCACATACTAGGCCACAAAAAGAGCCTCAGAAAATTCCAAAAGATTGAAATCCTACCAACCAACTTTTCAGACCACAAAGGCATAAAACTAGAAATAAACTGTACAAAGAAAGCAAAGAGGCTCACGAACACATGGAGGCTTAACAACACGCTCCTAAATAATCAATGGATCAATGACCAAATCAAAATGGAGATCCAGCAATATATGGAAACAAATGACAACAACAACACTAAGCCCCAACTTCTGTGGGACACAGCAAAAGCAGTCTTAAGAGGAAAGTATATAGCAATCCAAGCATATTTAAAAAAGGAAGAGCAATCCCAAATGAATGGTCTAATGTCACAATTATCGAAATTGGAAAAAGAAGAACAGATGAGGCCTAAGGTCAGCAGAAGGAGGGACATAATAAAGATCAGAGAAGAAATAAATAAAATTGAGAAGACTAAAACAATAGCAAAAATCAATGAAACCAAGAGCTGGTTCTTCGAGAAAATAAACAAAATAGATAAGCCTCTAGCCAGACTTATTAAGAAGAAAAGAGAGTCAACACAAATCAACAGTATCAGAAACGAGAAAGGAAAAATCACGACGGACCCCACAGAAATGCAAAGAATTATTGGAGAATACTATGAAAACCTATATGCTAACAAGCTGGGAAACCTAGGAGAAATGGACAACTTCCTAGAAAAATATAACCTTCCAAGATTGACCCAGGAAGAAACAGAAAATCTAAACAGACCAATTACCAGCAACCAAATTGAAGCGGTAATCAAAAAACTACCAAAGAACAAAACTCCCGGGCCAGATGGATTTACCTCGGAATTTTATCAGACATACAGGGAAGACATAATACCCATTCTCCTTAGAGTTTTCCAAAAAATAGAGGAGGAAGGGATACTCCCAAACTCATTCTATGAAGCTAACATCACCCTAATACCAAAACCAGGCAAAGACCCCACCAAAAAAGAAAACTACAGACCAATATCCCTGATGAACGTAGATGCAAAAATACTCAACAAAATATTAGCAAACCGAATTCAAAAATACATCAAAAGGATCATACACCATGACCAAGTGGGATTCATCCCAGGGATGCAAGGATGGTACAACATTCGAAAGTCCATCAACATCATCCACCACATCAACAAAAAGAAAGACAAAAACCACATGATCATCTCCATAGATGCTGAAAAAGCATTTGACAAAGTTCAACATCCATTCATGATAAAAACTCTCAGCAAAATGGGAATAGAGGGCAAGTACCTCAACATAATAAAAGCCATCTATGATAAACCCACAGCCAACATTATATTGAACAGCGAGAAGCTGAAAGCATTTCCTCTGAGATCAGGAACTAGACAGGGATGCCCACTCTCTCCACTGTTATTTAACATAGTACTGGAGGTCCTAGCCACGGCAATCAGACAAAATAAAGAAATACAAGGAATCCAGATTGGTAAAGAAGAAGTTAAACTGTCACTATTTGCAGATGACATGATACTGTACATAAAAAACCCTAAAGACTCCACCCCAAAACTACTAGAACTGATATCAGAATACAGCAAAGTTGCAGGATACAAAATCAACACACAGAAATCTGTGGCTTTCCTGTATACTAACAATGAACCAACAGAAAGAGAAATCAGGAAAACAAGTCCATTCACAATTGCATCAAAAAAAATAAAATACCTAGGAATAAACCTAACCAAAGAAGTGAAAGACTTATACTCTGAAAACTACAAGTCACTCTTAAGAGAAATTAAAGGGGACACTAACAGATGGAAACTCATCCCATGCTCGTGGCTAGGAAGAATTAATATCGTCAAAATGGCCATCCTGCCCAAAGCTATATACAGATTTGATGCAATCCCTATGAAACTACCAGCAACATTCTTCAATGAACTGGAACAAATAATTCAAAAATTCATATGAAAACACCAAAGACCCCGAATAGCCAAAGCAATCCTGAGAAAGAAGAATAAAGTAGGGGGGATCTCACTCCCCAACTTCAAGCTCTACTATAAAGCCATAGTAATCAAGACAATTTGGTACTGGCACAAGAGCAGAGCCACAGACCAATGGAACAGACTAGAGAATCCACACATTAACCCAGACATATATGGTCAATTAATATTTGATAAAGGAGCCATGGACATACAATGGCGAAATGACAGTCTCTTCAACAGGTGGTGCTGGCAAAACTGGACAGCTACATGTAGGAGAATGAAACTGGACCATTGTCTAACCCCATATACAAAAGTAAACTCAAAATGGATCAAAGACCTGAATGTAAGCCATGAAACCATTAAACTCTTGGAAGAAAACATAGGCGAAAACCTCTTAGACATAAACATGAGTGACCTCTTCTTGAACATATCTCCCCGGGCAAGGAAAACAACAGCAAAAATGAGTAAGTGGGACTATATTAAGCTGAAAAGCTTCTGTACAGCAAAAGACACCATCAATAGAACAAGAAGGATCCCTACAGTATGGGAGAATATATTTGAAAATGACACATCCGATAAAGGCTTGACGTCCAGAATATATAAGGAGCTCACACGCCTCAACAAACAAAAAACAAATAACCCAATTAAAAAATGGGCAGAGGAACTGAACAGACAGTTCTCCAAAAAAGAAATACAGATGGCCAACAGACACATGAAAAGATGCTCCACATCGCTAATTATCAGAGAAATGCAAATTAAAACTACAATGAGGTATCACCTCACACCAGTAAGGATGGCTGCCATCCAAAAGACAAACAACAACAAATGTTGGCGAGGCTGTGGAGAAAGGGGAACCCTCCTACACTGCTGGTGGGAATGTAAGTTAGTTCAACCATTGTGGAAAGCAGTATGGAGGTACATCAAAATGCTCAAAACAGACTTACCATTTGACCCAGGAATTGCACTCCTAGGAATTTACCCTAAGAACGCAGCAATCAAGTTTGAGAAAGACAGATGCACCCCTATGTTTATTGCAGCACTATTTACAATAGCCAAGAATTGGAAGCAACCTAAATGTCCATCAATAGATGAATGGATAAAGAAGATGTGGTACATATACACAATGGAATACTACTCAGCCATAAGAAAAGGGCAAATCCAATCATTTGCAGCAACATGGATGGAGCTGGAGGGTATTATGCTCAGTGAAACAAGCCAAGCAGAGAAAGAGAAATACCAAATGATTTCACTTATCTGTGGAATATAAGAACAAAGGAAAAACTGAAGGAACAAAACAGCAGCAGAATCACAGAACTCAAGAATGGACTAACAGGTACCAAAGGGAAAGGGACTGGGGAGGATGGGTGGGTAGGGAGGGATAAGGGGGGGAGAAGTAGGGGGGTATTAAGATTAACATGCAAGGGGGGGTAGGAGAAAAGGGAGGGCTGTACAACACAGAGAAGGCAAGTAGTGATTCTACAACATTTTGCTATGCTGATGGACAATGACTGTAAAGGGGTTTATAGGGGAGACCTGGTATAGGGGAGAGCCTAGTAAGCATAATATTCGTCATGTAAGTGTAGATTAGTGATACCAAAAACAAAGAAAAAAAAAAAAAAGGGCAGTTCCTGTGTGGTAACCTCCAACGAGTTCTACACATGGGTATAAAGGGCATATAAAGGTGTAGGCAAAGGGTCTGTTTGTGTTTATACAGAGGATCAAAGCCTAATTGGGCTACCCCAAAAATGAACTAAGATACGATATGAAAAAGAACTTCCAACATCAGCACTCTCTGGAAGACTCTTGCCAGAAGATGATCATCAAAAAACCCCAACAAAGATCCACGCAATGCTACAGCTGTAGATGCACTCATCCCACCAGTTCCTGGACTTGCCATGGGAATGAGGAAGGAGATATCTAAGCTGACCTGTGTATACAGTAAAACAACAAATTTGACTGGATCTATACTGTTGGAACTCAACCAAGAATTTGGAGAAGTGCAAATTGTAGCGCTCCAAAGTCTTACAACTACAGACTATTTACTGTTAAAAGAACATATGGCATGTGAACAGTCCCCAGGAATGGGTTGTTTTAATTTGTCTGATTTCTCTCAGACTGTTCAAGTTCAGTTGGACAATATCCACCATGTCATAGATAAGTTTTCACAAATGCCTAAGGTGCCTAACTGGTTTTCTTGGTTTCACTGGAGATGGCTGGTAATTACAGATATACTTTGGTTATGTAACTATACTCCTATTATGTTAATGTGTGTGCGCAATTTAAGTAGTAGCTTAAAACCTATACATGCTGAAGTTACTCTACAAGAAGATATGTCAAAGAAATAATCAATCTTCCCATGTTTTCTTCCGCCTGCTACTTCTACAGCTTTTCTTCTTCCTTCCTAACTACAACCCTTAAATAGAATTCGTGCCTCGTATCAAATTCATCGAGTATCATAATTCTTCCAAGTGGTAAAGATACCTCAAGACAAATGCTGGGCATAGAAGCCACAGGGCATAAATCTGCAAAGATGTAAAAAGCTAACCTTTTCAAACAATAAGGCTTCTCTCTCACTTACCAACTTCACATTTCCCTGTATGGCCCCGGAAGCTGACTGGTTAGCCAGAGACGGGTAAGATTCCTCAAGGGAGGAACAACCTAAGACAGGCACAGTCGCAGGGGGGCCATCAGGTGAGAAATTGGGGATCAACAGAGGTGAGGCTTAGAACCTCACCCCCCCTGTTCTGAGAGAAATCTTCTGCATACGTGGATGTTTTATTGCCCGTGTCTAGCTTGGATTAACACATAGTCTACAGGCACACACCTGATCATCTACATTTGCTCTCTTACAACACTAAACTATGTTTTCTACCTTTATCTTGTATCTACCTACCACTTCAGCATTTTATTAAAAATAATAATAATAAAGAGAGAAATGTAGTATCCACACATAAATCAAGTATAAAAACCAAATGAGTATTCATATTTGAACTGACTGTTTAGAGTTCATAATGCATGAGCAAAACTGAAAGTTTCTGTGATGACTGCCCTTGTACTGTTCACTATGTAACTTATTCATTATGTAAGAATTTGTTCTCCATGTAAGAACTTGTTTGTTATGCCTCAGAAGATTGGAGACTGACGAAAATTAGGCTTGGGGTGGATTAATGATTGTGCATTGAGCATTGACTCCCCTATACAGAATTTTATTGTCGTTAACAATCATTTGATCAATAAATATGAGAGATGCCCTCACAAAAAAAAAAAAAAAAAAAAAAAAAAGGACAGACTTCCAATGGTAAAATAAATAAGTAACCGGGATGTAATGTATAGCATAAGGAATATAGTCAAGATAATGTAACAGCTTGGTAGGGTGATAGCTGGAACCTCGAATTATGTATATAAATGTTCTACCACTGTGTTGTACACTTGAAACTAATGTAATGTAATACTGTGCGTCAACTACCCTTCAATAAAAAAATAATTATTAAAAAAAAAATGTATTAAAGACCTAAATGTAAGACTAAAGCATTAGAACTCCTAGAAGAAAATCTAGGGCAAAAAGCTTATGACATTAAATTTTACAGTGATTTCTTAGATGTGACAGTAAAGGCACAGGCAACAAAAGAAAAAATAGACAAATTCAGACTTAATGGAAATTTAAAATTTTATGCATCAAAATATACTATCTATAGAATAAAAAGGCAACCCACAGAATGGAAGAAAATATTTGTAAGTTGTGTATCTGATAAGGAATTAATATTCAGACTTTTTAGAGAATTTCTAAAACTCAACAACAAAAACAATTCAAAAATGGACAAAGAACTTGAATAGACCTTTCTTCAAAGAAGATATGGAAATGGGCGATAAGCATGTGAAAATATGCTCAACATCACAAATCAATAGGGAAATGCAAATCAAAACTACAGTGAGCTACCACCTCACACCCATTAGGATGGCTCCTATCAGAAAGAAAACGGATAATATGTGTTGTTTGAGGATATGGGGAAATGGAACTCTTGTACACTGTTCATGGGAACAAGTCTGCTGTGGAAAACAGTGTGGTAGTTCCTCAAAGAATTAAAAGGATTACCATATGAGCCAGCAATTTCATTTCTAGTTATATATTCAAAATAACTGAAAGCAAGGTCCCGAAGAGAAATTTGTACACCCATATTCATAGCAGCATTTTTTACAATAGTTACAATGTGGAAGTAATCCAAATATCTATTAACAGATAACTGGATAAGCAAAATATGGTATATACATACAGTGGAATATTTTTCAGCCTTAAAAAGGAAGGAAATTTTGACACAGCTACAGCATGGAAGAACCTTGATAACATTGTGCTAAGTGAAATATGCCAGTCACAAAAAGACAAATACTGTTGATTTCAGTTATAGGAAGTTGTGTAGTCAAAGTCATAGAGATAGAAAGAGTGGTTGCTAAGGGCTGGGAGCAGGAGGAATGGGAAGTTATTGCTTAATGATTATAGAGTTTCAGTTTTGAAAGGTGAGAAGAGTTCTGGAGATAGATGGTGATGATTGTTGCACATTGTGAATGTGTTTAACACCACTGAACTGCAGTCTAAAATGGTTAAGTTGGGAAATTTTATGTTATGTGTATCTTACCACTATAAAAAAATTTAAGAGACAGTGAGAGTAGAGAAAATAGAGACAGCAAGTATAGATTGTTCTTTCAAGTTTGGTAATGGGCAGCAGAGAAATAGGATGTTAGCTGGGAGGTGAAATGTTGGTTGATAAACTTGTATTTTAACCTTGGATATACATTATACAATTGGAAACATTGATAATTGAGAAAGAAGACAATTGCAGAAATGATATACTTGGTTGATGGTTAGGGATGGAATTTAGTAAATAAAAGAGGTAGCCTTAGATAGGAGTATGGACAATTCTACCATTGTGATAGGAGGAAAGACAGATTCATGGTTACAAGTACACAGAGTCTGGTAACTTGGTGATGGGAGCTCTTCTGAGTTCTAATGACTTCTACTTTCTCAATGGGAATGAGAGGGAAGGAGGAGATTGTAAATTAATTAAGAAAAAATATAGTGAGTTGTTAGGCAATACTAAAGGCTCTTCTAAAGTTAGTGGTCATGAATTAAAGGAAGACAAGTCAGTATGTTTGAATTTTACTTTGGTCACATTCAGCTGTTTGGGTGAAAGCTGGAGTAAGGGGAGAGACAGAGATGAACCAGGTTTTACAAAATGAGTTTGACAGAGGGATAAGGGATTTGAGAGTGTATGCAAGGGAGTGATTACAGTGATGGACCACAGAAGGAGAGTGATGACAATTGTGGGGAAAATGGATTAAAGGCCCTGATGAATTCAAAATTATTGAAGCCCATGTTCTATAAGGAGTATATTGGGAAAAAAAGGAGCCTGTAGGTGGAGAGCAAGATGACTGAAATGGATATTACAAAAGTTATTTTGTTATTAGTTATGACATAGCCTAGGGAATGATTATGGGACTGAGTCTAAGTGAAGGACAAGAACATTGGAGGTGAGGAGGTCAAGGAACTAAAATGTCTGAGTCATTAGAAGCATCATCTGTGTAGATATTGAAGTCACTAAAAATGTATGAAGTTTGGTGGAAAGAGTGATAGTAAGGTAGGTGCTCAAATATTTGAGTAATGAGGCCTTGTAATGTGGAGGTCTGCTGAAAACTCTGATGGTAGTTGGTAATGAATGAAATAGCCTGATAACTAAGTTTAAGAGGGCTTTTAGGGAGAAAGTAGGTGACAATGAGGAACAAGGACCTCACCTACTTCAAGGTCAGGTGATCTGAGGGATCAAAGAAAAAACTGGCACTGTCTAAGAGGGGTTCAAGGGAAAAAGTCATCAAGGGAGTCAAGTATCTGCTAATGTCAGAAGGTGAAAGGAATGGAATGCTTAGAGAAGAGGCTGAAGATGGGAGATTTGTTGATGACAGACCTTGAGTTCCACAGAGCCCTGTGGAAGGGTGGAGGAGGTTGGAGAGGAGGGATGTGAGTGTGGATCAGTTGAAGGGACATACAGAGCTTAATGGAGATGAGAGTTGGTGAAGTAGGGGTTACATGGCAGATACTGGTTTCTTGTGATGACTGTTAGGTTGAGAAAGCCAAGGATATGCAAGAGTCCCTAATGGTGACTTAATAGATTTAATAGAAAACTTCACTACAAGGTAGCAAAGGGCTGAATTGGAGAGACTACAGTGCTGAAAGGAAAATGGTTTAGGGTTTTACAGTAATCAGGCTTATGCTAAGCAGATGTTCCCAAGGGTCTGGGAGGGTTGCAGGTCGCAGGTATAAGAATTTCCATCTCTTGGTTAGCAGGACTTGAGCCTCGCAGATGTTCTCAGGGTCTGGGCAGGATGTTTTCCAGCTCCTCTCCAGGCCTGTGATTTCTCTAAAAATTAAACACAGAATGTCACAATTAGTTGTCCTGTTCTCTTTTCTCTACAGTAACTGAGGTACAGGGCATGGCTGGATTGATTCTTTTTTTTTAAGGTATCATTCATAGACACTCTTATGAAGGTTTCACAAGAAAAACAATGTGGTTATTACATTCACCCTTATTATTAGCAAGTCCCCCTCATACCCCATTGCAGTCACTGTCCATCATTGTAATAAGATGTCACAGAGTCCCTATTTGTCTTCTCTGAGCTACACTGTCTTCCCTGTGACCCCACACAAAACATGTGCACCAATCATGATACCCTTCAATCCCCTTCTCCCTCTATCGCCACCCTCCCTCCCCAACCCCTCCCCTTTGGTAACCACTAGTCCCTTCTTGGAGTCTGTGAGTCTGCTGCTGTTTTGTTCCTTCAGTTTTGCTTTGTTGTTATACTCCACAAATGAGGGAAATTATTTGGTATTTGTCTTTCTTTGCCTGACTTATTTCACTGAGCATAATACCCTCTAGGTCCATCCTTGTTGTTGCAAATGGTAGGATTTGTTTCTTTCTTATGGTTGAATAGTATTCCATTGTATATATGTACCACATCTTCTTTATCCATTTATCTACTGATGGACACTTAGGTTACTTCCATACCTTGGCTATTGTAAATAGTGCTGTGATAAACATAGGGATGCATATGTCTTTTTGAATCTGAGTAATTATATTCTTTGGGTAAATTCCTAGGAGTGGAATTTCCAGGTCAAATGTTATTTCTATTTTTAGGTTTTTGAGGAACCTCCATATTGCTTTCCACAGTGGTTGAACTAATTTACATTCCCACCAGCAGTGTATGGGGTTCCCCTTTCTCCGCATCTTTGCCACCATTTGTTGTTCCTAGTCTTTTCAATCTTGGCCATCCTAACTGGTGTGAGGTGATATCTCACTGTGGTTTTTATTTGCATTTCCCTGATAATTAACGATGTGGAGCATCTTTTCATGTGCCTGTTGGCCATCTGAATTTCTATAAAAAAAGAGTACATGCTATACTAGTCTATTTATATGAAGTTTAAGAAGAGGTACAACTAATATATGATGGAAAGAAATGAGAACACTGGGAGGCTGGGTGTGGGGATTGACTAGAAAGGAGCATGAAGGAATTTTCTTAAGTAATGATGATGTCCTGTATTATGACAGAGATTTGAGTTACACAGGTACATGATTCATTGAAATTCATTAAGTACATATAAGATTTTTATATTTTATGTAAATTTTACTAAAACCTATAAATAAATATTGGATTCTAGTTAATAATATGCATACTGAAATATTTAAGGGGAATTTTACTGATATCTGTATGTTACTTTAAAACACATAAAAAATAAGATAGGTCAATGGATTGATCTAAGGCTAGATAGGTAGCAAAATATAATGGAAGAATCTAAATAAGTATATGGATATTCACTGTAAAATTCTTTTAACTTTTCTGTACATTTGAAAATTTTCATAGTAGAGTACTGAGAAGGGAAAATGCATTTGATACCCTAAAAATCAATTGCTTATGTATTACACAGAGTGAAACAAAGTAAGCACTAACCTCTGAAAGTTAAGTCACTTAGTATGTTTCTGGCTGGATGTAAGTTTTTTCAGAACTAGTATGAACCACTGCTGGATTTCTTTATGTTACCATGTTATTTTGTTTATATACATCAATGAGAAGTTAGGTTGTTCATCTAATCTCAACTCATTTCAGATTCTGAGAGCATGTTTGGAAGGTCTTTAAAATGGGATAAATTACCATTATTTTCAATATTAGAAAATTTTCCTCCTGTATATGTCCTGAGAATTTACTTGAGGTTCTCTCACAATTTATAAGTAGCAAGTATTTGCAAGACCATTTGTTGGAATTCTATATAATCACATGTGATTAAAATAAAGTAGGAAAATAAATCACAGCTTTTCTCCTCAGTGCCTCATGTAAATTCTGGTGAATGCAGTTGAATTTGCACATATTTTAGCTCTACAGACTAGAATGAAGGAATCTCCAGCCTGCTACACATTTTGCCTGGCTTTAGTTTTCCTTAGGCTTATTGGAATGATTAGAGGGCAGGAAGGAGAATGGAAAGTAATTCTAAACACTTCTTCAATTTTGGTGGATTTGATATTAATTTTCAACATTACTCAGTTGTTATAAATTTATATTTAAACAGGATCTCTAAATTCTAACCAAAATACATACAGCAGATAACTAAATATTTAAACTTTACAGAGAAGAATCTGAGGGGAAAAGGTCATAGCATAAATTAAATATCATAAGAGTTTATGATTACAGATTCCTCACATATCAATTTTCCTTAGGGAATCATGTCTCCCCTAATTTATTGTGCTTCATAGTTGAATGTTATTTAATTTAACTCATTGAATATGCATCCCTTTAAGGAAATATCATTTTATCTTATTTGTTATACTCAAAAATCAAAATAGGATTAATACATGTCTCTCCATTTTGAGAATAATTATCACTCTCTCAAAAAGCAATTCAATCCCAAGTGAAAAATAAGGGCTCATTACAGGCTTTTAAATAGTAGAGTAGTAATGACATTGTTTGCTTCTCTTAGAAACCACCTGGAAAAAAATTGGAGGATAAACAAGAAAGAAAAATGCCAACACCATCTTCAGTAAGAGTAGGAAATATCTTTAACAAAAGCAAATTTAAATCACAAATTTGCTGCCAAATGCAACAAAGGCCATTGGCCTGGAGAAACTGATGAGCTAGAAAGCCTGCATCTGCAGGTCTTAGTGAGAGCCAATAGACTGTATACTCCAAACAGGGTGGTATGCTCTCAGGGGACAAATAGACAATTCTCGAACTACCAGCAGGAACTTCTCAGTACCGGCTACCAGCAAGAACTTCTCAGTACCTACTTTGGCACCAAGAAGGAGGAGAGGAGAAGCCAAATGAGGAATGGGAAATACACTATATTTTTAGAAATCAGTGTGAGCAAAGAGACCCTGTATTTTTAGCAGCTTTGTGCTTGCCAATCTGGTGGCTGGGGGAAGTTAAGAATAAAATACTAACTTTCACACAACCTTGGGTCCTCAGGAACTTCACTGTGAACTAGGGAGAATTCTTGCTAGCCTGGACCATGGATCTGGCCCCTTTCTCACGTTAACCTCTTATGAATAGCTGATCCAGGAAGAATGCATTTCATTTATAGATGACTATTATAGGTGAACCAGCACAGAATGTATATGAAGAGCTTACATTTAAAAAAATTGGCCCTCATGCACTGTTGGTGGAAACATAAATTGGTGCAGCCACTGTGGAAAACAGTATGGAGGTTCCTCAAAAACTAGAAATAGGAAGACCATACAACCAAGTAATTCCACTTCTAGGAATTAACCTGAAGAAAATAAAAGCTCTGATCCGAAAAGACACAGGCACCCCTGTTTATCACGGCACTATTTTCAATAGCTAAGATATGGAAGCAACCAAATTGTCCATCAGTAGATGAATGGATAAAGAAGAAATTGTGCGTATACACAATGGAATAATATTCAGCAATAGAAAAGAAAGAAATTCTGCCATTTGTGACAATATGGGTGGACCTAGAGGGTATTATGTTAAGTGAAATAAGCCAGGCAGAGAAACACAAGTAATATGACTTGCTTGTAGAATCTAAAATCAAAACAAAACAAAATGAACAAAAATATCATTAGACTCATACACACTGAGAAGTGACTGGTGGTTACCATGGGGGAGGGTCTGGGATGACTGTGTAGGGAGGGCAGGGGAGATAGAGGGGCACAAAAATCTCAATCATAAGTTGGTCATGGAGATGGCAATACAGCATGGAGAATATAGCCAATGGTTTTGTAACATCTTTCTGTTGACAGATAGTAACTGCACTAGTTGGGGTGAGGATTTAATAATGTGTGTAACAGGGTATGAAACTAGAAATTGAGCAAAGAAAACGAAAAAGTCCCCACACACACGGAGGCTTAACAACGTGCTCCTAAATAATCAATGGATCAATGGCCAAGCAGTATATGGAGACAAATGACAGCAATAATTCAACACCGCAAAATCTGTGTGACACTGCAAAGGCCGTGCTAAGAGGGAAGTATATAGAAATACAGGCCTACCTCAGGAAAGAAGAACAATCCCATGTGAGCAGTCTAAACTCACAATTAATGAAACAAGAAAAAGAAGAACAAACAAGGCCCAAAGTCAGTAGAAGGAGGGACATAATAAAGATTAGAGCATAAATAAATAAAATTGAAAAGAATAAAACAATAGAAAGAATCAATGAAAGCAAGAGCTGGATCTTTGAGGAAAAAAACAAACTAGATAAACCCATAGCCAGACTAAACAAGAAAGAAAGAGAATGTACACACATAAACAGAATCAGAAATGAGAAAGGGAAAATCACTACAGACACCACAGAAATACAAAGAATTATTAGAGAATACTATGAAAAATTATATGCTAACAAACTGGATAACCTAGAAGAAATGGATGACTTTGTAGAAAAATATAATCTTCCAAGACTGCTGACCCAGGAAGAAACAGAAAATATGAACACACCGATTACCAGTAATGAAATTGAATTGATAATCAGAAAACTACCTAAGAACAAAACCCTGGACCAGATGGCTTCACCGCTGAATTTTATCAAACATTTAGTGAAGACCTAATACCCATCCTCCTCAAAGTTTTCCAAAAGTAGAAGAGGAGGGAATATGTCCAAACTCATTCCATGAGGCAAGCATCACTCTAATACCAAAACCAGGCAAAGGCACCACAAAAAAAGAAAATTACAGAACAATATCCCTGATGAACATAGATGCAAAAGTACTCAACAAAATATTAGCAAACCAAATTCAAAAATACATCAAAAAGATCATCCATCATGATCAAATAGGCTTTATTGCAGGAATGCAAGGATGGTGCAATATTTGAAAATCCATCAACATTATTCCCCACATCAACAAATAGGACAAAAACCACATGATCATCTCCATAGATGCTGAAAAAGCATTCGACAAAATTCAACTTCCATTTATGATAAAAACTCTTAACAAAATGGATATAGAGGGCAAGTACCTCAACATAATAAAGGCCATATATGAAAAACCCACAGCCAACATCATACTTAACAGTGAGAAGCTGAAAGCTTTTCCTTTAAGATTGGGAAGGAGACAAGGATGCCCACTCTCCCCACTTTTATTCAACATAGTTCTGGAGGTCCTAGCCATGGCAATCAGACAACACAAAGAAATAAAAGGCATCCAGATTGGTAAAGAAGAAGTTAAACCTGTCACTGTTTGCAGATGACATGACATTGTACATAAAAAACCCTAAAGAATCCACTCCAAAACTACTAGAACTAATATCTGAATTCAGCAAAGTTGCAGGATACCAAATTAATACACAGAAATCTGTTGCATTCCTATACACTAATGATGAACTAGCAGAGAGAGAAAACAGGAAAACAGTTCCATTCACAATTGCATCAAAAGAATAAAATACCTAGCAATAAACCTAATGAAGGACATGAAAGACCTATACCCTGAAAACTACAAGACATTCATGAGAGAAATTAAAGAAGATGCCAATAAATGGAAATACATCCCATGCACTTGGGTAGGAAGAATTAATATTGTCAAAATGGCCATCCTGCCTAAAGCAATCTACAGATTCAGTGAAATCCCTATCAAAATAACAAGGGCATTCTTCAATGAATGAGAGCAAATAGTTCTAAAATTTATATGGAATCACAAAAAAACCCAAATAGCCAAAGCAATCCTAAGAAGAAAGAATAAAGCTGGGGGGATTAGGATGGTCAAGATAAAAAAGACTAGGAACAACAAATGCTGGTGAGGATGTGGAGAAAGGGGAACCCTCCTACACTGCTGGTATGAATGCAAATTAGTTCAACCATTGTGGAAAGCAATATGGAGGTTCCTCAAAAAACTAAAAATATAAATACCATTTGACCTGGGAATTCCGCTTTAGGAATTTACCCAAAGAAAACAAGTTCTCAGATTCAAAAGACATAAGCACTCCTATGTTTATTGCTTCACTATTTACAATAGCCAAAATATGGAAGCAACCTAATTGTCCATCAGTAGATGAATGGATAAAGAAGAGGTGTTACATATACACAGTGGAATACTATTCAGCCATAAGAAAGAAACAAATCTTACCATTTGCAATAACATGGATGGACCTAGAGGGTATTATGCTCAGTGAAATAAGCCATGCAGAGAAAGACAAATACCAGATGATTTCCCTCATTTGTGGAGTATAACAACAAAGCAAAACTGAAGGAACAAAACAGTGGCAGACTCACAGACTCCAAGAAGGGACTAGTGTTTACCAAAGGGAAGGGGTGGTGGAGGGTGGGTGGTGAAGGAGGGAGAAGGGGATTGAGGGGTATTATGATTAGTACATATGGTGTGGGCGGGATCGTGGGGTAGACAGTGTAGCACAGAGAAGACAAGTAGTGACTCTGTGACATCTTACTACACTGATGGGCAGTGACTGCAGTGGGGTATGGGCGAGGACTCGATAATATGGATGAATGTAGGAACCACAATGTTTTTCATGTGAAATCTTCATAAGAGTATATATCAGTGATACTTTAATAAAAAAACAATGTGTGTAACTGTTGAAGCACAGTGTTATATATGTGAAACCAATATATTATATATCAACTATTTTTATGTAAAAAATTTTTTTAAATTGAACAGAAATAAAAATGGTAATTGAAAAGCACTGTTGAATCATGAAAACAGAGATGACCAAAGTTTTAATAAAATATGTTGCCTTGAATGGTAATTTTAAAAATTTTGCAAACATTGATAAAATTATAACTTCAAGCAGAGAAAGGAGAAAAAGATTTAGTGTAAAAGACAAATCTTAGCTAACAGCTCAGGAAATAAGTGGAAGAGGAAAATTGCCAATAAAATGAAGAATGTAATTTTTTTAAGATTATTTCAAATTCTTTATTGTAGATAAGTCTACACAAATATTCTTTTTTTTTTTTGAGAGAGCATCTCTCATATTTATTGATCAAATGGTTGTTAACAACAATAAAATTCTGTATAGGGGACTCAATGCACAATCATTCATCAACCCCAAGCCTAATTCTCAACAGTCTCCAATCTTCTGAAGCATAACGAACAAGTTCTTACATGGTGAACAACAGTGCAAGGGCAGTAATATTACAGAAACTTTCAGTTTTGATCATGCATCATGAACTATAAACAATCAAGTCAGATATGATTATTTGTTTGATTTTTATACTCAATTTATATGTGAATCCCACATTTCTCCCTTATTATTATTATTTTAATGAAATGCTGAAGTGGTAGGTAGATGCAAGATAAAGGTAGAAAACATAATTTAGTGCTGTAAGAGGGCAAATGTAGATGATCAGGTCTGTGCCTATAGACTAAGTATTAATCCAAGCTAGACAAGGGCAACAAAACATCCACAGATGCAGAAGATTTCTCTCAAAACAGGGGAGGTGAGGTTCTAAGCCTCACCTCTGTTGATCCCCAATTTCTCACCTGATGGCCCCCCTGTGACTGTGCCTGTCTTAGGTTGTTCCTCCCTTGAGGAATCTTACCCGTCTCTGGCTAACCAGCCGTCTTCCGGGGCCATACGGGGAAATGTAAAGTTGGTAAGTGAGAAAGAAGCAATATTGTTTGAAAAGGTTAGCTTTTTACTTCTTTGCAGATTTATGCCCTGTGGCTTCTATGCCCAGCATTTGTCTTGAGGTATCTTTACCACTTGGAAGAATTATGATACTTGGTAATTTTCGATATGAGGCACAAATTCTACTAAAGGGTTGTAAATAGGAAGGAAGAAGAAAAGCTATAGAAGTAGCAGACAGAAGAAAACATGGGAAGATTGATTATTTCTTTGACATATCTTCTTGTAGAGTAACATAGGCATGTATAGGTTTTAAACTACTAATTAAATTGCGTACACACATCAACATAATAGGAATACAGCTACATAACCAAAGCATACCTACAATTACCAGCCATATCCAGTGAAACCAAGAAAACCAGTTAGGTACCCTATGCATTTGTGAAAACTTATCAATGATATGATGGATATCGTCTAACTGAATTTGAATAGTTTGAGAAAAATCAGACAAATTAAAACAACACATTCCTGGGAACTGTTCACATCCCATATGTTCTTTTAACAGTAGATAGTCTACAGTCACATGATTTTGGAGCACTGCAACTTGCACTTCTCCTAATTCTTGGTTGAGTTCCAACAGTATAGATCCAGTCAAATTTGTTGTTTTACTGTATGCACAGGCCAGCTTAGATATCTCCTTCTTCATTCCAATGGCAAGTCCAGGAACCGGTGGGATGAATGCAGCTACAACCGCAGCAGCGCCAGGATCTTTGTTGAAGTTTTTTGATGATCATCTTCTGGAATGACTCTTCCAGAGGATGTTGATGTTGGAAGTTCTTCTTCATATTGTATCTTAATTCGTTTCCTGGGTAGCCAAATTAGGCTTTGATCCTCTGTATAAACACAAACAAACCCTTTGCCCACACTTTGATATGACCTTTATACCATTGTGAAAAACCTATTGGAGATCACCACACAGGAACTGCTTTTTTTTTTTTTTTTATTTTAATAATTATTTTTTATTGAAGGGTAGTTGACACACAGTATTACATTACATGAGTTTCAAGTGTACAACACAGTGGTAGAACATTTATATACATAATTCTAGGTTCCAGCTATCACCCTACCAAGCTGTTACATTATCTTGACTATATTCCTTATGCTATACATTACATCCCGGTTACTAATTTATTTTACCATTGGAAGTCTGTCCTTTTTTTTTTTTTTTTTGTGAGGGCATCTCTCATATTTATTGATCAAATGGTTGTTAACGACAATAAAATTCTGTATAGGGGAGTCAATGCTCAATGCACAATCATTATTCCACCCCAAGCCTAATTTTTGTCAGTCTCCAATCTTCTGAGGCATAACAAACAAGTTTTTACATGTAGAACAAATTCTTACATAATGAATAAGTTACATAGTGAACAGTACAAGGGCAGTCATCACAGAAACTTTCGGTTTTGCTCATACATTATGAACTATAAACAGTCAGTTCAAATATGAATACTGATTTGGTTTTTATACTTGATTTATATGTGGATACCACATTTCTCTCTTTATTATTATTATTTTTAATAAAATGCTGAAGTGGTAGGTAGATACAAGATAAAGGTAGAAAACATAGTTTAGTGTTGTAAGAGAGCACATGTAGATGATCAGGTGTGTGCCTGTAGACTATGTGTTAATCCAAGCTAGACCAGGGCAATAAAACATCCACGTATGCAGAAGATTTCTCTCAGAACGGGGGGGTGAGGTTCTAAGCCTCACCTCTGTTGATCCCCAATTTCTCACCTGATGGCCCCCCTGCGACTGTGCCTGTCTTAGGTTGTTCCTCCCTTGAGGAATCTTACCCGTCTCTGGCTAACCAGTCATCTTCCGGGGCCATACAGGGAAATGTGAAGTTGGTAAGTGAGAGAGAAGCCTTATTGTTTGAAAAAGTTAGCTTTTTACTTCTTTGCATATTTATGCCCTGTGGCTTCTATGCCCAGCATTTGTCTTGAGGTATCTTTACCACTTGGAAGAATTATGATACTCGGTAAATTTGATATGAGGCACGAATTCTATTTAAGGGTTGTAATTAGGAAGGAAGAAGAAAAGCTATAGAAGTAGCAGGCGGAAGAAAACATGGGAAGATTGATTATTTCTTTGATATATCTTCTTGTAGAGTAACTTCAGCATGTATAGGTTTTAAGCTACTACTTAAATTGCACACACACATTAACATAATAGGAGTATAGTTACATAACCAAAGCATATCTGTAATTACCAGCCATCTGCAGTGAAACCAAGAAAACCAGTTAGGCACCTTAGGCATTTGTGAAAACTTATCTATGATATGGTGGATATTGTCCAAATGAACTTGAACAGTCTGAGAGAAATCAGACAAATTAAAACAACCCATTCCTGGGGACTGTTCACATGCCATATGTTCTTTTAACAATAAATAGTTTGTAGTTGTAAGACTTTGGAGCGCTACAATTTGCACTTCTCCAAATTCTTGGTTGAGTTCCAACAGTATAGATCCAGTCCAATTTTGTTGTTTTACTGTATGCACAGGCCAGCTTAGATATCTCCTTCCTCATTCCCATGGCAGGTCCAGGAACTGGTGGGATGAGTGCATCTACAGCTGTAGCAGTGCGTGGATCTTTGTTGGGGTTTTTTGATGATCATCTTCTGGCATGAGTCTTCCAGAGGGTGCAGATGTTGGAAGTTCTTTTTCATATCATATCTTAGTTCATTTTCGGGGTATGCTTTTTTTTTTTTAAGAGAAAGGAATATTGTCAGAAAAATGTACTTCCATAACTGATCAGCTGACACCCTTTAAAAGATCAAAATTAAGGATATGTAAAGCATGCATTAATCATTGATTTGCAGTTACTTTTATCCTATCAGTTAGTAATCCCCCTTTTCTTTCTCTCTTTTTCTTTTTTGTTATCGTTAATCTACAATTACATGAAGAATATTATGTTTACTAGGCTCTTGCCTATACCAAGTCCCCCCCACAAACCCCATTACAGTCACTGTCCATCAGCATAGCAAAATGTTGTAGAATCACTACTTGTCTTCTCTGTGTTGCACAGCCCTCCCCTTTCCTTGTTCCTGATCTCAGAGGAAAAGCTTTCAGCTTCTCGCTGTTCAGTATGATGTTGGCTGTGGGTTTATCATATATGGCCTTTATTATGTTGAGGTACTTGCCCTCTATATCCATTTTGCTGAGAGTTTTTATCATGAATGGATGTTGAATTTTGTCAAATGCTTTTTCAGCATCTATGGAGATGATCATGTGGTTTTTGTCCTTCTTTTTGTTGATGTGGTGGATGATGTTGATGGATTTTCAAATGTTGTACCATCCTTGCATCCCTGGGATGAATCCCACTTGGTCATGGTGTATGATCCTTTTGATATATTTTTGAATTCGGTTTGCTAATATTTTATTGAGTATTTTTGCATCTATGGTCATCAGGGATATTGGTCTGTAATTTTCTTTTTTGGTGGGGTCCTTGCCTGGTTTTGAATGTATTTTTTAAGAGAACTATTCAGAAACAAATGCTGTCTTGAATCTATAGTTTGAGAGGGCACATTGTGAGCCAGGAAAAATTTACATGAAACAGTTAACATCAAGGCACAATCTAGTAATGTTATTGGGCTGCAAAAAAAAAGACTCCAGAGGAAAAGAACAAACATGGGGGAGAAGAATTCAGAAAGATTCAGAATGGCTTTAGACTTACTCTCAGAAGAGTTTAGGGCCAGAAGACAGTGGAACTATCTATAAAATCCTTGGGACAAAAATTCTTTGGCCCAAGAATTTTATATCTAGTTAAACTGTTGTTCAGTTGAACAGGCAAGAAATCTTTTTGAATATGCAGGAACTCAGAAAATATAATTTCCCTGATGCCTTCCTGAGAAACTACTAGAGGGCATGTTTTGGATAACTAAGTGATAAGGAAAGTATAGCAAAATACCTCATGTGAGCACTGAATTCAGGGCAGAGGCTTACTATTCTAGTATGGAATTTATTTATAAACTCTGACAAGTGTAAAAATTACATGACTCAAAGGAATTGAGAACATAAACAGAGAGTAGATAGTAGAAGGTGGTAAATGTAAGGAGGGCATACTCTAGCAAAATGTAAAAACCAAGTTAATAAGTCCAGAAAAGAAAACTCAGGATCTAGAAAAACAAATGAGCTAACACTGAAGAGCTCCATAAGGAAGTCCCAGGATGTCATTTGTACACCAAGTTTAAAGTCCAGGGAGTTTTCCAGGAAAAAAAAAAGGGAACTGATTTGTTTGAGCATATGGAAATATTCTTGAATGGTGTGCCACAATGATGTTAGAGCTTTGGGGGAAAACTAGGTGTGTTGAAAGCAAATGAAAAATAAAATGAGTCAGTTAATTCTAGGAAAAATAGTTTCACAAGAAAGGAGCTGTGGTCTTAGTATACTGTTTGAATGTCACACTCTGTAGAGCTGTACTAATTTAAAGCTCACTGAGTTAACCAGGTATTGGCTGACAGGGAAGTTGTCTGTGCAAAAAACAGCATTAAACCTCTGCCATGAAGAAGAGCTATTGTTAGTATGGATAAATGAAGACCTACCAGGGGGAGAAGATAATATATCTGATACCCAATGCTGAAAACTAAGAAACATCAGTGTGAACATTTTATTTAGAAAGATGGCAACACAGGAGAATGGTGAGAAGAGTTGAGGCCAGAGGTCTCCAGAGCATAGAGAAGCAAAAGGAAGGATTTCCTGTCTTTCATCATGAGTCTTCTAGTTAAAGTCGACTTTTTAAAGAATATGATTGCAATATTTTGATAAAAATAGAAATTTAACAAGAAATGGATTATATATCTTTGTGTAGGGTGCACAGAAAGGCATGTGAAGATGTTCACTGAAGCACTGTTTACGGTATTAAAGAATTATAAATGACCTAAGTGTCTGATGATAGACTTTGTAACAGCTTAAAACAAGTTGTGTGTGTGTGTGTGTGTGTGTGTTCCTGGGACCCAGTTCTCTAAAACATCACTAAGGGGGAAGTTCAATTTATAGTAGTACATATGTCATTTCGTTTATATTGCATAAATCCAAACAAAGGTATATTTTTTATGCTTGTCTGTAAATGCACAGAAAAAAGGCTGGAAGGATATAACAAACTGATAAGTGTTACCTTTCCTTCTTACTTTCAGTATTTCTGTATTCTCTTGACTTTTTTTCAACAAGAATGTGGTATGTATTACTTTCAAATTAAAATAAATGAATAAATACACAAGCTATGTTTATGGAAAAACTAGAATCATGGCCTAGGATTCAGGTAACACGTTTTCTGTAGCCACTGTATCAAGAAACTACACAACTTTGAGCAGATTATCTTGTGTCTCTGTTTTCTCAGTCAGTAGAATCTGAATAATTATTACCACATGTGTTCTTGGACCAAGAAATTATACTGTTAGAGATTTACAATATAGCTTTCAAGATTCACAAACCTGAGTTTAAAATGTGGCTCCATTTATTAACCTCTCTAGTTGCCAAGTTCTTTAGTTAGGAATTTCAGATACATCCTATTTCACAGTGTTATTGTAAGAACTAAAAGAAATAAAAGATGTAAAGAATTTATTTATTTTTAAGGTATCGTTGATATACAATCTTATGAAGGTTTCACGTGAGCAACACTGTTTACATTCACCCATATTATCAAGTGTCCTCCCCAATCCATTGCAGTCACTGTCCATCACCAGTAAGATGATACAGAGTCACTACTCTTCTTCTCTGTGTTATACTGCCTTCCCGTAAAGTAGTGAAGACACTACATTATGTGTGTTAATCATAATGCCCTTCAATCCCCTTCTCCCTCCCTCCCCACCCACTCTTCCTACCCCCTTCCTTTTGGTAACTGCTAATCTCTTCTTGGAGTCTGTGAGTCTGCTGCTGTTTTTTTCCTTCAGTTTTGCTTTGTTGTTATACTCCACAAATGAGTGAAATCATTTGGTACTTGAAAAGATGTAGAGAATTTAATAACTGCATGTAATAACTCAAAAAGTTAGCTAATCTTTTCATTTTTCCTAAAAACAAGATATTTGTGTTGTATCAGTATTAGTATTAGTATTAGAATATTCAGAATGTAGATGCAGCAGCTTATGACCTAAGTTAATATCCATGAATAGTAATATGGTTACTAGAACCATTAAGTAGGGTTCTATTTCTAGTTGTGTTTCAAAGGATAACTGTGTGTCATTTCAGTAAAGTCCCCACAGTAAGACTGGTTCAATATTGGCTGAAATAGAGTTCCTATTAAAAAGCCATATATACTTTTGAAATTTAAATATATTATCTCTTAGTGAGAGGGACTAAAGTCTCTAACATAAATGAGGCCACTTATTTAATATAAATGAGGCCATAAACCAGTTATTTGAGTTGACAACAAAAGTGTAACTATGACTCTAATTCCTGTCTGTGAGTGGGTATCACCTGTTTACTGATACCAGCCCAAATTTCACAGCCACGTGTAAGAGCATTACAGTCAGTGTAACACTCTTTCAGAAGTATATTGATTTTTACTCTTAAAGAACATTCTAAGGAGTTAGAAAATAGCTTAAATATATATTTAAATCATAAAGACAGAAGTTAATTCATTCAGCACATACTTATCAATCATGTGTGCCAGGAACTGATCTGGGCATTAGGCATCAGTTACCAGAAGCAGACAAAAAACATCTGTGGTCTAGTGGGCAGAGGAATGGAGACATAAACAATAAATATAATAAATAAGAAATGCATATAGCATAATAGAAATTTATAAAGGCTTTGCAAGAAAGAAAAGACTTATAACATAAAGGAATTGTAAGTGCAGGGAGAAGAGGAAGAACCATCAAAGGAGACTGAGAAGACAGAACCCTGTGGGAGAGTATGAGGTTCTGGAAGCTTAGAGAAGAAATTGCATCAAAGTATGTGGAGGGAACCATCAGTTAGATGCTCCTCAGCAAGTCAGACCTGACAACAGACTAGGATTTAACAGTAGGAAGGTCACATTGGTGATGTTGACTAGTTTCAGTAAAGTGCTATTTAGTTACTTTTGGTCATGGAGGAAAGATGACAAGAAAAACAGTTGCTGTTAAGTTCTTTTTGTGGTCTTGGGCACTAGTCGTAGTTTGATCTTTGGTAAATGTGTAACATCTAGATTGTTTTTCACAAAATTTAAGATACTGGTGATTTTGCTTGAATGTCGGCTTGATCTATGTAAACAAAGGGTTGTTGAGACTACCTTGATAGCAGCAGTAAGGACTGAGATTTCTGTTGTAAGAACCCCAAACTGAGAGCTGCAGGAAGTAATCATTTGGTGTAGGTAACATTATTTAGGTTCAGAAGGGCTAACTAAGAGGATCTATGATGTGTGGTATTCTAATACACTGACTCCAGGTGGTATTCCTAGAGTTTTCTATGGGAAGAAAATAGCTTAAAGAGGAAAATATTCAACCCTGGTTTTTAACTCCATTTAGTCCACTAAGAAAAAAAAACCCAAGTCAGGTGGAGAATTTGCCATCTGTATTTTTAGTTTACTGTGTTATTCTAGATTTAAAATACATATGATTAACTTGGGGGGTGGGGATAATCAGAAATTCAATATTTAAGCACTGTCACCCTAGCAAGGGCATCTTGAGTAGATAACATCATAATATGTGGGCTGAGATGAGGCTGCTCCAGACGAGTCTCTCTCAAAGTTAATTGATGGAAACTTCCCACCTTCAGGAATTTTTATTCCCTCTGCGATTTTGTGACAAGATTGCTGAAACACAGCTGTGCATGCTGTGCCGACGCCCACAATCCCAGTGTCAGGAAGGATGTACTTTTAAACCTCTAATTTATCTAATAATGTCTTTAGTGATTTGTGTAGGTTTGGCATTGTGATGAAAATGCTTCCTAGCCTGGTTTATAACAAAAATCCAGTTTTCAGTCTTAAAATGTATATATTGTCTTAATATGCATGCAGAATATATTAATAAGTCAACTTAGAAAAAGATCTGACTGAAATACTATCCTGTCCATCTAATAGGACTTATGTACCCACGATATTTGAAAATGAATGCAAATTAAGTGTTTTTATGCTAAGATAATCTACAGTGGCTTGCTTTGTAACAAGATGGCAACACAGTGCTGAAAGAGAGCTTTCGTATTCAATTCCAATCTGACTCCTGTTTCTCTAGAGGAAAATGTGGAATGGACTTATGCCAGCCTATAGAGTGGAGATAGAATCATGAGCTCCTATAAATAACTATTTTTAAAGGTATGGAAATAGTACTCCCTTGTTTGAAATACAAAGCTTCATAATCAGTTGGTAACATTATTTTATATGGTGTTTATGGAATAGGTGTATCTCCTTAAGAAAACAAGCTGTACAAAATCTGAAGAATTTTTTCTTAACTAGTGGATTCACTGCAAAGATTGATTACATTTATCAAAATAAATATACATTCAACTTTTAAGAATACAGCTAGTTCATGGTGCAGATTATCCTCTTATTGCTTACAAAAGAATATACAGTTTTTTTCCATTCTGTTAGCTTATGTAAGAACATTTGTTTGGATCAGAAGTGTGTTTGATTTGTACCTTTAAAACTGCCTTTGTTCCATCTTTGAAATTCAAAACTTTTGGAATAAAACTATAGAATTAGAATTTTAGAACTGGAAGAGACTTCAGAGTTGTTTTATTCTAATTTCTTTATTTTCCAGTTGAGGAAACTGAAATTTAGAGAGTTTTAGCATCTTTTCTAAGGTTATCCAGCTAGAAATAGAAACAGCTTTCCAACTCTTTATATTTCTGCTACAACCTCTTGTCTCCAAGTTAGTTGAATAGCAACTAAATAAGTTGGCAGAAATTCTGTCTCCCTCAGTGTGTAACTATATATGTCCAGGCTTCAAAGTTGGTAGTGATCCCTAATTATTATTCATCATTTAAAAAAATTCTTGTAGTAACATAAAAAAATCAATGTTTAAATTATAAGCTGATTAACATCTTTCTATGTTGACAGATAGTAACTGCACTAGTTGGGGTGAGGATTTAATAATGTGGGTAACTAGTGAACCACTGTGTTTACTTGAAACTAATATAAGATTGTGTATCAATGATACTTTGATTTAAAAAAATTACAAGCTGAAGTGATATCTGACTGATATACTCATGTATGTAAGTAATAGTTTTTAATATCTATAGGCAAGAAAGACCAATATATACTAATTAATTCCTTAAATAATGCTAGGGATTCTCCTATGACTTGGCCCCATTATGAAATCTAAAGAAATCAGTCCTTGTCTAGAGCATAACAAATGGACATACTCAGTATTGAAATTTTGCTTCTATGCTGATCTGCTAATCATGGTAATGTTTGGGGAAGTGCCCATAACGATTGTCTTAGCCCGTTTGGGCTGCTATAACAAATTACCGTAGATGGCTTATAAACAGCAGAAATTTCTCACAAGGCAGTAGCAGATTTGGTATCTGGGTTGGGGGGCTCTCTGCCTCTAGATGACTGTCTTCTCCTGGTGTCCTCATGTGGTAGAAAGGGCGTGACAGCTCTCTGGAGTCTCTTTTGTAACAGCACTCATCCCATTCAGGAGGGCTCCATCCTCATGATCTCATTACCTCCCAAAGGCTCCACACCCAAATACATTGAGGGTTAGAATTTCAACATATGAGTTTGTAGAGGTGGCAGGGTACACACACACACACATAACAATAATTTAACATCTGCCTTTTTTTAATTGAAATATCATTATATACAATCTTACATTGATTTCAAATATACAACATAGTGCTTCAACAGTTACCAACATTATTAAGTCCTCACCTCAACTTTAGTGCAGTTACATAGAAACATAGAAAGATGTTACAGAATCATTGGCTATATTCTCTATGCTATACTACTATCCTTGTGATCAGCTTATATTATGATTGAGAATTGCCCCTTCATCTCCCTCACCCACCCCATCCACCCACCCTAACCCCTCCCCCATGGTAACTGCCAGTCACTTCTCATGTCTGAGTCTACTGCTATTTTGTTCCATCTGTTTTGCTTTGTGTTTATATTCCACAAATAAATGAAATCATATGGTATTTGTCTTTCTCTGCCTGGCTTATTTCATTTGGCATAATACCTTCTAGGTCCATCCATGTTGTTGCAAATGGCAGGATTTCTTTTTCATGGCTGAATAATATTCCATTGTATATATGTGCATCTTCTTTATCCATTCATCTACTGATGGACACTTAGGTTGCTTCCATATCTTGGCTATTGCAAATAATGCGGTGATAAACATAAGGGTGCATATATATGTCTTTTCAAGCCGGGATTTTGTTATCTTCAGGTAAATTTCTAGAAGTGGAATTACTGTGTCACATGCTATTTTTACTTTGTTTTTTGAGAAACCTCCACACTGCTTTCCACAGTGGCTGCACCAATTTACATTCACACCAACAGTGCAGGAGGGTTCCCTTTATTCCACATCCATGCCAATGCTTGTTGTTTCTTGTCTTTTGGATAGTGAACATTTTTTTTTATTAAGGTATCATTGATATACAATTTTATGCTCAGGTTTCACATGAGCAACATTGTGTACTAGATTCCCCCCTACTATCAAGTCCCCATCACATACCCCATTACAGTCACTGTCCATCAGCATAGTAAGATGCTAAAGAGTATTCTCTGTGCTATACTGTCTTCCTGTGACCCCCCTACATTATGTGCACTAATCATAATATCCCTTAATCCCCTTCTCCTTCCCTTTCCACCCACCCTCCGCAGTCCCTTTCCCTTTGGGAACTGCTAGTCCATTTTAAGTCGAGTCTGCTGCTGTTTTGTTCCTTCAGTTTTTGCTTTGTTGTTAAACTCCACAGATGAATGAAATCATTTGATACTTGTCTTTCTCTGCCTGGTTTATTTCTCTGAGCATAATACCCTCTAGCTCCATTCATGTTGTTGCAAATGGTAGGATTTGTTTTCTTCTTATAGCTGAATAGTACTCCATTGTGTATATGTACCACATCTTCTTTATTCATTCATCTATTGATGGACACTTAGGTTGCATCCATTTCTTGGTTATTGTAAATAGTGCTGTGATAAACATAGGGGTGCATATGTCTTTTTGAATCTGTCATCCTGTTTTCTTAGGGCAAATATCCTCTGAGTGGAATTCCTGGGTCAAATGGTATTTCTATTTTTAGTTTTTTTAGGAACCTCCATATTGCTTTCCACAATGGTTGAACTAGTTTACATTCTCACCAGCAGTGTAGAAGGATTTCACTTTCTCTGCATCCTCATCAGCATTTGTTGTTGCTTGTCTTTTGGATTCTGGCCATCCTAACTGTTGTGAGGTGATATCTCATTGTGGTTTTAATTTGCATTCTCTGATGATTAGGGATGTGAAGCGTCTTTTCGTGTGCCTGTTGGCCATCTGAATTTCTTCTTTGGAGAAGTGTCTGTTCAGATTCTCTGCCCATTTTTTAATCAGGTAATTTGCTTTGGGGTGTTGAGATGTGTGAGTACCTGAAAATAAAATAATTAGGATGTTACCCCCATATCAGATATGTCATTTTTGAACATACTCTCTCATACTGTAAGATGCCTTTTTGTTCTAATGATAGTGTCCTTTGCTGTCCAGATGCTTTTTACTTTGATGTAGTCCCACTCGTTCATTTTTGCTTTTGTTTCCCTTGCCCAAGGAGATATGTTCATGAAAAAGTTGCTCATGTTTATATTCAAGAGATTTTTTCCTATGTTTTCTTCTAAGAGTTTAATGGTTTCATGACTTACATTCCGGTCTTTGATCCATTTCGAGTTGGGGTTAGACAGTTATCCAATTTCATTCTTTTACATGTAGCTGTCCAGTTTTGCCAACACCAGTTTTTGAAGAGGCTGTCATTTCCCCATTGTATGTTCATGCTCCTTTATCATATATTAAATGGCCATATATGTGTGGGTTTATATCTGGGCTCTCTAGTCTGTTCCATTGGTCTATGGGTTTGTTCTTCTGCCAGTACCAAATTGTGTTGATTACTGTGGCTTTGTAGTAGAGCTTGAAGTCGGGGAGCGTAATCCCCCCAGCTTTATTCTTCCTTCTCTGGATTGCTTTGGCTATTTGGGGTCTTTTGTGGTTCCGTATGAATTTTAGAACTATTTGTTCTAGTTCATTGAAGAATGTTCTTGGTAGTTTGATAAGATTGCATTGAATCTGTAGATTACTTTAGGCAGGATGGCCGTTTTGACAATATTAATTCTTCTTACACAAGAGCATGGGATGTATTTCCATTTATTAGTGTCCATGCCTTACTCTTAATATACTTTCCAGATAACTTAATGGCTTTTTAAATATCTAATTTTGGAAAACAGTGACTTAAAATAAAACAATAAAATAATTTGCATAGACATTGACAAATTCTGAACTGTGGAAGTTCATCAGAATGCAGTTATATATTTTTTCTTTGTATTTATTTATTTATTTTAAGGTATCGATATACACTCTTACGTAGGTTTCACAAGAAAAACAATGTGGTTATTACATTCACCCATATTATCAACTGCCCCCCATATCCCATTGGAGTCACTGTCCATCAGTATAGTAAGATGCCACAGAGTCCCTATTTGTCTTCTCTGAACTACACTGTCTTCCCCATGACCCTACACACACCATATGCATCAGTCATGATACCCCACAATCCCCATCTCCCTCCCTTCCCCACCCCTCCCCTTCGGTTACCACTAGTCCCTTCTTGGAGTCTGTGAGTCTGCTGCTATTTTCTTCCTTCAGTTTTGCTTCATTATTATACTCCACAAATGAGGGAAATCATTTGGTATTTGTCTTTCTCTGCCTGACTTACTTCACTGAGCATAATACCCTCTAGGTCCATCCATGTTGTTGCAAATGGTAGGATTTGTTTCTTTCTTATGGCTGAATAGTATTCCATTGTGTATATGTACCACATCTTCTTTATCCATTCATCTATTGATGGACACTTGGTTGCTTCCATAATTTGGCTATTGTAAATAGTTCTGTGATAAACATAGGGTTGCATATCTCTTTTTGAATCTGAGAACTTGTTTTCTTTGGTAAATTCCTAGGAGTGGAATTCCTAGGTCAAATGGTATTTCTATTTTTAGTTTTTTTAGGAACCTCCATATTGCTTTTCACAATGGCTGAACTAGTTTACATTCCCACCAGCAGTGTAGGAGGGTTCCGCTTTCTTTGCATCCTCACCAGCATTTGTTTAGTGTTGCAGTTGTATTTTTATAATTCAAAATCTTCCACTAAGCATGTTTTGGGCTGTATTTTTAAAGTAGAATTGAGGAGTCAAGACTGACCTACCCAGATAAATATTTTGAGGATAAAGGTGGCACTAGTCACTGTGAGCAGCAGAGAAGACCAGTCAGAACATTGAGGAATCTGAGCTTTATGTATTTTTGTGTGTGTGTCTGTTGAACACACCTACTGTTAGCTTAAAGCAAGACCTGTGTTTTGTTTACAGTGTTCAGTGTATGAAGCTTAATGGACTCTGGATTTCTGCTCTATAATATATAACACTGAGGAAGTCAGTATACCCAGAAATTGAAATACACATTCATATATTCATTAACATAAATAGCTTTAATGAAGTAGCATGCTTTATTTATGTGACTAAACTTAAAAATTAAAACTAGCTGGATTCCAAATTAATGATATTTCAACATTCTTCAAAAGGTATTTATGCATATAGATACATATGACTTAGGCATAAACAAGGATTTTATTTTTATCTGACTGTATAAAATCTGTACTTTGATCCCTACAAATTGGTATGTATGAGAAAACATTTCCTTTATTCTCAGGATAGGTATTTCTTGAAGGTAGGAATGGTAAGCACCTCAGTCATATCTGTTATTATATATTAAATAACAAAGGATTGTTCTTGACATATATTTGAGGGGCCTAACATGATTAACTTGATGTTAAAAGAGCCAGTCCCCCATGATGATACACACTGCAAAAGTTAAAAAATTTCTAATAATACTCTGCTTCAGCAGTGTTCTCAACATAATAATATTTTGTAACCCCTGTTCTGTAGACTGCCCTGAGATTGGCCCTCCTCTGCTGTTTGCTATGTAAACTTGCTTTAAAATTTTCTGAATCAGGGTCTTTCAAGCATTGTACAAGAAATGATGAAAAAAGCAGTTTGCTATGTTATGATGTTAGTCCTACTAATTCTCTTAAAAATGACAAGCTTTAATGATAAGCTTTTATTTGAGTTGTATCAAATCTTCTCTGATGTGACTATGTTTTAAAATATATTTGCAATTCTGATTTTTCAGGAATAATCTCTTTCAATTCAGAGTCAAAGCCAGAAGAATTTATTCATGCTAAGTATTACAGCTTTCTGACATGTCGGAATAGCTGATGTGGCTGACGCATCTAGCTTGATGTTTTATATCTAGCTATTAGTCACCTAATCCTCCTCCCTACACTTCACTGAAAATATTTTCATTCTGTCTGACAAAAAGTAAAAAATTACATTAACTGTGCCTAAAAATGTAGATGACACATTAATGAGACTAATGGTTCTTGCCTTATTCTTTAAAGTTTTCATATTCTTACCTTTGGTTAACCTAGATCCAGACAGCTTACTAATTACACAAAAGATACCTTTTTTTTTTTTTTTGGAACTCTTAGGGAATAAGATTGCAATAAAGATTTTCAGATAATTTTTTAATGTAAATTTTAAAACAAAGAAAAGGACCAAGTAAATGTTACAGCTATATACTTAAAGTCCACTTAGGCAAAATACTTGAATGTGTCCAGTTAATCAAAGTAAAGCATGATAGAAATGTAGATAAGTAATGCTGTCAAAGAGGTTAGGTCTATGAAGGAATATTTTAATGCATCAAGAAAAATTCACTTAACATGAAAGAAATGGTGATCTGTGTATAAATCATTTGGATTTCAAGGGATGTCATCAGTTTATTTCATAATTGTTAAAGGGTAGTGGCTTTCAATTTTTTTCATCATAACCAGGATTCAGTACATACTTACATATATATCTGGAATACTTAACCTTATCTCATAGTCTTACCTATTTCCTTTTTTAAAAAATACTGGTCACAATTCACAAATTGATTTCATTATCCACTAGTGGAACCTGATCTAAAATTTAAAAATACTGGTGAATGATAAAGAGAATTTTCCAGGTCCCAGTCCCACCTTGGGGACTTGGAATGTAAATACTGCCATTTTATCTGTTTTTAAACCACTGGCTTTCTTGGTCTCACCTAAACCTTGTTATCACAATAACTGCACTAGCTCCAAAATCATACACCCAAGTATCCTGTTCTCAGGCAACATTTTATCCCTCTGGGTTATGTGCCAAAGCACTCCAATACAGTTGCTTAATTACATTTAGACCACATTGATTTGCAACTCACCTCTGTTCTTTCTTAGCCAACTTAAGAGTTCATGGTCTAACATTGTAATCACATCCTTAAAAAGACACTCAGTTCCCCTATCTCTTGTTCAGTTTATAGTACTAACCTTGTAAAACCCCAAATCTGATTAACTAGACAGTTCTTCTTACCTGCACGTGTTCCAGCACATAAACACTAATGGAGAAAATTGTGCAACCAGAAAGACTGGCATCATTGAAAAATTCTCAAACTTCCAACAATCTCTTAGTGCTGCCTGACAGTCCTACTCCTCCCTGGTATGATTATTTCATACCTACTTTCTCTTCATACCTCCTCCCCCATGTGCTTTCTACCCTCACCACCCCACTGATTATCTAACCCAGTGGTTCTCAAAGTGTGGCTCTAGACTAGCAGCATGAACATCAGCTGGGAACTTATTAGAAATGAAAAATTCTCATGCTGTACTTGAGACCTACTGAGTCAGGAACTCTGGGGATGGGACCCAGCAATGTGCTTTAACAAGTCTTGCAGGTGATTCTGATACACACAAAAGTTTGAAAACTACTGATCTAGCCTCATACTTGGTTGAGAAGCCATTCTCTAGATTGTAAGCTCCAAAGCTTTTTTGGTCATGTGTATCCTGAGCACTAGAACAGTGCCTGTAACACTGTGAGCCTTAGTAAGTTATTGCTGAGTCAAACCGTTAGATGGGAACACCCTTATTTTCCTACTAAGAAATCTAGAAAACTATCTGCATGTGTACTCATTGTCATCCTTCTTTTTCCAATGAAGGAAATGTGCCTCATCCCATCAAAGGCTAGTATTTCTGTATGTGGATTGGATCTCATCCCTTCTTGGCTATTCAAGAGTTTTGCTCTCCTGCATTATCCATCTATCTCTCCCTGCTAGACTATTCTGTTTAGTACACAGTCAGATTCTACGCCATTCCAGAACAGCAGACTTTTTCTGTCCCATATCCCCTTTCAGTTACTGTCCCATTTCTTTCTTGTCCTTCACTGCCACACCTTCTTGCTTCCCACTCACCAGTCTAATCTGATTTTCACCTCCACTATTCAGTGGTTCTTGACAAAGTCAGTGATTTCTTTTTACCATCTTTATTGAGATATAATTCACATGCCATTAAAGTTACTTACTTAAAATGTACAATTTCATGGTTTTAGTATATTCAAATTGTTTAGCCATCACTACAATCTAAAATTTAGAGAATTTTTATCACTCCCAAAAGAAATCTCAAACCCATTAGCAGTTATTCCCTACCTACCTCACCCCTCAGCCCCAGGCTACCACTATTCTACCCTCTGTTCCTATAGATGTGCCTATTCTGGACTTTACTATCAATGGAATAATAAAATATATGGTCTTTTGTGACTGGCTTTTGTCATTATAATGTTTTCAAGGTTCATCCACATTGTAGTATGTGTTAATTCTTCATTCTTTTTATGACTGAATGATATTCCCTTGGATGAATAGACTGTCTTTCATTTATCCATGATGAGTTGATGGACATCTGGTTCCTACTTTTTGGCTATTATGAACAATGCTGCTATGAACAGTCATGTACAAGTTTTTGCATGGATGTATGTTTTTATTTCTCTTGGATAAATACCTATGAGTGGAATTGGTGGGCCATATATAACAATGTTTGACATCTTAAGAAACTGCCAAAACAGCTGCACCATTTTACATTCCCACTAAAAGTATAGGAGAGTTCCAGTTTTTCCACATAGTTGCCAACACTTGTTATAACAGTTAATAACAATTACCTCTCTTTTTGATTATAGTCATCCTACTGGGTATGAAATGGTATCTCATTGTGGTTTTGATTAACATTTCCCTAATGACTAATTATGTTCAGCATCTTTTTATGTGCTTATTGGCCATTTGTAATCTGTGAAAAAATACCTATTCAGAACCTTGGCCCATTTTTAAATTGAGGTGTCTTTTTATTATGAGTAATTTTCTTTATATATTCTGGATACCAGTCCCTCACCAAATACGTGATTTACAAATATTTTTCTACAGATGTATGAATTGTCTTTCCACTTTCCTTATTTATGGCATGAAAGTTTTAAATTTTGATGTAGTCAAATTCTTTTTTCTTTTGTTGCCTATTTTTGGTGTCATATTTAGGAAAACTACCACTTAATCTAAGGTCATGAGGTTTTACTCCTAGGTTTTCTTTTAAGATTTTTATAGTTTCAGCTTTTATATTTAGGTTTATGATCCATTTGAGTAAATTTTTGTTCTTGCTTTCAGGAAAGACTCTAACTTGATTACCTTGCATGGATATCTAGTTGTCTCAGCACCATTTGTGAAAAAGACTGTTCTTTCCCAATTGAACTGTCTTGGCACCCGTCAACAATGATTTACATATTATTAAATTCAATATTCAATTTTTCTCTTATTTCTTCTCCCTATCTACCTCCTTCCCCACTACTACCCAGCAGACAAATTTCCCTTATCTTGTTTCTTCTTAATACTTCTCATCAGTTTTGACACAATTGACCATTCCCTTCTTCAAGCATTCTACTCTCTTGTTTCTCCTTTTACTTATTATGTTAAGTATTTAATAGGTTCCTTATCTTCTACTAAGTTTCTAAATGTTGGGTTTTCCCTTACTTTGGCTGTGTAACAAATTAACATAAACCTTAGTTGCATAAAACAGTTATTAATGCTGACAATTTCTTTATGCCAGAAATTCAGACTGGGCAAAGCAGGATCAGTTTATCTCTGTTCCATGATGTCTAATGCCTCAGCTGGAAGATGCAGGCCAAGGACTGGTATCATCTGAAAGCCTGGGCCACTGTGTGTCAAGCAGTTGGTAATAAGCAATTGCCTGGGAGCCTTAGTTCACATCCACACATCTAAGGGGAGGGGAAGGAGGAAGAAGGGGAGGAAGAAGGGGAGGAAGAGAGAAGAAAGAGAAAGCCAAGGGAAGTCCATGTGGTCTTGAAACCTCAGACTCACACAGCATCACTTTGGCCACATTTTTTTTTCCCCTTCAGGTCTCACTCACTTTCAAAGAAGGGGAAACAGACTCTGCCTCTTTATGTGGAATGTTAAGGTTCTTAAAGAGGTTCTGGGACCATTACCATGGCCTTCTTTAGAAAAACAGTCTGCCAGAGTCTGTTCTGGCCACATAATTCACATTTCTTCCCACATGCAAAATACACTTACCCCTTTCCCCCAAAGTCTCCCAGAGTTTCTTCTCTCACTGACACTAGGTTTAGGCTTGAGGTTCAGGACTTCAGTGAGGCCAGGTCCAGGAGCAGGTGCGATTCCTTGGGTGTAAGTTCCTGATGAGAGCTCCCTGAACATAATCCCACTTGATTTGAAAACTTGGGGACTAAAGGAGCAAACTATCTACCCCCCTCCCCACCTCTACCCAATGTACAACGGTGAACTGTAAAATAACCTTCCTATTCCAAAAGGGAAAAACAGGAGGCACTGGTCCATAGCAGTTCTTTTTGTATTTTCTCCCAATGTGATCTGTTCTATTTCCATAGTTTTAAATACCATCCATACATTCATGACTTCCAAGTTGCCTAAAATCTCTGGGCTCCATACTAGAATATCTAATTAAACATTTATTAGGGTATCTACAGATATTTCCAAGTTAACATACTAAAAGTAACTCTTGTTTTCTACTTTACCCTTTTCCTTCACAAACCTGTTCTTTTTCTGGTTTCTCCATCTAGATAAATAATCCCACATTCACCTGGTTGCTCAGACCAAAACCCAGGACTCAGCTTTAGTTATTTTCTCTTGCCTACCTTTACATCCAATAATCAGCAAGTTTTATATTTCCTTTCTCTAAAATATGCTCACTTTTTTTTCCAGTCTCACCTGGGTTGCACTAGTCTCCTTCTTGGTCACCCTCCATCATTCTTGCTCCTTTGACACAGCAAAGTATTACTTTGATTAATATGTCTGGTTATTGCACCTTCTTGCTCACAATCTTCAGTGACTTCCTGCTGTACTAGGATAAAATCCAAATTCCTTACCATGGTCTAAAAGATCCATATAACTGGCCTTTGCCTGTTCCTCTGACCTTATTCCCTGCCACTTTCTCCCTTACAACTCTAGGCTTTATCTTCTCTGGACTTCTTTCCGTTCCTGAAACACCAAGTTCTCAGAAAGGTCTGTACACCTGCTGTTTTCTCTGCCTGGAATATTCTCTCCTAGCTTCCCACTCCCACTTAACCGAGTCTTACTTATTCTTCAAGGTACGGATCCCTGGTCACACTTAAGTAGGTACAGTCCTCTGTTACTATCTATCACTGAATCCTGTTTGTTTCTTTATAAAATATATCCCAATTTTAAGTTATAACCTATTTGTTTGCTTGTTTTTCATTTGCCTCCCTAACTAGATTGTAAGCCCTACTGGGTCAGGAGCCATATCTTTATTATATTAATATCTACCCAATGCCTAAGCAGAGAGCCTAGCACATAATATGCCCTCAGTAAATACGTGTTGAATATTGTTTAAAGATACAATTTTGTTTTGAGACAGTGCTATAAGAAATTATTAATAATGTTAAATGTATTATTTCCTAATTCTTTCTGTGAAATAGCCTTTTATTTTTCTCTTTCAGTAATTGCCCTTCCTTTTTGGCTGCTGCTTTAGCTAGAGCCACATCAGATGAAGTCCTTCAAAGTGATCTTTCTGCCCATTGCATCCCAAAGGAAATGGACGGCAGTGAAGGGACTGTGGGTGAGTGCCTTTCTACATTGTTTAAAAATATTAAAATTTCCTCATGTGGAGTGATCTGCAGAATCTAAGTCTGCAGAATACTAAAAGTAATTAATTATTTTTAGCCACTAGTTGTTTTTATAGTGGTAGCAAGAGAAAAAACGCAAAAAAAATTTTTTTCAAACTAACCAATAAAAGGAGGTAAAAAATACAGGTATATTTTGAAAATATGTGAAGATAATTGGAGCAAGAAGTTATAACAGGATATTATCATTAATAATATCTAGATAAATAGAAAGAGTAAAGTGAGAAGAGTGAAGGCACCATAGAAAAGATGAATGAGTAAGGGGAGGAAAAGTTTGAGTACAACCTATTAAAAATTTTTAGCTTACCTTTAAAAGCCAAATAAAAATGAGATATAAAAATTCAAGAAATTGGTTGTAACAAAAATTCTCGTTAATTGTATTATACTTAATTCTATTAAATTTTATATCTACTAATAAATAGGTAGAACTTTTTATGACAGTTTTGTAACACGATTTCATTGCATGCATCATTGTACATTTTTCTTCCAGGCAAATGATGAGGCTTTATTAATGAAGGCATATTTAATGCATTAGGCTTTTCATATTTGACAGGCTCTAAAGAAATACGAGTTTTTATAAAAATCAGGGAATTACTATTCAAAATTGTTGAGGAATTTTTATATTTCATCCTGCTTATTCTGTTTTAAACATTTGCCTTAAACATGGTACAGAAGGAACAAAGCATATATTAATGAGTCAGAATTTCTAGATTCCAGAGAATGTGAAACATATAAAATTAAACATTCTTGTTTTATCTCTCTAGATCCTTTTTGATAGAAAATTGGCAAGGAAGGAATTCCTCTGCTTGTTTAGTGAGAGTAATTGATTCACTTGGAACCAAATTGTTCCAGAGTCAAGTTGGATGGAATTCCTGCTACAAAAGCACTGGTCTTTCCTCTGTTTGTAAAGATGCATGAAGCAAAAGCCCTGTAATGAAAAGATGAGGGAGATTAAATTCTGCTTTACTGCTGCCAGGGTAATGGCTGACTCAGCTCCAGCGCAGTACAGTGACATTAACGACTAATGAGTAATTTACAGCTGTGAGGGGGCGGACTGCTACTTTGGACAATTTTCTCTTTCACACCCTTTAAGATTTTTTTTCCATTTCAAGCAACAATTATTTATATACTGATGTTCTACACCACTCCCTGCAGAAGGAGAATACTTAACGTAGCAAAACTGAAGTATTGCCCTATGTGCCTACTTTGGAAGATTTTCTGAACCCCCATAAGATAGCAAATGTGTAATGAAGGGTTTTTCTTTTGGCGTATATTATTAGTCATTCTGATTTTCTGTTTTTCTGAGAGATTATCCAGTAATGTCTCCATGCCATTGGTATGATTCAGAATGATCTTTTATACTTCTAAACTATTTGCAAGTCCTTAATCTATTTAACCCAAATTTCTCAGTGTGAACTGCACTTGAGAATCTCTACCAGGCATATTGTATTTCTCCATATATCAGAGTGGGAAATGAGCCAACTGAGTAAGTCCTGCTGTCACTGGCTTAAAGGCATTGACGTCCCCACTGAAATGCCTTTTCTCTCTCCTCTTAGTTGTTTCCAAAACAGACTTAATAAAAAGAATCCTTAAAGTTCTTTTCATGTTTATGTCATCCCTAACAGAATATTTGCTAAATGACCTTGTGTAGCCATTGGCACAAATTTAACTTAGCAGATGTAATTCCTGTCCAGACAATCTAAAATCAATTTGAAATATCCCAATGTAAAAATTAAAAGCAATTTTAAATTATCAATTTAAGTTGATAACAGTTAAATTGAGAAGATTACCAAGGAGCTATCTTCTTAAAAGGACAAAGAGCAGGTGATTCTACAGGTGAACATTTTCAAAGATACAGTTCCAGTGCTTTTTAAAACGAATTATCCAACTGCACAAAGAAGGAAAATTTGCATAGCAGAACACTGATGCCAAAACTTGCCAAAAGCAAAACTAACAAAGGAAATGAGAGGCTAGTCTTAGAGATCAATGTAAAAATCTTAAGTTAAATATTTATAAAATATATTGAGTACAACCGTTAGTTCATTTGATGGTGTTTTATTGAGGACCTACCATATGCTTAGCGCTGTGCTAGGGAAACAGCAGTAAACAAAACAAAAATATTGGGAAGTCTGTTACCATAATTTATATATTAATAGATCAAAAGAAAAAAAGCCAGAACAATATCTAAAGATGCCCAAAGAGCATTTGATAAAAGTCAATATCCATTCCTAATTTTAAAAATATGCTTAATAAAGTTGAACTAGATGGATACACCTTGGATATTGTAGAACAAAATTTGGCTAAAACCAAAATTTAGCATTTATGGATTTATAGCACTTACGAATTACAGAATTTTTTTTATTGCAAGTGGCCACTAACAATTCAAATTGGCTTTAGCAAAACAGAATTTATTGGCTACCCTTCAAGGTACCTACACAGATACACTCAAGGCTTTGAACTGAACTCAGCATCTGAACTCGGCATTTCTCCAACTCTCAGATGTACTCTTGCATTTTGACTTCATTTTCAGTCTCCCTGTGGCTGCAAGGACTGTTAGGTGTGCTAGGTCTTCGTCTGCTCAGCTTCAAATCCAGCAGGAAAGTAAGAGTGACTTTACTCAGTTGCTCTTACATAAATCACAAATTCACTCTAATTAGCCCAGCTTGGATTGTTTCCCATTCCTGAACCAATCACTGTGGCCAGAGGAAGGCGATTCTCTAGGTGGCCAGACCTGAATCACGTGTTTTACCCCTAGAAGCACATGGACTGATGGTAGAGGAGGAAGTGTTCTTGGGAAAAAGAGGAATGTTAGCTAGGTGGCAATTATCACATTAAAGCAAGGTTCTGACTCAAAAAAGCAAATAAAATAAGTGGGAATATATTTATTAAGAAATATGAAGGGCCTATGTTACAACTCTATTTAGCAATGTAGAAAGCATTTAAATTAAACAATATAACTTGTTCCTGGATAAGACTCAATATGAAAAAAATGTCAACTTTTTCCAAATTACTCTATACATTCAATATGATCCCAAACACAAGGCAACAGATCTCCCCCCTCAAACTTGGCAAAATAATTAGAAAGTTCACCTGGAAGAATAAACATTCAAATATACATGTTATGTGTTTTCAAATTAAGAATAATAGGTAGGAAAACTAGTCCTCTTTGTATTAAAACATGTTATAAAGTTAGGAGTGGCATCATTTCTGAAATAGATGGAGAGATCAGTGAAGCAAAACAGATCAAGAAGCATACAAATATTTTAGTATTTTAGTGGTTATTTAATTTACAGAAGTACACATTCATTTATCCAGTAAACATCAAATGAGCTCCTGCTGTCTGCCAGGTCTGTACTATAACTAGCCAAGGGCAATTAAGACACAGTCTCTATCCGCAGTCTAATTTGGAAGCGGAAAGCATCGGTGTTAGAGTCAGACCTGGGACTGAGAATGGTTTTACCTGTTTGTGAAATGTTCCAGAGACACAGAATATAGCAAATGACCAACAAATGTTATCTATTATTACAAAATGTGGTTTTTTTCTTCACTAAATCACATATAGCTTGTCAACTTGAGAAAATGTGTGCCAGATGGTCACTGGCCACCAGCTATACTAGACAGTATAAGCAAAGTGTAATGGGAACATGAAGGAGCAACTGGGAGCAGGTAGGGACAGATCTAGTGGTTTGCTAAATATTAGAGGAAGCTGGTATTGCTTTCCCTAACCAATTTAATCTGCACTGTCCTATAGACAGACACAATGGTGGAAAGTTCTCTACCTGCACTGTCCAGTGAGGTAGCCATTGGCTATATGTACTTACTGAGCACTTGAAATATAGCCAGTGGGACCAAAAACTGATTTTTTTAATTTAGTTTTTTTTTATTTAATTTTAATTAATTTTAAGTTCATTAGCCACATGTGGCTAGTAAGCTACTTTATTGAACAGTGTAGGTCTATAAAATAAGAGTAACATAAAAACCAAAGAATGATATAATACCTTATTATCTGGAATCTGGGAACTATACTGATAGTTAACATCAGCTATTTGTTTCACCCCACCCAATTCTCCCTCAAAGTTTCTGAATTCATTTACTGTTTTGCAATCATCAAATGTGCACCCAAACTCAGGGTCTGAATTTGGGGGACTTTCCTGTTGCAGAGACCAGATGGGATGGAGTGATACAAACAGATAATTGCTGGCTGAAAGAGACAGTCTCTGGCAACTGGTGCTTAAAAAAAAAAAAATGGAGTTGCTCAAAATAATCAAAAGGCCAAGTTGTCAATTGGCCTCAGTTTCCCTCTTCTACACACATCTTTAGATTGTATTTGCTCTTTAAACTTCTTTTCTCTTTCAAGTGTACCATTGGTTTTCAGTTATATAAACATGTCTAGTGGGACAAAGCCACAAAAAATGGTTTGTCATCCCGTGCTATGTTAATGAAGAAAAAATCAACAAAAACCTTGAGATCAGCTTTCTGGATATAGTCATTTAAAAAAGAATTTTAAATAAGAAAACAACTAGATGTAGCCACAGATAAAAGCATTGGCAGAGAGAATAAAAAATGGGAATCTAAATTCCCAGGCCGTTCTGGAACACAGTTTCTCTTCTGTGGGATTGTGTTGTAGATCGGAGGAGGCGTGTGTGGCCAGTGACCATCTGGCACACATTTTCTCAAGTTGACAAGCTATATGTGATTTAGTGAAGAAAATGTTTGAGAATTCCAAATTTTTTTACCTAAGATGTAGGAGGAATCTCTTATAATACTCGCCTGAGAAAACCTAACCTCCCCTTTTTTATTTCAATAGTGGTAACTTGAGTAGAGGGCAACCTGAGGGGAGATGATGTGAGATACAATGTGCACAATGCCATCTAGTGTTGCTTAAAAGGCTTCCACATTTGTCCATCCATCCAAGGACTCAAGTCATCCTCAGAAATCAACTAGTCTGCTCCACTAAATGGGTCAAGTAGTAGATCAATAGTCTAGGGTGAAGAATCCTGTTTGCTATCTTTTTCTATCCGGGGTTACACACATGGACAGAATTTAAGTACTTTTTTCCTTAGAGACATATAAAACCTTTACTTCATTTGCCAAACTATTTAAGCTATTGCCTAAAATGTTAATTTAAAAAACCTATACACTGAACTAAAAGGGCCCAAAAACTCTCAATCATACTGTTGGTCGTGGGGATGGGAGTACAGCCCAGAGAACGGCTCTGTGACATCTTCCTGTGTTGACAGATAGTAACCGCACCAGCTGGGGTGAGGATTTAATACTATGGGTAACTGCTGGACCACTGTGTTGTATACTTGAAACCATTATAAGATTGTATATCAACTTCATTAAAAATACCTACCAATAAAAATATACAATTTAATCACAAATTATGATCTGTCACAGGAGAGAAAAGTTAGGGAACTGGAGGGAAGTAAAGAGACAGGGAAGATAAAGACAACCTGGTGATCAAAGTAAACTCTCATTAGCAGTTTGTAAATGAATTGTTTCATAGACTATTCATATTCCAATTAGCTGGATAACCACTATTCTCCTACTTCAGTCATTCTTCTAAGCACAGGGGGCTTGGCTTTCCAGATAATAACCATGGCAGCCAACAGAAAGGCAACCCGCCCTGTGCACTAGATCACAGCTGCAGAGCGCTTTCACTGCGGGAACAGAGCCAGCCTCGGGACCCATCCTGTCCTGGCCAGAGGTTTTCTTCTCACCACATAAGGGTATCTTAGTGGCAGCAGCTGGCTGATGACTTTTTTTACAAGATAGGTTGAAACTTCCCCTCTTCAGAAGCAACACTTCCTTTCTCTTGAGGAGGAGGAATTTCTTCGAAGGAGGAGCTTGACTAAGGTGACCATCTTCTGTCTTTATCAAGCAGGCAAGTGAAAAGCATTTTTATAAGGCTCTTCATTGAGGGTTTCTGTGTTTCTTTCACAGAGATTGAGACAGTGAAATTGGCCCGTTCTGTCTTCAGCAAACTCCACGAGATTTGCTGCAGCTGGGTGAAAGAGTTCCCTCTCCGCAGAAGACCACAGCTATATTATGAGACATCAATCCATGCCATCAAAAACATGCGCAGGAAAATGGAGGACAAACATGTCTGCATTCCTGACTTTAATATGCTCTTCAATTTAGAGGTAAAGGGCACTTCTGAAGAGTCTGTGGGATTTAAAAAGCAAAACAAAGCAAGTACCTGCATGGTCCTGCTTTCTCACAAGGGAACTTCTGATACACTTCTCTCTCTGATAGGCTGGAGTAGGAATAAGGCAAAGCAGCACACATTTGCTTGCATTAGACAACAGAAAAAGAATGATCTATTTTATCTTACTTTGCATAGGGAATGCATTCACAAGGTTCAGAGGCTAGAAAATAAAAATCTCTCTTATCCTTGTCTCTCTCAGTTCCCTTCAATGAAAATGAAAGGGAAGTTACCAGTTCCTTGTGTGAACTCTCAGAGCTATTCTGTAAACATACATGCAAAAAAGAAAATAGTTTATCTCAATAAAGCTGTTTTGTAAAAAAAAACTATTTCTATAGGACAGTCAAGTGGTGTTTATTAAATTACCACATTAATTACTATGTTGCTGAAGCAACACAAAACAAATATAAAAGGATGAATTTGAGCCTGAGTTTGCTGATGTCATGTGATTTTTTAAAAAAATGTTTTCTGAGATAGGAAGGTAGCTGGAATTACATTTTATGAATCTCAGTGACTAATAAATTGGATCGTATCAGCCTTGTCAACTTAACAACCATTTTCTTGTTATCTTCCTTTTTTCTATTAAACTGTTATGTTAATGCAAGAAGAGGTATGTTTGTTTCCTTTGCCTGCCAGTTGCCTTTTTTCTTCACACAAGTCCATAACTTAAAAATTACAATGTAGTAAGTTATACAGAGCACGATATTTCCCTCATTTAGCAGCTAAATTTCAATTTTAGCTAATAAGATCTGATAAACAGTGATGGTGGGCTGGTAATTGAAGCTTATGTTATGAAGACAGATCAGCTGATAGCTTTGTTCCTGAATGTTCCCATCCCAGGCAGATGTAACCCAAAGGTTGCTGTGTGATAAACAACCCTTACACCACTCACACCCACCTGAAGATCATACTCAGGCCGAAGGGCATCATTGCTTTTTGTTGACCTGGGTGGCTTTCATTTTGCCTCAAAATCAACCCAAAGACCTGACTCAAAAAGGAGCACCTTGCTATATAGTGAGACAGGCTTTGAGGGCAATTTAACAACACATATTTGGAACATTGTGAATTTTCACGTTTTGATTTGATAATTTAGTTTTACTTTTATATTGTAAGGAAACAAAGGCACAAAAGTCTTACATATATATTCTGTTTGATACAAATGTTTTATGCAACATTTTCCATAATGTAATTTTGTATTATTTTATATATGGGGAATGTTAACTATAATATACTCATAAGATGTATAATACATATCCACTTAAAATAATGTCTGTGAGCAATAGTTGATGATATGGGGGAAATGCTAATGATACAGTAAAAGACAAAAAGCAGGATATAAAATTTCATGTACAGTATGATCCTAATTTAAAAACTTATATGTATAGAAAACTTGTCAGTGGATGGTGGGGTTATAGATGTATTTATTTCCTTTACACTTCTTTATTAGTCTAAATAAACATACATTGTATTTATAACAGAAAAACATCCTATTTTTCCCTTTAAGAAGTTATACTAATTTTAAGAGCTCCCCTTGGCTTCTGTTCCTTCTGATGCTGTATTGTTAAAGAACCTCCCTACCAATATCACATTAAGTTATATTCTTATGTCCCAATAAAGCTGTTATTGCCCCTCTTTGTGATGACCCCTCTTCAGCTCACTAATCACTCAAAAACTGCTTGGATATGCTGTTTTTCAGTTTTATCCCTATCCTGCCAACTGAGTTGTTTAAAACTGAGTACTGCTTTAGTACAAGTAGAAATTCTGCATGTCAGGACTTTTCTCCTAGGTAGTTCTATTTAACCAGTTAATCTTCAATGGCATTATGGAAGGTGTTGATTAAATTGCTAAACTAACTAGTTGTAATGTCTTTATTAGGTGTATATTTCATAATACTTGGGTGTCACCATTATCCTACAGACATTTATATTTTGTAAAGGTAGTATACTCTTTAAAAAAACTATTTCAAAGCACAAATACACCTGTTGCTTTAATAGTCCTTCTAAATCCCCATGAGATAGCAACTCATCCCTGCCTAACAGAGGAGAAAACAAGCACAAAACAGCTATATGATTTACTTTGTGTATTTAATATACTTGGAATGACAAGGCTTGGACTCTTCTGAGCTCCTAGAGCCCAAGGAGGAAGTCAAAGCTTGCAAATGAAAATCAGTACATGCTGTTGCTTAAAGTAGGAGCCCAGGACTCAGGGAGAGTTTGGAGAGTGACAGGTCTCGTACATGAGCTAGATTTGACATTTAAACCTGAGTTGAAGATGATGAAGGAAACTACTTAATGCTTTAAATACTGTGGCTTAAACTGTGCTTAGGCTTCCTTTGTCAACATCAAGCACAGGTTTGAAGACCCTTCTTTGGCAGTTGCCTTAAGTAGCCCTTCAAGGAATGGGTGGGCAAGGAAATCTTTGGATTAGGGGGCATGCAAAGGTGGTCTCAGGGCCTTTGGATATCAGAGGTGGTGTGCGTTTGGCTAACCAGCTTAGAGACTCTTATTTACACTAAGAATTCAATGTGACCATGAATGATTTATAAAGGAGACGTTATAATTTAGAAATATATGTATACTTTAATTATCTCTAAAATACAAATATTTTAAACAACCTAACATAGTTGTGCTGGAATTGTGTGCTGGAAGGGCAATTATTTCCTATTATTCTCAGTTTCTAATTTTATTATTAAAATATTTTCATTTTGAAAAATTGCTTAATCCAGAACAGCTCTTGCCCAATTCCTCCTCAGACCTTCTCTTTCCTCCTCCACCCCACAACTTTTCACAGCCGTTTTGAAGCAAATGTGTGTGGGTGGTTTCCATGGTACAAGACAACAACTTTCGCAGAGAGAGGGCCCTTCAGCCAGAGCTTTTGGACATGATGCATTCCAGTGTTCTGGTGTTAAGCACAGATGCCCTAATATTGTAGGTATTCTAGCTGTTGATCAGGCATGTCAGAAAAGGGAAACATTTAGTCTCATTATCTGGGTGACAAATGCAGGGGAGGAGGACAGGCAGCAGTGCAGGGCATTGACTCATTCAAGTCATGCTGTACCTAATTCCCTTAAATGCTTCTGTTTCTTTGACAGGACCAGGAAGAACAAGCTTACTTTGCAGTGTTTGATGGCCACGGGGGAGTGGATGCTGCCATCTATGCCTCCATTCACCTGCATGTTAATTTAGTACGCCAAGAAATGTTCCCCCATGATCCTGCTGAGGCCTTGTGCAGGGCCTTCCGGGTCACTGATGAGCGGTTTGTACAGAAAGCAGCCAGGGAGGTATGTCGTTTTCTCAAAAATTCCAGCCGTGAATGACTGCCGAGCTCAACTTGGTTTGCGGTTAAAGGGCTATTTTGCACTTTTTTTTGGAGCGGGGGGGCAGGCATTATTTAAAGTTCTCTTCAAGGCTGTATTCTTGACCCACAGTATTGGATTGTTATAGTTCTAACTCCCTCTTCAAAAACAGTTTTAATGGGGTGCTATGATGTCTGCATAGAATCTCCCAAACAGTAGTTTTCTGGAAAGGCAATCCCATTGCTGGATTTGGCAGGTGAGTCTCACCTTTCTTACTCACTGCTGCCTGTCAGCTTCACACCAGTACCATCTCTCCAAGTAGAATTTTGCTGACAAGATCTGGATATGGTAATTAAAACAATGGTCTAAAAAAGAAACAGAAGCTGGGATTACTCCCATACATTTGCTTCTAAATGGGTTGGCAGTGTGTTCCTGTTGTGTCTCTTGAGGGAAAATTTGCTTGGAGTGAGTAAATCCTCAGATGATCCTTTACTGATTTTTCTCTTAATAGGAAGAAAAGTCAGAACTCATGTCCTATTTTCTTATGGTTAATCAGACCTAAGGTATTTATTCTGAATGACAGGGGCTCTATATTAAGATTTAGATGTAAAAATTTTAATCTAATTATATTTCTTGGCATTGGTACATAATAACTATAATAATTTATATTCATTCTAACTGGGGGCCAACAGAAAGAGTGTAATTTTTAATAGTAATTACAGAATTTCATACATCCAGAAAACCCTGCCCTGTGACGCCCATTTTGAAAGGGACTTGGAGAGAACAGGGTACGTTCAGTCCATTTCTTTGATCTCATAGTTGTACTACCCAGCAGTTGTGCCGATCGGAATTAATGAAACAGTAATTTAGAGCTATTTGGTATTAAGGGAAATATTCTGTGTCTCCCCACCCACACCCAAGGTTTAGATTAATATGCAAATACAACAACAGTAATCACTAGGGTCTACATATGGAGGTGGAACCAGAAAACAAAACAGTCGTTGACCTCAGACCTTCCCAGTCTCTTGGGAGCCTCCACTGCTTGGCTCCGCCCTGTGGAGCTGCCACTGTCGTCCCGCTGAGGAGGGGCCTGGCCCGGCGAGGCGATCTGTGACCTCCGCCCTGAGAGGCGCTCACGTGTTTGTTTTCTTCATCTGTTATATCCCTTTATCTCTGTGTCCTCAAAATTATGGGGTTTTTTTTTTGGATCATATTCATCTGATTTGCTTTGCCACAATCCTAGGGTCTCTCTTTCTTGCCAATAGTTCTCCTGAATAATTCAGGTTTGTCTCAGCTGTTAATTTTCTCCTTGTGCTTCCCTGTGCTGCTAACTGCTGGGAAGAAAGCAGCTATTCCTGTTGGGGAGCAGCCCTGCCTCCTGCCCTCCAGGGTGTATGCACTGGGTCTTTATCATGTGTTCCAGGGGGCTGAGTTTTTGAACATTCTGTGTGGGAAGATGTTTTATCGGTGGGTGACGATTTATAACAAACTTTCCCTATATAGGGAAAATGAGAAGTTGTTTTTCTCATTGGATACAAGGGGCCTTTTACCACCTTTGACGCATTGGTTCTAATTTGGGCCAAGGCCCTAGTAACAGAAAGTCATGCTCATTTGGTGGTGACTCATGTCAAATGGAGATGTCATTTTAGTATAGTAGCATCAAGAGCTACTGCAGTGAAGTTCCAGGCTGTTAGTTCTTTATGCAATGTCCCAAATGCAAAAGCCCCTAAAATTATTATAGTGGAGTTTTTCTCTTCCTTTTTTAAAGGTATAAGCAATTTAACACTCCAGGGATGTACGTTATCTCTTGGCTCCTAGTATGGAAGCATTTGCTGTGTACCAGTCAGATGGTTTATAGGTGATTTTGTAAAGCTAGAACTCCCTCCTGAGCATACAGTAGGTCAGTAACAAAACAGAGGCCAGAATATGGAAGTCTTTACTCTATGGGTTGATATACTAGATTTAGCACAGAACTAGGAGGAAAAAAAATTTCAGTTCTGGTTTGTATAGTAATCAGTGATCTGCCCTTGGGCAAGTCACAGACCCTGCCATAGAGTTCTTAACCTGTGCATAAAATGGAATGGAGTTAATGATCATCCTTGCTTTGCACAGCACAGATTAAATGCATCTGTGTATCACATGAATGCATACATGCTCACAGAAAGTCACTGAGAAATTGGAATTCCTGTTTATTTGTGAAATCTAGTTATTGTAAATCTAATTCCCAACTGAAAAGTTTATATTCTCAGCAAGACTTTGATGTCTGTTTATTTTTACTGACTCTAGTTTTTATTTACATTATTTTCAGAGCTTAAGATGTGGGACCACAGGAGTGGTGACTTTTATCAGAGGCAACATGCTACATGTGGCCTGGGTGGGTGATTCCCAGGTTATGCTTGTGAGAAAGGGCCAAGCTGTTGAACTAATGAAGCCACACAAACCAGACAGAGAGGTAAGTATAATCTGTTCTATTAGGACACATGCCACAAATGCAGTTTTCTAATTGTTAAGATTTGCTTAATTATTATAAGTATTGCCATTATCTCAGCAACTATGCCCACCTTCCAAAGGAGAAATAAAGAGAACCTTTCTAGGAAGCTGATAAGTACTATGTCTGTTGTTTACTGTTAAGATAGATGAATAAATACTGAATCCAGTTATTTGCTTCTTTCTATGCATTGCTGTTTAGGATGAAAAGCAGCGAATTGAGGCCCTTGGAGGTTGTGTAGTATGGTTTGGTGCCTGGAGGGTGAATGGAAGTCTGTCAGTCTCCAGAGCTATTGGTAGGAAAAACCAATTAATTTTTGTTTCTCTAGACTGTCTGCTTCTAGTTCATTGTCTTACATTAACTCTGATATAAGGGAACCTAAGATAATGATTTGTATTATCATAGTGTTTGTTGTTTAATATAACAATTGGATAATGCCTCTTTTCATTATTTGATTTAATTTAACCTCATTTATATATTTAAATCCCATTATTAAAACAGAGCTATATTAAGAAATGCAGTTTATTAGTTTCAATTTTTTTTTAAATAAGAGCCTTTAATCTTTGATACACAATCTGCTTAAAACCACAGTGATCCTCATTTCATTCCATTTTGAGTCGTAAATTTAGTATTTTCCATAGAGTGGAAGGCTCCCCTCCCCTATATTTTTTGCTTATATCTTAAAATCTTTTTTAGAATTGAATTCTAAAATGACATAAGCAACAGAGAATAACTTCATAGGAAAACCAATTGTGCTTTTTAGATGAAAGCAATATTCTATATGTGGAATATAGCAAGTTGCCAGATAACCCTAGGGTTTCAAAGAATCTGTCTTTGGGATCTGAATTCTTCAAAAGGAGGAGGAAGTCAATGAAACTCTAAAACTTAGAGAACAACTAAATGACTGGATGAAATGTAAGGATATAAGTTCAAAGAATTGGACTATAATCCTTTTTCATTGTTACACTTTGGAGCCTGGGTTTATTATTTTTAGGCTTTGTGGTTTAACTTCCTTTCTGGTTTTTTTTCTTTAAAGAATAAATCAGTGTGTCTATATGGGTGATATGCCCATATGCATACATCCTGCAGTTCTTAGCCACTGCCTCCTCAAGAAATGAAGTTTGACTGACAGGGATAACACGGGATACGTGGAATTCACATCCAATCTCTAAACTTTGCTTATCATTATAAGATAATTGCAGAATATTAACAAAATCTCAAAGGACTGATTCAGTCTCACCACTGATATACGTTCCTCCCACTCACTGGGGTGGTGGTGGCAAGCTGTGAAGTGGCCCAAATGTGAACAGAAGGCTCACGGAAAGAGAAAGCTGAGATTCTGTAAATACTCTCTGAAAAATCAAGTTAGCTTTACCTTAGACTGAGGGAGTTATTAGGAACTCTGGAATAAGGCCAAAAAGGGGAAATTCTTATTTCAAAAATGTACCCCTGTATAAAATAACTTCTGATAACTCCACACAAAGACCTGGACTTCCCCTTGACCTTACTGTCTCCGTCAGAGTGCTGGGAGGCGCCTTTAATACTTGTTATGGAACCAGCTTTACTAGATGATACCTGCTCTTTCTTGCTTCTAAAAATATAACCCGAGGGGAAACTAAAGCAGGGAGAATGTCCTTGGGTAAGTGACCCTGTACAAGAACAAGGCAAACTCCATAGAGGAACCGACTTCCTAGTCGGATATGAAGATAGTGTTTAGGGGAGGAAATCCCAAGTATAGAGAAGCACAGATATGTGGGCATCCGAAAGGGCATGTTGGGTTTTAGGAACAGCAATGTGTACAAGAGGCTGGGGCAGAAGGTGGCAGTGGTGAAGGGTAAGTGTGTGCACCAGAATGTGAAGACTATGTGCCAAGATAAGTAGTCTGGATTTTACCTGGTGAATGCGCAGAGAGAATGTGCACCAGGATCAGATTTGTATTTATTGATATCTGTAATGATGTTATGGATGATGGATTAGAGTACAAAGCCTAGATGAGAGGTTGTTCAGGAGGCTGTTGATACCATTTGTTACAGAGATGAGGACAGCTAAAAACAGATACAGAGGAGGGTATAAATTGATGAGACAGGAATGACAGTTTGTGGGGGAAGAGGAAAGCTAACTTCCAGGTTTCTGGCTTTATGACTGAGAAGATGATAAATCATTTGTTATAAAGCAGCAGCAGTTTGGGGGGTGGGGAGGAGGGCAGATAATGAGTTCACTTTGGACTTGTTTTATATTCTAGGTACCTGTGGGATGTCTTGGAAGATAATTTATATGCTGTTGGAAATGCAGATCTGGAGCTTAGCAGAGAGCTCTGAGTTGGATATAGAGATTTGGAAACTGATCCTATTTTGGCAGTAATATTAGCAACTTGTGAGCTGTTATGTATGTAGTAGTTGACACTGTAGGCAGGTACAATAGTCAGTGTGAAGAGAGACCAAAGATGAGACTCGTTATGTGAGGTAAAACAACGTAGTGAAGGTCATGCTCTCTGGGTTTGTATCTTGGCCCTACTGCTTTACAAGATGTGGGCCTTGGGAAATTTACTTAACTTCTCTATGTCTGTTTGTTCCTTTGTAGGAACAGTAACAGTGCCTAACTCATGGAGGTTTTGTATTAAGGGGTGTAATACACACACCACATTAAGAACTGCATGGCACAGTCTTAGCACACAGTCATTTGTTAGTAAGTAGTATTATTAAGTGAAGGAGCCTGTGAAAAAAATCGAGGGATCAGAGAAGCAAGTGGGGCGTCACAGATGCTATGGGAAGAGGGTTCCTAGGGGTCAGTGGTGAACAGGGTCACATGCTATAAGTCAAGCGAGACGTGGGTTAAAAAAAGACATGGAATTTTGAAAATAGGAAATAACTGGGAACAGATGAGAAATGTTTTGGATTAGTAGGTGGAAAAAAAAACAATCAGGTGAAATAAAATGAACACTATCAAGGAATGTGCAGATTTGAGTTTCTTTTAGCAATTTAGCAACTTGGTGGTAAAGGGAAATAGAGTGGTAGCTTGAGGCAAAAGCTGATTTGGGAAAGAGTTGCTTTTATTGTTTTTGTTTTTAGAGAGATTTTAGATCAGAACATGTAGGATAAAAAAAGACAGCAGTAGAAGAGCACATGAAGGTGAGCAGCCAGAGCCCCAAAGAGGGGAGGGCACCCCTCACTCCCCAGCCAATGGCGGCCAGTGCAGGTCACTCTCTACAGACTAAAGGAAACACTGGGGCTGGCGGGGGTGTAGGGATTGAGGGAGTTCGTGCCTGGTAACTTAATTTTCTTTGAAGCAGGAAATCAGGCCACCTACTGAAATCCAGTGGTTTAACTGGAAGAGGGAGTTGAAGAATGTGAGGACTTAGAAAGCTCATGGAATAAAATAGGGGCTAAATAGGGACAAAAAAAGGGACTCCTGAGCAGAGTTCTACTCTTTTTAGAAAATCAGTGACACTTAAAGCTTTAAAAATGAAAAGCTTTTCAGCTGTTTCTCCTTCTGAGCCCTTGATTTATGATCCAAAGTTGACAGAGGCATATTATGTTTCCTAGTCTATGGAGAGGGAGGGTGAAGACAAAATGATGTCGCCATTTCTACCATGAAACGGGTAATCATGCCCTCCTACCAAATTTGGGGGCGAAATGTCATGAATTTGACATCCAACAGTAGAGCAGGTGAAAAGCCAGAATTTTGGCAGCATTTTCTCTGTGCAAATCTTTGTATGTTCTGTTCCAAACTAACAGTTGCAGTAGCCCTTTAATTGAAGCACTAAAACAAGATTTTTGGGAACAGTATGACTCAGATCACATTTATTTTTAGAGCTAGAATTCAGAAAATAATAATGCTGATAATAATAGATGGAGTGGGGGATGGCAAAAGTTAGTAAAGTGGATAATCCCATGATTGGAAGTTTTAATAAACAGGCTGTTGGGAGGCATCATAGTATAGAAGTGAATGTGACAAAATCAAAACCATGCTGAGGAAGACGGGTCTGGCTACTGTGTGAAAAAGACCGTTTCTTAGCTTAGAGATAAACTAACGCAGGTAATTATATTAAGTAAGGGTCTGTTGTTCAAGGTAGCCCATCATGCAAGCTGCTGGACGGGCGATGTGGCCCTCACTGGTCTGGCGGAGTTACCCACGGGCTCCCGTTCGGCTTTCTGGGCCTGAGGACTCAATAGGGATGTGAAATGTCGGTGAGAACTACTCTTGGGTAGGACAGAGCCTGTCACAGTGATCCCAGAAACAGTGACAATAGCTCACTTACATGAACATATCTTCATTTTATCTTCCCCTAATCAAAAAGTGAAGTTTTAGTACAGTGAGGACAGTAGTTGATGAGGGTTTTAAGTAACATGTGCCAGGATTTTTATCCAGGCAGTCTAACTGCAGTGGGCATCCTTAGAGAAGCTATATGCCATTACTTTGCAAATGATAAAGCACTTTGTAAGTTTCTCTTAGCTGCTGTTTACCAATGAATTATGATGCCCTAATCTAGGAATTCTTGCTCAATACTTTGTGTTTTTTACATTAAGAAGCGAAAGTCCCTTATAATAAGCTACTGATTATCCAACAGGTTAAGAACCCTTTTGCTAAGCCCTCTTCGAACACCTACAGGGAAATTATGAATGGGTCTGGAAGTGCTGATCGATTGGCTCAGTGGTCTATTGACAGAAATGTAGGTCTCAACCCTATATTCAGCTACACATTATTCCCTAATGGTTGCCTCTGTGTCTCTGCTAATGCTGGTCCCTCAACCAAAGGCCCAGTTCTGCCTGATGAGAACTAACATATAGCCTTCAAGGCTCAGCTCTCAAATGTCCTTCTGTAAGTGGATGAGCTAAGCAAGGAGAGAGAGAAATAAAGGCCAGTAGGGACTTGGGGTTTTTCACAGTTGTTCATAAATGGAGAGTGAACAAGAGTGATGAAGACAGAAGGTGGGGATGGTCAGACATACAAAGAAGAACAAGAAGAATATGCTAGTCCTGAGGACGAAATATGGTCATGCATCTTTAGACTGTTCTCTGGAAGTTACAAGTTAAACAGCAATAAAAAACAGGAAGCAAATTTGGGAAGACTTACATTCCAGTTCCCTTGTCTGAAGTTTATGATGACTTTTCCTGGCTTGAGAATTGGAAAAGTCAATCAGCATGAAGCCGCTGATTTGTAAACAAAGATAGAACAAAACTTGTTTAATGAAGAGAGTGATCAGAATGTCGGTTTGTTTTCAATGTGGACTTGTTCTCAAATCCCAATTACATAAGACCTAACCACCAGTGAAAGCACAGATATACTAAGTCAGTGAAGTTTCCCAGGTGGGACTGAATTTTCCAGCACAGCAACCAATTCAGATGTGGTGTTTGTTGCCACACTTATTTAGCTGAGCCTAAATCACAGCGAAAGGCGAAAGATTAAAAACCCAGGCTAAGGTAAGAAATGAAGCCCAGTGAATGGCAGTTCTTAACTGAGAGTAAGGAGTTGAGTGCATTTGACTAACAGAGAACTCAAGTATTTTAGCTAAAACCCGTTTATAAATTCCCTCCCGCAAAATCAGATCTACAATTCAGTAAATTGTGATCAGAGCCATAGCATTGGCCATAAACATTCTAACATGCAAGGTAAACCCAAATCTGACCTTCTTTCCAATCCCCACAGGAGATGCTGAGCACAAGCCATACATCTGTGGGGATGCGGACTCTGCCTCCACTGTTCTGGATGGGACGGAAGACTACCTCATTCTGGCCTGTGACGGCTTCTATGACACCGTGAACCCTGACGAGGCAGTCAAAGTTGTGTCTGACCACTTGAAAGAGAATAATGGAGACAGCAGCATGGTTGCCCACAAATTAGTGGCATCAGCTCGTGATGCTGGCTCAAGTGATAACATCACTGTCATTGTGGTATTCCTGAGGGACATGAACAAAGCTGTAAATGTTAGTGAGGAATCAGATTGGACAGAGAACTCTTTTCAAGGAGGGCAAGAAGATGGTGGGGATGATAAGGAGAATCATGGAGAGTGCAAACGCCCTTGGCCTCAGCACCAGTGCTCAGCCCCAGCCGATCTAGGCTATGATGGGCGCGTGGATTCATTCACTGATAGAACAAGCCTGAGCCCAGGGTCCCAAATCAACGTGCTGGAGGACCCAGGCTACCTAGATCTCACACAAATAGAAGCAAGCAAGCCTTACAGTACACAGTATTTGCCACCAGTTGAGATGTTTGGTCCTGGTGCACCAAAGAAAGCAAATCTTAATAATGAGCTAATAATGGAGAAAAAATCAGTTCAGTCATCATGGCCTGCATGGAGCGGTGCTGGAGAGTTTCCCTCTTCCATTAATTTGAGTTCAACAGGGCAGCAGACATACAGAAGGGAGAGCCTGTCTCCTGTTTGTTCTAGGTTGGAAAATGAACAGTTCAGATTTCTGGGGAAGAGAATTTCTAGATTGTCTCATTTACGCTATCATTATTCAAAGAGGTGGCATGGATTCAGGTTTAATCCAAAGTTTTATTCATTTTGCTCTTCTCAAGAGCCTTCCCACAAAATAGGCCCTAGCCTGTCCTCCCTTATTCAAAGTGGGAAGAGAACCAGGATGTTAAGTTCTCCGCTGTGGAGGCAAAATAGTCGGAAAGGGTACAATGAAAACACGAGGAGGAAGCTCAGAAAGAGTCAGGCTGTTCCGCACCCGGGTCTTCCCGGGAGCTGTAGGATGCAGTCCTCTGTCCAGTAGGCTAGCTAGCTCTCCCCCAGTAGGACTCCACTATCAGAGTGGAAACAAGGTAGACATTTCTGACATACATGTGCTCATTATGAAACCATGGGTGGTTCAATTCTTAAATGTAAATAGATCTCTAGGAAACTCAAAATACAGTGTTTTCAATCTTAAAAAAAGTATTGGCAGTTTCACTAGCAAAGTTATACAGCTGGTCCCTGTGCTGTATCTCCACACCTCCACTCAGCCCCCACCCCCTACCCCTTGTCACTAGTGGAAGCTTGTGAATCGGTTATTTCCGTCAGGGTATATATATGTAGTGTTGAAATCTCAACACAGTTGAAATCTGGTCTGATGTGCCTAATGTATCTGTGGAAAACAATGCAGAATTAAGATTTAGTTGGGGAATGTTCCTCAAGACAGGAACTATGAGGGAAGCCCCCTTTCCCCTTTTTTTCAGTAGGTAAAGGACTAATAAAAGCCATATGGGTTTTAACTGGTAACAACGAAAGTAGAAAACTAACATAAAAATGTCATTCTCAGACTTGTGAGGTGGCATATAGTACAAAAATATTTACTTTTTTTCCTGTAACATAAAAGACTGAAAAATTTTGACTTACAAAGTATTTCCTAGGGCTGTAGCTGTTTGGGAGTTTCATAACCTGTTATGGTGCTTTGGATGGAATTTCTACGTGTCATTTTAGAAGACTGCTGTCAAATGATTTTAACCTATGATGCTAATGTTTTTCACTGTACCTTCATGTCAGGAATAAAGCTGGTTTAATGGAGATGATATCGGGTACAAATATACCAGAATCAGGTTGCCACTTAAAAAAATCAAATAGTGTTTGTTTTTCCTGCCTTTTTTAAGTTCACTGACAGCAAAGGCATACTACTATAAAATAAAAAATGGTCTTGGAGAGTAATCAATACTGGTTCTAACTTCTCTAAAGTTGTTTCCCCCAAAGAAATGAAGTAACTGTTGTTAAAGAGGCTGAAGTATTGCCTAAAGTGAGCCCAGACGCCAAATACAGAAGAATACAGATTACGGAGACTGAGGTCTGTTTAGTTTGAAATGGAGACCCAGGAATCCTGCTACATGCAACTTCAGACTGCAGAGATAGCACATGGGTTTCTCGTGTCAATATTCACTCATTTGTTATTTCAAAATAGTCTTTTTTTGCCATCTCTGCATTTTCAAGCCAGAAGCACATTTTCAGCTAAAGACAGCAAATAAGCCAATAATCAGACACATTCTATGAGGCAGCCTCTGATCCCCTGAATCATGACTGCCTCCGTGTGATGTCCCCCCACCCCCGGTCACCCGTGGGCCTGCCATGCTGCCGGGCAGGGTCTGCACCATGGTGCTCGCTCATTCCTGCCATTAGAAGGCACCAGATGCTCTTAGTCCACCGCCTGATTGTGTTTTTTCCATAATGATTTGATTACTTTGTTCCCTAGACCCATGATGGAGGACTAAAAGCCCTGGATTTTAAAAACATAGAGGACTGTTAGCGTAACTTGGGTACCAGTGCAGCTGTATCAAATAAATGAGAGCAACTTCACCTTTAGCAATGATCAGATTGTTAATCTACAGATTTTATTTTTAAAAATTTGAATGTAAGTATAGAGATTTTCAGTATTCTTCTCTTGATTTTGAAGTCATTTTTTCTTTTCTCAAGTCTGTGACACATGGTTGAAAAGGAGGGAGTAAACACAGCTCCAGCTCCAGCAGCTCCCCTCCATCCTGATGCTTCACCCCATACACGGACCTCACCCACGTGCCCATTTTCTGAAGCCTGGTTTTGTTAACCCGTCAGGTGCAGTGTCTGTTTCAGATCAAATTATCTAAGGAAACAAGAAAATAGAGGCAGTGGAATATTGGTTCACATAGTCCAAAGCACTTAGATAAGTTAAAAACATTCTTAGGTATTTTCTGTAGTTGTCTATTGCTAATGTTTTTGATCAGAATAAAGAAGGTTAAAGGAAAAAAGGTGCAAGTGATAGGTTTTTTTCAGTGGGGAAAAAATGGTTGGATGAAACCGGGACAAACACCAACCACATCTGTAAGGGTCTGGATTTTCTAGGTCTCACTAGATAAGCAGTGTTACCTCCATTCCTCATGCCAGTAGCCCTCTAGAAAATAGAGCAAAGTAGTTCTAGTGTGGTCAAGTTATAAACCAATATTGTGAAAAATAACTATTCACTTGTTCACAACACGCACTTATAGAGTAGTTAGGTACCATTTGTAAGGTAAGTCATTTAAAATCCTGTAATGCATATTAAAGTAGTGGTTATTGGTCTGATATATACTGCTCTTGGTGTTCTATAAGCTAGGTAAAAAAGCAGTGCTTTGTGAAATGCAGTGTTATACCTTAATGCCACTGGTGATAGAAAGTAGTTCCCTTCAGTTCAAATCCTGTGCCCTTATTTGCTGCTTGCTGATGTAAGCAATAAGTAACCCCTCTAACTAATGGTATCCACACATTTCTGTAACTTGTATCTAATGATGGTATATCTGGTGATTGTAAAAATAACAGATATAAAAGTACATAATATATATTAACTGTTAATGCTGAGGTATAGTCTGTGAATTACGTATTTTGTACTTTTACTCATTGTGTAATTTAGTGGTGGTGAAAGTTCTGCACTCAATCTGTAAAAGTGGCAGTATCCCTTTTTCAATTTAATATGATCTGCATCAATTTGTTTGCCTGCTAAAGTTTTGTTAGAATAGGAAATAGTAAAACAAATATAAACAAGAAAGTGTAGTACTGGTTAGGAAACAGATTTCCAAGATTCCATGTACATTCACTGTGAGTTTCCAAAGGAATCAGTCTCCAATTGAAAGATTTCCTTTGTTACTTTCTGGATGTGTACTTTTGAGGTTAAGTGACATTACAGCACCGGGGCTGTACTAAAGAAGATGGTGGAAACACATGTGTATATACCTTTTTCTTTACCTAGAAGTGCCATCCATTGTCCTTGAATTATAGAAGTTACTTTTGCATTTAATCTAACTAGGAGGATCCTTGAAAGTAATACCTTTTCCAAGGACAATGTCAACACTGAGTCTGATTCTGACCACGTTTATAGTGGTATGTTGACATGATGATAGAGTGTCACGCTGCATCTCCATGACGACCGCACTCCATTGTGGGGACACTGTGCCAGTAAGTACATCCAATGGGCAGATGGAAGTGATGCTCAAAGAAGTTCAGTGTTATAGATAGAACTGCTGTGGTTCAAGTACTTCCTTCCGCACTAAAGACTTGTCAAGGCTTTGTGAAAAAGTGATCTAAATTATTATTTTTATGTTTAAAAATAACTTGGTCACTCAACGATCATTCTTACCTAAGCGAGGCCATCAAAGGAGACACTATAATTTTGGTCACACCGTCATCATTTGGGACATTTTTTTTGGGGATCATAAACTAGCAAAAGAAAGTACATACTTTTCACCTTTTAAAATCATGTGATGTTAAAGGATAAATACACTCTTCTGTTTTGACCTGTGAATGGCTTAGATGTTTTTTTCAGAACATGATACCACCAGTATTATATATAACATGACTATTTTCCAGACAAATGGTACTGTGTTGAAAAATAATTGTTACTTCCTCTAGCAGCATTTTAAGGACTATTTATTGTACTAACAAGAATGTATGATGTAAGATAGGGAACTCCAGACTGACACAGCAGTTGTTCTGGAAAAGGAAATACTCTAATAAACTTTGATGTATTAGATAACCCACAGATACATCATTGTTAACTCTCACTCTAGGTGCTTTTCGGTGAGAGGCTTTGTTCTCTTGTTCACAACATTTCTCTGCAAAGAATTCTCTATGGAGTGAAGCAAATGGAGTAAATCATTTCTTACCAAGTAAATTTATCAATCTACAGACCTGCTCTCCAGCTCACTTTTGAGTTCAGTTGTAATCATGAGTGATCCTTCATATTTATTAAAACTGTTCATTTGGGAAAGAAGTATGTTGAAATTTTGCCAATATCTTAATAAAACCCAGCAATTTAAAGCCACTAGTTATTTGTCTTTTTATTCAAAGGAAAGATGAGCTACTAGTGCTGAGGTTTAGGCTGCCTCAGAACAGAAAATAAAATCCTGAGGTCGTTTCCTTAAACTTTAAAACAACAAAGTTTCTTTTTAAAATGTTTCCTAAGTGCTGCTATAACTGTTCGTCCCCCCAAACCCAGAAGAGATATTTCATGTTACATGTTTTTCTCCATAAACTTAGTGGGAGTAGGGGGATAAAGGTTTCCTAAAATAGATGAGGAACAGGGGCTAAGTGCTGACTCCTCAAATCTCCCAACTACTTTATTATTCAAACTCTGCATCCAAGCAAAGTTTTTTCCTTTCACTTAGTCTTTCCCCTTTTAGTTTAGTTTTAGTGTAGTTTCTTACCCTGGAAAAAAAGGAAATAATCAGGTGAACTGTAGTTGAAAGTCTGGGGGATTGCTGTTTAGAGAGTAACAGGAGATACAGACAGAAAGGAGGATGCTGGGGACAGAAGTGAAGACGATACAGCAAGACGCTGGCACCCAAGGGTGTGGAGTCAAACCCGACAGGCAAGTCAGCCTAGTGATGTGCTGCACCAGCCTCCTCCTCCCCACCACGAAGTCCTGGAAAACTAATTTCACATGGTTTACAACAAACTTAAACTCTACATTCATTCAGCACTTAGTATGATTTTATATAGAACCCAAAGAAGCAAGAATTGAGGGAAAAAAGTGAAGGTCTGAAAATCATATATTTTAAAGTATTGCTAAAACAGAATGAAAGAAGTAAGTTTATAGTTATTATTTATACTTGAAAAGATCGTATTAGTCCAAAAGGAACATCTCTTTCTGAAGCAGCAGCACTGTTCTGTACCTAAGGCCAATCAGAAATGAAATGTTATCACTATAGGAACATGAAGCCACTAAGGTTAATCTTAGCAGCAATGAACCTCAAACCAAGAACAACTTCCAGTTAGATTAATTCAAACTCTGTAATTAAGGTCTAAACAGCATGAAAGGCCTTCCTATTTTTAGGTGTGAAAACTATTTGCCAAACTATCTACTGCCCTACACAAGATGTGTTTTCAATAAAGTATACAGAGCATATGAAAAAAAGAAAAAATGTAAAAAATGTACCGCAGAGAGGGAAGCAGTGATCAGACCCTGACTCTAATATGACAAAGATTTTGGAACTGACCAAGAACTTTAACTATGTTACAGAAATGGTAGAAAACATGCAAGATCATATGGGTAACTTCAGCAAAGAGATGGACACTAAACAAATGCTAGAAGTGAAAAATAATCTAACAGAGATGATGAATGTCCTTGATTGATTGGCTAATCAGTGGACTCTATGTTGCTAAGGAGAGAGGCAGTAAACTTAAAGGCAAGTCAATAAAAATTACCCTAACTGAACCATGCAGGGGGAAAAAAATAAGTGAAAGAAAACCCAGAAAAGAATACATAAGAACTATGGGATAACATCAGTCTAACATATGCATAACTGGAATCCTAGAACAGAAAGATAATGGCACAGAAGAAATATCTGAAGAAATAATGGCTGAGACTTTTCCAAAATTAATGACAGAAACCAAACCATAGATCAAAGAGCTCAGAGAACACCAAGCAGCATAATACCAAAAAATATACACCTAGGAAAAAAAAAATCTTCCAGATGGTTTCACTTGTAAATTCTACCAAATATCTAAAGAATAGATAATACTGATTCTATACATTCTCTTCCAGAAAAGGGAAGATTCATTTTATGAGGCTAGCACAACTCTGACATCAAATCAGATAAAGACAGAACAATACAACTATGGACCAGTAACAGTGCCAAATGTTTGTGAGATGCACCTGGAACCCTCATTTGTTGCTGTTGGGAATGTGAAATAGCAATGCCACTTCCCGAAAAGTCTGGCAGTTTCTTATAAAGATAAGTATTTACTTACCACATGACTTAGTGCAATGAGTTCTGACACCAGCTACCTGAAAGTAGGCCAAACTTCACAGGTTAAGGGCAAAGTCCTCCACAAGACTGCTCTCATTTCAGATACCAACTGCAAGTTTCGGAGTCTCTAGGCCACCCTCATTCTGATGGGTTGGCTACAAACTTGGTGGGGTTCCCTCTATCTGCCCATAGTTTGATAACTCACTAAAACAACTCACAGAACTCAGGAATACTTTACTTACAATTATAATATTACTGTAGCAAAAGGATACAAATCAGAACCAGACCAAAGGACAGACACATAGTTTGAGGTCCTGAAGGGTCCCAGTGTGAAGCTTGCTTTTGATCAGGTCACATTATCCTTCCAAACATCAATGTATGACAATACAGAGTATTGCTAACCAGGGAAGCTCACCCAACCTTTTTTATTTGGGATATTATATAAGCATGATTAATTCACTAGCAGTGAGGCTGAATTATTCAGGCTGATACCATGTGACTCAGAGCCCCAATTCTCCACTCGCATGGTTAGTCTTTCTGGCATGGCTAGCCTCCATCCCCAATCATCTCATGAGCATAAACTATCAGGACCCACCATAAATAATGAAGACACTTCTATCACTCAGGAGATTCCAAGGACTTAGAGGCTATATCCCAAGAATCAGAGACAAGGGCCAGGTAAATTCTTCATTACACACCCAGCAACTTCACTCCAAGGCATATATTAGCTTTCACACAAAAATCTATGCACAAATGTTTCGTAAAATTCAGTTACTCTAAAATGGAAATAACCCAAAAGTCTCCCAATGGGTAAGTGAATGAACTGTGGTATAGTAATTGAAATATTACTCATCAATAAAAAGGAACAAAGTACTGATTTACACAAGATGGATAAAAACCGCATTTTGCGAAGTTAAAGCCTACATATTGTGTGATTATATGATACTCTGGAAAAGGGAAAACTAAATGGACAGAGAACAAGTCATGGTTGTCAAGAGGTTGGGAGTGATGGTGGGGAATTTACCCATGAAGGGCTAGCACAAGGGAATTTTGGGGGTGATCAAACTGTTCCGCGTAGTAGTATGGTAGCTGATACATGACTCTGTTATTTGTCACAACCCACAGACCTGTATATATTATAAAGACTGAATTTTAATGTATGTAAATCTAAAAACCACAGATCAATCTAACTGTATTTTAAGTGAATCACAAAATCACACTAAAGCATCCACTTACAATTGCATCAAAAGAATAAAATACCTAGGAATATACCTAACCAAAGAGGCATGAGAGAAATTAAAGACAATGCAAATAAATGGAAATGCATCCCATACTCATGGATAGGAAGAATATTGTCAAAATGGTCATCCTGCCCAAAGCAATTCACAGATCCAGTGCATTCTCTATCAAAATACCAGCATTTTTCAATGAACTAGAACAAATAGTTCTAAAATTCATATAAAACCACAAAAGACCCCAAATAGCCAAAGCAATCCTCAGAAAGAACACAAAGCTGGGTGTATTATGCTCCCTGACTTCAAGCTATACTACAAAGCTACAGCAATCAAAACAATAAGGTACTGGCACAATAACAGACACACAGATTAATGGAACAGAATAGAGAGCCCAGATATAAACCCACACATAAATGTTCAATTAATAAACAATAAAGGAGCCATGAATACACAATGGGAAAAAGACAGCCTCTTCAGTACCTGGTGCTGAGAAAACTGGAGAACTACTTGCAAGAGAATGAAACTGGATTACTGACTAACTCCATAAACAAAAATAAACTCAAAAAAGACCTGAATGTAAGAGATGAAACCATAAAGCCCTTAGAAGAAAACATAGGCAAAAATCTCTTGAACATAAAGTATGAGCAATTTTTTCCTGGACATATCTCCTCAGGCAAGGGAAAACAACAAAAAATGAAGAAGTGGGACTACATCAAATTAAAAAGCTTCTGTACAGAAAGGGACACCAGCAACAGAACAAAAAGGTATCCTACAGTATGGGAGAATATACATAAATGACTCATCCAATAAAGGGTTAATACCCAAAATATATAAGGAATTCATATGCTTCAACACCAAAAAAACCCCAAAACCAATCTGATTAAAAAGTGGGTGGAGGACCTGAAAAGAAAGACATTTCTCCAAAGAAGAAGTATACATGGCCAAGAGACACATGAAAAGATGTTGCACATTATTAATAACCAGGGAAATACAAATCAAAACCACAACGAGGTATCACCTCACACCAGTTAGAATAAGGCCACCATCCAAAAGACAAGAAATAACAAATGTTGGTGAGGATGTGGAGAAATGGGAACCCTCCTATACTGTTGATGAGAATGTAAATTGGTACAACTGCTGTGGAAACAGTATGGAGGTTCATCAAAAAACTAAAAATAGAAATACCATCTGACCCAGTAATTCCACCCCAGGAATTTACCTGAAGAAAACAAAATCCCTGATATTTAAAGATATGGGCACCCCTGTGTTTACCGCCTCATTATTTACAACAGCCAAGATACGCAAGCACCCTAAGTGTCCATCAACAGATGAACCAATAAAGAAATGTGGTACACATACACAATGGAATACTATTCAGCCATAAAAAGAAAAGAAATCCTGCCATTTGCAACAGCATGGATGGATCTACAGGGTATTATGCTCAGTGAAATAAGTCAGGCAGAGAGACAAATACCATATGATTTCACTTATTTGTGGAATATCAAAACAAAGCAAAATGGAGTGAACAAAACAGCATAGACACTGAGAAGTGACTAGTTACAATGGGGAGGGGCTGGGTGGTGGGTGGGGAAGGTGCGGGGGATAAAGGGCACAGAAATTCTCAATCATAACAGAAGGTGGCCACAGGGATAGTAGCAAAGCATGGAGAATACAGCCAACGATTCTGTAACATCTTTCTGTGTTGACAGTAACTGCACAAGAAGGAGTAAGAATTTAATAATATGGGTAACTGTTGAACCACTGTGTTGTATATTTGAAATCAGTGTAAGACTGTATATCAATGATACTTCAATTAAATCACAATGAAGAGAATAAGGAAGAAAGGAAATACTGTAACTCAGAATCTTAGGACCTCAATAACTTTGGAAAAGTGTTTTGACATGATACCGGAAGGTTTAAAATAAAAAACTACAGTGTACTGTAGTGGGTTATAGGTCAACAGTTCTGAAATGACTTGGTTTGTATACGAGGGTTGAATTACTAAGTAAATACAATGAATTGAAAGGCTATTAGAGAAAGAAAGACATAATAAAAAAAAGGAGAGGCTAAAATGAGCGCTATGGAGTTAGACTCATGGTTTTTCTTCTTAAAACATTTATATATACACACATTCAGAGACACATACAGATGTGTGTACTTGCATGACTTAAGTATATGTTTCCTGTTCTATCCACTAATAGGGACTAGAAGCAGTAGTAGCTTTCACAGGCAAGATCCACTGGTGGGCACTAAAATTAGTGGGTAAGAGTTTAAGCAGAAACAGAGTTATTTGCACTGCCCCAAATATTTAGTAATGACAAGGAGAAAAATGGTAAATAGTGGGAATCCTGGCAGACACCACCATAAACAAGTAATCAAGATTAACCACCAATAATAAATACCTGCATCATACAGCCTCTAACACAATGTGCTGAGAAGGGCACATCTCCTCTGCAGTAGGCTTCCGAATTACACGGAATTTCAACAGAATATGAAAAACCATCAGACAATCCCACATTCAGTATTCTATAAAATAAGTGGTCCTCTTAAAAAAACGTCAAGGTCATGAAAGACAATGAAAGACTGAGGAAATGTCACATACAGGGGGATACTATGGAAATAAAAATGCAATGTGGGATCCTGAACTGTGGAACAGAAAAAGAACATTAGTGAAATAACTGGTAAAATCTGAACAAATTCCGTAGTTTAGTTAACAGTACTGTAAACAAGGCTAATAATTTCTTAGCTCTGATCAGTGTTCTATGGTTGCATAAGATGTTGACACAAGGAGAAGCTGGGTAACGGGCATATAGGAACTCAAGATTTTTGCATCTTTTGTAAATCTAAAATTATCTCAGAAAGTTAAAAAATAGGACAACCTTTAGCTTTTTAATTATTAGGTATCAAAATGCTGGGTTTAGTTAAAGTGTGATGAATTGGAGTAAGTACTAGACCAGCAATTCATTCCATCCTGCCAGTGGTGTTGAGCCTTGAGAGAATCACACAACCTCCTTGAACCCCATGTTGCTCTGCCAAATTGGTATGACACACAAGTCACCTACCTCAAAGGTTACTTAAGGATTCAATGACATAGTAGGTCAAAACTGTCCAGAAAAAATATACTTGTGCACAATGCAAACAGTATTGTTCTATCTTGAGGCCTAAGAGAAAACACTATTAAGGAGAAATTTTTTAGGAATGAACTTGGGATAAAAACACTAAATATTGAAGCAAGGTAATAGTGGAAGAAAAGACTCAGAAAATCTATGCCCTTTAGGAAAAAGGGGAACAATTTAAAGAAGGAAAATAAGTGGGGATTCTGTGTGGATCCATAAAGTAGGACAAGCAGGGTAGAGCCACTGATTGTAAATCTAGGTCCACTACTCATGACTTGTGCAGACTGTGGGTGACGACACCTACAAGCAGGAGAATGGGAGAGAGAGCTGTTTGCAAACTAGATCATGAACAGCCAATGGGGAGAGGGAAAAGGAGCTAGGATCTTCTCCTATGTCTCTTCTCTTAGTCACTGCTACCTAAAATCTCGCGCAGCCCAGGCAGGCAAACTATATCAAGGAAGAGGGAAAACACAGGGGTTCCTGGTACCACTGAGGAACTGGGTGCAGATTTATTTTTTGGATATAACACAGCTAGGAACTGGCGAAGAAACATTACAAAAGACCCCACTACTAAAACCTAATAGGCACCTCATGTTCCAAGAAATCTTTCAGCCCCTCTTGTGAGTCTAGAATGAATGGGATAGAAGCTGCCCATCACCCTGCCCAACAGGGAACCAAGCAGAAAACAACTAGTCAAATGGTTGACCTTTCTGACTTTCTCAAACCCGAATCATGCTTTCTCAAACCCAAACCTTCTATACTGAAAAAAGAAAAAACGAAGTTCCCATTAATATCAATGAGAGAGCAGAAGTCAGCAAACTTTACCAGTAAAGGGTGTGCGAATAAATATTTTAGGCTCTGAGAGCCATTAGGTTGGTTTAGAAGCTACTCAATTCTGCCTTTGTAGGGCCAAAGCTGCTGCTGACAGCGTGTGAGTGAATGGAGGTGCCTATGTTCCAGTAGGACTTTGTATTTACAAAACTAGTGCTAGGGATTTGGCCCAAGGATAGTTATTTGACTACCCCTAGAGAAAACGTCATATAAATACTTGTTAGTTGAATCCCAAAGGTTTTCCTCAGTGGACTCTGAATCTGTGTATGTTGCATATTTCTTACTATTTTAGAATTCACAGACATTACTTCAAGTGATCTGGAGCCCAACACAAGAGACATGGTTTTCTTCATCCTGGGAGAAGTGCTTTTGAGTACTCAGTTTGTCTTTTAGTTGTTATTGTTTTGTTTTGTTTTGTTTTTTGGTGAAACCTGTCAACTTTAATTATAAAAATGGAGCTTCTTATACCAGGAGGCAGCTACAATATCGTATCTTTAGAAGGTTGTTTTTGCATTTCAAGAGATAGAATTTATTCCCAAATATGGAGTCAGAATATGGTACAAATGGGTTGGGTTCCTCAAACACCTGAGAACATAATAAACCAGTTAAGTTCAAATAATCTGCCCTATACAGTTTTTATACAAGCATAAAGAAGTAAATACCTTCAAAATTTCCTACAGCTGTAACAACCAAAAAGTCTTCCTGACATAGTAAATTCAAACTCCAATTTAAAAGGGTCTCAACCAACCCTTAATTCATCTAAAATAAAGGCAGCATTCCTGATTGCTTTTATATATGAGCTGAGACCGTAAGAAGAGCCAGAAAAACAGTTAAGATCCAAATAACACAATGCCATTCTGGGGAATCCACTGACCAAAATAAACCCTCAATTTGTGAAAAGAGCAAAGATTAAGAACATTTATGATTCCACCCCAACAAAGGTAGGGATACCTCACAATGACCCAAGAGAATCTCATGATTAAATCATGCATGCTAAAAGCCTGTTTACAAGTAAATTGTCCCAAATGAAATGAGTAGTCTATTTTCCGACTTCTCTTAGTACTCAAACCATATGTGGTTTTCCGTATTCTGAAAATAAAAATAATTATAAAGGTACATAGAAAGCACTCAGTTCAATAACAAAAAGAGGCAAGAAATGGCTAGGTAATAGTGAGAGATTCCAAGTAGAGCCAAACACACTTATGTTTGTGGATTCCAATGAGTCTCATTAAAAAAAAAATCTACTAATCAATTTTTACAGTGGTTTGCTCTGGATACAAAGGTGCAAAATTCTTACAGTTTCACCCATTACAATACAGTACAGAGATAAGAGAAACCAATTAAAAATAAATTCTTATCAAAATATAACAAACATATATACATTTCCATCTAACAGAAAATTAAATAAACGTGTTAAAGAATGTATTAGTAATGTTTTAGAGCATTGCATGATAAACTACTACACAACAGCATGCAAACACTAGTGTGTTAGTAAGCAAATGCTAAATTTGTACTTCTAATGATTACAGTATGTAAATATTTCCAAAAAGCTTTTATGGAGAAAAAGTTTATACTATGATCCTATGATGATTATAAATAAAGCCTTCTAACCTTCCCATGCATGTGTTAACAGTCTACATAGCTCAACAGCCTCTATTAAATACTGGCAATATGAAAAGGAAAAAAAGGGGGCTTCCAGTCCACTTTTAATAAATTGCAGAGGCATAATATTTTCTCAAGTTCATTTTATTAACAAAAAGTGCAAACTGTTTTGAACAAAAGCAAACTATGAATCAGCATTCAGCAAGATATTAGACATGGAAAAGTGAACAATATTCATTAAGTAAAATACAAACAGATGAGATGTCACTCATATATATATATTCATGCTTTTTCAACAGTCCTTAGTCAACTTTCAGTGTAATTTCCACAAACAGCATAGCAGCTCAAACACAAATGCAGAACGATGACAAAATTTGGCAATTATTTTGGGCTAATTGTGAATATGAAAGTAAACTTTATACCACAGTATTACCTAAACCACTGTGCAATATGTATGAATTTTTAAGTGTATATTGACACCAAAATCGATGTCCAACTAATAAAAATACAAAGATGGTGTTAAATACTTGTTGCATTATCATTGTTTGGTAAAAGGCAGAACAAATGAAATAATTTCAAATGATCTTACATGTGTGTTCATGACCAGGAACATAATCAACCCACATTAACTTAATTCATTCAAAAATACATTTGCAAAAGTCAAACAACAGAAAGATCATGTGCCATTAATCAGTGTGCCTGCGCTCGAACAAAGAAGAAAAGATAAATTAACTTTAGTCAACATACTCCAAAGAGGAGATTCAGTCTAGTGTTATTTTATTCACTTAAAGTGTCTACAGGAAAGCATCCACACATAAGTGATTTTCTGTTCACTGATCTATAGGAACTAAGGAAACTATAAACTTATGAAAACCCAAAATATAAAGGTGGTCATTTAAACACAACTGAATATCTGGCCAAGGACAGAAGAGCACCGATGCTGACCTAGTTCCTGAGAACATGCACTGTCTCTAGGTACATTTTCTGGCAGTTAATCACCCTTCTGTTGTAGTAATCTGCTTTTTATGAATATACTAATTTACTAAATTAATAGAGGACTACACTGTTATTTCATTACATTACACAGAATTCTTCCCAGTATTTTTCCTGTGTACTAATGTCTTATACTAGAATTGCACTACTTTCTGAAGTTTCAGAATTACTTATTTTAGGTAGAGATGATGGAAAAAATAAAATAAAACCAAATCTGATTATCTGACTGAATGCAAATTTGAGCACCAACCACAGCAAACTTCAGGGTCAAGGTAGCTTGCAAGTCAGTTCCCTTGATTTGAAAATTACCTCCGGCTGTTTTCATCAGGACTGAAGCTGAGATCTTCAGGGCCTATCTGTTCACCATCAGGAAAACTGGAATGTGTATCTAAGGTAAAAAAAAATTAAAAGCAGGTATCATTTTCTAAAGATCAGTATTTTTCTTTTCCATGTCTTTAAATGATCTTACCAAATATGTTATTTAAGTGATAAATATGTTCTGGGCTTTGAACAAATCTGTCTTGAGAGAATTTGTTATCTGAGTCAGGTATAAGCAAACACAAAGGGAAAATAAAGGAAAAAAAAAATGTGCAGAAGACACCCACAGTTGGAAGATGAAAGGCACTGCTGCCTCTGTCCTCCTGCGGACACTGTGGAAGCAACCGAAGGGGCAAGAAATGATGGTGCCACGCACTCTGAAGACTGACTTTATGAACATAACATGTTTCAAAGCCAATTAAATTGCACATGCAAATATCACTACAAAAACCCAACAGCGATGAAAATAACCTACCCAAAATTTGGCTGCTTCTTTTAGAGGCAGAGAAAATGACTAAAAGTAACTTAATACTTAAAAATCATCAAATGCTTGGCTTTGTATTGAAAAAAACACTAGAACACAGGGAAGCAAAATATAAAAGTTGATAATTCACGTAAGTTTGACAATGTGTCATTGCAGGAAATTTTGAGAGAAATGCTTAGATTGGTGATTTTAAGTCTCTAGATAAAATATTAACAATGGGTGATAGATGTCAACTAAACTTCTGGTAATCATTTCATAATATGTACATAAATCAAATAATTATGTCATATTCCTAAAACAAAGCAAAATAAAAAAACAAACAAATGGTTTTCTCTCAGTTAATTTTTTTCCTAAGACTTTGTTGGCAGGAAGAGGAAATAAAAAATGATTTCATAATCTGCCTGCATTTCTAAGAAATCAGAAAAAGTTATTTTTATGAAAGCTACCTTATTGACTAGGCTAGAAATAGCTCTAAAAAAAAAAAAAACTAAGCATCTGAAACCTCCGGAGCGGTTGGCAAACAATTTCTATAAAGCAGCAAATAGTAAATGTTTAGGCACTGCAGGCCTCAAATGGTCTATCGAAAATTCTCCTGTTTTTTGTTTTCTTATAGTTCTTTAACAACATGAAGACTATCCTTGGGTCTCAGGCTGTACCAGAGCAGGCTGCCGACCCCTACTGCTCCCCCTCAGCAGCAGCCATTAGGTGTCTGCCCAGCCAGGTATTACCTGCCAGATTTTCTCAGTACTCACCATTTAGTTTACCCCATAGAACGTTGTCTCACAAAGGACAATAATTGAAAAAGAAAAAGAAGCAGAAACAGCGGAGAACCAGCAGAAACAGAAACAGAAGCAACAGCAAGAGAAGCGGCGGCAGCTGCCGGAAGAGGCGGTTTGATTATCTGTGAAATGACACCACGTGCTGCACCTTCGTCTGGGGGCTGTGCCATGAGTGAGTCGTGGAATCCGCCCACGCAGGCGTGCTCGTCCTGCTCCTCGTTTTCAGTGTCACACTCGATATCACTGTCGCTGCTCATTCCTGGCAAGAAGGAAGGGGAGAACGTGTTTCTAACAAAAAACCACTGCAGGTGAAAGGAAACCAAAATCTTTATCTATTAGAGAGAATTTCCTATTGAATTTCATACTGAATACCAAGATGATATAAGACATCAACAAACAAAACGAAGAAAAAGGTAACCATTCAAACCTCTGGTCTCTCTAGTTATTTACAGCAGTGGTTTTAAGTTTTGTTCTCAAAGATTAAAATTACCCTTTCCACAGTACATCAAAGTTATAATTTGAAACTGGTATTAATTCATTATAGAATTTATTCTAAAGCAGAAACACTAGAGTCATAAGATATAACAGGAACTCTATCAATTTTGATTCAATGTAGATATATTTGTTTCTGACCCAAAACACAGCACATTTATACTTGTGTGTGTATAAAAAGTTCCAGTAATTCTAGTAATGAATGACTACTATTTAGGCCTCCGATTTTGTTTTTGTGTATATCAGTTGATTGTTAAAAGAAAAATTCTATAGAAAGTATTTGTTTCATCAAGACAGTGATCAAGAAAGTCTGAATGTCTTTTTGCTATAAACCCGTTTAAACGCTAGATAAAACATAATAAACGTTAGATAAAACAAACTTACAGTAGTATTTTAATGGACAGACTTTTAAATAAGAAAGAAGGGAAAGCCACACATGTCAAAACAAAAAAAGATATGGAAAACTAGTGGGTCAGATGCTGCACTGCAGAGCTTGATGTGAAAGTCTCTTCAGGAAAAGAAAAACAAACTTTGGACCCTCCACAGAAAGGGAGTTGAAATAGAGTAACTCCACTCCCAAAATAAAGCTAAAATTCAGATTGAAAGAATATACTAGAAAAAGTCTGCTGGCTGGCATATAAAAGATGCTTTGCTTCCGCTATCCCAGCTTACCTCAGAATTCAAAATAAGGCCATGTACCTACCTTAAATTTGGGATTTGAAGTTGAGGTTCAAATCTCAAGAAATTAACATAAAGATTGGTCAAGAGCTAGTGTTATTTGAGTAATGCAAACATAAAATCCTCTGTAGTTAATGTTCTAGGTAAGATGCAGTTAGCACATTTCCCCCAATTGTCTTTCCCACTGAATGCTGCTATAAACCTGAACAGAATGCATAAAGCAGTTATTTAGAACACTGCAATGCAAAAAGGAACAGGCATATTGGTGTAGACCAGAATCCTAAATGCCACCAAACTGGCAGATTTAAACAAAACCCAGAGTCCCATAATATCATATTAAAAATGTCCAGGATACACTCCAAAATTACTTCAGCATATAAAAAATGAGGAAAAGACAATCAACAAACATCAGTGCTGAAAGACAGAGATGTTGAAATGATCTAACATAGACTTTAAAGCAAATATAAAAATGCTTGTGACTACTCTTCAAATGTGTTTAAAAAAACCTCTCTGGATGGATGCTTCCACAATCCAGGTCACAAGAATTATCATAGGAAAAAAAAAAATTCTCATAATAGGTAAAAAACTCTCAAAAATATGTGTTCCAATCAAATTTACAAAGCCAAACAAGGCAGACAATCCACCTGAAGTTAAGAGTCAAGCAGACAAACATAATGACAACACCTGAATTTTTCATAAAATGAAATAACCTTTAAAAGATGACATTATTTTATTAAACATGGATAGATTTATTAAAAATTACTACAGACTTTTTAGAAATAAAAGATATAGTCATTAGAATTAATGACATGGATTCATGCAAGGTTGAAAAAGAAGTTAACAACAAATAGGTAGAACTGAGGAAATTAACCAGAATACTAAAGAAAAATGAGATGACATGATAAAAAGAGGTTGAAAAAAAAGGGTATAAGAGGGAATGGTTTGGGAGATGGGAGGAAAAAGATGGCAGTGCGAGAAGTGAGGCAGAAATCTCTCCTCAGAACCACATATAACACGAAAATACAGCAAAAACAACTAATCCTGAAAGAGCGATCCGAAGACTGCAGAACAGACTGCCTACATCTGGGAAAAAGAGAACACCTTACAGAAAAGGATAAAGCAGCAAAGCCATGATTCGGCAGGACCCAAGCCCTGCCCCCAACCCCAGCTCACAGGCGGGAGGAAAAGAAATGGAGCAGGGAGGGAGTAGAAGCCCAGGACTGCTAAACACCCACCCCTGGAGATCTGTTCTGGGAGCATGAACCCACATTAAATGGTGCTCTGGAGATTGGTGGGGAAGGAAAGCAAAGACAGGCAGAATACTTGGAGAGACTGAGATTCCAGATGCTTGTGGAGAACAGGTACCCACAACTGGCCGCTCCAGGACAAAAGAAAGGCAGGCACTTTGAAAGACTTCCCAATAGCAGATGGGTGCTAAAGGGGCAAAGATTACACAGAGCTTTCTGCTCAGGAGAAAGGTCAGGTGGACAAGATAGTCTTGGCACACTGTCCAGCAGGTTGGGAATTTTCAGAAGCTTCAAATGCACCTTCCCCCTGGCTGGCAAAGCAGTGCCGAGGCCCTCAACTGTGATATGCAGCCTGCCACTCCTTCCTCCTAGACAGCACCCAGTCCGCACAGCTGCTGACCCCACCATCACACCAGGCCATCCAGAGGGCAGCCACAACTACGGCAGCTAAAGGGGCATAACGCAGAGCCTCCAGCCTGCACAACTGGCCCACTGGACTGGGCAGTGGAGGCAGGCACTGCAGCCAGGAAGCAGGAGAGAGCTCTTTCCGCCCGGCAGTCTGGTCCGACTTGCCTGCGATACCCACCATCACTCCTGGTGCTTGGCAGCTCTACAGGGTAGAGCGTCTGGGCACTAGCGGATGCCACCTACACAAATGAAATGGCAAAAGAATCTTGTACAAAACAGAATCCCTCAAACACCAGAGAGAGAGATAGTGAAACTGCAATCACCAATCTTACTGATAAAGATTTCAAAATAAAAATCATAAACATGCCCACGGAGCTACAGAAAACTATTCAAGATCTCAGGGAGGACTTCAAGAAAGAGAAAGAAACTGAAAAATTCAGTATCAGAAATGAAGCATCAAATGGAGGGATTTAAAAGCAGATTAGATGAAGTAGAGGAGATGGTAAATGAAACAGAAATTACAGAACAGGAATACAAAGAAGCTGAGGCAGAGAGAGAAAAAAGATCTCGAGGAATGAAAGAATATTAAGAGAACTGTGTGACTGATCCAAATGGAACAATATTCATATTATAGGGGTACCCAAAGAAGAAGAGAGAGGAAAAGGGACAGAAAGTTTCTCTAAGGAAATAATTGCTGAAAACTTCCCCAATCTGGGGAAGGAAATAGTCCCTCAGGCCATGGAGTATACAGATCTCCCAAAACAAGGGACCCAAGGAAGACAACACCAAGACACGTAATAATTAAAATGGCAAAATTCAAGGACAAGGAGAGAGTATTAAAAGCAACCAGAGAAAAAGGATCACATATAAGGGAAAGCCCATCAGGCTATCAGCAGATTTCTCAGCAGTACCTTTACAGGCCAGAAGAGAGTAGAATGATTAATCTAATACAATGAAACAGAAGGGCCTTGAAGTAAGAACACTCTATCCAGCAAGATTACCATTTAAATTTAAAGCAGGGATTAAACAACTTCCAGATAAGCAAAACTTGAGGGAATTTACCACACACAAACCATCTCTACGGTGTATTTTAAAGGGACTGCAATTTATGGAAGTGCCCCTAAGGCTAAATAGCTGTTACCAGAGAAAATAAAACCACAGTAAAGAAAGTGGACCAATTAATTATAAAGCAAATGAAAAATTAAATCAAGTGCCCATAAAAGCAGTCAAGGTATACACAAAGAGTCAGAATATGACACGTAATATATAAAGAGTGGAGGAGGAAAAAGAAGGAGGGAGAAAAAAAAAGAATTGTTAAGATCATGTTTGCAATAGCAAAATGAGCGAGTTAAGTTAGACTGTCAGATAGTAAGGAAGCTGCCCTTGAACCTTTGGTAACCATGAATCTACAGCCTACAGAGGCAGTAAGTACATTATCCATTCATAATTACCCTAAATGTAAAGGGACTGAATGCATCAATCAAAAGACAGAGTTACAGAATAGGTAAAAAATCAAGACCCATCTATATGCTGCCTACATCAGATTCATTTCAAACCCAAAGACATACACAGACTAAAAGTAAAAGGATGGAAAAAGATATTTCATGCAACTAATAGGGAGAAAAAAGCAGGAGTTGCAATACTTGTATCAGAAAAAATAGACTTCAAAACAAAAAAAGTAACAAGAGATAAAGGACCTTATATAATGATAGATGAGTCCAACAAGAGGATATCACTATTATAAATATCTATGCACCCAACGCAGGAGAACTGACATATGTGAAACAAATACTAACAGAATTAAAAGGGGAAATAGAATGTAATGCATTCATTCTAGGGGACTTCAACACACCACTCACTCCAAAGGACAGACCCACCAGACAGAAAATAAGTAAGGAGGCAGAGGCGTTGAACAACACATTAGAACAGATGGACCTAACAGACATCTACAGAACCCTACACCCAAAAGCAGCAGAATACACATTCCTCTCAGGTGTACATGGAACATTTCCAAGAACAGATCATATACTAGGCCACAAACAGAGCCTCAGTAAATTTAAAAAGACTTGAAATTGTACAAACCAACTTCTCAGACAACAAAGGTATGAAACTCGAAATAAACTATGCAAAGAAAATGAAAAATCCCAGAAACACATGAAGGCTTAAAAACATGCTCCTAAATAACCAATACATCAATGACAAAATAAAAACAGAGATCAAGCAATATACAGAGACAAATGGCAACAATAATTCAACACCGTAAAATCTGTGGGACGCAGCAAAGGCCATGCTAAGAGGGAAGTATACTGCAATACAGGCCTACCTCAGGAAAGAAGAACAATCCCATATGAACAGTCTAAACTCACAATTAACAAAACTAGAAAACAAAGAACAAATGAGGCCCAATATCAGTAGAAGGAGGGACATAATAATGAGTGGAGCATAAATAAATAAAATTGAGAAAAATAAAACAGTAGAAAGAATTAATGAGAGCAGGAGCTGGTTCTTCAAGAAAATAAACAAAATAGATAAACCCTTAGGCAGACTTATCAAGAAAAAAAGAGTCTACACACATAAACAGAATCAGAAAGGAGAAAGGAAAAATCACTATGGACACCACAGAAATACAAAGAATTATTAGAGAATACTATGAAAAATTACATGCTAACAAACTGGATAACCTCTAGAAGAAATGGACAGCTTTCTAGAAAAATAAAACCTTCCAAAGCTGAATCAGAAAGAAAGAGAAAATCTGAAGAGAACAATTAACAGGCAAAGAAATTGAATTGGTAATCAAAAAACTACCTAAGAACAAAACCCCTGGAGCAGATGCCTTCACCACTGAATTTTATCAAACATTTAGTGAAGACCTAATACCCATCCTCCTTAAACTTTTCCAAAAAGTAGAAGAGGAGGGAATACTTCCAAATTCATTCATTCTGTGAGGCCAGCATCACTCTAATACTAAAACCAGACAAAGACACCACAAAAAAGGAAAATTACAGACCAATATCCCTGATGAACATAGATGCAAAAATACTCAACAAAATATTAGCAAACCGAATTCAAAAATACATCAAAAAGATCATCCATCATGATCAAGTGAGATTTATTCCAGGGATGCAAGGATGGTACAATATTTGAAAATCCATCAACATCACCCACCATATCAACAAAAAGAAGCACAAAGTCACACAATCATCTCCATAGATGCTGAAAAAGCATTCTACAAAATTCAACATCCATTCATGATAAAAATTCTCAACAAAATGGGTATACAGGGCAAGTATCTCAACATAATAAAGGCCATATATGACAAACCCACAGCCAACATCATAGTTCACAGCGAGAAGCTGAAAGCTTTTCCCCAAAGATCAGGAACAAGATAAGGTGCCCACTCTCCCCGCTTTTATTCAACATAGTACTGGAGGTCCTAGCCATGGCAATCAGACAACACAAAGAAATAAAAGGCATCCGGAATGGTAAGGAAGAAGTTAAACTGTCCCTGTTTGCAGATGACATATTGTACATAAAAAGCCCTAAAGAATCCTCTCCAAAACCACTAGAACTAATGTCTGAATTCAGCAAAGTTGCAGGATACAAAATACACAGAAATCTATTGCATTCTTACTAACAATGAACTAGCAGAAAGAGAAATCAGGAAAACAGTTCCATTCACAAATGCATCCAAAAGAATAAAATACTTAGGAATAAACCTAACCAAGGAAGTAATAGACCTATACCCTGAAAACTACAAGACACTCATGAGAGAAAGTAAAGAAGACACCAATGAGTGGAAATACATCCTGTGCTCATGGACAGGAAGAATTAATATTGTCAAAATGGCCATCCTGCCTAAAGCAATCTACAGATTCAATGCAATCCCTGTCAAAACACCAACAGCATTCTTCAATGAACTAGAACAAACAGTTCTAAAATTCATATGGAACCACAAAAGACCCCAGATAGACAAAGCCATCTTGAGAAGGAGAAATAAAGCTGGGGGATTACACTCACCCAACTTCAAGCTCTACTACAAAGCCACAGTCATCTAAACAATTTGGTACTGGCACAAGAACAGACACATAGACCAATGGAACAGAAGAGAGAACCCAGATTTATACCCAAATAAACATGTCAAATTAGTATACAATAAAGGAGCCATGGACATATAATGGGGAAATGACAGCCTCTTCAACAACTGGTGTTGGCAAAACTGGACAGCTACATGTAAGAGAATGAAACTGGATATCTAACTCCATATAAAAAAGTAAACTTGAAATAGATCAAAGAGTTGAATGTAGGTCATGAAACCACAAAACTCTTAGAAGAAAACATAGGCAAAAATCTCTTGAATATAAACATGAGCAACTTTTTCCTGAACACATCCCCTCAGGCAAAGGAAACAAAAGCAAAAACAAACAAATGGGACTACATCAAACTAAAAAGCTTTTGTACATCAAAGACACCCTCAGTAGAACAAAAACACATCCTACAGTATGGGAAAATATATTTGTAAACGACATCCAATAAGGGTTAACAACCAAAATATATAAAGAACTCACATGCCTCAACACCCAAAAACAAATAACCTAATTTAAAAAATGGGTGGAGGATCTGAACAGACAATTCTCCAAGAAGAAATTTCAGATGGCCAACAGGCACATGAAAGATGCTCCACATCCCTAATTATCAGGGAAATGCAAATTAAAACCACAGTGAGATATCACCTCACACCAGTAAGGATCACCACCATCCAAAAGACAAACAACAAATGTTGGTGAGGTTGTGGAGAAAGGGGAACCCTCCTACACTGTTGGTGGGAATGTAAATTAGTTCAACGATTATGGAAAGCAGTATGGAGATTCCTCAAAAAACTCAAAATAGAAATACCACTTGACCCAGGAATTCCACTCCTAGGAATTTACCCTAAGAAAACAAGATCCTATATTCAAAAACATAGATGCACCCCTATGTTTTTTGCAGCACTATTTACAATAGCCAAGATATGGAAGCAACCTAAGTGTCCTTCAGTAGATGAATGGATAAAGAAGATGTGGTGCATATACACAAAGGAATATTATTCAGCCATAAGAAGAAAACAAACCCTACCATTTGCAACAACATGGATGGAGCTAAAGGGTATGTATTATGCTCAGTGAAATAAGCCAGGCGGACAAAGGCAAGTACCAAATGATTTCTCTCATTTGTAGAGTGTAACAACAAAGCAAAACTGAAGAAACCAAACAGCAGCAGACTCACAGACTCCAAGGATGGACTAGCGGTTACCAAAGGGAAGGGAGTGAGGAGGGAGAAGGGTATTAAGGGGCATTATGATTAGCACACATAATGTGGGGGGGTGGCATGGGGAAGGCAGAATAGCACAGAGAAGACAAGTAGTGACTCTATAGCATCTTACTATGCTGATGGACAGTGACTGCAACGGGGTGTGGGGGGTATTTGATAATATGGGTGAATGTAAAAACCACAATGTTGCTCATGTGATACCTTTACAACACTGTATGTCAGTGATACCTTAATAAAAAAAGGTGAAAGAAAAATCAATGACACAAGGAGAGAGTTTTTTTAAAGATCAATAAAAGCAAAAAGCTTCTCAGCAGACTAAGAAAAGAGCAAACAAAATGATAAGTAACAGGAATAAAAGGGAGCATTACTACAGATTCTACAGACATTAAAAAATAGTAAGGGAGTAGTATAAACATCTTTATGCTCTTGCAATCAAGAACACAGATGAAATGGACAAACTGATAAATACAAACTATCAAAACTCAGGTGAAAATAGATAATTTGAATGGGTATTTTAACTATTAATAAAGAAATAGAATATGCAGTTTAATTTCCAACAATGAAGACTGTAGCCCCAGATGGATTTTAATTCCTCTTCTGTTTTCAACAAGAGTTTCGGTAGATTTATTTCTCCTTTTAATATTTAGAAGATATAGGCTTGATACATGGACATTTCTGAAATATCCTTTGTCAGCAAAGAACACTTGCTTGCTGTTAAAGAGTGAACAGTGGGCCCTGAAATTGGGTATTTCTATTGTCAGTCACCTAACACCTTTTTTGCTAACAACTGTGTGTGTGTATGTGTGTGTGTGTATATATATATATAATATATATATATATATTATATGTATGTATGTAATACACACACACACACACATTTATATGCTCAGTATTGCCCATAACTAAACCAGCTACTTCAGAGAAGCACCACCTCCACCTTGTGGCCTTTCATGAAACTGTCATTGAAAACACTAAAAGCCACGAGTTAACTGAAATTCCAGGCACAAATTAGACCGTGTTTCTGAATTCCTGAGAGATATTACCATCAGCATTCACAAATAAGGAGTTGGAATGCTCAGAAATTCCCAAAATCTTAAGTTATCTTTTAAAAATAAAATTTTCCCAACTCTTTTACTTATCTTTTGAAAAACTGTTTAATTTATATTATTTGCAAGAAATGTAGCATACAGTGAATATCCAAAAGCTGGAAAATACTGTGAACGTTATTGGGCAGTATTCAAATAATGTAACATTTAGAACTCTTAGCAAGGCTTACAGCACTGCACAGAATCACATGTTGAATATGCCAATTTAAGGTATTATTTTGCTTTCAAAACTTCTTATTTCTTGGAACATCACTCATAGGATTCCTATGTAATATAAACTCATGAATATTTACACAGTAACAGACAGGGCCATGAACATATACTTAAAAATGGCAACAGCTATAACCAGGACTGATTTGATTGTGATTGCTTCTTTCCAAGGTGCTCTGCAGATCTTAACCTTTGATTCCAAGTATCAGCATTTCCGGTTTTTATTTTCGATTTGCCATAAGTGGATTTCTTCAAGCCAGTAATGTTTCTCTGCTGACTGTTAAGATTAACTTTAACAGAAGAATTAGAATAATCTTCTCCATTTTAAAAAATTTCTTGGCTCATTTTTCTCAGGATTCTGGAAAACATGAAATGCTGGGAAAGAATCCCTGCAAGAAAACACTCCTTGGTCTTTTGTCAAGTCTTTTTATCTGGACGTTCCCTAGCTTTGAGCAAGAAAAATTGGTCTCTGGACCTCTAGCTTCACAGTTGGCCTAGTAGGTCAACAGGTCTCGTACAATTGATTGTCTTCAATAAGTGAGAGAGAGAGTAAATACAGCATAAGGTCAAATACTTTTCATTTTTTCTTAAATGAAACTAGCTGCTGTCAGACAACAGTTCACAAGCTATCTGCTGTGCCATGGCCCATACACTGTGACACCTACCCACTGCATTACACTATGGTTAAAGCAAAGCAGTGGAATTTTACATCTTGATCTCACCAGAAGGTGCCAAAAGGTCTCACACAACTGTCACTGATAGTAATGACAAAACACCATTAAATGGAAGATGCCTCAGAGTTGTTCCCGGTGCAGCAGACATTAATGCTTCATTTGTCTTCTACCTTTCTAAGTGAACCTCAGTACTGTTCAGCTACTTTCCCTCTCCCACATTCCAAGTTTCTTTCCTTTTTATTTGCCAGTGATTAATGAGATGTAAGAGGAAGTTAGAAAGTTGATACGATGCTCTGAGAAAGGTTTTCTTTGTTGACAAAGATACATAGAATGAAATAATCCTCTCCTCCTCCCAGAATGGTGTCCTGACTCCAAACGAAGTTTAGAACTGCAGCAACCACATTACCATCCTGAGGGGAGCTAAGCCCACTTACTGAGAATGGAAGAACAAAAGATGGAGGAAAAAACAAGTTATTGATGACAATGAGTGGCTAAATTTCTCAATCCTGAAACTGAAGCACCATAGATAGGTGACACTGCATATTAATACAAGAGACTAAATCTTCCTCTTGTTTAAGCCAGCAACAAGAGTTGTATGCTAAAGCTCTTAACTGATATCCCAAAAGAGTTCAGCAATACCAGAGCATCAGAATTTGTTTTCCTCTTAGATGCTCTGCCAGAAAGGTTTGTAACAGGTATGCCATGGCCTTTCCCTGTGATGGGTGTTTTGATACCCTTGACATAAATTCAAAGAGATGAGTCCAGTAGAAACTCTTTAAGAGCATAATCTCCAGTTTCAGACAGAATAAGGAAGAAACTGATCAGCCTATAGGAGTCTTGTTAGGTACCAACTGGTGGGAGTTGGCAGAGGGACTAAGCTTTCAGCAACAGACCATTAATCAGAAGATTAACACAAGGTTGGTTGTCCTATACGGTCCCAGTTCGAAAGGCAAAGGCCTGTTGATGATGGTCATGTCTAAGAAAAGTAACATCTTTATTGATGTTTAAGAACATTAAAGAGACTACTTTAATAATCCAAAATTCCCAGCTATTAACATATCCAATGCCTTAAACTTTCTTCAGACAGCTTGAGGAAAAGAGAAGGGAGTGAGTGGAGAGAAGAGAGGAAGAGGAAAAGATGGAGACACCAACAGTGATGTGACACAGAAAATTTTCTATTATATATGCTGCTCAAAGAGTCTTGTTTTATCTAAGCACAGATATAAGACAAATTCACTCCACCTTCCTGCGTTTTATATTTTTATATTAATGACTTGTACGTTAAGTAGAATTTCATTAAAGATTTTATTTTCTTTTGCTAGGCATTCTCCAGGAATGTGTTAGGTTTTTTTCATTTTTTAACTGAGGTACATATAATAAACTGCACAAATCTTAGTGTACAGTTCAATAAATTCCATCATGGGTATATACTCATGTAATCATCATCCAGATCAAGGAATCACACACTCCCTTTTCCCCTTTCACCTATTTCACCCATCCTCCTACTCCTTTCCTCTATGGTAACCACCAGTCTGTTCTCTGCATTTATGAGTCTATTTCACTTTTGTTTGTTCATTTTGCTTTGTTTCTTAGAGTCCATGTATAAGTGCAATCATATGGTATTTGTCTTTCTCTGCCTGGTTTTTTTCCACTTAGCGTAATATCCTCTACGTCCATCCATATTGTCACAAATGGCAAGATTTCATTCTTTTTTTATGGCTGAGCAATACTCCACTGTGTATATATACCGCATATCGTTTATCCAAGCATCTATCAATGGACTTCCATATCTTGGCTATTGTAAATAATACCTCACTAAACACAGCAGTACATATGTATTTTCAAATTAGTAACTTTTTCTTTCGGTAAATTCCAAGAAGAACTGTTGGGTTATATGGTGATTTCTATTTCTTCTTTTTTGAGAAACCTCCAAATTGCTTTCCATAGTGGCTGCACCCACTAACAGTGTCTCCACATCCTCACCAACACTTGCTATTTCTTATCGTGTTGATGATAGAAGCCATTCTTACTGCTGTGAGTGGTATCTCATTGCAGTTTAGATTTGCATTTCCGGATAATCAATGAAGCTGAACATCATCTTTTCATGTGTCTGTTGGCCATCTCTATGTATGCTTTGTAAAAATGTCTATTCTGGTCCTCTGCTCCTTTTTAAATTATATATTTTTCTTTGGTGTTGACTTGTATGAGTTCTTTATATATTTTGGGTATCAGCCCCTTACAGGATTATGATTTGCAAATACATTCTCCCATTCAGTAGGTTGCCTTTTTGTTTTGTTGATTGTTTCCATTGCTGTGCAGAAACTTTTTAGTTTGATGTAGTCCCACTTGGTTATTTTCACTTTTGTTTCCCTTTCTGGAAATCTGCTCAACTTTCTACCAAGTCTTACTGGTATGAAGAACAAAGATTTCTTGAGAATTTACTCCTGCTGATGACAGAATAATATTCACAAGCAGGGAGTAAGACCCTCTTCTCCTTTCACAAAGTAGATTCCAAAAGGCACAGAGTTCCCTTTGTCCATTGTATTCTCTCTATCCAGCCTTATCAGTTAGTCTCCTACTCACTGCCTATCCTAGGACTCTAGCAGGAAGCACACTGTTTAGATACCAAGTACAAGGGGTAGTTCTGTGGCACTGTTGATTTGCATGTTTACAGCAACTCTTCTTATTGAGTTCTAGGTGCTTTATATCACCACCACAATACTCAAAGAAGAGAAAATGTGTTACTGAGTAACACTGACCACTTAACTCTAAATCCCATAGTTTCAAGGACTTGAAAGTGCATAGCAAAGCCTAAATGTGGCCAAGCAAAGGGCTTTCTCTAGTTTGGGGTAAGGTGTCAATAATTAGCTTTTAATAAGAAATGAGTTGAACCAATGTATTGTACACTTAAAACTAATGTATCAACTATACCTCAATTTAAAAAAAAAAAGGAAAAAATGAAACCGATGACAGAAACATTCAGCCTTTTTTTGTGCTAGCTAGCTATTTACACAGAAAAGTTGCTAAGATAATGTGAAGTTATGAGTTGAAGGCTGAAATTAAATTGAACGCATCTCTCACCTAGATTCACTTTACCAGTTTTTCTACCTTCAGAGTTATACATCCCATCCCCCACCCCCACTCCATTCTCCACAAAGCAACTAGAGTAGAAACTTAAAAAAATATGACTTTGGAGATTAAAGATGATGGCGTGAGAGGTGAGACAGAGACCTCCTCCTAAAACCACATATAATATGAAAATATAATTAATACAACTAATCCTGAAAGGGCAACAGGAAAGAAGGCTGTACTAGACCGCATACACCTGAAGAAAAGAACAGACCTCACAGACCAGGGTAAAGTATCAAAGCTGTGACCCGGTGGGACCCAAGCCCTTCGCCCACGCCAGCTCACCAGCGGGAGGAAGAAAAACAGAGTGGGGAGGGAGTGGAGGCCTGGGACTGCTCAACACCTAGCCCTGGAGATCTGCTCTGGGAGCACAAACCTACATTGCATGGTGCTCTGGTGATTAGTGAGATTGAAAAGCTAAGAGGCAGAATACCTGGAGAGACTGAGATTCCAGCTGCTTGTGGAAAACAGGAATCCATATAAAGCTGCTCTGGGGGGCAGTCTGAGAGACTTCCTAACAGCAAGAGAGCTGCTAAAGGGGCAAGGATTGCACAGAGCTTACTGCTCAGGAGAAAGGACAGGTGGACAAAATTCTCCAGGCACACTCTGCCCAGCAGGTCGGAAACTTTTAGGATCTTCAGGCACTGCATCCCCTTGGCTGGCTACACAGCTCCAAGACCCCCCACCATGATACGCAGACTGCTGCGCCTTCCTCCTGGCCAGCCAGAGGGAAGCCCCGCCTACAGCAGCTACAAACGCAAAGCATAGAGGCTTATACCTGTGTGTTCGGCCCACTGGTTCTGGCAGTGAAGACAGGCAGAGAAGCCAGGAAGCAGAAAACAGCTCTTTCCTCCCCCAAGGCACCAGCACTGCTCCCCTGTGACCCCTGACATTGCTCCAGAGAGTAGAGCTTCTGGGCACTAGAGAGTGCCACATACAAATATGAAACGTCAAAGGAACCTGGTTTAAACCAAAATCCCACAAACACCAGAAAAAGGATCAAGTGAAACTGAACTGTTCAATCTTCCTGAGATTTCAAAATAAAAATCATAAACATGCTCCTGGAGGTACAAAAGAGTATTCAAGAACTCATTCAGGAACAAATTTAGCATGGAGATCCAATTGTTAAGGAACAAAATGGAGGGTTTTAAAAGAAGATTAGATAAGTGGAGGAGACGATAAATGAAATAGAAATTAGAGAGGAGGAATACAAAGAACCTGAGGCACAGAGAGAAAAAAGGATCTCTAGGAATGAAAAAATATTGAGAGAACTCTGTGACCAATCCAAATGGAACAATATTCACATTAAAGGGGTACCAGAAGAAAAAGAGAGAGTAAAAGGGATAGAAAGGGTCTTTGAGGAGGTAATTGCTGAAAACAATTACCTCCTCAAATAAGGACAGACTATAAAAGCAGCCAGAGAGAGAAAAAAGATAACATACAAAGGAAAATCCATCAGGCTACCATCAGACTTCTCAGCAGAAACCTTACAGGCCAGAAGGGAGTGGCATGATATGTTTAATGCAATGAAGCAGAAGGGCCTGGAACCAAGAATATTCTATCCAGCAAGATGATCATTTAAATTTGAAAAAGGGATTAAACAATTTCCAGATACAAAAGCTGAGAGAATTTACCTTCCACAAACTGTCCCTACACTGTATTTTGGAGGGACTCCTATAGATGGAAGTGTTCCTAATGCTAAATAGCTGTCACCAGAGGAAATAAAACCACAGTAAAGGAAGTAGAACAGTTAATTACTAAGCAAATGCAAAATTCAATCAACTACCCCCAAAGTCAGTCAAATGATAGACAAAGAGTACAGAATATAATACCTAATATATAAAAAATGGAGGAGGAAAAGGAGGAGGAAAAAAAAAAAGAACCTTTAGACTGTGTTTGTAATAGCACACTAAGTGAGTTAAGTTAGACTCTTAGATAGTAAGGAAATTACCCTTGAACCTTTGGTAAACATGAATCTAAAGCCTGCAATGGCGATAAATACCTACCTATCAATAATCATGCTAAAGGTAAATAGCCTGAGTGCACCAATCAAAAGACATAGAGTCAGAGAATGGATTAAAATAAAAAGACCCAACTATATGCTGCCTACAAGAGACTCACTTCAAACCCAAAGACATATACAGACTAAAAGTGAAGGGATGGAAAAAGATATTTCATGCAACTAATAGGGAGAAAAAAGCAGGAGTTGCAGTACTTATATCAGAAAAAATGGACTTCACAACAAAGAAAGTCACAAGACACAAAGGACATTATATAATGATAAAGGGGACAATCCAACAAGAGGCTATAACCATTATAAATATCTATGCACCCAACACAGGAGAACCAACATATGTGAAACAAATACTAACAGAATTAAAAGGGAAAATAGAAGGCAATGCATTCATTCTAAGAGACTTCAACACTCCACTCACTCTAAAGGACAGATCCACCAGACAGAAAATAAGTAAGGACAGAGGCACTGAACAACACATTAGAACAGATGGACCTAACAGACATCTACAGAGCTCTGCACCCAAAAGCAGCAGAATATGCATTCTTCTCAAGTGCACATGGAAAGTTTCCAAGAACAGATCATATACTAGGCCACAAACAGAGCCTCAGTAAATTTAAAAAGACTTGAAATTGTACAAACCAGCTTCTCAACTATAAAGGTATGAAACTACAAATAAATTATGCAAAGAAAATGAAAAATCCCAGAAACACATGAAGGCTTAAAAACATGCTCCTAAATAACCAATAGATCAATGACCAAATAAAAATGGAGATCAAGCAATATACAGAGACAAATGGCAACAATAATTCAACACTGCAAAATCTGTGGGACACAGCGAAGGCTGTGCTAAGAGGGAAGTATACTGCAATACAGGCCTACCTCAGGAAAGAGGAACAATCCCATATGAACTGTCTAAACTCACAATTAACAAAACTAGAAAAAGAAAAACAAATGAGGCCCAATATCAGTAGAAGAAGGGACATAATAAAGATAAGAGCATAAATAAATAAAATTGAGAAAAATAAAACAGTAGAAAGAATCAATGAGGGCAGGAGTTGGTTATTTGAGAAAATAAACAAAATAGATAAACCCTTAGGCAGACTTATCAAGAAAAAAAGAGTCTACACACATAAACAGAATCAGAAAGGAGAAAGGAAAAATCACTATGGACACCACAGAAATACAAAGAATTATTAGAGAATACTATGAAAAATTATATGCTAACAAACTGGATAACCTCTAGAAGAAATGGACAGCTTTCTAGAAAAATAAAACCTTCCAAAGCTGAATCAGAAAGAAAGAGAAAATCTGAAGAGAACAATTACTAGGCAAAGAAATTGAATTGGTAATCAAAAAACTACCTAAGAACAAAACCCTTAGTGAAGACCTAATACCCATCCTCCTTAAACTTATATGTCATAATATATGACATATATGACATATATGTCAAAACTTATATGTCAGAATTAATAATGTCATAATGGCCAACCTGCCTACAGCAATCTACAGATTCAATGCAATTCCTATCAAAATACCAACAGCATTATTCAATGAACTATAGCAAATAGTTCTAAAATTCATATGGAACCACAAAAGATCCCAAATAGCCAAAGCAATCTTGAGAAGGAAAAATAAAACTAGGGGGATTACACTCCCTGACTTCAAGCTCTACTACAAAGCCACAGTCATCTAAACCATTTGGTACTGGCACAAGAACAGACACATAGACCAATGGAACAGACTAGAGAGCCCAGATATAAACCCAAGTATATATGGTCAATTAATATACTACAAAGGAGCCATGGACATACAATGGGGAAATGACAACTGACATTGGCAAAACTGGACAGCTACATGCAAGAGAAAGAAACTGGATTATTGTTTAACCCCACACACAAAAGTAAACTCAAAATGGATAAAAGACCTGAATGTAAGTCATGAAACCATAAAGCTCTTAGAAGACAACATGGGCAAAAATCTCCTGAATATAAACATGAGCAACTTTTTTTGTAGATGCATCTCCTTGAGCAAGGGAAACAAAAGCAAAAATGAACACATGGGACTCCATTGAACTAAAAAGCTTTTGTATGGCAAAGGACACCATCAACAGAACAAAAAGGCATCCTACAGTGTGGGAGAACATATTTGTATACGACATACCCAACAAGGGGTTAACAACCAAAATGCATAAAGAACTCAGATGTCTCAACAACAAAAAAGGAAAAAACCCAATTAAAAAATGGGCTGAGGAGATGAATAGACAATTCTCCAAGGAAGAAATTCAGATGGCCAACAGGCACATGAAAAGATGCTCCACATCACTAATTATCAGGGAAATGCAAATAAAAACCTCAATGAGATATCACCTCACACCAGTTAGGGTGGTCAGCATCAAAAAGACTAAGAACAATAAATGCTGGCGAGGATGTAGAGAAAGGGGAACCCTCCTACACTGTTGGTGGGAATGTAAATTATTTCAACCATTGTGAAAAGCAATATGGAAGTTCCTCAAAAACCTAAAAATAGAAATACCATTTGACCCAGGAATTCCACTCCTAGGAATTTACCCAAAGAATATAATTACTCAGATTCAAAAAGACAGATGCACCCTTATGTTTACTGCAGCACTATTTACAATAGCCAAGATATGGAAGCAACCTAAGTGTCCATCAGCAGATGAATGGATAAAGAAGATGTGGTACATATACACAATGGAATACTATTCAGCCATAAGAAAGAAACAATCCTACCATTTGCAACAGCATAGATGGAGCTAGAGGATATTATGCTCAGTGAAATAAGCCAGGCAGAGAAAGACAAGTACCAAATGATTTCCCTCATTTGTGGAGTATAAGAATGAAGCAAAACTGAAGGAACAAAGCAGCAGCAGACTCACAGACTCCAAGAACGGACTAGCAGTTACCAAAGCAGAGGGGCTGCGCAGGGCGAAGGGGATTGAGGGGTATTATGACTCGTGCACATGGTCTGTGTGGAGTCATGGGGAGGACAGTGTGGCACAGAGTGGACAGGTGGTGACTTTGTGGCATCTTGCTACACTGATGGATGGTGACTTCGGTAGAGTCGGGGGGGGACTTGATGGTATGTATGGGTGAATGTAGTGGCCGCAGTGTTTTTCATGTGAGGCCTTCATAAGAGTGTGTATCGATGATACCTTAATAAAAAAACAGTTAAAAAAAAATGACTTCATTATCTCCCTTCTTGCTTAGATCCCATTTAAGGACAAAGTCCAAATTCTACCTAGGACATATAATATAATCCTTCATGATCTGACCTCTGCCTCCACTCTGGCCACATCTTTCACCGGTCTTCACCCGGCTATCCTTTTCTCATCCCTTAAGAATGACCTTTCCAAAGGTGGACTAAGTTAGTAGAGAGGTGACAGATAAGAGCATGGGTTCTGAGTTCAAATCCCATCCTTTCCATTTACTAATGCCATAACTTTGAGTAAGATAAGTTTGATCTCTGGATTACTTGTAAAATCAAGATAATAAAGTAACTATCATGTAGGGCTGTCTTTAGAAAATATAAGGTAACACTGCTAAAGTCTTTAACAGTCTCTAATACATGATGAGGACTTTGTAAACAGTTATGTACTATTTTTACTACTACATGCCTGTTCTCTGAGTTCCCAATATACCCTATCTCAGCACTCATCACTCTATACTAAAGTGACAATAACCGGTATGACACCTGACTGGTGGTTTTCAATTATTCTCCTTGATCCCGCCCACCACCACCACATATATCCAGCATGCCTGGGAGCTACAACTTACTCCCATTTGTAACTGTGACCCACTCTGGAAAGTGATTGTTCACCCCTGGTGGGGAGTCATTTAACTCAACCAGTGAATGGTTCTCAAATGAGGATGATTTGCCTCCCAGGGAACATTTGGCAATGTCTGGAGACATTTTTGGTTACTGTAACCCAGAGGGAGTACTACTGGTATCTAGTGGCTGAAGCAAAGAATGCCGCTGAACACCCACCCTGCAAGGTACAGGGCAGCCCCCACTACAAAGAACCATCTAGCTCAAAATGTCAATAATGCCAAGGTAAAGAAACTCTGAAATAAACAGCAGGCTCTGGAATTACTTTATCACCAGCATCAAATGCAATGCTAGGCAAATTAGAAGCATTTCATAAATGTTTTATTTATAAAAGATGCCTGTAATTCCAGCATATGCTATAAAAATTTAAGCCACTGTAATTCATAATCAGTATATATAAACACATCAAAACTAGGTAATCCCTACAGATCCTTTCTATAAAGATCATCAAAATATTTCTTTCTTCTGTTTTAACAATCAATGCTCCATTTAAAAAATCCTTTTTATTTAATTTCTTCTACTGAAATAATGCTGCCTGCCACAGGAGCACCAACTGAGAGGGAAGACCAAAGTGTTCTTTAACTGAAAAACCTGAGAATTCCACCACCCACATATCCTTTTTCACAGGGCAGCCAGAGGTGCATGCCAGCACCTGCATATATCCTTTGAACTACAATGAGTGCAGAGGTGGAAGATGGCAGTTTCACTAAGAAAAGAAATAATCCAATAATGAAATATCATTAATAAAGTTGACATTCTTTTTTGCTAACATAATAAAGGACACAGCAAGGGCAACACACATAGCCTTGTTTCAAGTGCTTTCTGTTATTCAAAATTACAGAGAATCTTCCACGCTTTTAGATAAAGAAAACTAAGCCTGGAAGAACATGCAGAAAAACACTGGAAATGTAACAGAGGGAACTGACAGAGATGAAATTGGTTACCCTAGAGGATTTTTTAAATGGTTAAAGTTTGGAATACTTTTGTAAGATCAAACCAAGTTACAAACATTAATCAAGACCAGCTTTAAAAAATGAAGTACTTAACACTTAATATTCTAATTAGTTGCTTAGGGGCATGTCTTCCCCATAAGACTGTGAACATATCTAATTTCATCTTTGCATATCTACCAAAAATTCATTGTCTGTAAGAAGGTGATTTAATGCATTTACTGAATGAGCAGATTAACTATCTGCAGATTTTTGTGTCATGCAAAAATTATTCTACCTTTATAATAAGACATGTTCTTTTATGTGCTTGATTATCCATTTTGCCTCCCCCTGTACTTACTCTCCTAGTAACACAATGAATGCTATGTTCAGATCAAGCATGTCAGATAATAGATAATGTCTCAGTAACTTTTCTATTAAACCAAGTACTTTCCACCACCAACACCAAAAAAAAAACAACACATAATTTCCACCTCCCACCTCATTAGGCCTTTATCATTCCTTACCTTCCTCAGGGACAGCTGAAGCTCCTTCAGGTAATATAGGCTGTAATTCCCCAGTTTCAGAATTATTGCCCAAATCAGTCATTTGCATTCCTTCCAGATGACCTCCTTTAGCATTAGCCCTCAAAGAGGAAGAAAACAACCTGGTATTTTTGTATAACTAGTCAGTGATATAATAATCTGTATTTCTTTTTGTCCTAAAACTGAGCATCAAACTAAGTTGAGTATATGGCAATGGTATACAATACTCAATTTCATGGTTTTTTTTTTAATTCACTGAAAGACTCACTATGAAAAGGAATAAAATGGTGGACTGTATCAATGCCAGTGTCCTGGTTGTGATATTGTATCAGTTTTGCAAAATGTTATCTTTAGGGGAAACTGGATAAGGCACACAGGATTTCTCTTGATTATTTCTTATAACTGTATGTGAATATATAGGTATCTCAGTGAAAATTCCAATAAATAGAAAAATAGAAGTTCTAAATAGTATGTTCTCACTAATATGGAAAGACTTTTGAAATGTGTTGAATGACAAAACAAGGTGCATCTTTTGTATTAAAAAAACTATATATAGTCACAATTGCTTAAATATGCATAAAAAGTGAGAAAACACCATATATAAAAAATCAAAAAAAAAATTAAGAACAGTAGGGATGTGTGTGGGCAGGGGGTTGCAAAGCTAAGTAGATGGGAGACAAAGATAGGGGAATTTTCACTTAATATTCTTTTTTTAAATTTCCATTTTGAACTACTTAGTATTTAAATTTTTTGCTTAAACCTCTTTAAATCAGGCAAGAAAAAAGAAAAAACAAGCTGGAAAATACCACATGAAACAGGCTGGTGATACAATTAACTCTAAAATGAGAGTCATGGCTACATTATAAAGGATTTTACAGTCTAGGAAAAAAGTCTATCTTCATATATATTTAATTTTTATGATTTAAGGCAGATGCAATTATCTCCATAACAAAATATAAAAGCTAGCTGCAGCTTCAACTTGAAAAGAGCATGTATAAAACCAGGCTAGGTAACACGGAGAACAAGACAATCTCCTATGATTATAATACCTTCCACTGCCTGAACTTGAGCAGAAATAGAAAACTAAATCACCAATTGCTGTTAGATTTAGCAATTATCCAGATCTTAAAACTGTATAAAATTAAGTAAACTTAAGGGATGTTAATTTTTCTCTAAATTTAATTCAAAGTTCTTTTCTAAGTCTCCAAGGTAGAACTACTCTACTGTTTAAATTTAGAAATGTATTTAATAGCCATAAAATAGTCAGCAAATGGTTATTAATGGCTCATCTAGCACATTCATAGACAATACATTCCACAATCACTCTATCTTTTGAAAGGATGGAAATTTAATTGACATGGCTGGGATTTTAGTTCTTCCTGGGAGAGAGATAAAAAGGTATTGACTATCATATATATCCTTTGGGGAAATTCTCTCTGATTTTTCAAGGCACTTTCATAAGAGGAGAGAAAAAGGTGAGATAAAAGCAGAAAAGCAGTGTTAAAATAAGATTGCTAGAAGTGCTTTGTTCCATATACAATATGTGTAAAAGACCTATGAGACATAATATAGCAAAGTACAAATGTATTTGAAAAGTGTGAGTCAGACGGAAAAAAAAGGCTAACAGGCACAAAAACAGTAACAAGGCAGAGCTCACTGAAGGTCACACACTATTATTATCCTAACTTCAGGGAAAATGAGCTTTAACATATTCAAACTGAACTTCTAGTAATATATCTTTCCATTAAGAAAAAAAGTAAGGTCCCTGATACTTCAACAGTGACATTTTAATATAACAAATGAACTTTCTAAGAAATTAACAAAGTAGAAATTTATTTTGGTCATTACAATGTAGATTTAAAGTGCCAAACAAAGCTTTTAGTTATTATCCCATTATGTAAACACAGTAACTTAGTTTACCCCAATGTGACCATTTTCCTCCTTTTCTCAGCAGTAGGTAAGCCACTGAAAACTGCAACCACGACAGCATCTGAATCCAGAGCTTGACAGTGCTGGTCTTCGGATTTTGGCAGCATATCACCAATACTGCCATGTGTCAAGGCTCGGGAAGAACTGTGCCTGCTCCCTGACTGAGAGCTTCCTGGGGAGCCTACAGACAAGGGGATATTGAGAAAGAAAGCAAACAAGTAAATCATTCTCTATTTTCCACTGCAGAAGATTTTACTATATATACATTTTTAAACTGCAGAAAAACTAAAAAAAAAAATCGCTAAAATACCTCCTACTCTTTCTGATGCCGGGTATTTAAAATTAAGGTCTCCAGAACATACAGTCTAAAGGCTGCATTTTCTCACTAATGGGTATGTTCTGTTTGAGATCAAGAACTTTCAAATCAAGTTACAGCACTGTTGGTGCCTTAAAGGTCTAAAGCTACGCCATAAGATTAACTGAGAAAAACAGACATCTTTCCACTGACATTACATTCTCAACTCTCCAAATTTACCTTCAGACAGAGTCTGACAGTCTCCCTTTGAACGGCTATTTTCTCCAGAGTCTACTGCTCTTCGAAGTGATAGACTCCCTGCTATACTGGACCGAGTTGCCTTGGGTGAATTACTCTTCTTATTTGTGGCTGCAAAGACATTTAAAAACACTCCTGAATATGATAAAATAGCACATAACTCACTACACCTAAGCAGTCAGGGAAAGGTTTAATCTTACCATGCATGGAAGGTATCCTACCTACTATGTCCAAAACTAAACAGGACATACTAGATCCAACCGGTGTTATTTGGGGTTTTATGCCACAATTACTTCTACTTTGCTGCTTAACTTACAAAACTAGAAAATACAAGTAAACTCCAAAAGAAAAATCATAGCAGACATGAACACCAATCTCAATGCAATTAAACTAAGTGTTAACATAAAAAAACATAAGCTCCCCCCACAAACACTTGGAAGTTGTAACATATCACTGGATTAAGAAGAAAATCAATGCTTAATGAGAAAAAACAAACCCAAATTGCAATACTTAAAGATGTTTGCGGCCAAAACAATAGTAAGAAGAAAATGTATAGCCTTAAAATGAATTAGAAAAAACTAAATCTACATGGCTTAACTTGCATAGACTCAAGAAACTAGAAAAAGAATAAAAAACAAAACGTAGAAGAGATGTATTAAAAGGTAATAAACAGATTTAAAAGGTAGGAGGATATAAAACCAATAATCGATTGTCGTTTTATACAGCAAAGAACAAAATAATGAAATTAAGAAAATAATTCCATTTACAATAGCACCAAATAGGATAAAACATTTAGGAAAAAATTTAATAACGAAAGGTAAGGCTTGACGAGGGCAGGTCTGAGATGGCAGCGTGGAAATAGCCTGAGCCCAGTTCCTCCCACTTACACACCAAATCTACACCTACACACAGAACAAATTCTTTCTGAGGAATAACTGAGGCCTGAGTGAACACCTTCTGAACAAGAAGGGATAAAAAGACCACAGAAAAAATGGCAGGAGAGATGCAGACACATCAAGGGATGGAGCCCCACTCCCAATACAGCCCTGAAGTAGTGAGGATTATCAATGAGGGGCCAGAGCACAGATTCGCCTCTGAGGGGGCACAGAAAATATGTTGCAATTTACAGAGTTTAAAGGGCAACCCCGCCATTAATGCAGGAAATCAATTTTTAGAATGAAAGAACCCACCACGTGGCAGGGGAACTACTAGAACACTCTCTGGGAGTGGGGGTGCTGGTAGGCACCAATGTTTATGTTCCCCTTGCACACCGGTAGTGTTGATAGGAACATGGTGAGTGCCATTGTTTACATTCCCCTCCACACATTCATAGTGTACATGGGAGTAGGATCAGGGCGTACAAACCAGCTCCAGACTTAACCAAGATCGGGATCTCCTGGGCCCTGTCTGCACCCAAACATGCCCACCAGAGATCCAGCCAGCTCACTAAGGGAGCACTAGCAAGGTGCCCCCATGATTCACACCACCCAAGCCCTTTCCATCCCCAGTTGCCCCATTAGCGTGTCCCTGGAAGCATTCATCCAGGGAGCCCTCCGGACAATGCCCCTTCATCCCTGTTCTCTCTAGAAGTGTGGCCCTAGCCTGTTGCACACCCAGGAGACCCCCAGATTGCACCCCTCTAACACCAGCTGCCCTGCCGAATTGGCCCCAGCAAATGCCCACTTGGAAGATCCCTGGACCCCCAGACCACACTGTGAGAGCCCTGAAAAATACTAAATTGAAAAGATATATGTACTCCTATGTTCACTGCGGCATTATTTACAATAGCCAAGATATGGAAGCAACCTAAATGTCTACCAACAGAAGACCATATAAAGAAGATATGGTATATATATATATATATATATATGTGCAATATTACTCAGCCATAAAAATGATGAAATCTTGCCATTTGCAACAACATGGAGGACTAGAGAGTATTATGCTAAGTGAAATAAGCCAGAGAAAGATAATACCATATGATTTTACTTATATGTAAAATCTAAGAAACAAAACAAATAGATTCATAAACACAGAAACAGACTGGTAGTGACCATAGGGGAAATTAGTGAGGATGTTTGATATCTTGATCTGGGTGATGGTTACATGAGTGTATATACATGTCAAAATTCATAGAGCTGTACACTAAGATTTATTCATTTTATTGTATGTGCCTCAATAAACAAAATAATACATAAGACTGAAAACACTGAAAATTTTTACACATTGTTGAAAGAAAGTGAAGATGGGAAAAAGTATTCTGTGTACACTGATTGGAAGACTTAATATTGTTACAACAGCAATACTCCCAAACTTAATCTACAGATTCAATATAATCCCTATAAAAATTCCATCAGTCTTTTTTTTAATTGCAGAAATTGACAAGCTGATCCTAAAATTCTATGAAAATGCAGAGGTTCCAGACTATCCAAAAACAATCTTGAACAGAGGATTCATGCTTCTGATTTCAAAACCTGCTATAAAACTATAACAATCAAGACTGTGTGGTACTGGGGTAAAGACAGAAATATAGATTAATAGAACAGAATTAATTAAGAGCCCAGCAATATACCCTTACATTTATGGTCAATTAAATTATGACAAAGAGGCCAAGACAATTCAATGGGCAAAGAGAAAAAAAGATGGATAATAGTAAGTATTGACAAGGATATAGAGAAAATAGAACCCTTATACACTGCTGATAGGAACATAAAATGGTGAAGGTGCTCTGGAAACAGTATCGCAGTGCCTCAAAAAGTTAAACATAGTTCCCATACAACCTAGCAATTCCATGCCTAATACTCAAGATAAATAAAAACACATATCCATACAAAGACATGTACATGAATGTTCATAGCATTATTTGTAAGAGACAGAAGTGGGGGGAAAAATCCAAATGTCTATCTCTGATGAGTAGTAGATAAACAATACATGGGTTTAGCAATGCTAAGAATATGACACCAAAAGCCTGGCAACAAAAGAAAAAAAATAAATTGTACTTCATCAATTAAAAAAAAATTTAGCATCAAAGGACACTACCAACAGAGTAAAAAGACAACCCACAGGAGAAATTATCCACAAATCATATATCTGATAAGCGATTAATACCCAGAATATATGAAGAACTCTTAAAACTCAAAAACAAAAAAAAAACCAATTAAAAAATGGGCAAAGGACTTGAATATAATTTCTCCAGAGAAGATATATACAGAAGACCAATAAAACATAAAAAGATACTCAACATCACTAATCATTAGGGAAATGTAAATCAAAACCACAATGAGATATCACCTCATACCCATTAGTATGGCTATTATCAAAACAAAACAAAGCAGAAAATATTAAGTGTTGAGGAAGATACAGAGGATTGGAACCCTTGTACACTGTTGATGGGAATGTAAAACAGTGCAGCCTCTATGGAAAACAGTATGGTGGTTCCTCAAAAAATTAAAAATTGAATTATCATATGATCCAACAATCCCACTTTTAGGTATATATGTCTAGAAAAATGGAAAAGTAGGGTCTCAAAGAGATAACCCCCCATTTTCATAGCTGCATTATTTACAATAGCCAAAAAATAGGTGCCTACTCAAAGGATGAATGGATAACACAAGGTGGTTTACATACAAACACAATAGAATATTATTCACCTACAAAAAGGAAGAGAATTCTGACATGTGCTACAATATGGATGAACCTTGAGGACACTTATGCGAAGTCAAATAAGCCAGATGAAAAAGGGAAAACAGTGTGTTTCCACTTATGCAATGTACCTCGAGTAATGAAAATTCAGAAACAGAAAGTTAAGTGGCTGCCAGGTGTTGGGAGGGTGGAAGAATGGAGAGTTACTGTTTAATAGGTACAGAGATTCAATTGTGCAGGATGAAAAGAGTTCTGCAGATGGATGGTGCTGATGGTAGCAAAAACTGTGTGCATGTAGTTAATGCCACTGAATTGTACACTTTAAAAAGGTTAAGATGATAAATTTTGTTTTTGTTTAACTGTTAACGATTCAAAATTTTTCAAAAAAATTAAATATATAATTATCATATGGCCCAGCCATTCCACTTTGGGTATACCCCCAAAAGAACTGAAAGCAGAGACTGGAACAGATATTTGTACACTCAAGTTTATAGCAGCATTATTCACGATAGCCAAAAGACAGAAAATAACCCAAATGTCCATCAACAGATGAATGGATAAACAAAACCTGGTATATACATGCCATGGAATATTATTCAGCTTCAGAAAAGAAGGAAATTCTGAAACATGCTACAATATGGATGAAACTTGAAAACATTACACTAACGTGAAATAAGCCAGACACAAAAAGACAAATATTCTATGATTCCACTTATATGAGCTATCTGGAATAACACGTTCATAGAAACAGAAAGTAGAATAGGGGTTACCAGGGATTGGGAGAAAAGGGAATAAAGAATTTCAGTTTGGGGTGAGGAAAAGGTTCTGGAGATGAACTTTTCTGGAGATGGTTGTACAACAGTGTGAATGTACTTAATGCCACTGAGCTGTGCATTTAAAAATTGTTAAAATGGTAACCTTATTTGATTTGCATCTCAGTAACACCAGTTGCTAAGTTGCTTAGACCAAAAACTTCAACATCATTCTTAGTTTTTTTTCTTTCCCTAAAACACTATCCCTAAAACACAATCTTAGCAGGATTGTGGGAAAGAACTGAGCTCTCCACGTCTAAAATATCCACTGTATGTAATGAATTAACTTGTCTCTATATCTAGAATAGTAGTTCTGTGCCATCTTTAGAAGAACTAAGAAAGATGGGAACCTAAGTCAAGAAAGATGGCTAGACTATATGAGCAACTCCTTCTACCCACTGCAATAACTCCAGAATAAGCCACCATATTTCACAAAAGCTATTGTTATATGCTGTTTACTGGTCTCATGACTCCCACCCCCAACACTTTTAAGATCCTTCTCCACACCACCAGCAAAGTAATCTTTGTAAAAAGTAAATCAAATCATAAATAGCCTAATTTGTATTCTCTAGAGACTTCCTCCTAAAACCAGAATAAAACTCAAACTCTGTATTGAGTTATTACAAGATCCTGCCTACCTCTTTGATTAATCTCCTATTATTCTCCCCTCCCACCATATTCAGCCATATTGGTCTTCCTTCGAGCCTTCAAACATGCAGAGCAAATCCTGTATCACTGACTTTGCATCTTCTGTTCTGTTTGCCCTGAATACTGCTTCCCTCAGATCTCTGCATGGCTGCCACCTTAACCTCCAGGTCTCAGTTGAAATGTTGCCTCTTCAGACTTTCCCTGACACCCTAACTAAAGTAGCACATTCCTTACCTGTTCTTCCCACCCCACTACTCTGTTTTTTCCTTCACAGCATTTTACCAACTGAAATTATCTTTATTTAAAGTGTAAAGTGTTAATGTGTAAAATCTTTACACATTTTAATGTCCAATTCCCACCACATGAATACATAAATGCAAGATCCATGAGGTTAAGGATTTCATCTTGTTTATTGCCCAGTATAGAACAGGCAATCAAAAATGTTAGCTTTATTATATAGAAAATATACAGTCAGTTCTGAATGGGAGAAAAGACTATACATAAATACAATCTTAATTGTAAGAGAGATGTTTAAATTATTATTCTGAAAATAACACATCCTCAAGCTTCCCAAATGACAAGTGGAGAAAGGACACTCGTAGTATCCTTTTCACTTACAGTTTCGTATGTAACAACTGGCAACTGATGACTTTGCCAAGAGTTCCATCCCCAAATCCTGTAATCTGACAGAGTTTTCAGTTCCACATGCAGCCAGAGCTGCCTGGTCAGCAGAAAAAAGGCTTGTGTGCATGTCTCCAGAAGCAGCATTGCTGCTCTTTATTTCTGAAAGTGTGTTCTTTACATCAGTTTTCACACATCGAACTTCAGCCATTTGAGTTTTGAGTCTTTTTAGCATCTTTAAATCAGAGGGAACTCGCCACATTGCCTGCTGCTTCCTTTGATCTTTATCTTTTCGAGAATATGATGCTTCAGAGAGAAAGTGACAAGTCATGTTAACAGAGACTTTAATACTCATGAAATCACTTTATACTGTGAAGATATACAAATTTGATGTCATAAATAAGTTGAGGTTCTTTAGGTGGTATCAACAATAAAAGAATGCATTAAATTCCATTAACCAAAAGTATCCTAACTTTATTCACACCTTCCGAATTAGAATCTAGGCCACCTTATAATCACTCAAATCAGAATTACATAGTGAATTCTAAAAGTTGAAAAAACGGCCCTGTCACCTGTGCTTTCTTCTTTATACTTTCCCAGTCTTCTTAAATATTCTACACTGAGCTTTTATTGTATTTTAAATTGAAAAAAAAAAATCTAGAAGCTAAGTACATGGGCAGATTTGCTGTATGTGGTATACTACATTCAAAAAGCTGACTTACTGAACTATTATAATGTAGCAGCAACTGGTAAGTGCCATGAATCATCATAAAGGAGTAGCTCCCTGTCATTGAGTCTTTGCTGTCACTAAAGTAACAATGTTTTCTCTCTTCCCAGAGAAAGTAGTTGAAGCTGTTTTTAATTTCTTCTCCCCCTACCCAAATATTAAAAAAACAGGCACAAGCTAAGAAAATACAGACTTTCTATTGCAGGAAAGGAAAAAGAGGTAGGTATTTTGGAAATCAAAGAACATTACAACTGACTCAAAGCAAAAAGCCAAGGCCCCACAAGAACCCCAAATGAGGGACCAACGGGCATCCAACAAGACAAAGAACAAGTCCTTTATAAGCAAGAACAATAGCTAAGCCTGCTTAGACACTGCAACAACCTTCTACCATACAAGTGGAAATATAGAAAAAGGTGATCACAGCCCTTCCCTCACTTCTACCTGCCAAAGGGACCCAGACTGTATTCAGCTATCAGGTGGGCCGCAATGTGCTGGGAGGCTGGGGCACCCCTTCAGCCCCAGGTGATACAGGTCCAGGACTGGTCTAAGCTCATTCCTCTTTGACAGCACTTAGGGTGGACACCTGACTAGGTCTAAACAAAGAGGGGGAGGGGGTTGAGGTTCACTTCAGGGACAGATCTGCTATCCTGATAGGGAGAATTTATTGTGTATTTATTTAACAGAGGGCTTACACTGAGTGTCATTTTATAAGTATTAAGTCATTTACTTCTCTCATATCAATCCTCTGAAGTACATACTATTATTATCTTCATTTTATAAATGAGTAAAGACAGACTTTGAAAAGTTATATAGCATACTCAATGTAACATACTATAGTAAGTAGAGGAGCTTGAATTCAAACTGAGGAGCTTGCCTCCAGAGTAGTCTGTGATCTTCACTTACACATTCTTGTGAATATATGATGTCTGGAGCTGTGGCAGTCATCTTACTACCATGAGACCATCTTATTACCATCACCTACCTCCAGACTTCTTGACAATGCATAATAAAGTGCCCTTATTCGTTAAGCCACCATTATTAGCAGCATTTTGTTACTTGCAGTTGAAAGCACTCACAAAAGAATGAGGAGAGATTTCATAAACCCAGGATTTGGTCCAGATCTACCATTTCATTGCTCCAGCTTTCTATCTATAAGTCTGCCAACTTTTGAGTCCATTTATTTATTTGTAAAACGATGATAATAACAATATACATATAACAGGATTGTCGTGAGGCTCAGAAGGGTGTGAAAGCACTCCACAGCAGTTTTCATCCAATCCTTTGTCCTCTAAGATGTCAGAGCAGTTTTCTAAAACCCAAAGTAACATCTGATATTTTCCTGCTCAGAATCATTTAGAAAAGCACCAGCAGGCAAATGAGGCCCTACATTACCTGACTCTAACTTATCTCTTGATGCTTATCTTCTGCTCTACCCCAAACATACCCCAACCGTTTGGAATTACTTGCAACTCTTCCTAATTCATCAATCATGCTCCATCATGCTTCATGCTCTTCATATGTCCTATTCCCTTTGCTCTCTGACAACCCAAATTCACTAGCTATAATATGAAATGTCCCCTCTTCCAGTTGCCTAAACCACCAATAGTCCCCCTCATTCCAAATCAATTCTTAGCTAATTTTGTACAGTAGAGGGAGTATATATCTACTGCAGCACCTATCACATTACAGTTAAAGAAGACAAACGTGGACTGTGAACAACTTAAGAGTGGATCCTTGGGCAGAGTCTAGTAACCATGATGTTGCTATGTAATTGTACATTAATGATACCAAAAAAAAAGAGTGGATCTTAGTGATCTTCATATTCCAGGCCAAACAGTGTATGGCACAAAATACTCAAAATGTTTTGCTAAATAAAATCTTTGTGGTTCCCACTACAGCTACATGAACTTAAATATGAAAATTTGTATTAATCCATATGGCTCAGTTTATTTCTAGAAACTGATAAGAATTTTAAAAAGTAAAAAATTTTCCCAAATGGGAAAATTAAAAAAATATTTAAACATACCTGCATTATCTGAAAATGGATAAACAATTACCAAGCCTGTTTCAAATGCCAGGCACTGGACTGGACAGGGGGAACAACAGTGAACAAGATGAATGATCATCTTTGCTCTTACAAAGCTCAGAGTCCAACAGGGAAAAATGAAAAATAATCCATTTCACTATTGTGTGATAAATGCCAAGACAGGAAAGTGTACAGTGCTATGGGATCTTATACCAGGGGAACCTGACAACTTATACTTACTGCACTGAAGAAAGACACCTTCCTGAATTTGCCAAGTCAAATTAATGAGAACTGAGAGTCTCACCTGTAATACTTCTTTCATATCATTCAGTTAACGCCCTCAGGAATGACAGTTCTCTACAGCTTTTCCTCTAGAGCTTGGTATTTGTTAAAGCTGCCGCCCTTCTCCTGATTATCTAAACTTCTTCAGAGTCCGCTTTACCACATTCCAATTGGTCACCAAGCCATATAAACTCTAACTTCACAAGGTTCCAAATATCACTGCCATACCATAAGCAAAATCTTAACTATATAGTGCCTAGATTAATGTATTCCCTAGATGTTAACTAGAACTTTTATAATATCAAAATATTCTGAAGACCTTACCTCAGTTCTATGTATTTTTAATCATATGCTGATTGAGAAAATACACAGTGATAAAGAAAAAATTTTGAGATGTCCTAAAATCAACTGACATAAGGGCCAGAGTGACAAGGGAAGTTAACCAGTCAATAACCTTAAGCCATATATATATATATGAGATTCCACATTCCTGAGTGAAGTCATTTCAAAAATTATCTAAGAAGGCCCCAGAAATACTGCATTTCTCTTACATGTGAACAGACCCTGACTGTCATTCAACAACCAATCCATAAACCTCATCTATGGACTAACCATCTATCCCTGGATCTTCCCCACTTCCTGTTGACCTACTCTCCTTATCTACAGTCAATGTAAATTTAAGTAACTGTCTTTCAATAAACACTTAAATTTCAGAGCTTTCTCGGTCTCTGAAGTTTCTGATTTGTCAATACAAGTGTATGAGTTTGCCCTCTAATCCTAGGAAGCACTGACATAAACTTCTACAATAGTACCCTGATTAAACTTCCATTTCTGATAGTTTCCTCCATGCTGCCAGCTTTCTAAAACACAGCTTGAACCACACCTCTCCTAAAATGAAACAATAGCTCCCCACTGCCCACTATGAATGAATTCCTCAGGCTATCATGCAAAGCACTTCACAGAATAGACCCAATTTGACTTCTAGTTCTACTTACTACTTACAGGTACCTTAAAATCTGGCTCAGCTACATTACCTGTCTTTCATACCCTGATGACTCTTTCAATGTTCCTTTTACAGCACAGTGGTTATGAACATGAATTAACAGTGAGTCTGATACATAATAGGTGTTCACTCAGTATGTGTTGAAAGAAAGAATAAAAGAGTAATAAAGGAATACCATGAACAGCTCTATGCCAATAAATTTGATAACCTAGATATAATAGACCAATTCCTTGAAAGACAATCTGTCAAAATACAGAAGACACAATCTTAAAAGGCCTGTACCAAAAAACAAACAAACAAACAAAAAAAAACAGGCCTGTATCTATTATCTCCAAGGATAGAAGCAGGGGAGTACTTCCTAACTCAATCTATGAGGTCGGCATTACTGTAGCATTAAGTACCACACAAAGACATTATTACAAGAAAATAAAACTACAGACCAACATTTCTCATGTACACAGATGCACAAATCCTCAAAGGTATATTAATGAATATCATCTAATAATGTACAGAATTATATACCACCACCAAGTGGGATTTATCCCAGGTATACAAAGCTGATTCAACATTTGAAAATCAATGTAAAGCATCACATGATATCAACAGATGCAGAAAAAGCATCTGATAAAATCCAATGCCTATTCATGATTTTAAAAAGTCTCAGTAAATCAGGAACAGAGGGGAACTTCCTCAAATCATAAAGAATAGCTTCAAAACACCTACAGCTAGCATCATACTTAGTGGTGAGAAACCTGAAGCTTTCTCACCAGGATCAGAAACAAGGCAAGGATGATGTCTCCTCTCACCACTTCTTTTCAACATCATACTGGAAGTCCTAGCAGGAGCAGTAAGACAAAGGAAAATGGAAGATAATACAAATCGAGAAGGAACAAATACATAAAATAAACTTCGGAACCCAAGCAAGTATTTTAATAAAATGAAAACTGAATCTTTCTGCAATATTAGCTTTTAATACCCTCTCACAAATAGGTTATTTTCATTTGGCTTCCATGACTGCTCTCTTGGTCTTTCTCCTTTCCAATGGTTCTTCATCTGGCTCATCTTTCGCACACTCAGTAAAATCAGATATTCATCATGATTACTCTGGCCTTTTCTTTTTAAAATTTTCTTAAAACTTCTCTCTTCTGCAATTTTACTCCCTTAGTTTAAAGTGTATAGTAACACTTCTAGGCAAGTAACTGCCTGTACTCCAGTTAAGTTTTAGCTGTCTACTAGCTTCTCTACTTTGCCATCCCAATGGTATGTTCAACTCAAGATGTTTAAATCCAAGACTTGTTCTTGCTCTCTATTTTCCCCATCCTCCTTGTCATTAGCATCTTAATTACCTTGATTTGAAACTCAGGTCATCTCATTTATATTATTAGTTTTACATAGAAAACTAAATTTTTGAAGAACTGAGATTTTATCCTGTTTATATAGTTGGCATTCATTTTTCCAAAGACAATATTTTTTTTCAAAACCATGCTTTTACATGTCTATAAAATATGCTTATTGTACGGATAAACTATAATTTTTCAGCCATAATTACATTAATGGATATTTTCAAACAACTCATTGTTTTATCTTTGGGATATACTTCTAGAAGTGAAATTACAGGATGAAAGGATGGAGGTATTTTTAAACCTACTACAAAATTTTACTCAAAAAGTTTAAACCACTGTACACATCTACCTGCAGAGTCACAGCTTATTTGTTTCAGTAGGTCTTTGAAAACAACACTAGTTCTACTTTAAACAAAACCTTTTTGCCAATGTGGTAAGTTTTTTTTTTAATGATCACAAGATCACATGTGATCACTGAAGAACTATGTGTGATTTTTATTTTCTTTGCAATTTTCTGTACTTTCCAATTTTTCTACAATAAAAATATCTTAGAAAAAATGTTAAATTATGCCATAAGTGCTACAAAAGTCAGGTATTAATACAAAATGTAGTTGGAATATAGATAAAAAGCAATTGTGTCATAACCTGGCTGGAAACTTTCAAACTAAGGACCCAGACTTCTAGGAAGCACACCTTAGGAAGGATGTCCAAATAAGCCATACTCTGAGTCCATCCCCTATTAGAGCAGCTCAGCTCTACTTCTGTTTTCTGCACTGAGGCTTTGCCTTAGACTATATTTGAAAAATGAGTTTTGTTGCTTTAAAGAAGCATCAAAATCACTGTTCTAAATCATTGATTTGATTTGTATAATACTATTATTTAAGAAGGTAAGAAAAAATTCAGTATATTTTAGAAAAGTTTCCAATAAAAATGGTTTTTAAAATGTGCCATTTAAAGGTAAATCCTTAGCTGTTTAAAACTATGCTTAAGAGTTTGAAAAAATCCAGGTTTAGACCCTACCATCGATTATGTGTATGTGTACGTCACAATCACAGTAACACAAATGTAATTTCCCTTTAATAACCATTGCAAATAAAACACTGATCTGATAGACATTTTTAGGCTACTGAAAATCAATCAAAGCATGAGTAAACCATCTTTTTCTATATTTAGTTTAGACACAGTTCTATGTGAATGTTAGGGTATCCATGAGGCCTGCAAAATTCTAAAGTCATTCACAAAGAAGACTATTTCATATGGATCAAATGTCAGTTAGACATAGTCTAAATAGCAGATCATATTAAAAACCTTCTTACAGGCATTTTGACATTATTTTTACACAAAAAAGTTTTGAACAACAACAAAAATTAATTCGATATAAAGGACATTTTTTATGACATTCAATGAAAAATCAATTTGCTACAAGAACATACCATGTTATACTTAGATGAAATACTTGGCTTAAAATCAAGAGTTTTTTTGGAGAACCACAGAAAAAAGAGTAAGTATTGTTAGTATCTTACCTGTGGGCTGCAAAAGTGAAGCAGGTGGACGAGGCTGTAAGCCCCACAAATTTTCCATACTGCTCCGGTCCTTAAGGTCCAACAAATGTATTAAAATTAAAGGATCAATGTCTAATAAACTACTGGTAGCAGCAGAGCATAAATGTGCTCTTCTTGACATTCTGGTACTGGCACCCACATAGCCTTGGTTACTACCTGCAAAAGTAACCGAGATGTTAGAAAATGCATGCTATGTATTTGCACAAATTTAAGAATACTTAAAAGAAAAAGTAAGCTCATTAATATTGTCTGAATACAGTTGGCCCTTGAACAAGACAGGGGTTAGGAGTGCTGGCTCCCCCATGCAGTAAAAAATCTGGGTATTAACTTCTGACTCCCCAGAAACTGAACTACTAACAGCCCACTGTTGACTAGAAGCCTTACCAAAAACTTAATCAATTAACAGATATTCTGTATGTTTTATTATATACTGTATTCTAACAATAAAGCCTAAAAAAAAAGAAAACAGCCTTTCAAATTGTCACCAACTCTTCAAAAAAATTATCCAATATATTTATTAAAAAAAAATCTGTAAGTGGACCCTTACAGTTCAAATCTATGTTGTTTCCAGGGTCAACTGTACTTGTCTATGGCTTTGTCTCCTAGGAATTGGTGTTTATGATGTGAAGCACAAAGAAGAAACCAGATTGCCAGAGAGATACACACAAATATAGGGACTGAGCAATGACCTCATTAGTGTCCAGAAAGAATTCAGGAGCAATACTCAACCCCACCTGAACCCTAGAAATAAAAAGGTAACAATGTGTACAATATTTACAACTAGGGGGATGATGGTGAGGAAAAGGAGAATATATCCCATAACCAAGTGGTCTTAGTTGGAAGACAAAGCTCCATTGTAAAACTGATCCCAAGGAACTAGACACCAAAATATGACCCTTCTCCTGGCCTTTGGACAGCAAAACATACATACTATGACAGTTTGATAGACTTTTGTCCTAGCTTGAATAAATACTGGAGTAAAATTTGAAGTTTTTAGACTAAACTTGTAATGACTGATGCACAGTATAGATAGCTGTGAGCAAAGGTCCTATATATATCACCTATATTGGACTCAGCTCCTTAAGCCAGTGAAACCATCTAACTTTTCTCTACTGCCTAGTACAATGCCTAACAAATTTCAGGTATGGAAATATTGGTTAAAAGTGACAACGTTTAATAAAGCTATTTAAATATTTTCTAAAGAAATACAAGGTTAAAAAACATTACATTCAGTGAAGTTTTAATAGAGATAACATAAAAATAACATAAGATAATCAGGTTCTGACTATTCATGAATATTTCAAAGAGTTGCAGCAGGAAATTAACTTAGAAAAAAGTTCAATTATTCAAAGTTTTAAGATAATTATTTACTTACATGTTTTTCATCTATATTCACATCCTCATGTCTTTACCTTCTATTTACTCTTTTTCCTCTTCCAAGGATTATCCCATTGCCAATTTTTCTTCTCTGGTTCTATACCCACTGCAAGTACTATTTAAAATAGCAGAAAACTATCCCCTCTGCCAACCTTGAAACTGTTTCTTCACCCTATTCCTATACTAGAGTCTCCAAATCAGGATGCATATCAATCAGCTGGAGTAGTTTTAAAAATTACAGATCCCTGGCTCCAACCCAGATGTACTAAGCAAGAATATTGGACTGGGATCCAGGACCTTTTTCCCAAAAATATTCAGGTGGCTCTGATTGGATAATAAGCAAGCTCAGTAGCCCAGTGTATGGTATCTACTGCCCTGATATCTGGTTCTTCTTTAAAAATAAAAGTTGCTCATTCTCCCAAGTCAGATGGACCCATACATAGTACAGGAAGGAGTGTTAGCAGTCTCCTGTTTCTCAGTGCCCTTCCAGGCCATTACTTTCACCTTTCCTTTCTGGTTGATGCCCTTTGGCTACTCCCTCCTGCACATGTTCCTAGCCTTTTTACTATCATATTAATCCACTAGCAACAAAGACTTTAGAATCTAGTTCAGTTTCCCTCTCTCAGAGCTAATATTGCCATCATTCTGGGTGTGTGTGTGTGTTTTTAATAATGCCATCATTCTGGGTGTGTCTGTCTCATGTGAGATTATAGCCTAATGAATGTTCACAAAGCACTGGCACCCCAGAATCCCCCATGCCTCCTAAAACTGCTCAGGAACCTTTCTCCATAGCCTCCATCCTGAGTCAAACCCCAGGGATTAATTTTGTTCTTCAACATCATATAAATGTAATGATAGAGTATGTACGCTTACATCTTGCTTCTTTGCTCAACATTATGTTCATGAGATTCCTCTATGTTGCTTTATGTAGTGGTTTATTCATTTTCATTATTGCTGTGCAGTACCTCAGTATATGAATATATCCAACTTATTTCTTTACTCCCTTGGGAAAGAAATAGGGTTGCTTTTGGTTACCAAAAATAAAGCTACTGAACTTATAAGCAGATAAATGCTCTTGAAGCTCACATTTTAAAAAATGTATTACACCTCATAAAAAAAGCAAACAGATCAGTGATGGGCTCCTTTCTTCCAGAGCCAAGCCAGATTAATACTGCTAACATGTCACACTGGTCTACCTGAGTCCTTGATTTTATCACAACGCCTATATGCATTAGCATGACATTCAAGGTCCTATACTACACAGTCTAGTCTCAAGCTACTTTTTTTTCCCCCAGCTTTCTCTACTTTTTTCACATGCTTTTTTATAAATTACACTTCTTTTTCTTAAATTAAAAAGCAGAATCAGTGGTGGTTGTGCTCCTGCTCCAGAGCCTGCAGCCTTTCCCAGGTGATGTCACAGACTCAGATCCTACACAGAGTCTCTGTTAATGGATGTGATGACCTGAGGCCCCCAAAACCTAGAGGAACAGTTTGAAAAGATCTAATGGCAGCACCACTTTGACCAGATTCATTCTCAGACAGTATTGTTTCAGACAAGAAAATGCCCTATGGGGGAAAGATGACAGCACAGAGAAAGTCTGAACCCATCTCCTCACACCTTCACACTGAATCTACAACTATAGACAGTGCAACGCATCATGAGGAAGAACTGAGGACTGATAAATACCTTCTACACAACAAGGGAAAGAAACATAACATAAAAACACAGCAGGAAAGACAGAGACACAGCAGCTTCCCAGTCCCTGCCCACACCCAGATATGTCAGCCAGAGAGTACATTTGGGCTGCAGCCACAGTCAACTCCAACCCTTGGAGAGCACACCTGGGCCACTATACTGCACCATGGGCATGGAGCCAGTAGCTGTGGAGACAGGGCTTTCCAGGAGAATGTGCCTGGACCCACTGCCTCCCCAGTAGCATAGACCCCAACAGTGTATTCACACAGCAATTCCTCCAAATGGACCCTTCCCAAACCATGCCAAGAGCCCTGACAACAGAATACCTCAATCTCATGCTCAAAAGGCCTCCAACCAGCCTACCAAAATCACCAGGCACACGCAATCTCCCCAGGGAATCTTCCCTACACAAGGCCAATACTTCAAGATTGGGAAAGGTAGCCTTTTCTACTAATTCACAGAATCAAGCACAGAAAGCCAAACAAAATGAGGAGACAGAGAAATATGCCTGAAACAAAACTTCAGAAAAGGAACTAAATGAAAGAGAGTTAAGCAACTTCCCAGATAAAGAGTCGAATTGATGATTATAAAGATGCTCACCAGACTTGAGAGAAAAGAGTGGAGGAACTCAGTGAGAACCTCTACAAATATGAAACAAAATCAATCAGAGATAAGAATACAATAAGTGAAATGAAAAATATGCTAGAGGGAATCAACAACAGATGAAAGGATGCAGAACACTTGGTGATTTGGAAAACAGAGTAATCAAAGCACTCAAGCTGAATGGCGAAAGAAGAAAAACAAAAACAAGATGAATATCGGTTAAAGGAGCTCTGGAACAATACCAAACAGCCAAACATCTGCATCATAGGAGGTCTAGAGCAGAAGAGAGAGGAGTAGAAAATTTATTTGAAGAAATAATAGCTGAAAACTTTCCTAACTTAGAGAAGGAAAGAGATATCCATGTCCAGGAAGCAAAGAGAGCCCCAGAAAAGATAAACTCAAGGAGGTTCACCAAGAAACACTGTTAATTAAGATGATAAACATCAAAGACAAAGAGAAAATCTTAAAAGCAGCAAGAGGAAAGCAATGAGTTACCTACAAGGGAAACCCCATAAAGCTATCAGATGATTTTTAAGCAAAAACTCTACAGGCCAGAAGGGAGCGGCATGATGTAAGAAAAACTTCCAACTAAGAATCCTCTATCCAGCAGGGTTATCATTCAGAACAGAAGGGCAGATGAAGAGCTTCAAAGATAAACATAAGTTAAAAGAGTTGACCACCATTAAACCAGCCTTATAAGAAATGTTAAAGGTTCTTCTTTAAGAGGAAAAAAAAAAGTATTTTCCTAACTAGAAGAAAAATATGAAAGTGAAAATTTCACTGGTAAAAGAAAACTTATACCAGAGGTAATAGATCAATTACTTAAAGGCTAGTATAAAGGTCAAAACACAAAAGTAGTATAATCAGTTACATCTAAAAATGAGTTAAGGGGATCACTAAATAAAAAGGCATCATATAAATAAAATGCAGAAGAGGGAGAGTAAAAAAATGTAGCATTGTTAGAATGTGTTTGAATTTAAATGACCATCAACTTATCATAGATTGCTATATATGTAGGATTTCATATAAGAACCCCACGGTAACCACAAGCCAAAAAAACCTGTAATGGATACATAAAAATAAAAAAGAAGGGAATCCAAACATAACACTAAAGGAAGTCATACTGCATGAGGACAGAGCAAAAGAGGAAGAAAGGATCAGAAAAGAACAAAAATAACCAGGAAACATTTAACAAAATGTCAATAAGTACAAATCTATAAATAATTATTTTAAATGTAAATGGACTAAATGCTCCAAAAGACATAGTGTGATTAAATGGATTTAAAAAAACCCCACCTATTTGCTGCCTATGAGAAACTCACTTTAGACCCAAGGACACACCCAGACTGAAACTAAAGGGTGGAAGAAGATATTCCACGCAAACAGCAATGAAAAAAACAAGCTGTAGTAGTAATAATTGTATCGGACAAAAAAGACTTTAAAACAAAGACTGTAACAAGAGACAAAGAAGGATATTATATAATGATTAAGGGCACAATCCAGCAAGAAGATTTAACAATTGTAAATATCTATGAACCCAACAGAAAAGAACCTAAATGTGTAAAGCAAATATTAATAGACATAAAGGGAGAGACTGACAGTAATACAATAATAATAGGGGATTTTAACACCTCACTTACATCAATTAATAGATCAACCAGACAGAAAACCAATAAGGAAACTGGGTTTGAATGACATTTTAGCCCAAATGGAATTAAGATACATATATAGAACATTACATCCCCCAACAATAGAATACACATTCTTTTCAAATGCACATGGAACATTCTCCAGAACAGATCATCACATGTGAGGGCACAAAGTCTCAATAAATTTAAGAAGACTGAAATCATATCAAGCATCTTTTCTGACCCCAATGTTATGAAAATGGAGCCAATTACAAGAAAAAAAATTGAAAAAACATAAACATGGAGGCTAAACAGCACACTACTAACCAACCAATGAGTCATCAAAATCAAAATACACTTGACGAACACAGGAATACAATAGAAAACAGAACATAGAACAGAACAATAGAAAATAGAAATACAATAGTTCAAAATCCTTGGGTGCATGAAAAGCAGTCCTAAGAGGGAAGTCTATAGCAACACAAGCATACCTCAAGTACAAGAAACATCTCCAACAAACCATCTAATCTGACACCTAAAGGAACTAGATAAAGAACAAACAAAAAGCCCAAAGTTAGTTAGAAGAAAGGAAATAAAGATCACAGTGGAAATAAACGAAACAGAGACTAAAAAAAAAAGAAAAGATCAATGAAACTAAGAGCTGGTTCTTTGAAAAAATAAACAAAATAGATAAATCTTTAGCTAGACTCATCAAGAAAAAGAGAGGGGATTCAAAATCAGAAATGAAAGAGAAGTTACAGCTGACACCACAGAAATACACTTGATTATTATAAGAAAGCATTATGAAAATGATATACCAAAAATTTGATAACTTGGAAGAAATGGATAAATTCCTAGAAACACACAATCTTCCAAAGACTGAAAACCAGGAAGAAACAAAATTTGAACAGACAATTACTAGTAATGAAATTGAACTGTTAATCAAGATTAACTTCCAACAAATAAAATCCCGTAACAAGATGGCATCACAAGTGAATTCTACCAAACATTTAAATAAGAGTTGGTACCTCTCTGACTCAAACTATTCCAAAAAACCGAAGAGGAAGGAAAGCTGCCAAATTCATTCTATGAGCCCAGCATCACCCTGAAAAAAAAGAAAATTACACACCAATATCCCTGATGCACACAGATGCAAAAATCCTCAACAGATAAATATATACATTAACCCAATAAATATATACATTAACCCAAATAAAAATATACATTAAAGGATCATTCAATACAATCAAGTACAATTTATCCCAAGGATGCAAGGATGGTTCAGTATATATAAATCAATGTGACATCACATAAACAAAAAGGATAACCATATGATCATCTCAACAGATGCTGAAAGTATCTGACAAAGTTCAACATCCATTCATGATAAAAACTCCTAATATGGGTATAGAGAGCACATATCTCAACATAATAAAGTCCTTATATGATGAACCCATAGCTAACATAAAACTCAGTGGCAAAAAGCTGAAAACTTTCCCTTAAGATCAGGAACAAGACAAGGATGCCCATTCTCACTACTTTAGTCCTAGCAACAGCAATCAGACAAGAAAAAGAAATAAAAAGCATACAAATTGGTAAGGAAGAAGTCAAACTGTCACTATTTGCAAATGACAACACTATCTGTAGGAAACCCTAAAATCTCCACCAAAAAAACAATTAAAATTAATAAATGAATTCAATTATAAAATTAATAAATGAATTAATAAAATCACAGGACACAAAATAAATGTATAAAATCAGTTGCACTTCTATAATAATGAACAGAAAGAGAAATTAAGAAAACAATCCATTTACAATTGCAGCAAAATAATAAAATACTAGCAATAAATCTAACCTCTAATTAATAAATTTATCTCAAATTAAGGAGTTAAATACCTATACTCTGAAAACTATGAAACACTGATGAAAGAATCTGAAGATGATACAAATAAATGGAAAGTTATTTCATGTTCGTGCAGAGGTTAATGTTAAAATTTCCATACTATTCAAAGCAATCTATGGATTCAGTGCAATCCCTACCAAAACACCAGTGGCATTCAAACACAACTGGAGCAAATAATACTAAAATTTGTAAAGACCCACAAAAGACCTCCAATTAGCCAAAGCAACCTTGAGAAAGAACATAGCTGGAGCTCTCTGATTTAAAACTGTACTACAAAACGATGTAATCAAAACAACATGGTACTGGTACAAGCACAAATACACCATAGAGAGCCCAGAAATACACCCATGCCTATATGATCAATTAATACATGACAAAGAGGCAGGAATATATAATGGGGGAAGACAGTTCTTTTCAATCAATGATTTTGGGAAAGCTAGATAGCTACCTGCAAGAGTGAAACTGGATCATTGTCTTACACAATACATAAAAATAAACTTGAAATGGATAAAGACCTGAAAACAAACCTTCCAGAAGAAAACACAGGCAGCAAACGCTTGAACATCAACATTAGAAGTTTTTTCTGGATGCCTCCGCAGAGAAGGGAAACTAAAGCAAAAATAAACACTTGTGACTACATCAAACTAAAAAGCAAACTACACTGAACTAAAAGGCATGGCAAAGGAAACCATCAACAAAACAAAAAGGCAACCTACTGTATGGGAGAATATACTTGTAAATAATGTATCTATTAAGGGGCTAATATTCAAAATAAATAAATTACTCATAAAACTCAACACCAAAAAAACCAAATAATCTGATTAAAAAATGGGCAGAGGACCAGAATAGACATTTTTCCAAAGAAGACATACAGAGGGCCTACAGACACATGAAGAAATATTAAATCCCTCTGATTACCAGGAAAATGCAAATCAAAATCACACTGAGATATCATCTCACACCAGCCAGAATGGCTAGCATCAACAAGGCAAGAAATAACAAGTGTTGGTGAAGATGTGGAGAAAAGACAACCCTCCAACACTGTTGACGGGATTCCAAATTGGTGCAACTATGGAAGGCAGTATGGAGGTTTCTTAAAAAACTAGAAACAGAAACACCATATGACCCAGCAATTCCACTTCAGGGAATCTACTCGAAAAAAGCAAAATCATTAATTTGAAAAGATATGTGCACCCCTGTGTTCACTGCAACATTATTTATAATAGCTAAGATATAAAAGCAACCCAACTGTCTATCAATAGATGAATGGATAAAGATGTACATACACACAGGGAATGTTATTCAGCCATAAAAAAGAAAGAAATCTAGCCATTTGTGACAACATGAATGGACCTAGAGGATATTATGCTAAGTGAAATAAATCTGTCAGAGAAAGAGAAATACCATATGGTTTCACATATATGTGGAATCTGAAAAACAAAACTAACAACAACAGAAACAGACTCAAACACGAGAACAGACAGTTGGTTACCATGGGGGTGGGGGAAGTGATAGGTGAAAGAGGTGAAGGGAATAGAGGTACAAATTTCAAATTATAAAATAATTTAGTCACAGGGATGCAAGTGTAAGATAGGGAATATGGCTCCTAATATTGTAGTATCTTAGTATGGTGATAGATGGTAACTACATTTATCATAGTGAGCATTTAACAATGTATATAATTGATAAATCATGAAGCTGTTCCTCTGAAACCAATATAATGTTGAATATAAACTATATTTCAGAAAAAATGATTATTTAAAAAAATCTAAGAAAGAATTATGCTGCTCTAAATATTTCTATAAAAACGCACTGGTAGGTGGGGAGGCAACATGGCAGCATGAGTAGGACAGTGGGAATCTCCTCCCAAAAACATATATATTTTTGAAAATACAACAAATACAACTAATCCTAAAAGAGAGACCAGAAGACACAGGACAACAGACAGAATACAACTACACCAGCGAGAACCCAGCGCCTGGTGAAAGGGGTAAGATACAAGCCCCGGCCCGACGGGACCCGAGCACCCCTCCCCCCAGCTCCCGGCGGGAGAAGAGTAGGCAGAGCAGGAGGGAGACGGAGCCCAGGACTGCTAAACACCCAGCCCCAGCCATCCGGGCCAGAGCGGAGGCACAGTGCATGCGTATAGAGGGCTGGTAACTAAAGAAATAGGGCAGTAAGACCTCTGAGCGGGTGCCGAAGCTGATGTCCCTGGGACAAAGAAAAGCGGAGGCTTTTTGAAAGTCTTAAAGGGACAGGGATTTAACAGCTGGACGGAAACAGCATAGGTCACAGCCCAGTGGCAGGAAATTACAGGGAAAACCGGGCGCACTAACCCCCTGGGCAACAGCTCTGAGACCCCTCACAGAGGTAAACAGCCAAACAGCCCTCCGGTCCATTACCTCTCCTGGCGCTGCGAAAGGAGAGAAACAGCCTAAGGTAAACCCCGCCCACAGAAAGGGAGATCCATCCATATCAGCCAGGCAAGACACAAAGACCCAGCCTACTCACAATTACCCAACACAAGCCACTAGAGGTCGCAGTTGTCCCAGTAAAGAAAGGCCAGTAGCAAGTGAAAAGTTTGGCCCTCCCAGCCGACAGTCAATAGCACCTGTCAACATGAAAAGGCAAAAAAATATGATCCAGAAAAGACTAACCCAATCAGCGTCGGCATCTGCTACATCTTCCCCTGAGAAGAAACCTGGGGAGATAGATTTAACCAGTCTTCCTGAAAAAGAATTCAAAACAAAAGTCATAACCATGCTGATGGACTTGCAGAGAAATATGCAAGAACTAAGGAAGGAGAATACAGAAATAAAACAAGCTCTGGAAGGACTTCAAAACAGAATGGACAAGATGCAAGAGACCATTAATGGACTGGAAAACAGAGAACAGGAATGCAGAGAAGCTGATGCAGAGAGAGATAAAAGGATCTCCAGGAATGAAACAATTTTAAGAGAGCTGAGTGACCAATCAAAAAGGAATAATACACGAATCATCGAAATAGCAGAAGGACAAGAGGCAGAAAAAGGGATAGAAAATGTCTTTGAAGAAATAATTGCCTAAAACTTCCCCAAACTAAGGGAAGAAATGGCCTCTGAGACCACAGAGGTACACAGAACTCCCATGACAAGGGATCCTAGGAGGGCAACACCAAGACACATAATAATTAAAATGGCAAAGATCAAAGACAAGGGAAAAAATATTAAAGGCAGACAGAGAGAAAAAAAAAGGTCACCTACAAAGGAAAACCCATCAGGCTATCATCAGACTTCTCAACAGAAACCCTACAGGCCAGAAGAGAATGGCATGATATACTTAATGCAATGAAACAGAAGGGCCCTGAACCAAGACTACTGTATCCAGCATGAATATCATTTAAATATGAAGGAGGGATTAAACAATTCCCAGACAAACAAAAATTGAGGGAATTTGCCTCCCACAAACCACCTCTTCAGGGCATCCTACAGGGACTGCTCTAGATGGGAGCACTCCTAAAAAGAGCACAGAACAAAACACCCAACATATGAAGAAGGGAGGAGGAGGAATAAGAAGGGAGAGAAATAAAGAATCATCAGACAGCGTTTATAATAGCTCAATAAGCGAGTTAAGTTAGACAGTAAGATAGTAAACAAGCTAACCCTGAACCTTTGGTAACCACAAACTTAAAGCCTGCAATGGCAATAAATTCACACCTTTCAATAATCACCCTAAATGTAAATGGACTGAACGCACCAATCAAAAGACACAGAGTAATAGAACAGATAAAAAAGCAAGATCCATCCATATGCTGCTTATAAGAGACTCACCTCAAATCCAAAGACATGCACAGACTTAAAGTCAAGGGATGGAAAAAGATATTTCATGCAAACAACAAAGAGAATAAAGCAGGTGTTGCAATTCTGGTATCAGACAAAACAGACAACAAAATAAGGAAAGTAACAAAAGACAAAGAAGGACATTACATAATGATAAAGGGCTCAGTCCATCAAGAGGATATAACCATTATAAATATATATGCACCCAATACAGGAGCACCAACATATGTGAAACAAATACTAACAGAACTAAAGGAGGAAATAGAATGCAATGCATTCATTCTAGGAGACTTCAACACACCACTCACGCCAAAGGACAGATCCACCAGAAAGAAAATAAGTAAGGACACAGAGGCACTGAACAACACATTAGAACAGATGGACCTAATAGACATCTACAGAACTCTACATCCAAAAGCAACAGGATACACATTCTTCTCAAGTGCACGTGGAACATTCTCCAGAATAGACCACATACTAGGCCACAAAAAGAGCCTCAGTAAATTCCAAAAGATTGAAATCCTACCAACCAACTTTTCAGACCACAAAGGCATAAGATTAGAAATAAACTGTACAAAGAAAGCAAAAAGGCTCACAAACACATGGAGGCTAAACAACACGCTCCTAAATAATCAATGGATCAATGACCAAATCAAAATGGAGATCCAGCAATATAAGGAAACAAACGACAACAACAACACTAAGCCCCAACTTCTGTGGGACACAGCAAAAGCAGTCTTAAGAGGAAAGTATACAGCAATCCAAGCATATTTAAAAAAGGAAGAACAAGCCCAAATGAATGGTCTAATGTCACAATTATCGAAATTGGAAAAAGAAGAATAGATGAGGCCTAAGGTCAGCAGAAGGAGGGACATAATAAAGATCAGAGGAGAAATAAATAAAATTGAGAAGAATAAAACAATAGCAAAAATCAATGAAACCAAGAGCTGGTTCTTCAAGAAAATAAACAAAATAGATAAGCCTCTAGCCAGACTTATTAAGATGAAAAGAGAGTCAACATAAATCAATAGTATCAGAAACGAGAAAGGAAAAATCACAATGGACCCCACAGAAATACAAAGAATTATTAGAGAGTACTATGAAAACCTAGAAATGGACAACTTCCTAGAAAAATACAACCTTCCAAGACTGACCCAGAAAGAAACAGAAAATCTAAACAGACCAATTACCGGCAACGAAATTGAAGCGGTAATCAAAAAACTACCAAAGAACAAAACCCCTGGGCCTGATGGATTTACCTCGGAATTTTATCAGACATACAGGGAAGACATAATACCCATTCTCCTTAAAGTTTTCCAAAAAATATAAGAGGAGGGGATACTCCCAAACTCATTCTATGAAGCTAACATCACCCTAATACCAAAACCAGGCAAAGACCCCACCAAAAAAGAAAACTACAGACCAATATCCCTGATGAACGTATATGCAAAAATACTCAACTCTATTGAAAATAGAATTTTTGGAAACCGAATTCAAAAATACATCAAAAAGATTGTACACCATGACCAAGTGGGATTCATCCCAGCGATGCAAGGATGGTACAACATTCAGAAGTCCATCAACATCATCCACCACATCAACAAAAAGAAAGACAAAAACCACATGATCATCTCCATAGATGCTGAAAAAGCATTTGACAAAGTTCAACATCGATTCATGATAAAAACTCTCAGCAAAATGGGAATACAGGGCAAGTACCTCAACATAATAAAGGCCATCTATGAAAAACCCACAGCCAACATTATATTGAACAGCGAGAAGCTGAAAGTTTTTCCTCTGAGATCGGGAACTAGACAGGGATGCCCACTCTCCCAACTGTTATTTAACATAGTACTGGAGGTCCTGGCCACGGCAATCAGACAAAACAAAGAAATACAAGGAATCCAGATTGGTAAAGAAGTTAAACTCTCACTATTTGCAGATGACATGATACTGTACATAAAAAACCCTAAAGACTCCACCCCAAAACTACTAGAACTGATATCGGAATACAGCAAAGTTGCAGGATACAAAATCAACACACAGAAATCTGTGGCTTTCCTATACACTAACAATGAACCAACAGAAAGAGAAATCAGGAAAACAACTCCATTCACAATTGCATCAAAAAAATAAAATACCTAGGAATAAACCTAACCAAAGAAGTGAAAGACTTATACTCTGAAAACTACAAGTCACTCTTAAGAGAAATTAAAGGGGACACTAACAGATGGAAACGCATCCCGTGCTCGTGGTTAGAAAGAATTAATATCATCAAAATGGCCATTCTGCCCAAAGCAATATACAGATTTGATGCAATCCCTATGAAACTACCAGCAAAATTCTTCAATGAACTGGAACAGATAATTCAAAAATTCATATGGAAACACCAAAGACCCCGAATAGCCAAAGCAATCCTGAGAAAGAAGAATAAAGTAGGGGGGATCTCACTCCCCAACTTCAAGCTCTATTATAAAGCCGTAGTAATCAAGATAATTTGGTACTGGCACAAGAACAGAGCCACAGACCAATGGAACAGACTAGACAATCCAGACATTAACCCAGACATATATGGTCAATTAATATTTGACAAAGGAGCCATGGACATACAATGGCAAAATGACAGTCTCTTCAACAGATGGTGCTGGCAAAACTGGACAGCTACATGTAGGAGAATGAAACTGGACCATTGTCTAACCCCATATACAAAAGTAAACTCAAAATGGATCAAAGACCTGAATGTAAGTCATGAAACCATTAAACTCTTGGAAGAAAACATAGGCAAAAACCTCTTAGACATAAACATGAGTGACCTCTTCTTGAACATATCTCCCCGGGCAAGGAAAACAACAGCAAAAATGAACAAGTGGGACTATATTAAGCTGAAAAGCTTCTGTACAGCAAAAGACACCATCAATAGAACAAAAAGGATCCCTACAGTATGGGAGAATATATTTGAAAATGACACATCCAATAAATGCCTGACGTCCAGAATAAATAAAGAGCTCACACGCCTCAACAAACAAAAAACAAATAACCCAATTAAAAAATGGGCAGAGGAACTGAACAGACGGTTCTCCAAAAAAGAAATACAGATGGCCAACAGACACATGAAAAGATGCTCCACATCGCTAATTATCAGAGAAATGCAAATTAAAACTACAATGAGGTATCACCTCACACCAGTAAGGATGGCTGCCATCCAAAAGACAGAGAACAACAAATGTTGGCGAGGCTGTGGAGAAAGGGGAACCCTCCTACACTGCTGGTGGGAATGTAAATTAGTTCAACCATTGTGGAAAGCAGTATGGAGGTACATCAAAATGCTCAAAAAAAACATACCATTTGACCCAGGAATTGCACTCCTAGGAATTTACCCTAAGAATGCAGCAATCAAGTATGAGAAAGACCAATGCACCCCTATGTTTATCGCAGCACTATTTACAATAGCCAAGAATTGGAAGCAACCTAAATGTCCATCAATAGATGAATGGATAAAGAAGATGTGGTACATATACACAATGGAATACTACTCAGCCATAAGAAAAGGGCAAATCCTACCATTTGCAGCAACATGGATGGAGCTGGAGGGTATTATGCTCAGTGAAACAAGCCAAGCGGAGAAAGAGAAATACCAAATATCTCACTCATCTGTGGAGTGTAAGAACAAAAGAAAAACTGAAGGAACAAAACAGCAGCAGAATCACAGAACCCAAGAATGGACTAATAGTTACCAAAGGGAAAGGGACTGGGGAGGATGGGTGGGAAGGGTGGGATAAGGGGGGGGAGAAAAAGTGGGGTATTAAGATTAGCATCCATAGGGGGGTGGGAGAAAGGGGAGGGCTGTACAACACAGAGAAGACAAGTAGTGATTCTGCAACATTTTGCTACGCTGATGGACAGTTACTGTAAAGGGGTATACAGGGGGGACCTGGTATAGGGGTGAGCCTAGTAAACAAAGTATTCATCATGTAAGTGTAGATTAATGTTAAAAAAAAAAAAAGCAGTTCCTGTGTGGTAACCTCCAATGAGTTCTACACAAGAGTATAAAGGGCATATAAAAGTGTAGGCAAAGGGTCTGTTTGCGTTTATACAGGAGATCAAAGCCTAATTGGGCTACCCCGAAAATGAACTAAGATACGATATGAAAGAGAACTTCCAACATCAGCACTCTCTGGAAGACTCATGCCAGAAGATGATCATCAAAAAACCCCAACAAAGATCCACGCACTGCTACAGCTGTAGATGCCCTCATCCCACCAGCTCCTGGACTTGCCATGGGAATGAAGGAGATATCTAAGCCGGCCTGTGCATACAGTAAAACAACAAATTTGACTGGATCTATACTGTTGGAACTCAACCAAGAATTAGGAGAAGTGCAAATTGTAGCTCTCCAAAATCTTACAACTACAGACTATTTACTGTTAAAAGAACATAAGGGATGTGAACATTCCCCAGGAATGGCTTGTTTTAATTTGCCTGATTTCTCTCAGACTGTTCAAGTTCAGTTGGACAATATCCACCATATCATAGATAAGTTTTCACAAATGCCTAAGGTGCCTAACTGGTTTTCTTGGTTTCACTGGAGATGGCTGATAATTACAGATATGCTTTGGTTATGTAACTATACTCCTATTATGTTAATGTGTGTGCGCAATTTAAGTAGTAGCTTAAAACCTATACATGCTGAAGTTACTCTACAAGAAGATATGTCAGAGAAATAATCAATCTTCCCATGTTTTCTTCCGCCTGCTACTTCTATAGCTTTTCTTCTTCCTTCCTAATTACAACTCTTAAATAGAATTCATGCCTCATATCAAATTTACCGAGTATCATAATTCTTCCAAGTGGTAAAGATACTTCAAGACAAATGCTGGGCATAGAAGCTACAGGGCATAAATATGCAAAGAAATAAAAAGCTAACCATTTCAAACAATAAGGCTTCTCTCTCACTTACCAACTTTACATTTCCCTGTATGGCCCCGGAAGATGACTGGTTAGCCAGAGACGGGTAAGATTCCTCAAGGGAGGAACAACTTAAGACAGGCACAGTCGCAGGGGTGTCATCAGGTGAGAAACTGGGGATCAACAGAGGTGAGGCTTAGAACCTCACCCCCCCATTCTGAGAGAAAGCTTCTGCATACGTGGATGTTTTATTGCCCTTGTCTAGCTTGGATTAACACATAGTCTGCAGGCACATACCTGATCATCTACATTTGCTCTCTTACAACACTAAACTATGTTTTCTACCTTTATCTTGTATCTACCTACCACTTCAGCATTTTATTAAAAATAATAATATAAAGAGAGAAGTGTGGTATCCACATATAAATCAAGTATAAAAACCAAATGAGTATTCATATTTGAACTGACTGTTTATAGTTCATAATGCGTGAGCAAAACCGAAAGTTTCTGTGATGACTGCCCTTGTACTGTTCACTATGTAACATTCATTACGTAAGAATTTGTTCTCCATGTAAGAACTTGTTTGTTATGCCTCAGAAGTTTGGAGACTGACGAAAATTAGGCTTGGGGTGGATTAATGATTGTGCATTGAGCACTGACTCCCCTATACAGAATTTTATTGTCGTTAACAACCATTTGATCAATAAATATGAGAGATGCCCTCATAAAAAAGAAAAAAAAGAAAAGGACAGACTTCCAATGGTAAAATAAATAAGTAACCGGGATATAATGTATAGCATAAGGAATATAGTCAAGATATTGTAACAGCTTGGTAGGGTGATAGCTGGAACCTAGAATTATGTATATAAATGTTTTATCACTGTGTTGTACACTTGAAACTAATGTAATGTAATACTGTGCGTCAACTACCCTTCAATAAATAATAATTATCTAAAAAAAAAAAAAAAGTGTAGGCAAAGGATCTGTTTGTGTTTATACAGAGGATCAAAGCCTAATTGGGCTACCCCGAAAATGAACTAAGATACGATATGAAAAAGAACTTTCAACATCAGCACTCTCGGGAGGACTCATCCCAGAAGATGATCATCAAAAAAACCCCAACAAAGATCCACGCACTGCTACAGCTGTAGATGCACTCATCCCACCAATTCCTGGACTTGCCATGGGAATGAAGGAGGAGATATCTAAGCTGGCCTGTGCATACAGTAAAACAAAAAATTTGACTGGATCTATACGGTTGGAACTCAACCAAGAATTAGGAGAAGTGCAAATTGTAGCACTCCAAAATCTTACAACTACAGACTATTTACTGTTAAAAGAACATATGGGATGTGAACAGTCCCCAGGAATGGGTTGTTTTAATTTATCTGAATTCTCTCAGACTGTTCAAGTTAGTTGGACAATATCCACCATATCATAGATAAGTTTTCACAAATGCCTAAGGTGCCTAACTGGTTTTCTTGGTTTCACTGGAGATGGCTGGTAATTACAGGTATGCTTTGGTTACGTAACTGTACTCCTATTATGTTAATGTGTGTGCGCAATTTAATTAGTAGTTTAAAAACTATACATGCTGAAGTTACTCTACAAGAAGATATGTCAAAGAAATAATCAATCTCCCCAGGTTTTCTTCCACCTGCTACTTCTATAGCTTTTCTTCTTCCTTCCTAATTACAACCCTTAAATAGAATTCGTGCCATATATCGAATTTACCGAGTATCATAATTCTTCCAAGGGGTAAAGACACCTCAAGACAAATACTGGGCATAGAAGCCACAGGGCATAAATATGCAAAGAAGTAAAAAGCTAACCTTTTCAAACAATAAGGCTTCTCTCTCACTGATCAACTTTACATTTCCCTGTATGGCCCCGGAAGATGACTGGTTAGCCAGAGACGGGTAAGATTCCTCAAGGGAGGAACAACCTAAGACAGGCACAGTCGCAGGGGGGTCATCAGGTGAGAAATTGGGGATCAACAGAGGTGAGGCTTAGAACCTCACCCCCCCTGTTCTGAGAGAAATCTTCTGCATATGTGGATGTTTTATTGCCCTTGTCTAGCTTGGATTAACACATAGTCTACAGGCACACACCTGATCATCTACATTTGCTCTCTTACAACACTAAACTATGTTTTCTACCTTTATGTTGTATCTACCTACCACTTCAGCATCTTATTAAAAATAATAAAGAGAGAAATGTGGTATCCACATATAAATCAAGTATAAAAATCAAATGTGTATTCATATTTGAACTGACTGTTTATAGTTCATAATGCATGACAAAACCGAAAGCTTCTGGATGACTGCCCCTGTAATTGTTCACCATGTAACTTATTCACTATGTAAGAATTTGTACTCCATGTAAGAACTTGTTCGTTAATCTTCAAAAGATTGGAGACTGACGAAAAATAGGCTTGGGGTGGATTAATGATTGTGCATTTAGCATTGACCCCCCTATAGAGAATTTTATTGTTGTCAACAACCATTTGATCAATAAATATGAGAGATGCCCTCACACACACACAAAAAAAATATATATATATATATATATATATATATATATATATATATATACACACGCACTTCCAATTGTAAAATAAATAAGTAACCGGGATGTAATGTATAGCATAAGGAATATAGTCAAAATATTGTAACAACTTGGTATGGTGATAGCTGGTACCTAGAATTATCATGTATATAAATGTTGAATCACTGTGTTGTACACCTGAAACTAATGTAATACTGTGTGTCAACTACCCTTCAATAAAATAAATAAATAAATAAATAAAAAATAAAAAGATAAAAATGCACTGGTAAACACTGGCTCACATTTCTACTGGAACTGGTAGAGCCACAGGTTTGTGTATGTTCAGCTTTAGTACAGACTGCCCAACATTTTTCCAAAGTAGTGATATCAATTTTCATTCCTACTAGCAGGGAATGAGAGTTTCCATCTCTTCACATGCTTTCAACATTTAGTATTGTCAGTTTAACAAATACCAGCTATTATAGTGGGTGTGCAATGGTATCTTACTGTGGTTTTTACCTGGCACTTCCTGAAAAAAGAATGAAGAAAAATTAAGAGTCCCAGAAACCTCTGCGTTCCCATCAAATGTACTAATACACACATAACAGGAGTTATGAGTGATAAATAAACTCAAAAGATTCACATTGAGACAAATCATAATTTGCATTTCTCTGACAAATAGGCCAAGCACCTTTAAAAATGCATACGACTGCCTATTAGATAGCCTCCTTTGTGAAGTGTGTATTCCAGTCTTTTTTGCCTTTTTGTTCCAGAAGGTAGTCTTGTGTTTTTCTTACTGATCTGTAGACGTCCTTTATATATCATAGACACATCTTTTGGATAATATTTTCAATTCATTTATCCTGATTAATAAAAATGATGGTGCTTGTAAAAAAAAAATCAATATATACTTCTTAACCAGACTGTACACATGAGATCTTCTAAGCAGTTAGATAAATCAGTCTGGAGATCAACACATGGGTGTGTCCCACAGGTCTTTCAAAATCAACTGAATGTATTACCTTCTGCTCCTGGACTCACTATCTTATGTAATGGCACAGCCTAACCAAGAACCTTAAGGAATCATCCCTACATCTCTACCAACTCCAATCCATTCAGTTAGAGTCTAAGTCCTACAGAATCTATTTAACTTCTCTCAAAAGGTTTCTTTTCCACCCTATTGCTATTGCTTTATTTTAGGTCCTTACAATTTTCTCTCCTGGAATGTTTTGGTAGCTTTCTAAATAAACTTGTCTCATCTACTTTTAATTCACCTTCCACTATGTAATCAAATCTGATCACACTTCTTTTTAAAGACCTTTAGTGGTTCTACAAAATGAAGCCTAAACTCCTTAGCCTGCCAAATAAGACATTCTATTACTTGATCTTGATTCCTACCAATTTTCCACTGTTCTGTCCACATATAAACTAAGGTCTCAATTATTTGCAGTTCCAAAATGAACTATATTATGTCTGCTGCCTAGAATGCCTTTGCTCTTTTTTGTCATCACTTCACTGCTCCCCTAATGAACTTGTAGCTCACCTTTCAAGAGCAGGATAAAGCATCACTCCCATTCTGAAAACCTTCTTCACCTATTCTCAATTAGCTATTCCCTCAATATTTGGTGTCAAGCTGTAGCTATATTTACAATCATAAAGTTTTGCAATGACTAGTGCTGGATTCTCATTTAGGAAAAGTGATGCTCATTCATCTTATAATACCAATTAATGCAGTGCCTGATACCTAGTGAGCATTCACTGTACATTTGTGGAACAAGTAATCTTAAACGTCTTTAACCTGAAACAAGTAACAAATCTTTTGAGTTATATAACAATACACAATGTCAATTTGTTTTATAAATATTGTACTGCTAGAACCTTTTAGTTCTCAAAAAAGTATTACAACGTTCCATAAATCACACAAGGCAGGCAAATACAGATTTTTTTTTCCTACTCAGCTGATTCAACTAGCTAATGTTCTAGATTAGAATAATAATACCAACAACCTTTTCAGCATATAGTTTTAAGCAAAACTTCTTTTGAAACTAAATGAAAATAACTGAATAAACTACAAGCAATTCCTGTGGGAATGAGGCCACCTGAGTCACTAAATAGTTCTTGTTTCAAGCTATATTCTTATTTAATACTGCCTATAAAATGAAATTAATACTATTTACTTTATATTTAACTTCTGTATAAAAAAGATCTACTTAATGGACAACTTAACATCTTAATGGATGTGATTCTTCGGATGATTATGTGGTTCCGAAGTATTAACCATGACAGGTTTGAAATGGACTTTTCATAATGTGTAACAATGATGCATTCCACTCTCGGCCCCACCTTACCCCAATCCAACTTTTGTTCACTGATTTATATACTAAATATACCTTTTTATTGTAGAATAGTTTTAGATTTATAGAAAAGATGATAATACAGAGCATTCCTGTAAATCCCATACCCAGTTTCTCCACTGTTAACATCCTTTAATACTATGGTACATTTATCACAACAAATGAGCCAATACCGATGTTATTATTAACTAAATTCCATACTTCATTCAGATTAAATTTTTCCCTAATGTCTTTCTTGTGTTCAAGGACCCATCAGAATATCAAGTTATATCTAGTTGATTATCTCTCCTTAGGTTCCTCAGGTCTGAAATGACATGATCAGTTATAATTTGAAGAAAAATAACTCACTTTGAACACATGCTGTGGGAAGTACAATGGAGGAGAGCACTAACGGATGCAAGGAATCCAGATGAGAGGCTGTTTTGAAAGACAGTGGCCTAGGGTAGGAATGGCCAAAGAATGGAGAGTAACAGATGATTTCATGCATTAGTTAGGAGGGAGAATCAATAGATTTTAGTAACATATTAAAGGCAGAGTTTGAGCAAGAGAAAGAGATGAAGATGTGTAACACTATCAATCAATGAGATGCTGGCCATTACTGATAGACCAGCAGATGAAAAGATAATGATTTCTGTTTCCTGTTTGGGAGATGCTGAGTCTGAGGCATCAAAACCAGACTGCTTCATGGGTCTGGGAGACATGAGAAAAATAAAAAGACTAGGGATAGAACTTAGAGAGTAATCAGCATATAGACAGAATTGACATATAGGTGACTGAGACCACCTAGGAATAAAGTGAGTAGTAGGAAGAGATAAGGCATAAATGGAAGTTGAAATGCTGAGGACTAAGACTTAAGAGGTCTTTAGCTATCCAAGCATGTTACAGAATATGCCAGTGTTCATACCAAGGGCAACACTGGCAGAGTAGAAGCAATACCAACCTAGCTTGTAATTTTTCTAGCCAAGATTCACATGCTAATTAAACAGGTCCAAGAACACAAATGAAACACCACTATCTACATCAATTCATCCTGGGAGCAGAGTGGTTTGGCAAAAAACCAGGTCCCAAAAAGACAATCTAGCCTGGCTGTACTAACTACTACTTCTGTGATATAGACAACTAAATATTCAAGTTTTCTCCATGTAAAAACTGAACTCTTAAAAGGTCCTCTATAAGTCAAAGACTCAATGATTCTACTCAGATTATTCCACAGTCAAGCTAGACATACAACCAAGACTTATATTTATAAAAAGATGGTTTACACTAGGAGACAAGACCATGAGCTTTGGGTTCAGGCAAACCTAGAACTCTTTCACCTACTAAACTGTGAAAAGACAGCAACTTGCTTAATTTCTCTACACATCAGTTTTAATAGCCCTAAAAAAGTTAAGTAACATTAAAACCTACCTTATAGAATTTTCTAAATAAATGAGATAAGGAACACATTAAGTACTTTTGCCCACTGCCTAATACATAAGAACACTTATCAAATGTTAGTTAACATTACTGCTTTAAATACCATTAGTAATACACTCTAAAATCCATGTATAAAACATAGCACCTCCAGTGAGCCATTCAGAGCAGTGGCTGCCACATACTAAAATATGAACCTTTCAGAGAAGAGTAAAGAGAAAACAGAATGGCTTGTGGGACTTGGCCTCTATACCTGGAGGTCCTGCAGCGGCTGCATCTTCCATAAGTTCTCCCTCTTCCAATTCCATGTTGTTGTATTCCACATCGTTTTCGCCAGACCTAAGAATATACAAATTCATCATTCCCATACACTAAGTACAATTAACATTATTAGTTACACCTCAATGAATTTTATGATAATATAGTACATAGCTTTCTCCTGTAAGGATAGAATATTTTTAAATACAAAAATTAGGAAAAAGATTTGTCATTACCACATGTATGGGTAATATTGATGTTCAACTACCTTTTAAAAATTCCAAGACAGGTTGGTAGCACTGAATTTTTAAAGTAGAAAATCTGAGAACCACTATAAGCAGAAGATATAATAGCTTCAAAGAACTTGTAATTTAATGGTAACAAATTAGGCCTAAAACACTGAATTTTAAGGCTAAAAAAAGAAAGATGCTCTAATTACTGTATGTGACTAAATACTATTTTCTTAAAATACTTCAGAAAAGAGGATGTTACCTCCTATGAAAGTCCTCACAAAGTCACTCATGTCAAAGAACAACATTCTTTATTGTGACAAAGTATTGTGTGGACTAACACTCATCAATGCTAGTTTGGGGTATTTAAAGATATCTCAAGATCAGTTCCCAGCTTGACACTGAGAGAGCCCTGCAGATCTACTCTCCAGTGACACTGGTTAAAATTACTTTTAAAACAACCATTTACTCTGGACATAGTTCTAAGAGCAAACAGAAAAAAAAAAAACTTCTCAAGAAAATGTACTACAATTTGGTAGTAACAGTTGAGTTTCTGACACTTGACCCAAGACTACTCCCTCCTTCTTCCTCTCCCCATTCACTGATACAGAAATTCCACTCCAGATCGACAGAGCCAAGAACACAGGGCTCCCATTTCCCACAGCTCCCAACAGAAAGGCTTTATTCCCAGGAGAGGCAAAATAACAGCACTTCTCAGCCAGCCCCCAGACACCTGTTGCTGAACTAAGGTCAGGAACATATGTGGCCAAGAGGTGGGAATTCTCTTCTTCCACCCTGACCCAAGGTCTATTTAGGTGCAGCTTGCTGTGAATACTGGGGAGATCACTCTTGCCCAATTCATTTGTAAAGCAGAGGTCCCAGTCCTGAGAAGACAAGCTCAGAAGATCTGAGGCTGCAGTCCCCAACTCCCCACCCCTATGGGTTCAGCTTCTAAAGCAGGAGAAATTACCACACCTTTTGTCCTCACTCCAGCTTCAGAGTAGTTCATTGGTTTTGCCTGGTAGGAGAAAGGGGCTGTGAAACAGCCACAAAGAAATGTGTAATTCTAAAAGAAGGACAGTCAATATTCTCAAATGGAACCCAGCAAAACAAAAGGGATTACACACCACGGCGGAGTGGGATATATCTCAGGAATGCAGAGTTGTTTTAAAATCAGAAAAATCAATTAATATAATATACCATATCAATTCAATAAAAACAAAAACCACATGATCATCTGAATAGATGTAGAAGAGAATTTGACAAAATCCAACATGATTTTGATGACAAAAGCACTCAAACTACAAATAGAATGGATAAATTTTATTGAAAACCCACAATTAACATCACACTTAATGGTGAAAGACTGGATGTTTTCTCTTTAAGACCAGAAACAAGACAAGGAGGTCCACTCCCACCTATTCTATTCAACATTCTACTGGACATTTTAGCCAGTGAACTTAGGCAGGAAAATAAAATAAAAGGCAAACAGATTGAAAAAGAATTAAAACTAAGTCTACTTACAGATGACATATTGTACATAAGAAAAAAATTTAGAGGAGCCAAGATGGCGGTGTGAGTTGGGCAGTGGAAATCTCCTCCCAAAACCATATATATATTTTTGAAAATACAACAAATACAATTATTTCTAAAAGAGAGACCAGAGGATACAGTACAACAGCCAGGCTACATCAACATCTGTGAGAACCCAGCATCTCACGAAGGGGGTAAGATACAAGCCGCGACCTGGCAGGACTCGAGCACTCCCCCCACCCCAGCACACGGGTGGGAGGAGAAGAGTCAGAGCAGGGAGGGAGTGGAAGCCCAGGACAGCTAAATACCCAGCCCTAGTCATCTGCACTGGGAGCACGGACTTTTGTCCTCACTCCACCTGTGTTGGATATTAGGGAAACGGAAAAGGAAAATCTGCAAGTGGGTCCCCGCAGCCAGCTCCCCTGGGACAAAAAAAAAGGAGTGCTTTTTGAAAGTCTTAAGGGGACAGGGGCTTCACAGCTGGACGGAACTGTCCAGGCACACTCAGTCCAGCAGGCTGGGAATCCTGAGGAACTTCAGGCACCCCAGCCCCCAGGGTGGCAACGCAGCTCTGAAGTATCTCACAGCAATAAGCAGCCTGCCATTTGTTCCCCAGCCACAGCGGTCAAGCAGCCGCACCAACAGCAACCACCCAGAGTCTCCTCCCAGCACGCAGCCACCGGGGTCAGACCCAGAGGCTGCCGCTGGCTCACACCTGCCCAGCGCAGGCAGAGAAAGCCCGGGCAAAGTGCGAAGGGGCATCACTCTCGCAGGAGAGCACACCTGCTGTACCTGCCTCTCCCGCAGGGCTCTGGGCTGCCACACCAACAGCAGCTCAGGGCACAAACCCAGAGGCTGCTCCTGGTGTGCAGGTAACCGGCACAGGCAGCGGAGAAGGGCAAGGTGACAAGTAAGCAGTAAGGGACTTTGTTCTCCGAGCTGACACACGTGCCACCTGCCTATGACTACCTCTATTGCCATGAAAAGGCAGAAGAATTTGGCCCAGTCCAGAATTACCAAGACAACCCCCGAGAGAGGACCTAGGGAGATAGATATAACCAATCTTCCTGAAAAAGAACTCAAAATAAAGGTCATAACCATGCTGATGGACCTGCACAGAAACATGCAAGAGCTAAGGGATCAAGTTAGGAGGGAGAATACAGAAATAAAACAACCTCTGGAAGGACTTAAGAGCAGACTGGATAAGGAGCAAGAGACTGTTGATGGAAAAGAAATCAGAGAACAGGAATACAGAGAAGCTGAGGCAGAGAGAGATAAAAGGATCTCCAGGAATGAAACAATATTAAGAGAACTGTGTGACCAATCCAAACAGAACAATATTCGCATTATAGGAGTACCAGAAGAAGAAGAAGAGAGAAAAAGGGATAGAAAGTGTCTTTGAAGAAATAATTGCTGAAAACTTCCCAAAACTGGAGGAGGAAATAGTCTCTCAGACCATGGAAGCACACAGATCTCCCAACACAAGGGACCCAAGGAGGACAACACCAAGACATACAATAATTAAAATGGCAAAGATCAAAGACAAGGACAGAATATTAAAGGCAGCCAGAGAGAGAGAAAAGGTCACCTACAAAGGAAAAACCATCAGGCTATCATCAGACTCCTCAACAGAAACCTTACAGGCCAGAAGAGAATGGCATGATATATTTAATGCAATGAAACAGAAGGGCCTTGAACCAAAATACTGTATCCAGCACGATTACCATTTAAATATGAAGGAGGGATTAAACTATTCCCAGACAAGCAAAAGTTGAGGGAATTTACCTCCCACAAACCACCTCTACAGGATATTTTAAAGGGACTGCTCTAGATGGGAGCACTCCTAAGGCTAAATAGATGTCACCAGAGAAAATAAAATCACATCAAAGAAAGCAAACCAACCAAATACTAACGAAAGGCAAAAAATAAAAGCAACTATTCACAAAAGTAGTCAAAGGAAACACAAAGGACTACAGAATAAAACACCTAACACATAAAGAATGGAAGAGGAGGAATAAAAAGGGAGAGAAATGAAGAATCATCAGACTGCGTTTATAATAGTTAATAAGTGAGTTAAATTAGAGGGTTAGATAGTAAAGAAGCTACCATTGAACCTCTGGTAACCACAAATCTAAAGCCTGCAATGGCAATGACTACTTATCTTTCAATAATCACCCTAAATGTAAATGGACTGAATGCACCAATCAAAAGACACAGAGTAATAGAATAGATAAAAAGGCAAGACCCATCTATATGCTGCTTACAAGAGACTCACCTCAAACCCAAAGACATGCACAGACTAAAAGTCAAGGGAGGGAAAAAACTATTTCATGCAAACAATAGGGAGAAAAAAGCAGGTGTTGTAGTACTTGTATCAGACAAAATAGACTTCAAAACAAAGAAAGTAACAAGAGATAAAGAAGGATATTACATAATAATAAAGGGGTCAGTCCAACAAGAGAATATAACCATTATAAATATATATTTACCCAATACAGGAGCATCAACATATGTGAAACAAATACTAAAAGAACTAAAGGAGGAAATAGAATGCAATGCATTTGTTCTAGGAGACTTCAACACACCACTCACTCCAAATGACAGATCGACCAGACAGAAAATAAGTAAGGACACAGAGGCACTGAACAACACACTAGAACAGATGGACCTAACAGACATCTACAGAACTCTACACCCAAAAGCAGCAGGATACACATTCTTCTCAAGTGCACATGGAACATTTTCCAGAATAGACCACATACTAGGCCACAAAAAGAGCCTCAGTAAATTCAAAAAGACTGAAATTCTACCAACCAACTTCTCAGATCACAAAGGTATAAAACTAGAAATAAATTGTACAAAGAAAACAGAAAGGTTCACAAACACATGGAGGCTTAACAATATGCTCCTAAATAATCAATGGATCAACGACAAAATTAAAACAGAGACCAAGAAATATATGGACACAAATGAAAACAGCACAAAGCCCCAACTTCTGTGAGATGCAGAGACGGCAGTTCTACCAGTAAAGTATATAGCAATCCAGGTCTATTTAAAGAAGGAAGAACAATCCCAAATGAATAGTGTAAAGTCACCATTATTGAAACTGGAAAAAGAAGAACAAATGAGGCCTAAAGTCAGCAGAAGAAGGGACATAATAAAGATCAGAGGAGAAATAAATAAAATTGAGAAGAATAAAACAATAGGAAAAAAATCAACAAAACCAAGAGCTGGTTCCTTGAGAAAATAAACAAAATGGATAAACCCCTAGCCAGACTTATTAAGAGAAAAAGAGAATCTACACCCATCAACAGAATCAGAAACGAGAAAGGAAAAATCACAACAGACCCCACAGAAAAAAAATAAGAATTATTAGAGAATACTATGAGAATCTGTATGCTAACAAGCTGGAAAACCTAGAAGAAATGGATAACGTCCCAGAAAAATACAACTTTCCAAGACTGACCCAGGAAAAAACAGAAAATCTAAACAGACCAATTACCAGCAACAAAATTGAATCAGTAATCAAAAAACTACCTAAAAACAAAATCCTCGGGCCAGATGGATTCACTGCTGAATTTTATCAGACGTATAGAGAAGACATAAGATCCATTCTCCTTAAAGTTTTCCAAAATATAGAAGACGAGGGAATACTTCCAAACTCATTCTATGAAGCCAGCATCACTCTAATATCAAAACCAGGCAAAGACCCCACCAAAAAAAGAAAATTACAGACCAATATCCCTGATGACCATAGATGCAAAAATACTCTACAAAATATCAGCAAACCGAACTCAAAAATATATCAAAAGGATCATACACCATGATCAAGTGGGATTCATCTCAGGGATGCAAAGATGCTACAACATTCGAAAATCCATCAACATAATCCACCACATCAACAAAAAGGACAAAAACCACACGATCATCTCCATACACACTGAAAAAGCATTTGACAAAATTCAACATCCATTCATGATAAAAACTCTCAACAAAATGGGCACAGAGGGCAAGTACCTCAACATAATAAAGGCCATATATGACAAACCCGCAGCCAACATCATACTGAACAGCGAGCTGAAAGCTTTTCCTCTAAGATCGGGAATAAGACAGGGATGCCCACACTCTACCCTGTTATTCAACATAGTACTGGATGTCCTAGCCACGGCAATTAGACAAAACAAAGAAATACAAGGCATCCAGATTGGTAAAGAAGAAGTCAAACTGTCACTATTTGCATTTGACATGATATTGTACATAAAAAACCCTAAAGATTCCACTCCAAAACTACTAAAACAAATATCTGAATTAAGCAATGTTGCAGGATACAAAATTAATACACAGAAACCCGTTGCTTTCCTATACACTAATGATGAACTAGGAGAAAGAGAAATAAGGAAAACAATTCCATCAACAAGAATAAAATACCTAAGAATAAACCTAACCAAGGAGTGGAAAGACCTATACTCTGAAAACTACAAGACACTCTTAAGAGAAATTAAAGAGGACACTAAGAAATGGAAACTCATCCCATGCTCTTGGCTAGGAAGAATTAATATTGTCAAAATGGCTATCCTGCCTGAAGCAATCTACAGATTCAATGCAATACCTACCAAAATACCAACAGCATTCTTCAACGAACTGGAAGAAATCGTTTTAAAATTCATATAGAACCATCAAAGACCCTGAATAGCCAAAGCAATCCTGAGAAGGAAGAATAAAGCAGGGGGGATCTCACTTCCCAACTTCAAGTTCTACTACAAAGCCACAGTAATCAAGACAATTTGGTACTGGCACAAGAACAGACCCACAGACCAGTGGAACAGAACAGAGAGTCCAGATATTAACCTAAACATATATGGTCAATTAATATATGAAAAAAGGAGCAAAAATCTCTTGGACATAAATATGAGCAACTTCTTTATGAACATATTTCCCTGGGCAAGGGAAACAAAAGCAAAAATGAACAAGTGGGACTATATCAAGCTGAAAAGCTTCTGTAGAGGAAAGGACACCACCAATAGAACAAAAAGGCATCCTATAGTATGGGAGAATATATTCATAAATGACAGATCTGATAAAGGGTTGACATCCAAAATATGTGAAGAGTTCACACACCTCAACAAACAAAAAGCACATAATCCAATTAAAAAATGGGGAGAGGAGCTGAACAGACAGTTCTCTTAAGAAGAAATTCAAGATGGCCAACAGATACATGAAAAGATGCTCCACATCGCTAGTCATCAGAGAAATGCAAATTAAAACCTCAATGAGATATCACCTCATACCAGTAAGGATTGCCACCATCCAAAAGACAAACAACACCAAATGTTGGCAAGGTTGTGGAGAAATGGAATTCTTCTACACTGCTGGTGGGAATGTAAGCTAGTTCAACCATTGTGGAAAGCAGTATGGAGGTTCCTCAAAAAAACTCAAAATAGAAATACCATTTGACCCAGGAATTCCACTCCTAGGAATTTGCCCCAAGAATGCAGGAGCCCAGTTTGAAAAAGACATATGCACCCCTATGTTTATCGCAGCACTATTTACAGTAGCCAAGAAATGGAAGCAACCTAAGTGTCCATCAGTAGATGAATGGATAAAGAAGATGTGGTACATATACACAATGGAATATTATTCAGCCATAAGAAGAAAATAAATCCTACCATTTGCAACAACATGGATGGAGCTAGAGGGTATGCTCAGTGAAATAAGCCAGGCGGAGAAAGACAAGTATCAAATGATTTCACTCATCTGTGGAGTATAAGAACAAAGTAAAGAAAACTGAAGGAACAAAACAGCAGCAGACCCACAGAACCCAAGAATGGACTAACAGTTACCAAAGGGAAAGGGACTGGGGAGGATGGGCGGGAAAGGAGGGATAAGGGGTGAGGGGAAAGAGAGGGGGCATTATGGTTAGCATGTATAATGTGGGCAGGGGCACGGGGAGGGCTGTACAACACAGAGAAGACAAGTAGTGATTCTACAGCATCTTACTAAGCTGCTGGACAGTGACTGTAATGGGGTATGTGGGGGGGGTGACTTGGTGATGGGGGGGTCTAGTAAACATAATGTTCCTCATGTAATTGTTGATTAATGATACCAAAAAAAAAAAAAAAAAAAAGACCATCTGACAGAAAAAAAAAGAAAAACTTTAAAAATCCACTAAGAAACTATTCGAATAAACAAGTTAGCAATGTTGCAGGATACAAAAATAACAGAGAAAAATCAATTGATTTTCATATACTTGCGAAGAACAATCCAAAAAGGAAATTAAAAAAAAAAATCAATTCCATTTACAATAGCATGAAAAAGGATAAAATACTTATGAATGAATTTAACAATATACTCCAAAAACTACATAACATTGTTGAAAGGTTAATTATCTTTTGCTTGGCAGAAGACTCTGTTAAGAAGATAAAAAGACAAGCTACAGTGTGGGATAAAGTATTTGCAAAAAAATGTATGTGACAAAGGACTAGTATCTAAAACATATAAAGAGCTATCAAAACTCAACAGTAGCCACTAGGGGGTGGAGGAAAGTGGTGACAGAGTTATTGTTTAGTAAGTACAGAGTTTTGGTTTGGGAAGATGAAAAAAAGCTCTGGGGATGGACGGTGGTAATGGTTACACAACAATGTGAACGTACCCAGTGCCACTGAACTGTAGTTAGAAATGGTTAAAATGGTAAATTTTGTTAGTATATTTTTCCATTATTTTAAAAAGCTCAACAGTTTTAAAAAATCCAATTAGAAAATGGGCAAAAAGACATGATGAGAAATATGATGTACTAAGATATACAGATGGCAAATTAAGCAGATGAAAAGATGTTAAACATCACTGGCCATTAGGGAATGCAAATTAAAACCACCATCAGATATCTACCATTATACACCTATCAGAATGACTAAGACAAAGTCCAGTGACAATACTACTTGCTAATGAAGTTTCAGAGAAACTGGGTCACTCACTCCATACATTGCTCATAGGAATGCAAAATAGTATAGACATTCCGGAAAACTGTGGCAGTTTTTTCAAAAACTAAAAAACATTCAATTGCCACACAATCTAGCAATTGCATTTATCCTAGAAAAATGGAGACTTACATTCTTGCAAAAACTTGTACATGAATGTTTATACTAGCCTTATTTATAATAGCCAAAATCCAGAAACAATCCAGATGTCCTTCAATGGGGGAATGGTTACAAATTACAGTACATCCCCAACATAGAACACTACTCAGCATTAAAAGGAACAATCTATTGATATATACAATAACCTATGTGAATTGCCAGAAAACTATGTGGAATAAAAAAGGCCAGTCCCTAAAGGTTACTTACTGTATGATACCACTTGTATAATATTCTTTAAATGGCAACATTACAGAAAGGTGAAACATGAGTGGTTTTGGAGGTTGAGGTAGGAGGAAACTGGCTCTGGTATAAAAGGGCAACATGAGGGATCCTTGGGGTGATGGAAATGTTCTGTATCTCGATTATATCAACATCATTATTCTGGTTGTAATGTTGTACTACAGTTTTCCAAGATGTTACTTACCACTGGGGAAAACTGGGTAAAAAGTTTATGAGATCTCTGTATTATTTCTTAAAACTGCATGTGAATTTACAGTTATTTCAAAAAAAAAGAAAGAAAGAAAGAAAAAGAAAAAAACAGGAGTTAGAAAATATATAACACTATTGTGGAAAGACCAAGGAGGGAAAAGGTGGAGAAAGAGGAGACAGAGGAAAGAAAGGCTTATTCAATATGTTCTAGTTAAAAGCTATTTATTATGATCATTATCCAAACAAACTACATGCTTATTTCCTTCCCTATAAAAGGAAGTGAACTTAATTTCTAAGATCTAACATTTTATGATTCTGTAATGTTCAAAGTAGCTCAATTAACATGCTATTTCTACGAATTATACAAAATAGTTTGAATTGATAATACTATTGTTGATGTATGGATATAGAGAGGACATAAAAGACTTCTATTAAAAGAAGGATTAAAAAGTCAATCTAAGGAAAGGTTGTGAATCAAATTTTATGTAAAACCCAACTGCCCTCATGATAACTTTCAAAAATGTCGAAAGACTTAACAAAGAAATTAATTGGGATATAACTGTATATTTAAGCTATTAACAAAGTGGATTCCATTTTACTTAATTACCATCTAAAAGAATCTTCCATGTTGATTCAAATTATCTGTTGTATTTTATATATCTAAAAATATCACTGTAGTAATGATTTCTGGTTTGGGGACTTAATGCTTCACACATTATAGCTAACCCTTTTGGACAAACTGCCACACATACTAAAAGGGAAACATTAAGTGACAATGGTCTTTTTTGAGAAGCTAATTTGTCAGAATGGAGGCAAGGTCAAATAGGGGGTTAGAATTCTTACTCTTGTGAAATGGCTGATGCCAGGGCAAGGACAAAGAGAGTACAAGATGAACCTATAATGTTTTGTAGTGCAGAAAATAAAGTGCTTGAGAAATGATGAGGACATCTCAAGAAGACACAGGAGTTATTTTTAACAGGCTCCCATTGGCCAAATCTGGGATAATATAAGCAATAAATTATGATAATAAATGGATTAAATCATTTAATAATATAAAATCTGCAAGTCCATGCTAATGAAATTAATTAGTGAATTAATTGAAAGAGCACAGGGGAAAGCTCTTCCTTAAGTAGAATTCCAATTGTTCAATGTGAAAGAAATACTGAAATTAGAAGTCATCATTTGGCAATCAACATAGTAACCTTTTTCAAGCAAGAATCATCAGTGGATCCTAAAATTAGTGGACAAAAGTACAAGGAAAAATAAGATACCTACAGTCTCAAAATATGTCTCCAAAAGATACTTACCAATTACAAAGGGAAAACCAGTAATTTTAGAGTGAAGACACCTGGTACACATCATCTTAACCAAGTGATCTAAATTAATTAATAGTAATAGGGCAGATTGAAGACATGTGCCCCTCCCCTCCACCTCTTAAGATGCACTGAAAAGGCAACATCATCACTTTTGTAGTATCCCACCAAAAGCACATAATCTAATTGTGAGGTATCAGACTACTCCAAATTGGGGGAATTTCTATAAAATAGCTGCTATATTTCTCAAACATGTCAAAGTCATGTGCTCGCTTTGGCAGCACATATACTATAAAACTGGAATGATACAGAGAACATTAGCATGGCTGCTGTGCAAGGATGACACGCAAATTTGTGAAGCGTTCTGTATTTTTTCAATAAGATCTAAGCTGTGCAGCTACACCAACAGTGAGATGCCGGATTATTCCTTAGACTTATTTGTGTATTTTAAAAATCCAAGAAAAGCCATACTGATTTGGGGAAAAAAAATGTCAACGTCATTTTTGACTTTGTCAAACTGGGTCATTTAGTTAGAAGTAGACTAAAGAGACTTAACTAAAAGCAACATGTGATTCTGGATTGAACCCTAGATCAAAGCATATCATTGGCAAAATTTTTAAAAGGTTTTTAGATTATAATATTATATGAATATTAATTTCTTGATTTTAAGAACTATACTGTAGTGTGTGGATAAAGTGAAGGCTCCTGTGGCCAGGATTCTCACCTGGCCCTGATTGGACAGCTCACTATACACGTGTGGGCAATAGGTCATTACTGACTCTATATAAAGAGCTCCACCCAGCGCACTGGGGAACACAGCTGCAAGGCTGCAGGAGAGCAGAAACAGGACAGGACTGGAGTGGTGGTAGTGCCGAGGACAGAGACTGAGATGGCTGTGGGGCTAAGGAGGCCCAGAGGCAGGGGCCAGCTTGGTGCAGGCAAACTTGCTCTGAATGAACGGGATTCTAGAGACTGACCTGCCACTGTGGGAATAAAGTTGGGTATAAATCCTTTCACCCCAAGAACATTCCACTATCATTTCTTTGGTCTCATTGAATCCATAGGAACTTGTCTTGGGGCTGAAATCCATTGGCAAGACAAGTTACGTCAAAAACGTTTTTAGAAAGTACACAATAAGAAGTGTATTCCCCTTAGATCAAAAGTCTCACAAAAAATTATATAGAATGAGAGAAAAGAGAGAAACATAACAGTAAAACATTAACATCTGGGGAATTAACCTGGGTGAAGAGAATATGGGAATTCCTAATATTTTTGCAACTTTTCTTAAATATGAAATAACTGCAATTAAAAGTAAAAACAAAAACTAAAACTCAGTTTTGAACCTAAAGATGACAGGGAGGAAACTAACTCAGTCTTTCAAGTTACTTTATTTACATGAAAAATGTGACTATCCCCACTTTTAGGCCTAAACTGGAAAGTATGTTCTAGCAGTTACCACTTAGCTGCTTTACAGTGGCAGTTAGCGTGAGACACTCACATCGTTTCTTCATCGATGTCATTTTCTTCCGTGTTACTTGTTGCTGTGGAACTGGCAGAGGAGCTGCTGCCATCGAGGTGATTTACTTCATCCTCACCAACAAAGTCCAGATCCAGATCGCCATCTGAAAGCTCATGCTAGACCAAGGCAAAGAAATAAGGTTATTACTTCAAATGTTCTCACTCAGTTATCACCCTATCCAACACATGGACTAAAACATCAAATAATATAATCATCAGAATTCTCTGTTCTTGTGCCTAGGTTGCTGAGCTCTAGGAAAAAAGCCACACAACTACATTACCTGGTACCACTAATAATTTGCTGCTGCCAATTTCAGTTGGGCCTCCAATATAACTGGAAATGCTACATATATTCTACATCAGCTTCCAGTAAGGCTCCTCACACAGTAGCATTTCAAACCACTACTCCTCAAGACCATCCTAACCTGTTATCTTCAAGGTCATTATAAAAACATGCTATTAAGCATAAATCCCTCCAATTTAGAGCTGCCTTTCCACCCTCCCTGTTAACTTTCTATCAAAGGTTAATTGCTTCACCTGAGTGCTCCATTCCAACCTTTATTTCCTTAAATAGTCTTGCCAATACCCTAACCTTATATTCAATCTCCCTCCTCACTGATTCCTTCATTTTACACCTAAACTCTCCCATCTTAAAAATAACAACTACAACAACAAAAAAGCTTGTCTCTGCATCCCTGTCTTACCTTAAACAGTAACAGCCACCTCTTGAAGTCTCTTTCTGGTTGTTGTTTAGCTGGGACAAAACCTGGCTATCTCCCAAATCCTAACTCACTCTACCTACATACGCAATGATAGAAGGAATATGAGTGTATTTTAAAAAGCCACAACCATGTTTCTAGAATGTACATCAATTTGTTTTATATACTGCAGCTTTCTATAATAAATTTTTAGAACCTTGAACACTTTGAGTCAACAATTCCTGACTTACAAACATTAACATTACAGAAATGCATATACTAGTAATGAAAATAAATAGACAATATATTCAGCATACTGATTCTCCTTCATCATCTGTTAGAAACCATGATCTTATCATTTCTCTTATCAAATACAAAATGAATCTAAAGAGGTCTAACTATTACATGGTAATCTTCATTTTGAATCTTCTCCTCATCTTCTTCCTCCTCTTTGGCCTCTCTTCCAGAAGCTGTAGTGGGACCATCCTGGAGAAGTATGTCAGGGCCTGAGCCAGACTTCTTGGCTCGGGTCTCAATAGTGTCATCATTTTGGGGACTAAGATGATTATCTGGTGGTGACAGATCTCTTGATTTCTGAGTTCGAGACAACTCAATAGTAAGTCTCTTTTAAAAGAAGAACAGCACACACAAATGTGAGTCATAAGCAATGCTTCCTGATACAGTAAAAAACATTTCAAGTAAAAAAATATATCCATATATCCACATGTTCACAAAACCATTTCTTGAACTGTTTCTCTCATGCATTCCTGCCTTTTGGTTATAGAAAAATCTGACAGAAAAACTGTTCAATTTATTCTCATCCTTATCCTCATATCCAGACCAAATTGTAAAAACAAATTGTAAAAACAAGCAGTTTTAAAAAGCACACTTAACATGAAAATATCTGAAAGTATGTACTTATTAATATTTCCTCCCTCACCTATTAACCACGCTCAGCACTTTCAAACATCTTTCACCCCTTCCCAGTTTCCATTGGCAGAAAAGTTTTTTTCATAATTTAGTTTACTCTTGTAAAAAAATTCATTAACTATCCTCTCCAGTACTTCATTCAACAATAGTGAAAATTCAAGATGAGGCAACTTTTAATTGTTGTATAGGTTAGAATCCTCTAAATTTAAGACTGCTTGAGGAAGAGAAACACCCGATTCACTGAGAAAAACAAAGAGTTTACCTCAAACTAGGGCAGCACTGTCTATTACAATTTTTATTTAATGATGGAAATATTCTTTATCTGTAATGCTCAATATAAGTACTTAAAATGTGGTTAGTGCAAATAAGGAACAAATATTTTATTTTAATTGTTTACATAGCTGTAGTGGCTAGTGGCTACTGAACTGGACCATGTAGAATTAGAACCTCAAAAGTAGTAAGGATGAAAAATAAGATAACTGGATTTTTCTACAAAATTAAAAGAGTAATAAATATCCAAAATCTAATTACAAAGGTAATAGGCTAATAAAACAATATGAACCACTAAACCAAAAATACATTTTTTGCTTACCTCTTTAAGGTTATTTATTTGTTGGATATAGCTAGTCTGTGCAGCTTCCAATTGAGTAATATACCAATGCTGGTCCCGGCATTTTTGAAAGAAAGTTGGTGAACGAACCTGAAACCTTAGAAGAATAGCTGCACATAAAAACATGATCCAAACAGCAAAATATTATCAACCAAGACTTGAATTTGTAACCATAAATTTTACAATTTCAAATTTATTTGATTACATTATAAGGTTGAAATTCAAACTGAACTCAGAGCTTTAAGGAAAAAAAGATTAAATGACATAATTGAAAACAGACTAAAGAGAGTAACTAAAAGCAACATGTGATCCTGGATTGGACCCTAGATCAAAGGACATCCTCAGCAAAATTTTTAAAAGGTTTTTAGATTATAATATTATATTGACCTTAATTTCAACATTTACACATGTAGGCCACAGTTGTAACATTCATACTGAAAAGTCATGTAAGTCAGTTGTCTAAACTCAAACTGTACTCTTCTAAATCAGTAACATACATATCACAGTTAAGCTCTCCAACTAACCTACTAAAGCTATTATAATAACCTTTATAAATTATAAATATATATATTTAGTGTATAAATATATATATAAAAAATAATAACCTAGCTCAATTACAATGCTGATCATGAGTTGAGAAGAAACCATACTATGCAGGGAGGAGAAAGTTAAAAATTTCCTTCCACTTTCTTACACAGATCAGACCTTCCCAAAAGAGGCAAAGTTTGTTTTAGGCACTGCTCTTTCTCTTTCCCTCTTTCATTTCATGTTTCCATATTTCCTGCTCCTCAGTAAAAAAAATCACCTAGTGATACATATACACAATGGAATATTATTCAGCCATAAGAAGAAAACAAATCCTACCATTTGCAACAACATGGATGGAGCTAGAGGGTATGATGCTCAGTGAAATAAGCCAGGTGGAGAAAGACAAGTACCAAATGATTTCCCTCATTTGTGGAATATAACAATGAAGCAAAACTGAAGGAACAAAATAGCAGCAGACAGACTCCAAGAAGGGACCAGTGGTTACCAAAAGGGAGGGGACGGAGGGGGAAGGCGATTGAGGGGGCATTATGATTGGCACACAGGGTGTGTGTGTGGGGTCACAGGGAAGACAGTGTACCACAGAGAAGACAAGTAGTGACTCTGTTGTATCTTACTATGCTGATGGACAGTGACTTCAATGGAGTATCGGGGGGACTTGATAATATGGGTGAATGTAATAACCACAATGCTGCTCATGTGAAGCCTTTATAAGAATGTATATCAATGATAATTTATTTAAAAAATCACTTAAAGGGTCAACTACGCAGGATTGCTTTACTGTCTCCCAAAGAATTGCATGCTTTATATAACCTGTATTTCCACTCCCTCCAGATATCAGCTTAAAATTATAACTCTCTATGTATCACAATATGGCATATTTCAGGTAGGGTTAGGAAAAAAACAAGTATATTAAAGCATATTAAATAATAGGATCATTATCGACTCAGTTACCTGTCGTTAAAAAAAACTAGTCTTTATAAAGGAACACACAAACACACAAATCTTCTACCTTTGTTAGATAGCAGAACATGATTCCATTAACAGTGAAAAAAATTACAGTAATGTGTAAAGATGTTTCTGAAGAAAGGAACAGTCACAATTCAGAAGCCTACAAATCCTCCCTTAAGTCTTGCCACCCTCAACTACTATTTCATTTTTTCAAGGATTTTACAGTTAGCGTAAAAATCTACTGCTCTTCTAATAATTACTTGCAGCAGCTAACTATTTTTAGTCAAGGATGCTCATACATCAGAGTAGATTATTCATTCAACCACCATTCTAAGTACATACTATCCAGACAGTATATATTGGTAAGACATTGGTGAGACCTTCTAAAGAGCATTATTATCTTTGAATCACTAATGAAATTGTGGTCAACACTGCACATTATTTTTAGTATTAAAACAAAAGAAAGGAGCAGGTAAAATTCCTTAACTCTCCCTTTTAATGAAAAAAGAATAAACTAAGTATGTATTTATTCATATATAGTTATAGAAAAGCCTTAAGTAGCTTTCTAATTAAGTTCATATAAAATTCCATCAGAATCTTGAATTAAGGTTTAAATTTTCAGCAACCTCTTACTAAACAAATATTGTGATAGGATAATAAAAAGCCCCCTTTCCATGAATCCCACAGAAGTTTATGCTGCTATTTTAGCACTACCTTGCAGAATAAATTCTCTTTTATCTGCCCATTTCATCTTGAGTTTCCTGAGGACAAAAACCATGTCTTACTCTTTCTTAATGTTAGCACAATGCCAGCCACAAACTCGCTATTAAAGAATAAATGATAATTAAATAGGAATATGTTCCTATAGTAATATTAAAGTCTATAAGAAAAAATTTTATGATAAACAGGAATGGCCTAAATAATGAATCAAAGGTTGGGCTAAACTGCATTAAAGAAAGTAAACTTCTCACACTGATTGCCACCAGACAGATTCATTACTATGAATCCAAAAAAGAGAGGAGTAAGGCTATAGAAATATCTTTGTAGTAAGTTGGTCAAATTGATGTTTGAATAATTTTGCAATCCTTTCTATGGCCAAAGCAACAAATTATTTCTTTGGGGGAATAATTTTTTAAAAATACAGAAACCTGAAAGTTATAAAATGTAACTAAAATAACCCCCCAAAAGAAGACAAAAGCACAAATGTTTTTTTTCTATATTGAAAATGCAATACACTCTTTTTCACTTTACAAGGAAAGTTAACGAAGAATACATAATAGTAAAAATTGATATGGTAGCAATTCATCCAATATGCTCAAAAACAGAGCTCAGAATAAGTGAAATTTAAGGATACATCAAATCACTTTCAAGGAAACAAACCTTTTAAAGTTTTAATGGAAACTTTCTAAACAGTTAAACACTCTGAAGCCTCTCAGTTCAAAACATATTTTATATTTTTAAATACTCAAGTTCTCATTTTGATGATCAAATTAAAATATTATATAATGATGCCCACAAACTTCTGAGTTATAAAGGTAACCTGAACATTAAATAGGGCTGTTTATACTGTTTTTTCTTGCAAATACAGAAACTACTATCACTTAGTTTGTTTTCATCAATTTTCATCTCTCTATCCTTACTTTTAATTTGCTATTATCTAGAAGAAACTGAAAATCTTGTGAAATTAACCTTATAAAACCAGTCACCCAAATATAATATACAATGTCAAGTGATACTTGATCCCTCACTATTCTTTGATTTCCAAATGGTGAGGTTGCTAGAAGTTAAATAGATAAATGAGACATTATTACTACATTTACTGGAAGCAGTAGTTTCCTTTCTTTGGAGTTTCTAACTAGATGTCAAACACATTCTGGACTAAGTTAAATTTTTCACTGACTACACAGGACTCCTGAAATGGTTGAGAACAGGGTATGAACTAATTGGTATAAATTTCAATATTCACCTTTGTTTAATGAATAGACTTTAAAATAAAGTTCTGATGATGTTATCCCCTATGATAAAACAACAAAATCATGTTTCCTATTACCTTAAAATCACTGTATCATTTTGTCGATTCAAGTATCCTTCATTTGCAAGTAAATCCAAACGGAAAAATCTATTATAACCCCAGCATTCGCCAACTTCAAAATCAGATGCAAACTCTCGAATGATATTTTTGGTAGGATCATTGCAGGACTGATGAACCATCTCTACACGATATTCATATCTAAAAGTGAAAAACAGGCTATTAATAAAGAGTTAGTAAAGGAAGACTAAAAAACAGACTCATCAAAACAGTAACTAAGGTCATTAAGTAATTACCTGAGAATAAATATATAGTTACATTCCTTTCAGATTGCATTGTATCACTTACAAAGACAGCAGTTTATAAAGACAGACTATGACAAACCAACTGGCACTAGGTTGTTATTTACCTCTTAAAAATGTTTACCAGATGGGAGATCACGGGAAGATGGCGGCATGAGTACTTCAGAGGAAATCTCCCCCCCAAAATATATATATTTATGAAAATACAATAAATACAACTATTCCTAAAAGAGACACCAGCAGATGCAGTACAACAGCCCAGATACATCTACATCTGTGAGGACTCAACATCACATGAAGGGGGTAAGATACAAGCCACGGCCAGGCAGGACCCGAACGCTCCACAACCCCAGAACCTGGCGGGAAGAAAGGAGTTGGAACGGGGAGGGAGTAAAAGCCCAGGACTGCTAAACAACCAGCTCTAGAAATCCGCACCCAGAGCGCAGATACAAGGTGCACGGGGGTGCTGGATATTAGAGAAACAGAAAAGCAAAACCTGTGGGCAGGTCCCTGCAACCGGCACCACCAAGACGAAAGAAAAGCGAGTGCTTTCTGCAAGTCTTAAAGAGACAGGGACCCCATAGCTGGAAGAAGTCGTCCCGGCACACTTAGCCAGCAGCTGGGAATCCTGGGGAACCATAGGTGCCCTAAACCCCAGGGAGGCAGCACAGCTCTGAAGCCCCTCACAGCACTAAGCAGCCTGCCAGTTGTTCCTCCAACTGGCGCGGACCCCGACACACCGGCCCAGTAGCAGGAGAGTGGTAGCGCATGCCAGGGGAGGCTGTGCCAGAAGGGACCGGGAGCAGATTGCGTGTGCCAACGGTGCCAGAGGAGACCAGGAGAGGCTTGTGCGAGCCCGCAGTGGCGGCAACTGAACAGCTCGTGTATGGCCTGCGCGCACTGGTGGCAGTGGACCCAGAGAAGCCCGGTAGAGGCCCGCAGGGGAGAGCCCCGCGCGCACCTGAAGCAGAGCCAGAGGGAGCAGGCGCACTCCCAGCAGCCGACCGGAATCCCAGTCAAACGCACAGCCGCCCAGGCCAGACCCAAAGGCTGTTGCTGGCACACAGCTGCCCGGCAGTGGCGCCTCTATCATGGAGGAGCGCACCTGGCGTGCCTGCCACTCCCGGCAGGGCTCCGCGCCACTCTGACGGAGACCCCACCCACAGCAGCTTAGGGGACTAACCCGGTGGCTGCTCCAGGAGTGCAGGTAACCGACACAGGCAGCAGAGAAGGGCAAGGCATCCAGCAAGCAGGAAAGGACTTTCTTCTCCCAGCTGACACCCCCGCAACCTGCCTACAGCCACCGCTATCACCATGAAAAGGCAAAAAAATTTAGTCCAGTCCAAGATAGTTCAGACAACACCTGAGAGAGAAGCTGCAGACACAGACCTAACCAGTCTCCTTGAAAAAGAATTCAAAATAAAAATCATAAACATGCTGACAGAGCGGCAGAGAAATATGCAAGAGCTAAGGGATGAAGTCTGGAGGGAGATTACAGACATCTGGAGGGAGATTACAGAAGTGAAACAAACTCTGGAAGGATTTATAAGCAGAATGGATAAGATGCAATAGGCCATTGATGGAATAGAAACCAGAGAACAGGAATGCATAGAAGCTGACGCAGAGAGAGATAAAAGGATCTCCAGGAATGAAACAATATTAAGAGAACTGTGTGACCAATCCAAACGGAATAATATCCACATTATAGGGGTACTAGAAGAAGAAGAGAGAGAAAAAGGGATAGAAAGTGTCTTTGAAGAAGTAATTGCTGAGAACTTCCTCAAACTGGGGGAGGAAATAGTTGCTCAGGCTACAGAGGCACACAGAACTCCTGAGAGATGGGACCCAAAGAGGACAACACCAAGACACATAATAATTAAAATGGCAAAGATCAAGGACAAGGACAGAGTATTAAAGGCAGCCAGAGAGAGAAAAAAGGTCACCTACAAAGGAAAACCCATCAGGCTATCATCAGACTTCTCAACAGAAACCTTACAGGCCAGAAGAGAATGGCATGATATATTTAATGCAATGAAACAGAAGGGCCTTGAACCAAGGACACTGTATCCAGCACGATTATCATTTAAATATGAAGGAGGGATTAAACAATTCCCAGACAAGCAAAAGTTGAGGGAATTTGCCTCCCACAAACCACCTCTACAGGGTATCTTAGAGGGATTGCTCTAGATGGGAGCACTCCTAAAAAGAGCACAGAACAAAACACCCAACATATGAAGAATGGAGGAGGAAGAATAAGAAGGGAGAAAAATAATCATCAGACTGTGTTTATAATAGCTCAATAAGCGAGTTAAGTTATACAATAAGGTAGTAAACAAGCTAACCTTGAACCTTTGGTAACCACGAATCTAAAGCCTGCAATGGCAATAGGTACATATCTTTCAATAATCACCCTAAATGTAAATGGACTGAATGCACCAGTCAAAAGACACAGAGTAATAGAATGGATAAAAAAGCAAGACCCATCTATATGCTGCTTACAAGAGACTCACCTCAAACCCAAAGACATGCACAGATTAAAAGTCAAGGGATGGAAAAAGATATTTCATGCAAACAACAGAGAGTAAAAAGCAGGTGTTGCAATACTAGTATTAGACAAAATAGACTTCAAAACAAAGAGAATCACAAGAGATAAAGAAGGACATTACATCATTATAAAGGGTTCAGTCCAACAAGAGGATATAACCATTATAAATATCTGTGCACCCAACAAAGGAGCACATACATATATGAAACAAATACTAACAGAATTAAAGGGGGAAAGAGAATGCAATGCATTCATTTTAGGAGACTTCAACACACCACTCAGTCCAAAGGACAGACCAACCAAACAGAAAATAAGTAAGGAGACAGAGGCACTGAACAACACATTACAACAGATGGACCTAACAGACATCCAGAACTCTCTACCCAAAAGCAGCAGAATACACATTCTTCTCAAGTGCACATGGAATATTTTCAAGAATAGATGATATAGTAGGCCACAAAAAGAGCCTCAATAAATTTTAAAAAATTGAAATTGTACCAACAAGGTTCTCAGACCACAAAGGTATGAAATTAGAAAGAAATTATGCAAAGAAAACAAAAAAAGCCCCAAAACACATGGAGGCTTAACAACAGGCTCCTAAATAAACAATGGATCAATGTCCAAATAAAAACAGAGGTCAAGCAATATATGGAGACAAATGACAATAACTCAACACTGCAAAAATCTGTGGGACGCAGCAAAGGCCATGCTAAGAGATAAGTAGGTTGCAATAAAGGCTTACCTCAAGAAAGAAGAGCAATCCCAAATGAACAATCTAAACTCACAATTAAGGAAACTGGAAAAAGAAGAACAAAGGAGGCCCAAAGTCAGTAGAAGGAGGGACATAATAAAGATTAAAGCATAAATAAATAAAATCGAGAAGAATAAAACTAAAGAATCATTGAGAGCAGGAGCTGGTTCTTCAAGAAAATAGGACAGTTAAACCCATAGCCAGACTTATCAAGAAAAAAAGAGACTCTACACAAACAGAATTACAAATGAGAAAAAAAAAAAAAAAAAAAAACCGAAAGCTTTTCCTTTACAATTGGGAACAAGACAAGGATGCCCATCCTTCCACTTCTATTCAACATAGTACTGGAGTTCCAAGCCATGGCAATCAGACAACACAAAGAAATAAAAGAAATAAAAGGCATCCAGACTGGGAAGGAAGAAGTTAAACTGTCCCTGTTGCAGATGACATGATATTGTACATAAAAAAACCTAAAGACTACACTCCAAAACTACTAGATCTAATATCTGAATTCAGCAATGTTGCACGATACAAAATTAATACGCAGAAATCTGTGGCATTCCTATATACTAACAATGAACTAGCAGAGAGAGAAATCAGGAAAACAATTCCATTCACAATTGCATCAAAAAGAAAAAAATACCTAGGAATAAACCTAAACAAGGAAGTGAAAGACCAATACTCTGAAAACTACAAGACACTCATGAGAGAAATTAAAGAAGAAACCAATAAATGGAAACACATCCCGTGCTCATGGATTGAAAGAATTAATATTGTCAAAATGGCCATCCTGCCTAAAGCAATCTACAGATTCAATGCAATTCCTATCAAAATACCAAAAGCATTCTTCAATGAACTAGAGAAAATCACTCTAAAATTCATATGGAACCTCAAAAAACTCCAAATAGCCAAAGCAATCCTGAGAAGGAAGAATAAAGCGGGGGGGATTATGCTCCCCAACTTCCAGCTCTACCACAAAGCCACAGTAATCAAGACAATTTGGTTCTGTCAGAAGAACAGACCCATAGACCAATGGATCAGACTAGAGAGCCCTGATATAAACTCAACCATATTTGGTAATTTAATATATGATAAAGGACCCATGGACATACAATGGGGAAATGACAGCCTCTTCAACAGCTGGTGTTGGCAAAACTGGACAGCTACATGTAAGAGAATGAAACTGGATTATTGTTTAACCCCATACACAAAAGTAAATTTGAAATGGATCAAAGACCTGAATGTAAGTCATGAAACCATAAAATTCTTGGGAAAAAAACATAGGCAAAAATCTCCTGAATATAAGAATGAGCAACTTCTTCCTAAACGCATCTCCTCAAGCAAGGGAAACAAAAGCAAAAATGAACTCATGGACTACATCAAATTTAAAAGTTTCTATACAGCAAAGGACACCATCAACAGAACAAAAAGGCATCCTACTGTATGGGAAAATATATTTGTAAATGACATATCAGACAAGGGGTTAACATTCAAAATATATAAAGAACTTATACGCCTCAACACCCAAAAAGCAAATAACCCGATTAACAAATGGGCAGAGGATATGAAGAGACAGTTTTTCAAAGAAGAAATTCAGACGGCCAACAGACACATGAAAAGATGCTTCACATCACTAATCATCAGGGAAATAGGGAAATGCAAATTAAAACCACAATGAGATATCACCTCACACCAGTAAGGATGGCCAGCATTGAAAAGACTAAGAACAACAAATGCTAGCAAGGATGCAGAGAAAGGGGAACCCTCCTACACTGCTGGTGGGAATGTAAATTAGTTAAACAATGTGGAAATCAATATGGAGGTTCCTCAAAAACTAAACACAGAAATATCATTTGACCCAGGAATTCCGCTCCTAGGAATTTACGCAAAGAATACAAGTTCTCAGATCCAAAAAGACATATATATTCCTATGTTTATCACAGCACTATTTATAATAGCCAAGATATGGAAGCTACCTAGTGTCCATCAGTAGATGAATGGATAAAGATGATGTGGTACATATACACAATGGAATACTATTCAGCCATAAGAACAAATCCTACCATTTGCAACAACGTGGATGGAGCTGGAGAGTATTATGCTCAGTGAAATAAGCCAGGTGGAAAAAGACAAGTACCGAATTATTTTGCTCATTTGTGGAGTGTAACAACAAAGCAAAACTGAAGGAACAAAACAGCAACAGACTCACAGACTCCAAGAAGTCACTAGTTGTTACCAAAGGGGAGGGGTGGGGGAGGGCTTGTGGGAAGGGAGGGAGAAGGGGATTGAGGGGCATTATGGTTAGTACACATGGTGTGGTGGGGTCACGGGGAAGATAGTGTAGCACAGAGAAGACAAGTAGTGACTCTGTAGCATCTAAATACACCGATGGACAGTGACTGCAATGGGGTATGGGGGCGACTTGATAATATGGGTGAATGTAGTAACCACAATGTTTTTCATGTGAAACCTTCATAAGAGTGTATATCAATGATACCTTAATAAAAGAAAATAAAAAAATTAAATGTTTACCAATGTAATAGGTATAAACCACCATCTCAAAAATCAGATTTTGTATGAAATAGTACATTCAGAGTTACTTTTGTTTTAGCAATGTTATATATTTTTACATATTTTCTTTACTTTTATTTCCTTCCATACAAATGTTCTGCCATTTCCTTTGAGGTTTATCAACAATTTTCAAATAATAAATTTTCAAATAGTCTACTGTACTTTTCCAATTCAAGTTATAATAAATTAATAGTCTCTTCAGAAATTCAAATGTATAAAATTTTCTAACAAAATATACATTGGGAAAGTCAATATATTCAGATTTCCTTATTTTATATAATCTTAAAAATCAAAGTGTTTTGAGTCCTCCAACTCATTTTTATTAAGCAAGCACTGTTATTACAAGAGCAAAGTAAAGAAATAAAGATAACGAGAAGGAACACTCAAAAGTAGTAATAAAGCTTCTCTTTTTCTGAGATAAATTAAAAATGAAATAGAACACAATGGTATTTCTGCTGGCAAAGGCAAGACAAAATTACAGATTTTCTACCCTCAAATATCACATATTTAAGCGTTTAGTATTGTCAAATGATTTCCATACTAGTACCTCTCCACAGAACACTACCTAGACTAATGGAACAAAGAACTAATACAAAAGCTGTACATTTTTATTGAAGTCATGAGGTACAAAGGGTGTCATTAAATGTCTAGAAATAAACCTGAATGTTTATGCACAATTGATTTTTTACAATGGTGGCAAGATCATTCAATGGGGGAAGAAAAGTCTCTTCAACTTTTTTTGACTCTAAATGGTGCTGAGAAACTGGAATAGGCTTGATAATATGGGTGAATGTAGTAACCACAATGGATAGGCACATGACAAGAATGAAGATGGACCTCTAACTGATTCCATATACAAAAATTAACTCAAAATGGATCAGTGACCTAAGCGTAAGGGTTAAATCCTGTCATCACTTTCTCAGAAAAAAACATAATGGTCAATGTTCATGAATTCAAATTTGGTAATAGATTGGTAGATTTGACTCCAAAAGAATCTATGACCAACAAAAGAAAAATTAAGTAATTTGAGCTTCATAAAAATATAAATCTTTAGTATATCAAAGGACATTATCAAGAAAATGAAAAGACCACACACAGAAAAAAACATTGTCAAATCATTATCTGATAAGGGCTTAACACAAAATTATATAAAGAATTCTTATAACTAACAACAGAAAGGCAAGCAACCCAATTTAAAAATAGGCAATGGACTTGAACAGACATTTCTCCAAAGAAGATACAAAAACGGCCAATAAGCACATTTGTATAGATATACAGTTCCTTTTCTCTTGGGGAAATACCTAGGAGTGGTATATCTGAGTCATACAGTAAGTGTATGTTTATCTTTTTAAAGAAACCATCAAATGGTTTACAAAAGTGGATATATAATTTTACATTCTTAACAGGAACACACAAGACTTCAAACTTCTATATTCTTGCCAAAACTCAGCATGATCTTTTTTATTTTAGCCATTTTAACAGGATAAAATGGTGTTGTACTGTTGATAAATTTCCATTTCCCTACTAATAACTTATACTAATAAACATCTTACATAGGTTTACTTTGCCGTTCTTGTACTTTCCTTAGTGAGGTGCCTGACAAACTTTTTGCCCACATAGGGAAGGGAGCTTGTTTACTTTTATTGTTGAGTTTTGAGAGTTCCTTATATAGCATGGATACAAGTCTATGTGATTTGAAGATGAGAACTTTATAATTTTCAAAGTGTATTTTATAAATATATTCTCTTATGTTTTGGATTATAACTAAAATTTCACTGCCCAACCCAAAGTCACAATTTTTTCTCCTATGCTTTCTCCTATAATTATTGTCTTAGGACTTAAAACTAGGTTTATGATCAATCTTCAGTTAATGTACATCTATAGTGTGATGTATGGATCCAAGTTTGTTTGTTTTTTTAGTACATGGATATCCAAATGTTCCAACACCACTTGTTGAAAAACTATACTTCTCCATAGCATTGCCTTTGCATCTTTGTCAAAAAGAAATTGTCTTTGTAAATGTGGATTTATTTCTGGACTTGTAGTATATTCTACTGATCAATGTTTCTATCTGTATGCTAACTCCATGCTGTATTTAGCTTTATTATACTTCTTACAATTGTGTAGTCTTAGGCTTCAAATTTTGTTCTATTTCAATGATTTTTCTCTATTGCTTTTGTTTTTTGTATCACTGCATTCTTTGATCTTTACTATTTCCTTTCTTTTGCTTACTTTCTATTTAACTTTTTAAAAATTTATTAAAGTAGACATTAAGATCAACTTGAGACCATTCTGTTTTTCATTTATATAGGTACTTAGCGTGCTATAAATTTCCCCCTACCTACACATTAGCAGCATACTAGAAATTCTGGCATGTTGTATTTTCATTTTCATTCACTTCAAGGTACTCTTTTAAAATACATTCTGACTTCCTCTTTGATCAGGGTTCAGTTAAAATTGTGTCATTTAACTTCCAAATATTCCAGATTTTCAAACCATTATTAGTATCTAAATTAATTCCATTACGGTAAGAAAACATACTTTGAATCAGTTGAATCTTTCTGAATATGAGACATGTTTTATGTCCCAGAATACAGTATTTCTTGGTAAACATTTAGTGCACAACTAAGAATAATTTGTATTCTTCAATTGTTGGACTGAGCCACCGAAAAATGTCAATCAGGCCAGGTAGGCCAGTAGTGTTATTCAAACATACTATATACTTGATGATTTTCTGCCTGTTATTATATCAACTGAGAGAAGAGTTTTTGTCTATTTCTTCCTGTACTTCTATTAGTTTTTACTTCATATATTTTCAAGATCTGTTCCCAGGACCATAAACATAAGTGCTTAGAATCATTATGTATCCTTCATTAATTGATCTTTTTATCATTGAAATAAACTTCTTTACCTCAGAAAATCTCCTTTGCTTTGAAATCTACTTTGATATTAAGGTAGCAATTCCAACTTGCCTTTGACTAGTACTAGCTTGGTATATCTACATTTAAAGTGCATTTCTTGTGGACAGTATATTCTTTAGTTTTGCTTTTTTAGCCAATTTGACAATCTTTGCCTTTTAATTGAGGTGTTTACACCATTTACATTAACACATCTTGATATCTGTTCCATCTCATTACCTGTTACCTTTTCCAGTCCTTTCATGATTAAGCATTTTGTTATTATAAGATTAGGTATTATATACATTTTATCCCCTTCGTTAATTTATTAGCTATGTGTCCTTGTCTTTTTAGCAGTGGCTTTGTACTTTACAGTTGCGGTAGACTGAAAATAACCCCTACCCTCGCTCCCCAAGATAACCACATTCTAATTGGCGGAGTCTGTGAATGTTACCTTTCACAGCAAAAAAAAGGGGGAGTATACAGCTGTGATCTTGACATGAGGGGAATATTCCTGGACAATCCATGTGAACCCTGAATGTAATCACAAGTGCCATTAAAAGAGAAAAGCAGGGAAGGATCTGACAGACAAAAATAGGCAAGGCAATGTGACCAAAGGCAGATAGGAGTGATGTGGTCACAAGGCAAAGGAATGCTAGAAGCCACAAGAAGCTGAAAGGGGCAAGTGATTGATTCTCTCCTAGTGCCTCTGCAGCAAGTACAACCTTCTGAAACTTTGATTTTGGCCTAGTAATAATTTATAGATTTCAGGCCTTTAGAACTATGAGGGAAAAAATTTCCATGGTTTTAAGTGCCAAGTTTGTGGTAATTTGTTATAGCAGGTAAAGTAAATTAATATAATAGTATATGTATTTAATTCATCACAGTCTAGCTTTAATTATTATACCACTTAAAATACAATGTCAGAATCCTTTTTTTCCATGCTCTACTCATCTGTTATGCTTCTGTTGCCATCTGTTATGCTTCTGTATTTTATTTATAATGTTATAAATCCCAAAATACAATGTCATTATTTTGTTTGAACAGTCAATTATCATTTAAAGTTATCCTAATAGCAGAAAAAAAAATTTTTAAGTACCTATGCAATTTCCATTTCTGGTGCTCTTCATTCCTTTGTTTACATTCAGAGGTCCAACTGGTATTACTTTCCTTCTATTCTGAAGCATGTGCTTTCATCCCAGTCTGCAAATGTATCTGAAAATGTCTTTACTTCACCTTTATTTTGTAAAAGATATTTTTGCTGGGTATGGAATTCCCATATCCCAGGTTGACATATTTCCTTTAAGTCCTTTTAAGATGTTGCTCTATTATCATTTCACTTGTATTGTTTCCAGTGAGAAATCTGATTTCACCCTTATCTGTGTACCTCTATCTATAAAATCTTTTTTTTTCACTGCCAGTTTAATAGTTTTCCATTTATCACTGGTTTTCAGCAGTTTATGATGTGCTTTAGTGTCTTCATTTTTCATGTACTTGTTGTTCACTGAGCTTCCTGAATCTGTTGTTTTGAAGTTTTCAACAGATCTGTCATTCACGCCATCCAGTGAAGTTTATCCCCCTCATCTTTCCCACACAACCACCCTACCATAGCCTTCCAACCACCAGTCACTTCTCAGTGTCTATGAGTCTACTGCAGTCTTGTTCATTATGTTTTATTTTTAGATTCCTCTAATAAGTGAAATTATATGGTACTTGTCTTTCTCCACCTAGCTTATTTCATTGAGCATAATACACTCCAGGTCCATCCATGCTGGTGCAAATGGCAGGATTTCTTTTATTTATGGTTAAATATATTTCACTGTATATGTACCACAATTTCTTTATCCATTGACCTACTGATAGACACTTAGGTTGCTTCCATATCTTGGCTACTGTAAATAATGGAGTGATAAACATAGGGGTGCATAGTATCTTTTCAAATGAGGCATTCTGTTTAGTTAAATTCCTAGAAGTGAGATTACTGGGTTATTTCTATTTTTATTTTTTTAAGGATCCTCCATACTGCTTCCAATAATGGCTATACCAACTTATATTCCTACTAATAGTGTAGAATGCTCACCAATACTTTGGCTATTTCTTGTCTTTTGGACAGTGGCCTAACTGGTGTGAGACGATATTTCATTGTGTTTTGATTTGCATTTACCTGATAATTAGTGATGTGGAACATCTTTTCATGTGCCCATTGGTCATCTATATTTCTTCTTAGGAAAAATTCCAGTTCAGGTCCTCTGCTAATTTTCCATTAGTTTTTTTTTTGGTGTTGAGTTGTACGAGTTCTTTATACATTTTGGATATTAACCCCTTATTGGATAAATCATTCATGAATATATTTTCCCATACTGTAGACTGCCTTTTTGTTCTGCTGATGGTGTCCTTTGCTGTACAGAAGACTTTTAGTTTGATGTAGTTCACTTAATTCATTTTTTATTTCCTTGCCCAATGAGATGCGTCCAGGAAAAACTTGCTCATGTTTATGTTTAAGAGATTTTTGCCTATGTTTTTTTCTATGAGTTTTATGGTTTCATGCATTATATTTAGGACTTTGTTCCATTCTGAGTTTACTCATATGAATTTAAACAGTAATCCAGTTTTATTCTCTTGCATGTAAGCTGTCCAGTTTTCCCAACATCAGTTGTTGAAAAGGCTGTCTTTTCCCTGTTGTACATTCATTCCCCCTTTATCATATATTAATTGATCATATATGCATGGATTTATATTTGAGCTCTCTATTCTGTTCCATTGATCCATTCGTCTGTTCTTGAGCCAGTACCATATTGTTTTGGTTACTATAGCTTTGCAGTATAGCTTTAAGTCAGGAAGAAAAATACCAGCAGCTTTGTTCTTCTTTCTCAGGATAGTTTTGGCTATTTAGGGCCTTTTATTGTTATGAATTTTAGGATTGTTTGCTCTAATTAATTGAAAAAATGCTATTGGTATATTGATAGGGATTGCACTGAACCTATAAATTGCTTTGGTCAGGATAGCTATTTTGACAATATTAATTCTTCCTATCCACGAGCACGGGATAGATTTCCATTTATTTGTGTTTTCTTTAATTTCTGTCATGAGTGTCTTATAGTTTTCAGAGTGTTGGTCTTTTACCTCCTTATAAATGGAATTGTTTTCCTGATTTTGCCTTCTGCTAATTTGTTGATAATATACAGGAATGCAACAGATTTCTGTGAATTAATTTTATATCCTGCAATTTTGCTGAATCATGTTATTATTAGTTCCAATAGATTTTCTGATGGAGTTTTTAGGGTTTTCTATATACAGTAACATGTTATCTGCAGTGACAGTTTTACTTCTTCCTTATCAATTTGGATGCCCTTTATCTCTTTATCTTGTCTAAATGCTGTGGCTGGTACTCCCGTATTATTCTGAATAAAAGTGAGAGTGGGCATCCTTGTTCAACTTTGCTGAATCCAGTTATTACTAGTTCCAATAGATTTTCTGATGGAGTTTTTAGGGTTTTCTATATTCAGTGTCGTGTTATCTGCAGTGACAGTTTTACTTCTTCCTTATGAATTTGGATGTCTTTTATCTCTTTATCTTGTTTAAATGCTATGGCTGGTACTCCCATATTATGTTGAATAAGAGTGAGAGTGGGCATCCTTGTTCCTGTTCCTGATCTTACAGCCAAAGCTTTCAACTTTTTGCTATTGAGAATGTTAGCTGTGGGTTTGTGTATATGGCCTTTATTATGTTGAGGTATGACCCCTCTATACATATTTTGTTAAGCTTTATCATGAGTGGATGTTGAATTTTATCAAATGCTTTTTCAGCATCTATTGAGATGATCGTGTGGTTTTTATCCTCCGTTTTGTTAATATGGTGTGTGATACTGACTGATTTACAAGTATTGTACCATCCTTGCATCCCTGGAATAAATTCTACTTCATTTTGATGTATTTTTAAATTCAGTTTGCTTATATTTTTTTGAGGATTTCTGCACCTATGTTCATTAGGAATATCGGTCTAAAATCTTCTTTTTTAGTAGTGTCTTTGTCTGCTTTCAGTATTAGAGGGAGGCTGGCCACATAGAATGAGTTTGGAAGTATTCCCTCCTCTTCTACTTTTTGGAATACTTTAAGAAGGATGGGTGTTAGCTCTTCTTGAAATGTTTGATAGAATACAGCTGAGAAGCCATCTGGTTCCAGAATTTGGTTGGCTGGGAGATTTTTTTATTACAAATTCAATTTTGTTACCGGTAATTGGTCTGTTCAGATTTTCTGTTTCTTACTAGGTCAGAATTGGAATGCTGCACTTTTCTAGGAATTTGTCCATTTCTTCTAGGTTGCCCAATTTATTGGCATATAATTTTTCATAGAATTCTCTAATAACTGTTTTTGTATTTCTGTGGTGTCAATTGAACTATTCCTTCTTTCTTTGTGATTTTGTTTGTGTGCTCTGTTTTCTTCTTTCTGGTTTATCTGGCTAGGGACTGTCTATTTTGTTTATTTTCTCAAAGAAACAGATCTTGGTTTTGTTTTGTTTGGTGTTTTGTCTCTATTTTATTTATTTCTGCTCTGATCTTTATTATGTCCCTCCTTCACTAACTCTGGGTTTCATTTTTCCTTTCTTTTCTACTCTCTTTAGTTGTGAGTTTAAACTGTTAACTTGGGATTGTTCTTGTTTCTTGAGGTAGGCCTGTATTACTTTCTACTTCCTTCTTAGAACCACATGTTTTGCAGCATCCCACATATTTTGAACTGTTTTATTTTTGTTTTCATTTGTCTCCATGTACTGTTAGATTTCCTCTTTGATTTGTCCATTGTCCACTGATTATTTTAGAACCATGTTGTTTAGCCTCCATGTGTTTGTGGGGTTTTGTTCTGTTTTGTGTAATTTATTTCTAGTTTCTTACCATTGTGACCTAAAAAGATGTTTGAAACAATTTCAATCTTTTTTAGTTTATTGAGGCTCTTTCTGTGTTCTAATATGTGATCTATCCTGGAGGAGGTTCCACATACACTTGAGGAAAATGTGCATCCTGCTGCTTTTGGGTGGAAAGCTCTGTAGATATGTTAAGTCCATTTGATCCAGTGTGGATCAATGCAGTTCTTTCCTTATTTATTTTCTGTCTGGTTGATCTGTCCATTGATATAAGTGGTGGGTTAAAGTTCCCTAATATGATTGAGTTGCAGCTTATTTCTCTCTTTAGTTCTGTTAGTATTTGTTTTATATATTTAGGTGCTCCTATGTTGGGTTGATAGACATTTGTAATTGTTATATCCTCTTGTTGGATTGATCCCTCTATCATTATGTAATGTTCTTGTCTCTTTTTACTTTGTTTTGAAATCTGTTTTGTCTGTGTATGTCTTTGGGTCTGAAATGAGTCTCTTGTAGGGAACATATTGATGGGTCTTGCTTATCCATTCAACCACACTATGTCTATTGATTGGTGCAGTCAGTCCATTTACATTTAAGGTAATTATTGGTAGGTTTTAGTAATAGTTTGCCGGTTGTTTTTGTAGTCCCTCTGTGATCATTTCTTCCTCTCTCATACTCTTCTTGCTATTTGATGCTTTTCTTTAGTGTTGTGATTGAATTTTCATTTTTTTTGTCTCTCTACTATAGCTTTAGGTTTGTGGTTATCATAAGGTTCAAGGATAGCTTCCTAGCAATATAACAGTCTAAAAGAAGTTGATGACTGCTCTATTTCAAACACAGTCTAAAGTACTTTTTTATTCCTCTTCCTTCTCCACACTTACTTTATTAGATGTCATAATCTGCACTTTTTTGTATATCCCTTGACTGATTTTGTGTACAATTAATTTTACTACATTTTTTAAGTAAGCAATTGGTCTACCACCTTTACTGTGGGTTTATTTTCATTAGTGAAAAATATTTAGGCTTAAGAACATTTCCATCTACAAAAGTACCTTTAACATATTCTGTAAGGTTGGTTTAGTAGTGGTGAATTTTTTCAACTTTCATTTATCTGGGAAACTTTTGAATTTCTCCTTCAATCTGAATGATAACCTTGCTTGGTAGAGGATTCTTGGTTGAACTTCGTTCTGTTTCAATACATCAAATATATCATGCCACTCCCTTCTGCCCTGTAAGGTTCCTGCTGAGAAAACTACTGACAGCCTTATAGGGTTACCTTTATAAATAATCTTTTGCCTCTCTCTAGTTGCTTTCAATAATACCCTCTCTTCATCCTCAATCTTTGTCTTTTTAATTATTTTGTTAGGGGGTCGCTGTGCTTCTGGGAACTTGGTGTCTATTTCCTTCCCCCGATGGGGGAAATTTTCAGCAATTATTTCTTCAAAGACTTTCTACTCTTTTGTCTGTCTCTTTTCCTTATAGTACCCCTATTATACAAATATTGTTTCATTTAGAGTTGTCACACAGCTCTCTTAGCATCCTCTTGTTTTTATAAGAATCCTTACAAAAGAAGAGATTCTTTTTCCTCTGTTCCTCAGCTTTGCTGTTTTCCTGTTCTCTAATATCCATCTCACTGATTGTCTACTCTACTTGCAGCAATCTGTTATTCATTCCATCCACTGTATTTTTCATTTCAGTTACTGTATTCTTCAGCTCTGAGTGGCCACTTTCAAAATCTTCTGTCTCTTTGTTGAAGTCCTCCCTGAGATTGTCAATACTTTTTGGCAGATCAGTAAGCATATTTATGACTGTTATTTTGAAACCTTTACAAGAAGATTGGTGATCTTCATTTCATTTAACCCTCTTTCTGGTGTCTTAGCCTGTTCATTTGGAACATATTCCTCTGACTCCCATTTTGTCTATGTTTCTGTGTTTCTTTCTCTTTGTGTTAGATTGATCTGCTATGCCTCCTGGTCTACAAAGTAATGGCTTTATGAAGAAGGCATCCTGTGGTACCCAGAAGCTCAAAAGTCTACTCTCCAGTGCTGGGTTCTCCTTTGTGGTGGAGCTGCAGTTGCTATTGATGAGCTGTGGGCAAGGCAGCCTATCTGCCTGTCTGCTGGCAGTGGCTGATCTCTGTCAAACAAGGCCCTTGGATCTGTGCAGCAGCACCTCTGCTGGGATCACTGTGGGTGGGGCTTTCTGCCCATATGTCTCCAGTGGCTGACCTCAGTCCACCGCAACTGGCAGCTTGCCTCAGCTAGCCCTTTTTGAGCCCTGCAGCAGAATTCTTGCTGGGAATGTTGTGAGCAGGCACCCCTCTGCCTGCCCTGCAGTGAAAGTGGCATGGGGCTGGGCCAGCAGTGAGGAAGAAGGAGCATTATAGCTGGTTACCATAGACACATCCTCAGTTGGACTGAGAGAGGGCCAGGTAAGCTGGAAAAGCCTCCCTCTGCCTGCCAGGCAGCAAAGTCTCCCTCTGCCTGCCATGCAGCAAAGTTTCCTTCTGCCTGCCAGGCAGCAAATTCTAAAGATGCTGGGCCAAGCCGGCCAAGTGGTTGGGCAGATGGGTGTGCAGAGAAATACCTAGGGTCTGAACCACAAGCAATGGGGTTGAGCTTTGGGGGCTGGCTACTGTGAGCACCCAACAAGTTGGGCTGAGAGAAGGCCAGAGAAGTGCTGTCTACCTGCCCTATCCTTTCTCCTCCTGAAAGAGCTCCCTCTAACCCCCACCCCTCTGGCACCCCTCCTGCTGCTGGTAAATCTTTCACACTGCCACCTCTGTGTTGGGTCCCAGCAGGACCAAAAGAGTGTGCCTGTCCTCCACAAGCAACTGCAGTCTCAACCTCCAAGAGTGCTCCAACTCTCCCTAGTGTCTAGCCCCATTAATCACCAAAGCCCAGTGCAATGTCGGCTAATATTCCCAGAGATCTCCAGGGTCCAGTGTGCAGGATTCCTGAGTACGTATCCCCTCCCCACTCCATTCCTCTTACTTCCACTTGTGGGGTGTAATAAGGGAAGGGCTTGGGTCCTGATGGATAACAGCTCTGCCACTTTACCCTTCTCCATGTGATATTCTCCTCTTCACCAGATGTATGTACATGGTAGGTCTGTTTTGCAGTCTTCAGGTCGTTTTCAGGGTTAGCTGTATTTGCTGTAATCGCTTCCTTGGTGTGTACGTGACAGGAGGTTTCCACCTTGCCTTCCTTCTCTGCCATCTTTTCCCCCTCCTAAGTTGTCTTTTTTTAAGCTATACATTCAGAGAATTCAAAAAATGTAAAACAAGTTTCTCATCAAATATTTTCCTTTAGAAAAAGTTATTACTCATGAAAATGTTATGTTAATATGTAATAGGGTTTTTAGCAAATTAAATTTTTGAAAAATCTGTTTCAATTTCCAATTCCTACATTATCAATAGATATAATCTACATTAAGAAAAACAGTTCTTCCCCAATTTCAATTGATTGCTTACTTTCTTTATTTTTGGTTATGCCTTCTTGCCTCTCTGTATGCCAGTTAATCTTTGACTAAACACCATATGTTGTACATTTTATTTCGTGTGGTTTTAAATATTTTCGTGATGTTGTAAGTTTCTTGACTTTGCTTTGGGATGCATTTAAATTATTTGGAAATAATTTCATCTTTTCTTTCAAGTCTTGCTTTTATTTGTTAGGTGGGTCCTGAGCAGTGCTCACTCTAGGACTAACTGTTCCCCATTATTGAGGTGAAAATTTCCTTAGCACTCTACCCAGTGCCTCATGAATTGAAAGTTTCTCCACTGTAGTGGTGGGACAGTTACTGGCCCTGTAGGACAATAGGCACCACTTTCTCTAATCATTTCAGATGGTTCTTTCCCCAAAACTCAGGTAACCTGTTTCTTCACACATGCACTCTGACCAGTAATCTGCTGAATATGTGAAGAAGCCATCTACAGATCTCTGGAGCTCCCCCCTGTACAGCACTCCCCTTTCCAGTATTCTGTCCAATACATGCTAGCCGTTTTGTTCCTCCTGGACACTCAGCATTGTCTCTTCAATTTTGGGAGTCCAGACTATCTTCCCTCTCCCTCTGTCACAGTCTGAAAATTCTCTCAAGGATATAAGCTGGGACCATCATAGAGAGCTCATTTCTTGGGGATTGCTTTCATTTGTTATCTCATGTCCAGTATCTAGAAAATGTTGTTTTTCTTTTGGTTATTTAGGTTATTGTGGGAGAAAGGGATTTCTCCTTTTATTCCATACATATCAAGCTAACAGACAGATTCTAACATAACAGAGGAAGATAAAGGTTCCAGATTCTAAGTCACATTTAATAAACAACCACTTGTTCTATTTTGCTGTAATATCAAGGATGATTCAAAATGATCTAAAACTGCTTTTTAAAATATTTCTCCTTAACAAAAAGTAGATTAGGGGTGGGGCGGAAGATGGCGGCGTGAGTAGAGCAGTGGAAATCTCCTCCCAAAACAACATATATCTATGAAAATATAACAAAGACAACCCTTCCTAGAATAAAGACCAGAGGACACAGGACAATATCCAGACCACATCCACACCTGAGAGAACCCAGCGCCTCGCGAAGGGGGTAAGATACAAGCCCCGGCCCCGCAGGAGCCGAGCGCCCCTCCCCCCAGCTCCCGGCGGGAGAAGAGCAGGCAGAGCGGGAGGGAGACGGAGCTCAGGGCTGCCGAACACCCAGCCCCAGCCATCCGGGCCAGAGTGCAGGGCCCTCGATACTGGGAAAACAGGGCAGCAAGAACAGTGAGCAGGCACTGGAGGCTGGGCGACAGAGGACATAAGAAAAGCGCGCGACCATTTTTTTTTTTTGCTTTTTTGCTGCTTTGTTTTGGCGAGCGCTGTTTGGAAGTCTTAAAGGGACAGGGACCCCAATATTAGGGAAACAGGGAAGAAAGACCGGTGAGCAGAGGCCTGAGGCTGGCACCGGAGAATAAAGAAAAACGAACGACCACCTTTTTTTTTTTAAATAAAAATTTTTTTTTTTTTTTTTAATTAAAAAAATTTTTTTTCTTGTTTTTTTTTGTGGTCGTTGTTTTGTGTTGGCGGGTGCTTTTTGGAAGTCTTAAAGGGGCAGGGCGGGCCACTTAATCCAGAGGTAGGGAATCCGGGACCTCTGGGCACCCTAACCCCTGGGCTGCAGGGAGCAGGGAGGCCCCTTACGGAGATAAATAGCCTCCCAGCAGCTCCTGCTCCAACGCGACTCCACCATTTTGGAGTAGCTGCCCGAGCCAGGCCACGCCCACAGCAACAGCGGAGATTAACTCCATAGCAGCCGGGCAGAAAGCAGAAACCCTGTCTGCGCGCAGCTGCGCAGCACAAGCCACTAGAGGCCGCTGTTCTCCCAGGAGAGGAGGGCCACAAACCAACAAGAAAGGAAGTCCTTCCAGCCGTCACTCGTCCCAGTTCTGCAGACTATTCCTATCACCATGAAAAGGCAAAGCTACAGGCAGACAAAGATCACAGAGACAACACCAGAGAAGGAGACAGACCTAACCAGTCTTCCTGACAAAGAATTCAAAATAAGAATCATAAACATGCTGACAGAGATGCAGAGAAATACGCAAGAAAAATGGGATGAAGTCCGGAAAGAGATCACAGATGCCAGAAAGGAGATCGCAGAAATGAAACAAACTCTGGAAGGGTTTATAAGCAGAATGGATAGAATGCAAGAGGCCATTGATGGAATTGAAATCAGAGAACAGGAACGCATGGAAGCTGACATAGAGAGAGACAAAAGGATCTCCAGGAATGAAACAATATTAAGAGAACTGTGTGACCAATCTAAAAGGAGCAATATCCGTATTATAGGGGTCCCAGAAGAAGAAGAGAGAGGCAAAGAGATGGAAAGTATCTTAGAAGAAATAATTGCTGAAAACTTCCCCACACTGGGGGAGGAAGTAATCAAACAGACCACGGAAATACACAGAACCCCCAACAGAAAGGATCCAAGAAGGGCAACACCAAGACACATAATAATTAAAATGTCAAAGATCAAGGACAAGGAAAGAGTGTTAAAGGCAGCTAGAGAGAAAAAGGTCACCTATAAAGGGAAACCCATCAGGCTAACGTCAGATTTCTCAACAGAAACCCTACAGGCCAGAAGAGAATGGCATGATATATTTAATACAATGAAACAGAAGGGCCTTGAACCAAGGATACTGTATCCAGCACGACTATCATTCAAATATGACGGTGGGATTAAACAATTCCCAGACAAACAAAAGCTGAGGGAATTTGCTTTCCACAAACCACCTCTACAGAACATCTTACAGGGACTGCTCTAGATGGGAGCACTCCTAGAAAGAGCACAGCACAAAACACCCAACATATGAAGAATCGAGGAGGAGGAACAAGAAGGGAGAGAAGAAAAGAATCTCCAGACAGTGTATATAACAGCTCAATAAGCGAGCTAAGTTAGGCAGTAAGATACTAAAGAGGCTAACCTTGAACCTTTGGTAACCACGAATTTAAAGCCTGCAATGGCAATAAGTACATATCTTTCAATAGTCACCCTAAATGTTAATGGGTTGAATGCACCAATCAAAAGACACAGAGTAACAGAATGGATAAAAAAGCAAGACCCATCTATATGCTGCTTACAAGAAACTCACCTCAAACCCAAAGACATGTACAGACTAAAAGTCAAGGGATGGAAAAACATATTTCAAGCAAACAACAGTGAGAAGAAAGCAGGGGTTGCAGTACTAATATCAGACAAAATAGACTTCAAAACAAAGAAAGTAACAAGAGATAAAGAAGGACACTACATAATGATAAAGGGCTCAGTCAAACAAGAGGATATAACCATTCTAAATATATATGCACCCAACACAGGAGCACCAGCATATGTGAAACAAATACTAACAGAACTAAAGGGGGATATAGACTGCAATGCATTCATTCTAGGAGACTTCAACACACCACTCACCCCAAAGGATAGATCCACTGGGCAGAAAATAAGTAAGGACACGGAAGCACTGAACAACACAGTAGAACAGATGGACCTAATAGACATCTATAGAACTCTACATCCAAAAGCAGCGGGATATACATTCTTCTCAAGTGCACATGGAACATTCTCCAGAATAGACCACATACTAGGCCACAAAAAGAGCCTCAGAAAATTCCAAAAGATTGAAATCCTACCAAACAACTTTTCAGACCACAAAGGCATAAAACTAGAAATAAACTGTACAAAGAAAGCAAAGAGGCTCACGAACACATGGAGGCTTAACAACACGCTCCTAAATAATCAATGGATCAATGACCAAATCAAAATGGAGATCCAGCAATATATGGAAACAAATGACAACAACAACACTAAGCCCCAACTTCTGTGGGACACAGCAAAAGCAGTCTTAAGAGGAAAGTATATAGCAATCCAAGCATATTTAAAAAAGGAAGAGCAATCCCAAATGAAAGGTCTAATGTCACAATTATCGAAATTGGAAAAAGAAGAACAGATGAGGCCTAAGGTCAGCAGAAGGAGGGACATAATAAAGATCAGAGAAGAAATAAATAAAATTGAGAAGAATAAAACAATAGCAAAAATCAATGAAACCAAGAGCTGGTTCTTCGAGAAAATAAACAAAATAGATAAGCCTCTAGCCAGACTTATTAAGAAGAAAAGAGAGTCAACACAAATCAACAGTATCAGAAACGAGAAAGGAAAAATCACGACGGACCCCACGGAAATGCAAAGAATTATTGGAGAATACTATGAAAACCTATATGCTAACAAGCTGGGAAACCTAGGAGAAATGGACAACTTCCTAGAAAAATATAACCTTCCAAGATTGACCCAGGAAGAAACAGAAAATCTAAACAGACCAATTACCAGCAACGAAATTGAAGAGGTAATCAAAAAACTACCAAAGAACAAAACCCCCGGGCCAGATGGATTTACCTCGGAATTTTATCAGACATACAGGGAAGACATAATACCCATTCTCCTTAAAGTCTTCCAAAAAATAGAGGAGGAGGGGATACTCCCAAACTCATTCTATGAAGCTAACATCACCCTAATACCAAAACCAGGCAAAGACCCCACCAAAAAAGAAAACTACAGACCAATATCCCTGATGAACGTAGATGCAAAAATACTCAACAAAATATTAGCAAACCGAATTCAAAAATACATCAAAAGGATCATACACCATGACCAAGTGGGATTCATCCCAGGGATGCAAGGATGGTACAACATTCGAAAGTCCATCAACATCATCCACCACATCAACAAAAAGAAAGACAAAAACCACATGATCATCTCCATAGATGCTGAAAAAGCATTTGACAAAGTTCAACATCCATTCATGTTAAAAACTCTCAGCAAAATGGGAATAGAGGGCAAGTACCTCAACATAATAAAGGCCATCTATGATAAACCCACAGCCAACATTATATTGAACAGCGAGAAGCTGAAAGCATTTCCTCTGAGATCGGGAACTAGACAGGGATGCCCACTCTCTCCACTGTTATTTAACATAGTACTGGAGGTCCTAGCCACGGCAATCAGACAAAATAAAGAAATACAAGGAATCCAGATTGGTAAAGAAGAAGTTAAACTGTCACTATTTGCAGATGACATGATACTGTACATAAAAAACCCTAAAGACTCCACCCCAAAACTACTAGAACTGATATCGGAATACAGCAAAGTTGCAGGATACAAAATCAACACACAGAAATCTGTGGCTTTCCTATATACTAACAATGAACCAACAGAAAGAGAAATCAGGAAAACAACTCCATTCACAATTGCATCAAAAAAAATAAAATACCTAGGAATAAACCTAACCAAAGAAGTGAAAGACTTATACTCTGAAAACTACAAGTCACTCTTAAGAGAAATTAAAGGGGACACTAACAGATGGAAACTCATCCCATGCTCGTGGCTAGGAAGAATTAATATCGTTAAAATGGCCATCCTGCCCAAAGCAATATACAGATTTGATGCAATCCCTATGAAACTACCAGCAACATTCTTCAATGAACTGGAACAAATAATTCAAAAATTCATATGGAAACACCAAAGACCCCGAATAGCCAAAGCAATCCTGAGAAAGAAGAATAAAGTAGGGGGGATCTCACTCCCCAACTTCAAGCTCTACTATAAAGCCATAGTAATCAAGACAATTTGGTACTGGCACAAGAGCAGAGCCACAGACCAATGGAACAGACTAGAGAATCCAGACATTAACCCAGGCATATATGGTCAATTAATATTTGATAAAGGAGCCATGGACATACAATGGCGAAATGACAGTCTCTTCAACAGGTGGTGCTGGCAAAACTGGACAGCTACATGTAGGAGAATGAAACTGGACCATTGTCTAACCCCATATACAAAAGTAAACTCAAAATGGATCAAAGACCTGAATGTAAGCCATGAAACCATTAAACTCCTGGAAGAAAACATAGGCGAAAACCTCTTAGACATAAACATGAGTGACCTCTTCTTGAACATATCTCCCCGGGCAAGGAAAACAACAGCAAAAATGAGTAAGTGGGACTATATTAAGCTGAAAAGCTTCTGTACAGCAAAAGACACCATCAATAGAACAAGAAGGATCCCTACAGTATGGGAGAATATATTTGAAAATGACACATCCGATAAAGGCTTGACGTCCAGAATATATAAGGAGCTCTCACGCCTCAACAAACAAAAAACAAATAACCCAATTAAAAAATGGGCAGAGGAACTGAACAGACAGTTCTCCAAAAAAGAAATACAGATGGCCAACAGACACATGAAAAGATGCTCCACATCGCTAATTATCAGAGAAATGCAAATTAAAACTACAATGAGGTATCACCTCACACCAGTAAGGATGGCTGCCATCCAAAAGACAAACAACAACAAATGTTGGCGAGGCTGTGGAGAAAGGGGAACCCTCCTACACTGCTGGTGGGAATGTAAGTTAGTTCAACCATTGTGGAAAGCAGTATGGAGGTACATCAAAATGCTCAAAACAGACTTACCATTTGACCCAGGAATTGCACTCCTAGGAATTTACCCTAAGAATGCAGCAATCAAGTTTGAGAAAGACAGATGCACCCCTATGTTTATTGCAGCACTATTTACAATAGCCAAGAATTGGAAGCAACCTAAATGTCCATCAATAGATGAATGGATAAAGAAGATGTGGTACATATACACAATGGAATACTACTCAGCTATAAGAAAAGGGCAAATCCAATCATTTGCAGCAACATGGATGGAGCTGGAGGGTATTATGCTCAGTGAAACAAGCCAAGCGGAGAAAGAGAAATACCAAATGATTTCACTTATCTGTGGAATATAAGAACAAAGGAAAAACTGAAGGAACAAAACAGCAGCAGAATCACAGAACTCAAGAATGGACTAACAGGTACCAAAGGGAAAGGGACTGGGGAGGATGGGTGGGTAGGGAGGGATAAGGGGGGGAGAAGTAGGGGGGTATTCAGATTAACATGCATGGGGGGGTAGGAGAAAAGGGAGGGCTGTACAACACAGAGAAGGCAAGTAGTGATTCTACAACATTTTGCTATGCTGATGGACAGTGACTGTAAAGGGGTTTATAGGGGAGACCTGGTATAGGGGAGAGCCTAGTAAACATAATATTCGTCATGTAAGTGTAGATTAGTGATAGCAAAAAAAAAAAAAAAAAAGGGCAGTTCCTGTGTGGTAACCTCCAACGAGTTCTACACAAGGGTATAAAGGGCATATAAAAGTGTAGGCAAAGGGTCTGTTTGTGTTTATACAGAGGATCAAAGCCTAATTGGGCTACCCCGAAAATGAACTAAGATACGATATGAAAAAGAACTTCCAACATCTGCACCCTCTGGAAGACTCATGCCAGAAGATGATCATCAAAAAACCCCAACAAAGATCCACGCACTGCTACAGCTGTAGATGCACTCATCCCACCAGTTCCTGGACCTGCCATGGGAATGAGGAAGGAGATATCTAAGCTGGCCTGTGCATACAGTAAAACAACAAAATTGGACTGGATCTATACTGTTGGAACTCAACCAAGAATTTGGAGAAGTGCAAATTGTAGCGCTCCAAAGTCTTACAACTACAAACTATTTATTGTTAAAAGAACATATGGCATGTGAACAGTCCCCAGGAACGGGTTGTTTTAATTTGTCTGATTTCTCTCAGACTGTTCAAGTTCATTTGGACAATATCCACCATATCATAGATAAGTTTTCACAAATGCCTAAGGTGCCTAACTGGTTTTCTTGGTTTCACTGCAGATGGCTGGTAATTACAGATATGCTTTGGTTATGTAACTATACTCCTATTATGTTAATGTGTGTGCGCAATTTAAGTAGTAGCTTAAAACCTATACATGCTGAAGTTACTCTACAAGAAGATATATCAAAGAAATAATCAATCTTCCCATGTTTTCTTCCGCCTGCTACTTCTATAGCTTTTCTTCTTCCTTCCTAATTACAACCCTTAAATAGAATTCGTGCCTCATATCAAATTTACCGAGTATCATAATTCTTCCAAGTGGTAAAGATACCTCAAGACAAATGCTGGGCATAGAAGCCACAGGGCATAAATATGCAAAGAAGTAAAAAGCTAACTTTTTCAAACAATAAGGCTTCTCTCTCACTTACCAACTTCACATTTCCCTGTATGGCCCCGGAAGATGACTGGTTAGCCAGAGACGGGTAAGATTCCTCAAGGGAGGAACAACCTAAGACAGGCACAGTCGCAGGGGGGCCATCAGGTGAGAAATTGGGGATCAACAGAGGTGAGGCTTAGAACCTCACCCCCCCGTTCTGAGAGAAATCTTCTGCATACGTGGATGTTTTATTGCCCTGGTCTAGCTTGGATTAACACATAGTCTACAGGCACACACCTGATCATCTACATGTGCTCTCTTACAACACTAAACTATGTTTTCTACCTTTATCTTGTATCTACCTACCACTTCAGCATTTTATTAAAAATAATAATAATAAAGAGAGAAATGTGGTATCCACGTATAAATCAAGTATAAAAACCAAATGAGTATTCATATTTGAACTGTTTATAGTTCATAATGCATGAGCAAAACCGAAAGTTTCTGTGATGACTGCCCTTGTACTGTTCACTATGTAACTTATTCATTATGTAAGAATTTGTTCTACATGTAAAAACTTGTTTGTTATGCCTCAGAAGATTGGAGACTGACAAAAATTAGGCTTGGGGTGGAATAATGATTGTGCATTGAGCATTGACTCCCCTATACAGAATTTTATTGTCGTTAACAACCATTTGATCAATAAATATGAGAGATGCCCTCACAAAAAAAAAAAAAAAAAAAAAAAAAAAGGACAGACTTCCAATGGTAAAATAAATTAGTAACCGGGATGTAATGTATAGCATAAGGAATATAGTCAAGATATTGTAACAGCCTGGTAGGGTGATAGCTGGAACCTAGAATTATGTATATAAATGTTCTACCACTGTGTTGTACACTTGAAACTCATGTAATGTAATACTGTGTGTCAACTACCCTTCAATAAAAAATAATTATTTAAAAAAAAAAAAAAAAAAAGTAGATTAGTAGTTTCTAGAGACTATTGGGAGGGCAATGAAATGTGACTGCTACTGAGTATAGGGTTTCTTTGTGGGGTGATGAAAATGTTCTCAAATTAGGTTATCTGCTATGGTTGCAGAACTCAGTGAATACACTAAAATCTATGGAACTGTGCACTTATTTATCAGGTGAATTTTACGGTATGTGAATTACATGTGATTAAAAAAATTTCTCAACTACATGATATTGAAAATCACTGAGGCCAGATTTTATACATATACTTCAATCAAAACAACTTATTACAACAAGCTGAATATAGAATCTGTACATGTGAGAATGAAGTTGTCTTTAAGCCATACAGTAAGAGACTTCCAAAAATGCCAAAACTACGTTTTCTCAAATATTATTTTTCTTCAGAAAAAGTTACTTTTCAAGGAAATGTTTTTATGTTGATAACAGATTATTATTTTAAAATAAATAAAATTTTTAAAGTTTTGTCAGTTTTAATTCCCAATTCAGAAATTATCATGGGTATAAACCACATAAAGAAAAAAATACTTGGGTTTCCCAATACTATTTAAGAGTATAGAGTCCTAAGGCCCATATAGTTTGAGAACTACCAGTTTATACTATCATACTATGCCAGGGGTTTCATACTAGTATACATCATAACAGACTTAACAATACAGTAACAAAAACTGTTAATAAAAAATGCTAAGAAGAATGTATGTAAACACACACTAAAGTTTGTTATTTAATTGCATATCTTACTTGGAAGTTTCTGGCAAGCCAGCTGAGAGTTCCAGAAACACAGATAAGTAGTAACCACGAACTACTCCATTTCCATCCTTGAAAAAAAGAAAAATATATTATATAAAAACAAACTCCACATCAATTTAAATGTAAAGAATTAAACCATAATGAAAACAAACAAATGCAAATTAATATCTGGTATTTGGAAAGGGAAAAGATAAAGAAGATATGGTACATATATCATAACAGAATATTATTTAGCCATAAAAAAAAAGAAATCCTGCCATTTGTGACAACATGGATGGACCTAATGGTATTATGGTAAGTAAAATAAGCCAGGCAGAGAAAGACAAATACCATATCATTTCACTTATTAGAGGAATCTAAAAACAAAGCAAAACAAATGAACAAAACAGCAGTAGACTCAGAGACAATGAAAAGTGACTGGTGGTTGCCATGGAGGAGGGGTTGAGATGGGTGGGTAGGGTTGGTGAGGGGGATAAAGGGGCAAAAAAATCTCAATTATAATATAAGTTGGTAACGGGGATGGAAGTACAGCAAGGGGAATATAGTTAATGGTTCAACATCTTTCTATGTTGATAATAGTAGCTGCACTAGTAAGGGTGAGCATTTAATAATATGTGTAACTGATGAACCACTGTGTTGTACACTTGAAACCAATATGATATTGTGTGTCAACTATACTTCAATAAAAAAATTAAGTGAATTTTATTGAATATATTACATTATAACCCAAATTACACTGACTTTAAAAATCAATTAACATCCATGATCAAATAGCTGGGGTTTCTTCCTTCTTTTGAATTTTGTTCCTAGAACAATTTTCCTGGATTAAAATTAATTAATTAATAAAAGAAATGAAAGTTTTCCACTCCTGTTCTTTGTCAGTGAATAATATTAGAAATTTCTTTTCAATTCCTATCAATTTTAAAGAAAAAAATTTTTTACTACTCTTATTTATATGCCAGCTGCACCTCTAACAAAATACTGGTTTTAAGATTTTGTACTAGCCAGAGGCTTCTGGAGAACTCACTGCAATTGCAGTACAGTTTTCACAACTCTCTAAATCCAAGCAAAACCAAAAGCTGACAAACCGCAATTACAACAAAACTAGATACAGCTTATCTTCACAATCCCCCCAAACACAAGCAGATAAAGATATACCAGTTATAACCACAGAGACATGCATGATGTCAGCATCTGTGTGGGAGAAATGAGGGAAGCAGTGGAGTACCTAATCGACCAGAAAACTACAAAATGGCCAAAAGTGAGTAGCTGAAAAGCATCATGAACTACACAACACAACAGCTGAAACTGGAAAGAGCTGCTCAATATAATACCATGTAAGTCCAAGGGGGCTAATATAAGGAAGTCTGAAAACCAAATGCAGTCTAGTGACTCTACATTTATAGAAATGAATATCCAGGATTGCAAAGAAACTGCTAGGAGTGAAATAAAAGATAAAGAGTATAGAAATAACAGAGATGAAGGGAGGAGAAGGTCCAGATGAGGTGCAGGGCAGAAGCCAGGAAGTATCTCAGAAAGCAAGGCACCGTATTGTCTATTGTGATATCACACTGGATATCCACATGCAAAAGAATGAAACTGTACCCCTACTACACATACAAAAATTAATTCAAAATAAAGACCTAAACACATTAAGTCCTAAAGCTATTAAACTCCTAGAAACAAACATAGAGAAAAAGGTTCATGGCTAGTGGATTTGGTAATGAGGATTCCACAGAAATGATACCAAAATGGACAAATTGGACTACATAAAAATTAGAAACTGTGTATCTAAGGTCAACAGAGCAAAATGGTACCTACAGAATGGAGAAAATGCATAAATCATATATCTAATAATGGGTGAATATATAAAGAACTCCTGTAACCAAACAACAAAAAACCCGATTAAAAAACAATGGGCAGTGGACTTGAATACACATTTCTTTAAACAGGATATACAAATGGCTAACAAGTATATGAAAAGATGCTCAACATCACTATTCATTAGGGAAGTATTATCTCACACCCATTTGAATGGTTACTATCAAAAAGAAAGCAGCAAGTATTGAAAAAGGTATGGAGAAACTGGGACCCTTATGCACTGCTGGGCATGTAAATGGTACAGCCACTGTGGAAAACAGTATGGAAGTTCCTAAACAATTAAAAACCAAACTACCATATGATCCAGCAATTTCACTTCTGGGTATATATCCAAAAGAACTGAAAGCAGGATCTTTGCACACTCATATTCACTGAAACCAAGGGGAAGAAGCAAACCAAGTGTCCACTGACAGATGCATGGATAAACAAAATGAATGTGTAACATATATACAATGCAATATTATTCAGTCTTCAAAAGGAATTCTGACACCTGCTACAAAAGAGGATGAACCTTAGGGACATTATACTAAGTGAAAGAAGCCAGTCACAAAAAGACAAATGCTGCATGATTCCACATACATGAGATATCTAGAGTACTCAACTTCATAGAGACAGAGAATAGAATGGTGGCTGCCAAGTGCTGGGGAGAAGGGGAAATGGGGAATTACTGCTTACTAGGCAGAAAGCTTCAATTTTGTAAGTTGAGAAGTTCTGCACATGGGTTGCACACCAATGCAAATATACTGAACAATATTACACGGACACTTAGAAATGGTTAAGAGAGGAGATTTTATGTTATGCATTGCTTACTAAAATAAAATAAAAAAGAAAGAATAAAAAGCAGAATAACATCCCTACAAAAAAAACACTCCAGATCAAAATTGTAACCTATTTCAAAACAACCCAAAAGATACCAAGAAAATAATATGACATCCCATAGGAAGAAAGGAAGAAAAAAGAATATGACATGAAAGAATAACATAAATCAAAATTAGAAAAACTCAGAAATCAGATGATAGAACTAAGTAAAGTATTAGAAATAAAAAGTTACTTAAGAAATAAAGACAATTAAAAGGAACACAAGAGCAAATAAGCACAACAGTTTATATCTTAAAATGACTAAAGTGTTTCAAATGACAAGAAATGAAGAGCAAAAAAGTTTAGATACAGTGATAAATACTGAAGACAGGAAAAGATTCAAATGCAGATAATACAAGTCCCAGGAAAGAAAACCAAAGAAAAGAACATAACAAATATTTCAAACTGTAATTTAGGAAACATTTTCTTTAAAAAAAAAAAATCTAAAACTACAAAGTGAAAGAGTCCTGCATATAATGAAGACTACTGACCCAGAACAACCCAACCATACAGAAGTAAATTACTAGACTTAAAAAGACTATTTGGGCATCTATCTAGATAACATTAGTAAATGCCTTTGAAGGACTAGTTAGTTTATCATCAGAATTAATGTAAAGATAATGGAATTTAATATTTAAGATATCCAAAGAAAGAAAACATGAGTCAAGGACTTTATGTCCAGCAATACTGGCTTTAGAGTAAAAAGGACACACAGTTTCCAACATACAAAAACTCAAGGAACACTGTTTCCATTAGCCCTTTTGGTGGAATCTACTAGAGAACAAGCTTTGGACTTCCAAAATGCTGTATAGACATGGCAGAGTAGGGGAATATGGAGAGTATATGCGAGAACATTTTTAAACAATTCTCAGTAATCAAACTGAGGGTAAAATTAAAGGTCCTATTCTAAGGGTAGAATTAGAGGTCCTACTCTAAGATTTTTATTGGTAAGATGAAAGAAAGCAAATGATTGATTGACTATGAGATATTTTCATTCTATCATTTCCTTTGGCTTCAAGAAGTAGGATTCCTAGAGTGGAAGAAGGAAGATACAGGTATAATGTAGAGAGATGTTTTAAAACAAAACAAAACAAAAAACCCTCTATAGTCCTGAATTTGAATTGTAAATGTGAGTATTAAGTCATGAGTTATTTTATCTTTAAAAACATAAATATATTCATGTGATTTAAAAAAAAGCAATATTCTACAATTATATGGCAATTTTAGAGTATTCATAAATATTTTTTCTCTATTGAGATCTCTGGAGCTTACCCACTTTTATCCATACTCCTACCCAGTTTTTATCAAAGTATTGCCTTTGGCCTAAAATCAAACAACAAAAAAACCCTATAAAATGCACAACAACATGAACTCTAATGTAAAGGACTTTAGTTGATAATGTGTCAATATAAGTTCATGCAACAAACATACCACCCTTGTGCAGGATATGATGACTGTGGGGGAGGGTATACATAATATGGAATCTGAGAGTGTATGGAACTCTCAGTACTTTCCACTCAGTTTTGTTGTTACCCTAAAACTGCTCTAAAAACTAGCCTGTTATATAAATAAATATGTATTTTACCACACACACACACCCTCCAAACACCCATATTTACCTATATTTTCCTAGCTTGATTCACTAAGCAAACCTAGAAGGTGACCAGCCTGGTAGAAATGAGCACCTCTAACACCCAGTTTGGTCTTAAAATACAATTTCCCTACTAAAAGTAATCAGGGCTCTTTGGATAGAAGGGCCCATTCAAGGTACAAAGTAGGAAATGTACAAGATGAACCTAGAACATCTTGCCATGGAAGAGAACAAAAAAGATAACTATTCGGGTCATTACTAGGGACTATTAGGGTCAGGGAAAAGTGACACAGAAGCCAACTTAAAGAGATTATATAAGTATTATAAACCCACGAGTTCATAATAATATTTTAATGTATAATTTTCACTTTCAGAGAATAGTAAGTAAAAGTGGTAAATAACAGGAAAGAATCCTGTATCTTCTATACAAACTGTAATAATGGGTAACCAAATAGCAGACAAAAGGAACCATCTCTTTCTAGAAGTATTACAACTAATAAATGAAGAAGAAACAATAAAACAAGAATATCACTATTTTGCAACTCCCAGTGAATTAATAGTAGACAATGACCATCAACAACTGCCAGTATCACAAAAAGAGATGGAAATAGACATGATGTGATAAAAGAACACACTACTGACTATGTTCCTGCTGTAGAAATAAACTATGCATCTCATCATGCCACTACACTGGATCCCACTGCCAGTTTGTAGAAAATACACAGGTTAAAGGAACATACTGAAATGCTCCATGAGTATATGAAGTCAGCACATGTGTCTTTTTTGATGGCTTTCTCTATCTGTGTTTGTATTTAAAAAATGATTTTAGAAATTTAAACATTTCTTCTAAAAATAAATATCTTCCTACAAACAAGGAATAAGATTGAGTAATATGTCAGGGCTCATACTGTTCATATTTAATTTATTTTTTCATAGATTTAATAATATACCTTACTCCACTAAAAAGTGAAGTACTGAATCATGAAGAAAACCTTGGCTTCTTAATATGTGAGAAATATGAAAAACTTACTGGGTAAACTTTTAACCTCCAACAAAGTCCTGAAACTTGAAGAGGTGGACTATAAACAGGATCTGCTCTCTGACGCAAAGTGCTGAAGTAAAAGAAAACAAACCAAAGCCCAAGATCAAAACTTTTGTGAAATAGCAACAAGCAAAACCAAAAACCAACCATTTTATGTTACTTATTTGAAGTGCTGAACAAGTAAATGAAGGTGACTGAACGAGTCAAGATTGCACTATATGAATTTATGTCAGCATACCTCAGAGGTACTATGGGCATTGCTTAGAATATCACAATAAAGCAAGCCAAATAAATTTTCTGGTTTCCCGGGACATATAAAGGTTATGCTTACACAACTAGGTAGCCTATTAGGTGTGCAATAGCATTATGTCTAAAAAGATAATGTACATACCTTAATTAAAAAATAGTTCATTGCTAAAAAATGCTACTCATCACCTGAGCTTTCAGTGAGTTGTAAACACTGATCACAGATCACCATAACTTATACAATTATAATGAAAATGTTTGCAATACTGTGAGAATAACCAAAATGTGACACCAAGACAAGAAGTGAGCAAATGCTGTTGGAAAAGTGGTGCTTATAGACTTGCTCAATGAAGGGTTGCCACGAACCTTCAATTTGTAAAAAACGCAGTTATCTGTGAAGTACAATAAGGAGAAGCTCAATAAAATAAGGTATACCTAAATATATATATATTTACATTGAGATAAAAGAAAATTTAATGATATTGAAATACTCAGCAGTTACCTTTTCAGTTTCAGGTTAAAAAAAAATCTCAAAACTGTGACATTTAGGAGAAAAGGAACATACAACTAAGAGTCCTGACTTTAATACTACAGCAAGCAGTCTTTCACCATGAAAGAAAAAACTGTTTCTTCCTCACATCCCTGTAGTATAATTATCCTTTTTTCACATGAAAAAACAGAAGAGCATGTGCTAAATGTTACTATGTGCGGAGAAATCCTCAGAAAGTTTATATTTTTGCCACAGGTTTATCCCATAAGAAAAAACAAATTTTATGGGAGTGGTATAAATTCTCAGTTTTGGCCTCATTTCAATGGTTATCTCCCCAAGGTAAGACCTTGTATTCTTGGTTCCCCATTTGCATGCTGCCCTTGAAGACAAATCCCTAGGTCCTTTGTGTTTTAAAATCTTTGCTTCTAATCTTAAAGAAAAATACGTAAAAAGCTAACATATTAACATGCAAGTTACAGGCTTACAAATTTCTTAAAATGGCCTCTCATCTACAATTCCTCACTTTGAGCTAAGATAAATGGACCCAAATGAACTTCCTCACACCACTCTTATTTCTGAAGATGGGTAGGGGGGCCTCATCCATCTCTAGTATTCCATCTGCCCATCAGCAAAATGGACCTGCTTTAAATATATATATATATATATATATATATATATATATATATATATATATATATAGTTCCTTTCCCAGGGGAATCTGTCCTGAAGACAATACAATCTAGACAAATGACCTCTATGCTTCCAACGGGAAACTTCTTTCTTCTAAGACTACACACTGGGTGACACAGTTCATTAGATCTGTATCCTACACAGGAATTATACTTTTCTGGCTCTAACTTATATACAAAAAACCAGAGTTGTCAAAAACTCTTACCTGAAATTCTCTAAAACAAAAGTAGCTGAATCATAAGATGGTACTAATTCACTGAAAAGAAACAAAAACCAAAAAAATTATTTTACTTTTATCTAAGTTTAAAATTTCATTTAGCTAAAAACAGTTAAGTCCCCCAGTAATATCTTGAAAATTTATTAAAGAAGTCCCTAAGAAATATTTAAAAATTCTTATTAACCATAACATTAATCAAATGAATTCATAAAACCACCAAAAGTTGACATCAACAGCTTGCAAATAAACTGGAGATTCAATAAATGTTTTATAGAATAGCTTTTTTTGGAAAAGGCAATATATGACTAAGATTAAATAAGTATAAGACACATTTAATAAGTACTCATGGAAATAAGAAAAGGAAGAAATTACGCTGGGAACCTGAAATATGAAACAGATATAAACAGGTTTAACAAACCCAAAAAAGATAGCAAAAACAAAAGACATCACAATAAATCCCCAAACTTCCTTTTTCTGAACAAATTATGAGGAATACTGATAGGCCCTAAATTTTTTAGACTATTTACTAGCAAATAAACCTATACAATTATATAGGATAAGAATACGTAATCACATACGGAGCAAATAGGATGGAACTTCAGTTCTTGGCCAAAAAAGATTACCTCAGGCAACATTAGCTCCACAATTTTCTCCAAAGAGAACAGAACTACAACCACCAGAGACAAGCAAAAGGATAGTTCATTTTGCAGCTAAATGCCTTCCATATCATGTGAATAGTCTGTAGTACTATCAACAGAACACCTCAAAAGTCAGACTGAGTAAAATATTTTTGAAAAGATAGTATCATACATAGTGTTATAATACAGTGTTATACATTTAAAATTTTCAGTTTACAAAAAGATAAACTGCAAGCTATTTTACCACATCTTCATATACATTTTATAAAGTTCAAATGAAAATTTGTTATTACCAAATGAGATACAAGACACATCTATAGCATTTTCACACTGTGATAGTGCCTAAACAAATGTGGCACTGTCTGGAAATATTTCTGTCACAACTGTAAAGGGAGAGGCACCACTGGGACACTGCTAAACACCCTACAATAATAAACAGGAAAGCCCCCTCTACCCCACAAAGAATTACCCAGTTCCAAATGTCAACAATAGCAAGACTGAAAACCCTGGCTTACACTACACAGGCTAGTATAGTATAATCAATGCCCTGTGCCCAGTAGTGGACATCACATAGTAGACGGAAAAAAAAAGGCAGCTAAATAATAACACTTTTATGACAAAGGCTGTTTCATAAAGATATCAGAGCCCTCAACATACTAAAAAAACTTGACAGTATTCCATAAGCCATCTCTAATGCTTAGATGAAGATTACACTCTGTCATACCAATATATTTATCTGAAGCAGTTTAACGTCTCACCTTGTGAATTAATTAAGGAGATTTGAAAAGAACAAACTGCAAATGCCTAGCTGGAACCAATGTTACAGACCAAACTGTGTCCCCCAAAATTCGTATGTTTAAGCCCTAACCCCAGGAGTGACCAGATTTGGAGACAGGACCTGTAGGGAGGTAATTAAGGTTAAATGAGGTCTAATGGGTGGGAACCTAACCCAATATGGCTGGCTCTGTGTCCTTAGAAGAGGAAAAGACAGAGACTGATCTCTGTGCATGCAGAGAAAAGGTCATACAAGGACACAGAGAGACGGCAGCTATCTGCAAGCCAGGAAGAGAGGCCTCACCAGAAATTGAATATTCTAGCACCCTGACCTTGGACTTCTTGTCTCCAGAACTGTGAGAGAATAAACTGTTGTATAAGCCACCCAGTCTGTTGTATTTTGTTATGGCAATCCAAGTAGACCAATCTCACCACAGAGACTTTATCTCAAAAGACCTGAGGGATGGGCCACATAGGTAATTTCCAAAGAATCCCAATGGAGTCTAATAACATATAGCCAGTGTTAAGAATCACTGTTGTAACACCACAGCGTAATCCTAAACATGCTTGGAAGAATATGCTGTTCAGAAGAATTCTAAAATGGCATGAGATAAAAACTAAAAAAAAGCACAGAATGCAACCATTTCCTCCCATTATCTTTTCCAATCTGGAGATAACACCATGTCGAAACCTTTTGAAAATATTTTGACAATTTATCCATTTTCTGGGTTTTGTTTTTGGCAACTACACGTAAAGAAGGAGTTATAAACACAGTATGATGAGATATAAGTAAACTCAAAAGATAAATGAAAGAACAAACATGCTACAACATGGATGGACCTTGAGGGCATTATGCTAAGTGAAATAAGACAGAAAGACAAACACCATATGATCTCACTTTTACGTGTTATCTAAAAAAAGGAGTCAAAAGGTACAAACTTTCAATTATAAAATTATAAATTTTATAAAATAAGTCATTGGAATGTACTGTATAGCATGATGACTATAGTTAATACTGCTTATTTGGACATTGCCAAGAAAACAGATCTTAAAAGTTCTCATCACGAGAAAAAATAAATGTTCTTTAACTATGTATAGTGACTTATTGTGATTATTATTTCAAAATATATACAAATACCAAATCATTACATTGTACACCTGAAACTAATGTTATATGTCAATTACATCTCAATTTAAAAAAAAGAATGAAAAGACAGTGATGAAACTGAATGGGATCAATTCTTTTTTTTTGTGGAAGATGAAGATTCAGGAAAGAAACAAATTCCTAATTCACTATCATCTCTTCATAGTCAAAAGTCTAAGCACACCACTTTTTTAAAATCAGATTTACATGTATAAACTGAAATTTTCCAGACCACAGCATTATAAACACCTTAAAAAAGACATAATTAAGAAAAACAACATTCTTTTGAAACAAGTATGTATATTTTCACATAAACGTCAAATGAAAATGACGTTAAAAAATTGTGTCATACCTGGTAAAGTCTGGTGGAACGGGAGTGGTAACAAAGGATGCCATGGGCTTTCGATGAACTTGCTGAAACATCATGAGGATCTCTGTGCTCTTAGATATCAACTCACTCTTACTACAAGATCGCAACTGTGTAAGAAAAAAAAAGTAATTGAATAAACAAAACTACTATTAACTGACATCTCAAAATCCTTAATAAAGAAGGAATTATTTTGGTTGCATACTGAAAAAAATTGAGATAGAAATAGACTGACTCTTTCAAAGGGGGTTTAAGAGTTAAGAATCTACATGGAATCTAGCTTTATTTTCATTCTAATGGTACAGTCTCCGAGAACCTGTACTTGATCTTAGTGCATTTTTTTCCTGCTTATATATTAGAATAAATTCAACTTTAAGCAACTACAAATATATTTTAGACTGGTACAGCAAATCCATTATGTATACTTATGAACAAATCCTTATATGCAAATAGCCTTCAAATAATGATTTCTTAAACTGCATTCCAGGGAACAGAGAAATGTTGAGATGGAACACACACAAAAAAATTCTTAATCTATACCGATTTAGAACACACTACTTTTAAGTTATGCCTAAGGTACAAAGTGAGAAATTAAACGTTAGTGAAATAAATATGGTAATTAGAAGACCAATTTTGTATGCATGACAACCATTATGTAGTCCTAATTCTGCCACATCCTAATTACATGACTCTGTGAGTCAGTTCACATGCAAACTAGAAATACTCAAATTATCCCAAGGAATCCAAAAATAACCAAAACAAGGGAACAAAAAAACAGATGGGGCAAATAGAAAACAAGTAGCAAGACGTTAGATTGAAACTTCACCTTATCCATAAGCACAATGAATGAGAATATCCTAAACATCCCAGTAAACAAAGACTGTCAGACTCAATTGTATATTGCCTACAAGACACATCTTAAATTTTAGAAACAAATACATTAAAAATAAAATGATAGAATAAGAAATATCATGGTAACACTAGTTAAAAGAAAGCTTAAAACAGATTTGAAAGCAAAGATTACTACAAGGGATAAAGAAGGTCATTTCACAGTGATAACAGGAAGAATTAATCAAGAGAACATTATAATCCTAGATATGTATGCACCTAATACATATGCTTCAAAATATGTGAAGAAAAAAACTGACAGAACTGCCAGAATAGACAAATCCACAATACCGCTAAAAATTTCAATAACCCTCTTTCAATACTTGATAAAACAAGTAGACAGAAATTTGCAAGGATATATTAGACTTGAACAATACCATCAACCAACTTGACTTCATGACATTACAGACTATCAGGAAAATCCCCAAATATTTAGAAACTAAATAACACAATCCTAAAGAACCCACAGATCAAAGAAGAAAACACAAGGGACGTAAGAAAGTATTCTGAACTGAAGTTGCAAATCAACAACCCCAGCTTCCATCTTAGATTTTAGAAAAAGAGCAAATGTAAACTCAAGCAAAAGAAAGAAATAATTAGATCAAAGCAAAATTTTAAGTCAATGAAACAGAAAACAGAAAAACATAGAAAAGCCAAAACCTAATTATTTGAAAAGTTATAGACAAAAATAGGTACCCTCTAGCCAGACTGATGAGGCCAAAAGGAAAGAAGACACAAATTCTCAGTATCAGAAAAGAGAGAGGTGACCACTGCATTCTACAAATCTTAAAATAGGGAATATTACAAACTTTATGCCCATAAATTTGGCAAATTCAAATTAAATGGAATTCCATGAAGACACAAACCACCAATGCTCACTCAAGAAGAAATAGATAATATGAACTGTCCAGTATCTATTAAAACAAAATTGAATTTGTATTTGAAAACCACTACACAAAGAAAACAAGGCCTAAATGGTGAATGCTATCAAACATCTAAGGAACAAATAAAAACAAATTCTATACAACTTCTTCCACAAAACTGAGGAGAGCGTACTTAAAGATTCATTCATTAAGGCCAACATAACAAAGACAGACAAATATACCTTGAGAAAAGAAAACTACCATCTAATATCCCTCACACTCAAAAATACAAAAAGCACAACTAATTTTTGAAAAAGACACACAGGCAAGTCAGTGAAGAGAGGCTGGTCTTCAACAAATGGTGCTGGTACAACTGGAGAGCCATACATGAAAAACAAACAAAAACAAAACTACCTTGGATCCATACCTCACATTAGGCAAAAAAAGAAGCCTCCAAATAGACATAGACCTAAATATAAAACCTGAAACTACAAAACTTTTGGAAGAAAACACTGAAGAAAATCTTTGTCATTTTAGGTAAATATTTATTAGCTATGACACCAAAAGAATAAACTGATGACTTTATACTTCATCTAAATTTTTAAATTATTCTATTCTAAAGGCAGTTTTAAGAAAATGAAAAAAAGCCAGACTTGACGCAAATCTTTGCATATATCTAAAAAAGAACTTATATCCAGCTTTTTATATAAGGAATTCCCAAAACTCAACAAGAAAAACAAGTCAATAAAATGATGGGCAAAAGATATGAAAAGACACCTCAACAAACAAGATATACAGATGGCAAATAAGTTCAGAAGAGGATGCTCAACATCATCAGTTATATGGCAAATGCAAATTAAAGTCATAATGAAATTCCATGACACTCCTATGAAAATACCTATCAATTCAAAAGATTGACTGTATCATGTGTTGCCAAGGATGTGGAAGAATGGGTATTATCATAGACTACTGATGGAAGGATAAATCACTTCAGAAAATAGTTGGCAATTATTAAAAAGTTAATCATAGACCTACCATTTGACCCAGCCATTCTTAGGTAGGGTCAAAAGAAAAGGAAATAAATTTCCATGTATAGATTTGTACATGAGTGTTCACTGTAGCTTTATTTGTAATAACCAAAAACAGAAAGTTATAATAACCAAAATGGCCATGAAGTGGTAAATGAAAAAACAAACTGTGGTGTTTATACACAGTGGAATGCTATTCAGCAGTTCAAATCACAAAGTAATTTTGCTGAGTGAAAGAAGTCAGACATAAAACAAATACACAATGTATGATTCCAATTATATAAAACTCAAGAAAACGCAAATTTATCTATAATGACAGAAAGGAGTTAGGGAGCTGCCTGGAGAGGAAAATATGGGTAGAACCAGGAGAGCTTACAAAGCAGCATAATGAAATTTGGGGGATAATGAATGTGTTCAGTATCTTGAGTATGGTGACAGTTTTACAGGTGTCCACATTCAGCAAAACTTACCAAATTATACACTTTAAATAACATGGAGTTTATTTTTTGTCAATTATTCCTCAATAAAGCTGTTAAAAAAAAAAAAAAGGACACAGATCCCCAGATCCCCATCCGTACTCCATCATTACTGATTTCAGTTTGTCCCATCACCCCAGCAGAAGGCTGCTAGTTTATTCTTTGGAGGGTATAAAATAAAGTTTCTGGACTGGGGAAACAACATGCATGGCTAAGAACAGGAGTACTGAAGAGAAAAATCAGAGTATTTAGATAAATACTTATATACTGAACTGACAACCAAGTTGTCAATCAAATGTAAAGAGTAAACAAAAATATTTTCAGACATGAAGTCTTGAAAAATTTATTCTAGTTACCCTTTCAGGAAAGCTACAGAAGGAAGTGTAATACCAAAACAAGTGAGTAAATCAGGAGAGTGGAAGTCATGGGAATCAGGAAACATAGGATTCAACCCAAGAAAGAAATGAAGGTAGTAATTCATAGGATGGTAGGTAACAACTCAGGAAATAGCTGTGTATCAGGCATAGAGAGGAATTCAGAATTCCAAAAAACAAATTCAAGACACATGAATATATCAAATATTTACGCAGCACTCTACATTTTATTTATTCATTTACTATGTACTTATCCCTACCTAAACCCCACCTTTGTTATAAACTCTGTGAGGACATTTTTTTGACATTTTTTCCACTGCTGTACTCCAAACATCTAAAACAGTGTTTGCTATCTATTTGGTACTTAATAAAAATTTCCTTACTAAATAAAAATTTCTTTTTTTTTTGTAAGAAGCACTAACTTTTCTGTAAGAAGCACTGAATGTAACTGGCAGTAACAGTCTATCTTGAAGCCACCACTTAACTCACAACATCAGAAGATTTTATTTAATTTCATTTATTTACTATTATTATTATTTTTTTTTTTAGGAGAGCAAGGCAGAGGCTTTTATTTAGAGAGAGAAAGCGAGAGGACAGAGTTCCTGGCTCAGGCCAGGAGGGTACAAGAGAGCCCCCAGAAGATTTTGATCATTGACAATTATACAGATTCCTATGGGCTACTCTCAGTAAAAAAATTCCATTTTTACAAAATAGGATAAATCTTATTAACTTTATCTAGACCCTAAACATGGTGGAGAAAACTTAAGAAGAATCAGCTGATTCCTATTTCATAAAAATCCCTACTATAGCACATAGATCCCCAGATCTTCTGATTTTATATGATCTCTCTCTCAAAAAAAAATTTCAAAGTATATGGACAAAAAAAGGAAAAGACTTTATTTCATTACATTTAATATTTCATCACCTGGTGCTCTACCTCCTGAAGTAAGGATTCCAACAGCTCTGTTTCTTGTGTTAGAGATGTCTTCTGACCTTTAAAAATAACAAAACACCAACATTCAGACTCATTATCAGTATAGGAATGAAATTAACTTTCTACTAAAATACTTTTCTAGAGCTTTAAGAAATTGAAACTAATATTGTAGTAGCTTGGACAAGAGGATTTCAGAAACCAACCCTAACTATAGTTTTAGACAAAATGCAATTTAGGTCTATTAAATTCATCTAAGAAATATAAAATGAGATTAATGCTATTCCTCCTTCTAAGGAATATAAAGATCTGGAAAGACAAATTTTTAACTCAACTCTTCTGAAATAATTTCTTCCAAAATTTTAATTGTGAGTTAAAGAGAGGAATGTCATAAGTAGGTCAAATGTTTATGTTAAACGATATAGTCTGTGACTATAAGAACCTGTAAAAAACAAAAATGCCCAAAGAGGAAAATAGTCTCAAGAAGCTGAAAACATACAGAGACAACGGAATTATTACAAAAATTGTTACTGTAGAAAAGGAGGAAACTGTTTTACGTTTCCCACACTCCCCCCAAAAAACAAAAAATGACAAGGTAGACATGCTTGACAAATCAGACCATTTTCTAAGTAAATCACAGTGTCTGAAGAGCTGGAAGCATATCCCATGAAGTTAGCATAAGTTACAGCAATTTGGTGTAATGTCATTTGACACAGAAGGACATTTAATAGATGGAAATTTTATTTTTGAAACCAATCTTCTCCTAGTCTATAACAACTCACCACACTAACTCTTCAAAGTCTGAACCTCAAGGAAGCTCTAAGCATCATGTATTCCAAGAGCACAGAAAAACACTCACCCATCAGTGTTATAAGCTTATTCTTCAGCTGTGTGTCTAACCGTGCAATCATCATCTCTACTGCATTCCTAATTTCCCGAACACGCTCATCTTTTGCATTTCTTACAGCTTCTACATTTCTTTCCTGTAAGATAAACAGGTAAAAAAATATTTAAGAATTTTTAAAACAGAAGCAAACAGACATTAATGTAAGCACTACAATTTTTCTTAAATTGATTTCCTCTTTAAAAATGATAAGCCAATACTTTTTAATTATTCATACAGCAAAGGAAACTCATTCCTTTAAAAGATTCCACACTGAACTGAATCAGTAAAAATTATTTGTAAAATAAATCATAATAAAGTACATGATATTTTAATAGTAAACAGAAAGATATGTAATTACACAAAATTGGTTTAGGTAACATAAATAAAATACTCAAAGCCCCAATCCTATCTCTGATAGGAAACCACTATTCAAAAACAAAAAAGCACAGTGAAGTCAGTTCACATCATACAAAGCCCTAAAGCAAATGAAAAAATTTAAAAACCATTTGTACTCTAGTTTACAAAGTTTTTAAAAATGTGTTTTTCAGAACTAAACACAGAGAGAAATAGAGATTGCAGAGATTGCAGAGTACATATAGATTTCATAATAGCATACCACCAAAAATAAAAAACAATCTTCCCTATATTTCCTATAAATACAAGCAGTGAGAATCTCAACCTAGAGCACCCTCCCTAATAACCAAATTATAAGATTACCAAGGGAAAGTAATAGGAAAAAACTTAAATGGCCAAATAGAAGCCATCAAACTTGTTTATATTCCAAAATTAGTTTGTAGGTAGCATACATGCAACTCAAAAACACTAGTTTCTGTGTATAATATATGATGACGTAGATTTTGACTCCTGAAGGGGTAAAATAAAGACATCTTACGTTAGGAATAGTTCACAAACCTCACTAATAACAACTGTTATTCTAGCAACATTAAACAAAATATATTCCAAAAGTATATTTAGTAATTAAATGTTTGAAGCTTATCACATTTCCCCATATTACGAATGGTAAATAGCTCACCAAAGTTATTTGACCCATGAAGTATCTGAATAGTAGTGTTAAGTATTATTCTTTCATTTCTGTGGTGTAATTACGGACATCAGAAATAGCTCATTCCCCGGTAGGAGAAACTCTCCCAAAAGATGGGGGTCCAAAGAATGAATGGCTTGATGACTTTGTAAAAGTCAATACTGACTTTGTAACAAACAGGTTTATTTAACTGATTTATTAATTCTCTATTTCTGCATAAGAGGAGACAATATTTTGGCTCCACTGTGGAATAGGCCAGAGGTCTGGATGTACATTCCTCAGCTAGTTTGAAGTTAGTGAGACTAACTATAAATATATCTTATCAAATTTCCAAATCCTGATTTGAACATCTTAGACTATAATAGGGATAATGACCTTCTAGTAATTTAACTGTCTTACCACTTCTTGAACTAAGCTGATCAGTTCCATGAGACGCCGACGAAGTTTGGCGACCTCTTCATTCACTTTAGTAACATGCTGCTCATAAATTTCTGCCAAAGGTTTAAAGGTATGTCCACCATGCTATTTAAATTAATAAGAATAGTTTTAGAAAATTTTCATTTATCTCATCTACATTTACATTCCTTCATTAAGACTTCATGGACACTGGTAAATGGGTTAATATTTTCAAATGAATTTTATCTTTCTGGCTGCTGTTCTTTTGTTAAAATAGGCCAGAGCTTCAGTGAAATAAGTCAGGCAGAGAAAGACAAATACCAAATGATTTCCCTCATTTGTGGAGTATAACAATGAAGCAAAACTGAAGGAGCAAAATAGCAGACTCACAGACTCTAAGAAGGGACTGGAGGTTACCAAAGCAGAGGGGTGAGGGAGGGAGGGTGGGGAGGTAGGGAGAAGGGGATTGAGGGGGTATCATGATTAGTGCACATGGTGTGTGTGGGGTCATGGGGAAGATAGTATAGCGAAGAGAAGACAAGTAGGGACTCTGTGGCATCTTACTACACTGATGGACAGTGACTGCAAAGGGGTGGGGGGAGACTTGATAATAAGGGTGAGTGTGGAGACCACATTGTTTTTCTTGTGAAACCTTCATAAGAGTGTATATCAATGATACCTTAATAAAAAAAAAAAAAAATAGGCCAGAGCTTGCTTAAAACCATTTGGTCCATGTAGGAAATTCAAGATTGTAGATAAAGGACTTTACCAAAATGTTTACTTATCTAGAAATCTTTACTCATTAGAAAACCAAAATCATTGAACATAGCCCAAACATCTGACACAACCATATCTACCAATCTTCTCTTTCTCAGCACTAGCCTTCTTCCTCCATGTCCTCAAATTTCTTCTCACCAGACCTTTGCAAAATTAACTTCTTCTTATTCAAAATTAATTTTCCTTCATCCTCCCTCCCCAAACTCGTACCTCTTAACTCGTACTCATCCTTTGGATCTTGCCTGAGGTTTACAAAGTCACGTTCCATATTCACTCTTATCGGCACTGTACACTTATTTATTTTTTTTTAAGGTATCATTGATATACACTCTTATGAAGGTTTCACAAGAAAAACAATGTGGTCACTACATTCGCCCTTATCATCAAGTCTCCCCCCACCCCTTTGCAGTCACTGCCCATCAGTGGAGTAAGAGGCCACAGAGTCCCTATTTGTCTTCTCTGAGCTACTTCCCTGTGACGCCATACACGGTCTTCCCCGTGACCCCATACACACCATGTGCACCAATCATGATACCCCACAATTTCCTTCTCCCTCCCTCCCCACCCGCTTATTTTTAATGCCTACCACAACAATAACTAGAACTAATTATTTGGTATATGTCTTGTTCTTCATTGAACCCCTCATGTCTAGGACAACTGAATAAATTATTAAGACATTTGAGGAAAAAGACCCATGCTATACTACCCAAAAAGCAATGAAATCATTTCTCATTCCACAACAAGTTACTGTGGAGATAGAAAGACCATACAAATTCAAACAAATAATATTTTGAAGCTAACCTAAAACGAATTTTCTATCCAATTTTAGTATTGTAATTTATAACTATTTTTATTGGCAAATAGAATTTAAATTTCTATTATAAGAAACGTTCTACAACAGATAATTCTTATTAGAATTGTCTTATTCAACCAAAACAACAAGCCATGATCTCTAAGATAAAAAAGATATGGATTTTTGCATGTCCACTTAAGTATGGAAAAGAAAATTTCCATTGCTTTTGCAAAACCTGTGTATTTAGGTACTAAACTATGGGAACTTTATTTTTTCTAGTCAGTACATTAATATTCAAATTCAAACAGAAAGCTCTCTAAATTGAGCTGTATTCAACCAACTTGCCTGCCATTCTCCCCCTAAAATATGATGACTGATATTCAAAGAATGAAAATTCTCATTGCTATCAAGCATCAACAGATGTCTACCCATTTCTGCTCCCACTATGACTAACAATCCCCACCAAGAACCAATTGTTTATTCTCAAAACTATTTATGCAAATTGAGTTTATTACGAAGCACATAATATAAATATTAAACAACAGTTGAATATAAATAAAAAGCTGTTTTAAAGAGAACTAACTTGAATATTTAGACCTCATAAAGGTAGGTTATCCTAAAAACTACTTTTGAGTTAGATTGGAATGAATGAATGAATGAATAAATAAATAAATAAATAAATCTACACATTAGCATTCATATTGTTTCACAAATGTCTAAAGTTGCTGTTCCACTTTAAAGAAACCAAAATTGGAAATTGTGACCAGAACATTTGAGAAACTGATCTTTACTCAAAGAAAACACCTGGATTCTGCAATAATAAATCTGCAAATGAATATACATTTTACACATTTCAGTTAAAATATTTATGTAAGGGTATACCTCCCACATCAAAATCTCCTACAAAAGTTTTTCTGGAATAACTGAAAATATGATACCATCTGCTATAATGCAAATATATTCAACTTTCATTCTATAAACAGAGTAAAACAGTGTTATTTTCTATTTAAATCAAATATTTCAGTGCTTTTTAGTCTCTAATTCAAAATAATATGCTAAATGTGTTCTGCTCACCATTCCTCCCCAAAGTGCACACTGATGGCAGATACACTTCTTACAAGTCCAGCAAAATACACTAAGTTTTTCATGGTGATTTTCACATCTATACATTATGGAAAGAAAATACAGTTACAAATTAAATAAATTAAAATCGGAACATAATTACCTCAACAGATCCTAAGTTTGGGCAAAGTTTGGTCAATTTTGAACAAATATATCTCAGGAAACACAATATAAAATGTATTCCATGGGTTCTGTAAATTAAGCTAGAGAATTACATGCAGACATAATTTTTTTAAATATTATTTCCATTAATCTATAAGGACTTTACAATCACATGAAAATGCAGATTGGTTTCTAAGTATACATACATAAATATAACACCATTTTCTAATATCACTGAAGATGATATTCTGTCCTACTACTATGTTTCAGGCAAATCAGACTCTTAATCTATACCAACATGAGCATGTACAAATGCACAAATATTTTTCCTACATGAAGCTAATGCTTAAAATAATCAAGACACATGTGATTAATCACAGAATATCAAATCTTCATGAAAATAACTCAATTTTAAAAAGTAATTTTCTCTTAAATGGATATCTACATGTAAAACGAATGAAGCTGGATCTGGTTATGAACTGAATTGTATCCCCACCCCTCAATTACTATGTTAAAGCTCTAATGTAACTACTTGCAGATAGGGCCTTTAAGGAGGTAATGATGCTTAAATGGGGTCATAACGATGGAGCCCTAACCCAACAGGATTGGAGTCCTTACAAGAAAAGAAAGACCTTGTCTCCTTGCAAGTAGAGTAAAACAATCTACCTTCTCTTGCAGATCCTATTCATAAGGTTAAAAAAATTAAGATTGCCTTTTCCTTTTGAAATATTTAGATTCAATAATCTTGTAATTTTGAGTTTAGCACTCGTGAAAATAAATGAAATCTGACTTCATGTTTTTTAATGTTCACTCTTATTTCACAAATGGTTAAGGAATTATACATATAAACAAGGAACCTAAGGGGTCTGCAGTCTCTGCCCACACACTTGGGTATATTCTGAGTACACAGTTTATTCACATTTTGCTTCCTAATCTTTGTTCTACAGGGCCAGATTTCTTATCCTTACCACAAAATTATTCATATGTAAAGCACATCTTGCTAATGCCCTATTTTTTGTTGCTTTTGTTCAGGACAAGAATTATCAGTATGAGAATGCACATCTTTTATGCAACCAACTTAATAAAGAAGTTAAAAGAAAAGAAAGTTAAAGGGTCTTCCAAATAATGATACCTATACCATGCCAGAAGAAAAATACCTAAGTGTCCCCCTACGAAACTAAAGGAAACTTTCAACAGTGTCATTAAAATAAGATATGGCAAACTCTATGAAATACATGAAGAAGGAAATTGAGGACAAAGAAATAACAAGTGTTGGTGAGGATGTGGATAAAGGGAACCCTTATACACAGCTGGGGGGATTGCAAATTGGTGCAGCCACTATGGAAAGCGGTATGGAAGGTCTCTCAAAAAACTACAAATAGAAACACCATATGACCCAGCAATTTCTTCTGGGAATTTACCCAAAGAAAACAAAATCAATAATCCAAAAAAGATATACGCACTTCTATGTTTATCACAACATTATTTACAATAGCAAAAATATGAAAACAACCTAAATGTCCATGGATAGATGAATGGATAAAAGATGAGGTATACATATATAATGGAATATTACTCAGCCATTAAAAGAGTGAAACCTTGCCATTTGTAACAAACAGATGGACCTAAAGGGTATTATGCTCAGTGAAACAAGTCATACAGAGAAAAACAAACACCATTTCACTGATACATGGATTCTAAAAAAAACAAACAAATGAATAAACAAAACTAAAACAGACTCATAAACACAGGGAACAGAGTGGTGGTGGCCGTAGGGGTGGGAGGGTGGGTAAAATAGGTGAAGGAGTTAAAAATTAGTGAGAATACTTGATATTTTGATCTGGATGATGGTTACATGACTGTATACCCATGTCAAAATCATCAAGCTGTACACTAAGATTTGTGCATTTCATTGTATGTACCTCAATATAAAAGAAAAAGAAAAAAAGAAAGCAAGAAATTGAGGGCGTACTTGTCCTTTTCATTTTCCTCATGTTTGGTGAGACTGCAGAGTTGAAGAGTATCAAGCTGTTGTGTTACTTCCTCTGCCCAACGACAGTTTACTAGTTCTCGTAGCTGGAGTGGAGCACTAGAAAAGAAATATATACATATATTCTAATTCAGGAATTTGAGATTATTTTCTAAAATAAACACATTTCAAAGGTAAATGTGTAGTGATGAATGTATTAACTCGATGGGGGAATCCTTTAACAATGTACATGTATATCAAATCATCACGTTGTACACTTTAAATATCTTACAATTTTGTCAATTATACCCCAATAATGCTGGAGCGAAAAAAAGAAATGATCAATCAAGGAAAAAATAAACACATCACTCACAATAGAGCTCACAATCATATTCATACCATATTGCTATTAAAAGAATAGCAGAGGCGGAGCCAACATGGCGGCGTGAGTAGGACAGTGGGAATCTCCTCCCAAAAACATATATACTTTTGAAAATACAACAAACACAACTAGCCCTAAAAGAGAGACCAGAAGACGCAGGACAGTGACCAGACTGCAGCTACACCAGCGAGAACCCAGCGACTGGTGAAAGGGGTAAGATACAAGCCCCGGCCCTGCGGGACCCGAGCGCCCCTCCCCCCAGCTCCCGGCGGGAGAACAATAGGCAGAGCGGGAGGGAGACGGAGCCCAGGACTGCCGAACACCCAGTCCCAGCCATCCGGGCCAGAGCGCAGACACAGTATATGCCCAGGGGGCCCTGGATACTGGGAGAACAGGGGGTAAGACCTCAGAGCGGGTGCTGAAGCTGATGCCCCTGTGACAAAGAAAAGCGGGGGCTTTTTGAAAGTCTTAAAGGGACAGGGACTTAACAGCTTGACGGAAACAACCCAGGTCACAGTACAGCAGCTGGAAATTACAGGGAAAACCGGGTGCACTAACCCCCTGGGCAACAGCTCTGAGACCCCTCACGGAGGCAAACAGTCAAGCAGCCCCCCCATCCATCACCCCACCGGGCGCTGCGAAAGCAGAGAAGCAGCCTGAGACAAATTCCGCCCACAGAAAGGGAAATTTCTCCCTTCCAGCCAGGCAAGACACAAAGACCCACTCTACACGCAATTACCCAACACAAGCCACTGGGGGTCGCAGTTGCCCCAGTAAAGAAAGGCCAGTAGTAAGTGAAAATTTTGGCCCTCCCAGCTGACAGTCAATAGCACCTGTCAACATGAAAAGGCAAAAAAATATGATTCAGACAAGACTAACCCAGACAGCTTCGGCATCTGCTACATCTTCCCCTGAGAAGGAATCTGGGGAGATAGATTTAGCCAGTCTACCTGAAAAAGAATTCAAAACAAAAGTCATAACCATGCTGATGGACTTGCAGAGAAATATGCAAGAACTAAGGAAGGAGAATTCAGAAATAAAACAAGCTCTGGAAGGACTTCAAAACAGAATGGACGAGATGCAAGAGACCATTAATGGACTAGAAAACAGAGAACAGGAACGCAGAGAAGCTGATGCAGAGAGAGATAAAAGGATCTCCAGGAATGAAAGAATTTTAAGAGAGCTGAGTGATCAATATAAAAGAAATAATATAAGAATCATAGGCATTCCAGAAGAAGTAGAGAGAGAAAAGGGGATAGAAAATGTCTTTGAAGAAATAATTGCTGAAAATTTCCCCAAACTAGGGGAAGAAATGGCCTCTCAGACCACAGAGGTACACAGAACTCCCATGACAAGGGATCCAAGGAGGGCAACACCAAGACACATAATAATTAAAATGGCAAAGATCAAAGACAAGGACAAAGTATTACAAGCAGCCAGAGAGAAAAAAAATGTTACCTACAAAGGAAAACCCATCAGGCTATCATCAGACTTCTCAACAGAAACCCTACAGGCCAGAAGAGAATGGCATGATATACTTAATGCAATGAAACAGAAGGGCCTCGAACCAAGACTACTGTATCCAGCACGAATATCATTTAAATACGAAGGAGGGATTAAACAATTCCCAGACAAGCAAAAGTTGAGGGAATTTGCCTCCCACAAACCACCTCTACAGGGCATCCTACAGGGACTGCTCTAGATGGGAGCACTCCTAAAAAGAGCACACAACAAAACACCCAACATATGAAGAAGGGAGGAGGAGGAATAAGAAGGGAGAGAAATAAAGAATCATCAGATTGTGTTTATAATAGCTCAATAAGCGAGTTAAGTTAGACAGTAAGACAGTAAAGAAGCTAACCCTAAACCTTTGGTAACCACAAACTTAAAGCCTGCAATGGCAATAAATTCATACCTTTCAATAATCACCCTAAATGTAAATGGACTGAATGCACCAATCAAAAGACACAGAGTAATAGAATGGATAAAAAAGCAAGATCCATCCATATGCTGCTTACAAGAGACTCACCTCAAACCCAAAGACGTGCACAGACTTAAAGTCAAGGGATGGAAAAAGATATTTCAAGCAAACAACAGAGAGAAGAAAGCAGGTGTTGCAATTCTGGTATCAGACAAAACAGACTTCAAAATAAAGAAAGTAACAAAAGACAAAGAAGGACATTACATAATGATAAAGGGCTCAGTCCATCAAGAGGATATAACCATTATAAATATATATGCACCCAATACAGGAGCACCAACATACCTGAAACAAATATTAACAGAACTAAAGGAGGAAATAGAATGCAACGCATTCATTCTAGGAGACTTCAACACACCACTCACTCCAAAGGACAGATCCACCAGACAGAAAATAAGTAAGGACACAGAGGCACTGAACAACACACTAGAACAGATGGACCTAATAGACATCTACAGAACTCTACATCCAAAAGCAACAGGATACACGTTCTTCTCAAGTACACATGGAACATTCTCCAGAATAGACCACATACTAGGACACAAAAAGAGCCTCAGTAAATTCCAAAAGATTGAAATCCTACCAACCAACTTTTCAGACCACAAAGGCATTAAACTAGAAATAAACTGTTCAAAGAAAGCAAAAAGGCTCACAAACACATGGAGGCTAAACAACACGCTCCTAAATAATCAATGGATCAATGACCAAATCAAAATGGAGATCCAGCAATATATGGAAACAAATGACAACAACAACACTAAGCCCCAACTTCTGTGGGACGCAGCAAAAGCAGTCTTAAGAGGAAAGTATATAGCACTCCAAGCATATTTAAAAAAGGAAGAGCAATCCCAAATGAACGGTCTAATGTCACAACTATCAAAATTGGAAAAAGAAGAACAAATGAGGCCTAAGGTCAGCAGAAGGAGGGACATAATAAAGATCAGAGAAGAAATAAATAAAATTGAGAAGAATAAAACAATAGCAAAAATCAATGAAACCAAGAGCTGGTTCTTCGAGAAAATAAACAAAATAGATAAGCCTCTAGCCAGACTTATTAAGAGGAAAAGAGAGTCAACACAAATCAACAGTATCAGAAATGAGAAAGGAAAAATCACAACAGATCCCGCAGAAATACAAAGAATTCTTAGAGACTACTATGAAAACCTATATGCTAACAAGCTGGGAAACCTAGGAGAAATGGACAACTTCCTAGAAAAATACAACCTTCCAAGACTGACCCAAAAAGAAACAGAAAATCTAAACAGACCAATTACCAGCAACGAAATTGAAGCGGTAATCAAAAAACTACCAAAGAACAAAACCCCCAGGCCAGATGGATTTACCTCGGAATTTTATCAGACAGACAGGGAAGACATAATACCCATTCTCCTTAAAGTTTTCCAAGAAATAGAAGAGGAGGGGATACTCCCAAACTCATTCTATGAAGCTAACATCACCCTAATACCAAAACCAGGCAAAGACACCACCAAAAAAGAAAACTATAGACCAATATCCCTGATGAACGTAGACGCAAAAATACTCAACAAAATTTTAGCAAACCGAATTCAAAAATACATCAAAACCATCGTACACCATGACCAAGTGGGATTCATCCCAGGGATGCAAGGATGGCACAACATTCGAAAGTCCATCAATATCATCCACCACATCAACAAAAAGAAAGACAAAAACATCTCCATAGATGCTGAAAAAGCATTTGACAAAGTTCAACATCCATTCATGATAAAAACTCTCAGCAAAATGGGAATAGAGGGCAAGTACCTCAACATAATAAAGGCCATCTATGAAAAACCCACAGCCAACATTATATTGAATAGCGAGAAGCTGAAAGCATTTCCGCTGAGATCGGGAACTAGACAGGGATGCCCACTCTCCCCACTGTTATTTAACATTGTACTAGAGGTCCTAGCCACGGCAATCAGACAAAACAAAAAAATACAAGGAATCCAGATTGGCAAAGAAGAAGTCAAACTGTCACTATTTGCAGATGACATGATACTGTACATAAAAAACCCTAAAGACTCCACCCCAGAACTACTAGAACTGATATCAGAATACAGCAAAGTTGCAGGATACAAAATCAACACACAGAAATCTGTGGCTTTCCTATATACCAACAATGAACCAACAGAAAGAGAAATCAGGAAAACAACTCCATTCACAATTGCATCAAAAAAAATAAAATACCTAGGAATAAACCTAACCAAAGAAGTGAAAGACTTATATTCTGAAAACTACAAGTCACTCTTAAAAGAAATTAAAGGGGACACTAACAGATGGAAACGCATCCCATGCTCATGGCTAGGAAGAATTAATATCGTCAAAATGGCCATCCTGCCCAAAGCAATATACAGATTTGATGCAATCCCTATGAAACTACCAGCAACATTCTTCAATGAACTGGATCAAATAATTCAAAAATTCATATGGAACCACCAAAGACCCCGAATAGCCAAAGCAATCCTGAGAAAGAAGAATAAAGTAGGGGGGATCTCACTCCCCAACTTCAAGCTCTATTATAAAGCCATAGTAATCAAGACAATTTGGTACTGGCACAAGAACAGAGCCACAGACCAATGGAACAGACTAGAGAATCCAGACATTAACTCAGACATATATGGTCAATTAATATTTGATAAAGGAGCCATGGACATACAATGGCGAAATGACAGTCTCTTCAACAGATGGTGCTGGCAAAACTGGACAGCTACATGTAGGAGAATGAAACTGGACCATCGTCTAACCCCATATACAAAAGTAAACTCAAAATGGATCAAAGACCTGAATGTAAGTCATGAAACCATTAAACTCTTGGAAGAAAACATAGGCACAAACCTCTTAGACATAAACATGAGTGACCTCTTCTTGAACATATCTCCCCGGGCAAGGAAAACAACAGCAAAAATGAACAAGTGGGACTATATTAAGCTGAAAAGCTTCTGTACAGCAAAAGACACCATCAATAGAACAAAAAGAAACCCTACAGTATGGGAGAATATCTTTGAAAATGACACATCCGATAAAGGCTTGACGTCCAGAATATATAAAGAGCTCACACGCCTCAACAAACAAAAAACAAATAACCCAATTAAAAAATGGGCAAAGGAACTGAACAGACGGTTCTCCAAAAAAGAAATACAGATGGCCAACAGACACATGAAAAGATGCTCCACATCGCTAATTATCAGAGAAATGCAAATTAAAACTACAATGAGGTATCACCTCACACCAGTAAGGATGGCTGCCATCCAAAAGACAAACAACAACAAATGTTGGCGAGGCTGTGGAGAAAGGGGAACCCTCCTACACTGCTGGTGGGAATGTAAGTTAGTTCAACCATTGTGGAAAGCAGTATGGAGGTACATCAAAATGCTCAAAACAGACTTACCATTTGACCCAGGAATTCCACTCCTAGGAATTTACCCTAAGAATGCAGCAATCAAGTATGAGAAAGATCAGTGCACCCCTATGTTTATTGCAGCACTATTTACAATAGCCAAGAATTGGAAGCAACCTAAATGTCCATCGATAGATGAATGGATAAAGAAGATGTGGTACATATACACAATGGAATACTACTCAGCCATAAGAAAAGGGCAAATCCAACCATTTGCAGCAACATGGATGGAGCTGGAGGGTATTTTGCTCAGTGAAACAAGCCAAGCAGAGAAAGAGAAATACCAAATGATTTCACTCATCTGTGGAATATAAGAACAAAGGAAAAACTGAAGGAACAAAACAGCAGCAGAATCACAGAACTCAAGAATGGACTAACAGGTACCAAAGGGAAAGGGACTGGGGAGGATGGGTGGGTAGGGAGGGATAAGGGGGGGAGAAGTAGGGGGGTATTAAGATTAGCATCCATAGCGGGGTGGGAGAAAGGGGAGGGCTGTACAACACAGAGAAGACAAGTAGTGATTCTACAACAGGTTGCTACGCTGATGGACAGTGACTGTAAAGGAGTATATAGGGGGGACCTGGTATAGGGGAGAGCCTAGTAAACAAAGTATTCGTAAGTATTCGTCATGTAAGTGTAGATTAATGATTAAAAAAAAAAAATGCAGTTCCTATGTGGTGACCTCTAATGAGTTCTACACAATGATATAAAGGACATATAAAAGTGTAGGCAAAGGGTCTGTTTGTGTTTATACAGAGGATCAAAGCCTAATTTGGCTACCCCGAAAATGAACTAAGAAACGATATGAAAGAGAACTTCCAACATCAGCACTCTCGGGAAGACTCATGCCAGAAGATGATCATCAAAAAACCCCAACAAAGATCCACGCACTGCTACAGCTGTAGATGCACTCATCCCACCAGCTCCTGGACTTGCCATGGGAATGAAGGAGATATCTAAGCTGGCCTGTGCATACAGTAAAACAACAAATTTGACTGGATCTATACTGTTGGAACTCAACCAAGAATTAGGAGAAGTGCAAATTGTAGCGCTCCAAAATCTTACAACTACAGACTATTTACTGTTAAAAGAACATATGGGATGTGAACAGTGCCCAGGAATGGGTTGTTTTAATTTGTCTGATTTTTCTCAAACTATTCAAATTCAGTTAGATAATAACCATCATATCATTGATAAGTTTTCACAAATGCCTAAGGTGCCTAACTGGTTTTCTTGGTTTCACTGGAGATGGCTGGTAATTACAGGTATGCTTTGGTTATGTAACTATACTCCTATTATGTTAATGTGTGTGCGCAATTTAAGTAGTAGCTTAAAATATATACATGCTGAAGTTACTCTACAAGAAGATATGTCAAAGAAATAATCAATCTTCCCATGTTTTCTCCCGCCTGCTACTTCTATAGCTTTTCTTCTTCCTTCCTAATTACAACAAATTCTTAAATAGAATTCGTGCCTCATATCAAATTTACCGAGTATCATAACTCCTCCAAGTGGTAAAGATACCTCAAGACAAATGCTGGGCATAGAAGCCACAGGGCATAAATATGCAAAGAAATAAAAAGCTAACCATTTCAAACAATAAGGCTTCTCTCTCACTTACCAACTTAACATTTCCCTGTATGGCCCCGGAAGATGACTGGTTAGCCAGAGACGGGTAAGATTCCTCAAGGGAGGAACAACCTAAGACAGGCACAGTCGCAGGGGGGTCATCAGGTGAGAAATTGGGGATCAACAGAGGTGAGGCTTAGAACCTCACCCCCCCTGTTCTGAGAGAAATCTTCTGCATATGTGGATGTTTTATTGCCCTTGTCTAGCTTGGATTAACACATAGTCTACAGGCACACACCTGATCATCTACATTTGCTCTCTTACAACACTAAACTATGTTTTCTACCTTTATGTTGTATCTACCTACCACTTCAGCATCTTATTAAAAATAATAAAGAGAGAAATGTGGTATCCACATATAAATCAAGTATAAAAATCAAATGTGTATTCATATTTGAACTGACTGTTTATAGTTCATAATGCATGAGCAAAACCAAAAGTTTCTGTGATGACTGCCCTTGTACTGTTCACCATGTAACTTATTCACTATGTAAGAATTTGTTCTCCATGTAAGAACTTGTTCATTATGCTTCAGAAGATTGGAGACTGACGAAAATTAGGCTTGGGGTGGATTAATGATTGTGCATTGAGCATTGACTCCCCTATACAGAATTTTATTGTTGTTAACAACCATTTGATCAATAAATATGAGAGATGCCCTAACAACAACAACCAAGAAAAAGTACACACTTCCAATTGTAAAATAAATAAGCAACCGGGATGTAATGTATAGCATAAGGAATATAGTCAAAATATTGTAACAACTTGGTATGGTGATAGCTGGTACTTAGAATTATCATGTATATAAATGTTGAATCACTGTGTTGTACACCTGAAACTAATGTAATGTAATACTGTGTGTCAACTACCCTTCAATAAAAAATAATTATCTAAAAAAAAAAAAAAAAAAAAAAGAATAGCAGACACAATGAAGCATGGTTTGCAACTTACTTTTAAATTAATCTATCATGTACAAAAATAACTGAAGAAAAAAATACTGACAATTCAGATTACAGACTGAAATCTCAATTCCTTAAGTCTAAATCTACTGTTCAAAATGATAACCACTAGTCACATGTGACTATTTAAATATAAATTCAAATTAATTAAATAAAAAGAAAAGTTCATTACACAGTCATATTAGATATATTTTAAGTGCTCAATTGCCATATATAGCTAGTGGCAACCAAATTGGACAACAAAGCTATATAGAACATTTGCATCATTACAGAAAGTTCTATTTGATAGTGCTGGTCATCTTAAAAGTTGGTATGAAAAACATGAACAATACATGAAGAAAAATGGGAAAAGTATGTGAAAAGGTAGTGTAAGAAAGAATATAAACTAAAAATGCTTCACAAAAGGTGCTCAGTTTCTACCATTTTCTTAAAAAGCGTATTAAAAATGACATACCATTTTCCACTTAGCTGAATGACAAAAAATGATTGGTAATATAGTGTTGACATGATTATGAGGAAAAGGCACTTCTATATCTATTATTAAGAATGTAACGTAAATACCTTTCCTTCAGTGCAATCTGACATCATTATTTGAAATACCCAAAAGTAGAAACTAAATGTATTTCAGTATAAGCATAAATAGATCAAAGCATAGTCACAGAGTGGATCATTATTTAGACAGTTTTTGAAAAATGGCATGTGCACCTACCATCAAGGAGCATAACACTGTATTTTATATTGGGGGAAAAAAGCAAATAATGAAACAGTATTATGTGTGTTTTCAGAAAAGATTTGCATATAAACATCAGTATATATACAGAAAAATGTCTAGAAGAATAGATACCAAACCTAACAATTTCTTTCCAAAGTGTTATCTCATGAAAAGATTAGGTTGGAAGTATGAGAAATAGGAGCCTAATTTTACATCTATCTATATACTATGCGGAAAAAAACCTCAATTTTTTCTTCTTTAATTATAAAAGGTAAATTGAAAGTTTCACAATGACTTTCTAAAAGATGATAAACAATGTAATGCATCCTATGTAATTCTAAATCAGATAAATTAGTCTGCATTTGTTAATCTAAACTGCTTGCTTATCTTCTCAGTTGTATTCACAAAAAGGAGAAAGGTGGCAGACTTAAGAAAGAGCTTCATGAGTGTTAATTAGGGCACACTCCAACCCTACCACCTTACTACTTTCCAAATTCACAAATAATCATAGCAAAACCCTTACCGACAATGAGGACACTGAGCTCTCTGCTCTGTCAGCCAGCGCTAAGGACGCAAAAAAAAAAAACAGATTTTGATTATAAAACACCATTACTTTAATTGGTCCATATTGAATACTCATATACCAGATTTAATGAGTTTAACTCTCTAGTGTGTACATTAATTATAGAGATACTTATAGAAACAGGCAATCTACTGTCTTCCTCTCATTATCATCATGACATAAATTTCAAAGGGACAGAACTCACTCCAAAATAGTTTTAAGAAGCTATTCTCTCATTGGACAGAAAGTGATCTAGGACTACCTGGATCTTCCAGAAATGTGGATAATCTTCACAAAAGTAATGACACTGTCACTGCCACTCCCAAAAATAAACCACAGTGATGATTTACTTCTAACTAACTTATCATAAAGTTAAGTTTAAGGTACTACTAAATTCCTTTTTAGGAAAGCAAACTAATTTTGAAGTATATAGATTATGGATATAAAAATTAGGCCTAATATATGAGTAAGCAATTATAGCAAAACTTTGAGTCTTAAAAGAGTTCTAAAATTCAGTAATTTAAAGATCTACATAACTTGGCTTCTTCATAATTATAAAATGGTTTTATAAGAGAATAATGTTCCTATTAAACTTCAGATTCTATTAATTAGTCATTTTAATAAATATTGGATAGGGAGATGCTAAGATTTACTGATCTTTCTAAACACACTAACTCTATGGTTAAATACTTTCTTTTAACTGTCTGGCAAAATATTTAATATCTGGTAAACAGGTTCAGAGGTAATTAACCATACATGCCTATACCCATATACTCCCAATGCCTGTTATTTCTGTTTATCCTTTCTACTTCTATATATAACATAAATTCTTACCTAAAGTCAACTAATTAACTCAGAAATAAAATTCCCAAGGAAACCTTAAAGCACAGTAAAAGATTAAAGGCAATAGGGAAAAAGGTACTGCACAGCAAATAAAGCTGGAAGAAGAAGAAAATAGAAAAGGATTCCTCCATGCTTAATAACCCTGATCATTTCTTCAGTCCCTCAGCAAAAATAAGATTTGGGTCAGGTTTCTTCCCCTCAAATAGTGCTCTGCTGAAGTCATAGCAGTCCTTCAAGGCTGGTCTCAGCCCACATCTCTCTAGCCTCATCTTCCACCTCACCCTAGGAGCCCCAAGTTAAGCAACTTCTTATGTTTCACCTCTCTGCCCAGGTGTTGTCTTCAACTAGGTTATCCCTAGTCAGTTTTTAGATTTCAGTTTATATGTCACTTCCTCCAGAAGCTTACTCTGACTCTAAAGACTACTTTAATACCACTGCTATGCTCTACCACAGCAACCTATACCTCTCCCTTCATTGTGCTTTTAACACTTTTATTACATTGACTAATTTGTTGGTCTACCCTTCCCTGTCAGAGTATAAGCTCTATAAAGATCAGGACCATCAAAGGAAGTGACCAGTTCATATTTTGAAATATGTCCCTCCCTTCCAGTCAAAACAGGCTTATTACATATTTGTGTATTTGCTATTATTTAGTCTCTCTCTCCATGTGCTGTCCCATGGGAATGTCCATTGACATAAAACTTTTCTGCCTATTCCAGGCTAGTGTTCTCTTCTCTGAACATCTGTTGTATTTTTACCTTGTATTCCATAATCTAAATTAATCACAAAATACATATGACAATTTTAATACTTTGGGAAAAACAATGTTTCTCCCAAACCAAAACCAAAGAACCAATGATACAATATTAATGCAAAAGCAATGTTAAAAGAACATCTTTATAACAACTGCCCACATTCAATTTTAAAATTAATTTCTCTCCTTCATTAAAATGGGAGAATCATAAGCATTAGTACTAGGACCTGAACTCTGGTACTTAAGACTGCAAGACACCAGACATGTGACTGAACTCATTTCCTCACATGCAACAAGAAAACCAACATACCTTCTCTGCAAAACTGTGCTAAGAAAATCCTCAGCAAAAAATTAGAAAACTGAATGCAAAGGTATTATTAAAAATCTATATACCATGACCAAGTGGGATTTATTCCTGGAATGCAAGGATAGTTCAACATACAAAAACCATTCAATGTAATATGACAATAACTAAAATAAAGGAGAAAACCCACATGAACATCTCAATTGCTAGAGAAAAAACATCTGATTAAATCCAATATCCTTTCATGATAAAAACACTTAAGAAATAGGTGAACTTCATCACCTTGATGAAGTTCATATTTTTAAAAATCTACATTGAACATCATATTCAATGGTAAGACTGAAAACTTTTCCCTTAAGATCAGGAAAAAAAACAAGGATAACTGCTTTCACCACTTCTAGTCAACACAACACTGACAATTTCAGCCTGAGCAATTAAATAAGAAAAAGAAATAAGCACTCAAATTGGAAAAGTAAAATTATGTGTTTGCAATAATATCTCCTATGAAAAAAATCCTAAAAATTCCAGAAAAAACTGTAAAATAAGCAAATTCACCAAAGTTGCAGGATACGAAACCAACACACAAAAAGCACTTGCTTTTCTCTACACTAGCAATGAAGAATCCAAAGAGGAAATTAAGAATACATTTGCAATTGCATCAAAAAAAGAAAGTAGAATACCTAAGAATAAATTTAGCCAAGGAGTTGAAAGATTTGAGCATGGAAAGGTACTAAAACATTGCTGAAGGAAACTAAAGTCCTAAGTAAATGGAAAAACATCCCATATTCATAGACTAGAAAATTTAATATTGTTAAGATGACAAAGCTACCCAAAGCAATCTACAGAATCAATGCAATTCCTGTCAAAATCCCAATGGTGCTTTTAACAGGAAAAAGCATTCTAAAATTCAAATGGAATATCAAGGGACCCCAAGTAGCCAATACTAACTTGAAAAAGAACATGTACACCTAAAATTCATACATCTCCACTTCTTAATAAAGAACAATGTTAGAGGACTCAGATTTTACTGATTTCAAAATTTACTACAAAGCTACAATTAACCAAAACAGTTTGGTACTGGCATATGGACAGAAAAAGAGACCAATGAAATAGACTAGTGAGTTCAGAAATAAACCCAAAAGGACAAATATTACATGATTCCATTTATTCTATTATGATTCCACTTAGACTAGACAAATTAATAGAGACAGAATAGTGGTTACCAGGGGCTGAGGGAAAGGTTAATGGATAGAAGTAATGAAAGTAGGGCACCCTTGTCTTTTCCTTCATCTTAAGAGTAAGCTGAGGTACCACTGCATACTTATGAGAATGGCTAAAATTTAAGACTGAACATTCCAAGTGTTGAAATTAATGTGGAACAACTGGAACTCTCATACACTGCTGATGAGAATGCAAAATGATGCAACTATTTTAGAAAACATTTTGACAGTTTGTTAAGCAGTTAAACATAACTATCATCTGATCTAGCCATTCCATTCTAATTATTCACCCAAAAGACAGCAAAAGTCCATTCAAAGACTTGTATACACATGTTCATAGTGGTTTTCTATGTAAATGCCAAAACCTAGAAGCAAACATTGTGTCCATCAACAGATGAATGGATGAACAAATTGTGACATATGCATACAATGGCATGCTACTATTCACCAATAAAAAGGAATGGAATTGATACACACAGCATAGATGCATCTTAAAATAATTTTGCTTAGTTAAAAAAGACAGACACATGAGTACATATTGTTAAAATTCCACATCTACAAAATTCCAGAAAAAGCAAATTTATCTGTAGTGAGAGAAAGCAGATCAGTGGTTGCCTAGGAATGAGACAAGTGGAAGGAAGAATTACCAAGAGGCACAGAGAAACTTTTGGGGATTAGATATGTTCATGTACTGACTGTGGTAATGTTTTCTCAAGTGTATATATCTGTCAAAACTTTTCAAACTATACACATTAAACATACACAGTTTATTGTATGTCAATTATACCTAGGTTAAAAAAAAAGGGCTGCAAAATTGAAAATAAAACAAATTTAATAATTACAGGCAACCATGAAGTGCTACCAATGCTGAAAATCAAGAAAGGGTCAAAAAAATCTGGATAAGAAAGAAAGGGGGAAGAAAAAGCAAGGGAGAAAATACAAAAATATGAACAAGAAATGAAAGAGAAGCAACTGAGTGTAGCTACAAGAATGAAGGAGACCTGGCCTGAAAACATAGCTAATGTTCCCACCTTTTGCTGTGAGGAGGATTAAGTAATGCAACAGCCTTGGGAATAAGCCCAGTCCTTGTCTGTCATCAACTACCAGATGACTTTGAACCAGTCTATTCATCAGTCTAAACCTTTCTTTTATTCAATGACACAAGTATCCAGATTGTCACAGATAATTACATTTCCATGGTCAAATGAACATAACTAACCTACTCCTCTCTGAAACATGTTTTCCACTTGAATTTTGTGATGCCTCACTTATAGCAACTTCTTCTTATTCTCTGTTGAGTCCTCTTCTTCCTGACCTCTAACTGTTGAATACCCCAGAGTTCAGACCTAAAACTCTCTTCCCAGAGGAGGTAATCTGGTGATCTTACCTAATCCCCTGGCTTTAAATACTACCTATATGCTAATAATTCAGGATCTCTAACATCCCCTTCCTCAACTCCAGATTCGTATCTCCAATTGCCAATATTTCATTCTATATATAATTAACATCTCAAACTTGACACATTTAAAACAAAACTTTAACATCTATAGCCAATCTGCTCCTCCCCAATTTTTTTCTATCTCAGAAAATTGGAAGACCATTCATTCAGCCAAATGTGATACAAAACCTTCCTCACATTCCATCTCTAAACAAATCCATTGGTTCTACCTTCAAGATATATGTAGGATTGCCGTATTTTTCATTACCTCCACTGTTAGCATTCTAGTTTAAACCACCATTCATTTAGTCAAAACCACCATTCACTAATAAAGCACTTGCTAAACGGTCTCCTCATTTCCTCTCCCACCTGCTTAGTTTCCTTTCCACACAATAGCCAGAGTGATCATTTTTAAAATATTAATTCATATCATTCAAAAGCTTTCAATGACTACCATCATACTTAAAAACAAAGGTCTTCACAAAGACCCCTATCTACATCTCCATTCCCGCTCTTCCTCTGTCCACTTTGCTCCAGCCACACTGGCTTCTTTACTATTTCCCAACACTCTAAACATATTTCTAATGGCCTTTGCCCCTTCAGATTTCTCTGCCTGGGTTTTTCTCCTCCTAGGTATTCAAATCACTCCCATATTTCTGGCCTCTGCTCAAATGTCATCTTCTCAGGAAGACCTTCCCACACTACCCTACATAAAATAGCTACCAACTGCTCATACCCTCCTCAAAACCCCCACTCAATACTTTTATTCAGTTTCATTTTTCTTCATAGCACTTACCAGTTTCTAACATCTATCTATTTATGTTTTTGTCTATATCCCACCTAGTAAATAACTCAACTCCTTGGAAAATCAATGCCTAACTCCAAATAGGCATGCAATTAATACTTGTTGAATGAACAAATGAATAAATGGTACATTCAGGAAATAAAACAGCTCTAGAAAGAAAGGTTAGAATCAAATCATCTGTATGATCTGAATGTAAGGCTAATGTTCTTAGCCTTTATCCTGTAGGCAATAAATCTGTGATGCTTCTGGGAGGGAAAAAATGATATGCATGTATTTCTCTATTAGGACGGTAGCAAGAGTAATGGAAAGGAAGGAAGGACAGACAAAAGTGACACTAGGAGATACCTGACAAGACTTAAAAATCATTAGTTTAAGAGGTTTCAAGTTTGAGCAACTGACAGAAGAGAACAAAAAATTCAAGGAATCAATTTGAGAAAACAATAGGAAGAATGTTATCTGAAACAAAGTCCAAGATGCTAGAAGGACAATCAGGTAAGACACATACAGGTCAAAGCTGAAGGAAGAAATACAGGAGCCATACATACAAAGATGAAAGTTAAATCAGCAAGAGTAGATCAAATTTCCCCAAAACAGATGAAATTTTCCAAGAAACTTCGGAGTATCACATGCCAGCAGCAATATTTAAGAAATACATGCCTTTGGGGAGGTATTAAAGATGGCAGTGAGGGGTGAGACAGATGCCTCCTCCCAAAACCAGATATAATACGAAAATATAATACAACTATTCCTGAAACAGCAACAGGAAAGAAATGACTGCATACACCTGGAGAAAAGAAAAGGCCTCACAGAACAGGGTAATGTATCAAAGCTGTGATCTGGTGGGACCCAAGCCCTTTGACCACGCCAGCTCACTGGCGGGAGGAAGAGAAATGGAGCAGAGAGGGAGTGGAGGCCTGGGACTACTGAACACCTAGCTCTGGAGATCTGCTCTGGGAGCCTGAACCTACATTGTATGGTACTCTGGAGATTAGTGTGGTTGGGAAGTTAAGATAAGCAGAATACTTGGACAGACTAAGATTCCAGCCACTTGTGGAAAACAGGGATCCACATCCGCTGCTCTGGGACAAAAGAAAGGCAGGCAGAGACTTCCTAAAAGCGAGAGGGCTGCTAAAGGGGCAGGGATTGAACAGAGCTTGCTGCTCAGGAGAAAGGACAGGTAGACAAAATTGTCCAGGCACACTCTGCCCAGAAGGTTGGGAACTTTCAGGAGCTTCAGGCACTGGCTATGCTATGCAGGCAACCCTGGCTGGCTATGTAGCTCTGAGGCCCCTCACTGTGATATGCAGCTTGCTGTGCCTTCCTACCGGCTGGCCAGCACCGGCTCACAAATGGCAGCCCCTGCTTTCACGTCAGGCCAGCCAGAGGGACACTCTGCCTACAGGTGCTACAAATGCAAAGTAGAGGCTTAAACCTGTGTGTTTGGCCCACTGGTTCTGGCAGTGGAGACAGACACAGCAGCCAGGAAGCAGGACACAGCTCTTTCCTCCTCACAGGCACGAAAGCCACTCTCCTGTGACCCCCGCCATTGCTCCAGGGGCTTAGCAGCTCCAGAGTAGAGCTTCTGGGCACTAGAGGGCACCACATACAAATATGAAACATCAAAGGAACCTGAGTCAAACCAAAATCCCACAAACACCTAAAAGGGCCAAAGTGAAACTGAACTCACCAATATTCCTGAAAGAGATTTCAAAATAAAAATCATAACCATGGAGGTACAGAGAATAATTCAAGAACTCAAGGACAAACTCAGGACTGAGATTCAATCATTCAGGAATACAATATGGGAAATGAAACATACAATGAAGGGATTTAAAAGCAGATTATATGTAGTGGAGATGGTAAATGGAATAGAAATTAGATAAGAGGAATATAATGAAGCTGAGGCCCAGAGATTAAAAAGGGATCCCTAGGAATGAAAGAATATTGAGAGAACTGTGTGACCATTTGCTGGAATAATACTGGCATTATAGGAATACCAGAAGAAGAGAGACAAAACAGGATAGAAAGTGTCTTTCAGGAGGTAATTGCTGAAAACTTCCCCAAACTGGGGAAGGAGACAGTCTCTCAGGCCAAGGAGGTGTACAGATCTCCCAACACAAGGGACCCAAGGAAGACAACACCAAGACATATAATAATTAAAATGGCAAAGATCAAGGACAAGGACAGAATATTAAAACCAGCCAGAGAGAGGAAAAAAGATCACATACAAAGGAAAGCCCATGAGGCTATCATCAGATTTCTCAGCAGAAACCTTACAAGCCAGATGGGACTGGCGTGATCTTTTCAATGCAATGAAAGAGAAGGGCCTCAAGCCAAGAATACTCAAACCGGCAAGATTATTCATTTAAATTTGAAGGAGGGGACTAAGAACAACAAATGCTGGCGAGGATGCAGAGAAAGGGGAACTCTCCTACACTGCTGGTAGGAATGTAAATTATTTCAACCATTGCAGAAAACAATACTGAGGTTCCTCAAAAAACTAAAAACAGAAATACCATTTGACCTGGGAATTCCACTCCTAGGAATTTACCCAAAGAAAACAAGTTCTCAGATTCAAAAAGATGCATGCACCCCTATGTTTACTGCAGCACTACTTACAATAGCCAAGATATGGAAGCAACCTAAGTGTCCATCAGTAGATGAATGGACAAGGAAGATGTGGTACATGTGCACAATGGAATACTATTCAGCCATAAGAAAGAAAGAAATCCTACCATTTGCAACAACATGAGCTACAGGGTATTATGCTCAGTAAAATAAGTCAGACAGACAAAGACAAATACCAAATGATTTCCCTCATTTGTGGAGTGTAACAACGAAGCAAAACTGAAGTAACAAAACAGCAGCAGACTCACAGACTCCAAGAAGGGACTAGTGGTTACCAAAGGGGAGGGGTGAGGGAGGGAGAAGGGGTAAAGGGTTATTATGATTAGTATACATGGTGTGGGGGGGATCATGGGGAAGACAGTGTAGCACAGGAAGACAAGTAGTGACTCTGTGGCATCTTACTACGCTGATGGACAGTGACTGCAATTGGGTGTGTGGGGTATCTGATAATATGGGTGAATGTGATAACCACATTATTTTTCATGTGAAACCTTCATAAGAGTGTATATCAATGATACCTTAATAAAAATATATAAAAATTAAAGAAAAAAGAAATATATGCCTTTAAGGAGCAGGAGAAGGAAGAAGAAACTGTGAAGAAATAAAGACTCAAACAAGTATAAGGTAATAAACAGAGGTCATTACAAACCCTCATCAAAAAAGTTTAGTCCAGATCCACACTACAAGCCAATTACTTTTTCTAGCTTCAGTTTCACCATTTATAAAACATAAATAATGATATGTGTATTAGTTGCTGTTTTAACAATAGCACCTTACAAGTGGACAGTACTTTATAGTTCCTAAATTACTATTCAGCTTATTTCATTTAATGGCACAACCATCCCATGAGGCAGATATTTTTACCCACATTCTATAACTGAGGAAACAAAACTTAAGATTCAGTCTCTTAGTTTATGACTAGGAAACTAGCATAATGTATAACATACATCTTCTGCACACATTTCAAAAAATACAGGTTCTAGAGCCAGACTTTCTTGGTTCAAATCTAGCTCTGTCATTTGCTAGCTGTGTGACTGAAGAAATGATTTTAAGTGTTACAGACATTACTCTTGACAAAAGGGTATTTATCTTCCTTAGGCCAGAGAAAGGAACTACAGAGAAATTTTAGGGTGAAGAGCTTGTTAGATGGGTTTGATTTTCTCAGTAAAGGAAATAATCTAAGAGTAATGCGGGCAGGGCAGTTTTCAACTGTGGTCTGCAGATTTGCTATTGAAGCCACACATACAACCAAAATGAGATGTTTTGTTTTATATCTTAGGCTTCCTCATAATTTTGTTTGAGGGGTTCATCTATATTCAAGTTTTAAAGAAATCGATTACATTCATCTCTAAGATCTGTTTTACGTATAAGATTATATGATTTTATAGCACAGAGAAGACAAGTAGTGACTCTATAGCATCTCACTGCACAGATGGACAGTGACTATAATGGGGTATATGGTGGGGAGTTGATAATGGGGGGAGTCTAGTAACCACAATGTTGCTCATGTAATTGTATATTAATGATACCAGAAAAAAATTACATGATTTTACTCTTTGCCTTTGAACCCATTACTAGCTTATTCTCCATCTTACCCATCAAACAAGTATAAACTCTCCCTCCTCTGAGTCTCACAGCACTTTGTTAGTGCCTTATGACACTACACATTCTTCAGTATAAACATAAAGTCCACTCTCTCAATCAGATTTAACAGAGCAAGCACTTCTTCATTTATCTTAGAATCCCTCAAACCCAAACACAATGCAGGCAAGCACTTTATAAGTACTTATTAAATGTGCAGTGATTTAATAATGTAAATATACTAAAATTACAGTGGACTTTGGTATCCAGACATTTCATGGCAGTTATTATTTGATGATTATTCATCTCAGTATAAGCAATATGCATTGGTGGTCTACTAAGGAACATCCATTTAAGACATTTTAAAAAAAGAACACAAAATGTAAAATAAGAGAAACAGTTATTTTTCACAATATATCCTGCATACACTGAATGCATGTAAGAAGAAATACAACTTACCCTGATACAACTGAAACAACAAAGCTTGGAACAATGAGGACACAGGCGTGCATCCCGCAATTTCTCCATACAAATGAAACATCGGAAAACTTCAGCAATGCTCTGAAAATAATAAAAGATGTAAGGCCTACCAGTTTAGGTTACTGAATCAAGAGTAAAAAGTATGCTTAAAACAATTCACTCCATATTTATTTTGGGCTGATAACATCTCAGTTTTAACTATACTGCACATCAGGATTTGGGCTAGTGTAGATCCAGCATACCTCAGAACATCTAGAAAAAGTGCTTTCTTTTTTCTAAGCTTCACCTGTGCTTCTATTCTAAGGAAAGGATATGAAACTCAGACTTACATACAAATATTTTCACTGAAGCACTAATTATAATGGCAAGAATGTGGCTACTGCACAAAGGTTGAAAACATTAAATAATGGCAGTTGACATAGATATGATTCACTAGAATATTTCTTGAATAATACAGAAAAAATACTTGTGGTATATAACAGCAAGAAAAAAAGGCAGACTAAATGACTGAATAAACATTAACTTTTTGCCTTTTCTGCTATTTCCCCAAGGGAGCTGGATTGCTTTTATAATTTTTAAAAGTTTTAAAAAAGATATCCTAATGGCCATACACTCTGATCAATAAACTAATTTTCAGAATCCAGAAATCCCAATTTCTGCATTAATGCTGCAACCAACTAGATACTTATTTGAGGCTAAGATTATGCCCCTACTGAAAATTTTGATGGTACCTCTATGAAGGTTTTGGGGAAAAAAAACTTAAATAAATGGAACAGTATTATCTTTGGAAGCTTCAGATGAATTCATTTAGGAAGTTAACCGACAAGAAAACAGATATAACTAAATGTAGATTATTATGTATTTTATTTTTACAGTACTCACATTTATTTTTACTCAGTTTCAGGAGCATTAAACTCCTAAATCCAAGAAAAGGTTACAAAACCTTTATAATACTTCACATGAATAATTAAGGAGAAAATTATTCCTGAATCTAACTGTAACCTCTGCAGGGTCAGGAAGAATTGTGAGATGCAGATGCTGGGGGGTGGACATTAAGACCATTGGGTGAACTAGTTTGAAGTCGAGAGCTCAGTAACACAGTTGATCCTTACTAAGGAGCAAGGATTTAGTTATTTTAGTATTTAGAAGGTTCAAAAGTTGGCAATTACTGTATAATTACGTCCAATAAGCAATCCTTTTAAATGTTCCTAGACTTTACATAAATATCCCAACCACTGGAAATCACAGCTTCTAAGAGTCAGATGCTAAATAGGTTGTTCTGGAAAACTACAGTCAAATAGGATGACAGTAATGAGTCATCCTCATTCAATGAAAGGACAGAAATCTGCAAATATACCGCTGGGAGAGAGTGATTATCCATTCGGAGGGAGATTTGGACCCGAGCAAAACTGGTCTTTCTAATGAATTTGCAATTTTGCTCTGCACAAGCTGTGGTCTGCAAAATCCCAGTGGGGATGAGTTTCCGATGCCAAGACATCACGAAAACGCCAGGATACGCACCACCTGACTGCGGGAACGGTCTGAGCATAAGGCACCCAAAGAACTACAGAACGAACACGGCGTCCTTCGCACCCGGCCAACCCTCTCCTCAGCGGCTGGGTGGAGGTGCCCTACAGGAGGACTAGGGCAAGGCTCCCCAAATAAAGAACGCTCACCGGGTGGCTGGGGGAGACTAACCACCACGCTTCTCAACCCCTCACCTCCACGCTCTGTTCATCCATTGCCTCCGGCTCTCGGCGGGGGCCTCGGCGACCCGCGGAGTCCGTGGTCCGACCTATCAGATGCTGGCCCGAGGTCGCCAGATCAGACTGCCGCCGAGAACAGCCTGGCGCCCACGTCAAGGAGCTCCGACGACCGCCCCACCTGCACGCCCCATCGCTTCAGGTTTGGCGCCAGCTACCCCCACTTCGCCATTTTTATCCGCGCGCCTGCCCCTAGGCGCAGTTGGGACGGCGACTGGCGGCCACAGCTCCTTCCTCTGGACTCAGCCGCCCGCCAGCCACCTCGAGGGAGCCTCGGCCCACGTGACGCGGGCGCGGGCCTATAGCACTGAGGCTGGAGCCCGGCGGCGCTGCTCTCCAGAGAAGGTGCTGCAGGAAATTCGCAAACACCAACGGTAACCAGGGCAGCGGAAGGCGCGGCGCCGAGGAAAGGCGTAGCGCGCATGCGCGCAGGGCGCTCGTTACGGGCGCGGAGCCGAGAGGCGGTAGTTCCCGCGGTGTGGGCCACACACGAGATTTGGCGGCCTGCTCCCGCAGGATTGAGTGCTTTCGGCCCCAGGCTCGCGCAGGCCGCGGAGAGTGTGCGGCTTCGCTGTGCCCCGCCCACCGGGGAGGGGCAGGGCCCACTCGTCTCAAACTTTTCCGCGCCAAAGACTGGAGCCACCTGGAGTGCTAGTGGGAAATGCAGGTTTCGGAGTAACGTCCCTAGGTATTCAGGCACCGTGATTCTAAGCTGGGGCTCCACCAAGTCGGCGTTTCCGATTACCATGCTGGGCGATCTGGCTGCAGGCGGCCGGCACTTTGAGAAACCAGCACCTTGAGAAACGTGGTGCAGAGGATTCGTAGCTAGTGGTTTTCTCTTGGAGGAAGCCCAGATTCCCAGGTTTTTAAAGACTTTCGTCACACCTACCCAAGCAAAGCTCCACATTGTGGCCTAGAACCGTGGTTTTTTTCGAGTGAGTGGATGGGAACAGACTGCAGAATCCGACCCACACCACGACAGCCCGCCCTGCATCTCCTGCAGCTTGAAGGGAGCTGTTGCCATGGGACTATGAAAAGGGCAAAAAGGTATCAGCTGTATTCAGCTTCCCAATATTGGCCTCTGCTTTCTACGATTTTCTAGCCTAAGAGATGTTTAAAGATTGCGGGAATCGAAAAACAAAGGGCTTGTGTCAAATCATTAATTTTTCCGTCCTGGTTTGTTGCTAAGTTATTCCATTTAACCCAACCTAGAGTGCACGAGATAATAATCTAGAAAGAAGTTATAGAATATCAAAACATTTGGACTTTCGCCTAAGTAGTGGACAATTTTTTTTTAACTACGTGACTCACGGACAAAGAATTTAGTAAGATTAATCTGACCGAAAAATTTCACCAAAATCAATTCGTCTTGGAACTAGAGGTGATGGTTGCACATCATTTGTACTAAAATGTCTGGTCATACACTTTAATAATGGCTAATTGTTTTGCAAATTTCACCTCTATTTAAAAAATTGTGGTACAGTACTGCACTTGGGATCAAGAGTAATTAGAATTGGTCCTTGCAACCCAGTACAGTTGAAAACAAGAAAAACTACAAATACATGCGTGGATAAAATGGAGTTCCTGTGGCCAGGATTCTCACCTGGCCGTGGTTGACTAGCTCACTGCACACCTGTGGGCAATACATGCCTGTTGACTCTATATAAAGAGCTCCGCCCAGTGCTCTGGGCATGACACTGAGGCAGGGTGACAAGGCCACCAGAGAGCAGAGGCTGGAGTGGTGGCAACGCTGAGGACAGAGGCCCAGAGGACAGCTGTGCGGAACGGCTATGCAGAGAGGCCCAGAGGATGGCTGTGCGGGATAACTATGCAGAGAGGCCCAGAGGACGGCTGTGAGGGACGGCTGTGCAGAGGCCCAGAGGATGGCTGTGCGGGACGACTATGCAGGACGGCTGTACAGGCAGACGGGCCCAGAGGCAGAGACCAGCTTGCTGCATGCAGACTCGCTCTGAGTGAATGGGATGTTAGTGACTGACCTGCCACCTGGAAATAAAGTTGGGTATAACCCTTTCACCCCAAGAACGTTTTACTGTCAATTTCTTTGGTCACATTGAATCCATAGCGAACTTGCCCAGGGCTGAAACCCATTGGCAAGACAACATGGTAAGTATTAATAGGTTCTAATAGATGTTTGTCCAAGAACGCAAAAATGTTTAAAGATTTATGCAGTAGCTCACAAGAATGAAACATTACAACTAATTACAAGTTACTGGTTGCAAGCACAAAGTCAGATTCTGGCTAACTTAAGCGAAAACAATTTAGTTGGCAGGATGCTACACTATCCTGTGGACTGAGAAACCTGTGATCTGCTCCTCACAATTCCACAAGGAGGAGCTGACCCTTCTGCTCTCCCCCAGCATGCTCTCCTCCCCCCATCTTCTAACTTGCCTATTAGGAAGTTTAAATGACTATCCATAAGGAAATGGTAAAAATTACAGTACACTCATAAGAATGGCAGATGTGTGACATGAAGACAGTCAAAATATATTTAAAATGAAAAAAAACTAAGTGCAGCTGCAGTACAATGTATGGTATCAGCCTTTTTGTTGTTGTTATCAGTCTATTTTGGTAAAACAAATTTAATTTGCATCCACCTAGAATCCTCAGGAGTTTGCAGATTACTTCTGGAGAATAAGCATACTTTATTTTTTAATTTCTTAAAAGTTAAAAGTATTAAATGCAACCTAATTAAAATTTTTATTCCTTACAACTTAAGATATAAAAACACTGTAGTCACATAGAAGAAAACAATTATCCAGATGAGAAATAAAATATCTAAATTTAGGGTCGTAAGAGTGAGGAAAAAGTGGTGGCTGGATACTCTGAACATTTCAGAAACAATTATATAGACTTTATTTATTAGGATAAAGAGATACAAACCTTTTAATTCCAGCTAACAGAATAGTGGCCATTAACAAAATAACAAAATCAGTAACTGCTCTGGATATGTTAGATCTGATTATTAAAATAGAGGTTTTTATTGGAAAATACGAATCCAGATCTAGTAGTTGTATTTGGGAATCAGCCACCTAAAGGCAATAAATGAAGTTTGGAAACAAATATAAAAAGTTCGAAGAGACTATGAGGGGAAGAACCAATATTTAGAAGATAACTGAAGGGAGTCAGAGGAAAAATAGTAAAATCTAGGTTTTCCTGATAGAAAGCAAAACCACTTTCACACCTGAAACTTGCTATGACCTCTTCATGATACTTTGGGATACTATTTTTCAGTCCCACCAATCAACATGACCTTCCAGAGACATCCCATTAACTTCTTTAATAAAGTGTCTGAGTACTGAAGAAAATTAACTTATTTTACTAAGGTGTAACTTATTTCTCTGTAATTTAAAAAGAGGGGAGCTTTCCATTCTTCGAATATTCAAACTAGTCAGGTCAATTTTAACTGAAGCTACTCTCTCAATCCTGTTTGTCAAGTACTAATAAGTTTGTTGATGGACAAAAACATGCTTGTAACCAATTTCCTTACATAAAAATATAATTTTACGACCTGCAGAACTAACATTTGACATGTTTTTCCTTAGTCTTTTCAATGTCTCATTTTATTACATATGTGGAAATATCATTTATTGAAGAATAACTCAATATCAAACCCAAACACTTTACCATCCCATCATTCTTCCATCCATTTTGACAAAAAGAAATGATCAGCTCACGGTCACACAGCTAGAATTTAAAACCTATTTACATCTCAGATATAACTCCAAAGCCCAATCTTAACTACAAAACTGCAATATCTGCTTCCCCTCTCCCTGCTATATATAGCTTCAGCATTTCCCAGAACATTTAATAATAATTTATTGGCAATCTGACATCTTGTTGTATAGATACACCATGATTTACTTGCCTGTTTACCTGCAATTAGCCAGACGTGTGTGTATGTGTGTTGCTATTATAAATAGCCCTGTGATTAACATTTGTATCACAATCTATCCCTACTTAGGACAATTACCTTATTGCCAATAGTTACTTTAAAATAAATAGGGAAATTCACACACACACACACACACACATACACACGCACAACTGGCAAGTCCTCTGATTTCTTTTTCTTAGCTTTCATATAGAAAGAACAATCACAATAATATAGGCTAAAGGAGAACAAAGGTAGTGTTGATTTACAACAGGGACAGGCTAAAATAACATTTGAAAGCAGAGCTCATGCTGCTCAGTATTAACAGGCAGAAGTAACAGGAAAGAAGGTGAGGCTACCACAGAGAAGTAAGGTTTTTTTAAGAGACTATAGGCCACATACTAGTAGTCTCATATTAGCACCAATAATGTGACCACATCTGCAATCAAAATTTTCAAAAATAAAATTATATACATATATGTAATATATAATACAAATAGCTTTTTCTATCCTTTAACTACCAAAACATGTTCATTTACATTTGACTGACTGATAGTACATATTCTTTTACAATAGGCAAGGATGTCTGTTATCCTGATTATACAAAAACAGATACAAAATAGCTTTAAGAGGTTTCTTTTCCTGAAATCACAATAGGTGTGTGTGTCCATTTAAAAAAAGCCCTTTATTCCCATTCCATCCTTATGTCTGAACTTTATTCATGTAACATCTGCCCTTCTTATATTCTCCTCTCTTATGAAAGGCATCACTATGCAGTCACCTAAGCCAAATCTCCTTTGCTATTCCCTCACTTCTAGTCATTAAATGCTAGCAAGACATAGTCCTAAACCTGGAATTGATCTCTTCTCCATTAGAGTTCCCTTTTGCAAGTTCATTTCTTCATAAGTCTGACATGTAAGATTTTAATTGTTCTGCTGCAGTGTTCTCTTCTTTGGTCAGTGGTGATAGCTAGAAAACAAATAACAAAATACTTATTTCAAAAACTTTTCAAGACTGTTAAATTAATTTAGTCAACTTCTGCTTTGTTATACCAATACATGTTTCCTTAAGCTGGTACTATGTATATGATCACAAATTTAGGAAGTCAGGGAAAAAAATAGATACTTGGCTATGTACATACAAGGTAATTTTGATGTTTGAGCTTCCAAAAAACATGACTAAGGTGAAACAAGACCAGGAAATCAGGCAATTTTAGGACTGTAATTTAACAGAACCAAAGAAGTCACATTTGAATGACATATTCTAAAAATATCCTGAAAAAGAAATATGAACAAAAGTAGTCTAGAAGTTTCCTCAGAAGTAGAGAATAAATTTTGAAGGATAGTTAAGATGCTTTTCTTGCAAGTAGAAACATTTCAAAATGGATAAATAATGAGAAAATTTATTATCATAGCACAATAAATGCAGAAGGACAGACTTCAGGGTTTGTTCATTCAGCAGCTCAACAGTGTAAGGACTCAATTTTTGCCCTTTCACAGTTCTGATATCCTTGATGATGGCTTTAATTTAATTTTCATGTCAGCTCAGGCTGACAGGAAAATGGCTCTAGTAGTGCTAGGCTTTTTATCTATAAACAATGCTTAAAAGAAGAGAAGAATTCTTTGCAGGGGTCTGTCAGCAGTCAGAAAACTTCCTAATTTCTCTTCAGATTTTCCCACCTCACATGTCACCTGGGTTACAAACCCATTCCTGAATCAATGTTAGTTAAAGGAAAATCTATTCCCCTTGCCAATCAGGTACACCCCTGAGGCTGCGGATGCAACCAACTTTACCTAAGGATGCCACCAACTTTACCTAAGGCACACATCTCAAGAATGTCAGTACTCTGTTAGACAGGAAAGGAGAACAGATGTTGAGAAAACAAACAGCAAACAGGAGAAGGTAAGTAGAAAACAATCACCAAAAGCAGCAGGAGTAAAAGTAAAGGGAAGTTGTTAAGGGACTTTCACAGAATACCCAAATACAGGCTGGCTAAAACAAGGAGTTAATGGGGGAAATAACAGAACAGCCTAAAGAAGCACTGAAATAGTTACAAATCTGCCTAACTATGTAGGTCATCTCTAGAGAAACTGTCAAATCTGGAACACCCCATGCCTACAGAACCAGAATCTCTAGGGCAGCAATGTCCAACAGAACTTTCTGTGAAGCTGAAAATATTCTCTACCTGCACTGTCCTATCAGCAGATGAAGAATTTAATTTTATTTAATTTCTTTTTTTCTTTCCCCATTTATCTGCAATGGCATCTTGATCCTAAATCAGCGTTCCATAGCTGTATGCGTCTGATTCAGGGCTATTTTTTCCTATGGATCAATTTATTTACTCCTGTGCCAACACTACAGTCTTAATTTTTATAGCTTTATAACAAATCTTTATATCTCATCAGCCAAGTGATTCCTCTCCCCATTGTTCTTCACGAGAATGTTAGCTATTCTGGAACTTTTGTACTTCCCTATAAGTTTAGGATCAGTTTGTCAAGTTCTGTGAAAACTCTGTTGGAATTCTGACGGGAGTTTCACTGAATAATAGGTGATTTAAGAGAGAATTTATATATTTATGAAGTTGAGTATTTCTATTCATGAACATGTGACATCCTCCAATTATTTGGGTCTTCCTTAATATTTTTCAGTAGTTTTTTATTTTCTGCATTTAGGGTCTTGTGCATCTTTTATTAGTTGATTCCAAAATAATCTATAGTGTTTGTTATTATGAATGATGTCTTTTTAAAATTACATTTTCTATTTGTTTCTAATTTATAGAAATGAAATTGATTTTTGTATAGTATATTGATCTTAAAGCCAGACATCTTGCTAGACTCCTATTATTTCTATTAATTTGTTTATAGGCCTTTGGTGTTTTTCTGTGTTAAATTTTAATTTAATTTTAATTCACATAGCACATGTGGCTATTAGACAACCCAGCTGGTTTGGGTGATCAAGCCAACATTTGCCCAAAATGGTCACATGCACAAAATGAAAATCATGCCTTACTGTAACCAAAAAAAGTTAACAGAATTTCCCTCTTCTATCCCCAAATGGTATTATTCCAACAAGACTTTGTTCTCCATGAATCCATGTTCCTCTTTGTAATCACTGTTCACAAGTTTTCAGACCATCTGTTTAATAAACCTTAAAAGAATTTTCCTAGGAATTAGCCTAAAATTTGGAGAAAATTTTCTTCTTTAATACAAATATTTCATTCAGAGCATCAGTGGAATACCTGCACCACTTTGTAACACTTTGTAATCTATCTAAAAATCTACCATCTGTTATATCCAGCAGGGACATTTTTTAGTTAAAATAAAAAGTACCATTTTTCTTTTTGTTCACTCATCCAAATTTATTCCATGCTTCAATAAATTTATGGATTTCTATACATATATGTTAATATGTACATTCAGAATTATATTTAATCTCTCTTCAGGATTTGTTTCCTTAGAAGAAGTTTATATGCTTCCATTGTCAGGCTCTGATCACATAAAATGAACTTGAATTCTATTCATAAAAGGTTATATACATACCTTTTCTGCATTTTATTTATTAGCATATGACACCACCCTTACTATTTTGAATTCCTACTCCCTATTCCTTCTATGCACCTTTGAATTGCTCTTCCCTCCTCGACTATTCACCTGCCTATGACAAAACAAATGTATCTAAGGCATCATTTTATAATTTTAACCAGGTATTGTTCTCTTTTCCTCCATTGGTAATATAAAGAATTCTTGACCAAATTGACTTGGATAATCAATCTTTGAGATTTATTCTCCCTAAAAGCCCATAATTCAAGTAACTTAAACTATAACTCAGTTCAGAGTTGGCAAATAAATACCATGTATGCTGCCCCTAGCAGCATGCCCATAGCAGAGAGCTCTTCTGCCATGCCCAGACACAGTTCCTTAATATAGCACTCTAAGCAGTTATTAACAGTTAATTGATTGGAGTTGGCACAAAGATAAAAACCTATTGGCCATCTTTGGTACAAGTTATTAAGTTATACTCTGATTGCATCTACATATAGACTATCTTTTCTTTTGAAAGCCCCCAACTTTGCCTTATTAGTAAATTAAAATGCTACCAAATCCTTCATTTAGCTGTTCAAGTTTTAGTGCCTAGGTCAACAACTTATATTCTTTTCTCTACTCCAAGATACATACTGAAGAGTACACATCAGTGATAGAGGCTCACAATTACAAAGGTTCTCATACTAAATGAAAAGGGGATGGGAAATGGAGGGAGAGAATGAAGGTCAGACTTACCCCAGCCTAACAACCCAAATTATAAAATGAAAACTAAAAAGAAAAAGTTACTGGTATAGATGCTTTCCAGATTTTTCAGTCTCACTAGTTCTTATAGGAACCAGCAGAGCTGGTAGATTTAATTAAGTATTAGCAAGTTTTCTTTTCTGCTATGGCTACATAATCCAAGACAGCACACCGCTTCATTAACCATGTAAGTCCACATGTTCTCTTTACAATAAAAGGAGATAAGAACTATCACACTTCAGAGAATCAAGAAAATCTCTTTTGTATCAACAGTTCAAACTGACTGCTAAATTTCAAAATGAAAAAGTTCATGGGATTTATCTTTCAAAGCAATATTCAGAATTAAAACTCTATAAATCCAACGTGTCAATCTGAAAATGTTACCTCTAGGTCTGTTTGCTTTTGTAGTTCTTGTATCATGGTCATAGTCTTACTGAAAGTAGCACAAATGCGGCTCTTAGTTTCTTTCTGCTCAACAGCAATTGGTTTAAAGCGTACATGCAACGTTCTGTATCTAGACTTTATTGCTGACAATTCCTTTAAGAGTGTAACTGGATTTTTCTACATCAGGAAAAAAATTAACATACATTAAATGGTGGAAAGGAAAAATAAGCTTCTTTTAAAAATTAAAATATATACAACACATTCTACCATCCACTTTAATCAAACACCTCGTTTAACTATGCAACTGTGTGACAGGATGGGATGAGGGAAAGAAAGAGATGTATTAATCCTAGATCCTATTCTCAAAGAATGTAAACATAGGTACAAAAATAATTCACACACACAAAATAGCAATATTCAAAAGCAATTCAGGTCACATTATATATATAAACCATACATAGTTCATAATAATTAATTACACAACATTCCTAAAATACAATTCTAAATGCTGTTCAGAAGGTGATTATAGGAACTATTTTGATTTGTTCTTAAAGAATAAGAAAACTGGAACCCACTTACCATAAAATTCTTGAACCCATGGTCATTGGGCTAAAGTATGTAAAAATACCAACATATTGACCTCATTCTACAAAATTCATGCCAACTCAAGCAACTATATTTATGAATTCCATTGGTTTTTCAAATTCACTTTGGAATATAAATAACCACCATTTCATAAAAGACATTTCAACTGGGTTTTTTTCTGCCACTTGGTAATTCTTTTCATTTCCTAATGATTCCTTAATATACCCTCCAATACTAACTATTCCAAACCTTCTGCACTCCCTAAAATTCCCGTCCACTCTTCTTGGCACAAGACCTCACCAACTACTTTACTGAGAAGACAGAGACCATCTAGTAGAAAAACTCCATCTTCCTGCCTTTTCATCCAAAAATGAATACATCTGTGGACATTCTCATCCTTACTCAGCCCCTAACAATACCATCATTATTGTTTCCTCCCCATATCCTCCAAAATTTAAACTTCCTGTATTTCAATAACCTTTTCAGTATCTCCCTTTGTACAGACTCCAAATACATATACATCTTCCCTATACTGGAGGAAAAATTATTCCTTCTCTTGACTCTTTTCCCTCTGAAACCAGTTTCATTTTTCTCACTCCATTTGCTACCAGCATTCTAGGTTCTATACTAATACACTTTCTCAGTTTAACATCCCATAGGGTAGTATCATTTGCCAAATTGTTTTAAATGATCAAAGGTTAGGATTATAATTAAGCATGTAATTTTGATACCCTCTTCTTGTTTCTCATTTCCTTCCTGTTCCTTAAAATGAATTATTGATTTCCATAAAACTGTACTATCTTGGTTATCTTCCTACTCTTCAAATATCTCCTTCATGGATCCTACCTAATGGCTATGGGCAGAGGCTACCTTATGGTCCTTTACTCTCCTCTTCCTTGGAGATTTTTCTCTAGGCTTTTGATAATGGAAATGATAAATAAAGATGATTCAAACACAGAGGAATAAGAACAAAAAGTCTAACAAAGACTGTTAGAATAATTCTGAAGGGAGTGATCAAGACCTATGGCATGAGCAGTAAGCAGGAAAGGGACAGAAGAGCTATACCATGAAAACAGTTAAGAGAACTTAGTGGTATGTTTGGTATGAGCACAGAAACTAATAAATGACACCAAATGTATATCTGGTAAATTTAGGAATAGTGTATAGTAAGATGCCTTTTGGTATACATTCAGTATACATGCCAGTGACATTGAGACCTGACCCCTCACCCTCAGGGATACATTTCCCATGGTGTTTCTACATGCTGGACATTGAATTGGATAAAAGATCTGTGTAGAAAAACTTGAAAATATGGTTTTTAAAAAAATACTAAAAATGGGGGAAAAAATACAAAAGTGGAAAAGGAAAGAAAAGACAAGAAAACACAGGATAGATCCAGGAGGCCTAGTATCTTGGGAAGGGCCATAAAAGAGGACTTCTTTTAGGTAAGAAAAGTTACAAGACTCCAGATTCACGCATTTTCAGATTTAAAGGGCCCTACCAAATAACAGCACAATTAATGAAAGATCTAAACCATAAATATAAAATAACCATAAAATTTCACAGCATGAATAAAAACATTACGGAAGTTCCAAGATGGCTGAAGGGAGGGGAAAAGGCAAATAAGGACTAAGACACACAAAGGATCAGAAATTAGAATGGCATCTGTTTCTCAACAGGAACACTGGAAACTGAAAAACCATAAAGCAATGATATTAAAATTAAGAGAACATAATCTCCAATCTAAAATTATATATTCAACCAAATCATCCATCAGCTAAAGGATTAAATAAAGGTTAAAAAAAGACATTTTCAAACATGTGACACCTCAAAAAATCAACCTTTTGTGTACTCTTTCTCAGGAAGCCATCTAAAGGATATGCTTTATCCAATCAAGGAAATAAACCAAAAAGGAGTGGAACATGTGATACAAACTTGGAATAAAACAAAAGGAATTACTGAAATGATGGTAAACAAATCCCAGAAACACAACCATGCAAGAGCCCTGTAGAGCAGGAGGTCACACTGGAGCAGGATAGACTGCACCAGAAGGATGTAGAAGAAAATAAAACTTAGGGGTCACTTTATGTATCAGACAATGTTAACAGAAGTTTTACAGTTCTGTTAGAAAGTCTGAGTCCGAAATAGAAAAGCTAAACAAACTGAAGAAAAAAAGAAAAACACTATTAGCTCCAGAAAAACCAGTTGTGTAAGAAAGGCAAAGCAAACATAGTGTACTCTATATGACTTAGATAAAAGCAATATTTTCAGTATAATAATTCTATAGTCTTAATGTGTCCCTCCAAAATTCATTTGTTGAGATCTAATCCCCAAGGTGATGGAATTAGGTGAGACCTTTCAGATGTGATTACATCAAGGGGCAGAGCCATCATGAATGGGCTTAGTACTCTGACAGAAGAAGCCCCAGAGAGGTTTTTGCCTTCCACCACATGAGGATACAACCAAAAGCTGCAACCCTGAAGAGGGCCCTGACCTGACCATCTTGATCTCTGACTTTCAGCTTTCAGAACTGTAACTGTGAAAATAGCTTTTTGTTTATAAGGTACCCAGTCTGTGGCATTCTGTTACAGCAGCCCAAATGGACTAAGAGATAATAATATAAATAAATATTAAATATGGGTATATTTAGAAATTGTGAAGATGGGGTTAAAAATTACTAGTATTTAATCTTTATCTTCCATAATAGGAAATTATCGTTAATAATAACAGCTAAAATATAGCACATATTCTGGACCAAACTGTTTGAAACACACTATATATATTACTAATTTTATTCTCTCTCAACCTATGAATTAGGCAGTAATATCCCTGTTTCACAGTTGAGGAAACTAAGTACAGAGAGGTTAACTGAACTGTACAAGATCATAATACAGAACTGGGATTTAAACTACAATAGTCTGTATCCAGGAAATCAAGATATTTCAGATCAGGGTAAAAAACAGCAATATAAGCACACTATTTAGAAATACAGAGGTAAATGTAAGAAGATGCTGAAATAAAGTGGTGACTAACTTCGTGGTGGCCTTCTTGAGGGTGGGAAAGTGTGAAACAAGGATTTAGTGTTTGTAATTGTAAGCTTTATACTTTTGTGACTTTTCAAATTATTTATAAAAACTAATTGTACAAAAATGAAAGTTTAAAGTTAGGAGGAAAATGGTATAAGGGCAGAGGACATGAACTGTGAGGTGATAGTGGGTCAGGGAAGTATAAATGGTCCTCAGATAACTAGCATGGAGCTCAGCAGTGAATTGCCCAGAGACCTGTACATTGAAATCCCCAAAATGATGAATTCCCCAAACACAAATTCTTAAGAAAAAAAAATGTGGCAGAACTAATCCTTGATTTCTCCCAATCTAGGAAAAGAAAGAATTGATGAGTAAGGCATAAGGAATAAACAGCCTTAGAGCTGAGAGGATAGGGTAGTTACATAATTACCCATACTACATGTTTTTGCAGCATTAACTGGATCTAATAAAAGTTATATGGCAATGATGAGTTCAGGATGACATGGTTTTAGGACTTCTTATCATACCACTGAGGAAAAGAACTGTTGCGCATGTAGCCTATTTTGTTTGAGAGATTGGCTTCTCCAGAGTCACTGTATTGTTAGTATTTGTAAACTATGCTGCACTTCATTTAATTTTGTGCCTATAACCTATAATTCCTTTTAGGGTTTTATTATAAGTGGGTGATCACTTAAAATAGGTCATACAAGAAGAGCTCTGCTAATGATAGTGCTAACGATGAAAAAACCAATATGTGAGGGAAAAGGGTAACTCAAGTCTTTTGAAAGCAGCAAGAGGAAACATGCCATCAGTTGTGTTACTAAATTTAAAAGAATCTACAGGGAAAATGCTCCATAAAATAAAACAGAATTTGGTGAAGAACATAGTAATAGCAGGTTGTAGGATATAGAGAAAAGGGAGCCCTCATGCACTGTTGGTGCGAATGGAAAACAGAATGGTGGTTCCTCATAAAATTAAAAGTAGAACTATCATTCAGCAATTCTTCTGGGTATTTACTCAAAGAAAAGAAAACACTAATTCAGAAGGATAAACACACCCCTATGTTCATATGCATTCATATGGAAATAATGTTCAAAAGCATTATTTACCATAAGCAAGATATGGAAGCAACCTCAATGTCCATCCATAAATGAAGGGATGAAGAGATGGTACACACACACACACACACACACACACACACACACACACACACACACGTGCGTGCAGAGGAATATTACTCAGCCATAAAAAAGAATCTTTGCCATTTGCAACAACATGGATAGACTTAGAGGGTATTATGCTAAGTGAAATAAGTAATACAAAGACAAATACTGTATGATTTCACTTATATATGGAATCTAAAAAAACAAAGCAAAACAGAAACAGATGTGTAAGTACAGAGAACAAACTGATGGTTGCCAGAGAGGAGAGAAGTGGGGTAATAGGTGAAATAGGCAAAGGGGATTAAGAGGTACAAACTTGCAGTTATAAAATAAATAAGTCACGGGAATGTAAAGTACAACATAGGGAATACAGGCAATAATATTGTAATAACTTTTTATGGTGACAAATGCAATTACACTTATGGTGAGCATTTTGTAAAGTATATAAATGTCAAGTAATTATGCACTACACCTGAAACTGATATAATATTGTATGTCAACTATACTTCAATTAAAAAATAATTAGGACTAATGCCAGTGAAATCTACAAACACTTAGGATCATTGTTTTCTTCCCAGATGTAATACAAAAAAGGTGAGTCATTGGATTTTAAAATTTTATAGTTTCCAAAAATCACTAGTTCCTCAAAAGTTGACAGAATTACCATATAATCCAGCAATTCCACTCTGGGTATACATACAAAATAACTGGAACAGATATATGTGTACCCTTGTACATACACAGCAACATTATTTATGATATCCAAAAGATGGAAGTAACCAAAGTGTCTGTCCATTGACAGATGAACAGCTAAACAAAATGTGGTATACACACAATGGAACAGTATCCACCCTTAAAAGGGAGGGAAATTCTGACACATCCTACACCGATGATGAACATTAGGACATTATGCTAAATGAAAACCCAGTCATGAAAGGACAAATACTGTATGAGTTGGCTTAGGTACCTGGGAGTAGTCAAGTTCATAGAAAAAGTAAAATTGGTGGCTGCCAGATGTTGGGGAGAGATGGGGAATGGAGAGTTATTGTTGAGTAGACACCGAGTTTCAGTTGGGAAAGATGATAAAGTTTCAGAGATGGATGGTGGTGATGGTTGCACAATAGTGTGAATATACTCAATACCACTGAACTGTACACTTAAGAAAGTTAAATTGGTAAATTTTATGTACATATATTTTATTACAACTAAAAAATAAAAATAAAAACAAAACTAAGAATGTAAAATGGTGTGACTACTTTGGAAAACAATTGGTAATTCCTCAAAATATTAAACATTACAGTTACCATTATGGCCAGCAATTCCACTCTAAGGTATGCCCAAGAAATGAAAATGTTCATACAAAAACTTACATAATGTTTATAGTACCATTATTATAATAATCAAAAGGAGGACAGAACCAAACTGTCTATTAACTGATAAATAAAAAAATGTTAGAGCCACATAATGAAATATTATTCAGCTATAAAAAGGAATGAGCCATGCTATAACATGGATGAACCTTTAAAACATTCTAAGTCAAAGAAGCCAAACATAAAAAGCCACATACTGTATGAGTTCCTTTATATGAGATGTTCAGAGAGCAAATCTGTAGAGATTATAGAAAGAAGGTAAATTGTGGTGATGGCTATGCACCTGTGAATATACTAAAAACCACTGAAACGTACATTTTAAAAGTGAATTTCTTGTGAATAGTAGCTCGATAAAGCAATTTTTTTAAAGGTGTAGAAGAGAAAAATAACTGGAAGTGGAACAAAGATAAGAGATGGAAGATGGGAAAAAAGCAGAGGTACCACATAAAATATCTTTCACAGGGTACTTGAAAGATACTGACTCAAATGAGTCCTTTGGCCAGTCATTCGGTGGGACCCCTGGACCAGAACTGGTTTTTCTTCAAACATAAAAAAGGAAAGACAAAGTCAGGTCAGTTAAGGAATTACATCAGCTCAAACTACACTCCCAGGATTCTAACAATCCATGAAATAAAAGTAGAAACTGAACATTCACAGTGCTTTCCTAATTTTATGTAAAATATTTTAGTTTGTACTTCCACCCAATCAAAAACAATTATATAAAAAAATTTTAACTGTAAGATATGGTATTTCTTATTTCCTGGCAAATGCTATCAAAGATAAATAAATATTTAAGAGGTAAAATTAATGTTAACAGATAATGCTTCAAAATTGTTTGCTTTTATCTTTTACATGTGAACATGTAGTTGTAATTTTATTGCATATAAAGTTACTATTTCTAATCAACCTAAACTTAGAATAACTAAGTATATAATTTTACGCAAAAATCACAATTCATATAACAAATTTAATAGTATATCATCATGTTCCTCAGAGAATATCATGACTGCTAGGATTTCTCCCTTCTTATTTAACCTCTGTCCAAAGGTGCCTATGGTCTCTCTCAGAATTTCAGAAGCTTCCACAGTGGTTTCTATTTCTGGACGCAATAATTCTTGTTTAAGGGTTAAAAAAAAAGTAGCCATAAATTTCCTTGAGTATGGGCACAACTCCTCTAGTATGCTGTGACCAAGTTTCCACACAAAAAGATCTTAAGAGTCTATAATTTTAGTACTTAATAATGTAATTGTTACTATCTACTACTACTAGAAATACTACCAGAAAATCTTTTAATAAAAATTCTGTTAAAAAAAGACATTCATTTTGCAAATTACCTTGCCTGCTGAATCAGGGTAATTAGTCTTGATTTCATATTCCAGCCTGTATTGAATGTAATCCAGATCAGAGTCAGCTTTCTGGAACTGAAGATCGGCACAAATCATTATTTTGTGATCCAAAAGACATACTAATAAACTTAATACTGTAACTCTTTTTCTTTTCTCTTTGTTTTTAGTATTTTAATAATGTGATACACTCATTTTGAAAATAGGGAAATAGAAAAGTATATAAAACTTCCATTGTCTATAATACCCATGCTCTATTAAACATTTTTTAAACTAGTTAACATTTTCAAAGTTCCTCTATGCATCTCTCTTAGCATTTAAGCCAAAATTAAGATATTAAATAGCCACTGCCGTATATTAATACAAGAACTAGCAATGGGTTCAAGAATTCCGCAGGGTCACTGACACTCTCATTGCTTAGGCAGTGTTTCTATTTCTACCTCTGGTAGGAAATGGGGTTTCAAAACACAGAACAAATTCATTTTCAGATATACTTGCAATGTTACTATTACAATTTCATTAACTAAAGAACTACAAATTTGTACCACAGAGACCAAAATTAAAGGGCTTAAAGAGTCACAAATTATACAAGCTCCATACAGAAAAGGAATAGCAGTCCCCAGTTTATGGAATCTGGGCCCTCACACAGGACCTTGATTTGCAGTAAACCTGTTCAGGAGGAAAAAGAAGACTGCCACACGTTGTAAAATATGTTTCTACACATATGGAAAAGTTGGGAAGAATATATTTATCAGCATTAAAAGTAGTTTATTTCTGAATGTGGTAAATCTATACCTTACTCTTAATTTCTGGCATCTTTTCCATAATCTTAAGCATGTACTGCCTTGAATTTATCAAAGAAACAATGATCGTCCTTTGAGTTTACTATGGAAAGCAAAACGACTTCCTCGGGGATGGTCTCCCATTCCTAGTCAACAGAGAATACTGCTTTGGGGAGAGGATTCAGACCTTACTATGAACTTAAGCTCTGGATTAAAGATTGGTTTTTGAAATTTTGAAGCCTTAGTGGAAAGGGTAAAAACCAGCAAAAACTGTTGACAGAGGTTCTCAGTTATAATGAAACAGTGTACAGATGTTTTTATTACACAAAAGGTAAATCAAGGGTTCTACTTTAGAATGAAGAATAAAACAAAACAGCTGTCACAAGTTAAAATACTCTTAAGGTCAGAAGCTGTCATCACTGAACAGAATTTCATTAAGAGATAAACTAAAGCTTCTATCACTAATAATTTCTCTCATCACTGGCCTAAATTTGAATGGAAAACTTTCCAATTACCAAAATTTTATCTTTATAACCAAAAACTTTTGGAGTGGAAAAGGCCATTTTTTCTTTCTAAAATTTTTCATGAATCAGTATTTGATTTGTATCTCTTAACAACAGGAGTGGCTATTGGCCAGAAAATCAAATGTAGGAGTTCTTAATTTAAAAATGTATTTAAAGTGTTTTTCAAAAAAGGAGGCTTTTCATTTATCTTATACTTGTTAGATGGCATGATTAATCACTAACTAGACTTCATTAAGCATACAAATAATTACTATATATGTATATGCGTGCATAAAGAAATTCCTGTTGGCATAATCTCCCATATTAGAACATGCTTGGAATTATCTTCTCCTTTAACGTAAAAAAAAGTGCACTAACCTATACAGATGTGGATGGAGACTATGGGAAGGGGGACAGTTGAAAGGGAGACAGTGCAGAAGGCAAGTCAAATTAAACAAAGGGTCTAAGCATTCAGGACCTAGTTTGTTTTAATTCCTTAGATAGACCACAATTTATAGCTTAATATATAATTCATGGCCTTATAGAAAATTGTAAAGCAATATGAGTTTTAAAACTCATTATCACAAAATTCTTAGGATTACAGGGATTTGTGGCTCCACGGTTACGTCAAAGCAGAATCTCTATTCTAGGAGCCTTTGTTTATGAAACAGAAATTCTGTTTGCTTTTTAACTTGATATTTTAGTTCTGCTTAAAGTTTAACTAGCAAAACTCCATAGTCAATTTAACAATGTCTTCTTTTTAAAGGAATGGTCTCAGCTATGGCTTCCTGTAATAATACCTGAAGGTCCTAATGTATTAAAATCATCAAATAGTACCAAAAACAGTGGTTCTAGCTTTTAGGTAATGTATTTTAATAAGATAACCAAAGTGTGCTTTCAAAATCAACGGTATAATGGAGCCAGCTAAATTTTCAAGAATTTTTGCAAGCCAGTTGTTAAACACAGGCATCACTAAAAATTAAATTACATGAATTTACAATTATTAAAAACAAATACTCAAAAACCACAACTTCCTAGGTATCCTACTATGTTTTACTGTTATCTATGCTCATGAGGTCTGTCTTATCTATATATGAAAATACTGTATCATCTGCTACTAAGTATGTCTTCCCAACTCCACTTTCCATGGTATCATGCTGGTTGCTTGAAATTGGCCAAGACAGAAATATTTACACCAGGGAAAATGGCAAACACTAAAATCCAGGATTTCCCACCTCTTCCTTCCAGCTATATTTATATATATTCCACTGCTTTCAAAAGATTTTTTAAAATTCCCATGCCCCCATTTAAGTAATGTGCCCACCCTCATTTGGAAAATATTTCAGAGAACAGTATTTTCAACAGAGTTTAAAAGACAGAGGAAGGAGAGAATAGGGAGTTGTCATTTAATGCGTAGGGAATTTTAGTTTGGGAAGATGAAAAAGTTCTGCAGATGCATGGTAATGATGGTTGCACAACAATACTGCTGCACTGTGTACTTAAAATGGTTAAAATGGCAAATTTTATGTTATGTGATTTTACCACAATTAAAATTTTAAAAAACAAATCAAAGTCAGAAAGAACACCTTGAGAGTAGAATATTACCCTCCATGAAGAATTTTCTGATAATACACAGGGAAGTATTTACTTATTAATGAAGTTAGTGGGTTAGAGAATAAGCAAGGCACAAAAAGGAAGAGATGCCAATGCAATGTTGAAAAATAGGGAAACAACCAAGATTCTGATATGAACCCTTCATTTTATAAATGAAGAAATGGTCTAAGTAACTTGTCTCTAGTTCTATTGTCATTACTCTGTTTTGTATGTATTTAGACCAAAGTTATACATGCCATTAAAGTCTGTAAAAGTAACATAGATGGAGGGGTGGGAAACCAGTGTATATACTTTACCTAAAATTAAATCTAAACAGTTTTTTTAAAAGTTTTTAATCTAAAACTGCTGAAGTATGTCCATTAAAAAAATTTCCTCTGAAGACAACCTGGTCGTATGGTACAGAAAAAAATATATAAAAGGATTGATGTATGTGGTAGATGTTCTGGCCCTGGCATCACTAACCAGCTATGCGGCCTTAGGTAAGTACTCCATCTCCTTGGATCTCTCCTATTAAATGAGAGAGTTGGAAATCTAAGCCCAAATTTAATTTATCAAAATGTTAAAATGTAGAAAAGGTAAGTTTCCTTCCTATAATATATTAAATTTGACATTTGAATTTCAGATTTTAACATTTATAACGAGAGCTTCATCCTACTGTTTGTTTACTTCCCAAAGATGATTGCTGCTTCAGTATCAGCTACATAGTTCCTGCCACCTGCCCATTGTTCTTCCCAAACACCAAAACCCTATAAGCAATATTGCACTACTCAGAGCTATTTACACAGCAGAGACAATATCGATAGGGTTCTAGGATCTGGTGATAAACAGAAAATCTTTTTAGTTACATGGTTGAAAATTTACTGACGAATTATGATAGTCTCCAAAACTCATTAGTGTCTGATTAATGGAACAAACTGATACTGATAAACCTCATTCACAACCCTCCTCAATTATAAATTAGTGTCTTGGAAGCCTTGCAAACAGTGAGGTTCCTGTCTAATTAACTTGGCTACCTATCTTATTTTTAGAAGCATCAGAGAATTTCAAATAAACCATTGAAAAAAAAGCATAAGACATTCATATTTCAGAAATCACAGTTTTCTTCTACAGAGATAATAAAAATAAATGGGAAAAGTTTTATACCAGTACTAACAGTTATAAATAAAACACACAATTTGGCTGAGAAAAGTTCATGGAAATCAACATTAAAGCCCCCAAAATAGCCAAATTACATTCTGCCAATTGGACATCCTTGAAAGCAGACTGGGATTCTAAGGAAGATACCATACAAATAGGAAATGGAATGGTTCAAGGAATAATTTTGAGTTTCACAGAGCATGCTATGTACATATTTCATAAGCATATAATACTCTGTTATACCAGTTTTATTATGACCAGCTAGAAGTTTTAAGTAAATGGCATACCACTCAAATATTTGACAGCAAGGAGAGAAGAATGTATTTGCAGTACAATTTAAAAACACTTCCTTTTTACAAACAACCCATAGATTCTCACTGCCATAATAATGCTCCCTTCAAAAGGACCAGGGCTCTTAAAGCAAACACATCCTCTTATGAGAGATGTAGGGGAAGGGGAAAAAATATGGCGGTATTGTCTATGGTGAGAGGAGTTGGTAGAGACACGTTCTGGACTCAGGAGTAAGGCTTAGAAAAACACTTTCCATAGAAACATTGTTTTAAGGAAGAATAAGGACTCAGTATTCCTAGACCTAGGTTAGCTGTATTAACTAAAAAATCCACTTAAAACAACCCTTTCCTTACATTGCCTTCTCCAATGCAGACTTAGAAATCCCTTTACCTACTCTCATTTTTTGTTCATGGCTCCAGCTTACCATTTCAGGTATTATATTATTATAATCATTCATTTACATGGTAGTGTCACCATTTGATTTCTATTTTCTTGATGACAAGTGCCCTGTCTTTTCATTTTTATATCCCTAGTTTTTAATCACAGCCTAATGCTCAATGACAAAAGGGAATAGATAAAAGAACATTTATTCATTTGAAAGAACAAACAGCCTGGGAACTCAACCACCCTCTAATGCCTGTTTTAAGAAATAGTTCAAGTTCCCAGTAAATTGAAGAGCTCCTTTGTTTGCACAAATTGTTTTTTGTATATTTCTGCTGCAGAGTTGACTGTCTTCTAGATAGAGCAAATGCATGTCTCTATTTGTGTGAACAGATAAACAGTAATATACACAAGCACCAGGTTACAGGTATGTTATTTCAGACAAATAGCAACATCAAAGCAGAATAAAAGTGAGCAGAAACTCCAGGTCCATCAGTTCCTAACCTTCAGGCCTTTATGGAACAATTATTAGGGTACTACAATAGTTAGAAGCCCCTGCCCGTAAATGACTGGTTTTATCAGTTCAAGTAGTCTAACTTTTTTAAAGCTTTCAGGATCGTATGTTATTCATAATTGTGCTATGGACACATAATAGACTACATATTGAATGAACCTGGTTAAAGACATACCTATAAGAAAATCTAAAATATACAACTTAGTCTTAATCGCCATAGAATTATAGCATTTCTTCTAATTAAATTACAACAAGCATGTATTACATGTATAACAACTACTTAAAGCAAATTTTTAAAAAGTGGAAGTGCATACTATATGAAGTCACCCTTCAGGTAAAGATCATTAGGGTTTCCCAGGGCCTGTAGAATTCCAACTCTTAGTATGATTCTTCACAAGATAATATTAACATTCTCTCCACTGAAGGATTTTATACACACATTTTATACCTCAGCCACATTGAATTTCACTATCCCAAATATGCCAGGCTATTTTTTTAAATCACTCATCTTTGATAGTGCTTAACAAACAGCATACTCTCAAATACTATATTGTGTAATATATATAGAATATTGTGTAATAGATTTTAATACTGTGCAATGTATATGTGTATATAAAATATTCATGATAAACTGTCTTCAGAGTATATATTTAAAATGTATCACCAATATGACAAAACAGCTACATTCCTCAACTGCACAAAACAATTAGAATAGTACACATACTTGAAACAGAACTTAGTACAATCTTGAGGGAGTATGCTTGGCAGCAACTGTTGCTTACAAAGATACTTAAAAGGAGATAGTCACTTAATCTCAAATCACTCCAACCGTTGAATAGCAGATATTCTTAGAGGCCCATGACCTTATGGGGGCAAAGATCTACAAATCCCTGCTTAAGAGTTGGCAGTTTCATTTATCTGTGTACATTTTTCTGGTGAGATGGAGCTCCTCTAAGCATCCATGGCCTAAAGGAAAAAAAAAGATTAAAAACCATTGCTTTAAGAAAAATGTAGCTTCTGTCAGAGTGTCAATGAAAAGGTAACAAAGTAGACTTCCAAATAAACAGAATCTCTGTACTAAAAATAGAGGGGAAAATTGGAAAGTACAGTAAATACCAAGGGATAATGTTTTTTTGTCATATGCAAAAAAGCGTCTTGCTTTTGAAACCTAAATGCTAAGCAAATTGCTGGGTACTTAAAAGGCAAATACTGCCCCCTTCATTTTAAAGCTTATCTGAGTTCATGAAAAAAATTGGAAGAGTTAGGCCTCAGGGGATACAATGAAGATGAAATGCCTCAGCAGCAAATACCTAGGAAAGAATTTTAAATCCAGAATAGGAGATAAACAGAATCACTAAAAAGAAATGTTTTCCTCAAAATTTTAGTTCTATCTCTGGGTAGCAGGATGCTCTTTATTTTTTTGTTAATTTGGATTTCTAAAATTCTTCACAAGAAATATGCTATTATATAAGGTAGGAATCTTTTTAAAGTTAACTTCTACTTCCCCCTATTCACCCAATATAAACATATTTACTTGCCTGAATTGTTTTACTTGCCTGAATTGTCTATGTACTGGGCAAAGAGACCACAGAAGACAGATTACATTATGTGTTTTTGTTCAGAGACATAGCACCCTGTACTTTTTCTTCATACAGATTTTTTGTGATTTATGTGTCCCTCTTGCTGGTTTATATATTTAACTTTGCTTAGCACAGTTCCTCATATACAACAATAGGTGAAATAAGTCATAGCTGGTAATTACTTGATCAATAAATAAAGCATTAGTCTAATGTACTGTTTATAACTATATGAAAACTCATTCTGATGTGGCATTTAAAGTAGGGTTACCAGATAAAATACAGGACATTCAGATGAAGAACGAAAAAAAAAATAGTCTATGTTTGTCTCATGCAATATTTGGACATACTTGCAGTAAAAGAATTTTCCATCACTTATCAAATTCAAATTTAACTGGGCATCTTGTATTTTATTTACTAGGTCTAGCAAACCTAATTAAAGAGATCTTTAAATGACATCAAACAGGATCAGACAGACAAGTGGCACAGGAACATCTCTTTATATGCTTTATCCTTGGTCACTCATTAAGAGTCAGGACAAAAATGTTTTCTTTACCTGTAAGATAGTATTGCCATATAACTAGACTTCACTAGGAATGGATTAAACAACATAATATCAAATGAATAGAGTAAGTTTTTAAATTCAAATGACAGTCTTAATTAAACCAACATACTTCAAAATTGTGGCACATGATGCCAAAAAGACTCCTTGACTTAAAAACGATTATTTTTTCTGGTGGACCTACAATTTGACCAGGTTCAGGTACTCTACGCTGGGCTGAGTTTGGTGGTTCTGCTTCTCACTGCTGCTCTGTAGTTGCCTGGTAAGTCCTTGCTGCAGGTATCTCCCAACCTCCTTGAACCAGCAGATATTCTTCTCATGGGGAGAGTAAAAATGCAAGAGTAAGCAGAAATGCACAAAGCCTTTACAGCACCAAGTTCAGAGCTGGAACACTGTCAAATCTACCCACATGCCCTTGCCCAAAGCATATCCACAAGAGGGAAAATGTATTCTGCCCATCATGGAGTCACGACAAAGATGTGGAGAGACAGGTACAATCTTCTAGTTATAAAATAAATAAATCACGGGATGTAATCATGTAAAGCATGGTGACTATAATAAAGTTGCTAAGAGTAGATCTTAAAAGTTCTCATTATAAGAAAAATATTTGTAACTGCATGGTGATGGATGTTGACTAGACTTATTGTGCTGATCATTTCACAACATATATATTACCAAATCGTTATGTTGTACAACTGAAATTAATGTTATATGGCAATTTTGTCTCCAAATTTTGAAAAAGTAGATACAGACAAGAAAGAGTAAAGAAGGTAAATCATTCACTTCTCTAGAATACTTCTATTTTCTTTTGACAAAAACAGCAGGTCACTGTGGTATAAATGACAGACTTGGTATTGCTACAAGAATATTCAGAATTCGTGTAGTATTTTTTTGTAGACTTCTTACGGTATCTTACACCAAATAACAGGACAATAAAGAGTGTAGGACATACACACAAATCAATATATGATTTAATCACAAGTTGTTAAATTTCCCTCTGTTTTATCCAAACATTTACTGGATGTTTATATTGAGGTTTTTTTTTAATTAAGGAATATAGGTTCATGATTACTATGCAACATACTGAAAATAATTTTAAATGTTTACGACTGTAATAAAGAAAAATAGTGTTGCAGAGATTTGCAGCTTGATAGCTAACATACTGATTTACTGGTTCTTCATCTCAGCCCTCCTGCCCCCCATCTCAACACTGTGCTGAATCTCTTGCAGTTTCCTTTAGTTGTGTTACACCTCTCATCTCTGGGCTTTCATAGGTACTGATTCCTCTGCCTGAAACACTTCCCATTTCCTTCATTGGCTAACCCCTACTTATCCTTCAAGCCTCAGATTATACCCCACTTCTAATAAGAAGCCCTCTCCAGATTTGGTACCTCTTCCCAATGTGCCCCATAACATATGATATTTACTTGTTCTATCATTGCATCTGTCTCAGTGGACTTATTTATCTATACCTTCCACATAAATTTCTTGATATCTTTAGCCGTTAGTACTAGTCTGCCCTCACATCACTTAGTCAAAGTATGAAGTACTGTCATCTACAATTAAGCAAATTAAGTGGGGAGAGGAAAGACTTATAAAAGCTAGTAACTACAACTCTCACATTTCTTTACAAACTAAATTATTTTGAAAAACTAAATTTATTTTATAATCACTAAATCACTACCTGAAAACCTTAGCAAAAACTATTATTTCCTAATTTATAAAATGAGAAAAACAGTGAGCCAAAGAATCAAGGATTGACCTACCCAAACTTTAAAAATGTTATAAATTAGAAGTATAACCTTTAAAAATCTAGTTAAAAATAAATTTTATTTACCTGGGATACTGTTAATATTGAAACTTCATATTATGTTTGGGTAACAAAGATATTTGTTGTAAAACTTTCACCAAGTCCACTGTTGCTCCAAGAAAGAAGAAAATTTCTCACTTGAATTTATATGAGCTCATATGTATGGCCTTTCAAAACCCTATTCCTAGATGTGCTCACATCAAAATATAGTTCAAAGCAGAAGAATCCTTCCCTCTCCTCATTAATGGTACATTTTTTATTCTTAATTTACTAGTATGTAATTTTTTACCCAAAAACTTTATAGTTGTACAAGCTCTGGATAGAGAGAAAATTCAATAATATCTAAAAAGAAATGGATTACAGTGTGATCAATTCACTTTTTCAGAGAGAAGAAATGAGATTCTCAAATTAACCAGTTTCTCCCCTCAGTCCCTCCCCACATGATGTCCTGTTACTTAGAAAACACACAATTCTACCCACTGCTCTAACAACCCACTAGGGAATGCTAGGAAACTGAAAGCCAAACAGCTGCACTTAAAAAAAAGCAGGGCAATTAACTCTCACAGAAATTTTATACATAATATTTTATCCCAAATTTATATATAAATCTTGGAATAAAATGGTTTTATTTTCTTCATTCCCTACAAATGATATACTTGAGTCCATGCCTAACATCTCAGGTATCTTCCTTCCCTCTGGCATCTATTCTCCCAGCCATCTTTTAAAGACATTTGCTTAACAAATAGCTTACTTTTTTTCCGAAATTCAATGCATTTAGGACACGTTTTAATAGCTCTTGGTCTACATTTAAGATATAGAGCACCAGTAGAACTCATACTAAACAGGTTATAAAAAGAATTATAAATGAGACCTATATGCTGAGAACTGCAAAACACTGTTGAGAGAAATTTTTGAAGACCTAATAAATGGAGAGACTATGTTCATGCATCAGAAGACTCAATATTGTTAAAATATCAATTATCCCCTAATTGTTTTTTAGATTCCAAATAATTCCAAACAAAATCCCAGAAGGCTTTTTGGGGAGGAAATAGACAAAAAAACTTATTTGGAAATGTAAAATAATTTAAAAGTTTTGGAAAACAACAATAAAGTTTGAGGCTTTACACTAGATGATTGCAAGACTTACTATAAAGCTATATATACAGTGTGATATGATATCATGGAACAAAACAGTTCAAAAACAAAACAACCCATACATACATGCTCAATTGATTTGTTACAAAAGGGCCAAGGTAATTCGATGGGGCTCTTTACAACAAATGGTACCAGAAAAAGGGGATGTCCTTATGCAAAAAAAAAAAAAGAAAAAGAAAAAAAGACCCTCTACACTTACTTTATAGCATACATAAAAATTAACTCAAAATGGATATCTAAACTTAAAAACATAAACTATAAATCTGCTGGGAGAAAACATTTACGACCTTGAGTTAGGTAAATATTTCTTAGAACAACAGAAAGCATAAAATACAGAAGAAAATAATGTAAAAACTGGACTTCATCAAAACTTTTGACATGAGAAGACAAATAACAGAAAGCTAAGGGAGTCATAATAATAAAAAGACAAATATCTCAATTTGAAAATAGGCAAAAGATTTTAAGATACTTCTCTAAAGAAGATACACCAACTGCAAATAAGCACATAAAAAGATGTTCACTATGATGGTGGTAAGGAAATGCCAAACTGAAACTATAGTGAGAAACCACAACACATCTATCAAAATTATCAGAATGGCTAAATGAAGAAGACTGACAATACCAAGCGTTGATGAAGATATGGAGAAACTAGAACCCTAATACATAGTTTTGGAAAAGATTTTAGGAGTTTCCTGTAAGAGCAAGCATACATCATGCTACCCAGAAGAAATGAAAACATTATCTCCACATAAAACTTGTAATATAATATTTATAACAACTTTATTCACAATAGGCAAAATGGTAACAATCCAAAATCTGTAATCTGATGAATGTATAAACAATGTGATATTTTATACAATGGAATACTACTCAGCAATATATAATAAAAGTAGTCTAACCACTAACATGCACAACAAATGAATGAATTTCAGAAGCATTATACTAAGTGCAAGAAGTCAGACACAAAAGACTGTAAACTGTATATGACTCCAATTATATGAACTTCTAGGAAAAGCAAAACTAATGATCAGTGGTTGCCAGGGAATTTATGAGGAGGGGGTTAACTGCAAAGGGGCATAAGGGAACCCTTCAAGGTGATGGAAATGTATATCACAGCTGTGGTGGTGGTTACATTATTGTACCCATGTCTAAACTCATCAGAGTGTGGAGGAAGGGTTGGATGGGTGGGTAAAATAGGTGAAGGGAATAAAGGGGCACAACATCTCAATCATAAATTAGTCATGGTATGAAAGTACAGCATAGAGAATATAATCAATAGTTCTGTAACATCTTTCTATGTTGACAGATAATAACTATACTAGTTGGGGTGAGCATTTAATAGTGTAGACATCTGTCCAATCATCGTATGGTATACTTGAAACCAATTTAATATTGTATATAAACTATACTTCAATTGTAAAAAAACTCATCAGATTGTACAACTAAAATGGGAAAGTTTTAGTGTATGTAAATCATACCTCAATAAAAATGATTACAAAAAAAAGTAATGGATTCACACTTTATTAGCTCTCTTAAATACAAAAAAGAACTTTAAAACAAGCATTCTTAAGTTTTAATTTCAAGCATTTTACTAATAAGTACACAACATTAACACCAATGAAGATTTGGGGCAAGTTACCACAGGAAATAAACAGCAGCGATTGCTTTCATCACTTACTAATTCATCTTAAAATGAAATGAAATAAAACTCAAGATCTGCCAGAACCTATCCCAATCTGTTACAGAAGAAGCAAATTACAAAGTACTACTACTCATTCCGACAAGCAATAACAACTTTAGCTATAAAAAGTAGTTTCTCAATGTGTTTCATAAAGCAGTACAGTAATAAGTTTTTAATTAGTTAAAAATTTTATTTTTCAAATTATGACTTTCTAAAACATGTACTTTGGGTAATAAAAAATTATACCATTTCCAGCAACATAGCCTGTGGTAAAATACTCACAGATACTGAAGAAAGTAAGGCAAGAATCAAAATTCTGATGTGAATTCTGCTTTCAGATGCTTTGACAATACTATTGCACTGCTAGCTGTAAAGTACAGTAGTGCAATAAAGTCAGAGCATTCGTTAGCAGTAATAGGGAAGGAAAGGAACACAAAAACTTCTTGCATCAGCTGAAGCTTCAGTGTGAAAAGAATTTGAAGAGGGGTTACCATTTGGGACAGAAGGCATCCAAAACTCAAGAACATTTATATCAATGTTAGGAAAAGAAAAAGAATAGGACTTAAATGTCAAAGTGATACTGTCTTTTGATGACAGACCTATGATTAATATTCAAACAGAAACGTGGAGATGTAGAAAGGAATTTTGTACATATACCCTAAGCTTTAGAAGTTATTATCATGGGTACTGTTAATTCCTTAGGACTGGTATTAACAAAACCTGTTAAAATTATTACTAAGGCAAAGTCTTAAAAAATATTTCTGTTCTGCCAAAATGTGTTGGTGAGCTCCTCCACAGCAATTGATTAACTGCCATATATAACAAGCCTTTTAAGTAAAACTATAAAACAAATGAAAAATAAAATAATAAGTTTCCCAATTTCTATATACCCAATATATCTCTCTGGAATCTAAACTACAATACAAAAAGCACTTACCATCATGTCAAGGTTTTCTATCTCAAGAGTTTATAGACTTCCAGGAAATCAATGTGTCCTAAACAGGACACCAGTAGCCCTACCTAACTGAACTATGGAAGAGGATTTTAAACTGTCTGTTAACCCCTAAAACATCTTAAATATAAGAGGAAATCATCTCCATTTCTTATACTATAGAAAATCAAGGTGAAAATAATAAAAGGAGGGGGAGGGGTTCCAAGATTTAAGAATCAGGTTTCCTTGGATTTAAGCCAATTAATATCCTAACCTTTTAACTGATAAGAAACCATTCAATAGTCACATGTAAACCCAGAAATAGAAATAGTATCCTAGTATCACAATGCACTACCTTTTGTGCATGATCACTAGGGGTACCACAAAAGAAGGGCCCTAGATAAATACCAACCAATCAATAAATGAAGGAAAAAAAGGTAGAGAACACAGATTACCCTACAATGAGTTTATTCCTCCATTCATAATGTTAATTAATGCAAAAAATACTTTCCTTTATTTTCACCAACCTTCCTTTAAATGGTCCAGTTCAGCTACTCATTTGGATTGAACTCACTAAGAAATCAACTCAGATCTGGGAACTGAGCTTGAACAAAAGTGTCTTGACCTTAAATCCTAGGCCATGATAACTCAGACATTATTTCAATTCTGCTGGCCAACGATCAGCTTTTAAAGACAAGTATATAAAAGACAAATGTTTAATTTTCTTAATTAGAAGTTAACACAAACAAGAAAAATAAATATTTTTAAATTAAGCAGCCTACAAAATTAGGATAGTATTTTCTTTTGAGTTAATCATATGCATTTTTTAATTAAATATTGAAACATTGGTTCCTCACCAAATCCTTTATTTAAATAATGTAAAACCAAAAATCAGGAGACTGTACTGGAAATCATTTACCTTAGAATCTTAGAAACGACATGGGTTCACAGATGTAACATTTTTTTATAGAAGTACATGACAAATCTGAAAATGAGATGCACCTTCTTTTTACTAGCTAATCAATACAAAGCAGTAATAATGAAACCATGATAATAGTTAAAATACATTTTCTAAACCCTAATGATTAGGGAAACAAACTAATTACTTGAATAGGGGTAAAAAGCTACCACTAGGTTACTTGAAGGAATTTAAGAATAAAGACCTTGCTTCTCTTACAAAAACTACCCCATCTGTTTGTGGGGGGACTTGGTGAAAGGGGGAGTCTAGTAAACATAATGTTCCTCATGTAATTGTAGATTAATGATACCAAAAAAAAAAAAAAAAAAACTACCCCATCTGTTAAAAGCAGTATTAGTATCATTTAGCATTTAGAATTAGGCAGGAATATTGATCTGGAGGGAAAAATTCAGAATGGAGAAGGGCAAGGCAGTGTTACCATTTATGCCTGTTGATAGAATCAAACTACAATATGTAACAAGTTTTTTTTCTTTAAGACAGTTAAAACTACAAAACTGTTCACTGAAATTTCTTTATTAAGATTTGGAAGACTGCAGAAAATTCTTCTTTACTCGCAGCCATTTCTCTCGCTATCTCCCCATCCCCCCACACACACCCAGAAAGAAAATTAAAACTCAAAACATTGGAAGCTACTGAAAGCCTTCAAGTCGAATTTGTATATGAGAGGCACTACAATTCATTAATACAGCAGAAGAAAATACTAAGAAATATCAAGGTCTTACATTTTCTGGGGGTGCTAATGGGAGAAGGATGGTACTCAGTTTCTTCCAGGATCACTACAGGTGGTGCTAAAATAACCCAGGGTTCAGCTTGGAGAGAGCAGCACAGGGACAAATGAAAGAGTAATGCCAGGGAACGGCAGGGGGAGGAGGGGCGGATTCCAATGAAGAAAGATCTTGGCATTTAATTTAATCTTTTATTTTTTTTTAACAAAAAAAAAAACCGACAGGAGCTCGATGAAGGGTGCGTCCTCCAAACGCCACACTTAAAGAAAGCCAGCGCAATCCAAACATTGGTATTGCAGGGGGGAAAGGACTGAAGATAGAACAAGGGAACTAAGGGAAGAAAAAAAGCGCGGGCAATTAAACTGGTAGTTCAGGGATGAGAGGGAAGGAATAAAGAGGAAAAGTGAGAGAAGAATCAGCAGAAGAAAACTAGGACAGCCCTCCAGCTTGGCGCCTTCGTGCAGGCCAAGCAGCCGCGGGAGACCTTTCCAATTACTAGCCCCCACCCCTTATTTCACAAATGAGTGAAACTAAGCAACTTGAGAGCAGGATGTCTTCCAAGTCCCAGTCCCGCCCGCGCTCCAGGAAAGGAGCTAGCGGTGCAGATCCCCGAGGCTCACACCTCTCCCCGACCCAAGGACAGCCACCGTCGAGCCGAACAGGAACTGGTCGAGGGGGTCCCTCGCCGCTATTAGTTGCTCATGCCAAGTCTAGCATCCTTTCTCAGACTTCCTCAACCCGCCCTGGAGAACGTGAACGGTTCAGCCCTAATGGGATTTCTCTCCGCCCTCCTCGGCTTATTCCCCACCCTACCCTCCATCCCCCTTTTTTAAGAGTGTGAACGACCTCTCCCCTTCTAGGCTCGGTTAGGAGACCATCCTAGTCACCTCTTTTTGGTGGAGATACACAGAATGCTGTTTGCACCAACCACAATCCAGGAGCGGGGAAAGCTGAGGGCAAGGAACAAGGAATTCCAAAGGCCCCTCCACCTCAGCATCTCCCGCCATTTCCCTCACGAGTTTCCCGGATGTAACCCCGTCCCTCGCGGCGGTTAAAGGAGACAAGGCGGCGACGACTCCCTTTAATGCAGGAGAAGGAAACTCGAGTCTGATCCAGCCTCCGCCTCCCAGGGTTTCCGGTGACTCCAAACTGCGTCCCACCTTAGAGGCCATCTGAGAAAAAGAAACTACCCAGCAGATTTCCACTTGAGACTCACCATCAGTTCCAGCTTATCGACCTCCGCCTCCATGTTGAATAGTTGACATTCCTCAGACCGCGGCGGTGCTTAAGCCGCAAACCATACTAGCACTGAGGGTCCCTATTGGACAGCTGTCACTCAACGTCTCACATTCATTGGTTCCTCAGCTTTCCCGGAGCCCGCCCATTGGCGACTGGGTAACGCCCCACCGCATGAAACATCTTTTCCTGTTGGGCAAAGACACAAAACGCCGCAGGAGGATTGGCTGCCGTACACATTTTTATTCCCATTGGCTGCACCCTCATCTCCACTTTCCGTTTTATAGTGAGGGCTCCGCAGAGGAGCCTGCAATTGGTGCAATCAGAAGAACAGTTAACCAGTTACACACAAGCTTCCACAAACAGCATCGGGGACGTGACACACCTTCTTTCCTCCTCTGCTTCCCCTCCCCTTCGCTCCCGCCTTTCCCTTATTCATACAAGAAGCGCCTCAGCTCTGATTGGCCGGAGCGTGGTGCAACCTGAGCCAATCACACTACTGGGAGAGCGAATTGTGGAGAGACCATAGCTACGATTGGTTCCTCCGCAAAAAGGTTTTAATTTTGAATTTTTCTTTACGGCGAGAGAAAGGCCACTGCCTGGACTCCATCTAATCCCCAGGCTCTTAAACTAGTAAGTGCAGGGATATGTTCCTTTGTAACCTGGGCTCGTGTCTTCCGTAGCTCTGCTTGTTGCTGCTTGTGTTCTTACGGTTTTTAGAGGTGGGGTCTTTAGCTGGACCAGAAGGGGAGATGGAGCGGGGAAGAGGAGATTTGAGGGTGGGTAAGTAGTGCTCGGCCTGGCTCCACCCTAACCTTACTTGTTTTTAATTAACGCTATGCAAAATATATTTTGGAGCAACGCATCTACCTTACTTTCACACATTCCATCTTACTCAAAGTGCTGTCTGCGGACCAACAGCAACTATGTATCACTCGGGCGCTTGTTAGAAATGCAAATTATCGGGCCCCACGCAGACCTATTGAATCAGATAAGCATTTGAACAAGAAACCCCCAGTGATTCTTATGCACGTTAAACATGCATTTCTTGACAGGGAATATTACTGTGTTCCTTGATAGAGTCTTAATATTGCCTGACGTTCTGTGAGAGTTCGGTTTTAAAAGTGTGCCCTGTTTACTTGTGCCTAATGTGCTGGGTCAGGCGTTAGAAAGCTGCAATCTTTTAGAGAAACAAGACAATAACTAAAAAAGCAATGCTGCACAGCATAAAACATAAAATTATAAGAAAGTACCAGAAATACCTTCTATGGATGTTCAAGAAGAATTAGTTGAACTGTGTAAGAACTGTAAAAGTGTAAGAAACCTCCATAGAGATGTGTTTTAGAAAAATGGTAATGAAATGCAATTATCAATTCCATTGCTGTCACAGCTTTGGAAGTGACCCTTGACTAAAAGCACTTTTCGTATCACAGGTGTAGTGTTAATAGAAGCAGCAGTGCCAACTCCTGCCAATGATTGTAATTCTTACTCTCTTAATTTATTCCATCTTCCTTCTGGAAATAGTTTTGGACCAATCCTTTAACCATAGGAAGGTTATGGTATGATGTGAGGAACTGAAAACCCTCCTCACCAAGAGTTTTTCCGTAATTTAATTTTATTAAAGTATATTCCAAAACTGAAAGACAACACTTGCTAGCTAACACTTTGCAGGGATGATTATTTAATTAAATAATTAAACATTATTTAATGCCTGCTATACTCTAGGTCCTGGGGAAACAAAGATGAATAAAATATATTCTAGAAAAGCTTGCAGTCCAGCAGGTGACAAAATGCAAACAAAAATTACAGTGCAATACAACTGTTGTGTGCAAAGTGCTGAAAGAAGCAAGCGCAAAGGGATGTTGAGCCAGGATAAATTCCATAAGGACAGAGACTATTATTGGTCTTGTTCAGAATTGTATCCCAGAACCTACCATACCTACTTACCATGCATTTACCATGGTGAATTATAAGCACTAAAATATCAGAAAAAATAACAGAATCTTTCTGAAGGATGTATAAGATGGCCTGGAAAAGGATACCCCAAGCAGAATGAAAGGCTGATAATACTATAGGAAGTATTTGGTCTTTGGTATATGTGACTACAAACTGCTTGATCACTGAATGAGATGAGGCTGCAAAAGGTCATTAGATCTAACTTGTGAAAAGCTTTGAAAGATATGCTAAGGAATTTGGTTTATCCAGTGGGTGATAAGAAACCCTCAAATACTTTTAAGCAAGGTTCTATCAGGACCACATTTTTGTTTAAAAAACGAACTCTAACAGTGTAGAAAACGAAACTGGCCGAGAGAAAGACTGAATGCAAGAAGATCACTGGAGGAAGACTTAGACAAATCCAATCTGGGCAACATTTTCCAAAAAAGCTAGCCTGGGTTCTTATAAATATAAATATGAAGAATGGCAAATACTTATATAAAAAAGCCTGGAGAGCTATTATGAATTAAAGGGGACTAAAAAGACACTACAGTTAAATGCTGTGGGGACAGGGAAAGGGAGATGACTGGGATCATTTAAATATGGACTATTTATTAGATAATATCAAGGTTAAATTTCCTCTGATTGTGGTTTTGTAGGAGAATGTACATGTTTATGTTAGGAAACTCAACTAAAGTATCTAGGAATGAAGTATCATGGTATCTGCAGCTGACTGCTCAGCCAAAAGCTAAAAGCTTTTATGTATGTATATATATTTATATATTTATATACATGTATATATTATATATTTTGTTTTGTAAAATTTAAAATCTTGGGAAATTTTACAACAGTAGTATAATAAACACATCATTCATCTATATTCACCAACTGTTATCTTTCTGTATAGGAGTGTGTGTGTATAAATATATATATGACATATGTTTATATTATATACAATTATATAAATTACATATAAAGATATATATGAATATACGGTTATACTATACTTTGTATACTATGTATAATACATGTTATAATATATTATATATTATACAGACATGCACACCTGTAGAAAAGGAGAGATAACTAACAGGTAACATTTGCTGAATCTAGGTGAATGATATGAGTGTTAATTACACTCTTCTAGTAAATGTTCTCAATGTGTTATGAAATTTTTCAAAATAAAAAGAGTAGGGAAAATAGACTATAGCAAAAGACAAAAACGGGAAGGATGGCCAAGGCAACTGAAGTTAGGAGACAAGGGAGGAATAGTGAGAAGGGACAAGGTGAATTAATTAGTAGTTCTGATTCATGTATCTGAATATAGATATATAATATATATTTTATATATTATATTTTATAATGGAGTATCCTAATTTCCTCACTTCCTTTTTCCTTATAGATTGTCTCCTTTATTTAATAAAAATTTTCTTATTGAAGCATGGTTGATACACAATATCATATTGGTTTCAGGTGTACAACATAGTGATTAGACAATTACATACATTACAAAATGCTCACCACTTTGAGTGTAGTACCATCCAAAGGTATTACAATATTGATTATATTCTCTATGTTGTGCTTTTCATCCCTGTGACTTATATATTTTATAATTGGAAGTTTGCACCTCTTTATCAATTCACCTATTTCGCCTGTTTGTTTTTTAACATGTTGTGGTACAGGTTTTTATTAATTGGCCTTAAATTCTTTTCAAAACAAGGCAAGCAAAAAGGAAAGAAGAGCACATTTCAATTAAAAAAATAGGAAAAATGATTTGGGTAATCATGAAAGAATGAGTGAGCTTCTTTTTATTGTTAGCAACTGGAACCCCACCTAATCCAGCAAAAAGAATTTGTATGTCTCATTCTCTTCTGGAAAGGGCACAAGTATAGGTGTTAGAACCTAGAGAAACAAGGCTGTATACTCATCTAGTTGGACAATTATTCTCTGCAGAGTATCTAATGCTCTTCCAAACTCTTCAGTTTTAGACATTATATACATTTAGACAATTACTGATTTCCACTTTCGCTCGTCTTCTCAATATATACCTATATCATCATTTTTGGTTAAACATTCAGTGTTTATACTACTAAATATTATGGAACAGCTGAACATAGTGTTAACTGTGATTGTGTTTTTCTTATATGATTTTTTTCCTAGCCATTTTCTATATACTTCATTTCTTAAGCACTTACTAGTAATTTGGCCCCAAATTTACAGAAGAACAGTAAACTTGGTTCAGAATGGTCCACCACAGTAGGTAACTTACCTATTTTTTTTTTTCCTTAGATACATTTTTACTGAAGCCACTCCCACTCCTGCTCACTTCACTGGCTGCGTGTGCTCTAAACCAGGGATTAGCAAACTACTGTTTTCTAGGTGTCATGAGCTAAGAATGGCTCTTACAATTTTTAGTAGTTGAAAAAGAAACTAAAAGAATAATATGTTGTTACATATACAAATTATATGAAATTTAAATTTCATTGACCATAAATAAAATTTTGTTGAGACATAGCCACACTTATTTAAGTACTGTTTGCAGATGTTTTGGTGCTATAGTGGCACAGTTGAGTTGTAACAGAAACCAGATGGTTTACAAACCCAAAAATGTTTATTATCTGGCCCTTCACAAAAAAGGTTTGCTGGCCCCTGCCCTAAACCAGCTGCAAAGCTGTGACTGGTGGTTACCATTTTCCTGAATATTCCCATTGTTCATCTTAATTTGGGCCTTACACTTCAAAGTTTGGCCAGGTGTAGAATTCTAGGATTGAAAACATTTTCTTTCAGAATTCCAGTGTGGCTGTCGAAGTCTGATGCCGTTCTATTCTCAATCCTCTGTATCTAGACTGTTTTTCAAGCTTTTAGAATCTCCTCTTTATTTTTGTTCTAAATGACATGCTTCAGTGTGCATCTTCTTTTATTCATTATGCTAAGTGGATCATTTCAATCTGGAAATTCAAGTCCTCCAGTTCTGGGGATTACTTTTGTATTGTTCATTTGATAAAAGTCTCTCCATTTTCTGTGTTCCCTCCTAAAACTTTTATCTTCAAACCATTGTGTTACCTTTTACATTTTTTATTTTAATTTTTTTTTCTCATCATTCTTGTTTTATGAACGCATTATCTCACTGTCTGAATGTATTTCCTTTTTTTCCTAAGTTTCCTTCTGCTCTTACTTTCTTACCATTCCTTTTGAATTGAAAATACTTTTTTTGTTTGTTTATTTTTATCTCTTTCTTGATAGAGACGTTCCTAAAATGACTGATGATCCTTGGCTGTTATGTCAAAGGAAGGTGCAAAAAAGATGATTGATTGTGAAAGGAAAGGAGCGACACACAGCAGCAATTCACCGGAGAATTCCGCTTTATTAGGGAAAGGTGCTGGGTTATATAGGAAGGGGCATGGGGTGATTGTGTTGTCACTTTTACGGGGCTGGTGGCTATTGGCTAGGTGCTGGGATTAGGGGTGCGAGGGGTGATTGGGCTTCAGGTGGCGCCGGCGGGAACCAAGGACCCGGAAGAGAAGCAGGAAGTTCGCCATCTTATGGGTGGGAGCCCTCAATTCCCCCCTTTCTCCTCTATGGGGTTGTGGACGTTGCTTTCTCTCTGACTGCTTCCTGCTGAACAGGGGCGGAGAAGGGAGTGAGGGCTTGAGGACTGGGAGGAAAGGGTTGATAGGACTCCCCACAGTAAGGACGAGTAGATGGGGACTTCTTCAGGTTGGAAATCAATGAAGGTTCCCTGTAACCATAGGTCGAGGACTTGGTGATTCTAATGGTGCCAAGAGGATACGGGTGCCAGAAGCCAGGCGTCTGCGGCCATTGTTTCCAGGAACAGTTTCCAGCGGAGAGAGGGGTCCATCTCAGCGTGTGGTGAGGAGGTTACGTGAGGGTGAGGGATCTTCTGTGGCTAAAAGCTGGTAGTTCCTGAGTAAAAGCTGATTGAAAGTTTGATTAGAGATTTTACCGACTTGGGATTTGATAAACTTTACAAGGCAAGAAGAGACAGGCGAGGAGAATGATTATTATAGGGCCTGCAATGGGCCAAAGCCAGGTAAGGAAGGGGTTTGTTAGTATTGAAGAGAATATTGAAGTAATACTGTGGGTACCGGGAGTTACCCATGTAGTGAATGGCGCAAGACCAGTAGGGACATCCCCATAGGTGTCTGGCCATCGCCTGCAACAGGCTTGTTTTTGGTCATAGAGGAAGCAGAGGTAGGGAGAATAAAGGTAGCTGCTAGTGAACACTTCAGTGGAGGGAGGAAAGTGGAGGTATAAAGGCTCGGAGCAGCCTTTCAGAGGGCAGTCTGATGTGGCAATGAGGGCAGTAATTTTTGTTTGTTGCTGTGTGTAAGTCTGTCTGACTTTGAATCGCCATACAAAGGAGGCTGGGGTGTCGGGGAAGACAATAGGAATGAGGAAAAAAGCGAGAGAGCAGTAAAGGAGGAAAAAGTCATGATTCGGGTATGGATGGCAAAGGGGGTGAACGGGATTTTGGAGGAAAGAGGGCAGTAAGGTCAGGAGTCTGGAGGGAGGGAGAGCCTGTAAACTTTTCTAGGTTAAGAGATCCTTTAGGTGATGTGGGGACAGAATGGTAAGGGGCGCCCCGAATGTCAGTTTATGAGCTTCCTTCTGCAAGAGCTGTCCAGCGGCTAATGCCCGTAGGCAGGGGGCCCATCCCCGAACTGTGGGGTCTAATTGCTTGGAAAGATAAGCTACTGGGGCAAAGGATGGGCCATAATGTTGGCCTAGGACTCCTAGAGCTTGACTGGACCTCTCATGAATGTATAATGAGAAGGACTTCGACAAATCAGGAAGATGGAGAGCTGGGGCTTCCACAAGGGCTTGACGGAGCTTAATGAAGAAGTGTTGGGGTGAGGAGGATAATGGTTCTTCAGGGGGGCCCTTGCTGAGGTCGTATAGGGGTCTTGCCAACAGGGAGAAGTTAGGGATCCACACTCTAAAATACCCAGCCAGGCCTAGAAAGGAAAGGATTTCTGTCTTGGTTTTGGGAACGGGCAGGTCAGAGAGGAGCCATTTTCTATAAAACATCTTGGGAGGAGGGGTCCAGAGGGATAGGAAAAAAAAAATGCGTCCTTGAGATCTAGGACTGAGAAGTGGGAGGCCGAGGCAGGGATCCACGATAAAAGGGTGTATGGATTTGGAACTAAGGGATGGATAGGGACGACGGCCATTGTGACGAGGCGAAGGTCTTGGACAAGGCGGAAAGATCCATTGTTTTTTTTTTAACAGCTAATATGGGGGTATTAAACGGGGAGTGAGTGGGTCTGAGGTAATTTTTGTTTAAAAGATCTTGAATGATGGGTTGAAGGCCTATGAGGGCTGAAGTGGTTAGGGGGTATTGGGCCTGACAGATATACTGAGAGGGGTCACGTAATTTGATAGAGGCAGGAGGACATAGAGCCACGGAGGGGCTTGTAATGTCCCAAACTTTGGGATTTACAGGGTGTATGAGGGCGGAACTGGAGCTTTCATTGGGTAGAGAGGAGTCGTCGGCTATGAGGGCCATCAGAAAGGGAGTACTGGGGGCTCTGGGAGTGGATATAGTTATGGAAACATGGAGGAGAGAAAGGATGTCCCGTCCTAGTAAAGGGATGGGACACTGGGGCATAACCAGAAAGGAGTGGGAGAAAAGTATGGGATTGTCTTGGATTGTGCATAAAAGGTGGGGGGGGTTTAATGGGAAAATCTGTTTACCTCCTACCCCGACTATAGGAGTAATGGCAGGCATGGTAGGGCCCCAGTATTCTTGCAAGACTGAAAAGGTGGCTCCTGTATGTAGGAGGAAGGAGATGGGGCAACCATCTACTATTAAAGTAACCCTGGGCTCCTGTTTGGTGATGGAAATGGTCGGGCGAGAAGCCCCCGGGCCGTCAATCTTCTTCTGCCAGCCCCACTATGGCGGGCTTAGGATGGGGGTTGTTCATCCAGCCTCCCCTTTGGGTGGTTGGGCAATCAGACCCCCAGTGGCCCTTTTTGTGGCATCTGGGGCATGGGGTGGTAGGAGATCTGGGGGAGGGGCACGCCCTTGACCAATGTCCTTCTTTTCTGCACTTGAAACAAGCTCCTGGGGGAGGGCTTGTTTGTAGAAGGGCGCCCAGGTTGTGGTTTTATCAGCTGGGCCAACATTTGGAAATTGGCCTGATCAGCCTTTTGTTTACGGCATTCTCTCTCCTCCTCCCGGTTATGGAAGACTTTAAAGGCCACTGTTAGGATCTCAGTCTGTGGGGTAGCAGGGCCCTGTTCTAACTTTTTGAGTTTAGCTTTAATGTCGGGGTAGCTGTGAGCTAGGAAGTATGTCATAAGGACATGTCTCCCATCAGGCGTTTCTGGGTCCAGGCTGGTGCACTGTGATAGGGCTTGGGTGAGTCTGTCTAAGAACTCGGAGGGAGTCTCCTCACTCCTTTGAATTATGTCTTGGAGCTTTTGAAAATTGACTACTTTACGAGCTGCCTTTTTCAGACCTGCTATTAAGCGGCAGGTGAAGATATCTTGAGAGCAGAGACCCACGGCAGTGGGGGACTGAAGGGTTCAGGCTCAGTCTGTGGGGGAGAAACAGGTGATGGGGGCAAAGACGGAGGAGGCTCCTGGGACTTAGAGGGGGGCTGAAAGGCTCAGGCTTGATCTGCAGGGGGGTGAGGTGGGGGAGGAGATGGTGGGGGAGGAAGGGGGAGGGGCTGTTGTAGGAGAGGAGGGGGAAGGGAGTGGGCGGGAGGCTTCTGCGGGGGAGACGGCTTGCAGGCTGGGAGAACTTGGGGGGAGGCGGGGGGAGGAGGAGGCGGCGGTGGCGAGGGAGGCGGGAGGAGGAGGCGGAAAGCTTCAGTATAGGGAATCTCCTTCCATTTTTCAGGCGCTGGCAGTAGTTAAAGAGATCGCGAGTGATGTTAGGATGAAGAGTTCCCCCTGCGGGCCATTGGTTGTTATTGTCTAGGGGGTATGTCGGCCAATCTTGGGAGCAGTATTTGCAGAGAAGTTTTGGTTTTATATCAGGTGTCAGGGAGAGGGTGGCTAGATGCTTGAGCAGGCATTCAAGAGGTGAGCTTTCAGGGAGGGATGAGGAGGCTCCCATGGCTAAAGGACAGAGAAGGAGACAAACAGGGGAAGACGAACGGAGACCCTCGGACTGGGAGCAGACGGCAAGGAGACAAAGGGCGTCCCCGATGATCCTTGGGGGTCTGCGGAAACTCGTATACGAGTCGGTTTCTTAGGAAGTGTGGGTCGTCACCCAGACTTCTCTAAGAAGGCAGAGCACTGGAGTCACGAGGAACCTAGTACTAGGAATTTTTGGCGGAAGGAACGGAAGGAGGAGGGGGGGAAGGGAGCGTTCTCATCCGCAAAGGAGTCACCTCGTTTATGGCTGTTGGAGGAGGGGCCTGAGGGTCCGCCGCAGCCGTGAAGGCCTGAGGCGGGGAGAGTTCCCTCCTCGTCCCCGAGCGTCAGGGCCTTGCCGGATGATCACGGTCAATGGCGCTGCAATAGCTCAGGGAAGAGCGGCCCGCTCCGGGGGAAAACTTACCCAAAGGCCAGAGAGGAGTGGTGAGTGTGAGGAGCCAGCGCCGGAAAAAGAGGACGAGGGCAAGCTGCTGCTGGTGTCGGGGGAAGACGGGGCCCAGTTGGGGTGTCCCGTCTCCCGGGTTTCGGCACCAATGAAAGGAAGGGAGCGACACACAGCAGCAATTCACCGGAGAATTCCGCTTTATTAGGGAAAGGTGCTGGGTTATATAGGAAGGGGCATGAGCTGATTGAGGAGTCACTTCTACGGGGCTGGTGGCTATTGGCTAGGTGCTGGGATTAGGGGGCGAGGGGTGATTAGGCTTCAGGTGGCGCCGGTGGGAACCGAGGACCCGGAAGAGAAGCAGGAAGTTCGCCATCTTATGGGTGGGGGCCCTTCAGATTGGAAGCTCAAAGTAGGGGAGGTGGGTATTGTCAACCTGTGGGCACCACAGTGGGTATTTGATCAAGGACTTGACCATTCAAGGGAGAACCCCAAATGTTAGTATCTGTAGGTCTTTGTTTTGGGGCCAGCCAATTTCCCTGGAGAGAAATTTTTTAGTCTCCTGTACAGGGAACGAGGGATGTGGCTTGAGGAAGGAAATGAAACCTGGTGGCCTGTGTTCTGGGAGCTGAAGGAAGGGGATTAAAAAAGTCTCCCCTCAGTGCAAGACCATTCCCTTATCTCCTGTATGCTGACACACACATGGTCTTGCTATTGGTATGTCTGGTGGCCCAGAATTTAGCACCTGAATGGTTCAGCTTCTCCACAGAATAAACCTGTCCATCTTACTGAAGAAGACATGAAAGTCAGCAAGCTGCCGCGCTGGAGGACAGACTCCAGAGATGCATCCAATCTGGCAAATTTTAGTCAATCCTATTTTAGCTCTGTCCTAAACCTTCAAAGACACTAAATGCCTTTGAGCCGTGAATTTTAGTCAGTGTGGTATAAACCCACCTAGAAAGGTTACCACTTCCACCTCTCCCTTCCTGCTGCCTCGAATCTTACCACCTTCCTGCTCTAACGCAGGCACGGGGATAGACAAGAAACTGAGAGGAAGCTAGACTGCGTGGACTAAGCGCCGGGGAGCGCCGTGAGTGGAGGAAATGGACTTGAGATTGAGACTGCAACCGATAGGCAGAATGTGCCGCTGGGTGGGTTGCTTTGCTTCAGTGTACCTTGATGCACAAACATTGTCTCGAGATTGGCAGGTAGCCTAGAGCCAATCTAACCCATTCCGTGACCAACTTACCTTCACACGGGAGACTTATTGTAGGTAGCAACCGTGCTAATGGCTTTCAAGTGATCCAGCCATGCCCACCAAGCAGCAAAAACCACCAAGGATCCAAGAGAAAAAGACAATGAGTGTCTTAAAGAAGCATAGGATTCGTCCGTCCTTAGACCGCTAACGAGTACTGTGCTGAGTCCCTTCGTGGTCGCCAAAATGTCAGGCAATCCAATCCAGGGGGATCTCCCCGTGCACTAGGTGAGACCTCAACCCGTGGAAGGGTTCTTGGCTCTGACTCGAAAGAATTCACAAGCAGGTCAAGCAGGTACTACGAGGAGTAGTTTAATAAAGCAAAGTGGTGCACCCTAAGGAAGAGAGTGTCGACGTCCTTCATCCAGAGGCGGGCAGTGCTGTGGGGCTCGGGTTACAAGGTCGTACAGCTGGAGTTTAAGCAGGAGTGGAATATTCATTGGGTTAGGTGGTGTTTTCTAGGAATAGGGAGGGGATTTCTGGGATAACAGAGTGACACCCTCTTTTTGTCCTTATATGGTTCTTCCTCAGACCCGTGATGGTGCCAAGGGATGTGATTTTTAGTATGCTGTTGAGCATATAATGCACTCTGAGGTGACCTCAGGGCCAGCTGCTCCTCCGTGTAGGAACTAGTCACTTTTGTTAGGTCTGGTATCTGTACACTCAATCCTCACATCCCCAGAGAACAGTTTACACAGAATGTTTAGTCTTGTAAACAAGCGTCTAACTGAATGTAAACACATTATTACGGGGCCAAAGTCCCCAAACCCCTCCCTGCTCGTGTCTATTTATCCAGTTACTATAATAACATAAATACTTCCATCAAGGACAATTTCAAGTTTCCAGTGTGGAAATTTGAGTGTGGAGTTGAGAAGAAATTATCAGTAACACCATTCTATAGCATTTTCACTATATACACACAATAAGAATGTAGGTAATAATAAAATCAGTAGGAAGTGATGAGTTTTGCATATGTATTACCTTTTTAAATATAAATGGTCTAATTTTTAGTTCATATAACTTAATTTTAATGATGGATGTGTTTAAAACTGACTCACAGACTTCCTGCAAATGTAACAGTGTGTGCCAACCTCAGCACACCACCAGGGTGAAGATAAAGGAACAGAGTCAGTCCACCAAATTTAACCAGAGCATCCGCTCCTTTCTAAAGTATTTTTATAACACGGATTGAGGAATATCGGCAAAAAGAAGGCAAGAGGCCTGTTCTCTGTGTCAGTCAGATCTCTGACAAAAGACATCCAGGGGAGAGAGGGAACAGAAAGGGGGAGGCCTGCAAGGGGGCAGATGGCAGACAAGGAAGGGGGGTTACCATGGAAGTCTCTGATTTGGGGGATCCTGTTAGGCAGAAAAATACCAACCAGTGAACTCTGGGCCTTCCGCAGTCATTATCATAGGCATGGATTTGAAGAAGTTTAACCTTTTTCTAGGCAACTTACATGATTGTTGTTTCCTCCAAGGCTCTCCTAAACATCTTCATTCAGAATATTTTTGTTTTGTTTTTTAATCAATTCTTTAGCTATCCCTTGTGTTTATTAATCCCTGCTTAGTCTTCCTTCATTATTTCAGCAGGTAGGAAATGTGACATAATAAGGGTGAAGTCAGCTAACTATTGGTGTGTGTCCCAAGCCTCTAGAAGCAATTAAGGAAAACTCTGGCAATAATTTGAGACCTGGCAAATATTTCAGTAAGATGCTCTTAAGAACTTTCTCTCCTGGATGGGCTATTGATATATGCACCATCACCCATTGTCATTAGGGGTGCATCACCCCTAATGGATGGAACTACAGTAGGCCATCTCTGAGGTTTTACAACCCACAGTGGAGAGGAGAGTGGTTCTGTTCTCCAGCCAGTGGAATCTGAGAGCTGAGCTAACCTGGAGCTGCATACCAAGTACTGGAAGTACTGGGTGAACAAAAGTGGAATGAATGTGTATTTTAAAAAGGCCGATTGTTCCTATTCAAATGTAAGTTTGAAGGGAAGGAGGCCCAGCCCTTGAGACCATTTTTAGTTCTACTTGAATAGCGACGTCTTTGTTCCTAAAGTAGCAACAAGTGAAACCAGCAAAGCCCTTCTTTACATCAAAGCAGCTCCGACTTAATTTTCTTCAGAAAAGAAGTGGATTAAAATCTACATATCGTGGACACTGCATAAAAATGCTTTAAAATAAGTGTTTTGAAACATCCATTTTTTTAGGCTTAGGGTAATTGTTATCACATTGTGTATCTCCTGTTTAATTTACTATCGCCCCTGTGGGTAAAATTGTAACATTTCCAGAATATCTTGCCTGGTTTTAGAACATCTGCATATCAATAGGCGTTCAGCGGTGGAAACAAGTGCTTTAATGTATTTGCATCATTCCTCAGGGGGTGGAGAGAAGTTTATCTCCATATCAATGGGTAATTACCTGGTCAAGGAGGGCTTATCCGTACCTGAGAGGTGAGGGGAGAGCAGGTTTTGCTTCTGCTAGAGCAGGGAAGAGAGGAGGTCTCGCACTGCAATTTGTGAACAATAAACAGATTTTAAACTTTATTTCTCCCTTTGACTGATTTCGGCTTTTAGAGTTATTTTGCCCTGGGATTTCCCCTCCCGAGACTTACAACCCCTCCATGTATTAGAGACTCGGAGACTCCTTGGAGATTCACTGTAGTGGACTTAATACTTTATTGCATCACAGTGGCAGTTCATTTAATCTTTCTAAGTTGCAGTTCACTCTTATGTAAAAAACGGAATAAAAATTATTTCTCAGTCCTGCAGGGTAGTAAGGATTATTAAAATGTTTGTGAAGGGGCCTAAAAGTAAATGGACTTAAAGTAAATGGTTAATTTTGTTTCTTCCATGACAAACTCCACCTGTTACAGTGGGTGCTCAGTAAATGTTACTGGCAAAGAAATTTACTTCCTTTTAGTAACTGACTATAACCCAGCTATGGCCGTTTTCTCTGTTATAAAGAAAGGGAAATTCACTTGACTTACTGAAGAAAAGCAAGATAGGCAAAACAAAATTAGAGAGTAATGCAAAGCCAAGGTCTTCTAGAGACAGTGTAAACCTGGGTTTAAACTTTTTTCCACTTGAGGGGATTTCTGGGATTCTGGTAAGTGACCTTTTTCCTAACCTAGGTGGTGGTTATAAGGGTGTGTTCACTTTGTGATAATTCATTGAAGTATAGAGTTAAGATCTGTGCATTTTCTATATCTGTATGTTATTTTTCAATAAAAAAATCAACAAATTTTTCTCTACAGAAGTCATGCCCAAATTCAAGCAACGAAGAAGAAAGCTAAAAGCAAAAGCAAAAAGATTATTCAAAAAAAAAGAAGCCTCTCGCTCTCAGTCCAAGCTAATCACACCTCCCCCTCCACCACCCTCACCAGAAAGGTAAAGCATAATGAGCAACAGAGAAAAATTTTTAATCTGATCGGTTTAGGATACAGTTACCAGATTTAGAAAATAAAAATACAGAATGCCCAGTTAAATTTGAACTTGACTAGTTGAAGGTTACATTCCTGGGGGGCTGAAACTAAGCTAGGTTGGTAGTAAGTCTTAGTTTGCTGGCATAGAGCAACTTAATTGCAGTATTGGGGAGGAATTCGGTTCGGCATTATAGGGAAGTCAGTACAAGGTGAGAAAATAATTCATTAAAGTGAGAGTAGCAGGGAATGGCAGCCACCTTGCAGTCAGCAGAGAGTAAAGAAGAGAGAGAAAAAGGAAGTTCATTAACTCCTGCTCGGCATAGGGCACAACTCCTGCCAACAACTAAAGCCAGTGTCACCTGGCATCCAGTGTCCACTTGGATCTGCACGGTGTGGGAACTAAGTCTCTACCACCCCAGGATTTGGGGGAGCCACAGAGCACTGGATGCAGTGAGATTATGTTCTGAGAACTTCCCAAAGCAAAGAAAGGAGATTTCCAGGCAGGGTCTTAAAGAGCATGATTGCACAGCTGCAGTTCCGTCTGGTCACCGAGGTAATGGGAACTAACAAGCTCAAATCAGAGCTTTCAGCAGGTTCTCCCTACTTATCTGAGGTAGGACAGAGACAGAGTGAAGATTTGTGCTTAAGCCTGGAGAATAGAAGGAAATAGCAAAGTAACAAAGACTCTTACTTCTACTGGAAGAGTGCGGAGACAAAACATAGTAAGTTGAGCAGTGAGAAGTTTATTTAAGGCAAAAAGGTATACACTCGAAGAAAGGGGACTGTGGGCAACCTCAGAGAAGAGGCACACTCAAAATATGGGATTCTGTCTTTTAAGGGTTTTCAAGAATGGGATAAAGGGTCAGGGGGCATAGGCTTTCATGGGATCTCATGATGTCTATCTCTGGTGAGAGACACTATGTCATTATCTAGTCAGTCTTCTAGATAATTTTGTAAGATAAACCTAACACAAGGAATTTATTGATCCTGTTCTTCTCCAAGAGAGTGGATACCTGCAAGCACTGAAAATAAATCAGTTAAAACATGCATGCCTTGCCTTAAGATAGGTTTTTGGCTGATTACTAAAGAATATGTTAGGAATCCAACTTCCCAATGCTCTGCTTTTAAAATGGAAACTTAGCCTTAAGATAAGTCCCTCTTGTTCTTACTATGCTATTTATATCTTGATATTTTTAGGAAAATTAATCATGATGCTTGTCCCATGTCTCTGCCCTATCTCACCTGCATTCCATTAGCTAGAGCAAGTCTCAAGGTCAGCCCAAATTCAAAGTATGTGGAATGAACTTACATCGCAAAGGGTTTGGGTCCAGGGAGGAGTCATTAACTGTGAGTCCTTTCTGGCTCTCTGATTTTACCTAGTTAACTCTTTGATTCCCATTTAGTGGGCTTTACTGGCCTTATTCATTCATCCTCCACATGCTCATATCTATTTTTCTGCCTAACAGTTGGACCTATGGGGTTTTTTTTTAACAATAATGAATAATTCTTTAGTATTGTCCCATGCAACATTTGCAATATACTTATACAAAGAAATTATTCATTCTTTATCTGAAATTAAATTTTAACTGAGAAAAATTTCATGAATTTTCTGTGGCATCCACAGTTTAGGAATTCAAACAAAGTAACAATTGCAAGGAATTGTGTTGTGTATTTTCTCCTTTCCTACTCAATTTAATTGTATGAATCTGGTAACTAAGTGATGAAAGAGGAATAGGACTAGAATTTAAATCTTAATTTTGGTAATGTATGGCCCCTTATTCTCTGGGACGGAGGACTTAAATGTGTTATTAAAAGAGACTCTAAGTTATAGGAACCCCCGGGTACTAGGTTTCACAATAACATACCTTTTCACATTTTGTTGTGATAGCTTTCTTTATAGAAAAACTTTTAAAACAAATAGGTCCTTGAAAAGCAGTAACCATGATATCATCCTTTTCTCTATCTCTCCTGAATATTGAAAAGGCTCCCTAACTGGTGTTAAAAAACAAAATCCATCCAAGTAAATTTGAATATCTAATTGGCTTTATTGAGTGATTCATGAATTGGATTTAGAGAGATGCTCCAAGGAATTGTACAAAATGGAAGGTTTTTATAGACAGGAAGGTGGGAAAATAAAGATAAGAAAAGAAAGGATTTTTTTCTCAGGCAAGGTCACTTTCTCTTAGAGGAAACAGGGGATCTTATAATGCAGATCACCTCATCTTCTTTTAGGGAAGATAGAAAAGGCTCATGTGACAGATTATTGTATCCTGATGGTAAGCAGAAAATCCCTGACTACATTTAAGGGGGAGGTTGAAACCGTAGTTGGGTTTAAGATTAGGTCCTGGTTTGGTGACTTGGCATAACAGAAGTGACACCATCTTGGGCCTGTGTGTTTCTTTCTAACCCTGGTCTTCCTGCTTCTGGCCTTGTCCCCTCTGCAGTGTATTCAACAAGGCAGCCAGAGTGAGCCTGTTACAATCATGTCGTATTACTCTTTGCTTAAAACTCTTCAATGTCTTTCTCCCTCAGAGTAAAAAGTGAAGTCCTGTGTATGACCTACAAGGCCTTAATGATCTGATTCAGACATTATCACCTAATCCCCTCCCTTCAGTTTCTCCACCCTCATCATCCTGGCTTCTTTGCTATTCCTCAGGTATCTCAGATAAGCTTCCACCTCCAGGCCTTTGCACTCACTATTGCTCTTACCTAGATTTTTCTTCTCTTAGATAGTTGCATTGCTAGCTTCTTTACTTTCTTTAGGTTTTTTTCTTCAAAAGGTGTCTTCTCAATGAGACTCCTGGAGACCCTATCTAAAAATTCACCTCTACCAACCATTTCACATTCCCTGTCTCTTGCTTTATCTTTTTCTCTTTAATGTGTATTCACTAACTAACAGCCCATATATATTGCTTATTTACATATTTTCAACTTTCTTCCAGGAGACTGTAAACATCATGAGGCAAGTCTTTTATCTATTTTGTTCATTACTGAATCCTTGATGCCTATTTATTTATATATTTATTTATTTATTGTATCGTTAATATTCAATTACATGAGCAACATTGTGGTTACTAGACTATTTTTTTATTTAGTCAAAAAATACTGGTTGCATAAACGAATCTCAGAATTCTAGAATGAATTGATGACTGAAGAACTTCATTGCTTAATGAAAAATTTGGCTTTAGGTAGTCTGTGCTCCTAAGTCATATTATAAAGCCATCTTGTTATTTAGAGGCTGTTATTCCAACTCAGGAGTTTTTGATGTGTTTGATTTTATTTTTCCTACAGAGTGGTTATTCCTTCAATAGATACACCCCTTAGCAGAAGCTGGCTAAGATCATCCTGGAACTTCAACTTTCCCAATATCAAAGATGCGATAAAACTATGGACAAATAAAGTGTGGTCTATATACAACTGGTGCCAGAACTGTATGGCCCAGGTATGTTTTTTTGACATACCTATTTTAAATAGTACAGTTTTTCTACATATGTGGCTCGTGTGTTCCCATGTGTCTGTGTGCTCAGGTCAGCACAGCGCTCAAGCATAAGTTCAGATAAGATGAAATTATGGGGTCAAGTCTGCCTTCACTTCTATAAAACATGTATCAAACCACTTTCTTGTCCTTATATTGTTCACTGGATACAAACTTGTTTATTTTTTATTTTCAGAGTTTAGAAGTATTAAAAGATACCATCTTGCCATCCCGTTTCTGCCACCGAGAACTTCACAGCCTAAAACAACGGTTTTGCATTTTGGAAGGTGAATTATGCAAGCTCCGAGAAGCACTGAAGGTTGGTATTTTCCAGTAAAAACAAATCCGTAATCAGATAAGGAAAGAAGGGGTTGTCACCCACAGGAATCCCAGTGTGCTTTTACCAGGAGGGGGAATGGCTGCAGGCAATTGCTCATCCTGGGCCTGTTTGCTCTCAAGCAGTATTTCCCAAGCTCCAGGTTGTACTGGGCTAACGGGAGATTGAAAAGAGAGTAGAGGGAAGGAGAAGATGGGGTGTTTTCCCCCTTAGTTCTCTGCTTGTGCGATTTCTCCAGTGGAGGTTGTTGTCTCCCTGACTCCAGTTCCCTCTAGGTAAGTTTCTCATCATGTTTCTTGATTCTCTGGGTCAATCCAGGTCCGGAGATCTGGATATTCTGCTGTGCCCTTTGTCCCTCTGGCATCAGAGAGTTCATGGTTTGGGGCTGTTCCCAGACTCTGGTCTATCTCCCTGTCTTCTGTGTGCTTCTCAGCTCTTCCATTAGTGGTATCACCACTCCCTACATTACATTCCTCCTCTTTTAATACTCAGGGTGGTTTCTATTATCTTGGCTGATATAGGCAGAAAAAAAACTACAAATATTCTTTCCAAATGCCCCTAAGCAAGGCCCCTATCTTCAACGTCTAAAATTCAAAGAATAAACATTGTACTTGTTGGTTTGGAGAGAAGCTTCTAGGATTACACCCCTTCTCCCAGAATTTGTACCTCAGATAAACTAGTCAGAGGAAAAAAGGCAAATCACCTCTCTTCTCTAAGCCTCAGTTTCCTCTTCTATAAAATGGAGAAGATACCATCTGTCCTGGGCTGAATAGTGGCTCCACAACATATAACCCAGTCCTAATTCCTGGAACCTGTCAACCTTAAAAATAAAACTGTTATTTTACCAATCAAAAAAAAATGGTTTTTTTAAGGAATAGCAGAGAATTGCAATTTGGGGCATGCAAGCTATGACAAATCCATGGGCATGTCCAGAGGACAAAAGAGAGGTATACCCTTTTATAGAGGAAAGGGCCGAGTTGATATGGCTGTTCTGAGCAAACGGTCCTGTTCGAGTAAAGTAGGAGTGACACATATTGTGACTTCTCATTGGCTGAGTTGTGCCGGTCTCTCATTGGCCGGGCCATTTCTCTTCCAGTGGGACCTGAGGTTTACAAGGAGTGATGGGGTTGAGAGCTTCCCCTGCAGGTCTCCTGGCACCTTGTCAGCGAGGTTTCCCTTTGTTAATTTTCAAACTGTAAACATTACCTTATTTGAGAGAAGCGTCTTTGCAGATATAATTAAGGATTTTGAGGTGAAGAGTGCATCCTGTATTATGTAGGTGGACAATAAATCCAATGATAAGTGTCTTTATAAAAGGAAGGCACAGAGCAGAACCTGCACAGAGAAAAGGAAGAGCAGAGGGACCATAGAGGCAGAGCCTGGAGTGATGTGGTCTCACGCTGAGGAATGCTGATACCTTTCAGAAGCTGGAAGAGGCAAGGAACAGATCCTTCCCTAGCACCTTGGAAGGGACAACTTCTGACACCTTGATTTAGGACTTCTACCCTCCAGCACTGTCAGAAAATGAATTTCAGTTGCTTTAAGCCACCAAGTTTTTGATAATTTGTTACAGCAGCCATAAGACACTTAACACACCATCTTACTTCACAGGGAGGGTCATTGTATTTGTTTATGTGGGCTGCCATAACGAAGTAGCATGGACTAGGTGACATATGTAACAGAAACTAATTTTCTCACAGTTCTGGAGGCTGGGATTCCAAGATCAAGGTGTTGGCAGGGCTGCTTTCTAATGAGGCCTCTTTCCTTTGGCTTTGGTGTCTGGCTGTGTCCTCAGATGGTCTTTTTTCTGTGCATATGCATCCCTGGTGTCTCTCCTGTGTGTTCAATTCTTCCTTTTATAAGGACACCAGTCAGATTGGATTACAGCCCACCCTAACAGCCTCATTTTAACTTAGTCACGTCTTTTGAAGGCCCTATCTCCAAATACATCATTCTAAGGTTCTGAGGATTAGGGCTTCTAGATATGAATTTGCTAGGGAGTGGGGGAATGACCGAATTCAGCCTGCAATAGTCATGTCCTTTTTATCAGTCCTTGAATATACTGTATTCTTGGATACATTAAGGATTCTTCCCCCTGCTAAGAACTCTTCCTCCAGACCTTATCTCCCTTCACATGGTAAGCTCAATTAATCCTTGAGATTATGGCTAAATATCACTTCCCAGGCTTCTAACTATTCATGCTCAGAGCATATTTCATTGCTCTTATGAAAATACTGTTTTGTTTTGTTTTGAGTGTGTTTATGTGTGTTTAATGTTTGTCTTCCTCACCAAACTGTCAGCTCCATGAGGTACCCACAGTGCCTGACATATAGCATACACAAACAGATGTATGAATGAGTAAATGAGTGAGTGAATGAATGAGCTTGTGATAAATGAGAAAATATGAAGTGTGTAGTATATTGAGGAAGCATTCAATACTTTTTATTGAGCTCTTATTTTATTTTGATGGCTCTTATCCACAAGAAACAAATTAATCTATTATTCATTTGACAAATGTAATGCCTTCTTCCAGACTGTCTCAGAAAATTCTTCCTGTCCAAGCTGTGGTCAGATGTGTCACATGAGTGGTAAACTTACACGTGTGCCTGCCTGTGTTTTCACTGCCCCTGGAGAATCCAGAGCTGTACTTCCTCCCCTGCTGCCGCAGCCCACCAGCCATCTTCTTCCTCCTCTGTCTTCCCCTCCCCCCCCCCCTCCCCCTCCTCCTTTGCCTCCGCCTCCACCTCCAATAGCACCTTTGCTGCTCAGAAAATCCCATCTCACTAAAGCACTTCAGGTAAGAAAAAATCTAGTAAAGGTATCTTTTGGTCAGCGTGTAATGTAGGAGTAAAGCCAGGTGGCCTGTTAAGACTAGGCTGAGGGCTTTGACAGGAAGGCTACGTTTTTTTCTGATTCCATTTTTTAATTATCTCAATTATTATGTCTTTAAAAACTCAGTCCCATGGGAACTCACAGAAGCTGGATTTAGAAATCAAAGTGATTTTTTTAAGGATAAATGGATGAGACCCAGTAGGTTGGAAGATTCTTAATGGCTTCTCAGAATATCTTTTTACTAAAAGGAAAACCTCCCTGGGAAACCAAATTAAGAATAGAAGGTGACTTAGGGAGTTAAGTCAGAATAAAAAGAGTTGGTGGATTCTAAATTATAGTGTCTGTAGGCTGGAGAACTAGTCTCCATTAGAGTCACTTATCTACCAAGGGAACCGGAATATTTGTGAATCCCTAAGATAGGCACGAACCTGTTTAAAAATCTGCTGAATTTCACTACAGATACATTTGGTTTAAAAATGGCTGAGTTAAATCTAGAGCCTATTGTTATATTTTCCACAATTATACTTCTCTGACTATACATTCTTGCTCTATGGGAACAGAGCTATCTTTTTAGGTAGTTCAGGCAAAACTTTTCTTTGATTTTAGGAACTCCTTCAACTCCTCTCTTACAGTAACTCCTGGGGAGGATGTATAGTTGCAGGGAACTAGCCCATCTCTTAAATTTTACTGTCAAAGTCCTACGTTTTGATGAATCCTTTCCAATGACCTTAAACGTCCGTGGGTACCGAAAACAGGATCATTCTTAATTAGCTCAGTAGAAAGAATTTGATTCCTAGGTTCCTAGGTTAAATAAGAGTTAATTTTTAACTGAATCTTTAAAAACTAGATTTGGATTTGCATTTGACTAGATAGCTTGGCTCCAACTTGAATTCTAACCTCCCCATGTATTTTAAGACTGGACCATTAAAAAAAGATGGACCTGTGCAGATAACAGTTAAAGATCTACTGACTGTGAAATTAAGGAAGACACAGAGCTTTGATGAAAAGAAGGTAAGATGTCATTGACCAACACATGGCCTGTTAGCTTTTAACCTGTTTGTCCCTTCATGGAAAATAAGCATAAAGTCTTATCTATGAAGCCATTCCAAGGTAATTATTTGATATTTGATTTGAGTAGTTTGGATTGCCTCAACAAAATGTGTAGATCCCAAAATTATTTAATTAGGCATTAGTGTGAAGAGACAGAGGCATTCTTTGAAGCTTTGGCATAAAAACTGAGTAGAGTAGTGGCTACATCTTACACATACTCAGCACTCAAATAGTCATTGTTCAGCATGTTAAATTTTGTATTTTTAAATGTGTTTTTAATAATGTCTCATTTTGTAATTAAAGCTTGTACCCTCACCAAAGGCACGGAGTCCTCTAGTTACTGTCTCTGACCTACAGCGTGTTGCCCTGAAACCCAACTCCAAAGTGTTGTCAACTCGAGTCACAAATGTCTTAATGTAAGGAACTGCACTGCATTATGCTCTACCATTACTTAAAAGAATGATGTTTCTTTTGCTTATTTCTATCTTTAAAAGTTATGTATGCTCATTGAGAAAAACGGAAATCCACAGAGAAGTTTAAAGAAGAAAACAAAATTCATCCAAATAATCCTATCATTGGGGACAGACACTGTTAACATATTGTTTTTATCATTCTAGTCTTGTTCTAGGCATATACTCTTTTATGTCCATTTCCTGATGTTATTTATTATAAGCTACACAATTGATTTAATAATAAATTTGGGAGGGAAATATCATTAAGAATTTTTAAAGCAGTCCAATTTCAGAAATAATAAAATATGAAAACTAGTATGTTTTGGAATCAGTGAAATATGTTTGTGTACGTGTATGTGTATAATTATATTGTCCATACAGTTACAGCTTTTCCCGTTTAATGGGTCATGAACTTTTCCCCATGTTAGTAAAAATTAGTTTAAAGCACCATTTTGACTTCTTCGATGTATGCAGCTCATTATATGTAAATTTCATAGGTAGAAACCCATTTCTGTAACTCTTCAAAGAGCATCCTTGTCTATCGTCTGCATGCATAGTCATTTCCCCTAAGAAGGATTCTTATACATGTAATTTGAGTCAAGAAGTATTACGTATTAGAATGATTATAGCACTTTATGCTACTATCAGCATCTACTGCTGTTTCTTAACATAACAGAACTATGGTACTTTCTAGGGCATTGCCTATAGAAATGACTGCTTTGCTTTGAGAAAAATGATGAAATTTGGGAAACTCTAACTTTATATCTTTATTTTATCAGTACTCCTGGAAAAAGCCAGATAGATTTGCGGAAACTACTTAGAAAAGTTGATGTAGAAAGGTAATACTTGCTCTTATCTTTATGTTTCTAAATCCATTTGAAAAGTTGGCATAAAACACAGCTCCTAATATTTTCAATACCTTTGTAGGAGCCCAGGTGGGACCCCACTTACCAAGAAAGAAAATATGGAAACAGGAACTGGGCTGACTCCAGTAATGACCCGGGCCTTGAGGAGAAAGTTTCAAGTAAGCCTTTAGAAAAAAAATTTTTTTGGTCTCTTTTCTTCAGAATCATTTGTTGAAAATCATAATCTAAAACATCTTTCGTAATAATAATTTTTAAGTGGCACCTTGTGCTTTACAAAGTATTTTCATATTTAAGCTTTGTAAAATTCTATGAGATAGCTGGGACTAACATCTCCACCTTAGCAATGAATGTCTGGTTTTATTAATTCCTTTAATAATGTGCAAGGGTCTCATGGTGGGAGGGATCATGGCCTCTCCAAGGACCTGAAAAGTGGGCAGTGGCTGTAAAAAAAAAAAAGCAAGCCTGACAGCAGTAAAAGACAGAGATGGAGATACAGGTAGGAGTCAGCTCATGAGGAGTTGATAGGAAAAGGTCTGGGCAGCTTTGTTTGTCACCAAGATGTATGACCCATACACCAAAATCCAGTATATCAACTGGCTGTTATGTGATTTCTTCCAAACCCTATTTGTCCATCATCTCCCTGATCACCTCCATCACTGGATCTGTTAGGATCTTCAAGGAGCAGCCATCCTTCCTCTACCCCTGCTAGAGTGCTAAGACACAGGGCTGCTGGCTTCTTTGGCTAAGAAGCTTATATTTCCATCAGCCTCTGGACATATCACACAGTCCTTTGCTGACACCCTCCCACCCCAATATTGTCCTCCCTTTGCTCCATCATTAACAATCAGTGCCTTCTGCAGGACAGCTTCGTTTCCCTCTTGCCAATCAACTTTGCTCCTCTTGGAAACTGTATAGCCTTCTTTGGAGGTGTGGCCAGATTCCTCTTTCTTCTTTTAGAACATCCAATAGGAGTCTACACCCAGATCACATTTCTTGGTGATACCACAGATTGTGAAGGCCAGGGGCAGAGGGCAGAGGCCTCACTGAAGGACCTTCCTTTCCTTGCTGAACTCTAGGGTCATTTTTGTCCCTGCCCAACCCATAATTGCTATAGTGAGTTGAGTCATGTGGAAACAAATGAAAATATAATAAACCCACATATTGTGCAACAACATTAAAAATCACAAATAAAACCTATGCCATACGTTATGCTCTCAAAAATCCACTGCCTAGGAAGGTGCCTACTACAAATGCTGTTAGACATAGGATGACTTTTCCCACCCAGCCCTTAGACTTCCTTTATCCTTTAACTCTGCGACAACTGAATTAGTTAGGTTTTGCATTTCGCTACAGATAAGAGAAATTTGACTACAGTGGCTTATCAACTAGGGGTTTATTTTTCTTACCTACATATTCCCTGGGAAAGTAGGCAGTCCATAGCTGATACAGCAGCTTTACCATGTCATCACTGCTCTTCCATCCTTAATGTGTGGTTTTTATCCTCATGGTGCAGAATGGGTATACTTCCTGAAGCCTCATGTCCACATTCTAGGCAAAATAAGGAGAAGGGCAAAGGGCCTAAGGGTGTGCTAGCTAAATTACCTCTCATCTCTTTAAACAATGCTGTCCTGGAACTTCTGATCATATCAGGGAAGCTGGGAAAAGTAATTTTTAGAGTCTGGATGCATTGCTACCATGCACAAAATCTGGGTTCTGTTCATGAGGAAGAAGGAAATCTGTGTCAGCCACAAGAATGTAATTCACATTATAATTGGGATCTTTTGTTTTTTCATAGCTGGCTCACCCTAGAAGCCCAGTTCAAACTCTGCCACTTCTTACAAGCAGCTTCGATGAACAAAACTGATGCCAAATTTGCCTGACTCCATATGATGATCTATAAAATATACAGATAAAATCACCAGAGTCCTTTTTTAAAAAATATCTAGTAGGGTATGACAAATAATTATACTAATATATAATTCCATTTGAAGAATTAAAGTATGTATGGAGCCCATACATGCTGTGGTAGAATATAGGTATTTGGATATTTTTTAGTTTGCACAATGAATAAGAAAACAGATAGGAAAATGTAATCCCCAAAGTGATGTTTATCATGGAATTACCTAATTTAGGTTGGAGAGGTTATTCAAATTTAACTATATAACTCTAATCTGTGCTCTTTAAACGCAGTTATGACATTAAGAAAATAACCTGGTCCCCATTCATCTTGGGTATTCTCAGGTAATGGAAAAGTATTTCTTTCAGCCTTGAAATCTTGTGCATTAAATGCTACAGGCTTGGTTATTAAAAAGACCCTCTAGATTGGATTTCTGTTCACTATAAACAATTTAAGAGGTAGGACCATCCCCCAACTATTTTCCAAAAGGATTCAAAGCAAAACATCCAATGTGAACTTAAAAATTAGAATGTATCATTTCTAGCATTTTAGATAAGTAGTTATACTGGCTCACTAAAGTCTGAGGTATTTCTTGCTTGGATATCTGTTGACTATAAATTCATACAGCTGAATATAAATTTCACAAAGACCTCAGCATGAACCTTGTATTTTCCACACTGCCCTGCCAAGCATTCCCTGAGGTCCATAGCAGATGCACTGGGAGACATGGTTCCCTGTCCTGAACAGACTGTCAATTCAGTAACAGTAATAATGTACAGCTCACTGGTTTTTTGTTCTTTCCTGCCAGTCCAGGGTTGCCAGATTTAGCAAATGTAAATATATCAAATTGGAATTTCAGATAAATAACAAATAACTTTTAAATAAAATATGTCCTTTAAGTAATGAAAACTTTTTTAAATGTAAATACGTCCCCAATACTGCATGAGGCACATTTATACTAAAAAAAATTATTGTTTCTCTGAAATTAAAATGTAACGGGGCTTCCTTTGTTTTATTTGGCATCCCCATCATTCAGTCACCTGCAAAGTTGCCAAGTATCTCTGGGAGACCCCGGTTAGTCAAACATGTCTGTTTAGCAATGGACCCAACTATAGCTTCTGCCAGGATCCCCATCTCTAATGTGCTTAGAATCACAAAGAAAGGGGAACTCTCATTAGGGTGAGTGTGACTACAGGCATAGATTAGCTTTGATGACTGCAGTTCAAAGAATAAGGTTAGTAGCTCCTCATGAGTAGGAAACAAGGGGTTTCAGATCTTCACGGAACTTCCCAGCCTGATGGGAAGTAACTACATAGACTGCTTAGCTTTGGCTCAAAAGATATTTTAGCAATTTCCCAGAATTGTGGGTATTTCCACAGATAAATATCACTTTGAGATACCAAACAGTGTTGTGGAAAGTCACCAGACTGGAAAGCTGACCTGGTGACAATGTTTTTGCAAGACCTACATTTATGTTTACAACACATTCAGGGATGAAAATGAAACAGATAATGAAGTCAAGGAACATATCTGCTTCTAGTAAAAGTTTAAAAAAAAAAAAAAAAACCTGCTAGCTATATTTATATAATGTAAGGATGAAGGGAATGCTCACTGGGAATGAAACAGTTGAATATTTGTAACTATATTTTATGGGCTCTTACAATGTTTACAACATTAATAAATTGCCATGTACTATATCAATGTAAGTGATTTGGTCATTCTTATAGGATAAAGGTTCATTTAAAGTGTTGTAGAAATCCTACAGGTAAACATTTGTAAAGCTGTTATTGCCATTGTACCACCTTGCATGTGTACTACCTTGCATCTTTTACTAATTTTTTATGACATATTTTATTGCACCCATTGGAGAATCCTGTAAATGCTACAGCTTCGTTAAACTGTTGATGACCATATGCTTCCAGTGTTCATTTTGAAAATGATTGACAACCAGAGAAAATATAGTACCAAGGTTTATCTGGTTATATTTTTAAATAAAGAGTAATAAAAAACCTTTGATTTTTCTTTTTTAACTTTTTTTACTAGAAATATAGCATATCAATAAAACTGCATAAAGCATAAATATATAAGCTAACAAATCATAAAGCAAACACTCATGTAGCCATCAAGAAAGAGACATTATTAAATGTCTTTAGAAGTCTTGCCTGTCTCTTTTCCCTATCATAATCCCTTTCCTCAAAGTTAGCTACTGATCTACTTGTTACAGTAAGTATTTCATTGCTTTTACCTCTAAGTATGTATCCCTAAATGCTATAGTTTGTTTTGCTTGTTTTTGGACTCTATATAAATATAAGCATACATTATATAGTCATTTGTTTTTGGCTTCTTTCAATCAATATTTTTAAGATTCAACCATGTTAATTGTGTAGTGCTATAGATCCTTTTTTTTTTTAGTTTTTTTCCAGCTTTATTGGGATAATATTGACATATACATTGTGTAAGTACAATGTGAAGATTTGATACACATATATTGTGAAATGATTACCATGATAATACTAGTTAACACATCCATTACTTCACATAATTACTATTTTGTGTGTGTGTATGATGAGAACATTTAAGATCTACTCTCTTTAACAGCTTTCAAGTATAAATATAGTTTGTTAACAATAGATTTTCCAAGTGGTTTACCAATCCATGGTCCTTTAGCAAAGTATGAGAGTTCTTGTTCCTGTTTTCTTTAAGAGAGTTTTCTGTTTGGTTTTTCAACATTTTGTTTACTTGGGCAATCTCTACAAGTTGTGTGGTTAATATTTCTTCCTGATTTATAAGTCAAAGGATTGTTAAAATGATCTCATATCAGCAAAGTCACATACTGAACATAGCAAGTAATCTATGTGGTGAGGATCACAATATAATTTATGTGGATAAACAGAGAACTTCATATTTTAGTTGGCTTTTCAAAGAGAAATAGGATCTGGACATGTGGAAGCAGATAAGGAAGAAGTAAAAAATAGACAAACAAAAACTTTTAAAATACATTAAAAAATCCACCCCTACTCCTTTCTAAATTCTTGTTAGTGAATAAGAGTTGGTTGAGAATAATTATAGAAGCCCAATATAGTTTAATGTATTAAAAATACTACCACCGTTGCATAGGGTCCCACTCTTCCTTTGAGAATTAAATGAGATAATTATTTCCCCCCCCGTTTTGTTGATACATTATTGACATATAACATCATTTTTAAGGCATATAACATAAGGATTTAATACATGTATCTATTCCAAGATGATTTCCACAATAAATTTAGTTAATATCCATCATCTAGTACAGTACTTTCTTAGCCAATTTGAAATACACAGTACAGTATTAAGTATAGTCACCATGCTGTTCATTACATCCCCAGAATTATTTATCTTATAACTGGAAGTATATGCCTTTTGACCACTTGCACCCATATTTCCGCCCCATCCTCCCCAGTCTGTTCTCCATTTTTAAGTTAGGTTTTTCTAGATTCCACATGTAAATGAGATCATACATAAATGAGATAATTCTTGATAAAGGTTTAGCACAGAGCTGCACAGTAATTTGCATTTGACAATTATTATTGTCATTATTTGACATCCCAAATAACACATTGAACACAAATTATCCACTTCCATTTCTACTTTAAAGCCAAAAGTGTTTCAAAAAATAAATCTAGCCATTCAAACCTCCAACCAACTAAATCAAATATTGAGTGTTAAAGCTTTGCACATTTCTTAAAAGGATAATTTTTTAATATTACAAATTGAAAAAAGTTCATTGTAGAAAAATTTAAACAGATATGAAAATAAAAGAGGATGTCCACCCAAAACCTGCATACAGATGTTTGTAGCAGCTTTATTCATAATTTCCAAAACTTGGGAGCAACCAAGACATCCTGCAGTGGATGAATGGATACATAAATAGAGGTACATCCAGACCGTGGACTATTATTATTCAGCACCAAAAGGAAATAGCTACCAAACCATGAAAAGACATGAAGGAAACTTAAATGCATGTTACTAAGTGAAAGAAACCAATTTGGAAAGGCTATGTACTGTATGATTCCAACTATGTGACATTCTGGAAAAAGCAAACTATGGAGACAGTAAAAAGAACAGTGGTGGCCAGGAGTCAGGGGGAGGGGGAAATGAATAGTCAGAGTCCCCAGAATTTTTAGGGCAGTGAAACCATTGTGTGTGATACTATAATGGTGAATGTATGACATTATACATTTTTCCAAACCCACAGAATGTGCAACACCAAAAATAAACCCTAACATAAACCATGGATTTGGTGGTGATAATGACGTGTGATGTGTCAATGTGCAGATTCTAACGAATGTACCACTCTGGAGTCAGGTACTGACAGTGGGGGAAGGCTATGCCTGTGTAGGGGCAGAGGGTACATGGGAACTCTCTGCACTTTCGGTTCAATTTTGCTCTGTTTCTCAAACTCTAAAGTGTATACAAATCACAAGGCGTTTTAGCTGAAACGCCAAGTTCTGGGTCAGCATACCTTGGTGAAACACTAGGAAAGGAAGAACGAAAAGGGGAACCTGAAATGAGAGGGAAGCAGGAACTGAAGAAGAGGAGGGATTTCAACATTGGACGAAAGCCGGTTGGATTTACAGGGCGGACCGGAAGGACTCTAGAGAAGTCTGCACCATGGCGGGTCCTGTCAGCTTGAAAGAGCTTCTAATGGGAGCTGCAGCCTGGACTGGCCCTGAAAGTCCCGAAGGGTCCCCTGCAGAGGGTGGGGCGAGCGTGGCTAGCGGACCGGAGCCTCCTTGGCGTGAGGATGAGATCTGCGTGGTGGGAATCTTCGGTAAAACGGCTCTGCGGCTGAATTCCGTCAAGTTCTCCCTTGTGAACACGGTGTGCGATCGACAGATCTTTCCCCTTTTTCGCCACCAAGATCCCGGGGACCCAGAACCGGCAATCAGGACCGAGTCTGGCGCTGCTGGGGAGGCTGGTGAAGCCGGGGACCCTGGCGCTGGGGCCGGGGATCCAGGTGTAGCTGCCGCGGAAGGTAACCGAACTGAGCCAGGTTCCCAGGACTACAGCCTTCTGCAGGCCTATTACAATCAGGAAAGCAAAGTTCTGTACCTTCTTCTCACTTCAATCTGTGATAACTCCCAGCTTCTGCGGGCTTGTCGGGCCCTTCAGAGCGGGGAAGCTGGAGGTGGTCTCTCTTTACCTCATGCAGAAGCACACGAGTTCTGGAAGCATCAAGAGAAGCTGCAGTGCCTCAGTCTCCTTTACCTTTTCTCCGTCTGTCACATTCTGCTGCTGGTCCATCCCACTTGTTCCTTTGACATCACCTATGATCGAGTGTTCAGAGCGCTGGATGGACTGAGACAGAAAGTATTGCCCCTCCTCAAAACAGCCATTAAGGATTGTCCAGTTGGCAAAGATTGGAAGCTAAACTGCCGACCTTGCCCACCTAGACTCCTTTTCCTCTTCCAACTCAATGGAGCCCTCAAGGTGGAACCCCCTCGCAGCCAAGACCCAGCTCATCCAGACAAGCCCAAGAAGCATTCTCCCAAAAGGAGACTGCAGCATGCCCTAGAGGACCAGATCTATCGAATCTTCCGGAAAAGTCGAGTTTTGACCAATCAGAGTATCAACTGTCTCTTTACTGTTCCTGCCAACCAAGCTTTTGTGTACATAGTTCCCGGAAGCCAGGAGGAGGACCCAGTAGGCATGTTGCTGGACCAACTTAGGAGTCATTGTACCGTGAAGGACCCAGAATCTTTGCTGGTGCCTGCACCCCTCTCTGGGCCCAGGCGATACCAAGTGATGAGGCAGCACAGCCGACAGCAGCTTTCCTTCCACATTGACAGCAGCAGTTCCAGTTCTTCAGGGCAGCTAGTGGATTTTACTCTTCGGGAATTTCTATGGCAGCACGTGGAGCTAGTTCTAAGCAAGAAAGGTTTTGATGACAGTGTGGGAAGGAACCCACAGCCTTCCCATTTTGAGCTTCCCACTTATCAGAAGTGGATCTCAGCAGCTTCAAAACTGTATGAAGTAGCTATTGATGGGAAAGAGGAGGACCTAGGGTCTCCCACTGGGGAGCTAACATCTAAGATTTTAAGCAGTATTAAAGTTTTGGAAGGGTTTTTGGATATTGACACCAAATTCTCAGAAAACCGGTGCCAAAAAGCTTTACCCATGGCTCATAGTGCTTATCAGTCAAATTTGCCTCATAATTATACAATGACTGTCCATAAGAATCAGCTTGCTCAGGCTCTTCGAGTGTACAGTCAACATGCTAGGGGGCCAGCCTTCCACAAATACGCTATGCAGTTACATGAAGACTGCTACAAATTTTGGAGTAATGGCCATCAGCTCTGTGAGGAGAGGAGTTTAACTGATCAACACTGTGTACATAAATTTCACTCATTACCTAAATCAGGTAACTCAAATTTTCTCAGCATTTTGAAATCAAAACTTGGAGCTGTATTTTTCTTCTTCTAAGAGTTTAGTTTGTTCACTATGTATTGATATTTTGAAAAGACAGCTCTACAGAAATCTAGGTACATCAGATTAAACTTTTCTGTCCTGTAAAAAAAATATCAGCTACTAATTATTTCCTTGCATTTAAAGAATGCACTGTAGGATTAGTAAAAGAACTATTGAATAATACAGAGTTTCAGAAATATATTAACATTTCTATCTTGGAGATTTTTGTTAAATGAATATTATGAAGTATAAGGTTACCATGATGATAAATTCACTTAGAAACTCTAAAACTTTATATTAGTAATATACATTATTTTATGTATTTTCACCTGCTTCTGGTATGTGTATTTTATGTTTTGTGGAGTGTTTGTTTGTTTCATTTCTTTTCCAAAGTACTGTTGGAGAGATTTTGGGTTTTAATACTATGAAATGCAAAATAAATTTGACTCTGCATTATGTATGAGAAATTAATAGTGACTTACATTTTCCAGGAGAAAAACCAGAGGCTGATAGAAATCCTCCTGTGCTATATCACAATAGCCGAGCCCGGTCTACTGGTGCCTGTAACTGTGGAAGGAAACAAGCACCTCGAGATGATCCCTTTGATATTAAGGCAGCTAACTATGACTTTTACCAGGTACACTGAATTTTTTCTTCTGTCTCTTTTTTGTTGTTGTTGTTGTTGTTAACCACTACCTGAGTAAAAATGCATATTTTCAGAAGCAAAATATCTAGAAAAGTAAATGTGACTGCAGTGTGATATGTAAAGAAGGCAAAGTTCTTTGTATGTAATTATTTGCTTAGCCGTTAATTGTTAAGCTTTTTTTTTAGAGTGAAGAATGTGTTATTTTAAATGAAAAGTTCACTGGGTTGGTTTTTGTTTTTTCTTTCTCTATAGCTTCTGGAAGAAAAATGTTGTGGAAAATTGGATCATATCAATTTCCCAGTATTTGAACCAAGTACTCCAGATCCTGCTCCTGCCAAAAATGAATCTTCTCCTGCCCCTGCAGATGCAGAGGCTGATAAACTTAAAGAAAAAGAACCTCAAACCCAAGGGGAGAGCACAAGCCTAAGTTTAGCTTTGAGTTTAGGCCAGTCCACAGATAGTTTAGGTACTTATCCAGCAGATCCACAAGCTGGGGGAGATAATCCAGAAGTTCATGGTCAAGGAGAAGTAAAAACTGAGAAGAGACCAAACTTGGTTGATAGACAGGCATCCACAGTTGAGTATCTGCCAGGCATGCTCCATTCAAACTGCCCTAAAGGTCTCCTTCCCAAGTTCTCCAGCTGGTCTTTGGTTAAACTGGGCCCTGCTAAGTCTTACAACTTTCATACAGGTTTAGATCAACAGGGCTTTGTTCCGGGAACAAACTATCTTATGCCTTGGGACATTGTCATCAGGACTAGAGCTGAAGATGAAGGTGACTTAGACACAAATTCTTGGCCTGCTCCAAATAAAGCTATTCCTGGAAAGAGAAGTGCAGTTGTAATGGGAAGAGGAAGACGGCGAGATGACATAGCTCGGGCATTTGTGGGCTTTGAATATGAAGACTCTCGAGGTCGGAGGTTTATGTGCTCAGGACCTGACAAAGTAATGAAAGTAATGGGAAGTGGGCCAAAGGAATCAGCTTTAAAAGCCCTGAATAGTGATATGCCCTTATATATTCTGTCATCTTCTCAGGGAAGAGGGCTAAAACCACATTATGCTCAACTTATGAGGCTTTTTGTTGTTGTTCCTGATGCGCCTTTACAGATAATCCTAATACCTCAGGTAAGAAATATGACCCTCTCTATCCTCAAATAAACAAAAAGGATGATGCTTGTTTTGATTATTTAAAAATTACAGGATAATATCAAAGCAATTATTTCACTAAACATGCCTCAATTTCAAGTACCTTTTGTACCTAATATTCTGCTTCCTGAAAAAAATAAATTGTGTTAATCAGTTCAGACCATCAATTCACATTATTTGGTTTCAGAGGCAGAACCTGAAGTTAAAAATCCATAGAAAAGTAGGATATTATTTGAGACCAAGTAATGTAATATTGAATATAGTTAGAGTTAGGAATACCCATTACCTACTTATCTTATATGCTCTTTGAACCTATTGTTTGTTTAGGCATTTATCTTTGAGGTATTTCTTACAGAAAAATGTAAAAATAATTCTGTTACCTGTGTTTTTCAGGTTCAACCAGGCCCACCACCATGTCCAGTATTCTACCCAGAAAAACAAGAAATCACTCTCCCACCTGATGGTCTCTGGGTTTTGAGATTTCCTTATGCATATGTGACTGAGAGAGGACCTTGTTTCCCTCCAAAGGAAAACGTGCAGTTGATGAGTTACAAGGTGCTCCGTGGGGTCCTTAAAGCAGTAACACAATAAGTGTTTTCCAGCTAGTCCTAAACTTGAGCTGGTTTTTGGTTATGTTATGTATGGGCTATTTTTTTGGTATGTGTATACTCTGTTTTCTTGAACCCAAAATGTATTTGGGTAACAGGAGTTCAGTATTTGGACAATAATTTTTCCACTATTTCATGATATTGTGATATTTATTGTAAATGGGGTGATAACTTCCTAATATTGCTTATTTTAGAATAGAACATAAAATACATGACTGATACCTGTTTTCTCATTTCTGTTTCACTGTCCATAATAAAACTTTTTTTTCTATCATGTTGAACCAAAACTTTGTTTTTGCTAAAACGTGTTTTAGCTGGGATTTTCTTTAAGATGTTGCTCCTGAAATTATCTTCAAAACAAGATGACTCAATAGGTTATCTGATAAAGGTATGTGAACATAACTGCAAAAAAAGCCCAATTGTTTGGCTCACAATTCTGGTACCTGAGTTCGATTGTTTTGTTCTTACCATTTTATTCTCAGACTGATGAGATGTCATATTTTAAATGAATTCTATCTGAATTCAACTTTTAATCCAGAATATTAATACACACTTTAAAAATCCCTATACTATACTGTGAAACAACTTTCCAACTGATACAGATCTTAATAATCTATAGTAACTTTCACCAGCTTCAACATGGTGACACTGGTAGATCACCAATTAGATAAGTGTGCAAAATAAGTTAACGTACCAAAATTCAAGTATGATTGATTATATTTCCCTGGAATACATTGATTTTGAAATGCTGAGCAAATAGAATTGGAGAGTTTAGTCTCATTATATCTAAAATACACTATTTGTTTAATACGTATGGCTACCAGCTTAAAGCAGTTACTTAGGTTTTTATTTTAAAATATCTAGGGAGAAACATGGAACTGGCAGCCAATTTAAAACTAAATTAATTAGATGTATTTTTATGCCCCTTTCACTATATAGTTTGACTAGAACAAGAAGAATGTGAACCAATATGAAAGTCATCATCTTCCTTGTTTTCTTTTATAATTTTCATTCCTTTCATATCAGTTTTAAAAACCACAATTGCTTTCATACTAAGCATACTTTTTGGTTGGTTTTATTAAATAGCACACTGCATTTGGGAAATGCAAGTAGATTGTTCTGTAGGACATGCACTAATAGTTATTTTTTTAATAGCCTCTAAGACTTGAATAACAGGTATGTAAACTTGTAGGTCAAGCTTGAACCTATTGTTTGTTTAGGCATTTCTTTGAGGTATTTCTTACAGAAAAATGTAAGAAAGTAGTTTGTAAGTGTCAGAAGAACAAACTTGTATCTTTTTGCTTCCTTTCTGGTGTCATTCTTTATCGAACAACTTTACATTTCTGCTTAAATTAATAAATGATTTTGCTTAATTATTTTTGGTTACAGAGGTCACCCTAATTTGAATTTCTTTAGAATTTTTAAATACAAAAATTTTTATGCTATTTGTATTTATAACCTGCTTAGAAGATGATTGTAGCACTTCTTTGTTTTTATCCATAAGTAGGTGTACAGACTTGCATTAGAGAAATGTGGACTATGTAGTTTGTATTGCTTACTGCTTTTCTCTTTAGTCATATATAAACCTTACTTCAACAAATTTTAGAAGTGATGATTTTACTAAAAATATTGTATTTCTTCCATAGCAGCACTTGCATTGTCCTTTGCTTAGCAGATGTCTCTTTTTTAAATTGAGATATAAGCAAATGTTTCAACTGATTGTTTTTAAACTCGGTTAGAAGGACTTCACAGGACATCCTTTGGCCTATTGGTAAGTCTTTTGATGTGTCTGTTAAAAGTTGTATAGAATAAAAATTTGTAGGAAGTAAATCATATCTTATTCAAGGAGTACTGACTAAAGGACTAACATGATAAATCTTTTTGTAAAATAAATTACATTATTCTAAATTTTTTTAATGGCTTCACATGTTGGTTTACTTAAAATTAGGTTCCCCTGCACTACTTAAACAATAAATCTATATCTTAGCAAAAAATAAGAAGACCTGCAAGGAACAGAATACCAAGGAAATGAGGAAAGTGGGACTAGGGAAGCCTGATTGAAAAAAATAACAGTAGTTATTCTTTATTGAATGGCACACAATTGTAGTAAGTATTTCATAAATATATACTTAGGTACTTAACTAAGCATTTTGCATACATTTCCTCTAATCTTCTATACACTGCAAGATAGGTATTATCCCTATTTCATAGATGAGGAAATTAAAGCATGAATTGGTTAAATAAGTTGTCAAACATCACATAGCTAAGGAGAAGCAAAGTCAGAATTTAAATTGAGGGCTCTGATTTCACATCTGTACTCTTTCTATGTTCTGCTTCTTAGAAAATATAAGAATGAAAACTACATGCCAATTCCTCCAACTGAATATTTTAACTCTGGTCTTAAGAAGTGTGAATGGGTGAATTTCTAACGTTAGAAAGATCAAGTGTGGTAGGCCCAAAACATCTTAGTTTCTTTTAAGACTGAAAGTCTTGATTCTCAAACTATATCAAGACTTTTTATTCTTAAACTCCCTCCTATTCCATATTTTCTCCTGTTTAAAATAGTTCTGTAATACACTGAAGCCAAAAAAAATTTGACTCCATCACATAGGAAATCTGGACAGTTTTACTTAATCCTTGAGTATTATTTTCTCTAAAAGGGTAATGATAGTTTCTGTTTATCACAAAGGGTGATTGTGAGGATTAAAGGTGTATACACAGGCTCCTAATAGAGGGATACATTAATGAAATCTTGATAATAATTATAATTCATCTTAAATTTACTTTTTAAAGGTATCATAATAGTGTTAGAGGTGGTATTAAGTCCTGGTTAGTATTCGTCCTACCTTTTATAATCAGGTAAACTGCCTAATACATGCAAAACACTGTGGTAAGCACCATGACATGTAGCAGTTTGTCTCTTTCCTCTTGTGTCTTTCTGTGGTCTTTTACAAACTGGGTTTAGTTTTTGTCAGTGTATGCTTCATATAAAGCAACCTCTTAAATCCTTTGGCCATATAATTGCTGTTTTTCTGTTCTGTCTCGACAACTTTGTGCCTTTCCTACAATGTGGCTAATAAAACTTCAGTTTTTGGAACACTGCATAATTTTGCACATTATGCCAAATTATGGCAAAAGGGCCAGCTAATACTCTGTGTTTAATTTTCAAAACTCTTAGTAATATTTAAGTTAGCACAGCAGGTTATTGGTTGGTATCTTAAAGTAGTTAACTGCATCTCTTAGCCTTGGAGCCCATCTAAAGCTTCAGCTTACTGATCTGTAAAATGGAGATAATAATTCCCTTATCTCAAAGGATAATCATGGTTTCTAACAGTTAAAGATTATATTAATTAAAGTGCTTACAAACTCTAAACTGTTGAATAAATATAAGGGATAGCTATTATTCCTTGTCTGATAGCTCAGACCCGATCGTCTTCTAAATACAATTTAAATATTTTTCCATGCTAAAAATAAAAAATAATCTTATCCATAGGTATAACAATAAACATTTCTGTTTGAATAGGTATAAGAAAAATTTCTAAAGTGTAAATTATATCCCATGATTCCTTTGTATTCCAAACACTCTTAGAGGACTATATTACAGCAGTCAATACCTCCTTTCTCCTACTAAGTTTTATGTACTTGGCATTCAGTGATATTTATATTTTATCCTAGCTGTTTTCTCTATATAAGTGTAAGACTAAATTGTTCATACCGTCTAAAACATTGTTTTTTGTTCTGGGGCATACGTTTGTTGTTTTTCTAAAAATGTAGTCATTGTATCTGTTGTTTAAGAATTTTTTTAAAACCAAGAGCTCCCTGAAATTCCCCCTCTGCTAGTGCTCTGCCAACCATTCGCAACATTTTAGTGAATACCCATCTAGACATCTCTATGCATATATACATATGTTGACATCTATTCAATTTTACATAATTGTAATCAAAATACATCTCTGTTCTGTAATCTCTTTTTCACTCAAGCATACAACGTAGCTATTTTTCATGTCAATAAATGAAAGTCTGTTAATGGCTGCATCATTTTCCTTTATCGTAGTTTACATAATCTGTCTTTATTGTTTGATATTCAGATTATTTCCCATCTAGAGCTCCTACAAACAGTGATGGAACACCATGGTGCCTACATCTTTATTAATGCTTGTGAGGTTTTCTTTGCAGAATAAACTCTTAGACCTAGGATTGATGGGTCAAGAAATATACACATTTTACAGTTTGATACGTATTGCTAAATTGTCCTACAGAGAGTTAAACTATGCTGTTATAAAATCAGCTACTAGCCGTGTCATTTTGGGCAAAGTAGTTAATCTCTCAGACCCAGTGAAACAGGCTGTGTCTGACACCTTTTCTTTTTCAACATTGACTGTGATAATTGACTGCTTGTACTAATTTCTTTTATTGGTTTAAATAATGTCTTATTAACTTTGGCACCCTTTGTAAATTTCTCTCAAAATATGATCTCATTCATCTTGGAAGACATATCTGATTTTATAGTGCAAGATTCAAAAGATGCTCTTCTATTACAGTTTGCTTGTTCTTTCATTAGCTTTAATGCTCTTGAGCTTCCAATATGGTTTGCGTGCTGCTGCTTGGTTATTTATTTTGAATAATTTTGTACATTTTCCCCAAATATGTTTGTAATATTTTAGAGAAAAAAATTCTCCTTCTGACATAATAATTTACTTATATAGGATACTTTTAATGCTTTCATTTTATTTCATTAGATCCTCAAAACAACCCTATGAGGTTAGATACTATTATCCCCATTTTATAGATGGGGAAACTGAGGCTTAAATTAAGTGATACACCCAAAGTCACTTAGCTTGTAAATGGTATAGCTATGTCTATGGGTTTCTTGACAGGCAGAAATTTTCTCTACCCTTCAAAGTTCTTGCTGGTCTAAGAATCAGATTGATATGGGACAGATTAGCAAGAGAAAATCAAATTTAATTTTACACGTACAGGAACCCTACATACATAAGAGGTTCAAAGACAGAAAGGTAAAATGAGGTATAAATGCCACCTTGAGCTAAGGAATGGAATAAGGGCCTGGAACTTCGAAGCGGAGGGAAGCAGGTGGGCAGTCAACTGTGTCTATGTGATGGAGCCCCCAAAAGGCTCTGGTACCAAGGTTCATCTGAAAATACGGGCACAGGATTATACAATCTGAAGTCTTCCAGTCCAACTCCCTCTTCATAGGGATGGAGAAACTAAGAAAACTGAGGCCCAGAAACAGTGAACAAAGACAAGAAACTACTTCTAACTCATTAAGAACTCTTCATGATACCACACTGATTTGATCCAATTTCTTCTTATATGAAATCCTAATGCTAACTTTAGTGTAATGAAACAGAACACAATAGATCTTTATTATTTGGAGGTGAAAAAAAAACAAGAAACAAAAAACAGGGTCGAGGGCAGTCCACAGGCAGATTTGCCCTGCCATACAGATGGGTCATTGAGATAAAATTTATCTCTGGTGATAACTGCTATTCTGAGAAAACCCCTCAATTTAAATTCTTTTAGGTAGTTATAGGAGGGGCATAAGTTTCCCTTATGCCCTTGGGGTCTTGATTACCTCAGCTCAATATAGTCCATGTGCCAAAGTGGCACATTTTGGGGAGGCATGTTCTGAACCCCTTTAGATTCTAAGTTCAGGACTCTGAAGCCACCAATGCCTCTATATTTGAAGGTTAAATATTCTTAGTTACACAGATTTGATATTTTTGATATATACTACTCATCATAAATAGTAGTCATATAATTTAAAGAATAGTTGCTATCAGGTGAGATTTGGAAAAGGGAAACAGAAATATATGTATCAGCTAACCTATAGGATATAATTTGACAGTCCTAAACAGATACTTAACAATGTGTCTGTTTAACAAGGCAGTGTTTTTCAACTTGTGAGTTTCCTTAAAATGTTTTAAATTGGGTGTGTTTGAAGATTCTTAACCTTAGTTCTTATTCTTATACAAAGGCCTTGACATTTCTTTAGGTACTTTGGAGTTAGATCAAGAAATAGACTACTAACCATGGCACACTGATGCAAAAGTCTGTTTCAGCTACTTTTTAAAGTCTAATGAAGGCTCCTGTTTTCAAGAATCTTCTAAATTTATTTACTCTTAAAGAAAGCTAGAAACTTTGGGAACCAAGTTCGTTAATACAATGTGAGAATTGGAAGATACCATTTGGTAAAAACTTCCTCATTGTACAGATAAACAGACTCTTGCTTAAGGCCAGAGTCAAGAATCACAAGATTTTAAATAATCTCTCTGCCATCTACTTCTGTGGGAGACTTAACTCTTGCCAGAATTTCTCCCTCAGCCCTGGATTAAATCTTTTGCATTTAAATGTGGCTCTTAGAGCAGTAGTTTGGAACGTGTGGGTCAAAAGGGAAACCGGTGGGCCAAATGGAATTGTTTCCATTTTAACCAAGATTTTTAAGCGATAACGTATAACTCTGCCAGCGTTTTCTTACTTTAAATGAACTTTGTAAGTCAACAAACATTTCTTGACAGCCTTACAAGGCATGGGGATTGCATTTTCACAGTGAAATGAGAGACGAGTTTGTCTCTCAAATATTTGATAAACTAGTGCCTTTCATGGTATGTGTGACACCAGTGGACGTTCTCTCTCGGCTAGACAAATGGATTTGGCTTACTATTTGTTTCAGCAAGTATTAACTCCTCCATCCGTACTAGCTCTCTGGGTTTCCTAGATGCACCCTGGAATCTTTCCGTTTTGATGCGGATTTTCTAATTATGTCAAGCCTTTGTGAAGGCTATCCTTGAGTAGCTCCTTCTGTCTGAGTGAGGGCGAAGGCATCGGCAGGGTCTTCCGAAGCTTTTACCCCAGTTTGCAGGCCCTCGGAAGTGCAGCGGGTCCAACCACAAAGCGAGGCGACCAGCGCTCACTCCAAGACCTCCGCAGACTCCTTCCAAGCAGCCGGGGCGCGCCTGCGTGCCGGAGCCTCTTTGTTGCTCGTGCGGCAGGGTCCGCCTGCGCCTGCGTGGTGGGCCGGCGGGGACAAGCGCGCTGCGCTGCTGGCACCGCCTGGGGGCGAGCAACCTAGAGCCGCCGTCGCCGCCGTTGCGACCGCCGCAGCGGAGTTCAGAGGGCCCGGAGGTGGGAGACTTCCCGCACGGTGGCGGAGATGTCGTCCACCGCGGTCTTCTACCTTCTCTCCACCCTGGGAGGGTACTTGGTAACCTCGCTTTTGTTGCTCAAATACCCGACCTTGCTGCACCCGAGAAAGAAGCAGCGATTCCTCAGTAAACACATCTCTCACCGCGGAGGTGAGAGGGGTCCCCAAAACCCGGTGGCGGAGGTGGGGGAAGCTTTTCTCTCCGACTAGAGATGAGGGTTATTTGGAGCTCAGCACAAAACAGGCGGGTGGAATAAACGTGAGAGTTTGAGGAAGAATGGGGATGCATGAATAGAGACCCCCCTCGGCGGTGAAGACGGTGTGCAGGGGAAGTCTCCTGAGGGCAGGAAAGGGGTCTGGAGACAGAGCCAAGGGGGGATCTCTCGAGTGTGGCGGGGCCCGGGGTTCCCTGAAGAAGGAAAGACCAGGGTGAAAATGAAGGGTAGACGGGAGCGTTTCTCGGCGGATGGAAGGATGATCGCAAGGTCCCTTCCGAGGAGTGGGTCACAAGGGGCGAGCGCCGGGCAGAGCCGGGGTTACCCGGGCGGGGAAACCAGGGACGGACTGCGCCCAGCGAGCCGGTGGCCGAGCCTGTGCGGAGGTGCGCGGTGACGCCCGTCCAAGGATGAGGAACTGCGTGAACAGAGCGTGTTGCATCCCCCGGGGTCTGGGGCCCCCTCTCCGCCTCGACCCCGCTCTCTGGGCACTGATAATTAAGAAAGGAAGTCCCAAACCTGGGGACACCTCCCAAGGTCACAGGTAGAGCTTGGGCTGGACTGGGACAAAACTGGAGCGTCCTAGTTCCCAACGCTGCAAACCTTGCACTTTTTTTTTTAGCCCCAAGCCTACACCCCAGCGATGACACCTAAATTTCCAAAAGACAAAATGATAATTTAATTTATGACAGTACAGTATTGATTCAAGAAAACAAGTTTCTTTTGGAAAAGTGTCTTCTTAAAAGGAGCCTAGGTAGTCCGTCCTCTGAGTTCCCAGACAGCGGGCCAAACCTTTGTCTCTTCATTATTGTGTAGTGATGTGTCTGTATTTCATTTCGAGCTTGATGTATAAAATGTGAAATTGAGTTATTTCAATTTTAACTGTTCTTTAGAGATGAATGCTAAACTAGATTAAAATTGCTTGGGATACAATATAATGCTTGAAAGGAGTTTACAATCCAAAACTTGACTTAGTTCCACAACTCCTTTTCTAACAAGAAATGGCCAGGAATAAGGTTTTAAATATCACAAAAATACATAATACATTAGTTTTCTTCTGTATAAGCTGTATAATTTTAATAGTTAAACATAGTTCTAAAGAGAGACTTAAGTGGTTATGCTAGTCTACCAGTCATGAAAAGCATCAAAGGTTGTAAGGGGTCACCAGCTAAATGCCAAGTTATTGCTTATTTAGTTTATCTGTGTTTTAATAGATACATAGGTAAACTGTGGGATACCATAAAACTACTGTTGCTTCAACCATTAAGGCCAAAACCAGCTTCTAATGTTTAAGCTGTTGCCATCAAAGCAATTTTCAATGGTAGTAGTCCTGTTCTGGAGATAGGTGGTATACATTACAGTTGCATTCACTGATTTAAAAAAAGAAAAGTGTATTTAATAAAAACCCAAACCAAACTAAAATAAAACGAGGCCCTCTTAAAAAACCAACCAAACTGTAATTATGGATGATCTAAATTTTATTTTAGAAGAAATACATGTTAATCTTTGAAAATTTGTGATACTTTACAGGGGAATAAAACTAGCATTCCATAGATGTTTAAAAAATGTGTAATAGATCAACATAGCAAGTATCAAAACCAGGATAAGCTAGATCACTAATTCTCATTTACTTATTTTTTTTTTTGTATTTCTATTTTTTTGTTTTAATTAAGGTATCATTGATAAACAATCTTATGCTCAGATTTCACATGAGCAACACTCACCCATATTATCAAGTCCCCACCACATACCCCGTTACAGTCAGTCCATCAGCATAGTAAGATGCTATAGAGTCACTACTTGTCTTGTTTGTGCTATACTTCCTTCCCTGTGCCCCCCTATATTATTTGTGCTAATCATAATACCCTTTAATCCCCTTATCCCTCCCTTCCCACCCACCCTCCCCAACCCTTTTCCCTTTGGTAACTGCTAGTCCACTCTTGGGTTCTGTAAGTCTGCTGCTGTTTTGTTCCTTCCGTTTTTGCTTTGTTCTTATACTCCACAGATGAGTGGAATCATTTGGTACTTGTCTTTCTCCATCTGGCTTATTTCACTGAGCATAATACTCTCTAGCTCCACCATGTTGTTGCAAATGGTAGGATTTTTTTCTTCTTATGGCTGAATAGTATTCCATTGTGTATATGTACCACATTTTCTTTATCCATTCATCTACTGTTGGACACTTAGGTTGCTTCTGTATCTTGGTTATTGTAAACAGTGCTTCAGTAAATGTATGGGTGCATATGTCTTTTTGAATCTGGGATCTTGTTTTCTTTGGGTAAATTCCTAGGAGTGGAATTCCTGGGTCAAATGGTATTTCTATTTTTAGTTTTTTGAGGAGCCTCCATATCGCTTTCCACAATGGTTGAACTAATTTACATTCCTACCAGCAGTGTAGGAGGGTTCCCCTTTCTCTACATCCTTACCAGCATTTATTGTTTCTAGGCTCTTTGATGTTGGTCATCCTAACTGGTGTGAGGTGATATCTCATAATTCTCATTTACTTTTGGAAATACCTTACAAATATTTTCTCCCTAGATATTAAGTCATTTCAGTTTTTTCAATTTCACCCCTTAAATAAAATTTTCCATTGGTAATTACTTGTAAATGTGCCATCAGCATTTATATGTTCAAAGATGTAACTGAACCTTTCATGAGAAACTAAATATCTGCAGACTTGAAATCTGTTTACCTGCGTGATGGTCCTAATGCACTGCAGTAAGTCCCTAATGTACTGTAGTAAGTTCTTATGTGTTAGTGCTTAATACACTTTTGTTGAGTATGTGCACCAAATAATAGAGATGTATTCAGAGTGATAAAGGAGGTATTTACTAAAAAACACTTTGTAACTCAAGATACTATTTCTGGAAAATAATAGAATAGGAAGGAGTCAACTCCTTGCTTGTTTTTTATTGCTGGACACTGATAACAGCAATCACTAAGCCTCTCTGTCCATTTCACTAACATTTGGGCTAATTCTCTGTCACCCTAACTGCACATACCTGATATTTCATGTAAACCGGATGTATGACCATTACAAGATTGAAACATTAGTCATTATATGTGTGTAAAGTATATACACCTAAAATGCTATAAATTGAAACCCTTAATGAGTATTGTATTATGTTTGCAATGAAGGCATAATTACCTGAGTCAGATTCTGGACTTGCCACTAGTTAGCCTTTGGAATAAGCCTTAGGTTCCTTATCCATCAAAGGGGACTGTTTCCCCTGCTTCTCTTTGGGTTGTTATAAGGGTTAGGTGTATAAAAAGCACTTAGAAAACTGTAAAACTGTTTAGAAATAAAAGCATGGATACAGAGGGACTCACATTTGAATTTTGCAATAGAACTTTGAGTTGCTTTTGAAGGAATGAAATCACCCTATACTTACGTTTTCAAACTTTTAATAATGTTTTTGCCCTTTAATAAGATTGGTTGTCCTTGAAAGTGGAAAATACTGTTTCAAAAATTTAATGCTGTAGGCTTGTTTTGTCCTTACCTCTTTAAAGCACACATTTTATTGTATTATATTGTAATAGGATATGTGAATATTCCTTAGTAGACTGTGAATTCCTCAAGGGACAATTTTATTAATGCTCTTGTCTTTAGCCAACAGTACTGTTCCTAACATAATTAAATAGTAGCTTATTGTCTGCTAATTAACTACTGCATGCTAAATGCTATGTGTTTACTAAGTTTATTTGACCAAAGGATACTTTTTTATAATTACAATGTATTGATGGAAGACCAATAGGACCAAAGATATACACTTTGGATTAAATGTAGAACAAGCAATATTCTCAAAAGCCATTTCCTTAATTTTTCTATGAAATTATGACTTTCATTAATATTTTTCCCAATTGCATAAGTAACTCATGTTTATTGTGGGAAGTTTGGAGAATATAGCAATGAAAAAATGAAGAAGAGTTCTTAAATCTTTTACTATTCAGACATAATCTCTGTTAACATTTTGAAGTTCCTCCAAGTATGTATTTTCCTACATTTGAATCAGACTGTATATACATTTATTTCAGATGCCCAATGAGTTAGCTAGAAATAAGAGTGGGGAAATAACTTCCTATAATACTCCCTAACCTATCTCTGTGGGCTAGTTGAATTAAGTAACAGGCTTTTTAAAAAGAGGTTTATTTATTAGGGTTCAGTGACCAAAGAATTTTAAAAATCACTAATTAATCAAATCCCACCTTCTCTCCTAATCTTTCACCTTTGGTCTCCAAGCAGAGTACTGTCACAATCTGGGCATCCTTCCACCTGTTGATTTAGCAAGTGCTAAGTTTGAGGGTAAGGATTGCTCTTGGACACTGGCTGCTTGGACCCAACTTTAATTGGTTGTTCAAGGAGGAAATTGAGTCACCAGTCTTGAGTCTCAAAGTGTCACTGGAAGTAGCATTCTGCAGTGGCACTCCGAAACATGTGGAACATCAAAGTATTGATTTTATCTCTTCAGCTCTTGTTTCCTCATTCCTGTTTTCAGAGAACTCTTCCTCACTTGTCAGTAAGGACTTTTTTTTTCAACTGACTCACTGATACCTACTGATACCTTATTCGCAGTAGAGTCACTTATTTATTTATTTAACAATACTTTCCTGCTTAATAAAGCAAACTAATATGTACTTATTTTCAGCAATATAGATAGATATCTCTTGAACTGTATGCAAATTTAGAAAAATTAAATATCATTACAGAAAAATCTTTGCCATTATGACAAGATACATAACCAAAACCATTTATTATTGGAGAGAGCATACATGTGGTGGTTAGTTGGTAAATATTGCTGTGTACCAATATATAGTTTGAATATCCTCCTTCTATGCTTCTGTGCTATTGATGTGTTTAATTTTTTTCTTATATCTACAAATAGAAATTTCCCTAGTTTTTTTCCACTTGAAATATAGAAACAATTCTGCAGTGTTCCAGGGAATCCATATGGAGAAATGCTCTTTTGTGTGTACCATCTCCAGTCCTTACAAGGTCTTTATACCCTTTTAAATAATATATATTGTTTCCAAGGTGCAACATAAATGTTGAATGGACAAATGAATTTAGAAATGAGGAAGGAACTTACTTTGTTGTTTGATTTACTGAATAATTCCACTTTGAGTTGAGATAGGATAATATCTTCAAACATTAGAATATGTTTTATTTACACGAAGCTGTCTTTTCCGGTACCAGAAAATACTTAATTTTGAAGTCTGGTTTTTTTTGGGTGTGTATGTCTGATGCACATTACCCTATTTGTCATTAGTTTTGTAAACATCACATACACATGCACACATACATATCATGTATACAAAGATGTTAATGATGCTGGTTGGAGCATGATTGTAAAACAAGTCTACAATGTTTATTGAGTGTTCATGAGTATTTAAAACATTTGGAAGGTTAAGAGAAAACTGAACAGATATTTCTCTCCTTCACAGAATTTAAATCTTATTAAAAATACCAAAGAAAATTTTTACTTTCCCTGTTCTATCAGATATTAAGCCAACCACAAAGTAATTATGAAACACTATATAAGAGATGAAAAGTTAATATAGAATGAAAAACTGGAAAGTATTTAGTGCAGCTATAAAGTGAAATGGGAATTTTTTCAGAGAAGATTTTCTCAACTAAAAAAATATGAACTGTCAAAGAGGGAGGCAAGAGAACATCAGCAGAGGAATTGTGAACAAGTGTAAATCTGTGATACTCTCTTCCACATTTCATAATTAATTAACTAAATAACTAATTAAAAGTTAAATGTTTATATATAGAGTGGTTATTTGTAAAGTCAGGAATTATTTAATCTGCTTTTTGTGGAAAAAGAGAAATTAGTGGCAAACATGCTCTGTGACTGATAGGATAACTGGAAAGAAAAGGAATTCAAATCATTTCATGAAAGAGCTACCACCAAGTAACTCCTTGGAGAGGAATGGCATGCTTCCTAATTAGTCCCTTAGTTACTCTCCAGGATTTCACCATATGAATCTAACAAGTAATTTGTGAGTATTATCATTGTGGAATTTATCTTTAAGCTTTACAAATAAAAGAATATGGGAATAAAGACCAATATGAATAGCTTATCTGTAGAACTGAAATAAAAGTGTTGCATGAATGGCAGCATAGAAGCTGCAGCATAATTAGTGGTAAGAAGAGTGAGATCTGAAATCATACTGCTTGTGCTTGAATCCCTGTTCCCCTTGTTGGCTATGTGACCTTACCCAATTTTTTTTCTAGAGATATAATACCATAGAAGTGGGGTTTTAATGAAATAATATATAAATGCTAAGCACTGTATTAGCTTCTGATAATTATTAATACCTTGACTACCTCTTCAAACATTTTGTTTAGTACTGGCTATTAATTTCACAAACATAAAATAGATCAACAATCTTAAGTAATAATGCTTGCATGCTTAAGCTGTTAGGTTTAAATGAATTACAATTAAGATTAATATGGATAGTTCAACCATTGTGCAAAGCAATATGGAGGTTCCTCAAAAAACTAAAAATAGAAATACCATTTGACCCAGGAATTTCACTCCTAGGAATTTGCCCTAAGAGTGCAGGAGCCCAGTTTGAAAAAGACATATGCACCCCTATGTTTATCGCAGCACTATTTACAATAGCCAAGAAATGGAAGCAACCTAAATGTCCATCAGTAGATGAATGGATAAAGAAGATGTGGTACATATACACAATGGAGTATTATTCAGCCATAAGAAGAAAACAAATCCTACCATTTGCAGCAACATGGATGGAGCTAGAGGGTATTATGCTCAGTGAAATAAGCCAGGCAGAGAAAGACAAGTATTAAATGATTTCACTCATCTGTGGAGTATAACAACAAAGCAAAAAGTGAAGGAACAAAACAGCAGCAGACTCACGAACCCAAGAATGGACTAACAGTTACCAAAGGTAAAGGGACTGGGAGGATGGGTGGGAAGGGAGGGATAAAGGAGGAAAAGGGACATTACGATTAGCACACATAATGTAGGGGGAGCACGGGGAAGGCCGTATAGCACAGAGAAGACAAGTAGTGATTCTATAGCATCTTACTATACTTATGGACAGTGACTGTAATGGGGTATGTGGTGGGAACTTGATAATGGGGGGAATCTAGTAACCACAGTGTTGCTCATGTAATTGTATATTAATGATACCAAAATTTTTAAAAAAGATTAATACAGAAAGCAAACATAAAAGGCAAGCAGGCCAACTTTGAATGTAAATATTAATAGTAAAACCTATTAACTGTCAGAAAATTTATTTCAGAGTATTGAATCTCTATCCTACCTTTGTTTACCTTTTTTCCCCCAAACCAAAAGATCAGTTAAGTGTCCTTTGAACTTTGTATTATGGCATATTTCAAATATATACAAAAGGAGTAAGACTCCATGAACCTGTCACACAGACACAATTATCAATCCATGCCCCATCTTACTTCTGTATCCCAGCACATTCTTCTCACCCAGATATTTTGAAATGAATTTCAGATATCATATCATTTCAAACTTAATAAATATTCATTGAACACTGTTTTGTGGAATATTCTAAAAGATGTATATTATAAAGTCCTTGCTCTTGGAATTTGAGAAAGCCAATAAAATAACACTGCTTACTCTCCGTTCCCAAATTTGGAACCAACCTAGAAATAATATGCAGGTATCAGAAAAATGGAAGTAAAAATATTAACTTTATTACTGATAGAGCTGAATTTGGACCCTATCACAACCCTCTCTACATAAAACTTAACAGTAAAACTGGAGGCCTTTTCTGTGCATTGGTAGGGCCTGCCCTGGCAATCTTTCTGTATAGGTGAGCAGAAATTTTATTCCTTCTGAAGGTGGGCCACTTGAAATTAAGAGGACTCTGAAAGGTTGTGTCACAAATGGACAGATAGCTATTTCTCCTTCACTGCTTTTCCTATGGGGAGGAGTATAGGAGGGAGTAGAAAAGAGTTAAAACTGTTCCTTCTATTCTCTTCCCTTCTTGGGGACTAGAGTGGAATTTTCCTTCACAAGGTGGAAACAGGTAGTAGGGTTTAGATATTCCGTTCAATACTTGCCTTCAAAAATACCAGAATACAAAAGCCGTAAGACTTAGAATCAAAGGCCCTTTTTTTTTAAATTTTGGTATAGCATACATGTAGTGGCACTAACCTAAAGTATGCAGCTTTAATTTTTTAAAATACATATACACCCAATTAGCCACACTCAGATCAAGTCACAGAACATTTTAGAATTCCTTTAAATTCCCTTGGTTCCCTTCCCATTCTGACGTCCTCCATCCCCAGAGATAACCACTCCTCTGACTTTTATCATCGTTGATTATTTAAGACAATGGTTTTCATAGTGTGGTCTGTGGACTCCTGGAAGTCCTAGGACCCTTCACGGATCTATGAGGTCAAAACTCTTTTCTTTAGACATTATTTACCTTTTTTACTTTGTTGACATTTGTGCTGATGATTTGTGCAAAAGAAGTAGTGAGTAAAACTGCTGTCACTTGAGCATGACAGAGCAGTGGATGTACTAGGAGCCATGGTATCTTCACCATCATACACTCACAGTTAAAAAAAAAGCAGTTTTACTTAAAAATATCTTCATGTATGGTAAAAATTACTAATTTTATTAAATATCAACACTTGAGTACACATAACTTCTAATAATCTATGTGTATACACAAAACACTTTCACTGCATATCAAAGTAAGGTGATGGTTGTCTTGGGGAAAAGCTCTTGTGCAACCATTTGAGTTGTGTGCTGATTAGTCTTTACTTTTTATCCACAAAACACTGCTTTTACTTAAAAAACTGAAACTGGTTATTCAGACTTGAGTATTCAGCAGATATGTTCTTGAAAATTAAAAAATGAGTCTGTCTAGATTAGAAAAATAATATAGCTGCCTTCTTTTAAGGCAGTGCCAATTATTAAATTTGAGCTTTCAAGCAAAAATTAGAATTTTGGAAAACTTGTATCCTCCACTGTGAGATTAATAGTTTGCCAATTCTTAAAGGTTTACCTGATGGGATCAATTATTAATAAATGTGATTTAAAAAATAATGTATAATGAAATGTGTCAACATTTGAGACCAGCATAATTTAGTGAATCAATGTTTTCCAGAAGACCAGTGCATGATCATCTGAAACCATGCAGGGGTGAAATATCCATTCAGAGTTCACAATGGATGGATGGTCTTCTATGTAACAGAGTATGAAAAGGTCATTGATACGGTTCAGATTCCACATTGCAAATAACTTTTAAGAAACTACCACGTGTTGAATTTTAGTGCACTATCAAAGGAGAATCTTTATTTTCCAATTCTTATCTATATGAAGGCTAATGTAGATGTATGAAGCAGATATGAAAATCCAGCTGCCTTTTATTAACCCAGACATTAAAGAGATTTGCAAACATTGTAAAACAATGCCACTCTCTTTTTTTGGAATATAGTTATTTTTTATAAAATGTTATGTCGAGGGGAGGAGCAAAGTTGGCGGCGTGAGTAGGGCAGCGGAAATCTCCTTCCAAAAGCACACATATTTTTGAAAATACAACAAATACAACTATTCCTAAAAGAGAGACCAGAAGATACAGTACAACTGCCAGGCTACATCTACACCTATGAGAACCCAGCACCTCATGAAAGGGGAAAGATAGAAGCCGCGGCCTGGTGGGACCCGAGCATGCCCCCCCACCCCAGCTCCCCAGCGGGAGGAGAGGAGTCGGAACAGGGAGGGACTGGGAGCCCAGGACTGCTAAAGACCCAGCCCTAGTCATCCACACTGGGAGCACAGACACACAGTGCGTGGTGTGCTTCATTCTAGGGAAATGGAACAGTAAAACCTGTGAGTGGGTTCCCACAGCCAGCGTCCCTGGGATAAAAGAAAAGCGAGTGCTTTTTGAAAAAGTCTTAAAGGGACAGGAGCCTCACAGCTGGACAAAAGCTTCCCAGCACACTCAGCCCAGCAGCTGGGAATCTTGGGGAACTCTGGGCACCCATTCCCCCTGGGTGGTAGCACAGCTCTGAGGCCCCTCACGGTGATATACAGCCCTCCCACCCGTTCCTCCTCTGGCGTGGCCCCGCTATAGCGGAGGAGCAGCCTGAGAATGGCCACACCCACAGCAGCCGTGCAGAGTCTCTTCTGCAGCCGCCCAGGCCAGACTCAGAGAACCCGTCGGTGTGCAGCTGCCCAGCACAAGCCACAAGGGGTCACTGTTCTCGCAGGAGAGGAAGGTGACGAGCAAGTGGGAAGGGACTTTGTTCTCCCAGCTGACACATGCGCCAACTGCCCACGACTACCTCTATCGCCATGAAAAGGCAGAAGAATTTGATCCAGACCAGAATCAAACACACATCCCCTGAGACGGAACCTGGGGAGATAGATTTAACCAATTTTCCTGAAAAAGAATTCAAAATAAAGGTCATAACCATGCTGATGGAGCTGCAGAGAAATATGCAAGAGCTAAGGGATGACGTCCAGAAGGAGATTACAGAAATAAAACAATCTCTGGAAGGACTTAAAAGCAGAATGGACGAGGTGCAAGAGGCCATTAATGGAATAGAAATCAGAGAACAGGAATGAAGAGAAGCTGACGCAGAGAGGGATAAAAGGATCTCCAGGAATGAAACAATATTAAGAGAACTGTGTGACTGATCCAAATGGAACAATATCCGCATTATAGGGGTACCAGAAGAAGAAGAGAAAAAGGGATAGAAAGTGTCTTTGAAGAAATAATTGCTGAAAACTTCCCCAAACTGGTGGAGGAAATAGTCACTCAGACCACAGAAGCACACAGAACTCCCAACAGAAGGGACCCAAGGAGGACAACACCAAGACACATAATAATTAAAATGGCAAAGATCAAGGACAAGGACAGAGTACTAAAGGCAGCTAGAGAGATAAATCAGGTCACCTACAAAGGAAAATCCATCAGGCTATCATCACACTTCTCAACAGAAACCTTACAGGCCAGAAGAGAATGGCATGATATATTTAATGCAATGAAACAAAAGGGCCTTGAACCAAGAATACTGTATCCAGCAAGATTAACATTTAAATATGAAGGAGGGATTAAACAATTCCCAGATAAGCAAAAGTTGAGGGAATTTGCTTACCACAAACCACCTCTACAGGGTATTTTAGAGGGACTGCTCTAGATGGGAGCATTCCTAAAGCTAAACAGATGTCAACCAGAGAAAATAAAATCACATCACAGAAAGCAGACCAACCAAATACTAACTAAAGGCAAAAAATAAAATAAACTATTCACAAAAGCAGTCAAAGGAAACACAAAAGAGTACAGAATAAAATACCTAACACATAAAGAATGGAAGAGGAGGAATAAAAAGGGAGAGAAATGAAGAATCATCAGGCTGTGTTTATAATAGCTCAATAAGCGAGTTAAGTTAGACAGTAAGATAGTAAAGAAGCTACTCTTGAACCTTTGGTAACCACAAACTTAAAGCCTGCAATGGCAATAAGTACATACCTTTCAATAATCACCCTAAATGTAAATGGACTGAATGCACCAATCAGAAGACACAGAGTAATAGAATGGATAAAAAAGCAAGACCCATCTATATGCTGCTTACAAGAGGCTCACCTCAAACCCAAAGACATGCACAGACAAAAAGTCAAGGGATGGAAAAAGATATTTCATGCAAACAACAAGGAGAAAAAAGCAGGTGTTGCAGTACTAGTATCAGACAAAATAGACTTCAAAACAAAGAAAGTAATGAGATAAAGAAGGACATTACATAATGATAAAGGGCTCAGTCCAACAAGAGGATATAACCATTCTAAATATATATGCACCCAATACAGGAACACCAACATATGTGAAACAAATACTAACAGAATTAAAGGAGGAAATAGAATGCAATGCATTCATTTTGGGAGACTTCAACACACTACTCACTCCAAAGGACAGATCCACCAGACAGAAAATAAGCAAGGACACAGAGGCACTGAACAACACACTAGAACAGATGGACCTAATATACATCTATAGAATTCTACACCCAAAAGCAACAGAATACACATTCTTCTCAAGTGCACATGGAACATTGTCCAGAATAGACCACATACTAGGCCACAAAAAGAGCCTCAGTAAATTCAAAAAGATTGAAATTCTACCACCCAACTTGTCAGACCACAAAGGTATAAAACTAGAAATAAATTGTACAAAGAAAGCAAAAAGGCTCACAAACACATGGAAGCTTAACAACATGGTCCTAAATAATCAATGGATCAATGACCAAATTAAAATAGAGATCAAGCAATATATGGAAACAAATGACAACAACAACACAAGGCCCCAACTTCTGTGGGACACAGCGAAAGCAGTCTTAAAAGGAAAGTATATATAGCAATCCAGGCATATTTAAAGAAGGAAGAACAATCCCAAATTAATAGTCTAACATCACAATTATCAAAATTGGAAAAAGAAGAACAAATGAGGCCCAAAGTCAGCAGAAGTTGGGATAAAGATCAGAGAAGAAATAAATAAAATTGAGAAGGATAAAACAATAGCAAAAATCAATGAAACCAAGAGCTGGTTCTTTGAGAAAATAAACAAAATAGATAAGCCCCTAGGCAGATTTATTAAGAGAAGAAGAGAATTAACACACATCAACAGAATCAGAAACAAGAAAGGAAAAATCATGAGGGACCCCACAGAAATACAAAGAATTATTAGAGAATACTATGAAAACCTATATGCTAACAAGCTGGAAAACCTAGAGGAAATGGACAACTTCCTAGAAAAATACAACCTTCCAAGACTTACCAAGGGAGAAACAGAAAATCTAAACAGACCAATTACCAGCAACAAAATTGAAGTGGTAATCAAAAAACTACCCAAGAACAAAATCCCCGGGCCAGATAGATTTACCGTGGAATTTTATTAGACATACAGAGAAGACATAGTACCCATTCTCCTTAAAGTTTTCCAAAAAATAGAAGAGGAGGGAATACTCCCAAACTCATTCTATGAAGCCTGCATCACCCTAATACCAAAACCAGGCGAAGACCTCACCAAAAAAGAAAATTACAGACCAAATATCCTTGATGAACATGGATGCAAAAATCTCAACAAAATATTAGCAAACCAAATTCAAAAATACATCAAGAGGATCATACACCATGACCAAGTGGGGGGATTCATATCAGGGATGCAAGGATGGTACAACATTTGAAAATCCATCAACATCATCCACCACATCAACAAAAAGAAGGACAAAAATCACATGATCATCTCCATAGATGCTGAAAAAGCATTTGATAAAATTCAACATCCATTCATGATGAAAACTCTCAATAAAATGGGTATAGAGGGAAGTACCTCAACATAATAAAAGCCATATATAATAAACCCACAGTCAACATCATACTGAACAGCAAGAAGCTGAAAGCTTTTCCTCTAAGATCAGGAACAAGACAGGTATGCCCACTCTCCCCACTGTAATTCAACATAGTAATGGAGGTCCTAGCGATGGCAATTAGACAAAACAGAGAAATACAAGGAATCCAGATTGGTAAAGAAGAAGTCGAACTGTCACTATTTGCAGATGACATGATATTGTACAAAAAAAACCCTAAAGACTCCACTCCAAAACTACTAGAACTAGTATCTGAATTCAGCAAAATTACAGGATACAAAGTTAATACACAGAAATCTGTGGCTTTCCTATACACTAACAATGAACTAACAGAAAGAGAAATCAGGAAAACAATTCCACTCACAATTGCATCAAAAAGAATAAAATACCTAGGAATAAACCTAGGAAGTGAAAGACCTATACCCTGAGAACTACAAGACACTTTTAAGAGAAAGAGGACACTAATAAATGGAAACTCATCCCATGCTCTTGGCTAGGAAGAATTAATATCATCAAAATGGCCATCCTGCCCAAAGCAATCTACAGATTTAGTGCAATCCCTATCAAATTACCAACAACATTCTTCAACGAACTGGAACAAATAGTTTTAAAATTCATATGGAACCACAAAAGACGCCAAATAGCCAAAGCAATCCTGAGAAGGAAGAATAAAGTGGGGGGGGGATCTCACTCCCCAACTTCAAGCTCTACTACAAAGCCACAGTAATCAAGACAATTTGGTACTGGCACAAGGACAGATGCACAGACCAGTGGAACTGAATAGAAACTCCAGACTTAACCCAAACATATATGGCCAATTAATATACGATAAAGGAGCCATGGACATACAATGGGGAAATGACAGTCTCTTCAACAGTTGGTGTTGGCAAAACTGGACAGATACATGTAAGAGAATGAAACTGGATCACTGTCTAACCCCGTACACAAAAGTAAATTCGAAATGGATCAAAGACCTGAATGTAAGTCATGAAACCATAAAACTCTTAGAAAAAAACATAGGCAAAAATCTCTTGGACATAAACATGAGTGACTTCTTCATGAACATATCTCCCTGGACAAGGGAAACAAAAGCAAAAATGAACAAGTGGGACTATAGCAAGTTGAAAAGCTTCTGTACAGCAAAGGACACCATCAATAGAACAAAAAGGTATCCTACAGTATGGGAGAATATATTTATAAATGACAGATCCGATAAAGGGTTGACATGCAAAATATATAAAGAGCTCACGCACCTCAACAAACAAAAAGCAAATAATCCAATTAAAAAATGAGCAGAGGAGCTGAGCAGACAGTTCTCCAAAGAAGAAATTCAGATGGCCAACAGATACATGAAAAGATGCTCCACATCGCTTGTCATCAGTGAAATGCAAATTAAAACCACAATGGGATATCACCTCTCACCAGTACAGATCGCCACCATCCAAAAGACAAACAACAACAAATGTTGGCAAGGTTGTGGAGAAAGGGGAACCCTCCTACACTGCTGGTGGGAATGTAAATTAGTTCAACCATTGTGGAAAGCAGTATGGAGGTTCCTCAAAAAGCTCAAAATAGAAATACCATTTGACCCAGGAATTCCACTTCTAGGAATTTATCCTAAGAATACAATAGCCCAGTTTGAAAAAAACAGATGCACCCTATGTTTATCGCAGCACTATTTACAATAGCTAAGAAATGGAAGCAACCTACATGTCCATCACTAGGTGAATGGATAAAGAAGATGTGGTACATATACACAATGCCATAAGAAGAAAACAAATTCTACCATTTGCAACAACATGGATGGAGCTTGAGGGTATTATGCTCAGTGAAATAAGACAGGTGGAGAAAGACAAGTACTAAATGATTTCACTCATGTGGAGTATAAGAACAAAGAAAAAACTGAAGGAGCAAAACAGCAGCAAAATCACAGAACCCAAGAAAGGACAACAGTTACCAAAGGGAAAGGGACTGGGGAGGATGGGTGGGAAGGGAGGGATATGGGGGGGTGGGGGAAAGAAAGGGCAATTAGCTTGTACAATACGGGGGGAAGCACAGGGAGGGCTGTGCAACACAGAGAAGACAAGTAGTGATTCTACAGTATCTTACTACGCTGATGGACAGTGACTGTAATGGGGGTTGTTGGGGGGAGTTGGTGAAGGGGTTATCCTAGTAAACATAATGTTCCTCATGTAATTGTAGATTAATGATACCAAAATAAATAAATAAATAGGAACAAATAAATAAATAAATAAGAAAGGTTGGGAGGCTATGGTGAAGAGAACGTTCCAGGCATATGGCATGTGCTTAAAGTTTTTGAAAGGTATGGAAGAATGCATACTAGAAATCATTTGTATTTTGACCTCAGGAGTTAATTGCTATTCATTTGACTTGTTTAGTTAAACTCCTTCTTACTGCTTCTTGTACCAAAAAGCAAGGAAATTAAAAGCACACAGAAGTCAACTCAGAGGAGCTAATGATGTTGACTGGTCACTTGGAGAACATGATGTTTCCCAGACTTTTTCATTGTTATTATTTTTGTCTTTGTAATTAGTAAGTATTTTTGTAGGGAGGTACTTTGAAACTATATACTCCATTCCTCATAAAACTTTGAATATATTTATTAAAATGGACTCAGAATTTACTATTCAGTGGCTTAAGATCTATTACTTTCATTTTGATGCTGACATTGTCCCAGGGTTGACCAGTGGGAGTCGCATCAAGCTGGCTTCTGTATACTTTTAATTTCCTTGTATTTTAGTACAATAAGCAGTCGGTAGTTTAACTTAACCTACTAATAACTATTTTAGTGCTCTTGTCTTTTTGGATATATTCTAGAGTGGTTTGTTCTTGAATATTGGTTATCTGAGTAAAACATATTTCCATAGTTTTTGATTAAAATAAGTACTAAGTCATTTAACCTCAAGAGAGCACTTTTGAAAAACTGTAGTCTCCATATTTATGTCATCTGTTTTCTGTTGTACATCAACTCTAGGAACTAAAATGAACGTAAAAGTAGCTTTTTTTTTTTTTTACATGGGTATCCCTTCCCATCTGTTAAACTAGTGGAACGTTAGAGCATTAAATTAATATATTCATCTTTTCATACCTTGTGTTTCAGTTGATTATTTATGTTTTTATAAAAATACAATCTAATAATACAAAAGGAGAAAATTTTGATACTCTTACAAATAGGTTCAGATGGTATTGTATATAAAACCTTTAAATGCTGATACTTGAACAGTATCATAAATTTAAAGTGCCTCTTTTTGTTAAGAAGAAATTGGCTGTTTTTCCTAAATATTTGGGAAAGTGTTTACAGTCCTATCCATTCCATTAATTATTTGATAATACTGAAATCTTTTAGTTTTAAAATACTAAAAACCTTAAGACTAGCATGTTATGCTAATTGATTCCACCTTGTGTATGTTAGATAAGTAGATATTTTTATGTGTTCTTTTTGTCATTGCAATATTATTTATTATTTCAGTCAATGGACATTCACCAAGCATCAGTTACTATAATAATGACAACAGTAGTAGTAATAGCAATAATCCTTTACTTTTACTGAATATTCGCTATTTCATTGAATCTAATGCCATTAGTTATAAGACGCACAATTTTTTATGTAGCACTGAGAATGAGAAAATCTTGCCAATTAAACTATTACACACCATCCATTGTAAAATGTACCCTAGTTCAAACATATCAAGTGAACACCTACCATTTTTCAGACTTCTGGCACTTGACATGTCAATTCATTTAATTATACCAATCCCATGAGATGGGGTCATCATTACCCTCATTCTTACAGATAAGGAAGCTCAGCCTCAGAGAGGTTAGGTAACTTTCTCGAGGTCACACAAATATCAGATAGATTTGAGAGCAGAGATCCTAACTCCAGAGTCCCACCACCCTCAAGTACTACCCTATACCGCATTCAGCCAAAGTAATTGAAATAGTTATTTCTTTTAGTAATTCATGGAAAAGGGAGGCGAGAGACAGGAAATAATTTATGCTATAATATGATAAATGCTATAGGAGAGAGGGGCATAAGATACTATGGGTATACAGAGGAAAGATGGTTTATAACTGTTTTCTGAGGAGGTGTATATATACCAAGTTCTCTGTCTTTCCTGTGATAAGCAGATACGATAGCTTAAAAATCATGGTTAGGTTCTTCTAACCCTCCTGCGTTGCTGTGGCCATGTTTCAATCTTTGATTCTTCCTGGTGGGCTAAAAAACATTTCAAAATACCACTACACTCTTTAAAACATTTACACTGTAATGTCTACGTAGTATACAAACATCAAAATTCACTAGCTGTATCTTATTGAAATGAATTTCTGCAAAAGTAAAATGCTCAAATTAGCTAAATACATGAAGTTTGAATTTAATGTTTTCACAGGTGCTGGCGAAAATTTGGAGAACACAATGGCAGCTTTTCAGCAGTAAGTATATAAAACTGTATTCTTTTCTTTTACAGTTTATCTCTGAAGTGATGATGATTCACTAAGTGAAGATAGTGTTACATGTAGCATCCAATTGTTATAGTTGTTTCTATTTTATTAAAATCCCTTTTTTTATTCAGTTAGTCTGAAGTGTTACAAAGAGTGTTTGGCTTCTGCATAACTAAAACTAGACAGAGTTGTGGGTAATCAAAAGATACTACAGTTCCAAAGCTGAAAGAAGACATTTGTAACAAGGAACATACTGTGTGTAATGCTAATTAGTTTTAGAGAGAAAGAGAACAGGAGAAAATGAAACAAGTGTTACATTGGCCACTGCTTATGAATAGGACTGTATTTACCCAGTAATTCTTCTACAGAACCTGAACCTGTAATCTGGTCTTCCTTCTTTGAAGCCTTATATGAGTGTTGATCTTATTTTTGAATAAGGTAGATTAATTTTTTTTTCCAATTTTTAAATCATTCATATTTCATTGAGATGTCAAGAGTACCTCACAGAGAAGCAGCAGGAGAGACAGGAATGAAAGCTGATTGATACCTTGGTCCTTGCCTTAAAATAAATGATTATCATCAGACTGTGGTAATGGTGAGAACAGTTTCTTTTCCCTGAAAAATAAGACAGGGAATGTGAAAAATTAAACCCCATGAAAGATACTGCTTATCCATATTTAGTAAGAAAAATATTTTCTTATATAATTTTTGAACCATTTATATATATATAATTAATTGGGGTTAAGAAATCAGGATAATTTGGCCTAAGTTTTTGTTCTGCTTCTTGTCATTCAAAGACACCTTAGAGATTATTTTACCAGGTCCCAAGGCACTGCTTCCGCATATTCTAGTTTCATCTAAACCCCATCCTCTTGTATTTGCCATTGCTTTAGAGTCTCTTAAAGCTCTAAAATGTAAATCTTTCCTCCTGTCACACTCTTTGAAACAATACTTTAATTTAAATTATCTTCTCTGTTGATACTATATAGCTAGCCAGCTAGCTATATATATGTGTGTGTGTGTGTGTGTGTGTATGTATCTATATATATAAAATTCTATGTGTACAATTTCCACTGAGACATGCATACGTGCACACCCCCCACCCTGCTATCACTTATCAAATATTTGTTGCTTGTTGCCTGGGATACAGTGATATATATAATACTTGGGGAAAAACTGCTCATAACTTTGAATGATTTTAGCATTTTTTGTGTTTAAGACATATTATTTTGTAAGTTTTTCTCCATATTTTTGTTAGATTTTTACCAACTACCTCTGTTTTTGAAATTAAAACATAGGATTGTATAATAGACTTTCTAAAGATGCTACATTTATAAAGTCATTTCTAAGGATGGTACACAAATATTTTTATCTTTGAAGATTTTGACCCTCTGAAACTGTTAGTTATTCTTTGAGTATTGAATTTAGACAGTTTTTACTTGCTAGATACATTTCCCATCTTCAGCAGCTTTTTTATTGTTTTGTTCAAGCAGTAACTATTGATAAGTGGGACAGCTTTCTTTAACTATCATGTGGTAAATCTCTGTATCAGTTTTTTGGAGATTTTTCTGGCACATTAGAAAAAGAAAGCAACTCTTCACATGATATTGTGCTTGTTGGATGTATTTATTTGTAAAGCTGCTTGTTAATTGCCTTTGAAATTGATATAAAACTTAAATAGGCTTTGATTTTAACCTCTATTTAAAATTTGTTCTTGTTCATGATGGTGGTTTTATTTTTTCTTATATCTTAAGCATCCGTGCTCTTCTTTTCAATAAGTAGTTTTTTTTCATTTACAAATATCCTACTATCCCTGTAACTGATAGGACATTTAGATGTTTTTTTTAATCATATCTGCTTCATGAACAATAAGGAAACATTGTTTAAAACATCTATTTTCAAGGTACCATATATTAGACAGATAGTTAATAATACCTAAGTGGCAGAAGACAAACACTGTGCTTAATCATGGTATGTCATTAATAGGATAGGTAGTGGAGGGAAATAGAGTAAAAATATAACCAACAGCTAAAACTTAGATCTTATTTCTGTACACATTTATACATAAATGGGTTTTGATTGTATTTATTATTCACAAAGTGTATATATTATGATGGGGAAGTGAAGGCGAAAAGATATTAGAGAAATTGTAAATAGTTGTGTGGGAAGTCTGGTTAAGATCAACCAGAAAATTGAAATGCTACCAGGACTAGAAGAGCTATCATTTGGAGAGAAGGAAGGAAGCTATTTTTAAAATGTGAAATGTTTCAGATTAAGATATGATTGTATGTGAACAAGGTATGTCTAAGAAATGGAAAGAACCTTAAGAATGTATGGAAAATTCATTCATTGAATTATAGTGGGGCTAAAGAATTAGGACAGAGAAATAATTGCATCTCACAATTTATGAAGAGTCCTGAAATGTGTTTTAAAATGCTTTCATGATCACCTTAGGTTATGAATATAGTTCTGTGGTTCCTTGGGAGCGAAAATCTTTCCTTATTCATCTCTCAGTCCCTAACACCTAACTGCAGTGCTAATAGGATCTCAACTAGTTGTTTACTAAATTACATATGGAATGGGGCACTCAAGAACAAAGCAGAATATTAGCAAAAGACAGGTGAAGGAGACAGAACTCCATCCATAATAAGCATAGAACCAGAAACCAAGGAATTATAACACACACACACACACACACACACACACACACACACACACACACACACACACACACACACACGGAGAGAGACACTAAGCCCTTGAGTATGTAAAATCTGGTTCTTAAGAGCTAATAAAACTAGGTTATTAAACCAGGCCGCCTTTGTAAATACCCATAGGACAATTTGATCCCTGTGGTATTAACATGAATGGTAAGAGAAAGAAACAAATTGTTTTAGCAGTAGCTGAAAGTGTAAGTTGGCAGACAGTCAAAGTAATTAATCAGTGGCCTGGTTCTCATGATAAATTTTTTAGAATATCTAATTAATACAATACTAATTATCTCATCTATGAATCGGGAATAATAATACAACCTCAGTGTTGTGAGTTGTGAGAGTCAAATAAATTCCTTAACATAGGGTCTGTTGTAAATTATTATTCTGTGGAGTTTCAAGTAACTTCACATCATCTTTTAGAGCTAGCGTTTTTCTTTCTTTCTCTTTGGAAATGTTGAAGCCCTGGCTTCCCTAACTTTTTTCTGTGTTTGTCATCAGCCTATTGGAATTAAGCTATAAATATCAGGTGCTTCAGTAAAGTAGATGCATAATGTTATTTATGGAAAATTTTGAAGGCTAAAGTGATAAAAATTTTTGTTTCTTGCTATGTTCTAGCTTTTGTGTATCAAATTTGGGATAATTCTATTAGGATGATTTACAAATTGTCCTAGATGTACTTACTATTGCTCTAAATGTTTACTTGTTAGCTTATTAATAAGAGATAAGTATAGAGTAAATAGATAATATTTTTCATGTAATTCCTAAATTTTTCTAAAAATAGCCAACATTTCAGCTAAAGGCAAACTTAATACTTAGAAAGATTTTTTTAGGTAATATGTGTAATTTTTTTAATACAGGAAACTATGGATAATCTCTGCTGTTATCCTTCCTTCACACACTCATATAAAACAATAACAAGAGAAAAGAAAAAGAAAAATATACATGTGACCAAAAATCAGTAGTATCAATATAAAGGATCTTTGAATGTTATTTCAAAAGTGAGTGCTGGCTACATATGTTGCTTACAGTTGCTATATTTTTTAAATAAAATTAAACACAGTATAACAACAATATTTAAGGAATATTAAAAATAACAGAAAAATAATTCTACCAACATAGACACTATTTTTGTTTGCTTATTTCGTTTTGGATTTATTTGTCACATTGTGGTTCTGCAAAATACACAATTGTCAAACAGATAGTCTCTTGTAAAGGTGGATATCTTTTAGAAGAGAACACAAAGTTAACCACTTAATTATTTACATCTTAGTAAGAACTGCCTTAAGGAGCCAGGTTTGTTTTCCCCTAACAACAGTAGTAATCAGTACACTGGAGGGAAGGGCTACTTAAAGAGAAGTCAGGGAGCAGTATGAGACTTTGGCACAAGGCAGCAAGTGACCATTGGGTGTTTTGGGATGGGATGCTGATGGAAGTGGACCACCTGAAGCAGGCAAAGTAAGAGACCCTGGGGACATGGCTGGCCCCAAGGGCTGCATCATTTTTGAACCATTAGATCTGGATGGCCAAGGATCTTAAAAACTCATCTGAAATCTTAAGCACAAAGGAAAAGAAGACATAAAAAATGCATGTCCAGCAAAAATATCCTTTAAAAATGAAGGGGAAATAAAGACATGTTTTCCATTTGGAAAAGATAAATATTAATAGCACTATGTCCTAGAGTTGTTATGGGTATTGAGTTATTTAATATAGGTAAAATATTCCAGACAATACCTGGCAGATAAGAAGCATTTGAGTTGTATATTAAAAAAAAAAATTAATACTAAAATAAAATCATCTGATCCCATCATTGGATACTTGTGTTTCCTACAACTTCATTCTTTCTTTTTTAACCAAATGAGTTACCACTCATTTTTGAGAAACATTAAGAAATTTTTACTTAATTGCCAAAACTTTATTCTTTAATTGATATGTAATATTTGTATATTATGTATTTTAAGTTCAAGTATAAAACAGAAGGTATATTCACCCAATTCAGGAGATACACAGGCAGAATAAGAATCATGAGTGTTTATGTATTTAAAAGGATATTCAATTTTCTTAAATACCTGCTGCAATTCATTCTGTTGATGGTGGAGGATAACTTGGTATCCAAATGTCTTTCAGAAAAAATATATTCATAATGGAAGTATCCTTATTTCTCTATTATAAAAGTTTCTTTTCTAAAGATTCAAATAATTTATGTGAAGCAAAAAAATTGGCCTGCTCAAATCTCTAATTCCATTCCCTGTAACACCACTTATGAGAGATAACCACTGTAATGATTTGGTCTATATCTTTCTAGTCTTTTAAAAAATTACATATAAACTGTATTTTCCATCAGTGGGATCATTCTATATTTATTTTTTATTCAGATACAGTTCAACAATGCCAGTCAATGTGAATACTTGATTCTTTGAAGCATAATACTGTGGATACAGATCATTATTGATTAACATTTAGGTGCCAACTGGATGATCATTAAAATTTTAAGTGTTAATAGATGTTGATAACTAAAGCATGGCTTCATTCCACTCATTTAGAAATGTGTTGAATACCCACATTATACCTAACATCACGAACATTAGAAAATATGGAACAGACATAGGCCTTTCCTGTCCAGGAATTTAGTATCTAGTTGTAGAGACATGACCTTATATGATCCACTAGAAAATAATTTAAGGGTATGGGAATACATTATACAAACTGTAAATTATCTATTTTTATATTTTCTCATCCTATTCTGCTCACCCCGGCTCTTACTCTTTCCATTCCTGAATTTTAGAAAGAACCTTCTCTTAGACTTTCTCCTTGCTCCACCCATGTTTAATTTTTCTTCATCTTGAAATGTTATCTGTAGTAATTGATACATAAGGTGCTATGGAGGTATTTTACATATACAGAGAGCTGTCTCTTTTCATTCATTAATTCAGTATTTAACAAATACTATGGAGTACCTGCAGTGCAAGGCCCTGTGCCTAAGCCCTAGGAATATAATAGTAAACAAGATACAGTTCACAAACCCTTTCCTAAGAGCTCCTGTCTAGGTGGGCAAATAAGAGTTAGATAAATACCTTCATAATAGCATGTACTGTACAAGTACTATGATAAACAAGGTGTATAAGAAGTCCTGGCAATTTGGCAATCAATACTCTATGTAAATTGGTGACCTAATCCAGTTTGGGAGGATTAAGGAAGGTATTCTGAAGAGGAGGTTTCTAAGCTTAGACCTGAAGGACAAGGAAGAGTTAGCAGATCAGGGAAGGAAGAAAGACTTTAAAACTTGTTACTGTGGTGTGTATAATATACATTCAACAATATGCACAAATCTTAAGTGTGCAGCCCAGTGACTTTTAACCTATATATACATCTGTGTAACCACCCCCAGAGAAAGATATAGAACACCCCTGAAGACACTCTTACGTCCTTTCACAGTCCACATTCCTTGACCCTAGAAAACCATTATTTTAATTTCTATTTTGATTGATTGATTTTGCCTGTTCCTGATAGCACAATGTAATCATCTGGTATTTACCCTTTTTTCTCTGGCTTTCTTTCAGTTTATATGTGCAAGATTCATCTGTAATGAACGTTTTTTAATCACCAAATGCATTCATGTCTCTGAGATAATATACTAATCAGAAGTGTAATTGCTGGGTCCTAGGGTAGCTGTATAGTTAGGAGAGTTCCAGTTGCTCCACTGTCTTGCTAATTTGTCAGTCCTTTTAATTTTAGCCATTTGTATGGGTATGTAGTGCTCCCTCATTGTGGTTTTAATTTACATTTCTCTAATTGAACATTAATGTTAACTGTTCATATTCTTAATGGCCATTTGGAAATCCACAATCATTTGTGAAGTGCCTGTTCAAGTTTTTATCTATTATTGTATATTGTTTTTCTTTGAAAGACATTTCAGGTAGAGGGAGTAGTGAGAGAGCATGGGGCTGCTTGGAGTGTAAAGTACAAGGTGGAGAGGAGATGTGCAGAGCTAGTATTATCATCACTGTTTTGCAAATAAGGAAACTGAAGTATAAAGAAGCTAAATGACTTGCCCAAGTAAGTGGATGAGCAGGATTTGAATGCAGGCTTCAGTGTCTGTGCTCTTCTCCACACCCACCACTTTATTGAGGTATAATTGACAAATTATAATATATTTAAAGTATACAATGTGGTGATTCAGTATGTGGATTATTGTGAAAGGATTCCCACCATTGAGTTGATTAACACATCCATCACTTCACATATTTACACCCCTTTTTCCCCCAGTCTTTGTGCTTTTAACCACTGTGGTGCACCCTCCCTAAAAGTCATAGGATCTTAGAGGTGAAAGGACCTTACGATTATCTGGTCTAATCCTTTGTTTTTAAAAATTTTTTTTAATTTTGTTTTATCATAGTAAAATACATAACATAAAATTTACCATTTTAACCATATAGTTCAGTGGTATTAAATACATTTGCATTTGCATTTTTATGCAACTATCTTCAACTATTTATCTCTAGAATTTTTTCATTGTTCCATACTGAAACGACCCATTAAATAATAACTGCCTGAACCCTTTCCTCAAGGCCCTGCTAACCACCATTCTACTTCCTGTCTTTTAATTTGACTATTCTGTGTACCTATATATAAGTGGAATAATCAAATATTTGCACTTTATTTTTTGGCTTATTTAACCTAGCATAATGTCTCAGAGGTTCATACATGTTGTGGCATATATCAGAATTTCCTTTCTTTTTAAGGCTGAATAATATTTCATTCTATATGTCTATCACTTTTGTTAATAGATTCATCAGTTGATAAACATTTTGATTGCTTCCTGCCTTTGGCTATTATGAATAATGCTTGTATGAACATGGACAATGTTCCTATGTTCACGTATCTCTAGGAGTCCCTGCTTCCATTCTTTACTGTATGTACCCAGAAGTGGAAGTGCTGGATCATATGGTAATTCTATGTTTAATTTTTTTTAAGGAAGTGTCATACTGTTTTCCACAGTGGATGCATCATTTTACATTCCCACCAATAACACACAAGGTTTCCCATTTCTCCACATCCTGACCAATACATGTGTTTCCCTTTTTGTTTTCTTTCTCTTTCTTTCATTCTTTGTGTGAGTCTCTCTTTTCCCTCCTCCTCCACCTCCTCCTCCTCTTCTTCTTCCTCTTCCACCTCTTCTTCTACATCTTCTTTTTTATTAGCCATCCCAAATGTGTATGAAGAGGTATCTTGTGATTTTGATTGCAATTCCCTAATGATTAGTGATATTGAGCATCTTTTCATGTGCTTATTGACACATCTTTGGAGAAATGTTTATTCAAGTTCTTTGCTGATTTTGAATTGGGTCATTTCTTGAGTTTCAGGAGTTCTTTATGATTGTGGATACTAATATCAGATAGATGATTTGCAGATATTTTCTCCTATTCTGTTGGTTCCTTTTTTACTCTGTTGATAGTGTCCTTTAATGTATAAAAGTTTTTAATTTCAGTGAAGTACAATTTGTCTGTTTTATCTTTTGTTGCTTGTACTTTTGGTGTCATATCTAAGAAATCATTGCCAAATCCAATGTCATGTAATTTTTCTTGTGTATTTTCTTCTAAGAGATTTTTCATTTTAGGTCTATGGTAAGGTTTTTGACGAATTTTGAGTTTATTTTGGGATAATGTGTTAGGTAAGAATCCAAATTCATTCATTTACATGTGGATAACTGGTTTTCCCAGCACCACTTTTTGAAAAGACCGTCCTTTCCCCATTGAATGATTTTGCACTATTGTCAACATCATTTGACCATATATTTGAGGGTTTGTTTCTGGACTCTCTATTCTAATTCATTGGTCTGTGTGTCTGTCTTTATGCCAGTACCATATTGTTTTGGTTACTGTAGCTTTGCAGCAACTTTTGAAGTCAGAAACTATGAGTCTTCCAAATTTATTCTTTTTCAAGATTGTGTCTGACCATTTGAGGTTCCTTGAGATTCCATATGAATTTATGATGGACTTTTCTATTTTTGCAAGCAACATCATTAGGATCTTGATAGGAACTGCACTGAATCTGTAGACCAATGTACTATTTACATCTTAACAATATTAAGTGTTCCAAGCTATGAACATGGAATGGCTTTTCATTTATGTATATTATAGCTTATCTCATTTCATTAGGCAATGTTTTGTAGTTTTTCATTGTATAAGTTTCTTACTTACTGATTAATTCCTGAGTTTTTTTTTAAATTCTTTTGATTCTGTTCTAAAGGAATTGTTTGATTTTTCTCTTCAGATTGTTCATTGTGAGTGTATAGAAACACAACTGTTTTGATTTTGTATTGTGTTGAATTTTGTATTCTTTAACTTTACTGAGTTTATTAGTCATAACAGTTTGTGTGTAATCTTTAAGATTTCTTCATATAAGATCATGTCATCTGTAAACAGAGAATTTTACTTCTTCCTGTCCAATTTGCATGCCTTCTTTTTTTTCTTGGTTAATTGATCTGGCTAGAAATTTCTAATCCTATCTAGAATTAAAGTGGCAAAAGCTGGCATCCTTTTCTTGTTTTTTAATATTTTCACTTTATAGATGTGGAAATGTAGGCCCAGAGAAGTGCATTTATTTATTTATTTAGTTAGTTAGTTAGTTATTGAAGGGTAGTTGACACACAGTATTACATTAGTTTCAGGTGTACAACACAGTGATTCAACATTTATATACATGATAATTCTAGCTAGCAGCTATCACCATACCAAGTTGTTACAATATTTTGACTATATTCCTTATGCTATACATTACATCCCGGTTACTTATTTATTTTACAATTGGAAGTCTGTACTTTTTTTTTTTTTTTTGAGAGGGCATCTCTCATATTTATTGATCAAATGGTTGTTAACAACAATAAAATTCTGTATAGGGGACTCAATGCTCAATGCACAATCATTAATCCACCCCAAGCCTAATTTTCATCAGTCTCCAATCTTCTGAAGCATAACGAACAAGTTCTTACATGGTGAACAAATTCTTACATAGTGAATAAGTTACATGGTGAACAGTACAAGGGCAGTCATCACAGAAACTTTCAGTTTTGTTCATGCTTTATGAACTATAAACAATCAGTTCAAATATGAATATTCGTTTGATTTTTATACTTGATTTATATGTGGATACCACATTTCTCTCTTTATTATTATTATTTTTAATAAAATGCTGAAGTGGTAGGTAGATGCAAGATAAAGGTAGAAAACATAGTTTAGTGTTGTAAGAGAGCAAATGTAGATGATCAGGTGTGTGCCTGTAGACTATGTGTTAATCCAAGCTAGACAAGGGCAACAAAACATCCACGGATGCAGAAGATTTCTCTCCTAACGGGGGGGTGAGGTTCTAAGCCTCACCTCTGTTGATCCCCAATTTCTCACCTGATGGCCCCCCTGCGACTGTGCCTGTCTTAGGTTGTTCCTCCCTTGAGGAATCTTACCCGTCTCTGGCTAACCAGTCATCTTCCGGGGCCATACAGGTAAATGTAAAGTTGGTAAGTGAGAGAGAAGCCTTATTGTTTGAAAAGGTTAGCTTTTTACTTCTTTGCAGATTTATGCCCTGTGGCTTCTATGCCCAGCATTTGTCTTGAGGTATCTTTACCACTTGGAGGAATTATGATACTCGGTAAATTCGATATGAGGCACGAATTCTATTTAAGGGTTGTAATTAGGAAGGAAGAAGAAAAGCTATAGAAGTAGCAGGCGGCAGAAAACATGGGAAGATTGATTATTTCGTTGACATATCTTCTTGTAGAGTAACTTCAGCATGTATAGGTTTTAAACTACTAATTAAATTGCACACACACATTAACATAATAGGAGTACAGTGACATAACCAAAGCAGACCTATAATTACCAGCCATCTCCAGTGAAACCAAGAAAACCAGTTAGGCACCTTAGGCATTTGTGAAAACTTATCTATGATATGGTGGATATTGTCCAACTGAACTTGAACAGTCTGAGAGAAATCAGACAAATTAAAACAACCCATTCCTGGGGACTGTTCACATCCCATATGTTCTTTTAACAGTAAATAGTCTGTAGTTGTAAGATTTTGGAGTGCTACAATTTGCACTTCTCCTACAGTTCCAACAGTATAGATCCAGTCAAATTTGTTGTTTTACTGTATGCACAGGCCAGCTTAGATATCTCCTTCCTCATTCCCATGGCAAGTCCAGGAACTGGTGGGATGAGTGCATCTACACCTGTAGCAGTGCGTGGATCTTTGTTGGGGTTTTTTGATGATCATCTTCTGGTATGAGTCTTCCAGAGAGTGCTGATGTTGGAAGTTCTTTTTCATATCGTATCTTAGTTCATTTTCTGGGTAGCCCAATTAGGCTTTGATCCTCTGTATAAACACAAACAGACCCTTTGCCTACACTTTTATATGCCGAGAAGGGCATTTATTTGCCTAAAGTTTGCCGCAAAGCAGGCATTGGCATCCAGATCTCTTAACTTCTGGTTCCAGTGTTCTTTCCATTATATTGGGTTGACTGAAATAAGGATAGCTGGTTATGGAAAGGAGGAAAATGATTATTTTATTCTAAATTCACTTAGAATATTTTCACATCAATAAATCACAATAGTTGACAGTATTGAGAAATTTTAGTATTATGGGATTTTTTGCTGTTTGATTTGTAACTCCGAATCTTTACATCTTATGCATGTAACCTAAATGTTCGCTGAAGTTTCAGTCATTACTCTTCTTTGTATTTCTTCAGTGCAGTTACAATTGGAACTGATATGCTGGAATTGGACTGCCATATCACAAAAGATGAACAAGTTGTAGTGTCTCATGATGAAAATCTAAAGAGATCAACTGGGGTCAATGTAAACATCTCTGATCTCAAATACTGTGTAAGTAAAAAATGCATGATAAACTAACAGGTATTAGGACTTGTAAGATTTTTAAAACACATAATGCCAGACAATGCTTCAATAAATAATAAATATATTATAGTAATTAAATAACAAATGTCAAAGGAAATGAAAAAAATGATTCTGATTTCCACTGAGGCTTTGTACTCCCTTCATACATCTATAGACTTATTTTTATTAAGTATTTTAAGAAAAATCACCAAATTCCTCAAATATAAGACCACTAGAGTTCAACTTGCTTGAAGTATTCTGCAATTTATTGGATTCAGATTAAATATATTAATTAGTTTTACTCGTCTTCAAGTATAGGAAAGAACCCTTTAAAAATCTGATTTTAGTAGTTTACATGCTCATTATAATAAATACTGATAAATGGAAGGAAAAATAATGCCTAATTTTACCACCTAAAGAAAACTTATGTTAACAAAATCTGTATGTACACCCATAGTTGTGATTCCATTGTATATTATGTATATTGTGTTTTTAAATGCCTTAACACTATGGCACAATATACATTTTTCTGTGTTTTTTTTTTTCCAATGGACTTTAGTTTTTAGATCAGTTATAGGTTCACAGTAAAGTTCAGAAAATATAGAGGATTCCCACATACTCTCTGACCACATTCAGGCACAGCCTTCCCCCACTATCAGTATTCTGCACCAGTTGGTACATTTTATCATAACTGATGAAACTACCCTGATACGTTATCATCACTCAGAGTCACCCATAGTTTACATTAGGGTTCACGCTTGGTGTTGTACATTCCATAGGCTCTGTATCCATTACTCTGGTGTATTACAGAATAGCTGCTCTGCCCTAAAAATCATCTGTGCTCTGCCTTTTCATCCTCCCTGCCCTGCTAACCCCTATAACCACTGATCTTTTTATTGTCTCCATAGTTTTACCTTTTTCAGAATGTCATATAATTAAAGTTGTACAGTAGTTAGCTATTTCAGATTCCATGCTTATTTTTCATAAACATTTCAGATTATTGCAGGTATTCCATTGAATGCATATATAGTTATTTTTAACCATTCCTCTATTGGACATTTAAATTAGTTCTAAGTTTTCATCATTATAGATAACACTACACTGAACATCTTTATGCATATAGATAAAGCTTTCTCTATATTTAGATGCTTATATAAAGTTATTTAAAATATATATGTTTATAAAAGCATACATATAAAGATATTTATTAAAAGATAAAGTTATCTCTAGTGCACATGGTGTGTGTGGGGTCACGGGGAAGACAGTGTAGCACAGAGAAGACAAGTAGGGACTCTGTGGCATCTTACTACACTGATGGACAGTGACTGCACTGGGGTATGGGGAGGAGACTCAGTAATAAGGGTGAATGTAGTGACCACATTGTTTTTCTTGTGAAACCTTCATAAGAGTTTATATGAATGATACCTTAATAAAAAATTAATTAATTAAAAAAAAAGATAAAGTTATCTCTATATTTAAAAAAATTTTCCCTTAACTAATCACAGCAGAGAAATTATTAGGGTAAAGGTTAAGAATATTATAGTATCTTAATATATATTGAAAGTTGCTATTAACCAGCTTACTTTTTCCCCCCAATTTTTTATTGAAGTATAATTAACATATAATATTAGTTTCAGGTGTACAACATAGTGATTCAACATTTATTTACACTATGAAATGCTATGATAAGTGTAGTTACCATTTGTTACCACACAAAGTTACTACAATACTGGCTGTATTCCCTATGCCAGCTTGCTTTTTAAGAGTTAAAAAGAGTTCTATAATCTGGTGTTAGAAGAATTCCTATTTTGCTGTACATGTATCATTAATGGGCATTAATTATACCAAAAATGTCCTGATTTGTTCCATTAAACCTTAATTAGCATTTATTTGATTATTTGTGACTTTAAAGATTTTTCTACATGATTGTTAGTCATTTTTCTCTCTTTTTTTCTTTGAATTGTCTGTTCTTGACATTTATCTACTGATCTTTGTATATTTATTACTGAGAGAAGGTCCATATTAAATAGTACAGATTTCTTTTAGGTTGTGAAAGTAAATAATTATGTGACTGATTTGCTGTTGGGGATGTCCTGCTAAAGGGTGTCCTATGTAAACATACGCAGTATTTTGTTCTTTTATTTTTTGAAGAAGTAAATCTGTCTGTCTTAATTAGACACTGACATGCTTTTTATTTTTTGAGAGCTAACATTTTTTCAATATCTTTTGAAGGAACTCCCACCTTACCTTGGCAAATTGGACGTCACATTTCAAAGAGGTAATATTTTTTATTTGCAGCATAAACATTACATTAAAGTGTATTCATTTATGCTGAAAATGAGATATATATGGGTGTTTACTAGTTGTACTAAGGTCTGCCTTAAAGTACTACCCTCAAAACATATTCTCTTAGGCCTATAAATTTGAAATCTTGACCCAGAGATGGTAAAGCCCAGAGATTTAACTGGTTCATTCTATTTAAACTTATATATAGTTAATTTAAGCCTGAAAAACTAATTACAAGAAACCCAGATATTTATAGAGATACTTTCCACTTCTAACGCTTCAAATAATAGAATATGACTATAAATTGTAGTAGTCATCCATCACAAATAAAAAGAATGAATGAAAAAAAATGGGCCTCTTTCAGATCCTTACTGATTCTGTAACATTGATTCTATGTCATTTAGCTGCCCCATATTTTAAATTATTAAAGAGAATTCTATTGCTCAGATAAACAATTTCCTAGTCATCTTCACTTTTTTAATCACCAGCATAGCAGTTCTCTTTCTTTTGAGGAAACATTGCTCACAAAGAAACATGTCCGTTGGTTTTTAGTTAATTATGTTGGAAAGGAAACATATCACCTTGAGATACAGGTTGCTGAGCAGTTATAGGCACTCTCACTATCACAGTTCTGCCTCATGTTTTGAATGATTTAGATGTAACTCAGTGAAAACTACATGTTACAAATCATGGTCCTTGGTATGGCTTACATATAGTTACAACTTGATTAGATGTTAAGGATCTATTGATACTGATATTAAAAAGACCTGTAACTGCTCTGTGAACTAGATTTGAAATTGGCCAGTGTGGTTTCTCCCTGATTGGGAAATTTTAGAAGCCAAATTAAAACTTAGAGAATTGTTTGAATTAGCTATCTGTAAGCAATGTTTAGATCTGATATTCATTTGACTTTGCCTTCCAGGTAAGTATCATTAAGTTATACAGGTTTGAGGAAACACTTTTTAAACTTTTTGTAATTAATGTAATTGTATGATACTTGCCAAGCTAGTCTAACATTTGTCTCATTTGTGGACTTGTAGAGGTTAATAAAATTTAAGTGAACTGTTTCCTATTTTTGCCTAGGTAGAACAAAGCCAAAGCTTCACAAAGATTGAAAGATACTTTTGAGAAAAACTGTTTTAATTTTTTCTGGTTTTATATCTTCCTCATAAAGTCATTAAACGTTTGAATGTGAAGAGACCTTTAAGACCATATAATTTTGTCTCCTCCTCATATAGACAAGGGAACTGAGATCTAAAGATTGAGGTCATAGAACAAGTAAATGACACAGCTACAACTTGGAACTCTGTCTGCTCCCTACCAGGCCAGTGTTCAGCTGCACAGTACTGCCTCTCCATGTGAAGAGTGTCTCCAAATGCTTTATTAATAGCAATGCCATGTACTCTCAAGTTCCAGACAACTGTAAAGGACAGTTAACTTTTATTCAGATCGCATTCAACTCATACCATAATTAACTTAAGACTGTATCTTAATTGTAAAGCTTACTGCATTTGAAACAGACTAATATATACTACTATAAAAACTTGACTCAGATTAGGCAGAAAGTTGTTCAGTTTTTCTCTGTCCTATTCCTTTGCTCAGAATGCTTGCTCTCACTTTTCATTAAATACTGGGAGATTTTCAGAGGAATACAAAGTCCAGGCTTCTTGCTTTCTTTGTGGTTCACAACTTTCTTGGGGAAGTAATTGTTTTAAAAGGTGCTTTGATGTGCCACAGGCTTCATTAAAAAAGTAAATGTAAAGAAGGAATGTAATATGTTAACCAAAGGGATTAAGAGCTATCCTGCCTACTTGAAAGTAGGCTTTTTTTCATGGGAAATACGTAATTTGGATAGTCTAGAGTTGACTATAGCGATCAGTTTTAAAGTTCTAGCATGCTAGAGAGGCTGCTCACTCATCCCAAAACCCAGCACATCCTGTGGCATACTCCTTGCCCAGCATCCTTATTTTCCTGTTATTTTCTTCTGTCCCTTTTTGTAGTTTTTCCCAGCTGGTTATCCTCTGCCCAGAACAATACTGGGAACAATCTTCTTTCTCAATTCTTTTTCTACATTCAATCCTGGCTGAGGCATCTAATTTAAACATCTTCACATCACTTTAGTACACATTTTCTTTTCTTAGCACACTTTAGTTTCCTTTAGATGCAGTATTATTCATAGTTTTAATGTGTCAGTTTGCTGTTGTATAGTTTTGTCTGTTTGACCTTTTCCTAAGTTGATCCTTGCATACATCTTACTTGGGTGTGAATAGCTATTGCCCTTGGCAAGTCTTTTGACTGCTAACTTAATTTTCCACACTTAACAAGCTAACAAAATTTATACTTAACTGGAATAGCACTGTCTAGATAGAACTTTCCATAGTGATAGGAATGTTTGCACTGTCTGATAAAATAGCCAATAGCTTCATGTGACTACTGAGCACTTGAAATATGGCTGATGCACCTAAGGAATTTTTTATTTAATTTAATTTTAATAGCCCTGTGTGGCTAGTGGCTACCCTATTGAACTGTGCAGGACTAGAACATCATGTTCAGACTTTTTAGATTACAAGATAGAAACCAGTTTACACTAGCTTAAGGGGAAAAAAAGATCTATCATTAACTGTCTAGGATGATGGTGAATCTGACATTAAACATTATTGGAACCAGGGGCACAAAAAGAGCTCTTTTTGCTTCATTCCATGGTTCTGCTTCTCTTGGATCTTACCCTCTTCTGTAAATGGATTTGGTCCATGTGATCACTGACAACTGTCAGCTGACACTCTATGTGCCTTGTGATGACAGGGGAAAAAGGCAATCTCCCCTGTGAGGAAAAGTTGTAGAGAAAGACACAGATTGGCCCAGCTTGGGTCAGCTGTCCATCTTCAGATATTCACTGTGGACAGAGATAGGCTATTATAATTGGCCACACATAGGCCATTTGCCTACTCATGAGTGTAAATGGGGAATGGGTCCTGTTTTTGGCAGCTTAATCAGATCAATGTGGAATAAAGGAGGTGCAGTTTTCCAAGGAAAGAAAGGATTCTGGCTAGGTAAAAACAACAGCTAAATTTTTATGTACTTATGTAATTAATGTTATAGTTCAATTCTATAGTCTATGATAAGTCTAAACTTTCAGTTATTAGTGTTAGAAATCCATCTCGAGGTAGTTCAAAAAAATTTTTTAATAAGAATTTATTGGTTCTTCTAACTAAAAAGTCTAGAGGTTATATGTCTTCAGACATGACTGATTACATTTACTCAAGTAAAAATTGGTTTCTATCTCCATTTCTTGGTCCCAGTTTCATCTGTGATCTCAGCGTTGTCCTCAGGCATACCAGCACATACAGGTGGACTTCTGACAGCATCATAAAGTACATGATCCACTCATCCAAGGATTTTAGGAGACCTCTCCTAGTGTCCATACTGTTATGCTTGAAGGGTTACATGCTCTCTCTGTGGCCGGGGAAGCAGAGCCAAATGATTGACAATCCCATCAGAATGATCCAGAGCCCCACCTGAATTACAAGGAGAAGGAAATAGGCAACAAAAGTAGAATACAGAGGAGACAAGACAGTAACAATTTTTTTCATTCACATGCTGCTTTTCACATGAGTCTTAATTATAAATGATTTTCTGACATGGATTTAATTTACTTTTTGGATATGCTTCTGTGTTTTGATTTGCCTTTTAGTAAGGGCAAAATAAAGGGTCTTTCACCATTTTGTTATTCACAGATTAGTGGAATTGAAGTTTCAGATGGAAGGGAAAATTATAAAGTAGTTCCACAGTATATAGTTAAATGATTTTATAATAGTTATATATGTCATATAAATTTTATAATAGCTACATAGTATATAATAGTTTTATAGCATAGTATAGTATATAAATGATGAGAGGCAAAGGGACTAAGGAAAGAATAAAGAAAATAGCCCTCAGGAAATACAAAGAATCGTTCAAATCCTCTTCTGATTTTTTCATGATCCAATTTTCTTTGAATAACTGCATTGATATAGTTCTTCAACACATTACTAAATTAGCCTGTATTTCCCTTGCCTGAATATATTATTCTCAATCTCTGAAAAATTCATTGATATCATAGCAAAATTTTAGAAACAATCTCAATATCCACTAGTAGGATGTGAGGAGGGAGAACAATTTCTTCTTTCTACCCTTCTAGATACTCAGCTGGTGCTCTGAAACGAGATTAATAAGAGAAAAACAAACAAATTTATTAATATGTATGTCTCATAGGAGAGACTCATGGATGAGTAACTCAAAGGAGCCTCTAGAACTTGAGTTTTTATAACATTTTAAAAAAACAAATTTTCAGAGAAGTGACAAGGCAAAGGAAAAGGACTTTAAGTTTCTAAGATGACAATTTTGGGGAATGTAAATATATGGGGGAATAATGGAAGATAAAGGCTGTTCAGTAGCATGTTATGTAGATTCCTTTGATGCTGATAGGGGTCTAGAGTTGTTTGTGATTATTTTGTACAAATTTAAGTCTTGTTTTTAGTCAAATGGGGGAGGGCAGAGCGCTTTTCTTGTGTCTTCTTAGTTTCCTTAAGTTCAAAATAATCCTTATGCCTAAGTGGCACATTTTGTAGCAGCACTGTGCTACCCTTCAAGGGGGATATTAAATTAAAATAATTAAACTGTTGTATAGCTACTCAGTGGAATATTTTTAAACCTTTTAAAATAATAATTGTAGAATAAGATCAATTGATTCTATCAGTGTAATATCATGGTTATAATACTGTAATAATAGTTTTACAAGGAGTTGCCGCTGGGAAATATGGGTAAAGGATGCACAGATCTCTGTATTTTTCTTACAACTACATGTGAATCAAGAGCTCAAAAAGTTTAATGAACAAATTTAAAAGTTATAATTTATATACTGTAATAACATGCAATACTTATCTTTACTTATGTAAAAAGATCAGGTTAAAATCAATTGTACACTATATTACAACTTTTTAAAATTACACATTGAAAAAAAGAGTAGAGAAGGTACACCAAACGGTCACAAAGTTGCTGGATTTTAGATAATTTTTCCTTTCTTTATACTTTTCATCATTTTATAAATGTCCTACTATGAATACATACTATAACTTTTCTAATCATCAAAAAAGTAAAAGTTATCTTTTAAAAATACCTTTAAAAATCTTGCTTTCTCAGCATGCCAATGTGAAGGAAAAGATAACCGAATCCCATTACTGAAGGAAGTTTTTGAGGCCTTTCCTAACACTCCCATTAACATCGATATCAAAGTCAACAACAATGTGCTGATTAAGAAGGTACTTAAGGCATTGCCTCCTCTGGGTGTGTTGCATCCAATTTCACAAACTAAATAAAACTAGAGTAGGTGACTGCATAGATTAATATTGCTCAAGGAAATGTGATACTATAAGGATCAGTATTGTTTTGAATAATGCCCTTGTAGAAGAGATCACTTTACCATAGGAAAGCCTATTTTCAGAGTGAGTTGTCATGTCTCAGTCATGGATAAATGTGAGCTCCTGTGAACCAACTGTTCTGACATTAATATTATTAACTTCTAGTTTAACTTGTTTCCTTTGTAGTTGTAGTTTAAGTCAAATTACTATATAGTTGTATTCTATTAACTAAATCATATAATAGTAAAATGTAAGTAATTTCTTATATTTTATAAAATAGTCTGTATATCGGTTCTTCCAAAATTTTTACTATTCACTGGCAGATAGTTAATTGTAATCCAATTTTTAAGTGAAATAATATAAGTGGGTTTACAAATAGGCACATGCATCAACTTTTGAATTTTTGTATGTAGGTTTCAGAGTTGGTGAAGCAGTACAGACGAGAACACATAACGGTGTGGGGTAATGCCAGTTATGAAATTGTAGAAAAGTGCTACAAAGAGGTAAGCTTCAGAAATGATTCAGAATAATCCATCTTTGTTGTTGTATAAATGTAATTACAGTAATAATTTTTAAAAATTAACTTATTTCATAGCTTTGATACAAAGACAGATGAAAGCCATTAACCAGAAGTTTACTAATAGAGATAGTGGACTTACAGATAATGGATTTATAGCAGTCCCCCCTTATCTGAGGAGGATATGTTCCAGTACCTACAGTGGGTGCCTGAAACCATAGATAGTACTATACCCCTGTATGTACTGTGGTTTTTCCTACACATATGTACCTGTGATAAACTTTAATTTGTAAATGAGGTACAGTAGGAGATTAATAGCAATAACTAATAATAAAATTATATATTATAATTATATATATTATAGACAATATATACAATGAAAACAAATATAATAAAATAATGATTATTATACATAGTAATAATTATATACTGTAATACAAGTCATGTGAATGTGGTCTCTCAAAAATACTTTGTACTGTTTTACTCTCCTTGTGATGATGTGAGATGATAAAATGCCCATGTGATGAGATGAAGTGAAGTGACGCATAGGCATTGTGATGTAGTGTTAGGCCACTACTGATCTCCTGATGATATGTCAGGAGGAGGATCACCTGCTCCTGGACTGCGGTGACCCGCATAACTGAAACCACAGGCAAGGGGCGCTACTGTGATAGAGATAATGGACTCTACAACTTAAATTCAAATGATTGGACTGGCTTACAGAATTATTATTTTCACATGCTAATAGCAGCTGTTTGCCAACATTTTATTATATACATTATAAACAAAACATAGTTCCTATCTTTTAATGTCTGTTTTTTGTTAGATAATTATACAACTTTGAATTAAAGAAAGTATTTAGTCCTTCAGTTCTGTAGATTAAGCTTTTCTTTACCGTACCTTATCAAATAGAATTAATCAAATTAAGCCAGGATCATGTTTATCAGTTAGTATAAGGTGTTTTTCTTAGTGTATGAATTTGCAGAAATCAAGGTGTTTCAGGGACTTGTATTTTGTGTTGCAGGTGAAACAGCTGTATATAAATAAACCAAAAATAACACAAAGCAGCATGTGAACATAGGGGAAAAGAAATTCTTAAATTTTTGTACTCAAACAATAAAGAAGTGGGTAATTTAGAGTTGATACTTTAATTATTTTTTGCATAATTTTTTCAGTATGTTATCGCTGTATAGAAAAATTCAGTTTTACCATGATTTTTATTTGTTTTAAAGACAAATCTAAGAGGGCCTGGGGTTGGTGGGTGGTGTGGGTAGTTGTCTACTAAGTGTAGAGTTTCAGTTTTTGTTTTTTTTTTTTAACCTTCTGCTTACTCTTTTAATTATACAAACATATATACATGGGGATTTTCTCATTGCAAAATAAAAGGAGAGTTATATATTTCTTTGCATTGTCCTTTTCTTAGTAAAAATACATAGTGGATATCATTGCAAATCAACTGACAGTTCACACATCCTTTTATGAATATAGTATTCTGTTTTGCTTAATAGTCTATGATACCACAATTTAATTAGTCATTATCCCTATTTATTTATTTATTTATTTACTTACTTATTTTTTGAGAGGGCATATCTTATATTTATTGATCAAATGGTTGTTAACAACAATAAAATTCTGTATAGGGGACTCAATGCACAATCATTAATCAACCCCAAGCCTAATCCTCAACAGTCTCCAATCTTCTGAAGTATAACGAACAAGTTCTTACATGGTGAACAAATTCTTACATAGTGAATAAGTTCTTACATGTAGAGTTTCAGTTTTGCAAGATGAAAATAGTATATATGTAAGCTTGTATTCTAAGGGTTTTGAGATCTTGAACACATTTTCCAATTGAAATTTTAAATGGTTGACTAGATTCTTGGATTAAATTACAAACTCATATTATATTTGGTGCTTAATATAGCTGAAAGATGATATTTACAATAGTATATATTTATATCTATATTCATATTTTTAAATATAATATCTATTTATAGATATTCGTATCTGTCATATCCTATTTAAAAATATATAAGTAGGATTGGGGCTCAAGATGCCGGCATGAGTAGGGCAGCGGAAATCTCCTTCCAAAACCATATATATTTTTGAAAATACAACAAATACAACTATTCCTAAAAGAGAGACCAGAAGATACAGTACTACAGCCAGGCTACATGTACATCTGTGAGAATTCAGCATCTCACGAAAAGGATAAGATACAAAGCCATGACCCGGTGGGACCCAAGCACTCCCTCCATGCCAGCTCACTGGCAAGAGCAAAAGAGTCAGAGTAGGGAGGGAGTGGAAGCACAGGACTACTAAATAACCAGCCCTAGTGATCTGCCCCCAGGAGCACAGACACACATTGCATGGTGTACTGGATATTAGAGAAATGGAAAAGTAAATTCTGAGACAGAGACTGCGAGCAGGTCCCCACAACCAGCTCCCCTGGGACAAAAGAAAAGTGGGTGCTTTTTAAAAGTCTTAAAGGGACAAGGGCTCAACAGCTGGACAAAATCATCCCATCACACTCAGCCCAGCAGGCTGGGAATCTTGAGGAACTTCAGGCCCCCTAACCCCCTGGGGGGTAAAGCAGCCCCGAAGCCCCTCACGGCAATAAGCAGCCTGCCATTAATTCCCCCCAGCCAGTACTGCAAGCAAACCAGCTGACATGCCACAGCTGTGGAGCAGCCGGAGAACAGCCCTACCCACAGCAACGACACAGAGTCTCCCCCCAGTGTGCAGCTAACTGGGACAGACGGAGGAAGTTGGTTCCAGACAGAACAAGGTCCAGAAGGCACAAAGGGGCTCCGTTCTCACAGGAAGACACACCCGGCATGTCTGCCACCCCCTGCAGTGCGCTAGGCTATCCCGAGGGACACCCCGCCCATGGCAACTCAGGAGATTATCCTAGACACTGCTCCCAGTGTGCGGGTAACTGGCACAGGCAGTGGAAGCCAGAGCAAGGTCCAGAAGGGGCGCCGTTCTCGCAGGAGAACACACCCAGCGCAGCTGTGACTCCCACACTGCGCTAGGCTATCCCGAGGGTGGTCCCACCATGGCAGCTCAGGAGATTATCCCAGAGATTACTCACAGTGTGCGGGTAACTGGCACAGGCAGTGGAAGCCGGAGCAAGGTCCAGAAAGCATGAAGGGGTGCCATACTCACAGGAGAACACACCTGACAAGGTGGCTGCAACCCCCCCACAGTGAGCTAGGCTATCCCTAGGGCTGCTCCACCCATGGCAGCTCAGGGGATTATTCCAGAGACTCTCCCAGTGTGTGGGTAGATGGCACAGGCAGCAGAAGCCGGAGCAAGGTCCAGAAGGCATGAAGGGGTGCTGTTCTCACAGGAGAACACACCCACCACAGCTGCCATCCCCCGCAGTGCACTAGCTATCCCGAGGGCCACCCCGCCCACAGCAGCTCAGGAGATTATCCCAGAGACTGCTCCCAGTGTGCGGGTAACCGGCACAGGCAGCGGAGAGGGGCAGGGCAACCAACAAGCAAGAAGGGACTTTGTTCTCCCAGCTGACACACATAACATCTACCTGCAATCACTTCTATCGCCATGAAAAGGCAGAAGAATCTGGTACAGTCAAAAATCACTTAAACAACCCCAGAGAGAGGGCCTGGTGAGATAGATATAACCAATCTTCCTGAAAAAGAATTCAAAATAAAAGTCATAACCATGCTGATGGACCTGCAGAGAAATATGCAAGAGCTAAGGGATGAAGTCCGGAGAGACAACAGAAAGGAAACACTCAATAGAAGATTTTAAGAGCAGACTGGACAAGGTGCAACAGACGGTTAATGGAATAGAAATCAGAGCAGGAATACAGAGAAGCTCAGGCAGAGATAAAAGGATCTCTAGGAATGAAAGAATATTAAGAGACTGTTTACCAATCCAAATGGAACAATATGCACATAATAGGGGAACCAGAAAAAGAAGAGAGAGAAAAAGGGATAGAAAGTATCTTTGAAGAAACAATTGCTAAAAACTTCCCCAAGCTGGGGAAGGAAATAGTTTCTGAGACCATGGAAGCCCACAGATCTCCTAACACAAGGGACCCAAGGAGGGCAACACCAAGACATATAATAATTAAAATGGCAAAGACAGAGTATTAAAGGCAGCCAGAGAGAGAAAAAAGATTACCTACAAAGGAAAACCCATCAGGCTATCATCAGCCTTCTCAACAGAAACCTTACAGGCCAAAAGACAATAGCATAATATATTTAATGCAATGTAACAGAAGGGCCTTGAACCAAGAACACTGTATCCAGCATGATTATCATTTAAATTTGAAGGAGGGATTAAACAATTTCCAGACAAGCAAAAGCTGAAGAAATTTACCTCCCACAAACCATCTCTACAGGATATTTTAAAAGGACTGCTCAGGATGGAAGCACTCCTAAGGCTAAATAGGTGTCACCAGAGAAAATAAAATCACAGCAAAGAAAGCAGACCAACCAAATACTAACTAAAGGCAAAAAATAAAATTAACTATCCACAAAAGCAGTCAAAGGAGACACAAAAGAGTACAGAATAAAACACCTAACATATAAAGAGTGGAGGAGGAAGAATAAGAAGGGAGAGAAATAAAGAATCATCAGACTGTGTTTATAATAGCTTAATAAGAGAGTTAAGTTAGATGGTTAGTTAGTAAAGAAGCTACCTTTGAACCTTTGGTAACCACAAATCCAAAGCGTGCAATGGCAATAAGTACATATCTTTCAATAATCACTCTAAATGTAAATGGACTGAATGCACCAATCAAAAGACACAGAGTAATAGGATAGATAAAAAAGCAAAACCCATCTATATGCTGTTTACAAGAGACTCACCTCAGACCCAAAGATATACATAGACTAAAAGTGAAGGGATGGAAAAAGATATTTCATGCAAACAATAGGGAGACAAAAGCAGGTGTTACAGTACTTGTATCAGACAAAATAGACTTCAAAACAAAGAAAGTAACAAGAGATAAAGAAGGACATTACATAATGATAAAGGGCTCAGTCCAACAAGAGGATATAACCATTATAAATACATATGCACCCAATACAGGAGCACTGACATATGTGAAACAAATACTAACAGAATTAAATAAGTAAATAGATTCATTTTGGGAGACTTCAGCACACCACTCACTGCCAAAGGAGAGATCAACTAGACAGAAAATAAGTAAGGACACAGAGGCACTTAACAACACACTAGAACAGGTGAACCTCACAGACATCTACAGAATGCTACACCCAAAAGCAGCAGGATACACATCCTTCTCAAGTACACATGGAACATTTTCCAGAATAGACCACATACTAGGCCACAAAAAGAGCCTCAGTAAATTGAAAAAGATTGAAATTCTACCAACCAACTTCTCAGACTACAAAGATATAAAACTAGAAATAAATTGTACAAAGAAAGCAAAAAGGCTCACAAACACATGGAGGCTTAACAACATGCTTCTAAATAATCAGTGGATCAACCACCAAATTAAAACAGAGATCAAGCAGTATATGGAGAAAAATGACAACAACAGCACAAAGCCCCAACTTCTGTGGGAAGCAGCAGAGGCAGTTCTAGAGGAAAGTATATAGCAATCCAAGCCTATTTAAAGAAGGAAGAACAATCCCAAATGAATACTCTAAAGTCACAATTATTGAAACTGGAAAAAGAAGAACAAATGAGGCCTAAAGTCAGCAGAAGGAGGGACATAATAAAGATCAGAGAAGAAATAAATAAAATTGAGAAGAATAAAATAGTAGAAAAAATCAGTGAAACCTAGAGCTGGTATTTTGAGAAAATAAACAAAATAGATAAGCCCCTAGCCAGACTTACTAAGAGAAAAAGAGAATCTACACACATAAACATCATCAGAAAGGTGAAAGGAAAAATCATGATGGACCCCACAGAAATACAAGGACTTATTAGAGGATACTATGGAAATCTATATGCCAACCAGCTGGAAAACCTAGAAGAAATGGACAACTTCCTAGAAAAATACAACCTTCCAAGACTGACCAAGGAAGAACAGAAAATCTAAACATACCAATTACCAGCAATGAAATTTAATTGGTAATCAAAAAACTACCCAAGAACATAACCCCCAGGCCAATGGATTACCACTGAATTTTATCAGACAAATAGAGAAGACATAATACTCATTCTCCTTAAGGTTTTCCAAAAAAAAAGGAGGAGGGAATACTTCCAAACTCATTCTATGAAGCCAGCATCATTCTAATACCAAAAACAGGCAAAGACCACACAAAAAAAGAAAATTACAGACAAATATCCTTGATGAACACAGATGCAAAAATACTCAACAAAATATTAGCAAACTGAATTCAAAAATACATCAAGAGGATCATACACCATGACCAAGTGGGATTCATCTCAGGGATGCAGGGATGGTACAACATTCGAAAATCTATCAACATCATCCACCACATTAACAAAAAGAAGGGCAAAAACCACATGATCATCTCCATAGATGCTGAAAAAGCATTTGACAAAATTCAACATCCATTCATGATAAAAACTCTCAACAAAATGGGTATAGAGGGCAAGCACCTCAACATAATAAAGGCCACATATGACAAACCAACAGCCCTCATTATACTTAACAGGGAGAAGCTGAAAGCTTTTCTCCTAAGATTGGAAACAAGATGGGGATGCCTACTCCCCCCACTGTTATTCAGCATAGTACTGGAGGTCCTAGCCACGGCAATCAGACAAAACAGAAATACAAGGAATCCAGATTGGTAAAGAGGAAGTCAAACTGTCACTATTTGCAGAGGACATGATATTGTACATAAAAAACCCTAAAGACTCCACTCCGAAACTACTAGAGCTAATATCGGAATTCGGCAAAGTTGCAGGATACAAAATTAATACACAGAAATCTGTTGCTTTCCTATACACTAATGATGAGCTAGCAGGAAGAGAAATCAGGAAAACAATTCCATTCGCAACTGCATCAAAAAGAATAAAATACCTAGGAATAAACCTAACCAAGGAAGTGAAGACCTATACCCTTAAAATCACAAGACACTCTTAAGAGAATTAAAGAGGACACTAACAAATGGAAACTCATTCTATTCTCTTTGCTAGGAAGAATTAATATTGTTAAAATGGCCATCCTGCCTAAAGCAATCTACAGATTCAATGCAATTCCTATCAAAATACCAAAAGCATTCTTCAACGAACTGGAACAAATAGTTCTAAAATTCACATGGAACCACAAAAGCCCCTGAATAGCCAAAGCAATCCTGAGAGGAAGAATAAAGCAGGGGGGATCTCACTTCCCAACTTCAAGCTCTACTACAAAGCCACAATAATCAAGACAATTTGGTACTGGCACAGGAAGACCCACAGACCAGTGGAACAGAATAGAGAGTCCAGATATTAACCCAAACATATATGGTCAATTAATATACGATACAGGAGCCATGGACATACAATGGGGAAATGACAGCCTCTTCAACAGCTGGTTTTGGCAAAACTGGTCAGCTACATGTAAGAGAATGAAACTGGATCACTGTCTAACCCTATAAACACAAGTAAATTTGAAATGGATCAAAGACCTGAATGTAGGTCATACATAAAACTCTTAGAAAAAAACATAGGCAAAAATCTCTTGGACATAAACAGGAGCAACTTCTTCATGAACATATCTCCCCGGGCAAGGGAAACAAAAGCAAAAATGAACAAGTGGGACTATATGAAGCTGAAAAGCTTCTGTACAGCAAAGGACACCATCAACAGAACAAAAAGGTATCCTACAGTATGGGAGAACATATTCATAAATGACAGATCCAATAAAGGGTTGACATACAAAATATATAAAGAGCTCACACATCTCAACAAACAAAAAGCACATAGTCCAATTAAAAAATGGGTGGAGGATCTGAACAGATGCTTCTCCAAAGAAGAAATTCAGATGGCCAACAGGCACATGAAAAGATGCTCCACATCACTAATCATCAAAGAAATGCAAATTAAAACCACAATGAGATATCATCTCACACCAGTAAGGATTGCCACCATCCAAAAGACAAACAACAACAAATGTTGGCAAGGTTGTGGGGAAAGGGGAACCCTCCTACACTGCTGGTGGGAATGTAAGTTAGTTCAACCATTGTGGAAAGCAGTATGGAGGTTCCTCAAAAAGCTCAAAGTAGAAATACCATTTGACCCAGGAATTTCACTCCTAGGAATTTACCCTAAGAATGCACCAGCCCAGTTTGAAAAAGGCATATGCACCCCTATGTTTATCGCAGCACTATTTACAATAGCCAAGAAATGGAAGTAACCTAAGTGTCCATCAGTAGATGAATGGATAAAGAATATGTGGTACATATACACAATGGAGTATTATTCAGCCATAAGAAGAAAACAGATCCTACCATTTGCAACAACATGGATGGAGCTAGAGGGTATTATGCTCAGTGAAATAAGCCAGGTGGAGAAAGACAAGTACCAAATGATTTCACTCATCTGTGGAGTATAAGAACAAAGAAAAAACTGAAGGAACAAAATAGCAGCAGACTCACAGAACCCAAGAATGGACTAACAGTTACCAAAGGGAAAGGGACTGGGGAGGATGGTTGGGAATGGAGGGAGAAGGGGAAAAAAGGGGAATTATTATTAGCAGACATAATGTAGTGGGGGTCACAGGGAGGGCTGTACAACACAGAGAAGACAAGTAGTGATTCTATAGCATCTTACTGCGCTGATGGACAGTGACTGTAATGGGCTATGTGGGGGAGACCTGATGATGGGAGTAACCATAATGTTGCTCATGTAATTCTAGATTAATGATACCAAAATAGAAAAATATGTATATATAAGTATATATCTATAAATATGAATACCTAAATGGCTATACCTGAATATAGATTTAAATATATATGGATATATGTATAGATGTATAGTTACCTTTTTTTAAATAGGAGTAAGGTTATTGAATATTTCATATCTTTATTTCTTTGTTTTGTTCCATTAGATTCAGTATGTTTAATCTTTAGTGATACACACTATCACCAACAGAGAGAAGTGGTGTTGCAAAAGCAGAGAGTAGGGAATAGATAAATTTTAATATCATCAATTAACTATATAGGGCTCCATGGTAGATTCCGGTCCACTGGTCAAGGACTCGCCGTTTCTAAGTGGGGTGTGTTTGGGAATGGATATTGATAATTCAGGGAGTACCTTTAACAAATGTCAAGATGCAGTCCTGGGGAATTTTGAGGGTGTGAAATAATCCTCTTTTATTCAAGCAGCTGTAAAGTAACATATAATATTGTTTGTGTCTTTTAGAACTCAGATATTCCTATACTCTTCAGTGTGCAACGTGTTTTGCTTGTTCTTGGCCTGTTCTTCACTGGTCTCTTGCCATTTGTGCCCATTCGAGAACAGTTTTTTGAAATCCCAATGCCTTCTATCATATTGAAGTAAGTGGTTCCCTGTTTTCATCAATTATCAATTACAGGAGGACTAAGATAAAGGCTCATTAATAACACTGTCAGTGATAAAGAATGGCTTGCTATAGTTATTTCTGTGTTTGATCAGCTGACCTGTATTAACAGTGCTTTTTGATATAATTATGACACCTCCTCTAAAATGAATAAGGGATTATAAGTATTTAATCTGGACCCATTTCAGGAAACAGTAACTGTGCGTGTTAAAAGAAGTACTCAGAAGTCAGGTTAAAAGAACTGGACTTAATTTTAGAAGCTAATGACTCTTTTATTCTAATACCTAATAGCAATTGCCCTCCAACTTCCTTTCTATTTCTTTGATAGCTTGCAATTGAAATTCCATTAAGCTTTAAATTCACCACTAGTATTAATACATTTAGGAAGCTAAACCACTAGACCACCACAACAACAACCAAAAAAACCTCTGGAGGTAATAGAAAGGAAAGGATAGTATTAGTTTATATAAGATACTTCTTTACTAATATAATTTCTCTACTGGGTATAAAGCCTTGCTTTTCACACACTAATTTAGTACAAGATAAAAATATATAAAACACTTACTGGATCTATGCTGTTGGAACTCAACCAAGAATTAGGAGAAGTGCAAGTTGCAGCGCTCCAAAATCTTGCGACTATAGACTATCTACTGTTAAAAGAACATACGGGATGTGAACAGTTCCCAGGAATGTGTTGTTTTAATTTGTCTAATTTTTCTCAAACTATTCAAATTCAGTTAGACAATATCCATCATATCATTGATAAGTTTTCACAAATGCCTAGGGTGCCTAACTGGTTTTTTTTGTTTCACTGGATATGGCTGGTAATTGTAGGTCTGCTTTGGTTATGTAGCTGTATTCCTATTATGTTAATGTGTGCACGCAATTTAATTAGTCGTTTAAAACCTATACATGCTTATGTTACACTATAAGAAGATATGTCAAAGAAATAATCAATCTTCCCATGTTTTCTTCCGCCTGCTACTTCTATAGCTTTTCTTCTTCCTTCCTAATTACAACCCTTAAGTAGAATTTGTGCCTCATATCAAATTTACCGAGTATCATAATTCTTCCAAGTGGTAAAGATACCTCAAGACAAATGCTGGGCATAGAAGCCACAGGGCATAAATCTGCAAAGAAGTAAAAAGCTAACCTTTTCAAAGAATATTGCTTCTCTCTCACTTACCAACTTTACATTTCCCTGTATGGCCCTGGAAGATGACTGGCTAGCCAGAGACGGGTAAGATTCCTCAAGGGAGGAACAACCTAAGACAGGCACAGTCGCAGGGGGGCCATCAGGTGAGAAATTGGGGATCAACAGAAGTGAGGCTTAGAACCTGACCCCCCCTGTTTTGAGAGAAATCTTCTGCATCCGTGGATGTTTTGTTGCCCTTGTCTAGCTTGGATTAATACTTAGTCTAGAGGCACACACCTGATCATCTACATTTCCCCTCTTACAGCACTAAATTATGTTTTCTACCTTTATCTTGCATTTACCTACCACTTCAGCATTTTATTTAAAATAATAATAATAATAATAATAAGGGAGAAATGTGGGATTCACATATAAATTAAGTTAAAAAATCAAACGAATATTCACATTTGACCTGATTGTTTATAGTTCATAATGTGTGATCAAAACCGAAAGTTTCTGTGATGACTGCCCTTGTACTGTTCACCATGTAAGAACTTATTCACTATGTAAGAATTTGTTCACCATGTAAGAACTTGTTCGTTATACTTCAGAAGATTGGAGACTGTTGAGGATTAGGCTTGGGGTTGATTAATGATTGTGCATTGAGTCCCCTATACAGAATTTTATTGTTGTTAACAACCATTTGATCAATAAATATGAGAGATGCCCTCTCAAAAAAAAAACAACACTTAGCATTTCATGGCAAATAATAGTCATGCAATAAATGATAGCTTTTATTGTTAAATTATCTTTATCATTTTCACTAAATAAAGATAGCTTCATCTCACAATCCTGCACTCTCAGAATGTGATTTCTAACTGTACATTTTTAATAATAACTGCATCATGACAAAGGAATTTGGAGCTTCTGGGGAGGTCATTTAAATGTGATTTCACCTGTATGAAAACATTTTTCATCCCCAAATAGAACTTAAGAAAAAAAATCAAGCCAAACATTAGTGCAGCAGTCATTGGAAAATATTGGCAAGATAAACAATTTAGTCAGTACTTTTGTACTCAGCTTCTATGTTCCATGCTTGTTTTCTAAGTTGGGTTTCTCAGTAATGAGTATGTTTATTTTATTTATTCCCAATTATATTTATTAGCAGTCTTTGTAGCTATTTCTCAGACAAAACAACAGAAGTCACTTCTTATCTACAAAGAAACCATTTTTTATTTGCTAGATTAAAACGATTCCTAACCATGTATTCCTAAAGCACTTAGTTTTTCCACTGGACTGGAATGGACTACTGTGCTCTCTAGATTGCATCAATGTGTTCCACTTAGAAGCAAATATTATTAAAATGCAATCTTCATACTCCTTTTTCTAAAAAGTGATCATGGATTAAGAAACAGGTAGAATATTGTTTTTGTGTGTTTTAATTTTTCTTAGGGAAGACAGTGGGCACTTCCTAAACATAATAATTTGTGTTCAACAAGGTAATTAGTATTTGAGATACTAAATCCATGAGATTCCTGAAATTGCAACCAGGACTTCCCACTTGGACTAGAGAGTTAGGGAAAAAAAGGATTTTATTTAGAAAGATTTTATTCAGAAAGAAAAAAAATGAACTTAAGTGTGGAAACTCAGAATTACCCTAAGAGTTAGAAGGGAAGCAATAAATGAGGACCTGGGAAGAATAAAAATCACAAGGTATAGTTAAACTTAGAAGCTGAGAAATCTTCCTAATAGAATCTCTAATTGGAGATTTCCTATGGGCACAACCCAAAGTTAATGACACAGGGAGTTGTATCGCTCTAGGCATCGAAGAGATTAAAGAAGGAACTCAGCATAGGTCTAAACCATATTTAATAAATTAATTTTCTTTCCCTTTTTTTTTTGGTCTAAAACATATTTAAATAGGAAAGATAATTAAAAAGTACAGGGCCTAGGACTTCAGATATTGAAAGGGAAAGAAAAAAACACAACTTTAGTTTTTTTAGTCTCCTTTTTACCCCAAATATCTTCTAATCCATAAAGTTTGGTTGTGTGTTTAAATCTACTATATACTAAATTATACCAGACAAAGGAAAAAAAAGAGGCTTCACCAAAGAAGAGAAGAGAGAAAAAGTTTTTTTTTTTTGAGAGGGCTTACAATTAAGCCTCAGGCACCCAGGGTCTCTGAAAAGATAACTTTTATTTACTTATTTTTGTCTTTGAATAGTGGTAGCAAAAAGTTGGCTTTAAATCAATGGAAATAGAGAATCCAAATGGGCTTTAATTTATTTTTGTCCTTTTACAAATATTTTTTGGGCACATAGTCAGTGCAAGGCACTGTTTTTGATGTTGAACTTGTTATGTTCTAACACTAATATATTCCTCTGTTTCTAATTTATGATTCAAATTTTATTTTGCCATAGGCTGAAAGAACCACACACCATGTCCAGAAGTCAGAAATTTCTCATCTGGCTTTCTGATACGTAAGAATTTTAGTTTCTTGATATAAAAATTATTGCTTTAGCTATTATCTGTTAAATATTATGCTTATAATTTAGAGAAAGCTTTCTACATGTAATTTGTAACAAGGATGTGTTGAGCACCTACTATGTTAAGTGGATGTGTATGAATCATTTAGAACTGGTTTAATTTCTAGTTACAAAACCTCAGGAGGAATCTTGAGGACAATCTCATCCAACTTCAGAAGAAAACTGAGCACCTGATTTACCTGGGGTTGTCTGGCTATTTAGTAGCAGAGCCGGGATATATAACCATTCCCTTCTACTTATTTGCTGTTTCCTTTAGCCTATAGTCAAAAACATGGTGAAAAGACTTGTGTACAGCAATACAGTATATATAGGACTGTGTACTGACAAATGGCACATGTCTCAGAAAATGTGTATGAAGACTTGATAGTAGAGAGGAAGCCCCACTTTTCAAGTGGGCATCTACTTGGAAGAAAATGCCTTAATTCCTAAGACATGTTAAGTTTAATTTTAGTTAAAAACCACAAAGTTAGTATGCTGTATTTTGCTTTAAAATAGTACCTTGAATGCTTAAATACCAGTCCTAAACGACAAACTTTTATTATTGAACTCCTCTTTCAAAGAGTTGAAAAACTAATTTTGCCTTTTCTTACTGCCACAGGGTTTATTCTTTTTTGCCTTATTCCTGGCTTGAATTATAGTTTTCAAGGATGCATTTTTTTATTAACGTATCATTGATAATACATTCTTGTAAAGGTTTAACATGAAAAACATGGTGGTTACAACAGTCATCCATATTATCAAGTCCCCCCCACACCCCATTGCAGTCACTGTCCATCAGCATAGTAAGATGCCACAGAGTCACTACTTGTCTTCTCTGTGCTGTACTGTCTTCCCCATGATCCCCCCACACTGTATGTGCCAGTTATAATGCCCCTCAATCCCCTTCTCCCTCCCTTCCCACCCACCCTCCCTCACCCCTCCCCTTTAGTAACTGCTAGTCCCTTCTCAGAGTCTGTGAGTCTGCTGCTGTTTTGTTCCTTCAGTTTTGCTTTGTTGTTATACTCCACAAATGAGAGAAATCATTTGGTACTTGTCTTTCTCTGCCAGGCTTATTTCACTGAGCATAATACCCTCTAGCTCCACCCATGTTGTCTTCTGAGTTTTATGGTTTCCTGCATGTTGTTGCAAATGGTAGGATTTGTTTTCTTCTTCTTTTTTTTTATTTTGGTATCATTAATCTACAGTTACATGAGCAACATTATGTTTACTAGACTCCTCCCATCACTAAGTCCCCCCCACATACCCCATTACAGTCGCTGTCCATCAGCATAGTAAGATGCTGTAGAATCACTACTTGTCTTCTCTGTGTTGTACAGCCCTCCCTGTGACCCCCACTACATTATGTCTGCTAATAATATGCCCCCCCCCTTTTTTTCCTTATCCCTCCCTTCCCACCCATCCTCCCCAGTCCCTTTCTCTTTGGTAACTGTTAGTCCATTCTTGGGTTCTGTGAGTCTGCTGCTGTTTTGTTCCTTCAGTTTTTTTCTTTGTTCTTATTCTCCACAGATGAGTGAAATCATTTGGTATTTCTCTTTCTCTGCCTGGCTTATTTCACTGAGCATAATACCCTCTAGCTCCATCCGTGTTGTTGCAAATGGTAGGATTTGTTTTCTTCTTATGGCTGAATAATATTCCATTGTGTATATGTACCACATCTTCTTTATCCATTCATCTACTGATGGACACTTAGGTTACTTCCATTTCTTGGCTATTGTAAATAGTGCTGTGATAGACACAGGGGTGCATATGTCTTTTTCAAACTGGGCTGGTGCATTCTTAGGGTAAATTCCTAGGAGTGGAATTCCTGGGTCAAATGGTATTTCTATTTTGAGCTTTTTGAGGAACCTCCATACTGCTTTCCACAATGGTTGAACTAGCTTACATTCCCACCAGCAGTGTAGGAGGGTTCTCCTTTCTCCACAACCTTGCCAACATTTGTTGTTGTTTGTCTTTTGGATGGTGGCGATCCTTACTGGTGTGAGGTGATATCTCACTGTGGTTTTAATTTGCATTTCCCTGATGATTAACAATGTGGAGCATCTTTTCATGTGTCTGTTGGCCATCTGAATTTTTCTTTGGAGAAGTGTCTTCATATCTTCTGCCCATTTCTTAATCGGGTTATTTGCTTTTTGTTTGATGAGGCGTGTGAGTTCTTTATATATTTTGGATGTTAACCCCTTGCCAGATATGTCATTTACAAAAACATTCTCCCATACTGTAGGATGCCTTTTTGTTCTGTTGATGGTGTCCTTTGCCGTACAGAAGCTTTTTGGTTTGATGTACTCCCATGTGTTCATTTTTGCTTTGGTTTCCCTTGCTCAAGGAGATGCATTCAGGAAGAAGTTGCTCATGTTTATATTCAGGAGATTTTTGCCTGTGTTGTCTTCTGACTTTTATGGTTTCCTGACTTAGATTCAGGTCTTTGATCCACTTTGTGTTTACTTTTGTGTATGGAGTTAGAGAATAATCCAGTTTTGTTCTCTTGCATGTAGGTGTCCAGTTTTGCCAACACCAGCTGTTGTAGAGGCTGTCATTTCCCCACTGTATATCCTTGGCTCCTTTATCATATATTAATTGACTATATATGCTTGGGTTTCTATCTGGGCTCTCTATTCAGTTCCATTGGTCTATGGGTCTGTTCTTGTGCCAGTACCAAATTGTCTTGATTACTGTGGCTTTGTAGTAGAGCTTGAAGTCAGGCAGCATAATCCCCCCAGCTTTATTCTTCCTTGTCAGGATTGTTTGGACTATTCAGGGGCTTTTGTGGTTCCATGTGAATTTTAGAACAATTTGTTCTAGCTTGTTGAAGAATGCTGTTGGTATTTTGATAGGGATTGATTTAGACAAGATGGCCATCTTGACAATATTAATTCTTCCTATCCATGAGCACAGGATATATTTCCATTTATTATGTCTTCTTTAATTTCTCTCATGAGTGTCTTGTAGTTTTCAGGGTATAGGTCTTTCACCTCCTTGATTAGATTTAGTCCTAGGTATTTTATTCTTTTTAATGCAATTGTGAATGGAATTATTTTCCTGATTTCTCTTTCTGCTAGTTCATTGTTAGTATATAGAAATGCAACAGATTTCTGTGTATCAATTTTGTATGCTGCCACCGCTGAATTAAATTATTAGTTGTAGTAGTTTTGGGGTGGATTCCTTAGGGTATTTTATGTTCAAGAATGCATTTTTAATGGGTGTTAAATGCATATGATTTTTAGTTTCTGTCACTTAATCATTCTAATGGACATAAACAGTATAGAAATAACTTGTATAGCTTTCCAGAACAATTAGTTCCCACCTTGCTTTAGTGATTTGTATTCTAAAAGGTCACTTTTAGGTCAGCTATTTGGAAATAAAATAAAATGTGCTTTTCCTATATATATAGGATAGTGTAACTAATGCGCATTAAGCTTCTAAGATAGTTCACAGGATACTTCACAGAAGACTAATTATGGAAATGAACTATGATGCTATAGAACTTGACCCATGTTCACTGCCTTATTTTAACTTGGAGTGTTAGGAACACAGACCTCTCAGTGCTTTTTTTCACTCTCATTGTGGTGCCAGCAGGGAAATGGAGGAATCTTTTTCTCCATTGAGAATGGTCTCCTGAGGACCTACTGGGAGAAGGAATAGAAAGGAGGTTCTGGGTGTCTACCAACGAGTAGCATCAGTGGAAGCAGGTGCAACAGTGAAGACATAAGTGCATCCACAACAGCTATTATTACTTGAGGCCATTGCTTCTAGTCTAAAGCAGTGGGATTAGATTCAACAAGGAAATATAAACTCTGAATTGACCAAATTAGGACTAAAATCTAATCCTAGTCTTTGTTTGGACTAAGAAGTACCTAAATCTGTTCTACTCTCCTCTTCTAGTTTACTAATGAGAAAAGCTTTGTTTGACCACCTGACTGCCCGAGGCATTCAGGTAAGTTTCTGGGATGTGCATTTTGTAAACTGCTGTAGGCCACCAGTTTAAAGTAAGTGTAAGGGGCAGGAATTGTTAACTGACCTAATTTGGCCCTGACTCTGATGCTGCTGTTTTTACTGGTTCACATATGAAGACCTTAATGTGTGCCTTACAGTTAACAAGAAAGCATTGGCATTTCAGTGACTAAAGTCCACTCACGTATAGGCAAGAATACCTGAAGCTAGAGGGGTGGGATAGTGCATATGTAATGAGTAAGGGAGAATTTTTTTTAAAAGGATTTGGTGATTTCTTAAAAATTACAGGTTTAGAAGGTTATTTCTAAATGTGCTTAGATGGTAATTGATCAATGCTATTATAAGAGTAACTTCTTATACTTCTCATGCTTCTAACTTTCAGGTGTATATTTGGGTGTTAAATGAAGAACAAGAATATCAAAGAGCTTTTGATTTGGGAGCAACTGGGGTGATGACAGACTATCCAACAAAGCTTAAGGATTTTTTACATAATTTGTCGACATAAAAAAGGAGATACTCAAAAACAGTCAAAGAAAACATGAAAAGACCTAAGGAAAAAAATTTGCCATCATTCCCCTAAGCCATTTCCAGAATGGTAAAGGTTTAATCAGTTAAGTTTTTATTACCTCATTTTTAAGCCTGTCTGAGAATGTAGAAAATATATATTGTATATTTATTTTAAACAATATTGCATATTTTACATTTGTATATTGGTTAGAAAGATAACTGGTTATGAGATGTAAGTGGACTATTGATCAAGATGTCTGTATATGATGCAGTATTCTGTTATGAGTAATTCTAAAATCAAAGACTACTGGATAGATTTGACATTAGCCTTCACTGGAATAAGATAACTAATTAGTAAAAGAAAATTATTGAAGTCCATTACAGCTATTCTGAGTTGTCTTGTTGTTTCTGGGCACATCTTAGTTAAAGGGAAAAAGTACAGTGGAAGGAGAGCTTGGAAATCAGGGCTGTAGTTATCTGACAAGTTGTGCATTATTAACAGAAGGCAGACTCAAAGATTTAACTGAAGATTTCTTGATCAGAAATAAAATCTGTACCCTGAAATAGATTACTTGGTTGCTTGTTAATGGGGACATTTTATTTGGAATCTTTTTCAGGTGTGTAACTATGCTACCATGTATTTTTGTTTTTTGTAAACATTAAAATTGGATTTATTAATTATAAATTAAGACAAGAGCCAAACAGTCATATTTTTATGTTTCCTCTAAAGAAATGTAAATTTTCCATTTTTGGCAATGACTAACAGTTTGGGCATACATCTAGATTTTAAATAAGATCCTGAATACTCCTGATCACATGAAACTGATGAAAATGCATATCATTGTTTCTAATACTTAGAGTATGAACCATCTGTTCCTGATCTTCAAGAATTTATTCTTTGAGTATTAAGTGGAAACAGAATTTCCTAAAGCTTTAGACATCACTTTCTCAGCTTTCCTGGTGATTTCATGCAAATCTGTTTTTAATCATTTTGACTAATTTTCATTATCTCTTTGGGAGGTAAATAAAATCTGGAATAATAAGTGTCTTTTACCTAGAAGACATCTGTCATTTGGAGTTTGCTAGCTAACAGCGATGAAGGGTGATCATACTCTCCCACCTGTCCCTGAATGACATAAATAACATTTGGTTTTTTTGTTCTTTAAATGGAAATAAAGTTTTACAAGAATGAAATAAAGGTTACTCATTGTTCTTTTGCAGCTCTAATCCAAATATGCTTTATAGATTTTTTTTTTTGCAGAAGTTAATGAGGTGATGAATTAATAATATGAGTTAACTGCACCTGAGATTTCTCTCCAGCATAAGGAAAATAAAATATAGAAACACTTTTATGGTAAAGAAGTTGCCTCTTGGCATTTGAACAAATAACTCAGGCAGGTAATCCATTACGTCAGTCATTTTCACTTTCACTTACTATAATTTTGTGTTATAGTTGCTCGGGATCATTTTGATCATCATTGATATAATTATTTTTGTTACTTCTTCTTTCCAAATTTTACATTGTTATGAGCAGAATCTGTTCAGAGCAGTTCGTATTATTGAGCCAGCATATATTTTGCATCAACCAGTAGAACATAAAGTACCCAGTATGGTAACAATGTATAGAAAGTCATGTTTTAAAAGTTTGATGACTTCATAGTCAAGGTGATTTTAATTCACTTAATAAAAGCATAGTAACTATAACAAGAGTTGATATTCATTGTCAGATAACATCTTAATACTGCTTTTCTGATTTAGGGCATCACATTTTAAAAGAGGTTGAATAGTTATACTCCTGAGTGTACGTCAATTATGCTTCAATAAAAATTTTAAAATAAATAAAAGAGGTTAAATCCCCTTTCATTTAGAGCTACTGCTAGGCACAGTGATCGCCGTGGTGGGGAAGGCTGGAGAAATGGTCAAAAGATGGACTCAGATGCTTCTACTGGGATGAGGCTGCACTAGGTTTGACAGATCTAGCCAAGGCCTAGTCAGCATGCCAAAGCAAGGCAAGGACATGGCAGTGGAGAGCAGTTGGCAGGCATTTCAGCAACCAGTTGGCATGAGGGAGTTTCAGCATGAAGTAGTTAAGAGTTTCTCTACCAGAAGAAGGACCCAGGTCTTGGGAAGAAACTTATTTATAGAACTGAAGAACAGAGTGATAACACTGGACTAATTTTAGGGGTAAAGTGGTACTGAGTCCCAGAACTATTAAGCCTCTCGTTTCTGGCCAGGACTGCTTCTAGAAATTGGGGTGGGACTCTGACATAGGTGGGCATCTAGTAGCCATCAAATGTGGAGAAAGAATGCTGCAGTAGTTTGGGAAAAAAGAACATAAAACATAAATCATGGTATGTTCAAATATGGGAAACCATTAACATAGACTACAATGTGAATGAGTCTTAGAGCTGTGCAACATGGTGGCCCTGGAAAGGTGCATTAAAAAAAAATCGAGAGAAAATCTGCTGTAGATAAGAGTGCCATTTGAAGGAAAGCCAGGAATACGTGGTTGAAGAGTTTATTCCAAATTGAAAGGCATAGGTCATAAGTAGATGGTTAAACTCAGGACCTTAAAACAAGAACCAAAACTGCTAGGCTTAGTTGTGACAATAATATGATGTAATCATTTCAGGACCAAAAGGCAAATGTAAATAGCAGTCTGAGACCAGGGACCAAAACATCATCAGAAGATATAATACACTTAGGTTTGGAAAGTTGGATCGTTCTATAATCTGAAATAAATATACAAGCCTAGACTAGAGAACAGTCTAGAAACTAGGTCAAAAGGCTAAGCAGATTTAATTGACATTAGATTACATAAAAATTAATTTGGCAATAGTCTGTAGGATGGGAGACTCCTGTAGCAACCCAGGCATGAAGTAATAAGGGTCCAGATGAAATTATGCTTCATTAAAAGTTTTAAAATAAATAAAGAGGTTGAAAGTAGTGGCAATGTAAGTAGGGAAACAATGAATATATGTGTCTCTGTAAGGGAAGAATTAGTAAGTGTTGGTGACTAGATGAGCTTAAAAGAAGAAGGGAAAGTCATTACTAACTCCAAAGCTGCAAGAAAATGGGGAACTTAAAGAGGGGAACAGATGACTGTGGGTGTTCTTTGAAAGGACAAAAAGTTTGAAACGACGGACATTTGAGTTGCTATGCATTGGATATATTAGCCCTTGGATGAAAAAGGGTAGGTCTGGAGGGATAGATTTAGGAGTTTTGTGTACTTTATAGGCATGAGTTTGCAAACCTAGCACCTTAGAGGTGACCTTGTTTCCTACTCAGTATTCTACTTGCAGTTTGAATAGGTTGCTATGCCGCCAGAAGCCTATGTTGTGAATAGCATGGTTCATACCACAGTGAGACTGACAACATCCTTTCCCACTTATATGTGCCTTTTTCCTTAAAAAGTAGAGACCTCTATCGAAAAAGGCTTAACTTACTATATTGTTTATAAAGAATACAAATGCATTGCTCTTGTTTGTCCAGAAGTTTTAAAATTAAGTTTTTTGAAGCCCTAAAGTAAGATGGGGCCTAGAAAGCTTTGGCTGGGTGAGTGGGGATGGTTAACATTAAGAGGAGGCTGAGCAGGTACAGCTGTGTGTTATCCATTCCTAATTTGACCAGAGCTGCTCTACTTTCTTCTGTTTCATATGTGAGTTCCACATAAAGTTTGATTTAAAATAGGAGTTCTCCGCAAAAAAAAATTTTTTTTGCTTGTATAATCTTTGATCTAAGATCTTTTTCCCCCTTCAGGCTTTAGCAGAACCTCTCTTCTTCCTTTTTTCCTCCTAATTCACTCTACGCCCTTTTCACTTCAAACAGTTCTTCAAGGGTTCATGGCCCTTTCTTGTCAAAAACTTTTCAAGAATTGGCTGGGTGGGGAGGAGCATAGAATACAAACAAGCAATCCGCAAGTGTAAACAGTCCACAAACAATGTTTAATCAAAGACCTAGAAATTAAAACAATATTGGGTGACATACCAGTTTCCAACTCTTAGGTGGCGAGAGTGGAAGTGTTGGTGAGGGGCCTGGGGAGATGCACGCAGGACCTGCCGGTGAGAATATGAATCAGCTGCACACTTTGAGGGTCAATTTGACAGTATCTTTTCATTCAGAAATTCCAGTGTGAGGAATAATAGCCTAAGAAAATAGCAGGACAAGTGCCCAAAGGTACATATGCAGAGTGAAAAACTGGAAGCAACCTAAATATGCAACATTAAGGGACTGGCTAAATAAATTATGGTAGGCCCATGTAATGACATCATTACAAAAATATTACTGTTCTGTATCTACTGATATGAGATTAAGTGAAAACAATAAGCCATAAAGCTGCATACTGCGTAAACAAAAATATTTATACATATTCATTTTAAAGGTGAAATGGTACCTACTGAAGTGTTAATTGTGGTTTTTAATGATGATAGAATTATTATGAGTGACTTTCATTTGTCTAGGTTTTCTAACTTCCCTTCAATTAAAAGATAAATTTTAATTAATCAAAGTTAATAAAAATTAATTAAAAAATAAAAACCTTTTTAGCTACTGCAGAACTGTTTGATGTCCAGGGTTTGCAGGTGACTCTTCTCCAAATTTTGGTTTCTTTCTTGAAGAGAGAAACCTTTAACTTCCAACTTGGGGTTGACAAAAGAACCCAGACTTCCTGCTAAGCCACTCCCTCTTCCCAAACAAATCAGGAAAGAGGGATTATGATTTTGGTTTAGATGTGATCCAGAGATTGACCTGTACCTTTTTAGAAAATTCATAAATCTACAGCTCAAAGACATTTACTTATTAATAATTTTTGCTCGATTTTCTTCTATTGTTTTTTACAGTACATAGTTGTTGGGGTTTTTATATAGTCATGATCATACCATATATATACTTTCACATTTTCTTTTTTTTTCCATTTAATATTACATGAACACTTTCTCATGTTACAAATAATTTTTAAAAGATAGATGTTATTTAATCAAGTCGATGTGCCATAATTTAACTATTTCCCTGACATTAGAAATTTGTTTCTAATTTTTATTATAAATAATGTTGTGAAGAACATTCTTATATATATCTCAGGCCCTCACACACAAATAATCATGAAATCCTACATAGTGAATCTATTTTTCCAACCCCACTGCCACCATCCTAGTACAAGCCACTGTCATCTCTAGACTGAAACCATAGAACTGCCTCCTTTTTTCTAATTTTAATGTAATTTATCTTTTAATAAGTAATATATTCACTGGCTCATAGAGTATAAAAAGAGTATACAGTGAAATTTCTCTTTGTTCTCTTATCCTCTTATCACTGAATTTCCTCTCTGGAGGAAAAAAGAAACTAATATTATTATTGACATAGCAGTAAATATTTACTGAGCACCTCCTGTAGCTTTGTAGCTGTTAAATCTGGAAATATGATGGTAGGTAAGATAGACATAGTATAGACTCATGGATCTTACATTCAATTTGAGAATGCAAACAAGAGGAATAAACATGCTAACTTCAAGTTGAAGAAAATATTATGAAGGACATAAACGAAGGACTGAGATAAATAATAAAATCAAGCTTATTTTAGGTGAAATGGTCAAGGTGGGCCTGTTTGAGGAGGTGGCATTTATCCTGAGATCTAAAGCAACAGGAATGAACCATGCAAAGGAGGAAGAAGAGTGCTCTAAGCATATGGAAGAGTTTATGCTAAGGCCCTGAGGCAGGAAGAGCTTGGTGGGTACTAAGAATAAAAAGGAGAGGGTTAGAAATATGGAGAGATTGGCTTTTGATGGGAAGGACTCTCCCTTCATTGTAAATGAAAATAATTAAGGTGCAATAAAAGCAGGGCCATGTAGCTCTGGTGGTGGGAAGATTAGAGAGTTTTCATCCAATAGTTTCTACTTTTTTACATAACAGGTGAGCCCAGGTCTTTGCTAAAACAGAGAATGGAGAAAGGGATGCAAAAGGTCCGAGGAGAGTCATAGTCTGTCATGGCCATTTTAGGCAGTGGGAATGTGTTCTTATTAGAGAAACATAGTGGGGCACTCCTGAGCTGTTCTGACTGCTCATGTGAGGCTTCAGGTTCTACAGTTGAAATGAAATCAGTCGAGTCAGCTGTGATTTCTCAAGAATCAAGAACAGAAGAGTTGATCATTTAAATTAAGAAAATAAAAAAACTCTTGAAGAAAGTGAGTGGGGAAAAAGAGTGAGCAGAGAATTAAGCCTTAGTATCAATATGCCCCAAGGAGGCAGAGAAGGTGTGGTCGGGAAACAGAAGTAGGAACTTTAGTGTCCTCAAGCTCATGAAAGTAGACAGTTTAAGAAAAAGGTGGTTATTAGCAGTGTCCAAAACAGAGCACTGAGATCCAGGAAGGCAAGGGGTGGGAAAGGATGGCTGCATTTGGTTAAAAGGAGGCCTCCTTAACTATAGTTTATTTATCTCCATAGTTGATGGAATTGATAACAGATTCCAAAGGGATGAAGAAAACTTAATGGTACTAAATGAGGCTCATAAAAATCAGCCACTTAATCAAAGGAATTAGAGAATCAGGACATTTGAAGAGGCACCAGTTATCAAGTGAGTTGTGTTCTGAATGGGGAGGTTTGTAAATGTGTGAAAACAAGATGGTAGAGAGAGACCAGAGATTGGAGAAAGAGGACATGTGAGCAAAGATCTCTTGCAAGACTGAATGTGTTGTAATTTATTCAACAAATATTTATGAATGCCTGTCAGGCCAGACACCTGGTTTATAGCTAGGTGTCTGGTGGCATATAAACTGCCCTCTTTGGTGTCTGTGGTCTAGTTAGTAGGTAACTGAGAGAAGAGAAGGAAGAGCTATCTTTTTTCGTTATTCTCTAGGGTAGATGGGAATATAAAAACTGGAATGTTTTGTACTTCCAAGAGAATAGAAGAGCTAAAAGTGGTATATTAGTCTACTTGGGCTGCTATAGCAAAATACCATACACTAGGTGGCTTAAACACATTTATTTTCTCAGTTCTGGAAGCTTTAAGTCCAATATCATGATGCCAGTAAGGCTGGTGTCTGGTGAGACCTCTCTTACTGGCTTGCAGAAGGCACCTTCTTACTTTATCTTCACATGGCCTTGCTTCTACATGCATATACACAGAGAGGTTTCTGGTGTCTGTTCTTCTTAAAAGGACATCAGTCTTATCAGTTTAAGGCCCTACCTTATGACCTCATTTAACTTTAATTACTTCCTTAAAGGCTCTACCTTCAAATACAGTCACATTGAGAGTTACAGCTTCAACATATTAATTTTGAAAGGGAACAAAATTCAGTCCCCCCAAAATTCAAGGAGTCCACAACAAGTGGGAATGAGGGTCAAAGAGGGAGAGCTGGAGAACTGGTTATGTGTGGCAGGGAATGGAGATGGGAAGGGTAAGTTGAGGAAACATGAGAGAGTTTGGAGGAGGAAGTGCTTGTGGACCATGGAGGCACTAGGATAGAGAGGAAATCTAACCTGACCTGGAATCCTCAGAAGGAAGCTGATGTTTATTTTTTAGACTCCTAGGATACCTACTTGGAGATTTACAGATGGCTGATACCAAACAAGCCATAGATTGCTGGAGAAGAAAAAAACAAGAAACCTTCTTAAATGTTTAAATTCAAATTAAGCTTCAAGTAACAATGAGTTTGAAAGTTTGGTATTGCTGAATAATGGTAATACGTGACATTTATATAAGTATTTAGATTTTATTCACTTTTACATACATTCTCAAGTGTTTCTTTCAACAACCTGGTAGAGTACTTGATGTTCTCAGATTCCCATTTTTTAGACACAACTGAAATTGAGGGAGTTTACAAGGTCATCTGGCTAGAACTGGTATGGTCTTCTTAACCTTAACCTCAACCTTGCCACCAATTTTTCTAATTTATCTCCAGTTCACCATTCAACGCTGAGAGAAACATCAAAAACTAGGTAGGAGGGGAGGTTGTAATATGATCCTACCTATGAAAATTGAACTTCCCAAAGAAAAGCTAGCAAAGAGAAAATTCCCACATGTCAAATGTATTCACTGTTCTCTGACATTGCTTAAACAATACTGATAGCACTAGAGATGGGCTCAGTGGTCAGTATTCAGTAACTGAAACCATTGTCCACGGGAGTAGATGGAAAACTGTACCACCACCTTTTTGAGAAATTTAAAAATCTTAGATAAAAACAAAAAATAATATTAACCATTTGTGAATCTAATACCCAGAACTTACAGCTTAATATTATATATGCCTTAGTGTTTCCTAAAAGGAGAAATAAAACCTTGGAGATAAAATGTTATCGGAGCCCTACCCCCAGTCCCATTCTCCTTCCAATTTGCCCAGTGCAGAGCCCTAGTATAAGATCAGAGAGGTAAGAGAGAGAAAGGTTGGTATGGATTTTCTCAGGTGCTTCTCTATAAAAGTCACTTTGGGCTCCCTGAGTTCCTTGACTGAAGGACAAGCTTATTTCAAGGTGGCTTTGTTTCAAGGACTCTCTCCTTCTAGGTTCCAGTAACAGCTCCCCACTGAGTTCTCCATTTTATAGGTGCTAAGAACTCTGTTACTACATAAGTCCTTGGGCATTTTACTATGCTTGAGGCTTCATAACTTTAGAAAATGATTTCTTATTAAACAATACTCAAATTTTTCTAATTTGAGTGTGCATAGTCTCCTGCTTGTTCCTTGACCAATTTACCCGAGAAGCTAGCCAGAATGCAAATTTTCAAGCCTCTTCTCTTCTTTCAAGACTTTTTCTTTTCATTATTTCACTTGGTTATTCATTCAACAGATATTTGAGTGCCCTGTGTGCCAGTCACTGGGCAAGGTGCTATGGGGATAGTGGTGACAAGACACAGTTTCTGCCTTTGGGAGAAGACAGACAGCAAACAAGGAAGCAATTTAATTATGGCTAATTATGATATGAGAGACGGTTAGAGGGCAGGGACCAGGGAAGTTCTCTCTTAGGAGGTGACATTTCAGCCTTATGAGAGAAAACCTGAGGGCAGAGTGTCTGAGGCAGAGGAAATTGCTAGTGCAAAAAGGTGGGAAAACACCTGGTGTTTTCATGGAACAGAAAAGAAAGCAGTGTGCTTGGAGCAAAGTAAACTGGAGATGCAAAGTCAGGCTAGAGAGCGAGGCAGGAATCAGATCATTCAGGGTCTTTTCAGCAGGCCAAGGTAAAGCATTTGCATTTTATTCTGATGAGGACACATTAAAGGGTTTTAAGCAGAGGAGTGATGTGCAGTATATTTTTTAAAGCTTATTCTTGATGCTGAGTAGAAATAGATTGGCAAGGGACAGACAGAAGTAGAGATATGGCAGTGGGAGTGCAGATGGAAGAAAGTGTCTAGATTTGAGATATATTTTGGAGGTAGAAGCAATTGACTTGGTGGATGAAGAAAGGGGGAAAATTTTAGGTTGACTGGTAGGTTTGGCTTATACAACTGAATAGTTGGGCAGTAGAGCCACTTACTGGAATGGGAAAGAAACATATTTCTGGAGAAAATATTTAAAAATTCTGACTTAAGTAACTTTGAGAAATGCTATCCCAGTGTTCAACTGTGCATTCTATAATCTCAACAAAATAACTAGACAACTCTGACCCTACTCTGGAAAAAGGAATGAAGTTAACATTTATCCAGTATCTTCTGTAGGCCAGGTGCTATTATCATATATAATCTTCACCACAGCCCTGTGAAATAGGTGCTATTACCTCTGATTTATAAATGAGGAAACTGCAGCTTGGATGGGTTGAGTGACTTTATACAAGATTGTACAGCTAGTAAGGTGACAAACCTGATTGACAAACCTAGTTCTTCAGAGACTAAATTCAAAGCTGTTATTACAACACACAACTGCTAGTCACAGGCTGGTTCTTTCTCCGTAACCTTCGTCACCAGACCTCTTAAATGCGACCATATTGAAGATAACCTATCAAAAACTTAGGTAAATGATATCTTAGAAGAAAAATACCTCTTGGCTCAGGTGGGAAATGCTGAGAGGAACTATGATAACATTTTTCTTGGGAAAAAAGTCTTTTTTTAATTCATCAGTTTTTAGAATAACTTCTCCCTGATAACTTGTTTTAAAAAGTTATTAGAACCAGCTCACAATCATTAGAATGACTACTATAAAAAAACAAAAAATAATAAATGTTGGCAAGTTTAGGGAGAAGAGTGTGATTAAAGGAATCAAATTAGCTCACACATAATTGTTTTCTCTTCCAAACAAGATTTATGATTAAACAAATTAATATTTAATATACATCAGTGGTAGGCCTCTCCCAACGTTGTATGTGTTACACAGAGGATTTTTTCACTTTCTTTTACTAACTGCTTTCACCATATTATGAAATAAAGAAATTTTAGTTTTTAAAAATCCAGGAATTTCACCTTTTATGTCTTCTGTGATCTTTGAGGTCAAATATTAAAGCTTACCAATGACAACGCTATAATTCTGTAAACTTAGGTAAAAGTTCAGAATGAGTTATATAACTCTTTACTGGTTCTTTCCCTTCCCTTCTTTTCTGTACATGATTCATTTCCCTTTTACTTCGGTATATTCCTGCAGTCATCATTTTTAGGCATGAATTCTGAAATAAAGTTTTAGGTGGTTTTGCAAAATGAAATAGGATACTCCTGGTCCTATTAATCACCAACAGCAATTTGAAACTAACCTATCAAAAACTTAGATAAATGATATCATGTTAAAAGAAAAATACCTCTTGGCTCAGGTGGAAAATGCTGAGAGGAACTATGATAACATTTTACTCAGGAAAAAAAGGTGTCTTCTTCTAAATTCATCAGTTTTTAGAGTAACTTCTCCTAAAAAACTTGTTTTAAATAGTTATTAGAATCAGTTCACAATCATTGGAATGGCTACTATAAAAAGCAAAAAATAAAATAACAAGTATTGTCAAGGTTGTGGAGAAATTGGAACCCTTGTGCACTGTTGGTGGGAATGCAAAATGATGTGGCTGCTAGGAAAAGTAGTAAGGTGATTCCTCAAAAAAATACAAAATACAATTACCCTGTGATCCAGCAACTGCATTTCTGGTTATATATACTAAAGAATTGAAAGCAGGGACTTATCAAGATATTTGTACACCCATGTTCATAAGAGCATGAATCACAATAGTCAACAGGTAGAAGCAGTCCAAGTGTCCACCTACAGATGAATGGATAAACAAAATGCTGTGTACATGCAATGGAATATTATCCAATCTTAAAAAGGAAGGAAATTCAGCAATATGCTACAACATGGATGAAATTGGAGGATATTATGTTAAGTGAAAGAAGCCAGTCACAAAAATAAAAATATTATATGCTTTCAAATACTATTTGAATACTAGAGTAGTCAAATTCATAGAAATAAAAGGTAGAATGCCAGGGACTGGGGCACCGGAAAATGGGGAGTTCTTGTTTAATAGATAGAGTTTCAGTTTTGCAAGATGAAAAGAATTCTGGAAGTAGAGGTAGAAAAGAATGAATGTAAGATGCCACTGAATTGTACACTTAAAAATGGTTAAGATCGATTAAGTAAAACTATGGTTTAAAAGAAGTTCAAAATTAATTTGATAAATTTGGGGTAGTGGATAATTAGGGCTTTCCATTTATAGAGTCATCCCCAGAGGTTTCAAGAGGACCTGTAATTTCTGCCAAAGCTCACTACCTCATTCACTTGAAAACAAAACGTGAAAGTTTTACCTGTGTAAAACTGGCCAACTGACATTTTATTAAAACTCCACCAAAAAAAAAAGTTTAAGATGGTAAATTTTGTTATGTGTATTTTACCACAATTAAAAATTTTTTAATTTTTTGAAATTATTTAGAAGGCCTAATAAGATCTTAACAATTTGAGCAGATAAATGTTAGTTTCACCTCTCTTTAGACAGAATTTGAGAGAATGGAAATGTTTTAGATTTTTAACATTTTTAGAATTTTAGCATTCATTGATCATCTATTCTGAACTTACCTACTCAGAAATACTTTCTATCCCTGCTAGATGAGCATTTACTCTCTAATGCTCTTCCACTGACTGGGAGCCCTCATCACAGCAGAAAGCAACCTATTTCAGCTCCTTGATGCCTGCTTTGGTTTGCAATTCAAATTCTCTATGCTTTGCTGCTTTGTTCACCTCTCATCTACGAGAAAAGCCTAATAAAATAGTCATTTTGTTGCACTAAGTCAGTCCTATCCTGATACCACCATTAAAATGATTACACTTTACTAATGAGTGTGCTATTAGTAATTGTGTTCTAACTCATACCACTTTTTTAGTATATATCTTCTCATCTTCAGGAAACTTCAGAGAGTAAAAATGTTGTTTTTAAAATCCAAAAATTATCGATATATGTAGAGAGTAAGAAATGGATCTCTCTGGTTCCACGTCCCAAAGATGACAAATTTTGTTCAGAATATTTTCAAGTATAAACAAATCATACCATCTTTGTCACAAATGATTTCATACTATTCATAGTGCCCTATAGCTTAACCATTTTGCAATCTATTCTATTGTTTTAATTATCCAAAAGTATTCTATTCACGGTATTTTGAGGCACTAATGAAAACATAGTTTACAACACTGGATTGTAAAGGATTTTCATGGTACTGTTCTGTCTTACCTCTTCCTTATTTAATTGTGAGAACTTTCTCAAAAACCAAGGATTTGATTTGAATATCTAAACATGAGCTCTGGTAAAACAAATATAAAATTAGACAAATTGCTTTTGAAGAGCTCCCATAGGAGAATGTAAAAGTTAATGAGCTTTACTGTATTTTGAATTTCTGGTATGTTTCTTTTGGGTTCTTGACACTAATTATTAACACTAAATCCTGAACAATCCCTGACCAACAGAAATCCTGTGGCCTCACTTGTAACCTACTTCCATCTTGGGACGTTAATTGCTTCTTTCTGCAAGATCAGATAGAGGTCACTTCTTCCATGCTCTTCCTTCTATATTCTATTTGAAATGTTAAACTTTGCTACCTGACCTCTGCTTTCCTATGCAAGTGGTATTTGGTTTAGGGTAAAGTCTGAAATTCTGCCAGGCTTGGTAGAAATACTTTCTGTGACATTCCTGACATAGTCAATCAAATTCTAAATGGAAACATCATTATGTACTCTAGGAACAAAATCTCAAGGACTGAAGGAGAATCCCCAACAACTTTTCTGTACAAGAAAGATCTGCAATGTGTTTCCACTTCATCAAGACGAAGACACTTAGGGGACGCACGGTTCTGGATTAAATCCTGGTCTGGGTAAACCATCTGGAAAGGGCATTCTGAGAGTGGTGAAATTTGTATATGGGTATTAAATGACATGAAGAATTATTGAAATGAAAACATAGAGATCATTAGATTGAAGCAGGCTATAGTCTCATTTTCCATATGATATCCATATGGAAATATGTCTCTCCATAACCATGTAGCTCCCCATAGAAAAATATCTCTAAAGAATATACAGTAAGGTAATTTTGGTTGTATTAGTAAAATGTTTTTGTATTTTCTAATTTTCTACAATGCTCATAACTGATTTTGTAATACTAAAAGCTTATTTTTCATTAAAAAATAAAAACTATAGGTTCTAGAAACAAATGTGAATTAATATTTCAAGCCAGTGGGAAAAAGGAATTGTTATGTGTATGGTACTGTGACATCGTGGGCTAATCATTAGGGAAATAAAATATAAGGAAGAATCCCTGCCACAATCTTATTCCAAAATAAATTCCAAATGGAGTAAAGATTTACACGTCAAAAATGAAGTTTAATAATACACACATATGTAATAAAATCTCTTTTTAAAGAAGGCTAAATTTATGTATTATCTGATATTTTAAAATCTTTCCTAAAAACAAAATTCAAAAGCAAAGAAGGAGAAGTTGGATATATTTGACTACATAAAAATTAAATCTTCTAGAATTCCATCTGAATTATATCTCAGTGAGCTATTAAAACTTTAAATCTCCTGTGTCCAAAAACACTCTATAAAGCCAAAAGACTGTAAAAAATAACTGCAGCACATAGAGTTGAAAGATTAAGTTCTTCAGTTTACATACAGTTTATGCAACAGAAGAAGGAAAAGATGAACAATCCAAAGGAAATGGGAACATAATATAAATAGACAAGCTAGAGAAAAACAAAACACTTTGAAAATAACTTTTTTGTTTTAAACCAGAGGTTTTGAGGGCATTTGATCTTTAGAAATTATCCATGAGCCTCCAATCCTACTTGATCTTTTGCCTGATTATCTGTCATTTTATAGCCTGGCTAGTTTAACTAACTGGAACCTGAGTTAGTGAGATGCCAGTATGACTGATTCCTATAAGATTTCACTTCTTGCTGAGAACTGTTTTATAACACGGAACTCTGGAGATCTGCTTCACAAATGTGTGTCATTATTCACAGGAAACCTGAGAGAAATGATGTGGCTCGTTCATTGCAAACTGTTGAGAAAACTTGCATTAATATCCAACTGATATTGTTAGTAAAATTATCTTCAAAATAAAAGACATCAACACTATCAGCCATGGAGTGACTTTTTTCCTTAAAGTGCACATTCAGTTTTCTTTAGTTTAACACACACAAATGGAGTGTCTAATGTGCATAAAACATAAGGCCTGGCCCTAGTGATGGTAGTTGGGCCCTGCCATCAGGAAAACCATATTTTAGAGAGAAAGACTTAGAATTGCCATCTTATATTCATTACTACCCTATTATAAATCCACAAATAATAGTAAAATTTGCTATATCATAACTGATATTCATATAGTTAAGTATTCCTTCAATCAAAATTAAGCATCTTCCATGTACTAGGCACTGTCCTAGAGGTTGGAGACTCAATAAGGAATAAGATGTAACCTACTCTTGAGGAACTGGGGGGGAACAATTTATAAGGCATTTTTATACACATGACCTTCTTTGATTCTTGTACAAGTCCTGTGAGGTAGTCAGGAAGAGACAGAAGCTCAGAGAGTTCCAAGAATTGTCCCAAGCTGATGATCAAGTAAATCACAGAGTATCCAAACTGGGGTTTTTCGATGGCAAAATTCATGATATATACGATAAGGATTCTTATTTAGTATCTGAACTTGGAGAGGACCTGAAGGTTTGATTTATTTCCTTCCTTCTTTATGACAGTCAAAAGGAAAATTTCATTCTTAACTGGTAGTGCATTTGTACTTAATATTTTGGAGAGCCAATATTTTCCTGTGGCTATTTATCTCTTGAGACTACTTAGGCAACAATTTTAAAAGATCTTAAGTGATAGGGTAAAAACTCCAAAGTGCTCTGGTCGGAATTTTCGTTGTCATAAATCTAAAGTAAATCCTGTTCCATAGAGCAGAGATTTCTTACATTGTTTTGTCTGCAGTGTGTAGCATGGGTATATAAATTTCACTTTCCCTTGGGGTGTGGCAGTCGTGTACCAAAAACAGTTTTCATTATATTGAGCTTCTGGGGTGCAGAAGCTTACTCACCTCTGCTATCTCCCTTTTTCCCAGCTTGGCAAAATGCATATGAGGTACAGGGTAGATCCTCATTAAAACTTCAAGTTGAAAAGAGCAAAAAATGAGAAACTGAGTTATGTAACCTCTCCCTTTTGGGAAGAGATCATCACCATTCTTTAGGGTTAATAATTCAGATAAATTAGCTAATTACCTATCTGCAATTAGAAAAAATAGCTAAGGCAGCTACAAACTTCTTTTAGTATTTGGTAAATGACAAAACAGCTTTCTTTGTGTACACAGGAGCTTTCCAGTCTGGGTTTTGTTTTGTTTAGGTCAGTATTTTCTTCTCACATCATCTGTAGTCTTTGAAAAACACTTCAAGGAGGAAAGAGCTCTGACGGCAAGAAGAGGTGATACGGAGGTTGAGCAAGGCTGTACACATGCCTCTACTCATACTGGCCCAAGGCCTGTCTGCTGTTGGACAACCCAATAAGCTGGAATCAGTAATCAATCTTCCTGTGGAGCCTCCACTAAATCATCACCACACTTGCCCTTTGACATAAGCAGAGAAGGAACAAGGGGCCACTACATTCCTGAGTGCTCTTATGCTGAGGCTGAGCAGAGGTCTCAAGTGTTGCTGCTTCAGTCTAGACAAAGCAATTAAAGCCACAATGGTTTGTTTTGTTCGACACCATAAGCTTGAAGGAAACAGGAGATACAGTAGCCAACTTTCTTCATAAGTGTGTGAAAAGAGTTTATTATCCTATATTCACTCAACAAGTATTTGAGTGCTCACACTGGAGTTTCTAGACATACAGTAGTGAAAAAGGCAGGCAGGTCTCTGCTCTTTCATTTTGAAAGTTTTAATCCAGTGCAGTGTGGGTTGACCACAGTCCCCTTTGTGTATTACCTGACACTAAGCACCCTTTTCTCTTTTACTAACTCTTTTCATGGAAAAGAACAATCTAAGGGCAGAAAACAATAATAGTGTCTGATTCTAGCTGATTAAAAGGATTAGTATCCCTTTCCTTTCTTGGAAAAGTGATCATTCTCCTTTCTACTGCCTGGAAAGAATGAATGCCAAGTGCTGCAGGTAAAAGCTAAACACATGCAGCATTAGTTTTGTTTCTGTGCTTTTCCATTTTCAGGATGCCTCCTCAATTGCATTTTGGAAATATAAGTGCCTTCAACTGTTACTTCTACCTTTTATACATCAGTGTGATACCAAGCAGGGAGTTGGCAAACTTTTTCTTTAAAGGACTAGACAGTAAATATTTTAGGCTTTTCAGGTTGTAGGGTCTCTGTCACAACCACTCAACTCTGCTGTTACACTGTACAAGCAACCATAGATCCTGACTAAATGTTCGAATAAAATTTTATTTATGAACATTGAAATTTGCATTTCATGCAATTTTTACAGATCACAAAATATTATTATTCTTTTGTTTTCCCCCAACCATCTTAAAATGTAAAAACCATTCTTAACTCATGGGCCATATAAAAACAGGCTAGATTTGGCCCATGAGTCCTAATTTGCCAACCCCCTCTATGAAGGAGTGGTTACTTCAGTTAATCAGGACTGTTACGTGGCTAAGGCTCTGTACTGGTGGACCAATCGCAGTCTCAAGTTCCATTCTCAGTTCTGGCTGGTGAAAAAGATGTGGGCCATTAGCTGTCACATGGAGAAGCCAGCAAAAGAAGGAACTTCCTCACACTTCCATTCCTAGCACTGCTTGCTGATATTTATTCACACTTTTCTGTCACTTGAAGGTTTCTGAATTCTACTTTTTCAGAGTATGTGACACAAACTGTAATGTGCTCTTCACACCCCCTTATTAAGGCAGCAAAGGCAGTCACCTGTGCAGTTTTGGTGTCTTGTAAGAAAACTGACTTGTCAGCACTTTGGATAATTTTATGGGAAAGCAAAGCAGCTGTGTTATGCATATCTAATATTAATTTGAACTTTTTATTGACCAGGCTCATTTCATTCTGTGGATGCCCTAAGCAATTTCCATAGGTTTGCTCTGGCAGTGGGAAATAAGAGTGCTTTTGTTTCCTGTTTAGATAATTTCTGAGCACTTTTGTAAGACTCAGAGCTCTGTTTATCTTAACTAAGCATTGCTGATAGCTTTGTGCTATTTTCTTATGAGAAGGCATTCGTTTTCTGACCTAGATTCTCCTGCTTCTTTCACACCTCTTAATCCTCTGCTTTTGAAATGCCTTTGTTTTTGAGGTGAAGCAACTGGCCATGGGGCATTTGTGAAGTGTACGGAGCCCTTGGAGGAGATTATTAAACAAAGCTACTCTTTGTCAGTTATAATTGTAAACTGGCTTAAATTCCTCCAGGAGAGATGATTTTTTGATTACAGGTATAAGTAGGTTCAAGGCTATTCCAGCAAAGTACTGTCACATGGACTATTTCCTAAACCTGATGTTACTATCTTGAGGTTTGAAGGAGTAATCACTCCCTGCCAGACTCGGTGTGTGATCAATTATACCAAAACATTTGTACAAAAGACCTGGGTTCAATCCCATCCTGCTCAAGGTGGAAAACCTGGAATTATGCTTGACACACTCTCTCTCTTATATTCAATTCCATCAAAGAACCCTGTCAGGTCTCCCTTCACAGTGGACCCAGGGTCAGATCCCTTCTACTTCCTCCCGCAACATCCCGCAACACCCTGACCCTGACACAAGCCCAGACCATCCCTGTCCTGGATCACTGCAAAAGCTCTCCCTGCCTCCCCCTGGCCTGCTTCCGTCTATTCTCAACAGAGCTGCCAAAGTGCTGCAGTTGAAAACTGAAGTCGGATCACATCTGCTCTCTGCTCAGAGCCCTCCACTGATTTCTTCCCTATTTCAGCATAAAAGCCACAGGCCTCATGATGGCTTACTTTATCCTTCCCCCACCTCCACTTCTTTGATCTCATATCCTATTTCTCTCCCCATTGCTTACTCAGCTCCTGCCACCCTGGCCTCTTTGCTTCTCAGACGACACACTTCTGTCTTAAGGCCTTTGTACTTCTCTTCCAGGGGCAAAGTGTTCCAAGCACAGTGCCTTTAAGTCTTGTTTAAAAGCCACTGAACAAACACAAAGAATGGCTAATATGAAAAAGACTGACACAATCAAGGGGTAGCAGGGATGTGGAGAAACTTGAACTTTCATACTTTGCTGGCAGGAGTGTAAATTGGTTCAATCACTGTGTCATTAATTACTGAAACTAAACTTATATTACTTCATGACCCAGCAATTCTACCCCTATACATACACCCTGGAGAAATGAGTGCATATGCCCACCAGAAGACAAGAACATTCATAGCAACTGTGTTCATAATAGCCCCAAATTGGAAATAATCCAAATGTCAACAAGAGAATGGATAAATTGTGATCTAGTCATGAAATGGGATACTACACAGCCATAAAGAGAACAGAGACTCTGCAACAGTATGGGTTAATCTTACACATTATGTTGGTGGAAGAAGCCAAGCCACAAATGGATATATCCTTTAGGATTATCATTTATTTGAAGCTCAAGAACAGGTAAAACTTATCAATGGTGACGGAATTCAGATTCGTAGTTTGCTCTTGGAAGGCACTGATTGGGAAGGGGCAAAAAAGAACCTTCTGGGACACTGCAGATGTTCCATTTCCTGACCTGAGCAGTGGTTGCATGAATGTATGTGAGAATTCGTCAAGTGGTCATAGCCATAACTTTACATACTTTACAGTTTATGTCCTGATAATTAAGTAAAGAAAAATAAAAGAAGTGAAATTCACTTATCTAAAATAGCCCTTTATACCTTCTCATCACCTTTCCCCCTACTCCATTTTATTTTTATCCATAGCACATATCACCAGCTGAAATGTTTTATATGTATCAACTTGTTTATTTATTATCTGTCTTTCCCACTAGGATGTAAGCTCCACGAGAGTGAGAACTTTGTTTACTGCTGTATCTCAGTGCTTGAGGACAATGCTTGGCACATAGAAGATCTTAATAAGATTTGTTAAATAAATGTATTACTGTAGTGCAGCTTCAGCTCTGGATCTACTTACAAATCAATTTTTGTCTGAAAACAAGAGATCCTCCTGTTTCCTGATAATCAGCACTCTGACTAATTTACAAACTGCAGATTGCAAAATGGGTTTGGGGACCATTATGTCAGTCTTTGGGTTGATTGCAGTCACTGAGAGTTTATTGACAAAGACATTGGTTGGTTGGTTGACTTCTGGGCCTAAAGCTAAGAAGGTAGAAGAGTGGGGGATGTGGGTTCATATTTCTCACTCTCCCAAGATTGTTGAGTTGTTCTGTATTATTTTTTCAGAAGCAGGAAGAGGAAAATGAATAAGCCATTGTCTCTCTAGGCTAAATTGTTTGTGCTATAGTCAACATCTTTGCCCCTGGAACCAGGTAGAAAGAATAAGCAGGGCAAATCTTAAGAAATGTGATGATAAGAAAATGGACAGGGTGGAGGGGTGGTCCCTCCCCACCTAGAATGCTCTCATTGATTTAGAAGGTAAAATGCAATGGGAAAATAAGGAAGGCACAACACAAAGAAATTTGTCTTAAGGTATAATTTAAGTGTAAAATTGTAGACCTGAAAAATGAAATGGGTAGAGGATTATGAGAAGTACAAGAGCATGAAAACAGTGACAAGTAAAAACACAAATTTCTCAACTATAAACTCAATCAACGTAGGAGCTGGCATAGTTGGAAATAACATTTATTGAGCACTTTCTATATATTTGGCATTGAATAGGTTTTTCTCATTTAGTCCTCACAACAGGTATTCAGCTAGGTATTATTAGCCACGTTGTTTTATTAGAAGTCAGGACATTGAAGCTCAAAGCACTATGAAATTTGTTCACAGAGGATGAATTGGGGAGCTAGGATTCCTACCCAGGTTGGACTTCAAGGACAAGACTATCCTCCTCCATGGTGATACCTCCCCGCCCTGAACGCCTACAGTTGGGCGTGTCACTACCTGTGCCAGTTATCATCACAGCATTTTACCACCTTGTTCCTTATTTGATCTCACCACTCCACTGACTGCAGGCTAAGGTCCTAGGGGCAGGGGCAGCTGCCTAAAAGCATGCACTGCCTTTTACAACCTGACTTCTGTCACTTTCCGGCCTTCCCTTCTCCCATTCCACCCATCCTGGGGGCCAAGATGATTTGTGTCAAAAACTAATTCTGATCAAAGCTCCTGGTTCAAAATCTTTGCTTACCTTATTTCTTTTATGATAAAGTTCAAACTCCTTAACACATCATACCTCTACCCACCTTTTCAGAATCCACTGGCATTCCAAATACCCAAAATTTCAGCTACCCCAAAAAAGTGCCCTGTTCCCTGTGCAGACAGCACTGTTTAACATCTCGGCAACAATCTTCATTTACTTCACACAGCAGTGCCCCAACTTGACAGACCTTTCCACAGGTTCTTTCTGCTCCACGGAATGCACTATCTCCTTCTTTAGCCTGGTGAACTTTTGTTCACCTGGTATCGTGTGCCAAGTATTACCTGCTTGGTGGAGGCTGATCAGCCTTTCCTGTGGTGTTTCATTGCCCTGCTTTATATTACGTTGACCATCTATTTATCTTTCCCAAGAGTCTATCAGCACCCCAAGGACAAAGAAATGGGCACATTCATCCACATGTCCTCAGAGCCTGGCATACACACAATGACATGTGCTCAGTAGGTGTTGTGATGAGTGAATTAATTAACAATTCCTCTATGGGGCTAGTGTATCCCTCCACTAGATTATACACTTCTACACTAATTTATATCCCCAATGCCTGACAATAACCAGTGAAAATGTCATAAGAAAAAGACCTTCCTCTGCACCATTCCCACCAAAGTATTCAAAAGAAAAATATCACTGATTAATGTTAACAAGAATTATGCATAACAAAACAACCAGATATTAATAAAAAGTGCTAAGAAATACCTGAATAGGTGGAGAAATAAACCATACTTCTGAACGAGAATACTAATTCAGATAAAGATGTTGATACTATGTAATTAACTCTTAGGGTGGATTCGTTTTCATCAAATCCTCAAAGGGGATTTTTTTGGTTTGTTTATCCTTTTATTTGTGTTTTGAAACAAAGTTTATCCAGGTGTTCACTGTACAATTCTTTCAACTTTCCTTTATATTTGAAAATTTTCATAATTAATTATGGGTAACAAAAGTCTATCTGGAAGAATGAGCTGGCAAGAACAACAAGGAAATTGTTACAAATGAACAGGGGATGTGGGCATGGCCTTGCCCTATGACATTTTAAAATGCTATGTCAATAATCTAAACTAGAACAGAAACCATGACAAATCAGTGGAATATAAATAGGTATCCCTGAAAAAGATCTTAGGATAGATACGTCCATGAAATTTTCATTGTATTTATTAAACAAACATTTATAGAAAGCTTACTATGTGCCAAGCAGTGTCTTATATTTCTTACAAATATTAACCCATTTATAATTTAGCTAATTTAATTAAGACTAGGTCTTTGGAGCCAGACTGCCTATGTTCAGATTCTTTCTCTGCCATTTACAAGCTGTGTGACCTTGGACAAGTTACCGAACTTCTCTGTGCCTATTTCCTTAGGAGTTAAATGTGGATAATAATAGTTACCTATCTCATAGGATTTTTAAGAGATTAAGTAAATCAATATTTTATAAAGGAGGCATCACAATAAAAAAGAAATGATATAATCAATTGTGTGAAGAAAGCTGGATAAAAATACAATTGGGGCTTTACCTCACACCATTTACTGAAAATAAAGACCAGAATTTAAAGAAGTATATGTAAAAAATAAAAGCATAAAGTATAGAATAAAATATTTAATATTTAGATATTTAATTCTAAAAATGGATTACTAAGTACAAAAGGAAACAGAAATAATGAACTTTAACATATCAATAAAAATTGAAAGTTAACAAGAAAAAACTGGTGAACAAAATAAATGGGATAGTGATAGGTGACTATACAATCAGAGAGACATTATAGAAAATAGGCAAAATACATAATAATTTAAAGAAGACAAATGCAAATAGCTAATGGCTACTAGCATATGAAAAAAGGTTCAACCTCACTGATCTAATGCAGCTAAATTAAATTAATGAGATGACATTTTTAATTATTAAATTGGTTAGGATTAAAAAATAGAATGGTTAATGCCAATAAATGTATCATAAGAACAGGCATTTGCATAAAGAAGAAATTTGGTATGATCTTCTGACGAGCATTTGGCAAAAGGTAGTGAGTCTTGAAAATGTTCATATATGAACAGATCATGTATATTCATGTATGATAATAGTAAGAAGATATGATCTATTTGTTATGGGTTAAATTGTTTCTATCCAAGTGATATGTTGAAGTACTAACTCCATCTTCCTTGGAATGTAACCTAATTTGGAGATAGGGCCCTTGCAGATGTAATTAGTTAAGATGAAGTCATACTGGAATAGGAAGGATTACTAATTCAATGTGATTAGTGCCCTTATGAGAAAGGAATATGCCATGTGAAGGCAGAGACAGATATATGGTGTCTTTGGCTATAGAGGCAGACAATGTGATGAGTTACTATAAACCAAGGGATGCTCAGCATCGCCAGCAAACAACAGAAGATAAAATGAAAGAGGCAAGAAAGGGTTTCCCCTGCGGTTTTCAGAAGGGGTGTGGCCCTGCTGACCCTTGCTTCTGAACTTCTGTTCAGAAGTGCCTCCAGCACTGTGAGACAATAAATTTCTGTTGTTGAAAGCAACCTAGTTTGTGGTAGTTTGTTATGGTAGCCCCCACAAGCTATTACACTATCCTTGGGGAATAATTGATATGAATAAAATCACTTGTTCAAGGATACTCACCATTGAGTTACTCATAATGATGAAAATTTAGAAGTGATCAGAATGTATGATGATAGTGGAATCATTAACTGATATATAATTATAAGGTAGAGTTTATGGCACCAATAAAAACCGTATTTTTGAGAACCTGGGTAGATGTTTCATAATATAATAGTGAGAAAAGGCAACAGATAACACTGCATACACCTTATGAGTCAAACTTCACTTTTAAAATCATAAATTACATATTTATAGAAAAAAGCTGATGGTAAACACTCTAAAGTGGTTCTATTTTTTTCAGAAAAAAAGAGACATAGTATATGTAAATTTGATGGTCTCAGGAACAAAGATACAGAGACTAAGAAAAAGTAATTACACACACCCACTTTATACTACTTTACTTCTCTACCCAGCTGGGACTTGCTTCACCCTTGAAATGCAGTCTACTTCTAGAGCGGGAAGTGGTGAGGACTTAACTTCAAGCCCAGGCTTTTGGCCCTTAACACAGAACCAAAGGTAGAGGCTATCAATTTGACTCTTGTATTTTACTGTCTTTATATTATAGCCTACATATCCTAAGAGAAAGCACTTAGAAGAGTCTAATGAGAGCCAGAGAATATTCTTTCTGCTTGAAAGCCTCAGTTAATAAAGATTGCCGTTCTGCGTGACCTCAAGGGCCCAGCAAGGAGTGAAGCCTCACCGGCTTCCAGGAGAGATAAGAAGGGCTGAAACGGAGGTGTTTACCAGAGGAGGATGTGGTAACGTAGCTGCAAGGGCCGTGGCCTCTAGCAGGGAAGTCAGTCCTAATCCAAGGCCAAGGCTGTGGAGCTGAAGGCCCTGCATAATTGCCATGCTGTCAGGTACATTCCTTCACCTCAAGGCAACTTCTCGGGGGGGTGGGGGGGGTGATAAAACCCCATCTCTCTCCCTTTTTCCTAGTTAAAGTGACCTCAAAATATTCCTTACCTACAGATTTGCACTTTTAGGAAGATAATTCATCCATGAAAGCAACGTTATCTAATTAAACTTATTCCTAAGAACTAAGCTAACTTTAAAACAATTTGTGGGGTCATAGAAAAACTGGCCACTGTTCGCACGGCCTATGGCATCGCAAGTTGGTACAATCGTTTGAAAGCCAATATGGCAAAAAGTATCCAGAGCTTTCAAGGAAAACAAGAAAAAGAAGAACAAATTGTCTATTTGCCAAGCTCCAAATCATGTGCTTGGCATACAGGATCTCACTGAATTGTTATCACAATCCCTGGAGGATCAGAGAGTTTAAGCAAATCATTCAAGCCACATAGGTAGTAATGGGCAGAACTAAGATGTGTACCCAGGCTGTCTAATTCCAAATTCTGTGTTCCTGTCCACTCGGTCATGTTGCCATACACAGTTCACTCTCTTTGACCCTAGAATCTGACTCCTAGAAAGGTGTCCTAAGAAAATACTTAAAAAAAACCCCACTATACTGCAATGTTAGTTAGGAAAGAGAAACAATACAGTTGTCTAATAATGGAAAAATGGCTACAGTATGGTTCACCTACAGCATGGAATATCATGTAGACATTAAAAAAGATAATGGAGGCTCTAGGAATATGAAAAGATATTTCAGATACAATAGTCAGTGAAAAAAACAGTATGAAATAGTTGCACAGTTGGTCCTTGAACAACATAGGTTTGAACAGCACGGGTCCACTTACATGCAGATTTTTTTTGGATAAATATACTGGAAAGTTTTTTGGAGATTTGTGACAATTTAAAAAACATTTTCTTTTCCCTAGCATACTTTACTGTAAGAATACAGTATATAATATATATAATATACAAAACCTGTGTTAGTCAACCAGTTATGTTAATGATAAGGCCTCCAGTCAACAGTAGGCTAAGTTTTGGGGAAGTCAAAGTTATAAGCAGATTTTTGGCTGCAGGGATAGGAGCGGGGGTGGGGTCCATGCCCTTAATGCCCGAGTTGTACAAGGGTCAGCTGTACTCATTGACTGTAAAAAGCATAAACATACGTATGTACAGGAATGCCATTGAAAATAGCTGCAGACTGTAACAGAACTAACTGCAGTTCTTCCCCCTCAGAATCATTCTTACTTTTGAAAAGATGATCTGAAATGACCATTTCCTTCCTCTCAAAACACTGGCCCCAGTCCAGTTTCTTTCTGTACCTGCACCTCTTCTGTTCAGAACGGCTTCCCATTTACATCTGCTTCTGTTAATCTCCACAGCACGTGCACAAGGTTGGCCTAAATAGATGTGGCACATGCCCAGAAGTCACTTCACCACTTCTGTCTCTGCTGAAATCAGTACTGTTAAGCTGCACATTTTATTGAAGAATGTGTCCTCTTGCACAAAACAGGGTCCCACCCTCGATTAGAACGGTATTCCTCTGAACATAGCCGGAACCTTTATACACCTGTACTCAGCTGTTGACCCCGGGCTTCTCAACCTCAGCACTGACATGTTTGCTCAAACAGTTCTTTGTTGTATGAACCCTGTACATTGTAGGACGGTTCGCGGCATTACTGGCCTCTTCTCATTAGACATCAGGAACATCGCCCCCCGCTTCCCCGCCACCACCAAAGTGCGATAACGAAAGAGTGGTATCTCCAGTATCAATGTCTCCAGATTATTTCCAAATGTTCCCTGGGGCTGAGCGGGCAAAATCGTCCCTAGTTGGGAACCGCCGTACCTTAAGGAATGTCAGTGGCGTACGGTGAAAACCCGTCGTTGGCCGGTTATGCCCTCATTGGACCACTAGAGGTCTCCCTAGACCAAATTATGGTTCTAATCTGGAAAAAACCGGCTACGGCCACCACCGAAGAGGTTAATTGTCCTGATTTGGTGGGTGGTAATAGCAAAAGGTTTACAAACAAAAGCATTTGATCAATTCCTGTGCAGAAGAATTCCAAATAAATTATGTAGATATTCTATTCTAAAGAAGGGGAGCATAACTCCCTACAGTGTGGGCTGTACATAGTGACTGCCTGCAAAAGAGTACAATATGGAGAGGAGAGTACAGCAGAGAAAGACAGCAGACATAACCTCACCCCAGTGATCATAAGCAACATCGAAGCTGGTAAATCATATCAATAGTATTTCCCTTTGATATGTGATGAAAATGGCACTTTATTTCTGTGCTCCTCCTCCCCAAGCCTTATAACCATAACCCCAGCCTCATCATGAGAAAAACATCAAATTCCAATAGAGGGGTATCCTACAAATACTTCAGTGGAACTCCTCAAAACTGTCAAAGTCATTAAAAATAAGGAAAGCCTGAGAAACTCTCTCAGCCAAGAGGAACTTGGATACATGACAACTAAATGTAAGGTGGTATTCTTGGTGAAATTCTGGAACAGAAAAAGGACATTCGGTAAACATTAAGGAACTCTCAATAACCAGGAATTTTGGTTAATAATAAGTATCAATATTGGTTCATTACAAACAGTGACTCCATACCATTTTACTATGCTGATGGACGGTGACTGTAATGGGGTATGTGGGGGGTACTTGATTATATGGGTGAATGTAGTAACCACAATGTTGCTCAAGTGAAACCTTCATAAGATTGTACGTCAATGATATCTTAATGAAAAAAGAAAAGAAAAATTATTGGTTCATTAATTAAAATAAATGTACCATATTAATATAAAATGTCAATAGGGGAAACTGGGTGCTGAGGCAAGGTTCAATGAGAACTTTGTACTCGCTTGATTTTTCCTTTAAATCTAAAACTGCTCTAAAAACTTAAATCTATTAATTTTTAAAAAATACGCCTGACCAACACTAGAACAGATGGACCTAATACACATATAAAGAACTCTACACCCAAAAGCAGCAGGATACACATTCTTCTCAAGTGCACATGGAACATTCTCCAGAATACACCACATAGTAGGCCACAAAAAGAGCCTCAGTAAATACAAGAAGATTGAAATTCTACCAATCAACTTCTCAGACCACAAAGGTATAAAACTAGAAATAAATTGTACAAAGAAAACAAAAAGGCTTGCAAACACATAGAGGCTTAACAACATGCTCCTAAATAATCAATGGATCAATGACCAAATTAAAATAGAGATCAAGCAATATATGGAGACAAATGACAACAACAGTACAAAGCCCCAACTTCTGTGGGATGCAGGGAAGGCAGTTCTAAGAGGAAAGTACATAGAAATCCAGACCTATTTAAAGAAGGAAGAACAATCCCAAATGAATACTCTAAAGTCACAATTATTGAAACTGGAAAAAGAAGAACAAATGAAGCCCAAAGTCAGCAGAAGGAGGGACATAATAAAGATCAGAGAAGAAATAAATAAAATTGAGAAGAATAAAACAATAGAAAAAAAATCAATGAAACCAAGAGCTGCTTCTTTGAGAAAATAAACAAAATAGATAAGCCCCTAGGCAGACTTATTAAGAGAAAAAAGAGAATCTACACACATCAACAGAGTCAGAAGCGAGGAAGGAAAAATCACGACGGACCCCACAGAAATACAAAGAATCATTAGAGAATACTAAGAGAATCTATATGCTAACAAGCTGGAAAATCTAGAAGAAATGGGCAACTTCCTAGAAAGATACAACCTTCCAAGACTGACCAAGGAAGAAACAGAAAATCTAAACAGACCAATTACCAGCAAAGAAATTGAATTGGTAATCAAAAAACTACCCAAGAAAAGATGAGGGGGCAGCCAAGATGGCGGCATGAGTAGTTCAATGGAAATCTCCTCCCAAAAACATATATATTTTTGAAAATACAACAAATACAACTATTCCTAAAAGAGACACCAGTGGATACAGTACAATAGCCAGGCTACACCTACATCTGTGAGAACGCAGCATCACACCAAGGGGGTAAGATACAAGCCACAGCCTAGCGGGACCCGAATGCCCCCCTCTCCCAGACCCCAGCGGGAAGAAAGGAGTCAGAGCAGGGAGGGAGTGAAAGCCCAGGACTGCTAAACAACCAGCTCTAGAAATCCACACTGGGAGCACAGACACACGGTGCACGGGGTGCTGGATATAAGAGAAACAGAAAAGCAAAACCTGCAAGCAGGTCCCTGCAGTTGGTGCCCCTGAGACCAAAGAAAACTGAGTGCTTTTTGCAACTCTTAAAGGGACAGGGACCCCACAGCTGGACAAAGTCGTCCCGGCACACTCAACCCAGCACCTGGGAATCCCGGGGAACTCTAGGTGACCTAACCCCTTGGGCAGCAGTGCAGCTCTGAAGGCCCTCATGGCAATAGGCAGCCTGCCAGTCATTCCCCAAACTGGCATGAACCCCAACACACCGGCCCAGTAGTGGTAGAGCTGCAGCGCGCGCCGAGGCTGGCAGTGCCAGAGGGGCCCGGGAGAGGCCCACACAACCCTGTGGTGGCGGCAACCAAGTGGCCTGGGGGTGGCCCAGGTGCGCCGGCAGCAGTGGCGCCCCAGGGGCACAGGAGTGGTCCACGCGTCCCTGCGGCAGTGGCAGAGGGGCCCGAGTGTGGCCCATGGGAGCTGGCGGTGGCGGCGGCAGAGGAGCAGGCCAGGAGCAGCCGCACCACCAACAGCCACTCAGAATCTCAGCCTGGCACACAGCCACCCGGGCCAGACCCAAAGGCCACTTCTGGCACACAGCTGCCCAGCAGAGGCACTGCTTTTGTGGGAGAGTGCTCCTAGAATGCCTGTCACTCTCCACAGAGCTCTGCGCTACTCTGACGGAGACCCTGACCAAAGCAGCTTAGGGGATTAATCTGGAGGCTGCTCAAGGAGTGCGGGTAACCGACACAGGCAGCGGAGAAGGGCAAGGTGACTGGCAAGCAGGAAAGGACTTTGTTCTCCCAGCTGACACATGTGCAACCTGCCTACAGCTACCTCTATTACCATTAAAAGGCAGAAGAATTTAGTCCAGTCCAAAATAGTCCAGACAACTCCTGAAAGAGGGCTTGGGGAGATAGATCTAACCAATCTCCCTGAAAAAGAATTCAAAATAAAGGTCATAACCATGTTGATGGATCTGCAGAGAAATATGCAAGAGCTAAAGGAGTAAGTACAGAGGGAGAATACAGAAACAAAACAACCTCTGTAAGGACTTAAGAGCAGACTGGATGAGGTGCAAGAGGCCGTTAATGGAATAGAAATCAGAGAACAGAAACGCAGAGAAGCTGATGCAGAGAGAGATAAAAGGATCTCCAGGAATGAAAGAATAATAAGACAATTGTGTGACCAATCCAAACAGAACAATATTCGCATTATAGGGGTACCAGAAGAAGAGAGAGAAAAAGGGATAGACAGTGTCTTTGAAGAAATAATTGCTGAAAACTTCCCCAAACTGGGGGAGGAAATAGTTGCTTAGACCACGGAAGCAAACAGAACTCCCAACAGAAGGGACCCAAAAAGGACAACACCAAGACACATAATAATAAAAATGGCAAAGATCAAGGACAAGGACAGAGTATTAAAGGCAGCTTGAGAGAGGAAAAAGGTCACCTACAAAGGAAAACCCATCAGGCTATCATCAGACTTCTCAACAGAAACCTTACAGGCCAGAAGAGAATGGCATGATATATTTAATGCAATGAAACAGAAGGGCCTTGAACCAAGAATACTGTATCCAGCACAGTTATCATTTAAATATGAAGGAGGGATTAAACAATTCCCAGACAAGCAAAAGTTGAGGGAATTTGCCTTCCACAAACCACCTCTACAGGGTATTTTAGAGGGACTGCTCTAGATGGGAGCACTCCAAAGGCTAAACAGATGTCACCAGAGAAAATAAAATCACAGCAAAGAAAGCAGATGAACCAAATACTAACTAAATACAAAAAATAAAATCAACTACCCACAAAACCAGTCAAAGGAAACACAAAAAAGCACAAAACAAAACATCAACATATGAAGAATGGAGGAGGAGGAATAAGAAGGGAGAGAAATAAAGAATCATCAGACAGTGTTTATAATAGCTCAGTAAGTGAGTTAAGTTAGACAGTAAGATAGTAAAGAAGCTAACCTTGAACCTTTGGTAACCACGAATCTAAAGCCTGCAATGGCAATAAGTACATATCTTTCAATAATCACCCTAAATGTAAATGGACTGAATGCACCAATCAAAAGACACAGAGTAATAGAATGGATAAAAAAGCAAGACCCATTTATATGCTGCTTAAAAGAGGCTCACCCCAAACCCAAAGACATGCACAGACTAAACGTCAAGGGATGGAAAAAGATATTTCATGCAAACAACAGGGAGAATAAAGGTGTTACAGTACTAGTATCAGACCAAATGGACTTCAAAACAAAGAAAATAACAAGAGATAAAGAAGGACAGTACATAAGGATAAAGGGCTCAGTCCAACAAGAGGATATAACCATTATAAATATACGTGCACCCTTTACAGGGGCACCAGCATATGTGGAACAAATACTAACAGAATTAAAGGAGGAAAAAGAATGTAATGCATTCATTTTGGGAGACTTCAACACACCACTCACTCCAAAGGATAGATCCACCAGACAGAAAATAAAGGACACAGAGGCACTGAACAACACACTAGAACAGATGGACCTAATAGATATCTATAGAACTCTACAGTCAAAAGCAACAGGATACACATTCTTCTCAAGTGCACATGGAATAGTCTCCAGAATAGACCACATACTAGGCCACAAAAAGAGTCTCGGTAAATTCAAAAAGATTGAAATCCTACCAACCAACTTTCAGACCACAAAGGTATAAAACTAGAAATAAATTGTACAAAGAAAGCAAAAAGGCTCACAAACACATGGAGGCTTAACAACATGATCCTAAATAATCAATGGATCAACGACCAAATTAAAATAGAGATCAAGCAATATATGGAAACAAATGACAACAACACATAGCCCCAACTTCTGTGGGATGCAGTGAAAGCAGTCTTAAGAGGAAAGTATATAGCAATCCAGGCATATTTGAAGAAGGAAAAACAATCCCAAATCAGTAGTCTAATGTCGCAATTATCAAAATGGGAAAAAGAACAAATGAGGCCTAAAGTCAGCAAAAGGAGGGACATAATAAAGATCAGAGAAGAAATAAATAAAATTGAGAAGGATAAAACAATAGCAAAAATCAATAAAACCCAGAGCTGGTTCTTTGAGAAAATAAACAAAATAGATAAGCCCCTAGGCAGACTTATTAAGAGAAAAAGAGAATCAACACACATTAACAGAATCAGAAATGAGAAAGGAAAAATCACGAGGGACCCTACAGAAATACAAGGAATTATTAGAGAATACTATGAAAACCTATATGCTAACAAGCTGGAAAACCTAGAAGAAATGGACAACTTAGAAAAATACAACCTTCCAAGACTGACCAAGGAAGAAACAGAAAATCTAAACAAAACCAATTACCAGCAACGAAATTGAAGTGGTAATCAAAAAACTACCCAAGAACAAAACCCTTGGGCCAGATGGATTTATCACGGAATTTTATCAGACATACAGAGAAGACATAATACCCATTCTCCTTAAACTTTTCCAAAAAATAGAAGAGGAGGGAATACTCCCAAACTCATTCTATGAAGCCAACATCACCCTAATACCAAAACCAGGCAAAGACCCCACCAAAAAAGAAAACTACAGACCAATATCCCTGATGAACATAGATGCAAAAATACTCAACAAAATATTAGCAAACTGAATTCAAAAATACATCAAGAGGATCATACACCATGACCAAGTGGGATTCATCTCAGGGATGCAAGGATGGTACAATATTCGAAAATCCATCAACATCATCCACCACATCAACAAAAAGAAGGACAAAAACCACATGATCATCTCCATAGACACTGGAAAAGCATTCAACAAAATTCAACATCCATTCATGATAAAAACTCTCAACAAAATGGGTATAGAGAGCAAGTACCTCAACATAATAAAGGCCTTATCTGATAAACCCACAGCCAACATTATACTGAACAGTGAGAAGCTGAAAGCTTTTCCTCTGAGATAGGGAACAAGACAGGGTTGCCCACTCTCTCCACTGTTATTTAACATAGTACTGGAGGTCCTAGCCACGGCAATTAGACAAAACAAAGAAATACAAGGAATCCAGATTGGTAAAGAAGTTAAACTGTCACTATTTGCAAATGACATGACATTGTACATAAAAAGCCCAAAAGACTCCACTCCAAAAATACTACAACTAATATCGGAACACAGGAAAGTTACAGGATACAAAATTAACACACAAAAATCTGTGGCTTTCCTATACACTAATGATGAACTAGGAGAAAGAGAAATCAGGAAAACAATTCCATCAAAAAGAATAAAATACCTAGGAATAAACCTAACAAAAGAAGTGAAAGACCTATACCCTTAAAACCACAAGACAAAGACACTCTTAAGAGAAATTAAAGAGGACACTAACAAATGGAAACTCATCCCATGTTCCTGGCTAGGAAGAATTAATATCGTCAAAATGGCCATCCTGCCCAAAGCAATATACAGATTCGATGCAATCCCTATCAAATTACCAACAACATTCTTCAGTGAAATGGAACAAATAGTTCAAACATTCATATGGAAATACCAAAGACCCCAAATAGCCAAAGCAATTTAGAGAAGGAAGAATAAAGTGGGGGGGATCTCACTCCCCAACTTCAAGCTCTACTACAAAGCCACAATAATCAAGACAATTTGGTACTGGCACAAGAACAGAGCTACAGACCAGTGGAAAAGAATAGAGACTCCAAACATTAACCCAAACATATATGGTCAATTAATATATAATAAAGGAGCCATGGACATACAATGGGGAAATGACAGTCTCTTCAACAGATGGTGCTGGCAAAACTGGACAGCTACATGTAAGAGAATGAAACTGAATTACCATCTAACCCCATACACAAAAGGAAATTCAAAATGGATCGAAGACCTGAATGTTAGTTATGAAACCATAAAACTCTTAGAAAAAAACATAGGCAAAAATCTCTTGGACATAAACATGAGCGACTTCTTCATGAACATATCTCCCTGGGCAAGGGAAACAAAAGCAAAAATGAACAAATGGGACTATATCAAGCTGAAAAGCTTCTGTAAGGCAAAGGACACCATCAATACAACAAAAAGGTATCCTACAGTATGGGTGAATATATTCATAAATGACATATTCAATAAAGGGTTGACATCCAAAATAATATAAAAAGCTCATGCACCTCAACAAACAAAAAGCAAATAATCCAATTAAAAAATGTGCAGAGGAGCTGAACAGACAGTTCTCTAAAGAAGAAATTCAGATGGCCAACAGACACATGAAAAGATGCTCCACATTGCTACTCATCAGAGAAATGCAAATTAAAACCACAATGAGATATCACCTCACATCAGTAAGGATCGCCACCATCCAAAAGACAAACAACAACAAATGTTGGTGAGGTTGTGGAGAAAGGGGAACCCTCCTACACTGCTGGTGGGAATGTAAATTAGTTCAACCATTGTGGAAAGCAGTATGGAGGTTCCTCAAAATGCTCAAAATAGAAATACCATTTGACCCAGGAATTCCACTTCTAGGAATTTACCCTAAGAATGCAGCAGCCCAGTTTGAAAAAGACAGATGCACCCTTATGTTTACTGCAGCACTATTTACAATAGCCAAGAAATGGAAGCAACCGAAATGTCCATCAGTAGATGAATGGATAAAGAATATGTGGTACATATACACAATGGAATATTATTCAGCCATAAGAAGAAAACAAATCCTACCATTTGCAACAACATGGATGGAGCTAGATGGTATTATGCTCAGTGAAATAAGCCAGGTGGAGAAAGACAAGTATCAAATGACTTCACTCATCTGTGGAGTATAAGAATAAAGAAAAACTGAAGTAACAAAACAGCAGCACAATCACAGAACCCAAGAATGGACTAACAGTTACCAAAGGGAAAGGGACTGGGGAGGATGGGTGGGAAGGAGGGATAAGGGCGGGGGAGGGGGCATTACGATTAGCATGTATAATGTGGGGGGTGGCATGGGGAGGACTGTACAACACAGAGAAGACAAGTAGTGATTCTACAGCATCTTACGATGCTCATGGACAGTGACTGTAATGGGGTTTGTGGGGGGGACTTGGTGATGGGGGGAGTCTAGTAAACATAATGTTTGTCATGCAATTGTAGATTAATGATACCAAAAAAAAAATACACCTGACCAAGCACTGCCTTGGTAAAATGAAGAAAGACTTTAAAGTGGTGACTTCCCTGGGCTTCTGATTTCCCATCTGAAAGGAATCATTTGTGACTGTAATGAGAAATGCCACCATCATGAACCAATCAAGCCCCTCACCTAACACAGCAGTATCAGGTGAGAAAGGCAAAGATTGATACCAAAGAAAACTGAATAGAATAAAGGAACCCAACTAATTTAAACAATTCTTACAGGTTATTCCTATTCTATTAAGTAGGCAAATGTGGCATGATCATATAAAGAGAATAGCAACGATTATATGTAACTGATACCCCTTTGAAATTGGTACTACTTCTAGTTCTCTATTCAAAACTCAAGAAAATTAAGTCTCAAAGAGATTATGTATCTGCCCAAGATTATAGAGCTACCAAGTGGCAAAACTAAAATGCAAATTTTTACATTTGATGCTAAAATCTTTGCTTTTAACTTCTGTGCAATTTTCCTCCCTATATGTGACAGCCAAGGTTATTCACTGATACTGTAGAATATGTATTACATAATTAAAAGAGTGTTGAACAAAAAACTAGAAGTCTGGGTCCTCATTTGGCCCAGGATAGCAATTTCCTTACCAGAAAATTGTGGAGAATAATACCTGATGCGTTTTCTTCACTGGGTTATTTTAAGAGTCAAATGAAAGAATATATGAGATAATGTCTTGCAAACTGTGAAGCATGGCATTGCATCATTAACACATTTTTACTTTTGCAGTTTTTGCATATATGTCTGTGAGCTAATTGCAAAATGGAATGTGTGGAGATGACTGAGGGGAGCTTCAGATTAGAAGGCTTAGAAAAGAATCGTGTCAGCTTCAAATCCTCCCTCTGAATATAAGATGCCAAGTCTGTGGTCTTCATCACTGACTGCCCTTATCACCTGGGGAGCTTTTAAAGGCATCCATGCCCACGTTCTGCCCCAGACCAATTAAATCAGAGTTGCTAGGAGTGGGGCACAGGCGTTGCTATGTTTAGAAAGCTCTCCAGTTGATTCTAATATGCAACCAAAGCTGAGAACTGCCTTCCTAATTGCTTCAGAGTCAGACCAATTCCATGGGGCCCACCATACTCTTCTGCTGGGCTGCTCCTCACGTCTAGAAATTGCTAGAGTTGAAATATCGTCATCAGGCAGTGAGGCTCAAATAAAAGTCTACTAGGGCAGCTGATGATATCATCATTTGACTAAAGGAAATGGGTCTCTCAGTTTTATCCACAGAAGGAAGAGTCCAGTAGAGGGGGGGAGAATGTGACAGATGATGGCTGTGCAATGTTTAGTGCTCTGCCTCAGTAGTAGGCCAGCATAGCAGAAAGGCTGCTTCTAGCCTTCATAAACTCAGCTCTGAGTTGGTTTATCTTGACTATTGTGTTACCTGAAGAGCCTTTGTTGGGAGACTGGTGCTCCCAAACAACAATGAGTTTATGAGTTAGTAAATTAAACTAAGGCCATAGAAGAAAAAACTGTTGAGCAAGAATAACCTTAGGTGAAAAAAAAAAAAAAAAAAGAATAACCTTAGGTGTACAACAGAATTAATACAATTCAGAGCCACAAACTTCCTTTTGGAAACAAGACCCAGGTCCCTATTGTGTATTGCTTCTCAGGGTCTTTGATGGAAGAATTTAGGTTACAGCCTGCCAGAAGAGAGTACCAAGATGGAGAAGTCAGCTGGGGAAACTGAGGGTCCCTGTCCTCTACGGTCTGGGAATCACCTTGACAAATCCAGGAATTCATTTCATCATAACATTCAGAAGTGAGCACTCTCTTGAGGATGGACCCACATTAACCAAGAGTCCAATATTGAATTATGCAATGGCAAGCCATTAACACTGGATGGTACATTCTCTACCTTTAAGAAAGACAACAGGGGGAGCCACATTAGAACCATAAATTATACATGAAAATCAATGATGTCACTAAGGAATGAATTGGGTGATCTTAAAAGATGGTATCATCAAGCTTCAGTAGCTGGAATCATTATGTCTCCCTTAGGATGACCAGTTAAACTGAATGAAATAACCCAGGCTCTGGGTGGGTCTGGACCACATTAGAGATTCCCTGACAAATTCTTGCTCTTCAGGGATCACTTTTTCAAACCAGGGGTCTCCAGACTTTTCTGATTGTGTGTTCCTAACAGGAAAATTAAAAGTTGTAACTTCATTTTTCAAATCATCTGTGGCTAATTTTGAATTTTTTTGGTATCATTTCGTGTCAGGTCTGACACGAAGGTTATTGCTTTTACTAAGTAATGTGGCTGACAGCTTACATTAAAGGTAACAGTACGGCAGCCCATTTTCTTGTTTGCCTCTGCTTTCATTATTAGCATTACCTTTTTTCATTGTCTCTTTGCAGGAATCTTGCTAAGCCCTTGTCCATTTTATGAATATTATAATCTAATACAATCTGTAAACTGCAAGCTTAGAGGAAACCAGAGAATGAGGTGCCCCTGTCAAGCTTCCAGCTACAGAATTCCAGTTGTTTGCTGGGATACCTCAGTAATGAATGAGGCTATTCTTCAGACAATATATAATACAATACATTCTCTCAGAGACTAGAATATTTTACAGCTTGGGATACAATAGCAATCTACAATATTGTATATAATTAAATACAATAGCGCTTGCTTAGAAATTGTACCCTAATCCCTAAATGGATAAAGCAGTCCTAAGTCTCTACCCATTTGCCCACTAGGTGAATCTTTTGTGCGGATACTCAATCTCTTCCATCACATTTCGATTCTCCTTTTTGTTACTCCCCGAGGGGAACTTTATTGGAAGTTTTCGGGGTAGCTAAGGACTACACTGCTCTCTACAAAATCACAAAGTTTAATATGAGAGAGTCACAGTCATCACCACATTTTACTATTAGGAGGATGGTTTTATTTAACCCCAGAAGCAAAACAGCTGAAAGCAAAGTTGATTCAGTTGCAGGGGACAGGATGGACTAGTTTCACCCCTCTCTTTCCAGAAACTTCTACTACAAGGCTTCCCAGGAATGGGAAGACTTCCACTGAGTTTGAACATTGTGGCTCTAAGCCACTTAAAAATCGACATGGAATTTTGTTATAACTGGTGCTGTACTAGAAGTAAGATCACAGGAACCAGAGACAAAGGAGACCCAGGCACAGTTTGCAGTGAATTAAGAACAAAAGGAAGCATTTGTTCCATGTCTTAGCCCAAAGGTATAGCACAAAGTGTTAGAGTTTAGACTCTATTGTCAAACAGTGTTGGACTGCTCTTCTTATTCCCTCCATAGAGAATTTAATTCAAATTTTAATAGGTCATACATACACATGATACTAAATGGTAAAGCTCCCTGTCATTCCTAATCCCCACTCTCCCAGTTTTTCTCCCCAGCAGCAACCACAGGTACCAGCTTCTTGTGCCTTTTCCTAGAGTTAGTAAAGCCATATTTAAGCATATGTGTCCACATATGATATGTAAATATATTTTCAAAAACAAATGTTGGAGTACTTTGTATAGCTGTTCTGCACCATGCCTTTTCCTCCATGTAATTCTTGGAGTTTGCTCCCTCTTCATTCACCCATTCAACATATACTTACTGAGCATTGTGAGAGCCTGAACTACTGCTCCCTACTCGGGCTGCAGTTGCATATCCTGTCCTCTGCCTCGTGACTTCAGAGACTCTTTCAGTAAAGAAGGTATAGTGTACTTCTCTTCTCTCTTGACATTGGGTTTGGCCAAATGATTCTCTTTGGCCAATGGATTACAGGTAGACGTGACAGTGTATTGTTCTCGGTAAAGGCTTTAAGACATCAATTGTTTCCATGTACTTCTTGTAGTCAGTGGTTCCTAAGTGAGAGATACTGGAAGCCCACCTAACCCAACTTGTGACCCTCAGCCTGAAACAGTGCCACCATAGCTGCCCTTCATTTCCATGAAGGAAGAAGAAATGTTTTTTGTGTAAGCCACTGATAATTTTGGGTTGTTGGTTACCAAAGTCAGAAGCAAACTAAGACTACTAGGTGCCCAGGCACTATTCTAAGAGCCTAGGTTCATTAGGGAACCAAAGATCCTTGCCCTCATGGAGCAACGACATACAGTCCTCCCTCTTTTTAATGACTGCATAGTATTCCTCTGTACAGAGGCATTGTAATTTATTCAACCAGCCCTTCACTGATGGATTTAGGTTATTTCTAAGCATTAGTCTCAAAAGATGAAAAGCATATTTCTAATATAAATGCATAGAAAGTACATATTTAATTAAGGTTTTAATTCATAATGAAGAAACCACCAGGATGATAACATTGGTTCAAAAGAGAATGTGAAAATTGGAAATTGTAAAGTTAGTAGAGAAAAAGAAATTTAAAATAAAATTGCTAATTTTGATACATAACTGGTCAATGTCCTTCAGGGTAAAAATAATAACTTCTGAGGTTCTCTTCTATTAGACAGAAAAAAAGTAATCATTCCCCCATTATCAGTTTTAGAGAGTTATAAAATGTCTGGGCTTTAATCAACTCCAAAATTACATTCCTCAGAGAATTTGAGTTTTTGCTGATACTAACAATGTTACAATATCCTTTTATATCCATCTTTGTGTACGTGTGCGAGTATATCTTAAGGAGAAATTCCTAGAAGTGAAATTTTTGAGTATATTAATTTCTAATTTTGAGAGAGCTTACCTAATTGCCCTTCATAGAAATTTCACCAACTTATCTTAAGGCAAACAACATATGAGTGGCTGTTTCGGCACATCTTCTGCAATAACAATGTTAGTGAACTTTTTACAACTTCCAATTTGATAAGATAAAAATAGCATATCATTGTAATTGTAATTTACATTTTTTTCTTGTTTCAAGTATGCTTATTTTTTCATATGTTTACAAGTTACTTCTTTTTCTTCTACCATGAATTGTCACTTCATACACTTCATATCCTTTGCCTTCAGAAAAATGAGCCCTTGTCCGTCATATGTGCTCCAATTCTTTTTCCCAATGGTTTCAGATATTTTTCCAATCCTAGCTCTACTATTTACTAGCTGTGTGACCTTGGAAAAATCACTTTATGTCTCTGAACCTACATTTATTTGTCTGTAAAGTAGGGATAGTAATATCACACTCAAGCCAGTATTTGAAATCTTGGCATGTTTTAGATTCTAGAAGCTTTCATATACTATATGTATTTCTAAATTTTTCTAGAAATAAAGAAATGAGTACAAGGGAGAATTATCTTCATATATTTCTAAAAGTTTATATACTATATATTACATAAAACCTTAGGGAGTATGAGTTCTTTCAAACATTAATATTCCTATAAGAAACATATGAATATACTAGATGGGATCAATAAAACCTATAAATGACCTCAGGTCAGTTGAAGTTTGCCATCAAATGAGCTGTGTCAAATGTTTGTTTTCCTTTAAATGGCACATAGGAAAATCTTTTATGTTTTATTACATCCGTTTATTGAAAGCTAAAATTGTGCAGAAGAGAGATATCCCCAATGGCATTACAACTGACTGTGAGATATAATCTGTTGATTAGAGAAATATTGAGAAGACTAACCCACCTGGGAAAGACTAGAAATGAAAAGATATTCAATGAGGGCACTATTAGTAGCTTGTGAGAACAAAGGAAGGAAGATATAATTGCTTGTATCCTCTCAAATATTTTCTACCCTCCAGATTTTAGTTATTGAACACTATTGCCCTCTTACTGTTCCATGTGAGCTGTGTCAAATCAAACTTACTTTTGATTTGCAGAGCTGTTTGGATTTTGGAACTGTGGTTAAGGTATGCAGACCTGTGGTATCTTCTTCATAAGGTTGTTGTGAAGATTGGGTTAAATTTAACAATGCATGTAAAGTGTCTACACCAGCTCCTATAACGTAGGAGGCACTTAATAAATATTATCATTATTGTTGTTCTTAAGATAGAAGCGCTAAGCCCTTACAACTCTTGTTTCTGGGCCCTTTACCTTAGCATATGGTTTTACTCTGTGGGGCAGTTTGATGTGTCGATGAGTTTCCTTGTAAAGGTGATTGGGAGATTTGTAAGACAAGAGAGAAGCACTTTTACTCTTTGATGGTATAGAAGAGAATGACTGGGCTTTGAAACCAGATAGATCAGGGTTCAAATGCCATACGAACAGCTCTTTAAAAAATGGGGAAAAATACCTGTCTCGCAGGTTGCTTTGAGGATTAAATATAACTGGGTAGAATAGAAACTTATCTGTACACAACATGTGCTCAATAAATAATAGCAGCTCTTTTGTGTTCAGGAGGCAGTGGCACAGCATTTTCCATTTACAGTCTAAACTAGTACATAATCAGCCACTTTCATGACTGAAAATGAGGGACTTGGACAAGGATCAGAGAAAGCATTTATTGTACGTAAGACACAAAGCACTGTTACCATGATCTGTCTGCAGGAAGATGGCACCAGGGCCTCCTCTGTGATGTAATGTCATGGGACTTGACTTGTTGGGGAGCAGGGAGAAAGAGGTGAGGCCTGGGAGGAGCAACTCCCCCTGCCCACACAGACAGAGGGGAATGTTTTCCCAGGTGGCATGGTAGTGTGAGAGCCTATAACCTTTAGCTGTCAGCAAGTTTCCCATGTACTGTGATTTTAAAATGTAGCCTGTCCTTTTTATTATAGAATATCCTGAAGTTTCAGGTTTAATGTTGTCGTGCTACCAAGTTAGACTGCTGCCTGTTGATCAGTTTTACTCTTGAGGACAGACCCTATCCATTCCTGCTTGGGTCCCTACTGGATTCAACTCAGATATAAACCTTGAGGGAGGCCTACCCTATGTCAGGTGCTGAAAATACAAAGGCATCTGATAAGGTTCCAGCCCCGGAGGGATGGGCAGAGAGGATGGGTAACTAGTAACTCTTAATAGGCAGGCAGTGTTGAGCGAAGTAACAGAGCTACAAATAAAGTGCTATGGAGGGCACTGAAGAGGGGAAAAGTAATTTTTCTGGGGAGATTAGGGAAAACTCCTCCAAAGAAGTGACATTTGATCTGATCATTGGACTGAGGCATCAAACAGAAGGCTTTGAGATGTGAGGAGTAGAGGGAAGAGCAGAGCAGGAGGGGAGGGGGATAGAAAAGAGAGCAATGTCCCAAGAGTAAGAGGCTGCTGGGACAAGGGTGTGAGGCGTAGGCATTCATTTGTTCAGTTATTTATTCAACAAATATTGGTCAAGTGCTAGACACTGTTCTTGGCACTGGGGATCCAACAGGAAGCAAGACAGACTAGGTCCCTGATGCTCCGTGGTTTACATTTTGGAGCTGCATGGGATAAAAAACAAGGAAATAAATGAACAAGGTAATTTTTGAGAGTGATATATGTTCTAAAGAAAGTAAGATGGGAGAAGGTATGACAGAGTATGCTGAGGTGGGGAGGGGGGCGTGTAGGACTGGGTGGTCAGAGGCCTCTCTGGAGGAGGCATTTGACCTGAGAACTAAGTGGTGAGAGGCAGTCATCTGGGGGCTGTTAAAAAACAAAATTCAGTCAAGTAAATTTGAAGATCTAATTGATTTTATTAAGTGACTCACAAATCAGGCAGCATCCCACCTAGCGAGTAGAGATGCTCTGAGGAGTTGTACAAAATGGAAGGTTTTTATAGACAGGAAAGTGGGGCAAACAGTTACTAGCAAACTAGATTAGCATTGTTTCCAGTAAGGTCACCCTCCCTTAGGAGGAGCAGCAGGTCTTATGCAGTTTACCTCACTGGAAGTTCCAAACTGATTGACTTAAAATTCCACTCCTGGGAGAGGCTGAAACTACAATTAGGTTGGACAGTAAGGCTCAGGTTGGTGACTTTACCTAGAAGTGACCCTATGTTAGGTCTGTTTTCTTTTAACAGGGCAAAGTGCTCTAGTTGAAGGGAACAGTAAATACAAATACTCTAACAGGACTAAGCCTGGTGTATTTGCAGACAGAAAGGTGGCCAGCTTGCCTGGAGCAGCATGAGCAAAGAAGCAATGGGGAAGAGGAGAGAGGTTGGCAGACCTGGTAGGTAGGACCTCATGGGTCATCGTAAGGAGTTTGTTTTGAAGCAGTACCATTTAGCTGCTGTGTAGAGAATGACTGGAAGCAGGGAGATCTATTGCTTACTCTGGGCCAGAGATACTGGTGGCTCCAACGTGGTGGCAGCAGAGACAGAAATGTTCAGAGCAAATATATGTTTTTGAAGTAGAACCAACGCTGATGGGACCTGCTGATAGATTAGTATCGGGGTGAGGAAAGGAAGACGTGATCATCATGCCAAATGCTAGCAGTTGGCTGTAACGAGCACGTGGAAGTGAACAGGGTAGTGAAAGCCATGTGGCGACAAGTGGGAACATGGCATGGGAGAGAGAGCAGGCCGGACAAGTATGGTTGTGAGGGCTGGGAATGAATGCATTCGGCCTCACACTGAGGAGAAGGGTATTGGCCACTGACAAGCCGGCTGATAACCTGCCTGTGAGGCTGGGAACCTCTCAAAGTTCCTTTTACTCCAAGAGTTTTAAAAAATGAGCCCTCAAATCATACCTGAACAAATCTGTCTATATCTCTCCCTACATCTCACCGTCTCTTTTTTGCCTTACAGGATAGGAAATTCTGCACATAATAGGCACTGAGTAAATGTGTCCCGAGGGGCAATTAGAGGTGCTAGTACTTTCAGAGAGGAAGATAAGTCCCTTCTACTTCTTTGTTTCATTTCTACCTTCTTGCTTAACGACTTACAATGCTTGGCTCTTCTGGCTGGGAGGAGGTCTGATGAAGCTTATTAAGTCGCATTTTTTTGTTGGCCGGCTGGCTGGTTCCAGCCTCCTGGTCCCGGTCCTGGTGCCTCTTCCAATCTCCTGCATACACACAGCAGGCCTGCAGGGGGCCTCAGATTTCCCTCTGAACCACAGCATCAGGCTTGTCCTCCTTAGATAACGTCTTTTATTTAAACAGAAACAGTAGCCACCAATCTTGTTACATAACATACCAATATCCTGGGGTGCTAAACTAATGGGGCATCTACTGGTGTGGAGTGGTGTGAGGTGGCAACACAAATATTCACTAGGAGAATACTGCCGAAACGTAACAAATTCGACTTTCTGGCCCTACTTACAATTTTGGAGCTGGAAGGGCCTTTAGAGATTATCCTATTTCAATCTTCTTTGTCATAAACTGTGGAAACCAAGGCCTAGAGAGACAAAGAAATTTGCTCAAGAGACAGATCAGGGCTAGACTTCAAGCTCTTAATCAATCTAAAGAATCCATTACATCTTCTTAGATTAAGGATTAAGTGTGTTAAACCTTCCTTGATCATGATTCTTTCTTATCTGAAAAGCATTTTTTTTTCGGTTTCAGACTTACCAAGTGTGTCAGTTGTGAAGTGACATGTACTCCTGCTCACACCAAGACTGATACATATGTAGGAGACTGATGTATTTGAGGTATTTTTGTTGTTTTTACTAACATTAGGACTGGATTCACATCCAACCATGCAATGTATAATGACTGAATCAAATATATTTTACCGACAGCTGGGTGGAATTGCAGATGAATTTAGAGCTACTGGGATCTACTCCAGTACCATTCCCCATTTATGTGCAAACCAGTGTATGGAAGAGGGCTGAAGTCAGCGGGTGCCCCAGAAGTATCTCACATCCAGATAGTTTTCAATGAAAACATGGGGTTTCCCTCTGTTCTCTGAGGAATTATAGAGCCTCATGGAACAGTGGAAAGGCTGGGCCGCTCTCTTCCCCTGACCACTGCCAGCATTCTTTCTCAAACTGACCTGCTTTCCTGTTGGGAGACTGCCCCCACTCCACCCACCTGGTGCCTCCTGGATTTCCTGACTGCTCTGGGCTTATTTTTGAATCTTCTCTTCCTTGAAAAGCACCACCCTATTGACTCAGAACGGGGGGTACCCCCTACCCCGGTCACTGATAACACTACTTTCCTAGGCTAACCATCCTCATTCCCCTCTAAAAGCCTAGGAAAATCAGCAGCATTAGGGGGCTGGGCGCCTTTCAATTCCTCTAAGGCCTCTTTTCTAGTTTTAACTCTCGGAAATTACTAGCAGAGCACAGAAGAGGGGAAATACCTTGCTTCTAGGAGTAGGGCCTGGCTGGGCCGTGTGGGTCTGGCACTATTTTATTAAATTCAACTGCCCCGGGTCCGGAGGGCCTCTTCAGGTAAGGCTCTGGGTTAGGTAGGCATGGCTGCGGCGTAAGCAGGGAATCACTACTTGGCATTTAAAACAGAAGCCCTATGAATCTTCCCCTTTGCCTACCCCAGGTTCTGCGGCTCCCAGCTTAGACCTGGGGACAAACCCCAAACCCAAATAAACAGTATCTTTCCAGGTGCTGATAGCCCACCCACCCTCATTACCCTTTCTCGCCGTTCCTGAGGCCAGTTGCCCTCACTAGCCAGGCGCCGCCGGCAGAGCCTCGCCGCCCCAGAATCAGCGCTGACGGCTCTCCCCGCACCCAAGCCCGGCTAGAGCCGAGGGGTGGGGGGTGGGAGGCAGGGGAAGCGGGGGGCGGAGTTCCGTCCTTCGCTGGTTGGCTCTGGGAGGATGGGCTGCGGCCGTGCCGAGCCAACCCGCAGCGTGTTGCTATGTGCTGAACCTAGAGGATAGGTGCGGGGGCGCGTCCATCACAGGGTAGCACCCCCGCGGCCCGAGCCGGAGGGATGCGGAGTGGCGGCGGCGGTGGCGGGGACTGTGGCTTTAAGAGCGTGCCCGGAGCCCGGGATCCAGCCTGGCGGTCTCCCGCAGCTGCGCATCCCCGCGGAGCCGAGCCCTGCGCTGGCCGGACGCGGCGGCCGGCGGCCGGGTGAGCCAGGGGGAGCGCAGCGCGGCTCGGGCGCGCGTGGGCGTGGGTGCGCTGTCGGCGCGGGCGCCTGGCACCCGGCCCTGGGGACCGGTCCCGCGGCCCCTCCGGCCCCGCTTTGGCGGAGCGTGCGGCGCCCTCTGCCCGCATAGCCGAGGCGGGGTCCGGTGTGGGGTCCCCGGGCGCAGGGGGCGGGGAGCGGGCCGCCAGGGCCACGTGACCGGTTTGTTTACAAACACTGGCCCCGGAGGCCGCCCGCAGGAGGGAGCCGAGGTGGCACGGGTGCGCGGGTGGGAGCGCGGGACCTGTGCAAGGAGCCGGGCAAGTCTGGGCTGCGCGGGTCGGCGGGGGTTTGGGGTGGGGGAACCTGCAGATCCGGTCGCTGCTGCTTTCTTAGCACAGTTCCCGCGGGTTCGGACTCCGTGAGGGCCAGGGTGGAAGCTTTGGCTGTTCTCTGTACCCGGTGACGCTGGGTCTGCGCTGGAGATACTGGGTCCCGGGGCGCCGCCCTCGGGGCCCCCATCTCTTGGGGACTAGCCGCCCTCGAAACTCCCAGGAACGCTTGGCCGGCCCTGGGCCGAGGTAACCGCAGCCGAGTTCCTGCCTGGCCGCTTCCCGGCGCCTCCCCAGTGTCCTTGCCAACGGGGTGGGCGCGAGTTCCCTCCTGCCCGACGGAATGCTGGGGCCTCTCCAACGAGCACCTCCCAGGAACCGGCGCTGAGGGGCAGCCCCGACTTCTCACTGCTTTAAGTTAACCCCCTTGGCCGCTGAACTCCTCAGTTGGGTGTCTTTACCCAACTGGTGGCTTTTCTGCCTTTGGGGTGTGTGTGGGGGAACCACCTGTTCTTTTGGACCCAGCCCAGCAGACTGCCACCTCTGACTTCAGCTAACAAGAGCTTAAAAAGCCACGTGAGTGAGTGTGCTCTGTTTTTCTCAGTTCTGCATGTAGCTGATCCTCCCCCTGTCCTGCCAAATGGCCTGCGAAGCTGCTCCTGGGCTTTGCTGGGGTTTTTGTGGCCTCTTGTCAGCTTGCTGTATTGGAGTCTTCTGGCTCTTTTCAAAGAGTTCTTGCTTGTGGTGAGTCTAAAGGCTGGCAAGACAGTTGCTCATCCTTTTTTCGTCTCCTTCCTCCCTTGTTTCCTCTCTCCTGGTCCAGCAAGATATGCAAGTTGGGGCTCTGTCCTACAGCATTGGGCAAGAAGGGACGCTGTCTGCTTCTCTGCACCCTACTTGCTCACAGAACAGGAGTGGTTCAAGGCACCTAGGGGGTTGAGAAGTGATTTACCCAAGTAACTCATGTCACTGGTTCTGGGGTGGGACTTGACCACACATTCTGGATACTCTCCAGTGGTCTCCTGGTTCTGAGAACTCTGGGCCTTGTGAGCACTGGGCTTGGATACACCCCTAGGTGGCTTTCGTTTGACTTAATCATTGCCACAGCGCTGCAAAGGTAGGTGGAACCTGATTCCGTCCATCCCTTCCCTCCTTTCCGTAGTCCTTAGTGCTGAGACTGAGTCTTGCCTCTGATGAGGACCATTTAAATTCTTCTGAACTGTGATACACACGACTCTTAAGTTCCTGACTGAGGAATAGGTTCAGCCTGAGGAGAATTGTGCAAACTTACCTTTGGCACCATCCCTTATCCGCTGCTCCGTGAGGGCTTCAGGCAGGAGTAGAGTGGGGGCCTTAGGCTCATTCCCCTCTTCAGTTTGGCTTTGTCCATTGTTTTAGGATTTCATAACAGCATTTCTGGGATCTGTCTTGATATCTTGTGCTTGAACTAAAATCAAGAAGCTTGGATTTAGGGGTGGAAGATAGAAAGTAAACACTATGCACAAGAATACTGTTTTCCTTCTTCCCTCTAGGAGAGTGGTTTTCACAGAGTAGGATTCACAGTAAGGAATACATTTACATCATTGCACAGAGGTCCACAACTGTGTTAAGTCCCAGAAGACAATAACTGCTGTTAGTACCTATAGTGCACTCTGTTTTATATTTTTTCCTGCTTAACTAAAATAAAATCAACTGCTGGTCATTCATTTGATTTCTTGGCCAAAATGTCATGGCCCACAATTTAAGGAACATTGCCCTAAGGCAGAGGTCCTTAAAGTTAAATGTGCAGACTTGGGTAGTATTTTTAAAATGCAGTTTGCCAGCCCATTCTAGGGATGTTTATTCTCATTGGGGCACATTTTTAATAAGTGGACCATGAGATTGTGATGCAGGTGGTTGATGAGAAACCATGATCTAATGGGAATTGGGGGCAATGAACAATGAAAGGCATTAACCTGAATTTAAGTGGGCAAATTTAGTATGTGACCCACCCTCTGTGCAAACCCAAGATCACTCATCTGCTAGTCACTCTAGCCTAAGCTTTGAAAAGTCTAAGGGTACAGTGTTTGCCTTTGGCTGCCATGAAACCCTGGCCGAAAGACACAGCCTCCTTGCCGACGTCATGCTGCCCAGCCCATTTGAGGGCTGCTGTCCATTGTTCCGGACCACCGGATGTTTCTAGGTGCAAGGGGTTGGAGTTGTGAATAGTGCTGATGAGTTTGCTGTACTATTCACGGATTATGTGAATCTTCACTGTTTTAGTGCTTTTAATGGTTTCGAGGCAGTGACACAGTTATTACGCCTGGAATATTGACAGCTGGCCAGCAGAAAAGGTTGATTTGATTAATATCTGGGTAATCAGGCTGTGTAGCCTGGGAGAAGGGTAGGCTGGTGATTTTATTTTTGCCTAGGGGTGGGGGCGTCAGAGGCTTGTCTGTCAGCAGTTGCTAATAAGAGGAGGCAAGCTTTCACTTACCTCCTTGCTTACCTCAGCTCTGGCTCTTCCCTGTGGTGACAGCTCCTGTGCGCAGGTGGATCAGGTGGATCTTGTTAGTCATCCCGTTTGATGCTGTTAACTTTATCTCTGCCTTCAAGCACAAATGTACACACACCTGATGCAGTCACACATTGGATGTTTCCCTGTTAGTTATTGTGTTCAGACATGCTGGTAAAAGAAATTTCCTTGAATGAGTCAAAGCCGGAATTTTAGCTTCATAAAGAACTCTAAATTATCAAATTAAAATTCACCTGTGGTCCTTCCTGCCCTATTAGGTATGCCTTCCATGGGAACACTAACTGTAGGATTGTTGGAATTAACTTTAATAATGTTCAGTTTGGTCAAGCAGCTCACATTTAGAAGGATTAGTTTTGAACTGATGGGAAAAAGAAAGCAACAGAAGAATGACGAAGGATAGGGTATCCTAGTACAGGCAAAGCAGAGCAAAGAGATGTTCAGGTGGGTTTCAAATAGAAGATCAGGATCAGTTTCTTTTGTAAACTGTCTTGGCATTTCCGAAGGGTCTGTCAGGCAAAGCACTGGGTGCTCTGAGAGTTGTGCGCTTTAGCGTGAAGGAGTATAAAGCTCTGGAAAAGGAAGCATCTTTTTTAACTTTAGCCTCCAATGATGGATAGCCAGGGCGTGAAGGCTAAAGGTATTTTGTTAGAATTGATTGTTTTCAGTGATAATATCCTTAACAAAAGGTGCTGTACTTTTATCTTTAAAGACCACACCCACTTGAATTTCCCTATAGGAACTGTGAATATAGCCCTGGAGGGTTTAAAGTAAATCAGATGATGCTACTCCCCTGTTTTACAATTTTCCTGTGGATTTCCATTGCCCTCAGATAAAATCCAACTCCTTCCCCTATAGGCCTTGCAAGACCTATCCCCTTCCCCCAGTTTCTCCTACCTCATCTGCCAATCCCACCAGGTCTTTTTACTATCATCTGCTCCAACTACACCAGCCTTCCTGAGGTTTCTAGAATGTGGAAGGTTTGTTTCTGTCATTGGGCCTTTCTATTGGTAGTCCCTCTTTCCAGAATGTCTTTTTTCCACATTTTTCATGATTGGCTTCTCTCACTTGGTTCTTACAGAGGTCCTCCCTTGATGGGTCATCTGGAACGGCTTCTCCCCTCTCTGCCCCTCACACTATCTTTAATCCCCTTAGCATAATATTTTTCAAAGCACTTTAATACCATCTGGAAATACATTTTCTACTTGATGGCTAGATTGGAAGCTTTGAGAACTCTCTCTTGCTCTCTGCTGACAGTGCCTGGCATGAAGTAGCACTGGATAAATCTCTATCTTGGAATGAATGAATGAATGACTAAAGCAAGCCAACGTTTAGAGTCTCTGGGTAGGAAAAACTTCATTTTCAAGAGAAGAGGAAAAGAAGTTTTATGGTATTAAAGTGCTTTGAAAAATATTATGCTAAGGGGATTAAAGATAGTGTGAGGGGCAGAGAGGGGAGAAGCCGTTCCAGATGACCCATCAAGGGAGGACCTCTGTAAGAACCAAGTGAGAGAAGCCAATCATGAAAAATGTGGAAAAAAGACATTCTGGAAAGAGGGACTACCAATAGAAAGGCCCAATGACAGAAACAAACCTTCCACATTCTAGAAACCTTTTCCTGGGATGGGATAGTGTTCCCTTGGAATTTCTCTGGGGATTTCTGCCTTTCACATTATTTTTCATCCTTTTATACTTTTTATAGGTTGACAAAGTCTCTAAAAGCCCTGTTGCTATTTTGTTGTTATTAAGAACAACTCTTTCCTCCCCGGTAGCCTTATTATGGCCTCACATTTCTGTTGACAGGCTTAAGCATTTCTATGAGTAATTATATTTCATGAATACTAGAGGCATTCTGAAGTAGGACTAAGAGCCTGGGCTCTGGACCTAGAAAGATCTGGATAATTAGCTCTATGACCTTGGGCAATTTGCTAAAATTCTCTAAATCTCTCTTCCTTGTATATGAACTGGGACTAATCAGAGTTACTATGACATGGGATTGATGGGAGTCTCACGTGAGAGAATGCGTGGGGAAACCAAGCACAGAGACTGGCGTATAGGTACTTGGTGGCTTTCGTTGGTAATAACAACACTAACATTAATAGTTAGAGCTCCCCTCTCTGGCAGAAATTCCCAATCCATTCATTTGGGAGTGGGCAGTAAGAGGGGGGAAAAATGACCAAATCTTATATTTGTATAAGTAAATGAAGACCAAAACGTCACTTAGATCTTTCAGAACTGGACAGGAATTTAGAAACCATCTTATTGCAAACTGCTGCCCAGCTCTTATTAAACACCCATGTTGAAGTATTATTTATAGAAGCTTTTGCAAGGACATGTTGTCTGCATGTCCCTCTGACCATTCTTTGTTTTATCCTTGAATTAGGCTGGGTCGACTGAAAGCTGCATACTTGGATCATTTTATCTCAGCCCCACCAGAACTGTTTTCAGTAAGATGAACTTCGATGTTCTACATTTTGCTTTAATGGAGGAACACTGTCCAAAATACCTTTGTATAACTTAGTACTACATTTCTTATAAGGGTTTATACTGTTGAAGCATTAAGCTACAACTTCACTTAATGTGTCCTCTTTAAGAAGTTAATTGGAGAAATTTCTTTAAGAATCAAGTGCCAGGAAAAAATTTTGTCTCTCTTGAGGAACTGGTATGTTTTTTCCTTGTGGACAACTAGAAATTTATAATGATCAGTGTTTCTCTTTTTGCTTTGGCTGTCAGGAAGCACAGAGCCAACTTTGTGGCTTAACTTTAGTGCCTGTAGGTCTCTGCATCCTAATTTTCTTGGGTGTTAGTTAACCTTGTGATTTTTATTTTCTCTCTAATTTCAAGTTAATGATTTATAACTCTTTTAATTAGATATATGCTGGATTGGGTATTAAAATCCATTTGTGGTGTTACACTTTCAGAGATACAAACATTGAGGTTCAAACAGGCATAGAAAACTTGCTTAAGAAAGGTAAAGCACAGACCATAAACCATACCTTCTGCTTCTCAGGCCCAGGGCTCTTTCTGCTCCTGTACATTCTGGAGGAATACCCACTCCTGGCTAAAGCCCTAAGTAATGTCTCAGTACTAGGCAGAGCCTACCTCCTCTCTGTGATGGGGCGAAGGAGCATTCTGCCCCTGCGGTGTGGCAGTGCCACCTGCGTTCCTGTAGCCTGGGTGAGTCGGCAGCACTGTGCTCTCCTGTCTCTGAGCTTCAGGGTAGCCAGCCCTCCCCTGGGGTCTTGAGAATACGATGTGTCCAGACGTAGTGCTTTGATGTGACTAGACTGCCAGAATGAAATTAACCTCTACTGTCTGGAGTTCTCTTGTCTATTTTGTACAGGAAAGGAAGGCTCTGACTCTCCAGGTGGCAGCTGGGAGCCACTAGGCTCAAACAGGTTTTCAAGACATGAACAGTGGCTGAGTTTGGTTGGATTGAAGAAAGTGGCTTTATTTTATCTGATGTGAAATTTAGTTATGGGAAATACTGATTTGTTTTGTTCTGTTTTCAGGTGTTCTGGTTGGGAGTGACTGGGGCAAGAGAGTGTAGGCTTGGAATACATCGTGGCTGGGTCAGGAAAATTTTGATTCCTATATTGAGCTAGAGAAGAGGAACCTCAGGCCTGGGGCAGAAGCTTAGCCTTGGTTTTGTTTTTTCCTGGGTAATAATCATCATTGGTTAGATAATAAGACGTTGGGAGATAAAGATAAGTTAAGATGCGGCCCTTGCTCGGAAGGGCATATGTTCCAATAGGAGTGATTAAGGCATCTGTGTCAATAACCAGACTACAAGGTACTAAGAGTTTAAAGTCATTACAGAGAGAAGGGGAAGCAGTTGGAGATGGGGCTGTAAGGAATAAAGAGGTTTTAAACACACAGAAACATTCCAGGGGGAACAGTGTGTGCAAAGGCACAGAGATATGAATGGAAAAGGCAGTATAACAGGAATGTTCAGCAGGCTCCTGAGATGTGGGAAGAATACTGGGATATTGCTTCAGTTACTATCGCTGCACATGAGATAACTACATGGATGTGGACTGTGGTTCTCATTCCCACTACAACTCTTGAGGATGAAGTCTTGTGAACAATGGCTAGGTGGCATAGATGATAAGCATCCTCAGAACTGAGACTGTCCCTAGGGATTCTTAAACCTGGCTGCCATAATAATTCCTAGCCCAGCCAAAGGTCTACAAAATCAGAAATTTTAGAATAGGGTATCTAATGAAAGCAAGCAAATAATAACCCCCCAAAATATTTTCCATGTTTGTCTAATGCAGCCCACCCCACACGTCTGAGGTCTGGATGCCACTGAGGTAGTGCGTCTTTGAGGCAGAAACCAACTGCTAAGCATCCTTGACCTTTAGCCTCCTTTCTGTTAGGCTATTTTTGCTGCTTCCTTCTCTTTTGCTCTTTTGTTTATATTGATCCTGTGTGTGTCATCCATTATATTTGCTGCTCCTTTCTCTCCCTCCCTCTCTCTCTCTCCCTCTCTCTCTCTCTCTCTCTCTTTTTTTTTAACCTGTCATCTTTGTCTTTTGGGGACCCTCCCTAAATTGACCCACTGCCAAATGGACCAAAAAGTAGAAATGTGTTTCCTTTTGGTATTTGCTGTATTAATGGTATAAACGTGTGTTATGTAAACCTAAGTTAAATACAGCTTTTGGTTAGTTTTGCTTACGTGGCTCTTAATTTGTTCCCTTTAGGATTTGAAGAAAAAGTATCCCCCCACATGACTGCAATCTTAAAGCTAAATGTCCCATCAGTAGGAGGGTGTGGCCAGAACCGAGCCAGCTTTCTGGTCAGGGGGTTTGTTCCCTTCCCTCTTTGTTTTCTCAGGTTTCTGCAATTAGGAGTTGAAGCATTGAGCCAACCCTGAGAACTGAAGATGTTTTAAGATGTTTGACGTCCTTGTTTTGCATTACAATGAGTTGACTGAGACTTGGGGAGATACTCTCTTTGTCACTGTAGTGGGCTGCAGGACCAAGCCTGCACATCTTCCCACCCCACTCTGGCCTGTTTGGGTTGAAGAGGGGTTTGGTTTGCAGGATTCAAATCCTGGTTCTGGCACTTTGTAATTGAGTGACCTTGGGCAAAGTAACTTCTCTTGAGCTTTGTCTTCATCGTTGAAATAGGGGTAATCATAATAATGCCTGCCTCTCCGGGTGGTTGTGAGGATTCACTGAGATAATGCACATTGCGTGCCTGGCCCCTCATTGGCCCATACCAGAGAACTAATCAACTGTAGAGTACTGGAGGCTATTGACAGTTGGGCCCTCATACAGCTCCTCCCTCCTCCCCTTACTTCCCGCCTTCCTGCAACCAGCACTTTCTGGGCTCTTCCTGGGAGCCAGCCTTTGGGCTAGTTATGAGGGATGATTAACCAGACAGTGTCTCTAGCCAGGAATGGCTCACAGTCTAGTGGGACGACTGACCCATAAACCACCAGCTTTGTGGAGGTTTCTTCTATGAAAAAGCAGCCTTGGCAATGTGCATGGCTCCCCGGCCTGAAAGGAGAGGAAGCTGTCATTCTTATCAAAAATTTCTCTGCCATTTCCCTACCAGGAGAAACCCAGATATTTGTTCTAGAATCAGCCTCTCCCCCCGCCAACTCTCCTTCAATAAATGACAATATTAGATGACAATTTAATAATTCTTAGAACAAAACACATCCATCTCTGGGCTGGAGATGGCTGGGACTTTAGACATACAGGCATCCTTTTGGAAGTGCCTCTGCCCTTTTCTTCCTCTTGAGTTTAAAGTTCAATTTTCAAAATCCAATTGTGGAAAGGCAAGGAGCCCAGCCACAGATGTCAGTGTCTAGAGTTTTGGATTTGTTTGAATTGGGAGATTAAAGTGAGAAAGCCAAAGGCACGCTGACAGCTGAACTACAGAGTAGTGTCGGCAGATCCGGGGTGGATGGTCTGTAACTAGCTGGGGCCCCGGCTGTGCCCTGGAAGAGCAGCAGTTAAAGGGAAATAAAGGACACACAGTACCCATAGTCCAAAATGCATTCATTTATTCAGTAAATAATATTTGGGTGTATGGAACACAAATGACAATCAAATAATCATCACAATAAAAGTAAAACTAAAACAGTGAAAAGTCCTACCTGCATGGAATGGGGCACTGACTTAGTGGGGTCTGAAGAAAGGTAAGGGCACCTCGTGAAGTAACTTCAGAAGATTGGCCACATCTGTTACCCAGCTTTCCAAGACATTTTCTTGATAGATCTTCTAAATGGCTGTTTTACACTGTAGTTCAGATGTAGCCCTGTCTGGGGGGCAGAGGAATGGACCTGATCCATCTCTAGGTCCCAGATCATGGGGAAAATGTATTTGTTTTGTTTTAACCAGGATAATCATCTTCTGAGCATGGCCAAATATAGAACAAAGGATTGATACTGAGGGCGGCAGTCCCTGGGGTTGGAGGAAAAGGGCAGATCGGGAGGACTTCCACACGTGGAGTAAAGTCACTGTCAAGGGACCCCTCTTCTTCTTGGCCTGAACTGAGTCTGACACTTCATTTTTCTCTGACTAAATCCTGTCCAGCACATCCCAGACTGCCCAGGGGGATTTGTGGGGAACACCCTCAGAGAAAGAAGTTTCTTGGGCTGCAGTCTGAGGATTTCTCTAGGGGTTGCAGAAGCCAGTGCCAGCCCAGGGAGGGTCCCTTGGGACACCACCCTTGGTGGTATACAGGTGTTGTGAAGGGCCAGGGGAGGTGGAATGGGAACTGTCCCTGCCATCAGACAGGGTGCCACCGTCATGCACTTGTGCTGGTGGCTCCTTGGAGACATGGCTCCACAGCGCTGACTTTGAGACTCCATCTGCCAGCCCAAAAAAGTTGACGTTACAGTTGTTTGCTGACTTTTTAGCTTTGTGGAGCATGAATGCTGTGTGAGTCCCACAGAATTAGATATTTTAAATGTGCTGGATAGTGGCAAAGTAAGTAAGGAAACTAAATATCAGCTTTACGGAGCAGCAGTTTCACTGATGGTCATTCATCTTACTCAGTGAACATTTATCAGGTCTCTCCAGTGTGCCGGACACTAGGAGTGCTGGGGAAAACAAGGGGGTAAAGACTGCACTTCTGACTGCAGGATGCTCCTGGTCTGGGAGACAGACGCCTGTGTGATAAAGTGCCATTTCAGAGTGCTTTGCATGCTGGAAGAAGGGGGCCCTCAGCTCTGCTTCAGGTCTTACTTGAGCTGGGTGTTAGGGATGAGCAGGCATTTGCCAGGCAGAGAAGACTGGTCAAGGCTTTGCAGGAGGCTGAAACAACTTGAGAAAAGGTAGTGGACAAGCTTGGAGTGCTGGGAAAACAGGTTAGGAGTGAGATGGGAAGGCGACGAGAAGATAAGGAGAACCAGGCCTGGGTTCTTGGTGCCACCTGAGGGGTTGGACCTGGTCCTGTAGGCTGCTAGGAAACCACTGCAGGTTTTGAAACATGAGAGAGATGTGATCAGATTGTGTTGCATAAATGGAATTCTAGAGTGGGCTGGAGAGGTAAGAGCTGAGTCAGGGAAGGAGTGCAGGAAGTACCCACGGCAACTGGTACTGGGGCTGAGAGGATAGGCTCCCCCTGCCCCTGCTGCTGGCCCAGACTGTGAGGAGGGTGGCGGGGTGCTGGATGGCCCAGGCAGAACCGGCTAGGGGACAGGTGAATGTGACACAGGAGGTGGAGAGAAGGAAGTGTTTCCTGCTTTGGCGACTAGGCCTTCAGGAGCAAGGAAGGGAGCTGGGGCGAAGGTGACAGGAGCAGGGCCAGGGGAAAGGTGCTGGCTTTGGATGAGTTTAGTTAGAAGTGCCCTCCTGGGAACCAGATAGAGGCATCCTTTAGAAAGGGATCCAGGCTTCAGGAGTGGGAGGCAGGGTTTGGAAGACGGGTGTGGGTGAGAATGCCCTGGGAGAGCAGGCCACCAGGCACGTGGTGGAAGCGACTTCAAGGAGCAGGGGGTGGAAGAAGAGCCACTGGGGAGATTGAGGCTCTGAGTGAGAGAAGAACCAGGAGAGGCAGGATGAGGCCCGTGAGAGAGAGTTTCAGGACAGCGGAACACTGACGGGCAGTGACTGTAATGGGGTATGTGGTGGGGACTGATGATGGGGGGACTAATAACCACAATGTTGCTCATGTAACTGTACATTAATGATACCAAAATAATAAATAAATAAATGAATAAAAGTGGGGGGAAAAAAAGAGAGAGAGAGAGTTTCAGGGAAAAGCAGCCCGCAAGAGAGAGCTGAGTGCAGCACCAGGGCCACAGAGTGTTAGCATTCAAAAGTATTAGTGTTTGGACTTGGCATGTTGGAGGCTGCCCATATTTTTGTTACTCAAAAGCCTGATATTCTTGGGGCATTGCCAGAAGGCTCTGTCGTTCTTCCATTCCTCTGGAGAGTCTGTATCACTGGAATCAGCCAGACCATCAGAAAGCCACGTTCTTGGGCTGCCCTGCTTTGACCCCAGGTAGCATCCCTTTTACTGAACTGCCCTTGTGGTGTTTGTTATGCTGTCTGTTTTCATCATGAAGGGACCTCGGAGAAACAGTATTGCAAGAGGCTTACATGGTAGGGACTACTGGTGTGTGCTGGGGATCTTGTCCACTGGGTTGCTTACAACTGCTGACATTTTCTTCAGCCTTGCTTACTGGGGAGCTCAAGGCCAAATCAGCAATTGAAATTCTGTAAATATTTAGCAACTTAACATGCATTTCTATGTCCTAACTCTCCTTTTGTACTTTCATTCCTCCTCCTTAATGTATTTTAATAATATTACATTGTTTATGTTCTTGTAAGACACTCTAAATCTTTTTAGAGCTGGGAGTTGTATAAGAAAAAGAAGACATGGATGAACTTAAGCCAAGTGTCCTTGGTAATTAATCTTCAGACAGATCATTTGGGCTTTTAACATTACTTCTGATTGAAGTTGTGGAAACAACCCAAAGTAGTATCTGATCTCTTCACAGACAGCTAGCAACAGCTACTTCTATCTAATATCTAATAAATTACATGCCAGTTTTCAGGATGTTCAGGGGAACTGCTGCTTCTCTCTGCAGATGTTCTCACAGATGCAAGCCTCAGATGGGGGCCCCTCCAGGCAGAGCGCTAAACTAAGGGCCATGTGGCAAACACATTGTTCTGCTAACAAATGTTGCAAAGGACCTGTCCAGCAGCCATCTCTGAGTGGGCTCTATGAGGCTGGCATGCTTTGTGACCTTGTTGAAATCAAGGTCTTAACAGAATGAAGGTTGGTTGATGGACACCGCTCTGGGTGTGATTCAGCTGGCAGAGACAGTACAACACAGAATCAGGACTTTCAGAGCCGAAGGAATCCTAGAGATCATGTGGCATTATCATTTGACAGATCATCTTCCTAAAATCAAGACTAGGTCCTGTATCCCTCCCTGGTTGAGATGAATGATTGGTTTTGTTTATGAAAGAGAGTGGCTTCTTAAATATCTAAGCTGGTTTTTATTATCATTTGGGTGGATTCGAAGTACCACTGGGCCCAGGGCTATGCAGTGGGTAACTCTGAAACAATGACATTGATTTTCCTGTGTGTCTTGCACATCAGCTCTGTGGCAGTTTTAACAGGGGCGTTTTAAAGTTTTCAGTAGTGGCCCCATCCTGGGATTAGTAGTCAGTCCCGAGGTAACTTTCCTGTTGCACTAGTAAAGGAGCGGTCTGTTGTTTGCAATGAGATAGCAAGAATCCCAGGTCCCCTAAGCCACAAAAACCTACTTAAACCACAGTGTGACTTTAAGTGGATTCATTTAGGCCCTAAACCTCGAGCCCTAAGGAGTCAACCTGGGACACAGGAACACTGCTTGTCTGGGTCTTGAGAATAAAAATGGTTCCCATGCTTTCTCTCCCATATGGGTAAGGGGACTATAGCTGGTCAGGGCCACTGAGCACTGGCCGGGTGCCAGGGGCTGGGCTGAATGCTTCACCTGCGTTATCTCCTTTGATCCTTCGTGTGCCTCCGCACATGTCTTACTCCTCCTCAGGGAACTTGGCTGATGGCGATGCCGCTTGGGAGAAGAACCGAGACTGACCCCAAGGCCCTCTCCCTCCAGGTCTGCACTCCTCGCCTGCAGGCTAGATCGGCCTCTCGCGTCTGACAGCCCAGCGAAACTGGATCTCACTGCTCCATGGTCCAGGGGTTCAGGATTCTGGCGAGATGAGGACTGGGGAAGGAGGAGAATAATCCTGGGAGAGAGACCTTCCACAGTCACTTTCTCTCTCTCTCTTTCTATCTCCCAGTCCCAGAAATGGCTCACTTATTCCCTTTCCACTGCCACCTATTTATTGCCCCCAGTCAGGGCTCTCTCTTTCCTCTCTCAGGTGGAACAGACTATTGATCTTGCTCCTACCCTCCTGTCCTTATAGGTAGTATAAAGTCTTCTTCAGACTTTCTTAAGAGTTTCTAGAATAAATAAGAGATGGAAAGGCTGGAAAATGGTTCAGCTGTCACTGCAGCAGCTCTGGCCTAGACCCTGCAAATGCAGAGAATGGGTATGATGCTAACGACAGGCCGTTGGTCAACTCTCAGGACTTAAAAAAAAAAATTCTTCTGTAGCCCAGAAGAACCATAGTTCTGGGCATCCCAGCACAGGACCTGAGCAGGGCTAGAGAATAGGAGTTTCATGGGGCTTGGGGACCCAGAGTAACTGTCTCCTGCCTCATTACTTGGGGTGCTGGGGAAGGGCCTCGGTCGTGTCTGCTTCCCCCTCAGGTGGGTAGACTGGTCTGTCAGCAGCCCAGCGGGAGGCAGAGAGAGTTCAGATCATCTGTGTGTATGCCGCTGCTGTATGCTCTGTGCTATTGAGTTCAGGGGGGGGTATAAAAATGACTGAAATGAGAACCCCACTCTTGGAGCTTACCTCTAGTAGGTGATACCGGGACAGAAAAGGATGCTTTCAGTGTCACTAGGTTAAGTGTTAAAGTAGAGGCGAACACAGGAGGAGCCACTAAGCCCGATGCCGAGGTGATACCTGAGCTGAGTCTTAATGGACAAGTAGGGCCTGGTGAGGAGAGGTGGGAAGTGTGTGTCAGGCCAAGGGAATGGTATGAACAGAACCATGGAGGGATGGAATGCAAGGGTAATATGCTGCGGGAACTACAAAGAGTTTGGTTGCCAAATCTGAGCACTAACGAGAGTTCCTGACACATGGTAGACCCTTGAATGTGAGTTCAAAAATGGAGTATAGGGTATGAGGTGGTAGAGCTGGGTCAGAAACCGTTCATGGGTGTCAGTGGTAGATGACAGTCAGTGATTATACACTTGGAATTTATTGTGTACTTACTACATGCCAGGTGCATATCTTGGGTACTTTGTATGTATTAGCTTAGTTAAACTTCATAATAGCCTTATGAAGTTGGGATTATTATTCCTGCTTTTTTGATGAGGAAAGCAGGGTCCAAAGAGGTTAAGTAACTTTCCCAAGATCTCACAGGTAGTGAATGATAGAACTGACAGTGAAACCCTGAGAACCCGTCTTCTTAACCAATGCCTGGGATTGCCTTTCTGAAGTCATGGAGTGGTGGCATGGTCAGATCTGCTTTCCCATAGACAGACTGGCTGAAATGTGGAGTGGATGTAAGGGAGAAAAGAGGCATGGGCCTACAGGGCTGCATGTAAGTCAGGTGCTGTGTTCCCAGAAGTGCTTTCAGGCCCGTGGGAGCATTGCCACCGGAGAAGCCACCTCTCAGAAGGACCTCAGTGGCCGTTAGGGGAATACCTGTGTGGTTCCTCCAGTATCATCACCACCTTGTCTAATCCGGGGAAGAGAATTCTAGGTTTGGAGAGATGTCATCCCAACAGTACTATCTCTTGTGGCGTCTGAAGACAAGCTAGAAGGTCCTAAAGGAAGTGGCAGGCAAATTCTGTGTCTTTTTCCTTTTCTTCTTTTTTTAAGCAACAGTGTCACCTTTTATCTTTTTGACAACTAAAAATAATAATAGCTACCATTTTGGCATGTATTTATTGTGTGCCAGCCCTGTGTATGCGCTGACATCATCTCATTTAATCCTCAGAACCCTATGTCGGCATTTTTAGAGTTGGGGAAGCTGAGAGTCAGAGTGACTGAACAACTTACTCAAAGTCACTCAGCTGGGAAGTCACTCAGTAGAACTGTTTTGTGATTCCAGGATCCACTTCTTTGCCAGGCAGCCTCTGTCTGCCCTCTACCAAAACACTGCACAAAAACAGGACCATGCAGGCACTCAAGGGTGGTCCCGCCCTGTGGCTGGCGGAGTTCCTTCCCCTAGTGAGTTCCACCTTCTCGTTTTTGTGGCTCTGTGTGTGGCAATACGGTCTTGTTTCCCACATCATTCATTGAGTTCTTTCGTGGCTTCCCCGGAGATGCTGCACCTCCTGCCCCTCCATCCTGGGGACTTATTAGAGGCTCTGTTTTGAGTTCTAGCTGCAGTGGCAGCTTCTTGGGTAAAGGCCTGTCCGTGAGGTGGGTTTGCTGTGCGCTCCGCATGCATTTGGCTATCAAAGTGGTGTATCTAAAGTCTTTGTTTTTAATCATAATAGTTCTCATCATTTCTTTCCATGCTGATCAGCAGGAACCAACTGGGGGTGGTAGCAAATCTTTCTTTAATTTCCACTGTGATGGATTATTACTTCACATAAAATGGTGTTTAATTTGTACACGTGCCCCAAGCCTTTTAAATATTGAGCTCACTTGATTATTGTTGGAAATCAATTTAGATTCCACAGTATGTTCTGCGAGTTGGACTCCTGAAGCCCCATGGAGCCTGTGGCCATTAACAGGTATCAAAGTCCAAAAATTAGAATGTGGTGAGTTCTGCAGTCCCATACCCTTAATTTCTTCCTTAAAACAACAACAAAAAGCACCTATTTTATCTTCCTAAGAATCAGCTCAAAGAAGCAGCTTTGAAATTTCCCCTTAAGGGAAGACAGTACCAGATGACTTTTCAGCCCCTCGCTCTCATCTTTTTCTGTCACTCAGCCTGCTTTCTCCTTTCTTCTCAGGCACAAGGACCCTCTCTTCATCCTGCTTCACCTTGCTTTCCACTTACCCTTTCTCATTCCTATTTGCTCTGTAGCACTTGAACAAGGCTCATATTTCAGCAAGCCACCTTCCTCTCCTTTCTTCTTGGAGCAGCACGACCTCGCGCCTGCTGGCAGGGCCGCCCCCGGGTTTCTCTAGTACCAGGCAGCCACGGATATTGCTTACATAGTCCATACTTCTTGTCTTTTTAAGTTCAGAGCTTTGGTGTGTGATGAATGTGTGTGCATAGGTATGTGTTTGTATGTGACATACTCACATTTAACGCAGACTCTGAATGCTTATTCTTCAGGAGGTAGCTTTGAATAAGTTTTGGGATTCAGATCTAAAGCTGAGCATAACCAGAAACCCCTGCCTATAAACTTTTTTAGGGTTTCCTACGGAAGAGAAGTGAGAGAAGAAATAATTCTACTCTGGGGAAAAGCGTGATGTAGAAGCCATCTGCATGTGTAAGGAAACAGACTCTGTGGCTGCTCTGTAACCCAGACTGGCAGCCAGGGCTCCTTGTTTCCTTTTCTTCCTCAGTGTTTGCCTAAGACAGATGGGGCCAGTGTTGCTCGTGCTCCCCACCGAGCCGCTGAGGCTGCGGACCTCAGAAGCTTGGCTGGTGCAAGCCTCCCGCTCGCTTCCCCTGCCTGTCTCCACCATTCCTTACCCTGTCTTACCGCCTCTTCCTTTCCTGGAAATCCTGACCTTCCTGAGACTGAAGTATTGGGAAGGTCAAGGGTATTTCAGGAAGCCCCACGTGGGGGTACTTGGCTCTTTTACCACCTGTAACACTTCAACATCCTGCAGCACTGGTCTGCATGGGCTTTTGTCGTGACCACTCACCTCGCCCACCAGCTTGCTCAGGTGAGACAGAGGGGCCTGGGTCCAAGGGCCCACATGTCTTCCTTCCTCATCTCCTCTCGTGGCCCTGAGGCAGAGCTGGGGGAATTGATTTTAACCTCCATATTCTTTGGGTATTTCTATAATGTTCAGTTTAACCTGATCTCACATCTTTATTAAAAATAGTGATGGGAGACGGAGCAGGGAAGATATTATGCCTGGGCCCCTGTAGGTCTGAATGCCTCCAGTGGTTGGACAGCTCATGAGTAACTGGTCGCCCTGGATGTGGAGCCTGCTTGACTCAGTGCTGTGCATGGGTGGATGCTCAGGTTGAGGCCCACCGTTGTCCTTCCGCCTAGCCCTGGCTAGTGGCATTGGCCGGGCAGGAGGATATAGTGTCCCACTTCAGTGACTGCCGTAGTGGGAAGGATGTGAGGGAGGAGGGTAGTTTCCCATTGGAAGACTTGGTTCCTGTGAGGCTTAGAGGAAAAAGAGGCCTATGATTTGTAGACTTCATCTAAACATCCAGCTGGGTCCGGATGGGTCCCAGACCTCATCCAGCAAGGAAGATCTGATTTTGTTTGTCTTCCTCCCTTGTCTCGAAATAATTTTATCTTCAAAGCATGATGCAGTGTTAATTAACACTCTGGCTCTCCTGGGGAGTAGGCTGGTGGGAACACCACCCCCATTAGTGAAGCCAGGGACTAGGCAGGTCCAGAAGCTTCAGGCAGGTGAGCCACAGGGAAGGAGAGTGAGACTTGGACCTTGGGGCTTTCCCCTCAGACCTATACCTGGTCATACCGTGGGAGCCAGCCCACTTTTTCAGTGTCCTTGGTTCCCAACAGAATAAAAGAGCTGAGGCTATGGCAGGAGAGTGAGTGTTCAGTTCTGTGGAATGAGTTATGGGAAGTTTGAGGGTGAGGAGAAATTCTGGTAAAATTCACTGTTGTGCATTTTAGATGCAAGAGTCTGATTTTGTCATTAGTTTCATTCACTCCCTTGCTTCCCCCGATACCCCTTCCAAAAAGTACCAAGCATCTACTTCTGGGCAGGTTATTGCAAAGGGAATCACACATCTCCCGAAAGAGCAGACTAGGCATGAGGGACTCTGCTCATTGGGAACTTGATCCTTTTTATCCCATGCTTAGTCCATAAGCAAAGCGTGGTGTTGGGGTTGTTCCTGTGTAGGTGGTGGTTTCAAGTGGAGGGCTCCCATCTGGAAACATAAGGAATCCGTGTCTGACTGTTGATTCAGTGAATCTCTAGAGACCGAATTTCTCTTTTTCCTTTAGCCATTTATCTTGGTTGGCTCGGAAGAAGGGGAGCTCTTAGGAGTCCTTTCCCTGGGGCTTGGGTAGCCCATTTTCTGGGCTGGCCATTTCTAGGGCTCCCTGGGATGGTGATCATGCCAGTTCGCTGGGTGCCAGTGGAGGGTGTCTAGGGTAACTGCGGAGAGCTGCGAGCTGGTACTGAATTCCCAACTCTACTGGAATCTCCAAGGGTTTCATTCTTGTTATTCGGGGTTCTTGGCACAGTGCAAGAAACTGCGAAAGGGGTCATTTTATCCTGTAAATGTTGCCCTCTCTCTTGGGTGGCAGTTGGACTGTGCTTGCTTTGCAGGAAGCCCAGCCTCATCAGCTAATGATATTCCCCTTATCTTAGCTCTGCAGGCTGCTGAGAACCAGCTCGAGACCTCTGCTTGAGGGCCCCTCCTCTGAAGACATCACCAGTGTGTGGAGCCTGCCCCACACCCACCTCCTGCCAAACCACGGCCTTCACCTGTGTCTTCCGGTGCTTCCCGTGCGACCCATCCTGTGGGGGTGCCTCGTGGGCCGCCCCGGAGTTCGCCCCACGCTCAGCAGCACCAATGGTGAAGATGACGCGATCCAAGACCTTCCAGGCATATCTGCCCTCCTGCCACCGGACTTACAGCTGCATCCACTGCAGGGCCCACTTGGCCAATCATGATGAACTAATTTCCAAGGTACATGTTCCCCGCAGGCCTCTCTTACCTACCTCAGAGGAAAGCATTTCTGGCTCCTAAGGTTGCAAGAGGTTTACAAGCTCACCCAAGGAGCCCAGGATATTTGTATTCCATCTCTTGTACAGGGAGGGATGACCCCCATAGCTGTCTCACTCAATTGAGAAATAACTCTGAGGCAGAGGGAGAGTGTACTAATTTAACTTGTAACTTGGAAATTAGATGCCATCCTTTTGGCAGCTGTGGGGGCGGGGCTGATGGCTCCCAGACTGGAAGGTAGGTGGTGAATGCTGACTGAACATTGGCCAGGCTCGCTTGGCGTAAGTGGGCAGATGAATGCCACACAGAGAGCTGCCTGCCCGGAGAGTGAGTTCTGAGAAAGGTGGTCACGGGCAGGATCTCTTGTAGGAGGGGATCATTAGCTGAAATGAGAGAGGATATTGCCTCCCAAGCCCCCAAGAAGGTCACCAGACTGCTGAATCACTGAAATGGGGGGTCCCTGGGGAGGCCAAAGTGGCTTGGAGAAGAGTTGCCCCACTGGCCAGTGGGGACCCTTAGGGCTTCTACCTGAGGAAATATGGTATGATGTTTGATCATAGTCAGAAGAAAGAATTGTACCCAATTCTCTTTGAGGATCCCTGGCAACTGCTTCCTAAAGTTTGGGGCAGAGCGATTACTAGTAAATAAACAAGCCCAACACCCCAGTTGCACAATCCAGGAACTGGCTCCTTCAGGCAGCATTCTCAGGGGAATTCCTCCCTCCTGGCTCTAAACTCCCAGGGGAGGAGAAACAGGTTTTACTAGGCTGCATAGAAAGGAGGAAGGTCACCGGGGACTTTCCCCCTTAAAAAGCGTCCTTCCTCAGAACCTGGACTTCATGCCATTAAAGTCAAAAAAAAGAAACAAACAAACCTTTAAGCAGACCCAGACTAAGTCAAAAAATATTTTCTTTAAGCATTCTTGATCTGTTTTCAAGAACTGCTAGGAAAGGTGGCACCACTCTCCCTGCCTCCAGCTTGCTAGCCCCAGCTAGTTTGGAACGGTGCTGTCCAGCTGGCTGGCATGACAAGGAGTGAAGAAGGCCACTTGAACAGCCTTGTCTCTGGGCACGGGGATTCTCAAGTCAGGACTGAGGACAGGACACTCCTTCTAGGCCTGTTTCAGGGCCCAGGGTGACCGCAGAGCTTGAGCCCACTTTCCCTTCTGTAGGTTTCTGCTAATCACGCCCCTTTATGCTATTTATGTTCCAGCCAGCATATTGCTTCCTTTTCTGTCAATTAACTCATCTCGTCTCTGATTCCTCTTGAATCTTTTGGGAACCCCTTCAGTCTGGAAGTTTGGTTGTAAAGGGGCTGTGTCAGTGGGGGAAGAGAGCAGTGCTCTTTGCTTTAGGAAGGGGGCCTGCAAGCTTGGAGGGGAAATGTGAATTGTCCTGTTTCTTCTGGACGCCTCCAGAGAAAATGGAAACCAAGACATCTTTTTAATACCAGGAAGAACTGCCAAGTATTGTAAGAAATTGAAGTAACAAAGTGTATTTTAGCTCTTTCTATGACTAAAAACTGCTATTTGACACTTCGTAAGTGTTCTGTCACTGAATCCTCATAAGAAGTCTTTAAGGTATGTGATGTTAGTCATATTTTATGTGAATGGAGAAGTTGAGACTCATACAAGTTGTCCATGAACTGAAATTGGAGGCTCAAAAAAGAGCGAGCAATTGAGTGTGTTCAAGAAGGATTTCCGGGAGAGGTGGCATTCGAGCTGGGCCTTGTAAGATGGGCAGAAGTGACTATTTGGAGATGACAATGGCCTTCAAAATTGATGTCTTATCTCTTTGGCCTGGTATGTAGGGCCTTGGACGATTTGGCAGAGCTTAGCCCCTGGATTAGGTCTCCTGCCAATTCCTCGCTTTATGTTCCAACCACTTGGAACAAAGCAACACCCACTGAATGCACACAAGGTGTTTCAGGCCTCAGTGCCTCCGCCAAGAGCAGCCCTTTTTCTTCCCCTTTTTCCTATCTCAGGAGCTGTTACACATGGTTTTCCACCTGAGGCCATGTCCCACTAGCTTTGTGTCTCTGGGTCAGGATCTGATCTATGGCAAGAGCTCAGTAAATGATAAGTGGATGGAGCTTGAGCCTTGGGAGAAGACAAGTGATGAGCAAAATAGACTTTGTTGGCCTCCTGTCTTTCTTCCTGCCTCTTTGCGGGCAGGAAGTCTCATTTATAAGGCCAAGCCAGAGTCAGCACAGGCTTCAGTTTCACTGGCTGCAACCAGTGCACAGATGGGGTGCATTAGAGCTTGCTGATTTAAAGAGTTGGGTTAGATGCCTGACTGCGGGAAAACGCGAGGGAACTGTGGCTGGCATTGCACAAAGATTCCTTTATTTCCTTCCACAACCACCCCTGGTGTTAAATAATCTATAGATTCTTATGCAGGTCCGCTTAACAGAAAGATCATTGCCCCAGCCCCCTCCTTGGAAAATGGGCCTTTCTTTTCATTCTGTTTTTCTCTTCCATTTAAGAAAGTTCAGGGAGAGAATGTTTCTCCTGTTCTCCCCTCTTGACATAATCTCCTATGCAGTTTCAGAATCTGCCCAGTGGGAGTTAGGAGCTGGGAAGCAGATAACTGGAGCTGCAGTGTAATTAAATGATACTTTGTACTTGTAATAGAGCCTTTCATCTGGAAGCTTGACATTCCATTGTTTGGTTTTAAAAAAAAAAGAAAAAAGAAAAAGTACGCCTGCCTTCATTATGGAGAAGGCAACACAAAGGTCCAGGGCCTAAAGCTCTGAATATGCGGCCAGCAGAGAACTGGGGACAGAATCAGGGCTTTGGGCTCCCTTCCTGTCATCAGTGTGGCTACATGGAAATGTGTAGCTGTAAAGCTTTGAATGATTAGGCTCTATATTGATACAGTGTTGCAAAGAACCCTGCACTAGGCTTTCTGCCTTTCCAGCTTGCTCCCAGTCCCAAGAGACCTTGTCGCCTGGAATCAGCTGTCCAACCTCTGAGCCTCAGTTTCTCACTAACAAAATGAGTACGGTAATATTTGCTATATTGTAAATCAACTATACTTCAATAAAAGATATATTTTGCTGTGTCTAATGGCTACTAGCTAGCGTTTACTGTGCACTTATTATGTGCCACCCCCGAAACAGTCCTAGGAGGTAGGCATGTTTTGAGGGTGGGGGGAGCAGGTTTACCTCACTGGGTAGTCATGAGGCTGGATGAGATCATGGATGTGTGGGTGGTTGGCAAATCACAAAGCTCTATACAAATATGTAGTAGTCCTTTGCTTCTCTTGGCCTTGCTGTACAAAAAAAAGTGTGTCCTGCCTGACACCATGCAGATTTAGTTTAGCCAAGACAGTGTCCTTTTAGAACCCAAGGCACAGGAGTTGGATTTAAGAGGAAAAGGCAATAGAAGAAAATAACAGCAAAGATACGTGTGTCTGCAGGAAGGTAAGAACATCTGCTCTGTAGGATGGTTGGGGGTAGGGATGCTTTTTGAGTTGATGACAGAACTATCTAGGGAATATGCTGAGGCATCCTACAATTTCTTTCTTAGGTGGTGGTGTGGTCTAAATGGTGGAGTGTTTGCACGCAGAGGTATTTTGAGTTGGCATGAAGAATTGCTCATACTGTTGTTTCTCCCTTAATGGAGCAAGCCCCAGTATAAAAATATACTTTGGTTATAAAATAATGATAGCTTTTCAGTTGGAACAGTTAGTTGCTCTGAGTGAGAACCACCTGATGCTCATTTCAGTGGATACTATTATGGGAACCTGGATCTTCACAAAGCTGTTCCATGAACATTTTCTGTCTGTGGTTCTTCCCTTGCTTCCCTCCTGCAGACCCTTCGAGGGCATTGTGGAGCAGCCACTTAGGGCTGGTGAACTGGATTAATCTCTTGCAAACCCACTTTGGGGACTGTGGTTGCATCCTGTAGTGTGCTGGGTCTTAGGGGTAAGGTGTCGGAGGCTGTGGGGTGGGTGTCCAGTGCAGGGAGAAGGAAGAAATCTCATGCTTACCCTCAAACTGTTTAAGTTATTATTGTCACATCTTCAGGTCAGATTATCTTCTGGTGACAAATACAGAATTCCCAGAATTGCAGACCATCCAGCTCAGCCCCTCTCGAGGGAACAGGCCACAGGTGACCCAGGGACCACCAGCCCGGGGTTACACTGCGCCAGTACCGGGCATCTCTACCTCACACCCCTCAGCTGCACCCTGGATGAGGACCTCCCATTTGACTTGTTTCCAGGCGCCGAGGCTGGGAGCTTTTAGGAGGTCTTTTTTGTTCACTCTGGGGTTCCGCTGGGCTTACGGTGGTGGTGATGGTGGTTTGGTTTTCCCTTCCTGCCTAGACATTAGATGCAGCGTTGCTCCAAGAGGAGTGGCAGGGAGGGAGCCTAGTTCGGACTGATCCAGTGGCGGCTGAGAGACCCCCTCTGCCCCATTGTCCCCCTCTGCGTCCGAGTACCGTGGTCTCCATCAGTGATTCTCAAGAAGACTTGCACCCCCAGCACAGTGGCTTAGAGGTGGAGGACATGGAGGGGATGCTGGTGTGAGGTGCAGAGATCCACTCCATCCTGTCCACAATACTTGTCAGGAATTTGTTTCTCTTACTCCACCCACCCGCAGTGTCTTTATGTATATAATAAAGCTAACATAAATATTAATGCAATTATTTGTGTTGTGAAAACTTTGTGGGAAAAATAAATACAAGAATCTCTAAAAATGCACTTTTCTTTTTCTCTAAGTGTTGGGGAAGTGTTACAGTGAGTATTAGATTGTATTAGTGCCTGCTATGTTACATTGAGCAGTATAATTCAGAAAGAATATGTATAATAAGATGTGGCCCTTGAAGATAATTCTGTCAGCCTAATTTGCAAAATAGATGTTGAATTCTAATTTTTTTAATTGAGTGATTTTTGATACCCAGTGGTTATATGACAATGATTTCTAGAAAACTATCATCAATAAAATTCTATTTTAGCAGGAGGGGAAAAGGTATGTAAAATTATATATGGTCTGTATCATGAAAAGTGAATTTTTTGTTTCTCACACAGTGGGACCCAGGCTTTTACCAGAGTGATTGATGGGCTTTAGGAAAGAACCATTTGAGAACCACCACAATGTAATGTCCTTACAAGAGTGGGTGTCTCTGCTTTTTTTGCAGTGTTTGCAGAACATTGTTAAACATTATTCAGAGGTTCCCAATTTCTGAGGTACAGAAAAAGCAGAAGTGTTACATTGTGGAAGAGTGCTAACATAAGCCAGTAAGTCCAGTTTGAAAACACATTCAGTCAGTTTAGTGTTTGTAAAGAAAATCAACATGTGCAACCTAAAATTCCTTACTTCTTTTCTTCAACTGTTTGACCTTTGAAAGCCCTCATCTTCTATTAATGAGGTGTTAATTCTGAAGGGGTACAAAAGAGCTTCTGTTGACCACCCAGGAAGGGGTGACAGGTGAACCAAGTCTATACAGAAAATTTCCAAAGGAATGTGGTTAGATCACAGTGTTTCTTGGTGAAAATAAACCATTTGGAGCCTGTAAAGTATAATACCTTATGGTCTCCTCCCCCATAGAGATACTGGTTAAATCAACTCAGGGTGAGCTAAGCCATAAATTAGGCTGTGATAATTTGTATAGCATAATTACTCAAAGACAGGGCCACCTTACTGGCTCCCGGAGGCCTCTGGTGTGAGAGTGATGGCAGAAGGCACTGGGCCTGTACTTGCTCTTTTGTTGACTGGCTCTGTTCTCCCTTATACTAAATGTGTCTTGTGCGGAGCACTGTACTGGGTGTTAGGGTACTACCCTCAAGGATTTTTCCTCGAGGAAGTTTAACTCTAGGTGGGGAGATAATAGGTTCTTAAGTCTTCCCTTCTGGAAGTGTGTGTTTCACCTCCTGTTTATCTTAAAGCAGATTTCACAGTGAAGTGACACGTGTCTCCCATTAGCCTGAGAACTACTTGAGTAGAGGATTGTGATGTCGTCTTTGTATCTCTGGTACCCCCCACAGCTCCTAAAGACTGGATTCTCAGTAAATATCTAAGGAAATGACTTTTATTAGTACTCTAAGGTAGAGAGAGACATAAGGGGTTCTTTTTTTTTTTTTTTTTTTTTTTTAATTGAAGGGTAATTGACGCACAGTATTACATTACATTAGTTTCAGGTGTACAACACAGTGATTCAACATTTATATACATGATAATTCTAGGTACCAGGTATCACCATACCAAGCTGTTACAATATTTTGACTATATTCCTTATGCTATACATTACATCCTGGTTACTTATTTATTTTACAATTGGAAGTGTGTTTATATATATATATATATATATGTATATATATATATATTTTGTGAGGGCATCTCTCATATTTATTGATCAAATAGTTGTTAACCACAATAAATTTCTGTATAGGGGGGTCAATACTCAATGCACAATCATTAATCCACCCCAAGCCTAATTTTCGTCAGTCTCCAATCTTCTGATGCATAATGAACAAGTTCTTACATGGAGTACAAATTCTTACATAGTGAATAAGTTACATGGTGAACAGTGCAAGGGCAGTCATCACAGAAACTTTCGGTTTTGTTCATGCATTATGAACTATACACAGTCAGTTCAAATATGAATATTCATTTGATTTTTAAACTTGATTTATATGTGGATACCACATTTCTCTATTATTATTATTTTTAATAAAATGCTGAAGTGGTAGGTAGATAAGAGATAAAGGTAGAAAACATAGTTTAGTGTTGTAAGAGAGCAAATGTAGATGATCAGGTGTGTGCCTGTAGACTATGTGTTAAGCCGAGCTAGACGAGGGCAATAAACATCCATGTATGCAGAAGATTTCTCTCAGAACAGAGGGGGGAGGTTCTAAGCCTCACCTCTGCTGCTCCCCATTTTCTCACCAGATGGCCCCCTGCGACTGTGCCTGTCTTAGGTTGTTCCTCCCTTGAGGAATCTTACCCGTCTCTGGCTAACCAGTCATCTTCCGGGGCCATACAGGGAAATGTTAAGTTGGTAAGTGAGAGAGAAGCCTTATTGTTTGAAAAGGTTAGCTTTTTACTTCTTTGCATATTTATGTCCTGTGGCTTCTATGCCCAGCATTTGTCTTGAGGTATCTTTACCACTTGGATAAGGGGTTCTTAATCTGGGGACTATGGACTGGCTTCAAGGAATCCCTGAAAAAATTGTGTGTTTAATTCTATGTGTATGTATGTTTTCCTAGGGTTCAATTCCATAGCATTCATCAGGTTCTCAAAGGGTTGTTGAACAGAAAAACCCTTATGGCCCATCTATCTAGAAACTGAAGTTCTGGGAAGACGTGATAGGAGAAGTGACATTGGGATGTGCCTAGAAGCAAGAACCTAGACATGTGGAAATGGACAGGGAGGGGCTGGTTAAAAAGGGCACCATGAACAAAGAGGTGGAGGTAGGAAGCTTGTGGAGAGCAACCATTTGTTTGGGTTAGATATTGGGGAACTGTGAAAACAGACGGGAAGAGTAGGCTGAAGCCAGACTGTTGGGAGAATAGAAGTTCTGACTTCATCCTGGTGGCAGTTGGGTGCCATTGAAGATTTTTGAGCAAGAAATGAGGTGACCAGAGGTTTGCTTTGAGATGTCAAATGTCGTGGTGTGGTAGGCAAATTGCCAAAGAAGACTAGAAATGGAGAAACTAGGGTCTGTGGTCTGAAGTTCTTTGGGCACATGGTGATCATTCAGAAAATACTTGTTGACCATTGCTTAGGAAAGAAATATGAGTATTCTAGGGTTTTAAAAAAGACTCTTTTTATCACTTGTAGCCATGAGCAAGAGGAATTGAGTTCAGGAAGTCACACTGTGCATGGGAGGCAGACCTGTCCCATAATTTCCTGCTCCCTGTGAAAATTAATGATCTGGGCCCAAGTTGATTGCTCACCAATTTATTATCAAAGAAGCTGCCAGGGACCAAGTCTGGTGCATCATCTGTGTTTTTTGCTGTAAACTGCAGGCAGCTGCAGCACCAACCTGCTCAAATGTGATCCTTTCTATGTGGTTGCTTTCAATACCAAAAGGAAATGCTGACTTGAGCTATGAGGCGTACTTGGGAAATTAACTTTGTGGTTTGCAAATGCCTGCAAGGTTCCATTCATAAGATTGGTTTGTACATTTGTGTCTCAGCATTCACTTCAGAGGACACTGGTGATTTGCAAGCTTGTGCTCCTCGTCAGAATCTAGTGAAACACTTTGAAGAGGGTGTTCTCCCTGGGAAGCAAGAAGTAGGTGCAGGCCTCTTACTCTTGTGCTGTGTTTCAGTGCTGGCATTCCTGCAGTTTCTGGAATGGTAAAGCTGCGCCATTGCTGGTTTGGCTGTTTGTATTTGGGGCTTGACCAGGATCCATCATCATACACTGATTGTTCAGTTAAATACATTTTTTGTGTTTCAAATATGCTAGGACCTAGGCTGGATGCCAGGGATAGGGAGGTGAAGCCAGCATGATCCCTGCGCTCACAGAGCCTGTGATCTTGAGGGTACATGCGAATGTCAGGCTCACCATGGAGGGCAGAAGAATGTTCCAGATGGGGTTGTGTTTGTGCCATAAAATTCACAAGATGAAAAATCTACAGTGCTGCTATTAACTGCTATTTATTTAACATCTACCACATGCTAGGAACTCTTCAGACATTTCTCTACTCCTTCACTTAACAATATCCCTTCAAGGTGGGGACTAAGTGACTTGCCTAAGGCCATAGAGGCTACCAAGAAGCCTGGGGGTACAGACCTAGCCGGTCTATGCCTGCCGATTTACCGTAGCCGGCCTGTTTTGCAGCTGTGCTGGCTCCTTGTGGCATCAACCGTTTCCTGGTGTCTCAGTGATGCTGGAGGGAAACCCTGCCCCATCTTCCTTTCCAGCACTTCCCTTGCCTGGAGAATCCTTTCTCTCAATTCAATTTCTATCCATTCTTGAAGACCAGTTTAAGTATTTTCTAGGATGTCTTCCTGGACTATAGGATTCTGTTCCTCCACTGAGTATCCATGGAACTCACTGCCTGGTTGTTCATTTGGCTGTTAATAACACTGTCTTATATAATGTGGTCTGTGTTTTTGTGGTCACCTCCACTTTTTATATGTAACTGTATTGTTTCTTAATAAGATTCTAAATGACCTAGAGTCATAGGCTCTTAGAACATTAGAACTAGAAAGGCCTTTGACCCTGGGTTTTGTAGGTCAACTCCTCATTTTACAGATTAGGAACCAAGGCCCAGAGAAACTGAGTGCCTCTTGGTTGTACTTTACCACCTCATCCCTGCCACACTGCCCGCCTACTGTCTTGCACACAGCAGGTGCTTGCAAATGCTGGAGGCAGCCCTGGAGGAGAGGGCTGGGAGCCGGCAGAATGAAAGTATCCAACCAGTGTAATCTTGGGCGAGGCTGTTCTCTCTGGCTCTCCTTTTTTGAAATCCATCCAAATGAGCCATTAGATTAGATTGTCATTAAAGGTTCCTTCTACCTCCCCCATCTTCTGATGCCATTATAGCAGCAAAGATGATATGAGGCAACATAATTTAGTGGTTAACAATATAACCTCTGGGCCAGACAACCTGGGTTCAAACCCTGGCCTTTTCACATAGCAGTTATGCGAGTTAGGTACCCTCTCTGTGTCTTGATGCCCTCAATGGGAAAATAGGAATAATATTAATACTGGATGCCTAAGAGATTTTTGTGGAAATTGAGAGAGGTATTCAATATACAGTACTTGTCACAGTGCCTGAAATAATAAATGCTCAATAAATGTTGATCATTATCTATGAATATTCATTAAGCAAAGCCAAACAGAACATGGCATTCAGACATGAGCAGGTCCTGACACCCATAGCAGTCCTAATGTATTTACCCGGTCATTTTCTGAGAGTGTCAGCAATTACCCTTGAGCTATACAGTTACCATCAGTGGTCTTCTGAGTCCTCTCTAATCATCGAGTCTCTTGTTCTTTGTAACTGCAGCGGGGTGGCAGGTCTGTGGAGGTGTCAGAGCCGCAGCCCTCACTCTGCTCTCAGGGACCTTACCTGCAAACAGCCAGTGAGGCCTGTCTAGAATTTAAATGGAAAAAATCTTGCCTGCCTCTTTTCCCTCTTGTCTGTCAGGTGGTTGTTTTGCCTCAAACCCACACATCGACCCTACAGACTTCAAACTACTGTGACAACAGCAGCGCAAACAGCTGGAGAGAGTTCCGGCCTGGGTGCCTTGGAGCAGTTGCTGAGAATGCTTGTCAGCTGGGTTCATCCGCGTGGCTTCGTGGTGGGGGTGGGGCGAGGTTCTTTCAAAAGAAGCCATTTTTCCTTATCTTTAAAAAACAAAACCAGAAAAGATTCTCTTAAACCTTTGTTTCCAAAGGACTCAGCCAGCTCTTGAGGGGAGGATCTGACCTGTTGACTCGGGGTGTTGTCTCTGGGGTCAGGGCCGCTGAGCCAAGGCAGCTTTAGTGCTCTGCCTCCCGCCCGGCCTGTGCCTACTGCTACGTGTGGACAGTGACTCAGAGAGGGGCAAGGAGAGGAGGGGATGAGGGGATGTCTCTGCCAGCTGCTGCTATAGACAGCATCTAATCAGTCCATAAACTCCCCTCGAGACCACAGTGATGTCAAGAGGCAGCACAGGTGGCTTTCCCCTCCCCCCAACACCTCTGGATCTTTGAGGGGACAACTTATGATTGTCAAAAGGGAAATTATCCATCTTTGGGGGCCCAGGAAACTCCCTTTTACTCCCTGTTTGGGCTGGTCCCACCAAGAACATTCACTGTATCCACAACTCCAACAGGTAAATGTGGGGACAGCAAAGCATTTATTTCCTTGCTAAAAAAAATGATCCCAGAGAGAAACCTCCTGCATTGAGCCCCATCGTTTGTTCCACATTAGTGAGCTCCTCTTACGAGTTAGATATTGGGGACACAGTGGCAAATGGTGTGCCTTGCCTTCAACCTGCTTGTCCCCAGTACCCTTTGGTTACTGGAAAGCGCACAGTGTGAAGGAGCAGCTGGTGGCAGTAGGAGTGGGGCTCTCCGCCCTGAGCCTGGTACCCAGGCTTGTTTAGGGCAGCTGAGAAGCCAGCATTTCCATCCAATTTGCCTGATTTTCATGAGATGCCCAAATGTGGACAGCTTTTCCCCTGGCGTCCCTGCAGTGTCAGCCCAGCTCCCCAAGCCTACAAAACTACCAGCGTGGCTGCTGTCGCTGGGGATGGCCAGTGAATGAGAGCCGCCAGTCCCTGATGTGTCTTTGGAGGAATGTCTGTTCTCAGAACCAGACCTCTCACTATTAGGTGGTGGCTGCTTTGTTTACTGCTGAAAGCTGCCCGACTTAGCCCTCAGCTGGCCCCTTCCCTTCGGAGGCAGAATGTTCCAGATGACAGGTAGGGCTCTGAGCAGGCCTTTGAAGATCACCCCAGACAACCTCACTGAGGAAACCCAAGGAGGGAGGAAGCGAGATAAACTACACTTCCTGGAGCTCCTTGGTTTCCAAGTCCCCATATTTCTTGATCTTCCCTCAGCAGGAGAAAGAAAAACAGCAAAATATATCTGTGGGGGAGGAAAGCTCCTCCCTGTCTGTCTCCTTCTCTCTAAAAACAACAGGCTGGTCTGCCCCAGGCACTGTGGGGGCAGGTGCTGGTTAAATACACAAGGAAGGAAAGCCGATAAGATAAGGTCTGACAAATCTAGGTCAGCAGGCTGCTGCCAGGCACCTGTGTGACTAGTCACCTTGAAACTGACAGGAGGGAGGATGGATTTTTTGTTCAGGGTACTGACAGGCTGACATCCCATGTCTTCATTTGTTTGTTCAGTAAACATTTCGCAAGCACCCTTACCTGCCAGGCACACGTGCTCAGTGTTGCGGGTTCCGGGGTGTCTTTGTCAGGCAAAGTCTCCTCTTGGACCCCAGGCCTATGTGCAGTGCTAAAAGAAGAAATGACATCATGCAAAAGCCAGTTGGTCCACTAACTTCCAAAGTGGGGGCAGCCAATCTCTTGGTAGAAGGGAGGGCTGTTTGGAGTCTTCATCCCCTGTTCCTGTAGCTAGATCAGGGCTCAGCAGAATTTTTTCTGAAGGCCAGATGGTAAATATTGTAGGCTTTGCTGGGCACATCGTTGCAACCGCTCGACTTGGCAGCCATAGAGAATACATAAACAAATGAACATGGCTGTGTTCCAGTAAAACTTTATTTACAAAACAGGTAAGAGGCCCAATTTGGCCTTTGTTCATAATTTGCTGCACCCTCGAGCTATACATTTGGAATGACTGTTGTGAAATGAGTGTTGGAGAAAAGGGTTACTGTGGTTTCAGGAGGAACCCCACATCAACATGGTGGTTCCATTTGGTATGGAGAGTGTAGGAGTCGGCGCATTGTGCTTATTAACAACGTCTACTTGGCACTCTGTTGTCAGTTAGCTGCATAGGCCACATTTCAGACTCAGCCATTTAGCACCCACCAAAGGTTAGAAGATGACCAAGCCAGATAGTGCACATACATTCTCACTGTCTCATTACAGTGTGGGGGCCTGTGGATGGAGAGTCAGTGGCACCACTTTAAAAGTCCTAAACGAAGGATCAGGCCTCCTCTGCTCTGGGCCTGGCTCTTCCACTATTTTGTGTGCTGTTGGATAAGTCCCATAACCTCTCTGACCAACGTATGGTGACTACTACTGCATGAGGCGCTGGGGATACAGAAATAGACACAACATTCTTGCTCTTAAGTAGCTTATGATATAGTGGGGAAGACAAACAGGTAATTATTATAAGATGTAGTGAAACCAGGCTTTGAGTAGGTGATAGTTCCAGGTGCTATGGGAGCAAAGAGGGTGGGATGAGTGTTTACTAAGTGAACAAGATGGGGGAGTCTCTTCTGAAGCAGAGGCAGAGAAACCTTCTAGAGAAGGTTAAGCCTAGGGACCCACAGGTAAGACAGGGGGAGGTTGTGTGGGAGGTCAGCAGGAGTGGATCACACAGGCCCAGAAGGCCTGCTGAAGGAGTTCAGACTCAGCTCTGCATGCTCTAGGGGGCCACTTAAAGGTTTTAAGCAAGGGAGTGATAGAGTGTGATTGAGATTGGGCTGGAATAGTATAACATGGCCTATTTTAGAAAAATCAACTCCTTTCCAGCTCCTATAAATCATATATCCACGAGTTGTGTGTGAACACAAATGTTGTATAAAGTTAATAAGCACCAAAAATTAAGCTAGTGGCTATAATTAATAACCTGACTCACTGCCTCCCTGGTGATGCCTTCAGCTAAATAGCAACCAGGAGATGGGTCGCTGGCAAGCACCAAACACACGTGTGTCTGAGAAGAGGATCGTTCAGAGTTCCCGAGGGCCTTGGTTCCCCGGCTGGCAGGACCAGGTGCTCCCTCCTGCACTACCCTCCTGGCTTCTGGGACTCACTCAGTCATCATAAGCTGGCAATTGCAACCCCACATTTATGAGTTATTCTACTGAAAGAGAGAACTGAGTTGTAGAATTCAGATGGCTTTTGGTGTAGCCATGGGGTTTGGGACAGGGCAAAGGGAAGGTCAGTAAGTGGCTTCTGCAGTCTTTGTGTGTTTAAGGACCTGCCTGGAAGTAGCTGAAACTGACATTAGAAAATGGGGTTTGTGGGCACTGATCCCCAAATCTGAGAGCACATCATCAAAACCTGGGGTCATACAGTTGATCACCAAGAGCTGCTTCCAGAGATTCGTGTTCTGTAGGTCTGACTGTGACTGGGAGTCAGGGCCCTGACCGGGGGGAGGAAGGAAGTCACCCAGGGCACAAGGTTGAAGGAGGCATCCACTCAGGGCCGCGCCAGTGCAGGGGAAGCTCCAGAGCGACTGCCTGCTTCCATGTTGTGCCCTAGCTTTCTGGCTTGCCTCACCCTAGGCCCAACGTTCTTGGTGTTTTGAATATAGCTACATACCATGCCCCTACTGTCCACTGTCTACCTTCTAGTCCTTTCCATTCCCTAAGGCCCAAAGGGTGGTCTTGACTAACATTTGTTTGAAAAAGGGACGAGCTCTGTGGAGGCCTTCTGATAACAGCAACAAGAGTCATCACCTTCCTGGACGCCTACCAACGCCAGCCCTGTGCTGGGCACTTCTTACGTGCCTCACATCTTGTGTCTCCTGCCGACTCAGGGAGAGGTACTACTGTTGTTCCCACTTTCAGATGAAGAAAGTGAGGAAGCGGTAGAACCAGAACTGGACTTCAGGCCTGACCCCCAGTCCGCGCCCGTTGGCGCTCTACCGCGTGGCCCATTTCCTGCTCTGAATGAGCAGAGGGACCCTGCCCAGCCCACTCCCTTGGTCCTGTCTAGGCAGGCTCTGAAATCTCCAGGTAACCCCCTGTTTTGGGGGTCTTGTGCTTGGACCAAACATGGCATCCCATGGCCTCTTTTTTTTTTTTTTATATAATAGATCGTCTGACCCGCAGAGCTGCGGCAAGCCAGGGAAGGGTGGAGGAGGGTGAGAGGAGCTGTTCTGTCCTGCGCTGTTTACTGATTAACTCCCTTTGCTCCTGAAACCAGAAAGAAGAGCTCAAGAGTCAGCGGGGCTCAGAAGGCCTAAGTAGTCTGTGGTCCAACTGGGCCAGGGGGAGTGACCCTGTACAGTGGCCTTTATTTTTTTTCTTCCCCAGGAACACGTGTGCCCCAGCTCAGTAGAGCAGAGTTCTACGGCACTGAGGGGGGCGGTGTCAGCCCCCGCGGGGGAGCTAGATTTCCCTTGAAGCCCATGGCTGCCTACTCAGTTCCTTCCTCCCTGGCCTTCTGGCTGGGCTCCTGCTGGTGTTAAGTTGTCCCAAATACCCAGTCTCTTATTTCCCATCCTCAGGCAAAGATTCCACAGCCAAGGTGCCCTTTTGGCTTAGCTTCCCATAGGCTGCGCACTGACACATAAGCTCCCAAGAGTGGGGAAGAGGGAGGGCGGATAGGTGGGCAGAACCTGGAGCAGACCCTTTTGCCTCTTGTTGTGGGGCCCAGTGGGTCCTGCAGCTCTGCAGTACTGTTGGGTGGGCAGGCGCAGAGTGATGGCTAGCTGCCTGGCCCCAGTCCGTTATTGGCAGATAGAGCTTGACTCGGCTAAGGCACAGTTGTACATGTGCTTAGGCTTTACCTTAGGGTGGAAATTGGAGGCTAAAAGTTTGTAAGTGTCAAGAGACAAGGAAACTGTGTTCAGTGTGTGGGCTGGGAGAATGCAAGGGCTCCCGAGCCAGGGCCTGTTTCTGCACAATCTGCCGTGGCCGTGCCAGACTTCCCGTCCAGACCTCGCAGAGATGTTTCATTTCTTGGGCTGGGTGGAATGGAGACACGAGTGCTGCTGCTAGTCGGTAGGGGGAAGAAGCCAGTGGACAAAATGTTCCTGTGCGTGGATGGAGCAGCCGCAGCACAGGCTGGGTCCCCGGAAATCGGGGTGAAACCTGCTCTCAGCCAGCCCATAGCTTGAGTAGCAAATGACGTACTGCCAGACAAACTGGGTTTAAGTTACCTTTCAGTAGTGATAGCTTCACTTTAAATAAAAATAGGAGTGACTAGGTTAGCTCCACCAGGCTCACTGCTTTGGGGAATGAGCACATCCTCCCGGACTCAGTGCCCGTACCTTCTCCTCTCTGTCACGTGCGACCCAAACAATCACCTGGAACCTGGTTATAGGGATTATTATGTTACATGGAATGAGTCGATATTCCAAACAGTCTCAGGTTATTCCCTCAAGAAAAGGACCCCCTAAGATTCCTCAAGGGAGGAACAACCTAAGACAGGCACAGTCGCAGGGGGGCCATCAGGTGAGAAATTGGGGATCAACAGAAGTGAGGCTTAGAACCTCACCCCCCCTGTTTTGAGAGAAATCTTCTGCATCCGTGGATGTTTTATTGCTCTTGTCTAGCTTGGATTAACACTTAGTCTACAGGCACACACCTGATCATCTACATTTGCTCTTTTACAGCACTAAACTATGTTTTCTACCTTTATCTTGCATCTACCTACCACTTCAGCATTTTATTAAAATAATAATAATAATAATAAGGGAGAAATGTGGGATTCACATATAAATCAAGTATAAAAATCAAACGAATATTCATATTTGACCTGATTGTTTATAGTTCATAATGCGTGATCAAAACCGAAAGTTTCTGTGATGACTTCCCTTGCACTGTTCACCATGTAAGAACTTATTCACTATGTAAGAATTTGTTCTCCATGTAAGAACTTGTTCGTTTTGCTTCAGAAGATTGGAGACTGACGAGAATTAGGGTTGGGGTGGATTAATGATTGTGCATTGAGCATTGAGTCCCCTATACAGAATTTTATTGTTGTTAACAACCATTTGATCAATAAATATGAGAGATGCCCTCACAAAAAAAAAAAGAAAAGGACCCCCATCTATGCTCTCCAAAGGTAACCCTGCAGGTAGGTACCAGAGTGACAGAACTCTAAACCTGGGCCTCTGTGTATAAGTTGGTCTTGAGCATCCAGAAACTGTTTAAAAATGTGGACAGAAAGGTAGCAATTAAGTGTATCTTGGAATAAGCCTGGCCTCTGCATTCTCCCAGGAGCCCTTGCCTAGGGAAGATGATTAAAAATAGATCTGAGTAGCATTTCCTGCTTGGCAGATGGCTGATAGCAAATGCTAGTGCTTACAGCTGACCTTTCCTTTCTGAAATCTGCTCTGTGTTTCCATGATGCTAATTGAGTCCCTTTCTAGACCTAATCAAAGAGCTGGCTGCAAAAAACAAGGCTTGCTATCCTGACTGGGTTCAGTTTATGGAGCAACTTGAAAGTGCTGGAATCTGCATGGAAACACCCACTCTGTGGTCCAACTGGCTGGTCCTTGTTTAAAAACTAACAAGTTCTGCTTTCAGATTTGCTGCCTGGTGCCGTTAAGGATCCTACATCCTCTCCACCCCCATCAAGAACGGAGATTAGTGGATTGGGGAGTGGTAAGAATGCCCTCTACTAGATGTGTGCAGAATAGACAATGCTTATACTTCAGAACAAAGTAGGTTCCCTAAAGAGAGGCATGGGGCTTCATGAGATTAGGCTTCTAGAGGTGGCTCCACCCCCATTGGCTGTTGTCTTTCCTCTGTTATAAAATACAGATCAATACTTGAGACAGTGCTCTCAGATGACAAACTGTGGAAGATAGAAAATAGTGATGTTTTTCATATTATATGTTGCAGACATCTAGGGACTGCTGTATACTTCTCTTGGTGTTATTTTCGTTCCCTAGGAAAGAGATGGAGATGTGGACAGGCAGTACTAAGACCTCTCCAAGGGAAGCCCCTGCTGATACATGCCCACCTAGAATGTTCTCATCCTCTTTAGTCCCATCCATGTCCTCAAACCTTCTTTAACACCCTTAATGTTTTACAGTGATATATGTTGTTTTATACATACTTTTTTGTGTTTTAGTCCCATTTCTAGTTGGCTAGATTGTAAGCTCCTTCAGGGCAGAACTGGCTTACTGCGTATTCCATGGTGCCTACCAAGGTCAGGGACACAGCTGCTCACTGAATACTTCTTGATTTAAAATAATGGAGGCACAGTATTCCTCCTAGGACCATATCCTTATTATTGGACATTGAGATTACCCCCATATTTTTTAAATATCATAGACTGTTTTAGCTGGACACAAAACTCTTTTGTCTGGGAGATGACTGTCTGATTCCTGATACTTCGCTATGTGCCTGAGGCTTCTATCTTGGCCACTGAAGGAGGTTGAGCACCAGAATATATGAAAGGGATTTAAGCCTCTGTCTCTTCAGGATGAGAGTCTTAACTGAGGAATTATCAAATAAGATAGGTCAGTTGATGAGGAGAAAATACCTTTTATGCAGATAAACAAGAAGTTTAAGAATTTGAGAGAAAAGGTCTAACTCTGAGTCAGAGATGTTCACTTATTGTGCAAGGCATCTATTCTCTTGAGAATATGGACTTACAGAAGGTTCACCCTTGTAGGAGAACTTACTCAACTCCCTCATCTCACACATGATGCAACTGCCAAGGACAGATCGCTAGTTGGAGGCAGATGATCTAGTCTTGCCTGGCAGGGCCGGGAGTCTGGTTATTCTGACCCATCCATATTCTCTTTCTATAGGGAATGTGGAGAATCACCAGTGCCCAGCATTCGGCAAGCACCCTGGGCTCAAAGCTAACACTTCTATGCTCATGTCTCTTTCGTAAGAGCCCTTTGGTTATTTCTTTAAGCCCCACGTCACCCGTTTAAGGAATATTGTCTCTTCCTTAATAACTATTTCTTATAACTCTACTCCTAAACCAATCCCTGGAGGTATATAAACGCAGAGGTGAAATGTAGACATATATGCTCACTGGAGACCAGTCTAATGCTGGACGACGGCCACAGCAGGGAAGAACACATTAACCAAAACCTACTTTAGGTGGTATGTGCAACCGAAGTCCAATAGTTTAAGTAAGGCCTTGTGCTTTGATTAGTAGTTCTAGGAGAGGAAAATGTTTAGGGAACACCTAGTCTGAAATGAAAAATCAGGCTTAGGAGGTAGTGGTAAATTTGGTGAAGGTAAAGCCATGCTACACAGAATTTGAAGGAACAAGGAAGAATGCCACCATTCACTGAGGACTCATTGTCTTCCAGGCACTCTCCTCTCCATGAGGTGGGTGTTATACCATTGGACAGATAAAGAGCTTGAGACACAGAGAGTCTGAACATAACCAAGAATACATAGTAGAGAAGATGCCAGAACTGAGATTTGAATCCAGTTCATCCCACTCCATAATTCTTATTCGTAAAGCTGCTAAACTGGGAGAAGGTTAGCCCACAGAAGGAAACCTTGATATAGACGAGAGAACATGAAGAGTTACTTGGTGCTAAAGGATATATGAAGGATTCAGAGAACTCTCAGGTGAATGAGTTCAGCTCGTATGAGGAATTTTGGTACTTGTCAGAGTGACTGCCAGTAGGATGGGCTTCTTTGGTAGGTAGTGAGTTCCTTGTCCTGGAAGTATTTAAGCAGAGGTTTGGTAGAATTGTGGACAAGAGCCATGTATCAGGTGAACAGTCAACCTTTGGGGCTCCTTCAAGTCCACTGGTCTATGAAATTAACACTGGATAAAGTCCTATGTACATTTTGTTCTGTTTTGAGATCCTCTGCTATACCCAAACTGCAGTAGGTTTACAGATTTAATTCTATCTATTCTCACCAAGCTCTGGTGAAGTGATTTCACCCTAACACAACTCATAGGAAGCTGATTGGTAGACCAGAATTCTAATTCATTTACAGTGAAACAGATAATCTTGAAAACTTGGACGGACTGTGTGTTACCTTCATTGAAGGCAAACCTTGAGTGAGAGAATTAAATTTAGGCAGTTTCTAAGTAAATAGGAATTGGTGCAGAGGAAGTTGAATAGCCTAAGAGATTTTCATCAGTTCTGACAGCTTGATCCATCCTTTTTTATCAACAGAGACAGGTTTTCCAAGTGTACACACTCTAGAAAAATCTAGGGATTTGGAGTCAAAAGTCATAGGTTTAAGTTCTGACCTTGACTTACAAGATGTGTGAAATAGCAGAAGTTCACTCATACAGCCCTGGGCTTCAGTTTCCTCCTCTGTTGTTTTGGAGGTTGAATCAGTTAATGTATGTGAAGGTGTTTAGTACATTCTCATGTCCTGTATATGTATCTAATTCTGTAAGGCTTCTTTTCACTCCAATTTCACTGTAATGATTACTTGCTAGAAAATAAGTTAAAAAGTGGTCCCTTCCATAGCATGTGGCTTCAGTCTTAGAGGGAAGCCTTTTCTGGCTTTTTGCCTGGATTGGACAGCACTCTTGTTACCTTGTCTTCATTTGACTTGGAAGACTTTGAAGTCAGACTACCTGGGTCTCTGTCATGTTTTGGTGGTTTGACCTAGGGTATATGTCTTCAGCTCTCCTTGCCTTATCTTTCTTATCTGTAAAATGGGATGTAAATGTAAATGGGATGATAATTGTACCTACCTCCTTAGATGATTGAAGGAAGACCACATTACTTGGTTTATATAAAACAATTTGAATCTTGCCTGGCATATATATAGTAAGCACTATGAAAAAGCTGCCATCACTGTTATTTCACAATTTCCAATTTAATGAGCCACTTCAATCTCATCTATAAACCCTCCAATTTCACTGTAGTGATTGCTTGTTAGAAAATATGTTAAAAGTGGTCCCTTCCACAGCATGTGGCTTCAGTCTTGGAGGGAAGCCTTTTCTGGCTTTTTGCCTGGATTGGTTGCAGGGAAAGACTTGCCTTGAGAATCTGTAGGTTTCGTCCACTGGCGTTACAGATAGCGACATAGGGTAAGGACATTTTCATTGGCCAATGCCCAGCTGGCTCTGAAAATAGAAGTGTACACTGAAACATAAATCCAAGAAAATTGCTGTTTGTCCTTCCTAAGTATATTAACTTGCATTATCTTTTTTAATTTCAGCAGCTCATAGTGAATTGTTTTCCAAGGAAGGCCTGATGGTTTTGAGAGAAATTTGAGCTCCAATAACTCAGCCCCATGAAAGTTTTTGTTTTATATTTGAACTGAATTGCAGAGGTCCCAACTGTACACGACTGCCTGCCATTACATCCTGATTCCAGCGCTCTACTCTCCGACTCAAAAGCTAGTCTCTGAGCAGACATAGTGAGGATGACGTGTCAGGCTTTCTTTTGTAGAGAATAGGGGTTGTCTTATTATGGGAATCCCCTGGTCTTTATCCTTCTGGAGAATCCACTGTTTTCCATGCCTCCTCTATGGAGAGCAAGGAGGGAATGCAGGATGTTGAAAGCTGGCAGCATCTGTTTTTCCACTGGCTGCATGTTTACATTGGCGTCTACTGTCCTGACCCTTTGCCACAGAGTAGAGAGCCTTATCTGCTCTTGATTCAGCAGAGAACAACCACATGGCCCCAAGCCACAGCTGAGGCCCTTAGGACAGCTGCGAGAGGAGCTGGGGGTCTGTAGCCGTAGGGGGGAGAGTCTGGGGAAGCTCTGGTAAGACCATCCAGCCCACCCAGACTAGTCATGCAGCTCCCATTTTAAATCTTGAAAGCCTGTGGTGGTACACAAGGAAATAAACCTGCATTAAATGCTTCTTATGAGCCAGGCACCGTGCTTTATTTATAGGCACTCACCGGACTCACAGCATCCTTTGGGATAAGGCCAAGTGGGGTAGGCATCATGTTTCTCCCTTTTGTGGATGGGACGCCGAGGCTCAGGAAGATGAGGTGCCTTGGCCAAGCCTACGCAGCTGAGGGCTGGACCCAAGACCTCGCCCAGCCTGCATCCTTCCTGCTGAGCGTCAGGCAGACAGGACAGCGTGAGGGATGCACCTGCAGGAGCCTTCTCCATTCCTTTCCACGTCTATCTAGGTCCATCCCTGAAAGCAGCCCATTTCATGTTCATCACCAGGAAGGGAATTTGAAGGTCTGATCATTAAATGACTTAGACCCCAGACTCTCTCCCTTTCAGCAGCAAAACATAGCACTCAGGCCCCTTACCACCTTTTGTTTCTGCCGCTCTGTTCCTAGTATCGTTTGCATTATGTCTGCTCCCATGCCCTTGGAATTTCATGACTCCACACAGCAGATATTTCCTCCTCTAGAGCCAGTCCCTTCCCCTCCCCTCCCTCCATCTGTTTAGGGAATGTGAGGGTGAATTGAGACCTTCCAAAGCTCGAAGACAGGGGAGGAAGGCTCTGGGAGGCCATGCTTCGGCCCCTAGGCAGCACACATGGTTTTTTACCCATCTCAGAATTTCTATACACGTAAGTAAAAGCTCTTGTAAACCAAAAACACATACCAATGACCATTCTTTCCTTGTCTTATGACCTGTGTCCTAGTGTGGCAGTTGTACAGATCAGGAAATTCTTCCCTTATAATTAACCCAAGTCCTTCCTATTTGTAAGTCCACCCTTTTACTGCAGAGAAGATGGAAGAAACCTTTGTGATTTTCATTCCTCTTAGTCAAATATTCAGTTTCTTCAAGTTGCACTCAGGTTCTATTCTGGAAGTTTTCATCATTTTCATTGTTCTTTGTTATCACCCTTCCCACTTTTTCATAACCTTCCTCAAGGTCTAAATCCAAAAGGATCCAGTCCTGTTTTACTTGCATTTCAGCTTTTCGGAATGAAACCTGTGGCTTATTTGACTCTATAAATAGGAAACTCCACCAGGCATAACCATAGATGAAGAAAATAAGGAGGAAAACAAAAGGGCTGACCTGACCCTCCCAGCAGAACGTCAGATGTGTCAGGTGGGGGTGTTTAGCCAGCACCCCAAGGGTAGGGGTTTTACTGTCCACTCTTTGGATCTCTACCTGACACTTCTGCTAGCGTCTCACTGAGATGGTATATAGTGCCTTGAAGTAGATTTGTGGTTGCTAGGGGCTAGGGAGAGCAGAAACGGAAGGAGACTGCTATATGATGTGGGGTTTCTTTTTGGATGTGCACATGTTCTGGAATTAGATAGGGTGATGGTTGTACACCCTGTGACTTTATCAAAAGCCACCAAAGATCATGAATTACACTATATAAAAAAAAAGGATGACTTTTATGGTAATGCAAATTAAATTTCATTAAAAAAAAATTTGACCTCATGTTTGTCCCACTAAGTTCTTTTATAGCTATATAATAAAAACAAATTCTAACAACAAAATATATATAATGCCTTGAAGTTTATGAAGCACTTTATTTCATATACACTATCATTTATTTCTCAAACAAAGCTGGTTTGAGTGTGAATACTATTTTATTGCGCCCACTTTGCAGATTAGAAAATTGAGTCTCAGAGGAGTTAACTGGCTTGCTCATGTTAATGACATAGCTCATATATGGTAAAGCCAGGACTCAACACTGGCAGTCAGCCTCTTGGAAGCCCGTGTGACCAACATGTGCCTATAGATGACGGGCTGGAGAAGCAAGCGCTTTAAAAGATTCACAGAATGGTATAACTGAAAAGGATCCTGGGGGGTTTCAGTTCCATTCCTCCATTTTTGTGGAGATTGAGTTGCAAAGAGTGGAAGACTTGCCTCTTGTCCTAATAGTGAAAAGGAGAAGCCAAGGCTGCCAAGGGAAGGGATTTTGAAGAACCAAGTAGGTTAGAATCAGCCTTTTCATCTCTCTTCCCCAGGCTCCTGAAAAGGCCAGAGAAGGAAGAGGAAACTGATTTTTTTTTTACTCTGTACTTCATTTACCTTGTTTTATTTATCATTCTTAACAACCCTATGAAATAGGCATGGTTTCTATCTACAGGTATAAAAGATGTGGAAGCTGAGGCTAAATAATTCTCCCAAAGTCAGTAGTTAGTAAATTGAAGTTTGATCCTGGATTTCTGATGCCAAGACTAGGTCGTCCTGACATACGCAGACACGTGTCCAGCTCCCAGATTGTGGAGCTGGGCGGCCCGGGGCACACCCCTTTCCCTCATCCCTCTGTGCACCTCCTCGGCATATGCTCCACTGGTAATGGTTGACTTTCTAGTGGGGTAGCTACGATGGGGTCTCAATTCCAGAGGCTTTGCTTCATGCTTGGACTTCTTGTCCTAGCCCCTTCCAGGAACGGGGCACCTGGGTGCGGACCTGCGCCTGTTGTGGAGGGAAGGGAGCCCACATGTTTGCTCTGTTGCCACCTCCTCACAAAAGTATTCATTTCTCAATGGTCCTCCTACTTTTAAAAGGAATTGCTGCCTTCCAGCCTTTCAAATGGGCCAGAAATCTGTGGTTTGGGATACTAAACAGGAAACTCAAAGCGCTTTCCGTTCCTTTGAGCTGTCCAGAAGGGCTGGGCCTGGAACCATTACTTTGGAGGACAGAAGAAAAGTGTTTAATTCAAAAACGGAAAACAGAAACCCTATCAGTGGAGTCCTGAACACCAGTGTTGTTTGGTACACAACGTGGAGAAGAGCTGCCTTGTTGCCTGGCAGTAATGACAGCAAACAAATATGTCTGACAGTCTGTTTGGGATCTCCTGGTCTGAAATTCTACTTGCTTCATTCTAATTGCTTCCTTAACTTCCTTTCAGCCTCCCCACCTTCAGTACCACCCTCACTCAAGGGAGTGCCAGGCTGTGCCTGGTTGCGCCAGGCTGGGCTGCGCCTCACAGGATGCAGTGACCCAGCCGGGGCTATTCTTGTCTGTGTCTATTTGCAAGACGCCTCTTGTTCTCCCTGGCTGTTTTTCCCATCATAGATGTCAACTTGGCAGGGGCCCAGCGTGGAAGCCATAGTGGAAGAGCTTCCAGAGTTCAGCCCCAGGAAATTCAGCTGGTCCCGAGTGCCAGGCTGAGGAAATGGGTCCACAGACACTGCTGCTCAGGAGGTACCTGGAGATACTGGCACCGAGACGGCCCTTCCCCGAGTGTGGGCCTCCGCCAGCACCCTCTCACGGAACAGGCCTGGAAGGACCGTAGAGGCCCTGCGCGGCACCTCTGGGCCTGGCTGGCACTTCTCTTCTCTGCCCTGCGTCCTTCTTCGCCCCTGCTCTCTAGGAATTCTGATCTGTGAGGCTAGAGAAAGTGATTGTTAGGCCCTGCCCTGCAGTGGACTGGAACCCCCAGAGCAGTGGCTCCAAGCTCTTGAAATCACACACCTGTGGCAGGAAAATGTTTGAGGATATACTCCTAATGTGTACTTCTGTGTACTATGTACATTATAAACACATATCAAACTTTTTAAATAATTTATATAATTTTAAAGGATGGAAGAAAAAACAATTATAAATTTGTTTTTAATCTTATTTTATTCAAGGTATATATGTGATTGAATATGTTCTTTTTGAAAAAAATCTTGGTTTATCACTTTCCGGTACAGTAATTCCAAAGTATGTACTACGAGTGTGTATTTTAGTACTTCATTTTAATAGTGTCTCTTGCTGCAGAGCTCCTCACAAAGAAAGGTAGATTTAAATGGAACATTAGCATCTTTGTGCTTATGAAAATCATGAATCCTGTTTTTCAGTTTATCTGCTTCCAGATTTCCAGGTATCTGCTGAACTTCACAGGCGCTCTTGCAAACTTTCAGAGAAGTGTTTTTAATTTAACAAGGCTTCAAACCCCTCTGAAATTCATTGTTTGGAATGCTTTTAAACAGATTAGGAAATTGTTTTATAATTCCTAAAATTGTACAAATATAGCAGTACAGTGTGGAGATACATGAGATTTTCAGAGATGGCTTATTATTTTGAAACTTTTGTTGGCTTTTTAAATATTTATTTGTGATTGTACATGGTAAGATTCACTCTTTGGCAGATAGCCCTAAGAGTTTTGACAAACACACAGTCTTGTAACCACCCCCATGATCAAGAAAACAGAACAGTTCCCTCTGTATTTGAGCTCCCTCCTTATCCATAACCTTGGCAGCCGCTGATCTTTATTCTTAACCTAGTGTATGTCAAATTCATCCATGTTGTTAAGTGTATTAATTGTTTATCCCTTTGTATGACAGAGTACTGTTACATGGATATATCAGTTGTTTATCCATTCACCAGTTGAGGGACATTTAGGTTGTTTCCAGTTTTGGACGATTATGAATAAAGCTGTTAAAAACATTCTCATACAGGTTTTATGTGAACATAGGTTTTCATTTCACTTGGGTAAATGAAACTGCCAAATTCGTTCTTGTTCAAAGTGCTATGCTGTTGAGTCCCAGTTGCTACACTTTCTTGACAGCAGTTGGTTTTATCTGTTAAAAAGAAAATTTTAACCATTCTCCTAGGTGTGCAGTGATACCTCATTCTGTTTTTAATTTGGATTTCCCGTAATGACTAGTGATGTCAAATGTCTTTTCATGTGCCTATCTGCCATCTGTTTATCTTTGGTGAAGTCTGTTCAAATCTGCTGCCCATTTAAAACATTTTTTCTTCTTGTTGAGTTTTGAGAGTTCTTTATCTATTTCAGATACAAGTCCTTTGTCAAATAAGTGATTTGCAGACATCTTCTCCCAGTCTGTGGCTTATCTTTTCATTCTCTTAATAGTGTCTTTTTCAGAGCAAAAGTTAAAATTTTCATGAAGTCCAATTTAGCAGTTTTTTTCTTTTATAAATTGTGTTTTTGGTGTAGTATCCAAGAAATCTTTTCTAACACAAAGTTCTAAAGATTTTTCTCCTGTACTTTCTTCTAAATATCATCCATCTTGAATTAATTTTAAACCACAAAGATTATATAAAATGAAAACATTGCCAAATATGAGTTCTTTCCATAACACAAGTTCCTTTTGAAAAGGAGTTACATTCCCATTCTCCGTTAAAATGGCACCTTTTACTTTGAAAGGACAGATTTAGTGTGTTTATTTTTTGGAAAATATTGCAAAGTAGCATATTATCCCAGCTACTTTTTACCACAAAGACCAGCTAGTTTGGAATGCTCCTCTTTTTGTAAAATAAAAATGTATAATTTATCTTTACATTGTTAAGTGCTTTGATGTAATGGGCCTCTTTGTGGTACTCTAGACCATTATAAAAAAAATGGCAAGGATCTTCCTATTTAAAGATCCTGTTTTTATGAGATCAGTCTCCATTATTGACGTATTAGAGCACAGAAACAACAGTGTTCAGCCTACATTGAAAGTAAAGGCAGAAGAAGGGTGCTACTGTCACCTATCCCTGCCACCCCACCACATGCCACACACACACACACACACACACACACACACACACACACACACACACACACACACACACACACACACACAGTGGGTGACTGTACACACGTGACACACTACCTCAGGGAAGATCCCAGTGGCAGTCCATGGACTGTTTAGTGAAGCTTTTTTTTTCCTTTAAAGGTAAAAATAAATAAATTTCTTGTATTTTCTCCGTACTTGGAGGATTGTCTTACATACATTCAGGGGATACCACTGCCCTGAAAAGTCTTACAGTGCTTGCCCCTCTCCCTGCTTTCCCAGTTGTGCCTAGCAGAGAGAGGATCTGCTGAGTGTCTGAGAAATAGATGTCTTCCTGTCATAAATGTTGATCCTCTGTTATGTCGTTATCATTTTCCTGTCTGCTTTCTTCTAGAATTTGTTTTCTCATAGCCACCTACTTCTGTGCATTGAACTTGAAGATACTGACAGATGTTTCTTAGAGGATGATGCTCCTGATACCTGTGATGTAGGACCATGGAATCATAAGAGAATATAATTTTGGAGCTGGAAGGGGACTTGTAGGTCAACTAGTCGAAATCCAGTACTAAAATCAAACCAAAAATAAGGTCTAATAGATCCACAGAATGGAATATGACTCAGCAATAAAAAGGGCATGAACTACTAATACATGTAGCAACATGGATGAAGCTCAGAAGAATCATGCTGTGTGAAGGAAGCCAGACAAAAATCACTACATCCTGTATGATTCCATTTATAAAAAATTACAGAAAATAGAAACTGTAGTGACAGTAAGCAGTGGCTGCCTGTGGATGAGTGGGAAGGGGGTGACGAAGGGAGGGGCCTGAGGAAACTTCTTGGCTGTGACAGTTCATAATCTTGATTGTGGTGAGGGTTTCACAGGTATATAGAGATCTCAAAACTCATCAAGTAGTACAATTTAAATATGTACAGTTTATTATATGTCAGTTTACATCAATAAAGCCATTTAAGGAGAAAGGAAACCAGAGGTGGTGCACTTGTGGAATACTATTTAGTAAGTGCCTATTGTATGCCAGGTTTACGTGCTCTGTGTTGGGGATTGAGAGAGTGAGCGAGAAATGGCCATGCCTTCAGCGAGCTCCCCATCTAGCGAGAGATGAGACAGTAAGCAATGTAAGTCCGGTATGCTAAGTGCAAGGAAAAAGGAACACTCAGGCAACAAGAGGGTCCAGAACACAGTGCCAGCAGGTGCCTCTTCTTGGGGAGGTCAGGGAAACCCTGACGAAAGAGAGGCAGCTGAGCTGAGGCTCAGGACTGGTCTGGTGGAATGGCCTCCCCGTCTGAGGGGATGTCTGGGCAAAGTTGGTGAAAGCCATGTTCTAAAAACCGTGTGCAGTTCAGCCTGACGAGAGCAGAGGACACAGTGGGGCAGTGGCAAGAGAAGAGACCGCGGAGGCTGATGGGCCGGTTTGTGATGCTCTTGCCACCCGTGGCAGTGCTTGGGGCTGGTGTCTGGTGCTCCAAGGCTGAACCAACAGGCTGGCCGAGTCTGTGGCCTGCATCCTGGGACATCGTTTCATCCAGACACTTGGCACGGACCTCCAGCTTCCAGGTTTCGAGGCTGCGACACGCATATTCATGCTCAGTTCTAGTCTGGGTGCTCCGATGTTCTCCAGGAGCCAAAGGGAAAAGCCAGTTTAGGTCCAAGCAGCAGTGGGGAACATCTGTGCGTGAGCATGCCCAGGAGCGAAGGCTTCTGGAGCATTTGCATGTTGGAAGCAACCAACAATAGCTGTTCCGAAGGCAGTTTTTCTACAAGTCAAGAATTTTGCCTCTCTCCCTGGCTGGTGGCACAGACCCCTAAAACCCTGTGCTTTGGACAGTGACTGTCTTGTGTACAGTGATCTGTGTCCTGTCTCGTTCTCCCCAACTCCTGGTCATCCATTAACCAACCAGTCACCACAGGATCTCTCCAGCCATCCTGTAACAGAGGTCAGGGGAAGAGTCCCTTGTTTGCTTCTTTGTTAGAGTGGTTTTCAGAGCAGACTGGGATGTTTAATTCAGGGTATGATTGTCAGAACACATTAAAAATGCAGGCAGCAGTCCAGAACATGGTCAGCTCATGTCAGCCAGACATTTCCGTGTAACCAGAGGAGGAAAGCATGGACAGGGCCTGTGTTAATGGAGTAGACACCCAGCTGCATAGTAAGCTCCAGCTCCTGCTTCTCCTCTTGACTGCCACCCTCTAGCTGGAAGAAAGTAGCTCATCTTTAAGCTGTTAGTTGAAATGGAATTGCTGCTTAAGCAGCATTCCTGTGATCTGGAGACCGAGTTGCTTACACCTCCCAAGCAGAGCTCTAGTGCTCCCATTCAGGGGGACTGTAGCTGCCGTGGCTGTTGGGATCTATCAGTCAAAACAAGTGAGAAGCAGGGGTTTGGTGGTTTATTCTTGCATTGGGGATTCCATGCTGTCTTCTGGAGAGTTGGACCAAGAGGGCAAGCATAGATGCTCTGACTGGTTTCCGACTCAAGGGAAGCTGAGGCCAGCACAGACGGCTAAAATCAAGCGGGTAGAGGAAAGGCCGATGGGGATTAATTATCCCAAGTGGGTTATTTATATCAGCCGATGTCAGGAGGGAAGGAGTTTTTAATGATATTGTTGGGTTTGGGTTTTTTATATCTGCTCACCTGCGCTAGAGGAAACAAGCCAAGAATGGTCTGGCCTGAGCTCTGTGGCTGTTTATTCTGCCTTCCCCACCCCACCGTGCTGTTTGCCAGCTGGACTGTTAACTGGACCAGTGCTCCCTTTTTGCTGTGTCAGTCCTAGAAAGTCATGGTTATTGTAATTTGGGGCTGGTTTCCCAGATGGGTGGGTGAAGTGGGTATCTAACTGAATTTGTTTTCTTGCATTTCAGTTGTTCCAAGGAAGTCAAGGACGAGCATACCTCTTTAACTCCGTGTGAGTGTCTGAATGTACATCCATTGTCTGGTGCACATTTTGAGGGGTGGTGAAAGAGCAACCCTTAAACCATGGACCCTGCTCTCTCTGCCACAGTAAAAACCCCATGCAACATTACTCTCTGCAGTTAGCAGCCAGGAGTCTTTGGGGCACTTGGGGGACAGCATCTTTGGCTAAAAATAATATATTCATTCCCTGAAGTAGGCACAGCAGAGGGCTGTAGTCTCATAGGGAAGGAGCTGAAGTGCTTCTGAAAGAGCCTCAACATTGGGCCTCATAACCCGGTCTGAGATGTGTCACTGGGGAAGAGAAAAGGCGAACAAATGACACTGTGATCTGTAGCAGGAGCTCAGGCTGGAGGACAGGCCCGGGTAGTGGAATCTCTGTCTTCCACTGCAGCCGTGGCCAGCATGGCCCTCAGTATCACTCACGTCAGTTTATAGCCTCTTGCCTGGGTAAGCCTGATGTACTGTGAAAACAGAGGTCTAGCGTGTCCAGCCTAAGACAGTTCGTGATCTGGGAAGGAGGATAGTGTATTTGATACCCAGGCTCACTCATCCTCGTGATCAGGACAAGACCATGCCGCTGTGTTGGACATCGTCACATTGGGCATCTTTGGCTGCATCCAGTTTGTAAGCCCTGAGGACCTGTGCCTGTGGCTGTCAGTTCATCCCCTTAAGTAGTCCAAGATAAGAAGCATTATTAGAAAAATTCCAAGCAACGTCTCAACCATGAAGGTGGCTTTTCATAGACTCACTGAATCAGAACTTGCAGGTCTTAAATTCATTTTAACTGAGATGTTTCCCCGTGGCTCCTTTTTGTGGGTGGTTATTGCTTTCGGTTATAAACGATGCTCTTTGTAGTGCTGGCTTCCCTTGAGGCAACCGTGCTCAGTTATTTTTTGCTCGGTGCCTAGCTTGAACAGCTGATGATGGACACGGGACTCATCACATGTTCTCTCTCTGTGTCCCTGGCGTAGAGTTAATGTGGGCTGCGGGCCTGCCGAGGAGCGCGTTCTGCTAACGGGACTGCATGCGGTTGCAGACATTTACTGTGAAAACTGCAAAACCACCCTGGGCTGGAAATATGTAAGTACTGAGGAGTTTGGTGGATAGAGAGAGGGCTCTGAGAGGAGCTGAGGGCCTCACACTAGAATGCTGTTCTTCCACTTGCTTTCTACGGCCTGTGGTCTTTGACCAGGACAGGAAACTGAGCCCAAAGAGCAGTTCCTGACACTCCTGTCTGCTACACTCATTCTTCCCTTTTCATGATAGTCCCCTCCTGCTACACATTTCTTCCCCCTGCCCCTGAGACAGACACACACACACACACACACACACACACACACACACACACACACACACACCTACCTTTCCTACCTTTACCTTTCCATTAAACAATAGCACATGGCATTTCCTGACTACTTACTGTGTGTTCTGGGCATACGTTATTTTATTTCTTCTTCACAGCATCTCTAGAAGATGTCATATTTTAATCCCTGTGTTATGGATGAGGAAACTGAGGCTTAGGTAGGTCAGTAGTATGTCCAGTGTTACCCAGCCACTGCAGAGCCAAACCATGGAAAGGAGACCAGGTGGTATTCTGCCCGCAGAGCACATGCTCTCTGATGCCCCAGTGAATGTCCACAGAGCCTCTCTTAGGTCCTGGGCCCTGTGCTAGGCACCATCAAACATTATGGTCTTTAATGTCCACTGTCCGATGTAGTCATGGCTGGACTCTCTCAATTGGACATTCATTCCTTCATTGTTTAACTCAAAAAATATGTTTAACATCTTCTTAGTACCCAGGAAAGTGAGCAGTTCTTTGCCAGGGTGAGGAGGTATCTGTGTTCAGTGAAAATGAACTTGTGTTATTGTTGGCACATAGTTGCACAATGTTCTGCTCTGCTCTGCCATTGTGGGGATATTAAAAAAATGCACTCCTGTCTTTGGGAGGACAGTTTACTCCATGTAAAATGCCCTAAATTCCCTGCCCTGTCAGTTGTACAGGGACAGTGTGGGGCTGGCTCATGCGAACAGTTAGGTAGCTCAGCAGTAGTCACAACTGCCCACAGAGTGATAGCATAGGTGTGTTGATTGTAACATATGTACCACTCTGCAGGATTTTGATAGTGGGGTGGTGCAGGAGGTTTTGCATGTGTGGGAGCAGGGAGTGTAGGGGAAGTCTCTGTAACTTCTGGTCCTTTTTTCTGTGAACCTTAAACTCTAAAAATATGAAGCCTATTAAAAAAAAGATGTTGAGCAAAAGAAGCCAGACATAAAGGTATGATTCCATTTAAATAAAGTTCAAAAATGCACCAGCTTACAAACCTTATACCACTGCTTTTAGATTCCTCTTTTTCACATCTCCCTTGACATGTTCAGGAGTAGAAAGAAAAATCCTGGACAGTGTTTTTCATGATGCCAGGATGGTTTAGCCACAGCTCCCTGGGGCCACCTTGGTTGTTCCTTGTGGGAAAAGCCATCCTCTGCTGTTATACTCCCCCGCTGTGGTCACTGGCCTCCTCTGGGTAAGCCGGGGCCACAGTTCTGGTTTTGATGATCTAGAAATGGTCTGCCACTTCTCTTTTTCTCAACCTCTTGCCATCTTATTCCATTGAAGAAGTGCAGGATTACGGACAGAAGGCAAATCTGGGTGGGCTGGATTTGCTCCTAACTTCAGGTAAAATGATTCACTCTTTGTTAAAGCTTTATTGAAAGTCTGTGCTGGATACAAAGGGGGATGAGATCCAGTCCTTGCCCTCAGGGTGTTTACAATCTGATACCAAGGAGGAAAGCAGGAAACAGATGAAACAGCCTGAAGGTATAGTGATGTGCACAGGAAAACTGAGAAACGTCTGTCTCCCCACATTACTGATCACCTCTGTATGCCAGGCCCAGTGCTCCAGTCTTTCATTCCATCATTTCTTCTGCCCCTCACAGTAGCCCTGTGAAGTAAGTGTAATTATCCCAGTTTTGTAAATCAAAAGTTTACAATTTCATAAATTGTAAATGGAAGCTGAGTGGTTAAGTGAGACTTCCAATGCTAGGCTGCAATAGAAGCTGAGTTCAGTCTGGGATGTAAGACTCCACATCTCGTGCTCTGTCCACTGGAGTCCAGTTGTGACATTCTGCAAGTGCCCTGTGGCTCGGGGGCTGTTTTTGTTTAGTTTTTGTTTGGTTTTATTTGTTTGTTTAATGGGGATACACTCACTCTCCTGGCTATGTTTTTCCCTCCCCTTCCCCTGAGCAAACTGCTGTGGAACAGTAGGTCTTACTCCCGAACCACATTCCTCTGTTGTGTGCACATCACACAACCCACAGAGCTGAGGAATAATGAGGCTTCAGGGAAATTACTGCTGAGCCCATGGCTCTTGTGTGTGCGTGATGTGTTGGCACTTTCTTTGTTGGTGCCCCTCCTCTCTTTTCTCCTCTCCCTGCTTTGTGGCATGATTGCCCTCTCCCCAAGAGACTCAAGTCTGAACTCTTGTTCTGAAACCCAAAGCCCCTGAGCTCTAGGACAGAAAATGCAGTTCATATTAATGCTGCCCAGAACCTATGCAGAGTGGGATTTAGTCACTGACTAATTCGGGGGACTCAAGAAAGAGCTCACGTCCACATCCTCCGCACAGCGAGCTTAGCCCTCCCATCACTCTGAGGACCAGTGTTTCTCAGCTGGCACACCAGGACTTTTACATATCTGTGTCCGCAAGTAAAATATCCTTTGATCCTACACCTGTGCAGGCCTTCTTTCTGTGGGGCTCATTAGCTGGGAGAGCCCATAAGGGCTATACGTTGGGGACTGTAACCTGTTGGGTGGTTTCTGCTGAGTTGTTCTCAGGAGGCCTGGAAGCTGGCAGGGGCTTGAGGGCTGCTGGGTCCTTCAGCCTGGAATTCATGTAGCTCCTTTCTCCCTAGAGAAAGGCAGCAAAACTAAAATGGGCTCAACACATCTGCCATAGAAACACTAAGAAATTAAAAGGAGACCTGTCTGGCCTCACAGTACTTTGCCCCTCTGCCTGAGTGTCTTGAATCTAAGCCTAACAAAGTACAGTGTAAAATATGGCAAAAGAAACTTTATGGATATAACCATAGGGCAGATTTCTGGTTAGTATCCGAAACCAAGTTCCCCTAAGATTCTAAGGCTGCATAGGCACTCATTCACCTAGCAGTTATATACTGAAGACCTCTCGTGTGTCAGCCAGTCTGCTGGGCACTAGGGTTACAGCAGTGAAGAGAACAAATGAAAATCGCTGCTGCCCAGGAAGTTTATATTTTAGTAGTGGGAGGTAAACAATACACAAAACAGATATGCAAGTTATAGTGTTTGCTGGAAAGTGATAAGCACAGTGAAGGAAAATAAAACAAGAAAGCAGAGAGGGGGTGGGTGGAAGTTAGGACCTTAAGTAGAGTAGCTGGGAAAGACCTACTGAGATGGTGACATTTGGACAAAGACTTGAATGAGCAAAGATCCTGAAGAAATTCTATTGTAAATATTTAGAACATTTAAATCCAGAATATTTCAACTTAAAAATATTTCAATTCTGTTGTATATCCTGAGAAAGTCCCAGTGTTTCCTTAGTGCTGTAGTTAAGTGAAGGGGGTATAGTGTGCTTGAGTGGGTGAGTTCTCTCGGTGAGTGTGGATGAAGCTAGGGCCAGGCTTCAGTGGTCTTGATGCCTGTCAATTGGCTTCACCTCTGCCCCTGTCTCAGAAATGTCCGCTGCTTGTCTTTGGTCATTCAGTGTATTTTCTTTTTCTTTGTGTTTTCTAGGAACACGCATTTGAAAGCAGCCAGAAATATAAAGAAGGCAAATACATCATTGAGCTAGCACACATGATCAAGGACAATGGCTGGGACTGATTGGAGTGCATCCGTCCAGCCCAGTGTCCACGTGAATGCCATCCAACCGAACTCTACCCAAGCGTGAGGGAGTGACTGAACCCTCGGTTCCATCCATTTAGGGGCCTTGCCATCTGGGGCATTCCCCCTCCCTGACACCGTCTTTCTGGTGACTGGCCTCTAAATCGCTGTCTCTGTCTCTTTGCTTTGTATCTGTTTGTGAGTTGATCCTGGCTTCTCTCTCTGTTCTAGTGTTGGCTGAAAACAAAACAACGAAAGGACAGACCGCATGGCGGCAGCCCACCTTGATAAGGGTCTCAGGGCCCACGTGAGAGCTCCCTGATGGCCTCTTGTCAGGAGAACAGTGGCACAGCATGGGGGTGTGAGGAAAAGGGAAAGGGAAAGGGGGGACCTTGAGAATCCTGGGGGTGGGCAGGGGATGAGAAGGTAGAGGTAAGAACAAAATTGTGCTGCTCCTGGAGCCCCAGTAACTTAGGCTTGAAATAATCAACTTGTCTAAAAGAATGAAGAGAAAAAAAAATACCTCATGACTGCATTCTCTCTGACCATATGTGCCAGGCCAGCATGTGAGTGCGAGAAGTGGCCCTGATTCCAGCTGGCGGGGCAGGGGCCTGGTTCTCCTGGGCTCAGAGGGAGGGTATCCTGGAAGCAATGAGTGGCTTGGGAAAAGCCCGGATGGGTTTTGATGGCTCTGGTGCCTCATGCTCCTCTGGGTAATATTCTTCTTGCCTCTTCAGCCACCATAGGTGAGAGGAAAGGGGACGGCCATTTGCAATGGGTGCAAGAGTCAAACATCCCAAAAGTTTTTACCAACAACCAAATCAAAGCAGTAATTGAGCAGAACAGGGAACAAAGAGGATTGCTGTTTGGGAGCTCCTGCAGAAACAGCTCAGATATTGGGCCAGAAAAAATAAAAAGTAGAACCAGTTAGCAATTCTGAGTGTCTGACCTTTGTTTTGGACCCTTAATAAGAGAAGAGCATTGTGGCAAGGAAAGGGGTGGGGTGGGGCGATGCCAGGGATAGTTTGGATTTGACCCACTGTGGGATAGGTGTATCTTCTCTGGTATGCAGTGGCTTCAGTGAGGTCAGCAATTCTTTGTACATAGAGTTTTAGGTGTTTTTCTCCAATTTACTGTAGATTGTGGAAAACAAAGTACGAAGGTTTTGAGCTTTAGTGATGACCTGGCTGCTAGACTCCTCGTGTCCCTAGCTGTTCTCCTTGGACTTGAATGTTTGAGAGAGAGCTGTCAGAGCAGTCCAGCATTAGGGAGGGCTTAGATTTGGTGTCAAACATCAAGTTACAGATTCCAGCATTACCTCCTACCCCCCCCCCCCCACACACACCTCACCATCCAAAGTTCACTGTTTGGGAAATGGAGAAAAAATCCCTATAAGGCTCATAAGAGAAAAATTCATTACATTTTAGTCAACACTGTGAAGTCTGTTCTGCAGCAGTTCAGCCAGTATACGGTGCATGACTGATACTCATTTAACTGAGTTAATTTCATTGCTTAGACTGAAAATATTATTATTGTTAAAATATGTATAGGTTATGTTATGTAATTCTCAGCATCTCAAGTTCCAAGTAGTCTGATTTATAGGAAAGTTCACTCTAAAAGTCATAAAAGAGTTCAGGGAGACAAGCATTATAAAATTGATTAACCAAGATGCAAGCAGCCAACCCAGGACGTTTTCAGAATTGAACCAAATTCCCGCAGTGGGTGAGTCCATGGTGAAAATGCCTTGTGGCGCCTCTGTGTACTGATGGCAGAGTGGGGACCTGAGCTAGGCGTGGTCTTGGCCTGGCCGTGGTGGGCAGCAGGCCCGACTGCAAGCGGGGTAGTTCTGTGTTTACCCGTAGACGGCCTCTGTGAGACAAAAGGATTCTTAGAAATCGAGTTTTGTTTGGTGCTTTAGTAGCCCTGGGAGATTAAGTTGTTCTCTCCACATTACTAAAAAGCAGACTAAGGTTCAGAAGAAGTATTTCATTTCCACTCTCAGAGAAACAGTTCTTCTGGCTCCCAGGCCCAAGATTTCGATAAAAAATATTTTCCACTTTCACATTCCCAAGCTGGCTTGCCAGCATAGAAATCAGAGGTTCCCTTCTCTGTCCCCTGTGAAGGTAGTGGCCTTCATTTATGGATTTTGATTAGCCTTTTTGCTCAGGGAATATCCTGGCTATTGAAACTCCTTTACGTAGGAAGAAAATAGGGGTTAAATATGGGTAGGTGTTTTGTCTTTAAAACTAAAAATGGAGTGTGGTGACACAGAAATGGGACATGGGTGTCCTACAGTTTTCAAGGAGCAGAACAGTGTGCCACTGTTGTCCCTTGGGGATGGGACCTCCGATTGTTGCATGGATCAGAGCAGGCTCCAGTTAGACCCTGGTTCTGTTTTTTTCTGATGACTCTCCATTGAGCATCTGGTGGGTACATGGCGCATACTTGGTGGGAGAGATCTGAGTAGAATGTTGGTTTTTCCATAACTACAGGAAAAAAACAATTCACTAGGCTTTCCCTTTGTGTCAGTGAAACCAAAAGTGCTCCTTATAACTTGAGCTCCACTCATGGCTTGTGTATGTACCATCCAGCAGTATTGGAGAGACCACCGCCCCGTGACGGAGACCCATCAACTCATGGCCTCAGTTCATTCTTTAATTTCCTCACCGAATTATTGACTCAAAGCATAACCAAAGACCTCGTCCACTCACTCCTGGTAGGTTCAGGGAATTGGAGTTTGGTGGTAAAGCTTAGACAGAGTGCAGGGAGTCTGGAAGGAGAAAGGGAGAAAGGGGAAGGCATGCAGTTCTATACCTCAGCCAGCAGCTGCCTTCATTTTCAGCTGAAGTCCAGCGGGCAGACTATTTCCATCTCCCCTGTGCCACCCGAGCTCATACGGCCCTGGCGGCCTTGTTCCCTGGGATATTACTCGTCTCAGGCTGCTGATGGGTTGACTTGACAAGAATCAAATATAGCCAAACTTAACGCCCACAGATTGTTGGCTGGGCTTGAGTGCTGCCTCAACTCCTGCGACAGTAGTGAAATCATGAGACAGGATAGAATGAATCTTTACTGGTGGGTCTGTGTATGAAAAAGAGGTGTCCCCTTTATCAAAAGATTTTCCAGTGGATATATATAAAGGAAACAGTTGCTTGTGAAATATACTTTTGTAAATAATATTTAATTTTTTAAATAATATATTTGGTGCTGTTTTCTCAGATCCCCTGAGAGCACTTTTTATTTTCATTTTTTAATTTTATGGTTTCCTCCACATTTCTTGAAATATATTTTAAGAGTAACAGTGATCACCAATGTACTCTTTTTTTTAGAAAAAGATCTCTATCACTTTAATCTGGACAGAGGCAATAAAGTAATGTCTCTCTGCATTTTTCCCCAATGGCACAGACTCTGCAGTACATTACCAGGTTAAGAATTGAAATATTTTCTTGCACCAGTACTGGCTAGAAAATAAAATAAAATAAAATTTAGTAACAACTTAGAGGGATTCCTCTTGTGGGAAAATTTCTAACAATTTGGGATTTTGTTTTGTATTTGTGTGTGTGTGTGTGTGTGGTACAAAGCACTTTGGGTTGTGCCTCCTGTTTTCTTGTTAATTGAGGACACTATACCTACAGTTACAGTTTACACCTTGGGCACATAAGGTCTTTCTTCTGTGTCTCTCTGGTTGTTTTGTTTCCAAGTGGACCAGCAGCACAAACCATAGGGATTTTGTCATCCTGAGCAGGGAGCTGCTGCTGATTGGCTCCGTTTTCTTTGTGTTCTCAGCTTTTACAGACTATAAAGGAAATCTGTTGTTCAGGAAGATCAAGCAGAACCAAGTCTGTGTTTCTAACTGAGATGTGAGTGTGCATTCATCATGTTTCCCAGGGTTCCACTTGTGGTAGATGCCACGTCATGTTAAACGTTATTAACTGGTTTGGGTTGAGAGAGCATGAATAAAATAATACACATACCTTGTAGGTAAACAGCTTTTTTTTTTTTTAAGGTCAGATTGCCTCAGGTTCAGAAAGAGGCTGGGAAATCAAATCTTGAACACAATTAACTTGTATATTTTAAAAAAGAGTCTGCCTCAAAGGAGAAAACATGCTAGTGGTCTAGGTAAAGGAAAGAGATCTTTAATTTTTGAATTGAAATACAGTCATGAAATCTGCCAGCAGTGAAAGGTAAAGCCATGAAGAAACAAGCTATTGTATTTTTACCAAATTCTGTCTGCCCGTTTGTTTTGTATAACGTTTTGGTGAAAGTAAGACTCCGTTCCCTTTTCCAACCTGCGAGACTATCTTTCAGTACAGAATCTGTCTGTCTGTGCTTGTGTTTACAAACGGTATTTGTTGGGTTTGGGTTTTGTTATTTTCTTTCTTTATCTTTTTTGTTGGTGGTGGTAGTGGCATTTTTCAGGTCACATTGCTTCAATAACAAAGATAATTATTTTCAAATAATTCGTCTTCACCTTTTTCCTGTATTTGTACCTAGTGATTCAGTATTAGAGAAAAGTGAATTGTTTCTGTCATGTTTCCAATCTGTGTTGGTGCTCATTTGAGAAAATAAAATTTTCAAATACTAATTCTTTAGAGGGATCATGTCTTAATTGACCCAGCATGTTTTTTTTTTTTTTTGAGAGGGCATCTCTCATATTTATTGATCAAATGGTTGTTAACAACAATAAAATTCTGTATAGGGGACTCAATGCACAATCATTAATCAACCCCAAGCCTAATTCTCAACAGTCTCCAATCTTCTGAAGCGTAACGAACAAGTTCTTACATGGTGAACAGTGCGAGTGACCCAGCATGTTTTATCTTTACATTGAACTTTGAAAGTAACTAAAAGGCCTGTAGGAGGTCATCTGTCTAACCCCATTCACAGATCTGTCAGCTGAGACCCTGAGGGGTTATTTTTTTCAAGGACAGTTGGCCAGTAATGAATAACAATCATGTCTCCTGCTTATCTACAAATGCTGCTCCTGGCTTTAGATATCAGAAATGCACTTTATTATTTCTGTCTACTAAACCCCATATTTTTAGATTGCTTTGGAGATAAGATTGCATTAGGTGAAGGGAAAAAATAAGTAAAACAATAAAACTATGTCAAAAAGAGGCAGCATTATCTCTGAATAATTGGTTAACAAAGAAAGGTAAAATTCAGTTATAATACATGGAAATCAACTGTTTTTGCTCACTGAACAAATATTTATTAAACATCTATTAGGTTCCAGGCACAGGGTGAGGCAATTCAACCATCCTAATAAATCAGCTGTTTGTTTTCCAAGTACCTTTCCTCCTGTATTGCCCACATGCACACAGCCTTGCATAGCTAGTCGCTGTAAGTACAATTTTATATTCTGGTGTCTTTATTTAATGATGAAACATTTTTGCTTAGACATCAATTTATACTATAATTTAAAGTACTTTTTCAAAAGCTTGCCTCCATAACTTAAAGAGCTCCCACCTTGCATAGACAACCTAAATGGCAAAGAAAGGATATTAAAACCACACAAGTATGTGTATAGGTTTGTGTGTTTTCACATTGGTGATGATACTTTAAAAGCCTATTTCCTAAAAAATAGGAAACACCTTCTCTACTTCCTGTGAATTTTCTGGGCTTGGATGCAGTTAACTTTGATATGCCCTTGAGTGTATTATCGTCTTCCTGTGACCTGTTTTGCTTCAGTGGATATACCTGTTGGCACTTCATTCTTGGGCAGACCGGGAGGAGAGGAAAGATAACATGTGCCCAAGACAGCTAGTCTCAAACCAGCAGTCCTTGAGTCCTCACCCTTCCAAGTTTTTATCCCGCAGCAGCTGTCCTGGGGGTCAGGCTGGGAGAAAGTGAGGTGAGAATACTAGTTTTCACTGAAGGTCTGATTTGTGCCAGCCCGTGTTGGGTGCTTTGCTTACACAACCTCGTTGAAGATCCTTGCAAAGAGAGCCTTCCTCACATCATCCTAGGAGATCCTCACTGCCCTGTGGGGACGCAGTGACAAATGCTTATTATCCCCCATTTTGAAGGTGATGAAATTGAATTTTGCAAGGTTTCATTGCTAGTGACAGGGCCAGGGATCATAGCCTGACTTCACAGTCCTATGCTCTTTGCCTGTACTGTGTTCCAAATGTCAGCCTCTCCCTCCAGCCTTCTCAGTTCTAGTGTGACTACTGGACACTTTCCCAGTCTCACCACTATGACTGTTGATTAAGGGTTGGGGGAATGGAATGCAAATTAGAAAATTAACATAAATAAAGCCACAAAGATCAATGCTAATGAAAAATACTGTGTATTTCATAGCTGAGTATAAACTGGGCTTTGTTGTTTTTTAATACTCTAATGGATTGCGTTTGTAATCCTTGGCCCCTTAATTAATAGTAGTACTTAATAAATGCTTGGTGAACATTGCATTAATGTGGATGTGGAGAATGAACAGCTTTAAAAAAATACCTGTTTAACGTGTTAGTATCCCTAAGGGGAGAATGGAGAAGAGGTTAGCACTGAATGTTCCAACGTACAGTAAATAGTTTCACTGTGAGTGCTCAGTTCATCATATGCATTTATTTATTCAACAAGCATTTTTTTTGACATATAATATGTACTTCATTTTAGTCAGGAAACTAACCCCAGGGAGCAGAAAATCAGTAGTGCTAATTCTGCAGAGGAGGAGAACAAAGGGTTATGTGTAGCCTACCTATTGTTGGCCAAATATCTAGCCACATCAGCCACCACCCTCACAGGCAGCTGTTTCCTGCAGAAGCAATTGCTCATAAGTCCTTTAATCAGAACCTAGAGCAGGGCACAGGGCAAGCTCTGGAGTTAGAGCACCTGGTTTCAAATTCTGGTTTCCCTTAGTTAAAAGGTAATGCACAGAAAGGCTCGGCCCATGGCCTGGCACATAGTAGGGAGTCAGTAATAAAATGATTGTTAACATTACAGATTCCTCAAGTCTATTTTGAATTGGAAATGGGATGAAGAGGACTGTTTGCTCTTTATGCACTATTTGTTTCATTTTGCAACAATCCTATGAAACAAATATCCCTGTTTTATAAGGGAATGAACTGAGGCTCAAAGGGCATAAATAACATGCCCATGGAAGATCTGGGATTTTTTTAACTCTTGTTTTGATTCAGAGGCCCACACCTTATCTGTGGCCCCAGCCTGCCATTCAGGAAACAGGCATAACTATCAAATAGGAAACTTTCTGGCAGATCTGACCTAGCACACACCCAAAATGTCGTGGCAATTTTGTTCTATCATGTTTTATTTTTCTTTTATGGAATGGAAACCCTGGCTTTTCCATTGGGAACCAAGAGTTTAGAACTGAGTAAGGATTGAGTTGTACTATGCCTTCATTTTATAGGATTTCAGGCCTATTGATTGCTGTGCTATGATTTTGTGCTTATTTTGGGGGGGGGGGACGAGTGTTGCTTTCAGTTTTTCAGACAGATTTAAAAGATAAAAATCCAAAAACTTGCCCACGTAGAAGTGACTGAAGTATCCAGCGCATGACAACATTGTGGGGCTATTTGGGGATAACTCTACAGGCTAGCTTAGAATAAGCTAAGAATTCAAAGTTCATGCTACATGAAGATACTTCTAATTCCCCAGTGATACAGGATCATTTTAATGACAGAATAGCTAGAGAAGCTGAACTTTTCAAGGCATTAGGAAATTATTTGGAAACAATGATAGAACAATTGAGCTATATTTATTTTGATTTAAAATGATGTTGATATTTTATCTCAAGCTCAGAAATTAGCAGGGTCAAAGCAGAAAGAAGGTTAGCTTTGGAGTTGGACAGATGGGGACTTAAAGCCTGACTGCAGGCCTGTATATTAGCCACTGTGAGGAGGTCTCTGCAATTCTCAGGACTACTTCCTATCACTTACAAATCAGGGATGACATCAACCACTCATAAGTTATTGTGAGGATCAAGTAATAGCCATAAAGTGCCCAGCACATTGCCTAGATAAAAAACAGGCCTTAGCAAGTGTCACTTGTCTTTTTCTTTGCAGAGTGATTGGAATTCACTGTGATGAGCACTGATAACACATAGGATATTTAGGATCCAACATTCATCCTGTGACCCACATCTGCAAAGGAGACTGACACCCAGTGGGGTGTATGAGTCAGCAACACTTGGTCCTGGGCCTGGTAGGTAGCAGAACTGGACTGGAACCTCGAGCATCTGGACAGTCAGGCTAGTTAGTGGTGCCTGCATCACACTACTTGGCTGGTACTTCTAGAGGAGACCGTGTATGTTTATAGAATGAAAAAAGGTCGTCAGCTAAGAAAACATCCTTGCATTTTGGATGCTGTTAAAAATGTTTATAGGAACCGTCTTCAGCGGTCTTCAATCAAGCTCGCTCTCCTTGTGCCCTGTTGCGATGTGCAGGCTGCACACAGGAGGAGGCAGTGCTCTCAGACTTGCTCACCTCGGCCTCCCCTGGACTGCCTTCCTCCGATTCTGAGCCACTTCTCCAGAGCGAGGCCACACAGGCACAGCAACCAAGCAGTTCATCAGGGACGTTTTATTTATAGTTTTAATAATGGAGTCTCTTGGGAAAACTTTGGCTTCCCATTCCCAGAAGCAAAAATTCATCTACAGAATGTTCTTGAAATTTATTAGTTTTTTTTCTTCCTACCACATTCTTTGAGCCACCTCAATAGAGTTTAAATTGTCCCTTCACAAAAGGAGAATTTGAGCTGTCATTCATCTGGCTGGAATGTTCTGTACCAAGCCAGCACTCTGTCAAAAATTGAGCATATAGGCTGATGCTGCTAATGACATAATCCTATGTTAAGGTGCCATGTTTATTGCCAAAACTGCCACTAATCTAACAGGGGCTTGTTTTAGCTTTGTCCTGTGCCCAGTCCCCTATTTCCAGGACATCACCCACCTCAGGAGGCACACAGGCTTGACATTGTTTCCATGGTGATGAGACCTACCCAAGTTTCATTTCATTTTATATCCCAATAATATTATAAAGAAATAGTACCAGGGAGAATGCTGTCATCTGAAGGAGGAGGATTGAGGAAAGGAAGAGTCACTGACCTCCTGGGGCCCTAGCTGTAGGAGGGATTTCTGGAAGTTTCTGTTTAACAAGAGGAAATGGGTAGTCAGTTATCTTGCTTAGAAAAGGTCAGTTACCACAGAGATAAACTGGTTTGGACCTGTTGTGTCCAATGCATCAGATATTTCATCTTGCCTTGGGTAGACTTAAGTTTAGCCTGATTTAGTCTGAGGGAAAGTCACCGTGAAAAAGCAGTGTGATAAGATAGGCATGAGAATGAGAATTCTCTACATGAGAATGCCTGTAAACATCTTTTCTGCCCACGGGCAGGAGACTAATTGATGCATGAGGATTAAAAAGTAGGCTTCCAGGCTCAGGTTAGCCGTGTGACTGTAGATAGGTTGCTTATCTTTTGAGGCTCAGCTGACTCACCTGTAAGAGAAGGTTGTTGTGAGGCCCAACTGAGATAATGCACATCAAGTGCCCAGATGGAGCCTGGGACCCCAGAACTGAAGACACGTTGATTATTGTTGCTTCCGTAGCAGGGAAGGCAAGGCATGGATGTATGTCATTCAAAGTGGAAAAATGCATGTGAATCACTGGAGATGAGAAGGATTATAGTAGGATTGTTTATAACTATCCTTTTGCTTTGTATGCACTTTCTGAACATATTTTATTTTCTATTTCTTTATATTTGGCAAATATTAAATATCCCCAAAGACAATAATCTACATTCTTTCAACAAGTCCTATGAGCCAGGCATTGTGCTAAGGGATACATAGACAAGGTCCCGGTCCTCAGGGAGTTTTCTCAGTCCCATGGGGGAGCCCTTGCTTAACAAGGTGGAGTGGGTAGTTGCCCAACAAAGAAAAGGTCGGAGTTACCACAGCACTTACTTGTGGTAAATGTATAGTTCTATAAAAGCTTCCCAGAGACCCCTTGCTGCCCTCTTCCATTGGGTCCCTGGTGCACCTGACCCAGGCCTCTGCCGTGGTCTGAACCAGGTTGCACTGTCTACCTCCTCTAGGACTGTCTCCAGGGTGGGCACCCGACTCTTCACAGCTGGCCGGATGAGCAGCTCAGTGAATGTTTGTGAACAAATCATCGTATGGATGTAAGGATAATCCAACAAAAGAATCATTCCTTTCAACATCAAACCAAAAGGAAACTAGTGATACTTATCGAATGTATGTGGGGGAAAGATCGCTTTAGTGTTCATTTTTAGTCCACTGGCAACAATAAGGTGAAGAGAGAGAAGTTTAGAAGACAGGAAAGGAAACTAAAGCTGGCATGTGTTGTACATCTTCTGAAGGTTCTCAAATGGTTTCAATCAATCCAACCTAAATACAAGTGGTAGGGAGTGTGAGGTGACTGTTAGTCACTCATGTAATAGGAAAATTCACCCTTTTTAGATGTACAGTTCTGAGTTTTGACACATGTATATAGTCATATAACTTAACCATCACCGAAATCAAGATATAGACTATTTCTATCACCTCAAAAGTTCCTTCCTATGCCTTTCATAATGAACTCCCTCCTCCTTTCCCCAGCCCTGACAACCACTGATTGGTTTCTGTTCCTGTGGTTTTGCATTTTTCAGAACACCATACAATTTGTAGCCTTTTGAGTCTGGCTGCTTTCATAATAGTATAGTGGTTTAGAGATTCATCCATGTTTTGCATGGGTCAGTAGGTCGTTCTTTTTTATTGCTGAATAGTATTCCACTGTGTGGATATACGACAGTATGCTTGCCAGTTGATGGACATTTGTGTTGTTTCCAGTTTCTGGCTATTATAAAAAGCTGCTATACACTTTATGGATGGGTTTTTGTGTATATTGCCTATATATTTTCACTTCTTTTGGGTAAGTTCCTAGAAATGAGATTGTTAGATCATAACAAGTGGATGTTTAAATTTAGAAGAAACTAACAACAGCTTTTCCAAACTGGTTATGCCAGTTTGCATTCCCACCAACAGTGCATGAGAGGTCCACTTGCTCCATATCCTTATCAGCACTTGGAATTGTCTATTTTTCAATTTAGTTGCTCTGATGGATGTGGAATACTCTCTCTTTCTCTCTTTTTTTTCTCATTTTTACACCACATTCCTCCTTTGGGGTAAATGTACAGAAAATCCTATCTGACCAAACAAGGTAAAGAGCCAAGAGAATATTTAAGAGTGACTTTATATAATAAGCAAAAATATATTTGCTTCATAAGAAAACACAAAGCCAAGAATGAAAAAACGTAGTGAAAGAGGAGGTGTTGGGAAGAGGGACCCAGGTGTGGGGTCTCATAACCTTTCTAATACGAGTCCTTTTTGTCATCCATCTAAGCAGGAAGCATGCCCTTTGGCCAAATTTTCTGATTAATCCATTTGGAAACATGCACTTCCTCTGGGCATGGGTTATAAAACAGATACCTTTTTGTTAACTCCTGTTTTCTAACCTACTTTCCTTTAAACCAGAAATGCTACCTCTCACAGAAAGATGGTTAGGATGATAGTATTGCTAAAATAGCCCTATGTAAAAAAAGAAAATTTCACATTTAAAGGAAGATCTCATCCATGACCCAAAATTGTTAGTTCCTTAGAAAGTGATTTGACATGAAGAGTCTTTGAACCCTTCTGAGGAATTATGACCTTTTCTTGGTCACTCCCCATTCACTTCATTGGCATACTCATTTTTCAGGATAATCCTGCAGTTTATAATCATGGCCATTTAGTTCAAGGCTCCAGTGAGACTATTATGACCTCTAAAAGAGGCTGCTTGAATCAGGATCTATGTTCTAAACTGGGATCTGAAATAGAGACTATTTGCCCCTGACTTCTGCGTGAGAATCGAAAGGAAGGCATTTCTCCCACCTGTGTGTGGGTCATGCACTGGGAGGCTCTGTTTACCCAGGTTGCTTATAATACACCTCTGTGTAGTGAACAGAAGGAACAAAACACCCATACACTCCCCTGAGAGTCTCTACATCCTATATACTTTCCTCCATGGAGAAATTGCAGAACTGCCTATACCAATCACATCTCTTTTTCCAAAGGCAAGGGAGAGCAAGGGGCCAGAGGGCTGGGAATTTTGAAGAATTCAGGTAGTCTGCTGAAAGGTTGGCAATGCTTACTTTTGACTTCTAGGCAATAAATCATGACTACAAGGAAAAGGCTGCTCCTGGTTTCAGCCACTATCTGGATCCACATTCCCTAAGGTCCTGTATCCAGGGTAACCCAGTACTATGGCAAATGAAAAACCTGCTGAAATTGAGTGTCCATGTTTGAGACCAGTCTCCAGACATTTGGCTTAAAAAGTGATGGTGACACAATGGGGTGAGGTGAAGCTGTCAGGAAAACAGCCCCTACTAATAGCTCATGTGTATTGAGCACTAGCTCTGTGCCAGCCACCAAATGCCCCATGTATTCCTTTTTCACTAGTCCTCACATTGACCCTATAAGGTGGGTCCTATTATTGAATCAGTTTTACAGTGAAGAAAACTTCGGCCTCATGAGATGGTGATGCTAAGGGCCCACAGCTAGCAGATTGTAGAGCCAAGTTTTACACCCAGGTAATGTGACTCTGGAGTCTTCATTCTTAACCCTATAGAGTCTGCCTACAACTCCAACTCCATGGCAGCACAAATCCCCAGGTAGATGTCCGACACTGGGAAAATGGGAGGACACAGTGTTGTCTCGATTTTGAAATCTACTTCAAAAATCAATTCATTTCAACAAGTCATACATTTCTTCATTCAACAATGATTTTTGAACATGTACATATGCTGGGGATACAACAGTAACAAGATAACTGTGGTTCCTGCCCTCACGGACCTTATCATTTTAAAGAGAGTTAGTTTGCACAGAGAAAATTACAATGACAGAAGTGATGTGCTTCATCAGAGGTATGGAAGGGCAACACCAAAGAGGAGGAACATGTGTCTAAATCTGACAGAGTGAGAAAAGATTTCACAGAGGAGGCTTCTCGGGAGCTGTATCAAAGAATAAAGAGGACTCACCAATGGATAGCGTGCATGTGTGTTTGTACATGCATGTGCATTTGGAAAAGCATGTTACACAGAGGAGAAAAGGAAGAAGCATTCCGGGTAGAGAGGACAACTCAGTTCCCATATTCAAACTTGAGAGAGCACATGTTTGGTAATGCCTGGGACTCAGGGTTTAAGGTAAACAGCAGAAGAGGAAGATAAGATGCATCAAAAAGAATAAAATACCTAGGAATAAACCTAACCAAGGAAGTGAAAGACCTATACCCTGAAAACTACAAGACACTCATGAAAGAAATTAAAGAAGATACCAATAAATGGAAACACATCCCATGCTCATGGATAGAAAGAATTAATATTGTCAAAATGGCCATCCTGCCTAAAGCAATTTACAGATTCAATGCAATTCCTATCAAAATACCAACAACATTCTTCAACGAACTAGAGAAAATCGTTCTAAAATTCATATGGAATGTCAAAGACCCCAAATAGCCAAAGCAATCCTGAGAAGGAAAAATAAAGTGGGGGTGATTATGCTCCCCAACTTCAAGCTTTACTACAAAGCCACAGTAATCAAGACAATTTGGTACTGGCACAAGAACAGACTCATAGACCAATGGAACCGACTACAGAGCCCTGATATAAACCCAACCATATATGGTCAATTAATATATGATAAAGGAGCCATGGACATACAATGGGGAAATGACAGCCTCTTCAACAGCTGGTGTTGGGAAAACTGGACAGCTACATGCAAGAGAATGAAACTGGATTATTGTTTAACCCCATACACAAAAGTAAACTCGAAATGGATCAAAGACCTTAATGTAAGTCATGAAACCATAAAACTCTTAGAAGATAAAATAGGAAAAATCTCCTAAATATAAGCATGAGCAACTTCTTCCTGAACACATCTCCTCGGGCAAGGGAAACAAAAGCAAAAATGAACTCATGGGACTACATCAAACTAAAAAGTTTCTGTACAGCAAAGGACACCATCAACAGAACAAAAAGGCATCCTACAGTATGGGAGAATATATTTGTAAATGACATATCCGACAAGGGGTTAACATCCAAAATATATAAAGAACTTACATGCCTCAACAACCAAAAAGCAAATAACCCAATTAACAAATGGGCAGAGGAAATGAAGAGAGTTCTCCAAAGAAGAAATTCAGATGGCCAACAGACACATGAAAAGATGCTCCACATCACTTAATCATCAGGGAAATGCAAATTAAAACCACAATGAGATATCACCTCACACCAGTAAGGATGGCCAGCATCAAAAAGACTAAGAACAACAAATGCTGGTGAGGATGCAGAGAAAGGGGAACCCTCCTACACTGCTGGTGGGAATGTAAGCTAGTTCAACCATTGTGGAAAGCAATAGGGAGGTTCCTCAAAAAACTCAAAATAATCATACCATTTGACCCGGGAATCCCACTCCTTGGAATTTACCCAAAGAATACAACTTCTCAGATTCAATAAGACATACGCACCCCTATATGCATCGCAGCACTTTTTACAATAGCCAAGATATGGAAGCAACCTAAGTGTTCATTGGTAGATGAATGGATGAAGAAGATGTGGTACATATACACAATGGAATACTATTCAGCCATAGAAAGAAACAAATCCTACCATTTGCAACAACATGGATGGAGCTGGAGGACATTATGCTCAGTGAAATAAGCCAGGCAGAGAAAGACAAGTGCCAAATGATTTCCCTCATTTGTGGAGTATAACAACGAAGCAAAACTGAAGGAACAAAATAGCAGCAGACTCAGAGACTCCAAAAATGAACTAGTGGTTACCAAAGGAGAAGGGTGTGGGAGGGTGGGTGGGGAGGGCGGGAGAAGGGGATTGAGGGGTATTATATTTAGTACACATGGTGTGGGGGATCACGGGGAGAACAGTGTACCACAGAGAAGGCACATAGTGGATCTGTGGCATTTGCTGCACTGATGGACAGTGACTGCATTGGGGTATGGGTGGGGACTTGATAATATGGGTAAATGTAGTAACCACATTGTTTTTTCATGTGAAACCTTCATAAGAGTGTATATCAATAATACCTTAATTTAAAAAAAAAGAAGTGGTATACATACACAATGGAATATTACTCAGCCATAAAAAGGAACAAACTTATCATTTGTAACAACATGGATGGCTCTAGAAGGTATATACTAAATGAAGAAAGTCAGACAAAGACAAAATACTATATGATTTCACTTATATCTAAAACACAAGACAAATGAATAAGCAAAAGAAAACAGAAACCAATACAGAGAACAAATTATTGGTAGCCAGAGGGGAGGTAGGCAGGGAGATGGGTGAAACAGGTGAAGGGGATTAAGAAGTACAAACTTCCAGTTATAAAATAAGTAATTCATAGGGCTGTAAAGTACAACACAGGGAATATAGTGAATAATATTTTAACAACTTTGTATGGTGACAGATGATAACTATACTAATTGTGGTAATCATTTTGTAATGTACATAAATCTTGAATCTCTACTTTGTATACCTGAAATTAATACAATGTTGTATGTCAACTATACTTCAATTAAAAATAAATTTTTTAAAATTTCACTTTGTGAAGAAAATTAAAAATAAAACAGAAATAAAAAATAAAAAGAAATAAAAAGAAGAGGAAGATAAGACTACACTGGGTGGGTGGGGCCGGGTCTTGAAGGGCCTTGTCAGGAATTTGGGTTTTAACACATGAGCAACAAAAAGTAAGAGAACTTTGAACAGACACATGACATGATCAGATGGACATCAAATTCCAACTCGGTCAGTTACGGAAGGAAGGAGTAGAGAAAGGTAGAGAAGCTAGAAGGGGGCAGAGAGATTAAAGTAAGAGGATGTGTTAGCATTTCAGAAGTATGGAGCACAGCATGTACTAATTGTGCATATCCTAAGCATTAAATTATTAGTAGCTGCTTTTATGCTTCTGCAAGCCCGGCATTGCCAGACACTGAGCATACAGCAGTGAACAAGAGAGTTAGAGGCCTGCCCTCATGAAATTTACAGTCTAGAGAAGAAAGATATGGAATGAGTAATTTCTCCAAAACAGTGGCACCTGCAAATTCACGACACACAAGTACAAGGAAATCCTTTCTGTGTCTATTAAACAGCACTACTATCTTCCCAGTTTATTAGGTTCAAAAGCATAGGACTCAGTTTTGATTCCTCTTTCTATCACCCTTCCCCTATATCTACCATAGACAACATTTGCTAACTCTATCCCCAAAAATACATTTCAAATCTGGCCAGTTTTCACCATCTCCAAGGCTACAACCTGGTTCAAGCCACCATCTACCTTGCCTGGACTCCTGCAACAACCTCCCTAACTGGCTTCCTTACTTTCACTCCTGCCCTTTACAGGCACATTCCCAAGAAGAGCAGCAGGGATCTTATCAGACCTTGCTGGTCCCCCTGCTTAAAATGCTACAATCAGAATAACATACAACCTTCAAGGCACTGCATATTCTGGCACCTGCAACTTCATGACACACAAGTACAAGGAAATCCTTTCTGTGTCTTGAATGCACCAAGCTTGTTTCTGCTCAGGGACTTTGTATTGAGGTCTCAGCTGCTCTGGAGGCTCTTCCCCTCACCCTCCCATGTCGGGCTTCTTCCCACCCATCAGCTCTCTGCTCAGGTGTCATCTGAGGGAGGCCTTCTCTGGCTGCTCTACCTCATTATCCCTGTCCCCCATCCTTCTATCCTGTTACCTTGTTTTATTTTCTTCATATTACTTTTTTCTCTTCTTCCTTCCTTCTTCCCTTCCTCTCTTTCTTTTTTAATCTCTACATATTAGGGGCAGGGCTTTGCTTTTTGGCTTCCATGTCCTGTGTTCCTTGAATGTCACTCAGTACTTGGTAAACGCTCCATAAATCTTTATTGAAGTAATGACTGAGTGACTGAGTAAAGGAATTCTGATAAAGTGTGTGTGTGTGATCACAGAAGCCGTACTGCTGGGGCAATGTGGTGCCAGCTGCTCAACTGTGTATTGGAAAAGACGACTCCCATCTGTCTGAGTTTTCAATTCAGTCCTGCCCGATAGCAAAAAGTTGGACTAGAATTTTCTCAGGATTCCTTCCAATCCGAGATTCTGGGATCCGTGCCCTTTACCATGTCCTGAAGTGTCCTCCTTTCACCTGGCTCTTAGCAATACACAGAGTAAAGAGCTACTGCAGCCAAATGGTTGGTGAAATGGAGACATGGCCGTCATCATTCTTAACAGAGCAATCCATCGCTTTTTTGAAGGAGGCACCACCAAAATTTTATTCAGGCTATTTTGTAGCTGACAAATAAGAATAATTCCCATTTGTAGTACACCTACTACATTCCCTCCATCTTGCATGTCTCTTAGCTAATTTTTCCACCAGCTCTGCAGAGTAGGTATTATCCTTCTCATCTTGCCTATAAGGAACCTGGGGCCCAGAGAAGCCTTCTGACTTGTTCAAGGTCACAAAGCTGGTAAAGTTGGGAGCTGGGATTCAAACCCAGTCTGTCTGTGCTGGTTCCACAACAATCGAGAGGTCAACTCCTTAAAGCAGGGGGTAGATAGTGTTGCTATCGACTTAGCTAATGCTAATTTAGGGAAACAATCCTGAGATAAAGTGATAAAAGATTCTGTAATTAGCCTGCTGGGCAGCAGGGATGGTGAGTTTTGTGTACAGCACATCAGAGCTCCATGGCTTCTGGAGATTCAAGGGCAGGACTATAGGGGCTTTGGAGAAAACTATTTTCAAAGACATGAAGGGTTTCTCTGGACTGTGCCCGGGACAGCGATATCCTCACAGTGAAGGGAACTGCTGGGGGGCACCAACGAGGAAGAGCATGTAGGGAAACAAGTGCACCAGAAAGGGCCTGGACAGAGGACAGATGGGTATGGGGCTGGGCGGGGAGAGAAAGGGAAGAGCAGTAAATGTGTCCATGACAGGGGACTTGGAAGAAGGGTTTTGTAGCCCTGGCCCTTCTCCCAGAACGTTCTTCACAGTATCCCTGGCTGAGGTACCCTATCATTCTACTGAGAATCTTTCATTGAGAAGGGAACTTAGCTGAGCAAGAGGGGAGACTTTCATGGGTAACTGCTGCTGAAATCTCACCAAATCCTTAAGTGTCACCTCCTCAGAGAAGCCTTCTCCGACCTCTCAACTGACCTTCTCAGACACCCCCACCATCATTATTCTCTGTTACTGTAGCTGAGTACTTTTCTCAGTAACATTGCTCAATGTGTAATTGCATATTTATTAATTTTCATATTCATTGTCTGACTTCCCCCTAGGGCAGAGACCATCTTTGTTTTACTACCAGATGTGTATTCAGAACCTAGAACAGTGCTGGTGTGAGGTGGATGACACAACCATTCGTCAAGTGACTGAAGGAGTGCGTGGTGTCCAGGTGACTGATTATTGGGTGGTCTTTGTGGCATGTAAATAAACTAGAGTGTGCTCATCCTCCTCAACATTTGCATAAAGATAAAATCAGATTGGAGTCAATGACAAGGATAGGTTCAAAGGGGAAATAACGGCCACTCCCCAAGAGGTGTCAGGGGAGTCCTGTTCCTTTACCCAGTGAGGTGAAGGGAATTCAGGGCTGTTTTTATGAAAATGAACCTGGACTTACCCCTAACTCTCTCTTCCCTGACACCAGGCCCCAGTCAGCACCCGGCTGGGGACAGAACACGGTGGGGCGGTCATCCTGGGGCTTGCCCCACTTTGTGCTGCCAGGAAACTCCAGCTGGCTCCCATCAGCTATATGCTGGTGGCTGGCAAGTAAGAAGGAAGCAAGCTGTAGACAGAGCAAAGTCCGCCAGTTACCAGGCTTGAAGTAGAGGCTAAGGGAAACCAGCTGGTACTGGGTTAGAGACAATTGTTTGCCATCTTATAAGCAAGTATTGGGGGTGGGGTGGGCAGATTATTTCTTAACAAATTGAAGAACAGGGCTTGCATGGTATTTTGGTTCTCCTTCGGCCTTGCTGATGGTTCTTGAGGACTGGTTGACCCGGTTCTTTTAAGGGGACCTTGAAATGTAGATAAGGACACAGTAGTGGAACAGATGGATGCCCTTCCTACCCATTGCCTACCCATTATTCTTGATGCCATCCTTTGTTTATGAACTGTGAGGCCTCTGACAAATGTCGTTTGGGACAGTAAATGGAGCCAGGAGACTCCTCACTAAGGCCTCATCAAGATACACCACCGTCCAGACAGGGCTTCTGTTTGGGATTTCTAAATGGTATGAATCTGAGAAGGAAAACAAAGTTATTGTTGTTCCCATGAGCCTTCCTATCAGAGATGTTTATGTCCTGGGTCTGCACACAGAGAGATGTGGTCATTTTTTCCCACTAATGTGAGGGCGTCAGGTGGCCTTGGTTTGCTCTCACACTTCCTACCTTTTATTTTTCTAGAAAGAAAATGATGACAGTTTATTAATCACCTCCTAATATCTGGGCACTGTACTGGGCATATTTTCCAAAGTTGTCTCATGTCATTTGCATTAAGACATTTCAGGAGAGATGATTATTCCTTTTATATACATGAGAAGATGGAGATTTGGAAAAGTAGAATAAATTTACTGAGCCCTCTCAGCTAAGAGACTGAGTCAGAATTTGAGCCCAAGGTGTCTGGCTCCTAACCTTGTGTGTTCTTCCTATCCAGGGCCCACGGAGAACAAGAATGCTGGAACAAATTACAGGGTGACTCGACTGTATTGCTTAACAGTATGAATCTAACTCTAAAGATTGTTTAGTGTGTCTGCTTTTCTGGGGGAGAGACAGGAGGGGAAGGAGGGCAGTGTGAAAAGATTTTTTTGGCTGGGATTCAATCTTCTCTGTCCCATTGAGACAGTCCCAGCCTGTCTAAATAGGCCACCTTGCTACTGCAGCATTGGAGAAAAGGTGATTTCAGTAGATACTAACCCCAGCTTGGACCAGAACTTCCATCCAGGGTAGCTGACAACTCTTACTGGATAAGAGCCACACTTTTTCAGCCCTGTCCAGGAATATTGGAAATAAAAGCTCCAATAAAATGAAAGTTAGCTTGCATTGTTTGTCTCCCGCCCTAAACCAAGGGCAGTCAGTAAGACAGAAACCCCAGAGCAGTAACTTGTCTTTGTCACCCCAAACTCTCCCCAGCTGTTCCTTCTGTAGAACCTGAGACTCTGCCTGCTGGGACCGAGCATGAGCTCTGCCGGCCTTCATCAACCCAGCTCCAGGAACCTTGCTGCTTCCTTATTTGAGATGTTTTATTAAACTGTAATCACACTGTGAGTGGAGCCAGCCAAAGCAGTGGCTATTAATAGGGAGGTGAAGAAAGCTGACTCAGGAGGAAGCTGACTTAGGCTGGAGGGGAGAGCCTGGCTGCCTTGGCTTGCTATCCTCGGCAAGAGGTCAGCGAGAGAGACCCGAGCTCATTTTATTCCTGGGCTGGAGTCAGCACTATCTGGATTTCCCAACTTTGGAAATAGAAACCTGAAGCAGTCCCAGTCAAAGGAATACACAACTCTCTTTCCCAGGTCCTCGGGAGACTCAGAGCCCTGAGTACAAATAGCTTAAGTAGCTATGACCCAGCAGAGCAGCGACTCCCCGCTTCACAATGTCATCAGTTAACAGGACTTGGAAAGGAGCACTGGGTCTACATTTCTGTGGCCTCCCTGAACTAAGAAGCCAGTGCTGAGCCAGCCCTTAGCTGGCCAGAGCTCCCCTTGGCAGAGATGTCAGAGTAGGGAGATTCTATTTCTGGCTCCTTGATAAGGCTTGGGGAAGTGGGTGTTACAGAAAGGTGGAAGCAGAGAGGCGAAGGTCCACAGCGAATGCAGGGCATAGTGCACAAGGGCCTGATATGTGGGAGAGAGTTTTTAGTAATTTCTATAAACACATTGCATTTCTAGGGAGTTAAGTCTCCATCCATTTGGTAGATTCACCATCATCTGGCAGTGAGAAACAGGATAGATTCCCAAGTCTGGCCAATGTTATGCCATAGGAAAAATAGAACTGCCCCTGGAAGCTGGGTTCCTAGTCTCCCTGCACACCAGGCACTGAGCACATGTTCTACATTTGCTGCTGCTAGATGCTAGTCCTCAACAATCCCCACAGGTGGGTTTCATTGCCTGTCTTTTCAGGGAGAAAAAGTGAGATTTGAAAAGTAAAGTGACTAGGTCACACAGCTAGCAGGGGACAAAGCCAGGACTAAAACCCTGGTCTGTCTGAAGCCGGAGGAACAGCCGGGCCGCAGTGAGCTGCCTCTGTGCCTGGGCCTCGTCCCCATCTTCTCTGTTTCTCCTGTGGAGACCAGTGGTGCCTCTCTCCACTGTGGCTCCAGTACCCACACTGAGGTCGGGGTGAGCAAGGTCAGTGTGTGGTCCGCTGGGAGGTGCGGAGAAGCTGGAGTGGTATGCTGCCATCCTGTCACCTCTCTTTCAGGTGGTTAGGCATGCTGAGGTATGTCTCCTCCAAGTGGAAGACTCATTTTGGTTCCTGTATCTCTGAAGACAGACGTTTGGATGAAGATAGGATACAGGTTTTTTCCCCCTTCCTTCCTAAAAATATTTATTAAGCACCTATTGGGCTCAGTTCTGGGTGGCCTGGATACTTTCAAATGATAGAAGAATTTAATAACTCTGTTGAACTGATATTTTTCTCCACAGTTTTTCACATATCCTAGCAACTATCCCATGTGCACATCTCCGTAGGGTTACACAGGTGTCATAATCTACCTACTTACATGTATCTATAAAATACCCTTTTGCTGAAAAGAAAGAAGGATTTTCCTTCTACTGATTGTCATACGGGTCACTTCCTGAAACTGAAAGAGGTCCTGGGACCCCAGACACCAGGTCCCAAGCTCTAGCAAGTACATGAGGGAAGAGTTTCAGCCCCCAGATGTCAGGGGACCCCAAATACGGAGGCGGTACCATGCCAGGCTTATGGGGATTTGTTCATCATTATTGAGCCATATTATAGCCCATTTTGAGAGGGCTGGAGAGTAATCTCCAAGCCCTTAGCTAGTAGATAATCTGAGCTATTGTTTTTGAGTCTTAATGTATTTTTTTGGTCAATTCTTTATTCTTCCTTTTTTGAAAGGCAAACAAATAGCCTAACAGGACGGGGGCAGCATCCAGGTTCCAACAGCTGCCTCCTCTTGCTGTAGGCAAAGTGAATTAATCCCCACTGTCCGTTGACCTAGGTCATCTGCAGGTCTGTGCTGCGGCCTGGCCTGGTGTCAGGGGAAGGCATTGCTCACCTGGCTCTTGGTGTGCTTCCCTGAGTGCAGGGAGGGGCACGGGGGTATGTTTCACCTTCGTGTGGGATTGGTTCTCTTTTCCTCCAGGGAGGTGACCATTTTCAAATCTGTGGGTGGGGAGGAAAATCTTCTCTTCCAAAAATAATCTTTTCTGCAGTGGGATTTGAAGCTGGACCAAACTGCTAATGCTATTTTTATCCAGCTTGCAGTTCAGGGTGTAAATAGCAACTCTGGCTGTTTTCTCCCACAGCTGACAACAGAGTCAACCTCTCGAGGCAGAGGCATCCTGGCATTTTGCACAGAGAAAACAGAACAAAGGTCACCCTCGGCTCAGGGGATGATGCCTTGGCCACCGGGTCAGTACACAAGCGGGGGTGGCATCTCCATGGTTCTGTTATCTTGGTCTCTGCTATGAACACCAGGCCCCATGCTAGCTGCTTGGCTGAGGCTGAGTTAAAAAAGCTCGATGTGGACTCACGAGGTAAGAGCAGGCCCATAAATCTCTGCGGGAGCAGGCTGGGGGCTCCAGGAGCTTGAGCAGCTCCAGGCTCCCGCTGGCCGCCCTTCTCGCCTGCCCTCTTGCACTAGCAAGCGCTCCCTCCAAGGTCGCCCTTGGAAGGTCTCTTGCCCCACCCACCAGACTGGGAGCTAAAAATCCACTCAAGGCTGCCCAGATGACAGAGCATCTCTCAAAATTTATGCCTCCTGGTTCTCAAGTGATTAGAGGACCTACAGTCTTCAGTTTGGGGGAGGGTCATTTAGAGGTCATGGGGAAAGGACTGGGTCTCTCCACCCTGAACCAGAGCCAAAGCTGTGAGAGACTAACCAAAGCTTTGGGTTGTGTCTCCAACTGGCTTGGGGTAAAGCAAGGTGGAAATTTCAGCTTCACAGAGGTTCCCTGATGAACGCGATAAACCAGCAGAGACTGAGACGTGCCCATCACAGCTGGTGATTCCCTATTGCTTCTTTCTGGAGAACAACAGACTTCAGTGGTTTTTCCCTGAGGCCAAGTTTCCTATCCAAATCCCTCCATGGGGTCTTTGGTCTGAAATTAGAAAGGCACTATGAGTCAGCAGGAAAATCGCTCTTCATTATGGATCACACAGCAATTCCTCCTGGAGCCTCCCCTTCCCTTTCTCTTGGTACTCAACAGTCAATCATCAGTCATTCTGAGAATTCCTCAAAATATCTACCACATACTCAGGAAGGGGCATTTAGGCAATTGGTTCAGGCTTCAGACTCATCTAACAGATGATGTGTGGAGTAAGAAAAGGGTTGGAGGACAGGCAAGCAGCTGCATAATCCCCAGATCTGCTTTTTTGGCAGTTGTTTTTTTCTGTGCAGTTCTTTGAAATTGATTCTGGGCAGCTGTTAACTGCAAACCTCACTGCCAATTATCAATAGCTGAAGTGGCATTGGAGAGCTTCTGATGCTAAAATTAGGGGCATGTAATAAATGAGAAAAAAGCTTTGCATTTGAGAAGAAAGAATGGGGACATATTGTTTCAATCCGCTATGTCATGGGTTTCCATTGTAAGCTCGGGTTCTGTCCCAGGCCAGGTCAGGCAGACCTAAAGGGCCTCCAGAAAAAACACCCGGGAGCTGCACAGGATGAGAGCAAAGCTTTGTCTTAGCAGACAGACCTGAGGAGATCCATGCTGGGTTTAGGGCATCCTGGTTCTCACTGTGCTTGGTCATGTTCAAGAGCCAATACCACAGTTTCTAATAAGTCCTGTTGTATTTTAAACATACTGTTGGCTAATTCAGTTGGTCTGGTAATTTGTTTTCCATCAAACTTCAAATTTATAAAACAATGGCTTTTTGGGAAAGACTCTTGAAGATTCTATGGTAAATGTTTACCTTAAAAAAAAATAAGTAACTGAAGCAGGAAAAAGTGTCTTGGTAAGTAAAACCAAAAGCACATGCAGACAGTCCCACTGCTAGACTGACCATTCGTTATTGAAAAGTGCTCCGAGCCCCAGCCTTGACATTGGGCAAACTGGGAATGTGGCAACAGACTTCCTTTCTAGTATTTGCCTCTATTTCCTGGAATCCAATTTGAAGTGCCTTTTTCCCTGCACCACCAAGGAGTTAAACTTTGGCTCTGCTTTCCTAGTGACTAATAGGCACCGTGTGGCTCTGAGATCATCGAGAAAGACACTGACAATCGGCAGCGTGGGAAGTGAGACTTCAGTGCTCTTGAAAGGCCTCTGATGGGCGTGGTGAGTGAGCACAAGATTATTGCCCTTAGTGCCCCAGATTGTGTGATTTTTACCATCATTTCTTTGAATTTTTCATGATTTTAAATGAAGATCTCTAACTCCTTTGGGACCTTGATATTACTGCGGTGTGAGTTATTCCATTAAGAATATTTCAGACAGCGAACAAATGCTACCACTTTGAAAAACAACCCATTTTGATTAAAAACAAGGCAGAATCAAGCGATCTGACCAAATCTCACTTGAAATAGGTTAGGGAGACTTTTGACTTCCCTCGCATGCAGTGCTCTTCCCTGTGAAAGGAGCCAGGTTAGTGTAACCCTCCAGGCTTCTCTCCACCCCCATTCTTCCCTAGGAAGTGGTTTAATCTGATGGGAGAGTTTGGAAGGAGGAACTGCCTGGTACCACCTTCTCCTCCTGTCTTCCTGAGTCCACAGGGCTTGCGCAGGGCGGTGTGGGGAGGCCTGTTCTGGCCCAGCCACCTATGGCTGAGAGTCATCTGTCTGATCACCTTACAGCAGCAGGTTGGGTATTGGGAAGCTCATTTGTCTGATGATATAAGCCATGTTCTCTAGTATCAGCTTTATTAGTAATAAAGGTTATTTTTGATCATCTTACTGCTATCTTCTAATTTAGTTCCAAACTCGCAGAGAAGGGGGAGGCCACTATTTTGGAGCCTCCTCAAAGACCCCAACATATTTACTAGGAGACTTCCTGGTGGTTAGAAAAAGCCTTGTATTGGGGTAGTTCCTGGCTTCTAGATCTACTTCACTACTTTCTTATAGAACACCAGATTCCTTAGTAGGCAGATGAGTAGAGGGGGGTTTACAGAAGATGTTCCTTCCAGCTGAAATGTATCCATCCCAAACTTACTTATAATGTCTATTATGTGCCAGGGGGACAGGAGTGATCATCCAGACACAGCTGGGTGCTCCATAGTCACATAGTTTATAACCTAACTAGGGTTATCAGTTAGAAAGTTTAATGTTCCAGCTGACATAAAACAACCTCAACAGGCTTAAGCAATGAAGAGAGCATACCTGCTTATGAGAGATACAGGCACAGTTTGATCCAGGACTCAAACAATAGGGACCCATTTCTTGGCTCTGCTTCCCTTGGGTAGATTCATTCTTCTGTCACCATATGAGTCAACCCCTCTTCTCTCCTGGCAGCTTCAAGCTTTCCACTATGGCAGCAGGAATAAGACACGTACTGCACCAGCTGAGAAGAGTCCAAGTCCCAATATTCCCTGCAAACTCCCAACATCCACTCTGATTAGACCCGTTTAGATCACAGACCATCCCGAAAGTAATGATGGGACTCAGTGTGAGAGGATCTGCTGATGGGCTTAAACTGAGAGGAGCCCACCCCTGGAAAGTTGGGCCCCTTCCACAAGACTCAGAAATTTGGGGACCTATTAGGAAGAGAGAAGGGACAGCAGCCAATAACTGTCCATGATGGAGGAAAAGGCAATAAATAAAAAGATAATTCTGCTCTGAGGGAACAGTCCAGCCTTCAGAAAATGCAGACATCCTGTTATGACCTGGTGAGTCAAACACATGCCTGGGATTCCAGAAATTTGGGTTCCATATTCTGTGCAGGGTGCCTATATACAACAGGCCCTTAGGAAGTTTCTGGAAGTTAATAGACTTTGCTGCATGACTGGGCCCCTGGGGAACTGCCCTTGGGTTGGATCCTCCTGCTTTGTGATCCCTTTCTCTCTGTGGCAAGGAGGATACATGCGGCTGAGAGGGACACCAAAAGGATAGCTGAGGTGACAGCCACAGAGCACCTGTCACTAACTAAACTCAAGCTACACTGGCCGGCGTTGGTTATTCTTTCAGACTTAAGGACATTCAGCCTGTGGTTTAGGGGCTAAACATTAACCACTCTGGGGCAGATCAACACTACAGGAGCTATGGGCCATGAAGATACACAAGCCTTCAGTGTTCTAAGTTTAAAATAATTGTGTGAAACAAGATATAACCCAAAGGAGTTGAAAATGGTCAGAAATGAAGTGAAACATGCAGGGTGGAGAGAGAGTGCTTCAGCTAAGTACCACAGCTAGTCCTCAAGAGGGATGAGTGCTTGCCAAGCAATTCAAAAGTACCAGTGGGGCATGAGCAATCTTTTACTTCTGCATTCAACAAGCGTACTTCTATACAGGAAGCTATAGTGGAAACATCACCAGTCACAAGGCTGCCACTTAAATCCTTTTTAGAATAAAGAATGATCTCCATTTTCTTATAATAAGTAAATTATTATAAGAAACTAGATTATTATATGCAAAGCTAAAATGAACTAAAGATTTACTATTATACCAGAAATAGAAGGTAAAACTAGTTTCATTTTGGTGTGGAAGTTGGAGGAGTGGGCCATGCCTGGATCTGAATGAATCTTGCATTAAGGCATAAATGATATATAGGGTTAAGTTGAAAGACTGCAATCAATCACACAGCCTTTTTTTTTTGGTCTCCCAAATAAATGTGACTCAGTCCTCCGAAGACCTTACAGTAGCAGTTTATTTGCACCCGCCTTACTGCTCTTGTTATTCTGACTCCTATCACAGCCAATTATTTATTCACTCAGTTATTTGGTCAGTCACTCAATGAACATTTCTGGCAAGTTTGGGGATATGCTCCAAGTGCTCTGTCACAGGCCGATACAAACCAGAGTGAGATATGGCCCCTACATTGCAGGAGTTCAGTCCAGTGAGGGAGGAGGCACATAAAAGATAATCATAATACAACATGAGAGGTGCTATAATTGACACATGTGCTCAGTGCTTGTAGGTGCAGCTGTCCCAAAGGATGTGACTCTTGAAGGATTTGAGTGGCTCTTGAAGATAACAGGAGTTTACTAGGCTGAAATTTCCAAGTATCTGGAAAATCCCTGAAGGAGGAGCCAGCATGTGTGGAAGGAGTAAGGAGTTTGGTATGGGGGGATCTTAAGGTATGCGGGGAGAGTGTCAGAAGAGGAGGCTGAAAAGATAAGTGGGGTAAAAGGTAAGTCACACAGAGCCTTGTTGATCTTGCTATGGACTTTGGACTTTATTTTATAAATAAAATGGATTTGCTGAAGGACTTTAAGGAAAGGAGGGACAGTATTAGGTTTGGGCTTTAGGAAGACATTCTGGCAGCAGTCTGAGGGGTCAGCATGGCAGGGTGGGGATTGGAGGCAAAGAAATCAACAGGAAGGTTATTTCAATAATCTAGGTGAGAAGTGACAAGGTCTTGGTGGTTGAAGATGAGGGAACAGAGTGCATTCAAGGAAGAATTGAGAGACTGAATCAACAAGATGATAACTGCTTGATGGGAGATGATGAGGGAAAGGAAGAATGACTTAGAAGTCACCAGCCTGCACAGCTAAGGAATGAAGGATCCATTAACCACGGTAGGTAACAGAAGAACAGGTTTTGGAGGAGAGAAAATGACATACTAGGGAGGGATAAGGGGGGAAAAGGGGCATTACGATTAGCACACATAATGTGGTGGGGGTACGGGGAAGGCCGTACAACACAGAGAAGACAAGTAGTGATTCTACAGCATCTTATTATGCTGATGGACAGTGACTGTAATGGGGTATGTGGGGGGACTTGATAATGGGGGAGTCTAGTAACCATAATGTTGTTCATCTAATTGTACATTAATGATACCAAAATAAAATAAAAAGAAAAAAGAAAATGACATACTGCACTTTAGATACCCACATGACATACAGGTGGAAAAGCCCCACTGGCTGGAGTTGATGAGAGAGAGATAGGGACTAAAGATTGGCCAGGGGATAGGTAGGTGCTGATGCCATGGAATTAAATGACACAAACCAGGCCACTAAAGGGTAAAGTTTTTGATGACATGAATTTGATAATCCCCACAGCCCCTGGTATAGTACTTTGGATAAAGCAGCCAGTACCTAAGTAAAAATCTATAGAAACACATTTAGATGTACCAATTTGGAGCTTGGTAGTCATCTCAAATTTGGAGCCCCTGCATTTAAAAATATTTACCATAGGGTCAAATTGTCAATAAGAAGAGTACAACTAGCATACTAGTATTCAAAGAGATTCTAGCCTTCCACTAAATTCCATTAAAAAACTACTGTTATCCCTTTGTATATTTCTTTGGTTTTCCAGAGAAGATACTATAAAATGAATAAGCTGGGGAAATATAATTTATCAGAATAGGGGAGGTCAGTAGCAGTTGCTGGAACATAGAAATCAGTGTCAATATGTTTGGCCTTTAGTAAAGTCATTCTGAGAGCAACTTCATGGTGTTTTAGGAACTAAGTAATGTCTTCTTCAAATGTCATACACTGTTACAGTTCTTTTGCATTTACCCATTCTTCCAACAAACACTGTTTGAGAACGTCATATATTCTAGACATTGTGTGAGGGACAAAACACATCTTCCCATCCCTCCAAGAGCACACGTTCCAGTTGGGAACATAGACAAGGAATACAATTAAAATATACTGTGAAGTGCTATGATACAGGTAAGCACTGTGTGCAACTGGAGACAGAGAAGGTCAGCCCAAAGAGAGGAGAAAATGAGGACAGCAACATGGCTGAAGACGTTTTTTCAGAAGATACCATGAGCCAGGTGACACAGTGAGGGGACGAGATTCCAGATCAAAGAGAAATTAACTGTAAAGTCAGGGGAGAATAAGTTCACTGTTGCTCAGCATGGAGAGAAACAGCAAGAGATGAGCTGGGAGAGGTAGACAGGGGCCTTATTAGGTCCTTGTAAGCCTTCTACGGTGTCTGAACTTTTAGCATGAACACCACAGAGAGCCACTGGAGGATTCTTATAGAGGACTTCATAGGGAAGTCTTTGGCTTTTGATTTTTTTTCTTTGTTCCCATTCTCCCTTCTGTTTCTCTCTGTCTCTCTGTTTGGACTGCTCATCTTCTCTCCTTCCTTCCTGTAAGCATTGGAAATTGCAGCTGATCTGGCCTATACCTCAAGGGCAAGGGATTTATTTATGCTTTGTCCATATTTGGGTTGGAGATAAAGGAGTTGCAGATCCCTGAGACCTGACTTTTGATGGCAGAAAGAAGCAAATAAGATCATCCCAGAAATAATTCATATCACCCAGAGACTCTCCTTCTACTAAAATCTGCAGATGCTTGTGTTCACATTTAAACCAGGGGGCTGTTACCTCCAAGGTGTGGACAGGTATCTTAACTGCAGAGAGGTCTACACTCTTGCTACTTCAAATGGGGTCTCTGGACCTGCAGAATCAGCATTGCCTGGAAGCTGGTTAGACAAACAGAATCTCAAGTTCCTCCCCAAACTTACTGAATCAGAATCTGAATTTTTAACAAGATGCCTGGGTAATTCCAATGCACATTCAAGTTTGAGAAGCCCTGGTCTATAAGATAGGAAAACTGCTTAGCTGGTAAACCATACGTCACCATGTTGTGATTCATGCTGTTATGCATGGTTGATTGATATGTGATCAGCTTTGTCAACCTCTATGATTCAGAATTTATGTCTAAAAGTAAACTCCATCAGGGATTGAACTATTTTTACTATACTGAACATTTCCAAGAAATCTTGGAGCCAGTGATGTTGAGATCCCTTTAAATAAAGGGCTTGCTCTCTGACTGATGGATGAAAGATACATTTTTTTCCTATTGTGGCAAAATATAGTTACCATTTCAACCATTTTAAAGTATACAGTTCAGTGGCAACAAATACATTTACCATTGTTGTGCAACCATCACCACCACCCATCTCCAGAACTTGATTTCATCTTTCTAAACTGGAACTCTGTACCCATTAAACACTAACTTCCATTCTCCCCTCTTCCCCAGAACCTGACAACCACCATTCTACTTTCTGTCTCTATGTACTTGACTACTCCAGGTAGCTCACATAAGTGGAATCATACAATATTTGTCCTTTTGTGAGTAGCTGATTTCCTTTAGCATAATGTCTTCAAGGTTCATTTATATTGTAGCTTATATCAGAATGCCCTTCCCTTTTAAGGATGAATAATATTTCATTGTGTGTATATACCATATTTTGTTTATCAGTCATGTCAGTGAACCTTTGGGTTGCTTTTATGTTTTAGCTATTGTGAATAATGCTGCAACGAACATGGGTGTAGATTCATTTTTATAACTAGCATTCGTGCCAGGCAAGTAGCTCCCCTCTTTTAGCTTATCCACATTATTTCCTAGAAATGTTCCACAATAAACATTATAAAATTCATAGGCAATGATGGATGTTCTCAATGAATTTTCTTTAACATATCAAGTCTCTAGTTAACTCCTCTTTAAGAGAAGGGAATTTGCTGTTGCTGGGAGTGAAATATCTGTTCCATTTATAGTCTCTGGGAGCAATGGCCTCCTGAATATAAACAGAGCCAAAGTTAAGACATTAATTTGTGGAGCTCAGGTTTTGATTTGGTGACACCATTCTCTTCCCTTGATGCTATTCCTATCAACCCAAATTATCTCTGAATATGAGAAGTTTTTCTGGGTGACCCAGGCAGCTGGTGACAAGCTGCTTGCTGTTAGGCTCCGAAAGAGATGAGCAGTCACTGCTCCTGGGCAATCCAGGCCCTTCTTGCCATAGTGTTGCTGGGCAAAGGAATTTGAGGCCAGGAAGTCAAGGCACAGATACTTACCTGGGCAAACTGGGAGCTCCATCCTGATTTCAGCAATTTGCAACAGTACTCAGAGGAGGGGAAGAGCCCCTGAGCTTACGGTGGAACTATTCTAAAAAATTATGTAAAAGGTAGTATCTCCTCAAAATGATCATATTTTTCTTCCTTGCAGAGTCTCCAGGTTCCCTGTGCAGCTTCTGGAAGCTGGAGTCAGGTCCTCCTTATGTGCTCTCTCTCAGGCATCCAGCGGGGGCGCTCTTGCACTCCATTTCACACCCACCATTTCATCAGGGTACAACTCTGGATTATCAGGTACGTATGTGAAGAGGAGAGGGTTACAATTACACCATCTCATTTGGAAAATAAACACTGAAACTCTGGGCTTCATCTTCTATGTAATCACTTTTGCTTTGCAAAACAAATCTAGACCTAAAGACGGAAAACATGCAAGTTCCTGATTTTCATGTTCATTCCTGGCCCTAAAGATGATTAACTTTATCTAGAAACTGAAAACATTCAGGCTAGTCATTTATGAGACCTGCTTAAGAGCGTTACAGAGAAGACTTGCACTATGTTAGAAGTCCAGCAGTTTAGGAGAGTGCACATGTAAGAACTTCCTTTTGCCAGATTATAAAAGAACTGGAGATCACAGCCAATGGCACAAGAAAGGAATGGGTGAGGATCTGCCTGTTTGAATCCAAAGGAAAAAAGTTTGCATACTGGTGAGCACATTTGAAGAATTCCCATGAGAACCATTAGCTAAACCAAAATATAAAACATGGTTATATGCATAAATAGCCACAGCAACATATGATGTCCTGGAAGGATCCAGTGAAAGTCTAGGCACATGCATAAGATAAAAAATCTGTAGGCCACTGCCTAGAATGTGTACTTTACCATTTCCCAAGTTTATCCTGATCTGTGCATTTGAAATGCACTTCCCTGTCTTCTCCCTCTCCATTAATATGTGCCTATGAAAATCTTACCAATTATGGGAAGACTGCCCAGTATGACCATTCTTAACTATAATCATTTTTTTGCAACCTTTCAAAATGTGTGTTCTTGTATGTCTTGGGAAACCTACAAGGCATTGATGGCATATTTCTCAATGGTCATTTTCGTGATGTTTTTTGCATGTGTGGTTTATGCTTCTAACCAGTCTATAAGCTCCTTGAGGTAGAGACTACTTTGAGGAAGGGGGTATTGTTTGTTTATTGCTGGGGTTTTTTTGGTCTTTTCTCTAGGGTATCCTAAGGCAGTGCTCCTCAAACTTCAACGTGCATGAGAATCAACAGGGGATCTTGTTAAATGGAGTTGCTGGTTTAGCAGGAATGGGTTGGGCCCAAGATTCTGCATTTCTAACCAGCTCCCAGGTATTGGTGCTGGCTGGAAGACCACAATTCAGTAGCAAGTCCCTACAACACCCAGTATGGTGCTCCAACATAAACAGGTAAGACTTTAGAGTGGTAGTAGTTCGCAGGAAAATTCCTCTTCTGAGGCCTGACTCCTTTAAGCAAATGCTACCTCCCAATAAGGCCTTTTTCCCTTCTATCACTAGACTGTCCTCTAAACAAATGGAAGCCTGAGGGCATGATTTTGTTATAGTGCAGGTGTGTAGATTTTTCTTAAAATAATTTTTTACATTTTGGTATCATTAATCTACAATTACATGAGGAACATTATGTTTACTAGACTCCCCCCATCACCAAGTCCCCCCCACATACCCCATTACAGTCACTCTCCATCAGTATAGTAAGGTGCTATAGAATCACTACTTGTCTTCTCTGCGTTGTACAGCCCTCCCTGTGCCAACCATTACATTATGTCTGCTAATAGTAATGCCCCCGCCTTTTTCCCCCCTTATCCCTCCCTTCCCACCCATCCTCCCCAGTCCCTTTCCCTTTGGTAACAGTCCATTCTTGGTTTCTGTGAGTCTGCTGCTGTTTTGTTCCTTCATTTTTTTTCTTTGTTTTATACTCCACAGATGAGTGAAATCATTTGATACTTGTCTTTTTTCACCTGGCTTATTTCACAGAGCATAATACCCTCTAGCTCCATCCATGTTGTTGCAAATGGTAGAATTTGTTTTCTTCTTATGGCTGAATAATATTCCATTGTGTATATGTACCACATCTTCTTTATGCATTCATCTACTGACGGACACTTAGGTTGCTTCCATTTCTTGGCTATTGTAAATAGTGCTGCAATAAACATAGGGGTGCATATGTCTTTTGAAAACTGGGCTGCAGCATTCTTAGGGTAAATTCCTAGCAGTGGAATTCCTGGGTCAAATGGTATTTCTGTTTTTAGTTTTATGAGGAACCTCCATACTGCTTTCCACAATGGCTGAACTAATTTACATTCCCACCAGCAGTGTAGGAGGGTTCCCCTTTCTCCACAACCTCATCAACTGTTGTTGTTTGTCCTTTGGATGGTGGTGATCCTTACTGGTGTGAGGTGATATCTCATTGTGGTTTTAATTTGCATTTCTCTGATGATTAGCGATGTGGAGCATCTTTTCATGTGTCTGTTGGCCATCTGAATTTCTTCTTTGGAGAAGTGTCTGTTCAGATCCTGTGCCCATTTTTTAAGTGGATTATTTGCTTTTTGTTTGTTGAGGAGTGTGAGCTCTTTATATATTTTGGATGTCAACCCCTTATCAGATCTGTCATTTATGAATATATTCACCCATACTGTAGGATGCCTTTTTGTTCTATTGATGGTATCCTTTGCTGTACAGAAGCTTTTCAGCTTCTTATAGTCCCACTTGTTCATTTTTGCTTTTGTTTCCCTTGCCTGGGGAGATATGTTCATGAAGAAGTTGCTCATGTTTATGTCCAAGAGATTTTTTTCCTATGTTTTTTCTAAGAGTTTTATGGTTTCATGACTTACTTTCAGGTCTTTGATTCATTTCGAATTTACTTTTGTGTATGGGGTTAGACAATGATACAGTTTCATTCTCTTACATGTAGCTGTCCAGTTTTGCCAACACCAGCTGTTGAAGAGGCTGTCATTTCCCCATTGTATGTCCATGGCTCCTTTATTGTATAGTAACTGACCATATATGTTTGGGTTAATATCTGGACTCTCTATTCTGTTCCACTGGTCTGTGGATCTGTTCTTGTGCCCGTACCAAATTGTCTTGATTACTGTGGCTTTGTAGTAGAGCTTGAAGTTGGGAAATGAGATCCCCCCTCCTTTATTCTTCCTTCCCAGGATTGCTTTGGCTATTCGGGGTCTTTTGTGGTTCCATATGAATTTTAAAACTATTTGTTTCAGTTTGTTGAAGAATGCTGTTGGTATTTTCATAGGGATTGCATTGAATCTGTAGATTACTTTAGGCAGGATAGTCATTTTGACAATATTAATTCTTCCTAGCCAAGAGCATTGGATGAATTTCCATTTGTTAGTGTCCTCTTTAATTTCTCTTAAGAGTGTCTTGTAGTTTTCAGGGTATAGATCTTTCACTTCCTTGGTTAGGTTTATTCCTAGGTATTTTATTCTTTTTGATGCAATTGTGAATGAAATTGTTTTCCTGATTTCTCTTTCTGCTAGGTCATCATTAGGGTATAGGAAAGCAACAGATTTCTGTGTATTAATTTTTATCCTACAACTTTGCTGAATTCAGATATTAGTTGTAGTATTTTGCAGGGGAGTCTTTCAGATTTTATTATGTACAATATCATGTCATCTGCAAATAGTGACAGTTTAACTTCTTCTTTACCAATCTAGATTCCTTGTATTTCTTTGTTTTGTCTGATTGCCATGGCTAGGACCTCCAGAACTATGTTGAATAACAGTGGGGAGAGTGGGCATTCCTGTCTTGTTTCCAATCTTAGAGGAAAAGCTTTCAGCTTCTCGCTGTTAAGTATGATGTTGGCTGTGGGTTCGTCATATATGGCCTTTATTATGTTGAGGTACTTGCCCTCTATACCCATTTTATTGAGAAGTTTTATCATGAATGGATGTTGAATTTTGTTGAGTGCTTTTTCAGCATCTATGGAGATGATCATGTGGTTTTTGTCCTTCTTTGTGTTGATGTGGTGGATGATGTTGATGGATTTTCAAATGTTGTACCATCCTTGCATCCCTGAGATGAATCCCACTTGATCATAGTGTATGATCCTCTTGATGTATTTTTAAATTTGGTTTGCTAATATTTTGTTTAGTATTTTTGCATCTATGTTCATCAGGGATGTTGGTCTGTAATTTTCTTTTTTTGTGGGGTCTCTGCCTGGTTTTGGTATTAGAGAGATGCTGGCTTCATAGAATGAGTTTGGAAGTATACCTTCCCCTTCTCTTTTTTGGAAAACTTTAAGGAGAATGGGTATTATGTCTTCTCTATATGTCTGATAAAATTCAGCAGCGAATCCATCTGGCCTGGGTGTTTTGCTCTTGGGTAGTTTTTTGATTACTGATTCAATTTCGTTGCTGGTAATTGGGCTGTTTAGATTTTCTTTTTCTTCTTTGGTCAGTCTTGGAAGGTTGTATTTTGCTAGGAAGCTGTCCATTTCTTCTAGGTTTTCCAGCTTGTTAGCGTATAGGTTTTCATAGTATTCTCTAATAATTCTTTGTAGTTCTGTGGGGTCCGTCGTGATTTTTCCTTTCTTGTTTCTGATTCTGTTGGTGTGTTGATTCTCTTTTTCTCTTAATAAGTCTGCCTAGGGGCTTATCTACTTTGTTTATTTTCTCAAAGAACCATCTCTTGGTTTCATTGATTTTTTCTATTGTTTTATTCTTCTCAATTTTATTTATTTCTTCTCTGATCTTTATTATGTCCCTCCTTCTGCTGATTTAGGGCCTCATTTGTTCTTCTTTTTCCAGTTTCAATAGTGGTGACTTTAGACTATTCATTTGGGATTGTTTTTCCTTCTTTAAGTATGCCTGGATTGCTATATACTTTCCTCTTAGAACTGCCTTCGCTGCGTCCCACAGAAGTTGGGGCTTTGTGCTGTTGTTGTCATTTATCTCCATATATTGCTTGATCTCTGTTTTAATTTGATCCATTGATTATTTAGGAGCATGTTGTTAAGCCTCCATGTGTTTGTGAGCCTTTTTGGTTTTTTTGTACAACTTATTTCTAGTTTTATACCTTTGTGGTCTGAGAAGTTGGTTGGTAGGATTTCAATCTTTTTGAATTTACCAAGACTCTTTTTGTGGCCTAGTATGTGGTCTATTCTGGAGACTATTCCATGTGCACTTGAGAAGAATGTGTATCCTGCTGCTTTTGGGTATAGAGTTCTGTAGATGTCTATTAGGTCCATCTGTTCTAGTGTGTTGTTCAGTGCCTCTATGTCCTTACTTGTTTTCTGTCTGCTGGATCTGTCCTTTGGAGTTAGTGGTGTGTTGAAGTCTCCCAAAATGAATGCATTGCATTCTATTTCCTCCTTTAATTCTGTTAGTATTTGTTTCACATATGTCGGTGCTCCTGTATTGGGTGCATATATATTTATAATGGTTATATCCTCTGTTGTACTGCCCCCTTAATCGTTATGTAATGTCCTTCTTTATCTCTTGTTACTTTCTTCGTTTTGAAGTCTATTTTGTCTGATACAAGTACTGCAACACCTGCTTTTTTCTCCTTGTTGTTCGCATGAAATATCTTTTTCCATCCCTTGACTTTTAGTCTGTGTATATCTTTCAGTTTGAGGTGAGTCTCTTGTAAGCAGCATATAGACGGGTCTTGCTTTTTTATCCATTCTATTACTCTGTGTCTTTTGATTGGTGCATTCAGTCCATTTACATTTAGAGTGATTATTGAAAGATATGTACTTATTGCCATTGCAGGCTTTAGATTCGTGGTTACCAAAGGTTCAAGGTTAGCTTCTTTACTATCTAACCATTGAACTTAACTTGCTTATTAAGCTATTATAAACACAGTGTGATGATTCTTTATTCCTCTCCCTTCTTATTCTTCCTCCTCCGTTCTTTATATGTTAGGTGTTTTATTCTGTACTCTTTTGTGTTTCCTTCAACTGCTTTTGCGAATAGTTGATTTTATTTTTTGCCTTTAGTTAGTATTTGGTTAGTCTGCTTTCTTTGGTGTGATTTTATTTTCTCTGGTGACATCTATTTAGCCTTAGGAGTGCTTCCATCTAGAGCATTCCCTTTAAAATATCTTGTAGAGGTGGTTTGTGGGAGACAAATTCCCTCAACTTTTGCTTGTCTGGGAATTGTTTAATCCCTCCTCCATATTTAAATAGTAATCGTGCTGGATACAGTATTCTTATTTCAAAGTCCTTCTGTTTCATTGCATTAAATATATCATGCCATTCTCTTCTGGCCTGTAAGGTTTCTGTTGAGAAGTCTGATGGGTTTTCCTTTGTTGGTGACTTTTTCTCTCTCTGGTTGCCTTTAATACTCTGCCCTTGTCTTTGATTTTTGCCATTTAATTATATGTCTTGGTGTTGTCCTCCTTGGGTCCCTTGTATTGGGAGATCTGTGGTCTTTCACGGTCTGAGCGAGTATTTCCTCCCCCAGTTTGGGTAAGTTTTCAGCAATTATTTCTTCAAAGACACTTTCTATCCCCTTTTCTCTCTCTTCTTCTGGTACCCCTATAATGCAAATATTGTTCTGTTTGGATTGGTCACACAGTTCTCTTAATATTGTTTCATTCCTGGAGATCGTTTTATCTCTCTCTGCCTCAGCTTCTCTGTATTCCTGTTCTCTGACTTCTATTTCATTAACAGTCTGTTGCACCTCATCCAGTCTGCTCTTAAGTCCTTCCAGAGATTGTTTCATTTCTATAATCTCCCTCCTGACTTCATCCCTTAGCTCTTGCATATTTCTCTGCAAGTCCATCAGCATGGTCATGACCTTTATTTTAAATTCTTTTTCAGGAAGATTGGTTATATCTATCTCCCCAGGCCGTCTCTCTGGGTTGTGTGGGTGATTCTTGACTCTACCAGATTCTTCTGCCTTTTTATGGCAATAGAGGTAGTTGTAGGCAGGTGGCGTGTGTTTCAGCTGGGAGAACAAAATCCTTTCCTGCTTGCTGGTCACCTTGCCCTTCTCCACTGCCTGTGCCAGTTATCCGCACACAGGGAGCAGTCTCTGGGTTAATTTCCTGAGTTGCCATGGGTGGGGCTGCCTTCGGGGTAGCCCCGAACCCTGCAGGGAGTGGCAGACGCATAGGGTGTGCTCTCCTGTGAAAACAGTGCCCCTTTGCACCTTGCCCCAGCTTCCTCTGTCTGCGCAGGGCAGCTGCACACCGGCGGCAGCCTCAGTGTCTGGCCCGGGAGGCTGCGTGCTGGGAGGAGACTCTGGGTGGTTGCTGTGGGCAGGGCTGCTCTCTGGCTGCTCCACCACTATGGCGGTTCAGCAGGTTTGTTTGCAGTGCTGGCCAGGGGGAATGAATGGCAGGCTGCTTATCGCTGTGAGGGGCTTCAGAGCTGCATTGCCACCCAGGAGGTTAGGGCACTTGAAATTCCTTAGGATTCCCAACTGCTGGGCTGAGTATGCCAGGATGATTCCGTCCAGCTGTGAGGCCCCTGTCCCTTTAAGACTTTCAAAAAGCACACGCTTTTCTTTTGTCCCAGGGGAGCTGGCTGTGGGGACCTGCTTGCAGATTTTACTTTTCCATTTCTCTAATTTCCAGTTCACCATGCAATGTGTGTCTGTGCTCCCGGTGCAGATTACTAGGGCTGCTTATTTAGCAGTCCTGTGCTTCCACTCCCTCCCCACTCTGACTCCTTTCCTCCCGCTGGAGAGCTGGGTTGAGGGAGCGCTCAGGTCCCACTGAGTCGTGGCTTGTATCTTACCCTTTTCATGAAATGCTGAGTTCTTGTAGATGTAGATGTAGTCTGCCTGTTGTGCTGTATCTTCTGGTCTCTCTGTTATGCATAGTTGTATTTGTTGTATTTTCAAAAATATATATGGTTTTGGGAGGAGATTTCCCCTGCCCTACTCATGCCGCCATCTTGGCTCCACCCAGGTGTGTAAATTTGTGTTTAAATTCTAGGAATATGAGTGGCTTTTTTAATGTAATTTGAGATGATTGGTGAGCTATTTGTTGCACCTGGCCCAACTTTGTCATGCTAGGCCGTTCTTGAAAAGAGCCACAATCATACGAGCTGGTCCCAGGAAAGGGAGCACATGCTGCCCTGCATAGAGTGCTGAGAGCTGCTAACTCCCCATCTGGCCTAGGGGGCCTCATTTTTCTCCCAGGTGGGGTAGGTAGGTGGAACAGAAATAAAGTACTTCTTTACCTGTGTCCATTAAGCCTGTGTAAAGTCCTACTCTGTTGGAGGCAAAAAACCACCTCTTAGTTTCACCTTTGAAACTATGAAAATTCTAACTATACTAAGCAGACTTGAATAAATACTTTTTAACTAGGGGAATCAGACCAGAAGGATAAGCTGGCATTTGTCAGTGAAACTGCAAAGACGTCAATAGGAGGGCAAATCAGGCCCCTCAGGACTTTGGTTTATTTGTCTATAAAATCAGGGCATTAGACTGGAAGATTCTTACTATCCTCAATAGTCTGTGACTCTAATGAGCATTATCAGGGAAAGCCACAGGAGGGAACAAGAATTCCACACCTCACTACGTGACAGCACATTGCTCCTGGGAACCTCTCAGCTGCTCACAGGCCTCAGCCCAAACACTTGCCCTGATAAGGTAGTAAGTTACCCTTCCTGGACGATTTGGTGCCTCACATGTGCCAGCCTGTTGTAAAAAGACCTGAAAAGATATGCCCTGTGCTGCCACCTAATGGCTTCTATTCTATCAAGGCAATCTTGGCACCGTTTGGATATTACAGAACCTTTAAGCCCTTTATATATAAACCACCAGCAATAAGAATCTAACAGGAAGAATGAAATAGGGTAATTCCAGGTGCTACCTCATTAAGGGAATCAGGGACCATGACTATAAGAATTAGAAGACTTTTAAAAATGTAATTTCCTCCTTATTGTTATTTCCTGTCTGTTTCCTTGTAGTGATTAACGGTAAAATTCCAAAAACAAAAAGGGCTGAGCTGTTTGTTTTCAAGGGCAGCAAGGAAGCAGGGAGTTGGGGAGACAACAGTCCAGGGTTTGAGGTAAAAGAGTCCAGGAGATGGAGTGGGTGGAGGAAGATGAATAGCTGAAAGGGAAGCAGGCTGAGTCCTTAGGATTGTTTGAAAAAGGAAAGAGGGGGTGGGAGAATGAAGTTGTGCTCTAGCTGGGGTGAAGGTAATGGTCTTAATAGCATTATCATTCTTTCCTGTTTTGTCTTCAGAAGTACCAGTGTGTTTTCAAGCCAGGAAAATGAAGCAAAGGTACAGCTGTTGACTAGTGTTGTAGTTGAGGGGCCTTTGTAGCAGATGATACACTGTTAGAGTAAGGATACAATGTCTACAGAAGGGCCAGGCAGACAGGCATGGTAAGGGGCAGCCAGGAATAAGATTGTAGGGAGTGGTGGGGACTGTGGTAAACTGGAGAGCACTTACCCCATCTAATGTGGCAACAGCTACTCATCCCCTGGCGGTATGGCCCTAACCAGATTGTGTACCCACATTGCCTGGTCTTTCAAATTTTCAAGAGCAGCTGGAAATTTGGATTATTATGTGAAGTCTCTTTATTTTTAAATGTTGGCAGTTAAAGCTAGTTTAAAAACAAATAGCAGCAGCTCTGTGTGGGCCAAATAAAACATGTGAGTGAGACATATTTAGCCCAAAGGCCAAATCTTTGAAAACTTGGATCAGGAGCAATTTACATTCTGGAATATCAAAGCACTAACAATCCTTGTGAGTCAACAATAGCAAGCCTCAATTAAATAAGAAAACGTCAAGTTAATTGGGGAAGGACAAAATGCTTTGTATTTAGATTTGTTGATTTGTTAATTTTCATACCCAGCTGGAAAGCCTTAAATCAATAAATCAATAAGCATTTATTGAGCACCTAATATGTGCTTAATAATGATAAATAAAACTATTTCTAGAAAGGGCCAGATAGTAATTATTTTGGGCTTTGAGGGCCACACAGTCTCCATTACAACTACTTAGTTCTACCAGTTGTGTTGCAAAGCAGCCTTAGATAATATAAACAAATGGGTACATCCGTGTTCCAGTAGACTTTATTTACAATAGGCAGCAGTACACATTTGGCCCATGGGATATAATTTGCCAATCCCTGAGCTTTTTTCTTTCTAAGAGAGCTTGCAGCCTAATGCAACAATTTTCCTTAAGGAAACCTACATGTTTATGTTTTACCTATTAAGACAAGGAATTAGGGTGATATCACTGTGATTTTTAACTTATATTTGTAAGTAGGATACTCAAAATAGCTCTCTATTATCAGTTATCTCTAATCATTGATCTCTAGTATCATTATCTATTATATCATAATACAAACTACCATAACTATCCTGTAAACATAAACAAGTTACTATAAACATTGGAAATAATGCTGGTCTGAAGTTACTACTGAAGTTAGTTTGGCAAGGCTGCCTGAATATGAATTTAATTTAGGATAATTTTTCACAGAGAGAACTATTTACACGGGAGAACATTGACCGAGCTAGTTATCTCAATGGAGTGTTTCAGTTCCTGTTTTAATTGAGTTTGAAACTGTTAGAGTTGTCCTCTGAGTCCTAGGACTTAACTAGTTGGAACTTTCAAAAATATAAAGAGAACAAATGAAGCAATATAAAATTTTCATCTTTATATTCTCAATGAAGTAAGAGTGCATAGAAATACTAAAAATTATTTTTTTCCTTATGAATGGAAGGCATACAGACTTTGGCCATGTTGATTTCTTGAGATGTCACTTTTATAAAATATCAACTAAAGATACCTAGCTATTTACATGGCTGTAGACACTGTGTATTGGGTACTGAAAGCTATTTGTAGTCCTCTTCTCCTTTGCTTTCTTTTACTATAGACTCCCACGCAGGTAAGGGGACCATGTTCCAATTCTGGACAAGATGTAAACATAAGTATCTGCTTGGGGCTTCTAAGAACATTTCCCAATGAAGACTGATGCGGTTTTGTCCCGTATCCCTTCCCTCTTCCTGACCTAGAACACGAACACCTTAGAAGTTCAGTAGTCATCTTCTAACCAGGAGTACAAGAGTGACACACTAAGGATGGTGGAGTGGAAAGAAAGAGGAAGGCTTGATGATGTCCCTGAGCAGCTCCACTAGCACTGAACTGACCACCTCAGGGTTTCATATTTCATGAGAAAAAATATAATCTTCAGGGGTAAAGTCATTATTGCCTGGCGTTCTATTACTTGCAACCCAACACAATTCTATCTATTTGGGGCTATTTAGAGTTTCCCTCTATTCTCACACTCCAACAACATTGCCTAGGAAATGAAGTTTCTGACTCCAGTGCAGTTGTACTTCCATCTCTTCCTGTTGGGTTAAAGACATTTAAAATCTTGCTACAAACTCAAATAATATACAAAGATCAAAACTCACTGGTTTTCTTGGGAAGAAGTCCTATTCCAATACATCAATATCAGATGCAAAGAAAATGTTCTATAATATAGTTTCTAAAAAAACCAAAAGTATTGTCAATAAATTCTTTCTAAACTTGCTTTAGGTGGCAAACATTTTATGCCAACAAAGTATAGAAGAAATATTTAAAAATATATGAATATAGCCCACATTTTAGAGTTTTATGGTGCCCCAAACTATCATGTTTTGTGACATATACACTAGGTTATTATGCAGACTTTTTAAATCTTGGATTTTAAGAGCTCCCAGTTGCCAAATGTCAGACAGTTTGAGCATCAAAAAAAAATTAATTATGGTAATGGATAATGACATATTACATGAAATGTAAAAAATCTGTGAGTTCACAGTGATTCAGAAGCATGCCAGCTAGTAAACACAGGCAAATTACAGAATTAGAGTTTGCAACTGCCAACATGATAATTGCTTCAGGGCACAATCGTTAATGGATGCTGAAGCCCTTGAGTGAAAGGATGTTGGGGAACAAGATCATCACATGGTTTCAAAGTAACACCACACAGATCAGTTAGTAATTCCAAAGGAAAAATTTTGTCTTTATCATGGAGAGATATGGTAGATGCCATCTTACCCAAGTGATCAAACTTGGCATCAACAGTGGTAAAACAATGGGTGGCTTTCTGCTCTTATGTACTAAAGGACACACAACACTCCCTATGCAGAATTCTTGCTGGAATGTTTAATGTGAATCTCAACATAAGGAAATAGGTAAATCTAGAATTTGGAAAAACCTGCAAGACAACTTGAAATCTTAAAAAAGTTCAGTATCACGGAAAACACTGGAAGTTGGAGATTTTTCTAGACTACGAGAGTAAGGTGATAACAACCAAGAAAATGTGTAAATCTTGATTAGATTCCATGTTGAGAGGGGGAAGCCTGTTATAAAAGACATTTTTAAAAACCACTGGAGAAATTTGAATATAGATAGTATATTAAATTGTATTATTGAATGAATGTTAATTTTCTTGGTGGTATTGTGGTTATTTAGTAGAATGTCCTTTTTCTAGGAGATCCATATTGAGACATTTAGGGGTGGAGTGTCATAATGGCTGCATCCTACTTTTTGAAAATAGTGGTGTGTGTGTGTGTGTGTGTATGTGTGTGTGTGTGTGTGCGCAGAGACAAATGAGGCAAAATGTTAATACTTAATAAATCTATGTAAAGGATTTAGAATGTTTATTGAACTATTCTTTCAACTTGTTTGGAGATTTAAAACTAAAAAGGAGAGAAAAAGTCTTGTATTTCATTCTATGTCTTGGATTTTTAAGAGTATTATAGTGACCAATTTTCATAGTCATCTGGTAGATATTAAGATGTGCTAGCTGGACATCCTGAAGCAAGGTTTAGGTATCACATAAGGATTATTCAGCAAAAAAATTCTGAGTTCCTACTATAAGACAGACACTATTTTAGGCAACTCGGATACTTAAATGAACAAAACAGTGATGTCTGGTCTAAAGGAACTTATATTCCAGTGGGGCAGAGAGAGCTATAAACATAGTAAGTAGTAAATTGTGCAGTGTTATGGAAAAAATAGCTTGGGGGTGAGGCCTCAAGTTGGGGAATATTAAAGTGGAGGCTTAGATAAGTAAATGAAAGAAGCACAAAGGGATATTGAGATAATGTCCAAGTTTTCTACATTGTTCTAGGATATGCTGGTTTAGTATCATCCTGAAGAATACCTCACCTCTTTATCCACAAAGCCATTTCAGTTGTATCACAGGCCGACTAGGCTGATTCCCAACTAGTCCTGGTTTAGTCAGGGTGAAGGGATTTCCTGAGACAAGAGATGTTCAATGCAGAATCAGGACAGTCTTGGGCAAAGTAGAATACTGATACTTAACAACTATGTGACCTTGAGCAAATAATTTAGCTTCCCATAGTCTTGGTTTGTCCATCTATGAAAAGGAGATTATATACATGCTACAATACAGATGAACCCTGAAAACATTATGCCAAGTGAAAGAAGCCAGACACAAAAGCCACATATTGTATGATTCCATTTGTATGAAATATCTACAACAGGCAAATCCACAGAGACAGAAAGCACATTAGTGGATGCCAGGGGATGGAGGGAGGGGGAAATGGGGAGTGATTGTTAAAAGAGTATGAAATTTCTTTTTGGGGTGTTGAAAGTGTTCTAGAATTAGGTAACAGTGGTTGTACAGCTCTGTGAATATAGTAAAAAACAGAAATGTACATTTTAAGAGGGTACATTTTATGGTATATGAATTATATTTCAATAAAGCTGTTATTTAAAAAGTTCAGTGACACAGAGTTACCATATAACACAGCGATTTCATTCCCAGCAATGGGCAAATCCACAAAGACAGAAAGCACATCAGTGGTTGCCTATGGCTGGGAGGGATGGAGGAAAATAGGGAGTGGCTGCTCATGGGAATGGGGCTTCTTCTTGGGGTGATGAAATCATTCTAAAATTGTGGTAATGGTTGCAGCACTCCATCAATATACTAAAAACTATTGAACTGCACACTTTCCTGGGTGAATCCGATTGTATGGTATGTGAATTATATCTCAGTAAAGCTGTTAAACAGGCAATCCAGTAAAAATATTTTAGGAAAAGAAAAGGGAGATTATAACATCTATGTGAGGTCTACCTTAGTCTTTGCTCTCATAACACCTCATGCATCCCTTCCCCCTCCACACTGGTTATCATACCAAGTCATCATTGTGCATGTGTTTGTGTTGCCTGCTGAGCTGAGAGCCCCTTTGATACAGAAACTTTCTAATTCACCCAGGGCCAGCAACCTGTGCAGTCAGGACTCAGAAGGGTTCCACATTTGGTTTAATGCTCTGCTATCACTGTCTTGAAATTTTTAATTTTTGAACAAGGTGCAGGTGCCCCTCATTTTCATTTTTCCCTGGGCCCTGCAAATTTTGCAGCTGTCTTGTATCCACTTTTGTAACTCAGCACTTAGCATGGTACTGATGCTCAGTGGGTGTTCAATGAAATTTAATTTAATTAAACCTCAAGACTTCCCACAGAATAGTGCATTGACCTTCAGCACAGATTTACCCAAAGCCTCCTAAGTGCCAGAACTGTGTGAGCAGCTGGAGATACAGTGGGGAGCCAAAGCAGGCAGCTGAGGCTCTCTTACCCCTTTACGGCAGGGGAATTGCTCAGAAGGAGGCTGCTCACGCAGGCAGATGTGCCCACCTAACCACTGGTCTCAAACAGCAATGACAGCATTTGACTCATTTGTGATTTCAGTTAGAGAAAAAAACACATCACCGTGGGATCCTGATTTGGGGAGTTCTGCTTTGTTACAGGAAATAAAAGGCTCTGACAAGTGAGGATGGGACTTCAGTTCTTTTCCACAGTGTGGATAAAAAGTCGACTCTGCCTTTTTCAGTATGCTTGTGGTCTATCACATTGACATCTATTATTAAAGAGATCCGTCAGCACCTTTTAATTCAATTCAGTTTCATGCAAACAGTGTGCTAAGCATTGCTGATAGGAAGACTGTAGCTGGATCTTTCTAAGCTCATCACACGAGCTTTTGGGGCAAAAATTATGGTGGGCTACAACCGCATGGGGAGTCAGCAGAGAGCAATAGTCAAAACTCTGAAATTCCTGGTAGACCTAGCTTCCACTTGCTGCATGTTTTTTACTATGGTGGGTCCAGGTTTTTTAATCAGTTAATATAACACTTGTGTTAAAGGGCTGTTATAAAGATTAAATGAGATAACGCATGCATACCTTTTGGCACAGTGTCTGGCACTCAGCAAGAAAGCCACACTAAAAACAAAACCTAAAACATCCTGTAAAAACTGTGCTGTTTTGCATCTTAATGGCTAAATCGTACTGTTCCTGGCACACAGCCACACATCATAAAAAAAAATACCTCTGTCTGCAACTTCCATTTTTCCAGCTAGAGGTGAAGGCAAACAATTCCAGCCAATATCACCTAATGCTTTGAAGTTGTGAGGCCCTCTACTTCAGCCTTGGTGGTGACCCCCACATCTGGTCCTCACAACCCCAGGCACAGTCTTTATGGAGGGCTTAGTAAGGGTTCTGGGATGCCTGCAGTTGCTGGTGGGACCACTGAGGGGAGAGATTTTGCCCTGTTCTGTTATCTTTAGCTGTTTTGGAACCTGGAGCCCATGCCTTCCTAGCACAGTGTGCTCACTGAGCATCTAAAAACTTGGCTGTCCCGCACTACCCACATCATTGGCTGCCGCCGAGGAGAGGGGCGTGACCTTGGGTAAGACATCGTTCTTTAGTTCAGGGAGGGCAATTCTTGGAGAGACACCCATTTGAGAATTGTCAGCCAACTCTCCCAGCAGGTGAGGTAATGAGGTCACAGTCTTGAAGAGCAGAATCTGAGTAGGCAGTATACCACAGGATACATTATAATCACAAAATGGTAGGGATTTCTCTGATAAATTTCAGCCATTCCTAAGAGTTCTGAAATGAGGATGGATTGGGGGGGGGGGATACAGCATCATGACACATGGCATCTGTCAAATTTCATAGTTGATTATCTGGGAAAATTCATTGAAAACTACATGGTTTTATGTGCACTTACTGAATGTAAAGTTGACACAAGCCCAAAATTTCTAAACAGATCAACAAAAAGTACAAAGAAGTCTTTATCATAAAATGGCCATCATTTACAAGATTCTGCTTGCTATCTTTTAAAATATTTATTACTGTATAGACATAATATTTACATAGTCAAAACAACAGCAATAACAAAACTTGGGCTCTGGAAATAGACAGGACTGGGTTTGAGTCCCAGCACCATGACTTATGCTGAGTGACCTCTATCGAGTGACCTGTGTAATGAAGATAATTTTATCTACCTCACTGGATTAATGAGATAATATACAAGTTGCTAAATAAATACTACTTCTTCTTTCCCCCCTCCTCTTCATTATTATTGTTTATTTTGTGTTTCCCTGTCTGAACACAGGAAAAAATACTGGGTTCTCACTCTCCATCCACCTACTGTTTTAGCAATCCACCTGGGTAGTCTATTTTCCAGTACATTAATGTTGTTTTGCTTCATATTTAATGATATTCTCATTGTACATCCATTTTCTGATGTCCCTACCTCTAGTATTAATTTTTGACAATGAAGTGAGGCCTCTTTGTTAACAAATTACAGTGATACTAAAAAAAGTGTTCACTAGGAAGTCTTCTCTGGAACTGACCCCAATCTGAGGGGTGTTTTATCCCTTAACATTGAGTAAACAATGGAGAGACTCAAACCACTTGACACACTTACCAGTGAAACTGTTTTCAAAGATCACTCCATTTAATTTCTCCAGTAAGTAGAAACTATGTCAGCTGAGACGATCATAACACTACTTTGGGACTATCCTTGAAATCTTACACATGGCCAGGTTGAACTCTAAAGCCAACACCCACTGTTTGCAAGTCACTATATTTGCAATATAGATGAACTGAACACAGATTCACCCTCAAGGAGTTTAACATTTTATAGGGGAGATAAGTCATGTTTATAAAGAAATTAATATAGCATAGAAAGCAGTAAATGTTATAGAATGAATGTTTATGTTCCCCCAAATTTATATCTTGAAATACTAACCCCCAATGTGATGATATTAGGAGGTGGGGCCTTTGGAAGGCAATTAAGTCATGAGGGTGGAGCCCTCATGAACAGGATTAGTGCCCTTTTCAAGGGGTCTCTTGCCCCTTCCGTGATATGAACACACAGCAAGAAGGTGGCCATGTATAAACCAAGAAGGAGCCTCACCAGACACTGAATCTGTTAGCACCTTGATCTTGGACTTCCCAGCCTCCGGAATGGTGAGAAATAGAATTCTATTGTTTAAGCCACCCAATCTGTGGTATTTTTGTTGTAACAGCCTAAATGGACTAAGACAGTACAAAAGACAAAAGAGTAAAAATACAGCTGTGGTTCAGGAAAAGGTTTATTCTGACTGGGAAAGTTAAGAAGGGCCTTATGGAACAGGTAACTCTCATACTAGCCCTCCTACTTGGGCATTGAGAGATGGGGGAAAGTTGGATGTGCAGAAATAAGAGTATCATGGAAAGGGAAAATTACTACCAGTATTAAAGAAAAAAATTGATGACAACAGTTCCACATCATGGGAAATGCTACAGATTTCCTCTTTGTTTTAGGAAAAATCACTGCTAATCCTTTTGTTTATGAAAAACAAGGCCTATGGCAAAGAGGGAAAATAGAGAAGCTGAATTCCCCTGCAGAATCCAATAACCTGGTATATTCCTTGAGATAGAGAGGTTGTTCTAGTGTAAAATGATATTACTTTCTTTGGGCAGGCCCTGGGATGGGAGTTCTTGGGGTGCTTAGAACTCAGAGAAGTAAGGAGATAATGAGATGTTATGAAAAGAGAGCAGTCAGCAATAGGGAAGCAGGTTGTTGGTTATGAAAAGTGGCCAGTAACTAAATTCCCCTTGTTAAGAGGGGGCCAATGACAGCAACAGCAGTACCTATTAAACACCTCCATTATCCCAAAATTTTCAGTAAAAATTATTAATTATTCAACAAATAGCTATTATGAATAAGATTGATCAAGTTTCTACTCTCATGGGCTTGCAATCTAGTGGGGGAAACAGATAATAAATAAATGATTAGACAGCAATAATTGCTTTGTAACACTTTAAAACAGATTGACATGATAGTGTTTGTGATTACTTAGCACAGGTTGGCCAGAGAAGGTCTCTCTGAGGACATCTCCTGATGCTGAAGTCTGAATTACAAGAGCCAGGCAAGTGAAGATTGGAAAAAAGAGCATTCCAGGGAGAGTGTTCAGCTAGTGCAAAGGCCCTGAGGCTGGAACAGCCTTGGCTTGTCCAAAGAACCAAATGGCCAAATGCTGGGAGTATAGTGAGAGGGACACTGAGGAGCATGCACTGCAATCAGAAGTTAATTTACCATGAAGCCAATGGAATGACATTTTGCAACATTTCAATAAATAAGTAAGAAGTTATAGATTCCTGATTTGGATATGAAAGTCACCATCTTTTGAAATCTTTACATTTATTTATGAAGAAACTGAAAAAATTTCAGATTAAAAATTAGTAAAATATTAAACAAAAGAGATAAAGATGAATGCTTAATTCAATACTAAATACTCTGACATTGAGAGGTGGATTAAGCAACAACAAAAATTTCAGATCCTACAGATAGTACGTGTTAAAAGGAGACAAAACTTAGATGTAATAAATAAACCCCTAGACTGTTTGATAATCCAGTTAATGAAGATGAGGGAATCATGGGAACCCATCAGAAAATGATTCTCTGTTCTTTGATATGAAATATTGATGTCAATAAAAGTAACCTAACACTTAGAAGTTACCACTAAAACAAGGACTTCAACAACAGACCAGTTAGACAGTATTGTCAAACCAAAGAATGCTTATGATTAATTTTTAACAAGAGAACCTGAAATGCCCTGAAATCTTATAGCTCATTTATGATAGAAACTTGATAGAGGTTTGGCCAAATTTGACAACAGTCCTAAAATTTTATATAAAAATAAGTTGTTTTGAAGTCAGAAGAAACTCTTCTTCATAAAAAAGATCATAAAAATCAAATTCTGAGCAACCATTGTAGATGAAATATAAATTATCTTTCTATCTTCTCCTTAGAAAATTAAATTTAAAATAATTTGAAAATTTGTTGTTATATGAAGGGACAAAGAATCTGTAGCCAAAAAATATAGGAGAAGTATTATAGTGGTGTTAAGCAGCTAATTTATAAAAGTATTGTACTCTGTTATTTTTCTGACCTTGGTGATATTTGTAATGATTGTAAGCTTTTGTAAATTTGAAATTCCTTGTGGTTTCTTTACAAATTCTAAATGAATATTCATTTTCAATTTAATTTTTCTTAAAGGAAAAAAGAGAACTTTTTGAATGTATTATGTGAAATGGATTAACAAAGACATTTAAGTCCAGACTACAATGACACAGATTTAGCATAAGTTATTTATTTATTCTCATCTAAGGACAATTAAGTTATAAGATAGTTATAAAATGCTAATTATAAATTAGAAAATAATTATAAAACAATAAATTGTTTTTCACTGATTAATTTCCATAATGAAGTGTGTCTATAACAATACATTTTTTATTAGGATGATGATAAAATATATAGTTTTGGTAATGTGAGTGCACATGTTGATCAGGTGCTTTCAATTTAATTTTTCACTTGTGATTTTGTTTTCTTCTTAAGAGCCTACTCCCCCAACAAATAAACTGTATAAATTTCAGGCCCTACAAAGCTTATATCTGCCCCTGGGTATAAAAATAGCTATGACTTTGTTGGTTAAGGGAAGGATTTAAATTTTCTTCTAAGTATGCTGGGAAGCAATGAAGGGTTTGATTAGACAAGTGACATGAACTAACTTTCATTTTAAAAAGATTGCTCGGCTGCTGGGTTATATGCAGTAACATGGTGTTAGTGGGGTCTTGGAGAGGGCTGCCCAGCCTTCTGGTGAGGGGGGAGTGGCCACAACTGTGCAACAGCCAGAACCAACAGAGAAAAAGCCAGGACAGGGGTTCACAGCAGGAGATGATAAGCCCCAACTGGGAGGAGGTAAAATAGCCCTGGGGTAGATTCAGAAATATTGAGGAAGAAGTTGAATTTCCCATAGGATGGGGGCTCAAGTTAAGGGAACTGTGATCTGAGAAAGCTGGACTTAGGGACACGGGGAGTGCATGACTGATGGGGAGAGAAAAAAAGACACATAGGGACTCAAACACAGGACATGCAAGGGTAGAGACAAGTGAGAAATTGTTTGGACTGCAACAAAGGACATAAAAATAGCTAACACTTCTACAGTGCCCCCTGGGTGCCAAGTACTGTTCTTTGCATGTATTACCCCACTGATTTTAGAAAGATGGGCTGCAGTCAGACGGTGTGCTCTAAATGCCGGACTAAGGAATATGGACACATTTTATTCAAGGTAGAGAGCCACTAAAGGTTTTTGAGCAAGTATTATTAGGAAATAAAAGAGAGGCATCTAGATTGCTTAGATATGGGAGCCTGAAGACCCCGCCCCTGAGATTTTGAGTAAATATTTGTGTGAATAGCCATGTTTCTTTTTCTGGGGAGACAGTTGATAACTTCCATCCAATCTCAAAGGTGTCTGAGAGTTCAAAAAAGTTTAAGCATCACTGACTTAGCACTTTCAAGCCTACATGACCAGCTGCAGAGTAGCAGCATTCAAGGAAAAAGGTGTCCCCGGGCAAGAAGTAGGGAGGTGGGATTGGCTAGAAAAAAGTAGAAATGATCACTTCCATCTGAGATCTATTGCTTTTAAGATACTGTAGGTGGATCTTCCTGTGGGCGCCAGAGACAGAGACTCCAGCCCGCCGGAGGCCTCAAGAAGGCTGCCACCAGCAGGGGAGTGACCTCCATCACAAGCTGGAGTTTAAATGACATTGTCAAGGAAAGCAGAAAAGAGAGCAAAGAACAGATCTTTGAACATATTTAATCTGTCTTCTGGGCCTTTTCCTAAATGCTTTCTGACAGATTTTTTTTTTCTACACAAGAAATTCACACTTTGAACTTTGGTTCCCAAAATACATTAAATCACACTTTGGCTTCTGAGCAGGGGCAGAAGGGGATGTACATAATGACTACTTATGTGGTTCACTTCTCATCTGAGGAAATTATCTTTTCAAAATGATCAGGTGCTCCTGACCTCGTTAGAAAGAGTGTGGGTATTTTGGAGCTAAGTTAGGAAGTGTGTAGGATAATTGTTAGCACTCAGAGGACGTCGTTCGAGCCCAGTATTCCAGAAATCTCAGGAACCCACAGAATTCCTCCTCTCTGGAGAGAAAGACAGTGATGTCTGTTACCCTTTCCCTGCTCATTCCTGGAATCCCAGGAAGATACTTAAAATATTTGGGTAGATTACAAATTGATAGCTCCTGTCCTGGGTCAGTGATCATAACCCAGCTATACTATTGTGTAGAAACATCCCTAAGGATAGCCAGTATTTTCCCAGGAGTTTGTGCAATCTTGTGTGGCTGTATAATTTCATGAAGAAGGGAGCAGCAGTTCTGATCTGTCATCCTCAGAAACTAGTTGTCAACATCATGGAACTTTGTGGAAGGGCAACGTCGTCCATAAGTGGCCATCGTGGTCACCACAGCTAACATGCATTAGATGCTTACTTAACCCCAGAAACTGAGTTAAGGCTATATATTCATTATTCATTTAATCCTCACAAAAATCCTGTAAGATAATTTTTCTTTATGGATCTCATTTTACAGATACAGAAATTGTGGCTTAGTGAGCAGACTGTTCCTGCTTTACTCTGGGTCAGGACTTGTGCAGACCTCCATAGGGCTGTAACCCAGGTTTGTGGGCCTGGGCCAGCCATACAAGGGGACAGGAGTAAACTCCCTTAGATCTATTATCTATAACTCTACTCAGATCTAACAACTCTGCTGACCTGTAAATTCTTCCACGTGGCACTGAACCTTGTCTGCCTGGATCTAAATGTCATCCCTTCCATGAACTTCAAACATGGCTGGTTTCCGTAATGACACAGCTGGGTTTGGCCACACTACCTGCATAGGCTGGGACACAGCTAAAGAAACAAGAGACCTGGATTTGCTGCACCCCAGAGTCAGGCCATTTCTAAGAAAAAGACACTCAACTGTTTCGGAGAGCCAGAACTAACATTGGAAGGTCAGTGAAACAGAGATGGGCACCCAAGGGTGAGAGGGGGCTGGGTTGCTGACAGGGAGCATGGAGATGGTCAAGACTAGGTGGTACTGGGCAAAAGGCACCACTCAGAATATCAGAGGCTTGCTGATAGGAAGGTAGCCCAGTGTAAGAAATTCAAGAACGGTCAGTATTTAAGAACCAGGACAGGTCTCATGGGGTGGCCTTTCCCCACCTATACCCCTGTTATGGGTTGAAGAGTATATCCTCCAAATTCATATGTTGAAGTCCTAAGTCCCAGTACATCAGAGAGTGATCTCATTTGGAAATAGAGTTCTTGCAGATGTAATTAGTTAAGATGAGGTCATTAAGATGGCCTTAATCCAATATGACTGGTGTCCTTATAAAAAGGAATAATTTGACACAGAGACACACACACAGGGAGAATGCCATGGGAAGGTAAAGGCAGAAATTAGGATGATGCTTCTACAAGGAGCACCAAAGATTGCCAGGAAGCCACCAGAAGCTAGGGAACAGAATCTTCCATGTAGCCTTCAGAAAGAATCAATGCTACCAACCCCTTGGACTAGGACTTCTAGCTTCCAGAACTGAGACACAATAAATTTCTGTTGTTGAAGCCACCCAGTTTGTGGTACTTTGTTACAGCAGCCTAGAAGATGAATATACTTCCTTTCTCTACAACTGTAGATCTGTCCTTTCTGCTTCTGGTCAATCTAGTCCTGGTTTCCTTAACCAAAGCCTAAGCGGAGGTAGAGCTATGGAGAGCTTTTCAATCAAAATGGCTCCTGCAGAGCTTGAAAGGTATGCAGAGCTCACTGGAAGACTGCAGGAAGAGTGGCATGGGGACTTCCAACTCTGCCCTGCACATAAAGACACTCTGTCCTGTGTATACTGTAGCTTAAGAGAGGGGGTCCCTAATGTAGAGCAGGGTGCCAACTCTCTTGAGGAGTCAAAATATTCAACCCCAACTATGGAGCATGGATTTTGCTAACCCGGGGTTCTAAAGGCTTTGTTCTCAGCCTCTCTCCCCATCATTGTCATCAGGCTGTTACTAACTTGCCTTTAGTGACCTGATGAAGGCAGCAGGTTTCCACGGTTACCAATGATCTGGATGGAGAACTGGGGACAACTAGATCTCAGAAGCAAGTCAGAAGCCTAGTTATGAGAGCCAGGCATAAAGGCAGAGGCAGAGAGGCAATCTTCCTTAGTACTACTGTTTGCCGGGCACTGAGTCCTTACTATGAACCAGGTGCTACACCAAGCATTTGATGTACATTACCTCTCTTTGGTTCTTGCTTACTAAAGCCCTCTGTTTTATCAAAGAAGGAACTGAGCTTATGTGACGTGTTGAGCACACAGCTGGTAGGTACAGAGCAAGGATTTTAACCCAGGTGCAGAATATCTTCCATCTATCCCAGATCTGCTTTCTGATCTTCTCTACCCTGGAGGATGACCTGCATGGGCTGAAGGTCATGCCTCCGTGTCCCTTAGCTCCAGCTGGGTCTGTTACTGGAGAGCCCTGCAGATAAGGGGAAGGAAGGAGAGGTCGCTTTTGGTTGGTTGTGTGTAGAGAATGGCTGTCTCTACAGAATCTTCTCTGTCCATTTCCTCCCTTTGTGTCTTTGAGTCTCACTCTGCTGTTCTTGACTTGATATCCTATCCTTTGTGGTTGCTGGGACCCACTCTTCTGTAGAAACTCCTTTCTAATAAGCTGTTTAATTATCTTGTTTCTAGTGAGACCCTGACTATCTGTTGATGAAGGTTTTGACTTTAAAATCTAAGGGCAGGATTGGTCTCTGAGATTTGGGGCTGCAGGAAAGAGGTGCTGAACCTGAGGCAGTTGCACAGTGGTTAGAGGCATGGAGAGAGGGCCACAGCACAGCCTAGAGAATTAAGCAGGGTCTCATACTCACCTGTAAGGACTTTCAGTTCCCATGTGGTCTGTCCTGTCCTGACAGCCTCCTAGTGCTTAGCAACTGCAATGAGTTTAGCTAACTGTACATTTTGAGTGAACAATCACAAGACTACCTTCACTTCACATACCAACCACAAGTTTGTTAGTTCTCAGGATCCCCTCACTTTAGACTGGTTAGCTACAAATTCAGGGGTTCACAGTCACCCTCAAGTTCTATAATTGGCTAGAACTACTCACAAAGCTCAGGCAGTACTCTACTTATGAGTATAGTTTTATTATAGCAAAAGAACACAAATTAAAATCAGTAAGGAAGAGATGCCAGGGCAGAGTGCAGAAGGGGCCCAAACATGGAGCTTCTGATTGTGTTCTCCCTGGGAGAAGTCCTGGCCACGGCGTGTGAAGACGCTCAGAGCGCGGCAGCAGGAAAAGCTCACCCAAGCCTTTGCTCCAGAATTCCTCCTGGGGCTTGATCACATACTGCCTGCCTGGCTGACCTTTAGTCTCCAGCCCCTTCTGGAGGTTGGACCTGATATGGTGTGGCCCAAAGCCCCAGTCATAAATCACATTGTTAGACTATCCGATGGCCAGAGTCCCCAGGGAAACAAAAGCACTCCTACAGGCAGGACATTCTAGGGGCCTAGAGATTACCTGTCCATAGCTGAGGGCAAAGGCCAGACCTCTCTTGGGTAAGGTTAGTCCTTCATTACGCAGCTACTTTGTTTCATTAGTATATTCCTGGCCCTGTCTCTCCTGGCCAGCCCAGGGCTGCCACCATACATGTGTCCACTGCAGTTTGGAATGAAGCTAAGGAGATACCTGATACAATATATGGTAAGCCTAACAGATCTTACCCATCCCTGCCACTGTGATAGCAGATTCCATGTCTGTATCCCACCATTGGAGAGGGGATCTACTTAACAAAAGAGTTTTTCTTTGTGGCACTAGGAGAAGAGACCACAACCTCCTCCCAAATGCCCTGGCACAAAACAACTGCTGCCACCTGGGGAATGGTGGTGGTCCCAGTCAGTCAGTCATGGTGAACATGCTCCCTGGTCTACCTTTATTCTATCACCTACCACATTATATGTCTGCTTCCTCCTGTAGTTTTAGGCCTCTTGAAAGCAGGGATGGGTCTTATTCATTTTATACTTCCAGTACCTACCACATGCTAGTCTCTCACAGGCATTCTGTAAATGAACTTGTCCTGGTCACCTGCACAGAAACACCACTGCACTTAGTTTCTCTAGATAAGAATTAGCAGAGATGCCTCTGACTGCATGCCTATCTGCTCTTTGATAATAATAAGTCATACCATACCTATTTAGAAGACTTACTGTGTTTACAAGTATCTCCTTTAACCTTTGTACCTGTGAGATAGGTACTCTTACTATCCCCGTGAACAGATGAAGACATTGAGGGAAAGACAGCAACTTCCCCAAGGTCATCTAACCCACAGGTGGCCCAGCAAGGACAGAACTGGATCTGTTGGATTCCAGAACCCCAGGCCCTTAACCACTATTCCATAATAGATTGCAGCAATCCAGTGATATCAATGCAATTGATAGGCCATTTCCAGAAAAGGATTTGGGATGAAATCAGGTTTAGAGTTAGGATGAGATGTTAAGAGTTAGGAATGAGATGTAAAATACAGTGATTTTGAATAATCTGCAAAGGACTGAAGTGGAAGCTAGCAATTATGACTGAGAAGGTAGTAGAAGTAGAGAAAAAGTATTGATCCTAGGTTTTTTTTAAGGCAGCAGAAAGCCACTGCAAGTGGGCGAAAGAGACCATTGTAAATTCTACAGATAAAATGCAAGCTGAAATACTTTTGTGTGTAGTTTTTCTCTGACCTTAAATTTTACTTTGCAGCTCTTTTTTCTATATTTTTCATATAGCATGAACTATCTATCCTTTTATTTTTAGGTTAATTTCTATTTTTATATCACACACACACACACACACACACACACATATAATAGTACGAAAAGGTAACATTGCCTAAAGATTTCTAATAAAATATCAGTCCTGAGAGGTCCCTGAGAACCTCTCAGTTCTTTTCCCCCACAGGCAATCAATCACTTCAACTCTTTAAGCCATTTCTTCTAATATGTATCATCATTTTCTAAATATGTTTTTATTCAACTTATTTACTGATTGATTTAGATATGATCTATTGATTTCCCACCATAGTAGATGAAGGCTTTGCTTCTCTGTACTACCTTTCCCATTCTCTTTTTCCTATCCCATTCCTTACATAAGCATATCAACACCTTTTGTTATATCAAAAGTTAGTGTTTACACGATTTTTCTATGACCAAATAATGCAGCTACTATGAAAAAGTTTTTTTACTATCATTCACCAACAGTTCAAAAAGGATTTTGATATGGTATAATATCATCTCTGAAGTATTTTTCTTTATTGGCTTTTTCTAAGCATTTTGCCACTCGAGTTTACCATTATTATGGCCAAGCAAACATTGTTGACAGACAAACTAAATAGTATTCTCAACCACACCTCTTATCTTGTATAATCTTCCTTTTTCCTGTGTTAGAAGTTGCCGTGTTTCTTCATTTGCCCATTTGTCCATGAACCCAGCCAATTTTTCCCCAAGCCTTTCAATGACCCTGTCATCTACATATCAGCAATGTCTCCCAAATATTCACACATGTCACTTCCATTGTTTCCCCAGAACTATCGCAGGATCTTCCTTTATTCTCCTGTCTGGGCAGAATGTTCTCTGGGGCTGTACACAACTGCCAATCTGGGAATCCCTAGCCTTTTATTCTTAAGTGTCATTAAAATGTAAAAACAAAACCAAAAAACCCCACTACTGCTTATATACTATACCTTCTAAAGGTGTTTTTTTTTCCCCAAAATAAATCTTATTTGATTTTTTAAAGTAATCTGTGACTCACTATTTTGAAAACTGGAAAATGAAGGGAATGAAACAAATGTTTATTCTGTCATTCTGCTTTTCCTATTCTAACTATATCCTCAGGTAACCAAGTGGTAGGTAAGGAAAAATTTCTCTTTATGAAATTCTTCTAGATAACAAGTGAGAAAAGAATCAAAATAAAAACTCACCATTTTATAATTCTTAATGAATTAATGGGTCTAAGCACTGAGCATCAATGACTGCTGATGTCTTAAAGAAACAACCAGATATTATGTGCCTCCTGCTGAAAGAACTCAATACCACCTATACAGTAGTATTGCCAAAAAAATCAAACTTGAATCTGGTTAAACATCATTATCTAACTACCAATATATAGGAAATACAGATATTTTTTTAAATGGTAAAATTGCATCATAGGGGTGCAGTCAGCAAAATCCAGATAATGGGAAATTTTATAAGACAAACAACCCAGTTTATTCAACTAATAAATTGCAAGCAGCAGAAAAATGGGATGGCGGGAGAATTTAAAATTTAAAGAGATCTTAAAGATGCATTGACACATTGCAATATGCAGTTCTTCTTTTGATCCTGATGCAAACATATTAAATAAAATAATGACATTAATGAGATGTTGAAAATTTAAATGCCAACTAAGTATTTGATGATATTAAGCAATTATTAATCATTTGGATTGATCAGGACTTTTAAAAAAAATTCTTAACTTTCTGAGATATATTCAAATTACAGATAAATCAGTACGATATCTTAGATTTACTTCAGAATAATATGGGAGTTGGAAATGGAGGGAGGCAGTGGAGGTATAGATGAAACAAAGTTGGCCATGAGTTGATAATTTTTGAAACTGGGTAATGGGGACACAGGAATTCATTATACCATTCTGTTTGCTTTCATGTATGCTTGGAATTCTCTCTAATAAAAAGTTTAAACACATAACCTAGCGATAGTTGCACCCAAGACCAAATTATAAGGGTAGGCTGACTATGTCAAAAATTATCAACCTGGCTATGGTAATTAAAGTTATGGCCCCCAAATTCCTTGACTTTAAGTGATGGGCTCTATGAATCCGCCTTTTGAATCTGGGTGAATTTGTGATTACTCCTCCCCACAGAATTCACAGGAAGTGATGGTATGACTTCTGATGCTGGCTTATAAAAGGTGCTGCAGCTTTCTCCTGGTTCTCCTAGGATGCTGGCTCTGTGGGAGTTAGTCACCGTGTAGGAAGTGTGGCCCCCCCAGAGCCCACCTGCTGGACAGGCCATGTGTAAACAATGCCAGAGACGGCCCAAGCTGTGCTCCCAGCTGACCACCCAGCACCAACTGCCAGCCACAGGACTGAGCCAACTTGACGTCTGGCCCCATCACGCCTTCAGATGACCGCAGTCCCAGCCAACATCTAACTCCAGCGGGGTGAGAGATCCCAATTTCCTGACTCATAAAATCACAAGCAAAACCACTATGTTTTGGGAGTAATTTGTTATACAGCAATAGTAACTGAAATACTGATCAAATATAAGAACCAAAATTAAGGATATGCAGAACAATAAAATTGTTTTGCACTTTTTGAACACATGAGTATTTTATCTGAAAAAGTCATTAATCCTCTTTGGATATCCACATTTCCACTTACGAATTGAGGTGTAGAAAAGGACTTAGGTCACCTCTAAGAATCCTAGATCTAGCTTTTTCTAATCAATAAAAACAAATAGGCAAATATTTACATCATTGATCAGTTTTTCACTTTGTGCAAACTTTTACTTAAACAGCATCATGAATTCTTTAAACAAATGTTTAACTCAGGCCAGTTGTATGTTCTGGGCACTGTTCTTATATCATCTAAGGGAACTTGATCCAAATTCAGTCATGACAGAAGCACAGCAGACTGTCCCTCATCCCACTGCTCCTCCCTCCAGCCCCCTTGATGTATCCACAGGCTTACTGGAGTCAGCACCAGAACACTCCTTTCATAATATTTCATCTTTTTGAAGAAAAGGCCTTTTTATTCAGCAATTGCCATAGATAATCCTGAACTCTATTCATTTGGGTACATAAATATCAAGGAAACTGGCATGACTACATAAATATCAAGGAAGCTTGCTTTAAATTCCAGGTAGTTCCATGGCAAAAATGCTACCAAAATAAATACATTTATTATTTTATGCAACACTGCTTGGTACTCATTTCTGGACTGACATTTGGAGTCTGGGCTTTGTTCTCAGGCTGGAAATGAGAAGAGCTTAATGAAACAAAAACAAATGTCTTCTTTGCTGAGGCAAAATGATGAGAATGTGGGCCTAAGAGAAATTAATTTGAATTTTAAAGAAATGACCCAGATAAACCTGCACTCCAGTTCAAAAATTTTGTTTGCTTATCATGTTTCTCCTTAAAAACGGCACCAGTTTTATGTTTATCCTATGTGTCTCTGTGTGTATGTGTGTATGTGTGTGTGTGTGCATGTAAATATGAACATATGAAATTATATATTTCATCACAAAACATATTTATAATACTTAAGCCAATCAGTATGGTTAGTTTACTGTTTCCTGCCTAAGACAGCAAGTTAAATTAAAATAAAATTCATTCTAAAGAAATTAGTGCTGTACTTAGAAGTAGGTTAGGAGCTAGAGGTTTGACTTCTTCTGGAGTTCACAGTATTATTGGTGTCTACCAAATGTACATCTCCTGCCCAGACTCCTTCAGGACTGAGCCCCAGACGTGTACACTCAGTAACCTATACGATATGTCAGGTTGGTCACAAGCTACAAAAAACAATTCTAGCTACCTAGGGAAAAGGAAATTTTATTGAATAATAAGAGAGTTCAAAAAGGCAAGAAGATAGAATGGAACCTGGCACTTCCAGAATAGTAACTCCTCTATAGTTTTTTCCATTTCTGTTTTGCTACAGATGAGATTCAAAGCCCTGGAAAGAAGCTGATTGGCCAAGTTGGTAATAGTTGGTAATATGCCAACTCCTTGGTTGATCCAGTGTGGTCAGACTTGCAAAGGTACGACATTTACCAAGACTCACTGTTGGTGTAGATGTGTGGAAATAGGCATTCTCATGCACTACTGTTGCAAGTAAATTGCCTCAGCTTTTCCTGAGCATCAGTTTGGTAGTATACTAAAATATATCTATTTTTAAGTACATACTCTTAATCAAGAAATTTCACATTTTTTTCTAAGAGAAAAAAATTGGTAACAAGCTATGGATAACAAGATATGGATACATAGTTGGTTATTTTATTATTGCTTAGAATAGCAAAACTGCAGATGTCCTAATTACCCAACAATAGGAAATTGGTTAAATAAATGATGATACAGCCATATGCTAGAGTGCTTTACAGACATTAGAAATTATGATGGAGTCTCATATTTGTTTATATGGATACATGTCCATTATGTACTGTTAAATGAAAAAGGCAGGTTTTAAATAGTATGTACGTGACCCTAGTTTTGTAAAAATAAATACACATGTATACTTAAAAAATCTAAAAGAACATAGAAGTCTTGCAAGCAAGTGTATTTTTACTTCTAGAATAAGAAAAGACAATAAATCTATTTAAAAAGTGGGTGTTAATAAGTAAAAGTAGAGTCAATATTACTTAAATATGTTTGGAATTCTTTTAACACAGGTGAGTTGGAAAAACTCTTATTCTCACACTATTACCCCATAATACTTCTGACTCCAAATGTATAAATTTCTCCACACATCAATAATTTGCAACAGCAGCTGGGTGTCCTGCAATTCAGTTCTGTTCTGACCCTGTCTGCCTGGAGTTATGACTGGATCCCACAGTTTGAGGGCTCAACCCTGCAAGGCTGCTGTCACTTCAGATACTGATCCCAAGTCCCAGACTGTCACCTATATTTCTGAAATACTGGCTATGAACTAGGGTTCTCATGCCCTCTTCCTTGGGTTTGAGAATTTGCCAGAATGGCTCACAGAAGTCAGGAAACACTTTCTTATGTTTACTGGTTTACTATAAAGGATATAATAAAAGGTATGAATGAACAGACAGAAGAGATACATAAGGCAAGGTCCAGAAGTGTTCCAGTTCAGGAGCTTCTGTCCCTGAGGAATTGTGTGTGCTACATGCCAGGGTATGTAGATGTGTTCACCAACTCAGAAGCTCTCTGAACCCTGTATTATTGGGATTTTTATGGAGGCTTCATCACATAGGCATGATTAACCATTCATTCCATTTCTGAACCCTCTCCATTCTCTGGAGAATGGGGTGGGGGTGGGGCTGAAATTTCTAAGCTTCTAATCATGGCTTGGACTTTCTGGTGACCAGCCCCCACCCAGAAACCCACCAAGAGTCACCTCATTAGAACAAAAGACACTCCTATCACCCAGGAAATTCTGAAGGATTTAGATTAGCTTCAGCTGCTTCTATCACTCAGCAAATTATAAAGATCTTAGGAGCTCTGTGTCATTACAGGGGTCAAAGACTAAATGTTCAAAGATTCTTCTACCACCCCTATTTATAAGCATTTTAGTAGCTCTGTGCAAGGAACTGGGGGCAGATATATATATATATATGTATTTATTTCACAATCAGTTATTTCTGTAAGATGGTAGCTCACTTTTAACTTAGTGATAGAGCCTCCAAGATTTTAATTGTCATGATGGAACCTTACTAAAAATAACAGCATCAGTGATAATAATAGTTAACATTTATGGAGTGCCAGGTACTGTTAAAAGCTTTATATGCATTATCTCATTCAGTGCTCACAACAACCTGGTGAGGAAACTAAGACCTTATATCAAGTTGGTGGAAAGTCCCAGACTCCCACCCAAGTCCATTTAAGTCCAGAGCCCATGCCTTAAACTTCTAAGCTATCTTTCCTGTATAATTAGGAAGTTAAGTCTGAGCAAGATCATTTATTTATTTATACCACTGACTTGTTCCAGAAAGGATTTCAGGCATCTGGATAAGTAATTTGTGCAAGATCACCCAGACAATAAGTGGACAGGCCAGGAATCTAATCTCTTTCTCTCACGAACTGTATAAACTAAGTGAGATAACACAGATGTAGGCCCACATCATGTATTTCCTCATAAACATAAGTAGGGGAAATGGGGTCATTTTCTTTGGCTGGTTTTCATTTTCATTCTCATTGGATATGTTCTCAGCATTAGAGGTCCTCGTTTTATCTTTTGAGAAGGGACGAATAGGGCAACAGGGATACTGGAATAACAGGACTGGGCAGTAAGTCCATTGAGCCCATAAGGAGCAGATGAAAGGAAAGGCCTGAGACTACGAAATGTGCTTGGTACATGACAGGCAACCTGTGAACACCACTGAGTAAATAAACAGTGTTCAGAGAAGGGCAAGAAAGAGCAAAGAGAGGGTAAAATGAGACAAAGGAAGAGCGGGGAGCAACATTCAAGAGTGAGTGAGAATAAAAATAACTGAATTTGGCTGTGCAAAATTTCAGAGAAGTATGGAAGGTATTCATCATTTAAAAAAAACCGCATATCCTAAAGTATCTCTGTTCAAAGACAGTCCCTCAAGTCTGAACAACGAACCAGTCTGTCAATACCCCTCAGCCTTCTCTTGGGTCTGTAGCATCATCCCTCTTAAGACAAATACTTAATCTACTTAATCCAATTTTTTGTCCCTAAGACTCAATCCAAACAGGGTTGTGTAAAGAATCATCTTTCCTTGGCAATAACTTGAAAAATAAACAGAATAAATATATACTCATTCTTTTTTTGTGTGTGCTTAACAAGTGGAACATTCATTTGCTTTCAGTTTGAATTATAATAACACTGCAGAAGCTGTTCTTAATCTTTTTTTTTTTTCTTATGAAGGAAACTGTCTCAGTTTAGCATCCTTAACCAAACGTGCTTTAGTCTCAGTGCAAGAATGACTAAAGAAAACACATCCTTTTCATAGCAGCTCTTCTGGCCTAGCTGTTCACTGAAAGCTAACTATGAAGGCAAGATGTGTTTGAAATTTCTCATTAAGAACCATGATGTTTTACTTAAGTTGAACTTGGCCACTATGGATAATGTGAAACAGAAGTCACTTACTGAGAGGCAGGGACAGGAAGAGGAAATGGCTGATCTGTTACTACAGTTCTTCAAAGGTGATAGGTACATTTATTAATCTCCAGGGACCTATATTCAGTTAGCAACTTGAGCTGACTAGCACATGTGTTGAGTAATGTTTAAATCATTAGAGGGGACATACATGAACTTAACATTGCAGGAATTTATTTCTTCCCCATCCCTCTTTTCTAGACATTTCCTATTTTCTTTTTTACCTAAACTATGTAAACAATATTCAAGAAAAGCAACTCAATTTAAGCTTGTTGGATAGAATTCTGTGAAATACTGATCTTTAGAGCTGCTTTTTTGCCTTCAGACATGGACAAAGAGTTCTCTGCTGCAAGTAAATTAAACTAGGGCAAAGAAATTTCCAGTATCCTTGAGTTTAGTTTGGAGGTATTCCCTCTTTCCACAAAGGTGGCATAATGTATACATTTACTTTTTAATACATGCATTATATTTTTAAAATGTAAGCAATTTAAACTTGTTTGAAGGATTAAAAAACTCCCCAAGATAACTGACACAGAGTGACAAATGCTACAAAGTAAACAACAAAACCATGGTGTTCTGAAAATACATAGAAACATGCACATAGTAGAAAATGCATCATTATGATAGCCAATGGCCAAAAGCCTGATCTAAATTAAATTTAATCCCTCATTGACTACCTTGTAAAACCACAGGTCCAATACAAACAATATAGGCTTGACACAAATGCAGAAGAGGCACAAATGTATGACTTAAATGCCCAATAAAATTATTTGAGACCTAGAATAGACCCTGATACTATTTTTTAAAATTATGACTGATAAGACATTCTCAGCTCTAAGAAGCCCTGAAAGAAAAGTGATTCATTCCATAAAGGCATTTTTATAAGGGAAATGGATTTAGAACTTAAAGGTGACATTTAGTCATTAGAAAGCAGATAATTTCATGAAGAGTAATTTGGTATTTATAACAGCTTCATTGTCAATTACGTTTGTAAAGAGTAACAGTGAATCAAAGGTCCTTGAGCAAAGAAAGATGAAGTGGAAGCTCTGTAATGGGTAGTTAACTGTTAAGTGAGAAGAAAAACAGGCAAGGTTGTAATTGTGGTTGTTTATTTTTAATTTCACTGATCTGTCCGTCTGCATCATAAAAGAACCAAAGGCACTTAGTAGTAGGTAAATGTACATAAGTTCAGGTTTCTTGATGGCCAAATCTTCTTATGGAGTTCATTGTCTCCTTTATTTTTCTCTTTGGATTAATCATCTAATGTACTAGTTTCTCTTCTACAAGTCTTATTATTGTTGTCAGAATTTTTGGTTGGTGGCCCATTCCTGAAACACAGTTGTTTACCACATTCTAAAAAGGCCACAAATAAGGAGTGCTTCCATTCTTCCTTTGCTACACATTCCAGGCTATTTAAATTGTGAACCAACTTGTTTTTCTGTTGTTTGTTGTCTGTAGCCTCATATACTCTGTGCTACCTTATGAGGACAATGCAGGTATTGTAAACGTCAGGAACATATGTAAGTAATCAAACTCCACTGTATGATATATTGTGCCAAGAATGTATTTTTCACACATGGTGTGTTAGTGAAGAAACAAAACTTTGAAAGTAAAGCGTTTTCTATTAGGCTACTTATGGTAGAAATGATAGGTACCCCAAGGCAATAATTAATTGGTGCTTAGGCATAACCTATTGATTTTTAATTGAAACCTTGTTCATTTTACCAGTATAAATCTATGACCTAAATCACATTTTGAGTCTAAGGATTTATAACTAGTGAGTCTAGTGCTGAATTAACTCTTATGAAGTGAGCCTTCTTGGAATAATAGCATTAACTCCAAAATATATTTTCTTTGGTTGCTTTATTGCATCCAAAATGAAATTATTGAAATTTGACAATAGCATAAAACATTTACTTTAAAAAATAATAGCACATATTTGAGGAAAAAGTTTGTTCAATAATTGTTTCCTCCGATCCCAACACCTAGAAATGTATTCACAACATCACCTGACCAGCAAACAAAGATTTCATTTTTAGGACTGAAAAGATGAAGTTTTAACCCGTAATTATTAAGGCTATGTTTTACGGAAACTATCTAGTATTCCCCACTTATCCATGATTTTGCTTTCTGCAGTTTCAGTCATTCCCTGCCAACCACTGTGGTCAGGAAGCAGATGATCCTCTTTCTGACGAATTGTCAGGTCAATACTAGACTAACTACATCACAATGCCTACGTAATTCACTTCATTTCATTTCACCACACAGGCATTTTAGCATCTCACATCATCACAAGAAGGTGAGGACAGTACAACAGGATATTTTGAGAGAGACCACATTCACCTAACTTTTGTTACAGTATATTGTTATAATGGTTCTATTTATTATTAGGTATTGCTGTTAGTCTCTTACTGTACCTAATTTATAAATGAAACTTTATCACAGGTTATGTATGTATAGGAAAAAACTGTATATGTAGGGTTAAGTACTATACATGGTTTCAGGCATCCACTGGGGGTCTTGGGGTACCCTCTGTGGATAAAGGGGACTATTGTAGTATATTGTTACAAGGCTTCTTTTCTGTATGAATATCTGCTTTGAATTTTCATTTAGTCATTGGGGTTTGTATCTTGATAAAACACAAATAACAAACTTGAAAAAAAACATTTTTTCTCATGACTCTTTTAACTTCCCGATTGGAATTTTAGAAGGTCAAAAGGAAAGTAGGCAATAAATGCTATTTTTTTAATGATAAAAGAACAAACACCTGACTCATTTACTGCTACTTGAGACCCGCATAGACCCATAAAAATGGAAATGTGTTTATGTAACTCAATTGAAATGTAACCAATCCAGAGAAAACAGCCTTCAGTGGCCATGTCAATACACAGTTTTGTAATATGAGAAAAGAAAAAATGACCTAAAAAATAAGATCCAGTGGTAATTCCTTTTTCTTAAAGTAGTTTTTTCCTACCAAACATAGCTAAGAAACTTTTGCTCCAAGTACCCAAGTGAACTAAGTTAAATCTGCAGTTGGTTTTGCCTCCAGGTATTAGGAGAAAACACCGGTGAGCACACTGCACACTGACATTCACCTGTTCATTCACTCACGAAGAGTCATTCAGAAGCCAGTGTGTGCCTAGCACTGCGCTCAGTCTATGCACATGCCTCAGAGAGTGCAGTGAATTATCAGATCCCTCTGGAGTGAAACTGTATCTGCAGATTGCCTTTCATTTTCAACCCATTGTTTCATTGACTTCATATTCTTTTAGACATTTTCTCTCATATGGAAACCTAAATATAATGTTTTAGAAAAAGGTTATATTTAGATTTTCCATTGTGGAGAGTTAGTTTGAAAATGTTTTATTTCCCATAGTCCCAGTGAATTATCTCATGTTTTCAGGCCTGCGTTCTGAGGCTGTCAGGCCTCATCAAAGCCCTGTTTAAACCACTCTCTGTTGAAAGGGTTACTAAGATATATATGAACGTTAAGGTCATGTGGGTCAGTGTATTGCTTTGATCAGAGAGTTTTGCTCGACCAATAGGACTGAATTTGACATTTATTCAAAATCATGGATTATTTGGTGGCAATATACATTTCTTTTTCTAGAATATTTGTCAAAGTACTTGTCAATGCTAATCTCTCTTTTTCTTCTAAAAATTTAGACTTCTTGGCATTTTTATTTTCATAGCTATTCCTTCTCTACCCCACTACCCCCCACAAACCAAGCCTGTTTGTTAGTATTCAGATTAGACTTTCTACATGTTTTTTTTTTTTTTGGTTTAGAGCTGGACCTTCATTTTGGCTCTAGTTCTGGTAAAATAGGATTCTTCAGTATTAAACCAAGATGTCTCCAGGGTAACAGAGCAGAGAAGTGGTGGGATATGCTAAGTAAAGCTCTGAGCCATTTCAAATATTACTTGGAAAGCAACCAGGAATAATCAAAGGCACTATCGAGTTTAAAAGAAGGGCACTCTTTGAATGAACATATATTCAAGAAATAAAATGCATGTAGAACAGAGCCAAGCATGCTATCTGTTGTGTAACAAAAAGGGGGAAATAAAACATATTCATATTTTATTATATTTGCATAAAGAAAACACTGGAAGAATAAACACAAAAAACAATAAATATTGTTACCCAAGAAGTAAAAGTTCTGGAGAGGGCAAGGAAGGGACTGGAATCTATTTGCGTATACCTTTGTATTTAGTTTTGACTTTTGAGTCATGAAATACTAACTTAAAATAAAAATTACTGGTAAGATCAGGATCCCCAGTCGGTAGAGTGAGGTCTATGAAGTTACATTTAGGCCTTTCCAGGCGGACCCTCATGAAAATTGCTTCCACTGGCCCCATGAAACCTCAACCTACTCTCCTCTTTTGCTCAAGTACTAAATTTTCTGCCATCTCTACCTGTGTTTGATGCAAATGCGGGAAAACCCAACCTAAATGGATCTAAGCAAAAAAGGTAATTTACTGACTGAGGTAAGCCACAAAGTCCAGGCACAGCTTAAGTCAGGCATTAAACTAGAGAACAGCAGGATCCAGTCCTCAGCTCTACTTCCTCAGAATCAGTTCAGCTCTATCACGGCCAGTGGTCCCTGGCAGATACAGGCTGTCAACATCACAATACCAATTACAGAAAATCCACTTTCCCTCTAAAAAAAATGTCCCAGAATTGGGTCATATGGGTTTTTATTGGCCTACTGAATCATGTGCCCATCTCCTAAGCAATCACAGTAACCAGAGAGATAGCATGCTGTCATCTGCTTAGTCTAGGTCACATGCTCCACTATGGAAGCAGGATTAAAGTGTGCTCCATCTATAGATCATAGATTGAAAGGAGAGGAATAACTCCCTCAGACTGAAACCAGGTTTCACGTCAGGAAGAGATGTTAGATGCCAGGCAGTAAAAATGCAAAGTGTCCACCACCCCCACCCTCTCAGAAAGACTTCCTATCTCTTAGGGAATTTACTCTTAGTGCTCACTCCCACCAGACATCTCAAATTTTGGGGAGACTACCAAGTTGCTTTTTAAAAAGATTTGAGATATCTGAATTAAAATGGCTGAGAAATAGGCTATTCAGGGAACATTTTACTTTTCAAAGCAGGTCAGAAAAATTGCTATTTTTACATCAAGAAAGAGCAGATTTAAATGAAAACTGCTTATATCCTGAAGACTGGAATTTATGAAATAGTTAATGATGACCAGTTTAATAGAAATGCCTTTCTTGAGTTAGACAATAAAGTATTTTTGTGTTACTCTTTTGCTATAAAAGCTGAGTAATTATTTGGGCCTTTAAACCTTCTTTCAATATGTATGATTTCTGAACGATGACCATAGCAAGTCTTTAAATAAATAAATACTCCACAAAGAAAAGAATGAAAGGAGGCATTCTTTCCAGGGGAGGTTCTAGCCTGTTATTCCATGGCTGGTCTCAATTAGCTTTCTGCCGCCACCATGCATTAGTGAAAATGGCAGTGGGCGTAAAGAACAGACCCATAGGTCCATGGAAGATTTCCATTTTCTCTTCATTTCTGGCACTACTGGAATACTTCAGTCCAGCACACATAATCAGTTCGAGTGCATGAATAAAACTCTACTATATATAGTAGGAGTGAATTCCAGGATGCAAACTATATATAGTTGAACTAAATAACAAGTCTGGTCTCATGTTACTCAGCTTGGCAATGTTTAAAACATTAAACAGTCCTTTCCAGCCACTCCTTTTTGAACACTCGTCCTTAGTGGCCTCCTTTGTGCACCCTTACCTTCAGCTGGGCTGTTTTCACAAGTGTCTTCCTGGACTTTTGTCAAGTGGAAGCTGCTCCTGTCTGACTTCCATAGACAGAGGTGGTGCTAGCATTTCTACATTCGGAAGAGGTCAGGGCACGAGTGTGGTTGGGGAATTGCCTGGAATCTTTTTGGAGGTTCCTTGGGGAGTGATACTGGAGGCAACAGAGGAAGAAGGGCTACAGGACTCACCCTACCTTTTGGTGCTCCCACTACTCATACACATCTTTCTGTTTTCTTATTGAAAGTGCTTGTTCTGGCAGGCACTTGCCTAGCCACTTAAGCCAAGCTCATCCAACAGAAAATGTCTAATTTTTCTTTGAACTTCCCATTTCCATCAGCAACATCTTGAGAGATCTTACAAACATTTATTTGGATGTTGGAGATGCCAATATGAACGAGATGGTCCTTATCCCTAGGTTGTTCATAGTCTAAAGTGGAGTTGGGGGTAAATGGACATGCAAAAATAAAAGTAAGATATAGTTAACACTTGAACATGGGTTTGAACTGTGTGGCTCTTTATACATTGATTTTTTTCTAATAAATATATTGGAAATTTTTTTTGGAGATATGTGACAATTTGAAAAAATTGAGTTTCTCTAGCTTATTTTATTGTAAGAATACAGAATATAATACATACAATCTTTAAAATATGTGTGAATCAAGGGCTTACGCTAGATTCTGGTAAACAGTAGGAGTTAAGTTTTAGGGGAGTCAGAACTTTTATGCACATTTTGGACTGCAGGGGTCAGCAACCCTTCCCCCCATGTTGTTAAGTATCTACTGTATATGCAATGACTGGTGATTTAATGGTGCTTTGTGAAAGTTACAGTGTGGGCACAAGGGAAGGGTCCATTTACCTCAGATGGCTCTCCCTCTTTGTATCCCATCTCTCTAGTCTGGAGCAATCAGATTTCGTTTTCTCCCACATTTAACAAAAAATTAATGAATATCGAGAATTACTCTGTGTTCATTGCTGCAGCTGCAGCTGCAGCTGTGTTGGACTTTTATTCCAGTTTGGGAATCAGATACTAAGTAAGTAAACAAATAAGATACTGTCTAGTGATAAATAACACAGGCTGAGGGGTAGATAGTGACTGTAAAGGGACATAAAAGGGGAAAGGCTGCAGCCAGAGGCACAGAGATCAGGAAAAGTGTGGTGGGGAGGTGACATGAAAGGAGGCCTGATTGGTAGGAAGTAACCTAGCATGGGGAGATCTGGGAGAAGGGCACTGCTGGAAGGCAGAACTGGAAAGGGGGAGACTGGAAGGCAGGAAAAAGTTTAGGGTGCTTCAGGAATGGAAAGAAGGCCAGTGTGGCTAGAGCCTAGAGTGAAGGGGGAGAGCAAGGCGAGTTGAGGTCAGAGAAATCAGCAAGGGCCAGATCAGGGGGGCTGGAGATCTTGGATGGGCATTGCAATTTTATTCGCAGTGTAATTTGGAGAGGGGATATATTTTGCCAGTTATTAAATATCTGTGTTTCTCATCTAGGATACCCTTTTCAGCATCTAAAGGAAAAAGAATTAGTAATTAAAATATTGGCTGGTTAGTGAGCACAGAATTAGAGTAAAGACAAATTAAAGGATATCTTGAAGGATATTTTACCTGGGGATTTACACATCATTGGGTTTTTCTCTTTTGAATGTATAGATATCTGTGAGCTCCAGATATACTTCACACCCTTAAACAAATTTCCACTCCCCAGGTTTTTTAGGGTTCATGGGAATCCCTGCCCATTTGTCTGTATTCGTCGTCACACCATCCCTTTTCCTCACTATCACAGCTTTCAATATACTGAGGACCCTGTTTATAGATAATATTTAATCACTTCAAGAATCTAATCCAAAATCTGTTCTACAGTAGATCCTCACAGGATCTATATAGTTATATAATATCCCATCTATGGTTAGGGAATGATTGTCAGAATCAACTCCATGGGGTGAGACTTCCTGACTTGGTCTTTTGGCTTGGGGGCAAGTCTTTCTTTCAGGCTTGTCACCCTATATACACTGACCATGATATGAATATGGTTTTGATGTAAAATAGAATATTTAACTAAAGGATCTGGCCACCTAGCAACTTTAGAACCCATATAAAATAAGTTGAGTACTGATTTTTCTTTGGGGACCTCATTTGCTCATTCATTCAAGTTCATAGAACCCCAGGCAGTGCAATGGGCAAAAAGGGAGAAAACATGCATGATGTACTTCTATTCCCCGAGTCTGATGAAGCTTTCATGTGTATCTCTGGTCCTTAAAATGAACAAATTGTCCACTTACAAACTGTGTACTTATGACTGCCCTGGATTTACAGGGTGTGTTCTCCAGGCAGCTTACAAATATCTGTCTTCAATTATCTCCCGAAGACTAACAGCCACCACTGCTTCTGGTTTCTCCTCTCTCCTCCCTATTCCTCCTTCCTACCTCCAGAGCTCTTGTTGCTGTTGCTATGACAACCAGAATGAAAAGCCTTGGAACCTTTTACTGTGGGTACATGCTTCCCCATAAGAACATTACTGTATGTCAGCCAAACTGGATTCTGGGGGCTGTTCTTTAAATATTCCATTAAGTCATGTTGAAACTAGAACTCTGCAGGCAAGATTATGATGATATTTACTCAGGGACCTAAGAATGATTAAATCTGGCTTTCAACTAGCCATCTCTTTCTGTGAGGTCTTCAAAGGAAATATGTTCACTAATGACAAGGCAAGGTATAGGAATGCTTTATACTGAGTCATCACATCTAAACCCAAAGGAGAGTTCTAGCGAGTACATCCAGGCCTGGTGGAGATAGACCCCTTTTGGCCTAAGCCAGGTTGGCCTGAGAAACCTGCTTGACCATTAAAAGAGACTGGAAAAGAGATCCCTCAGCTCAAAATCTGTCGTCTGAGCCCCAGGCTCTAGCAGCCATCTGCCTCCTTGACATTTCTCCTTGCATGACTCATAAACAATCTCATCTTATCAATCTTCCCATGCCAATTCTTTCCCTAGGCTTCCTCCTCTCCATGAACAGCTCCACTGTCCAGTCAGTGGCTCACACCATAAACCTGGAGTTATCCTTGATTCTTCCCTTCCCCTAGCCTCTCCTCATACCTAATCCTTATCAAGACCCATCAGCTATATCTCTGATAAAAACCTTGAAGAGTTCTGCTTTTCTACATTTGCACTCCCACCTCTTTAGAAAAATCACAGTCACCTTCTGCTGGGATTATTTTAACAGCATTCAGATTCTTCTCTTGTTTCTCCTTGAAGCCCTTCTCCATACAGCAGCTAGAGTGAGCTTTGAAAAGGATAAATCAGATCACATCACCTTGCTCTTTAAAACTCTTTATGGCTTCTTGTTACATGTGGAATAAAATCCATCCTCTTCATCCAGCCTATAGGGCCCCATCTGAGTTCTTGAGCAACCTGTCCAGCCTCATCCTGGACTACTCTCCACCTGGCCCTTACTCCAGGCACACTTTTCTTTCTTCAGCTCCCCAAGTGGCTTGCAAATATCTGTCTTTACTTTCCTCTGAAGTCAAACAGCTGCCATAGGTCCTGGTTTGCCCACTAAGCTCTTTCCCCGACTCCACACCTTTACTTTCAGCTACTTTTGCCTGGAATGCATTTGCTGACCCTTTGCCAGCTCTTTGTACAGTGGCCGTTTCCTTCTCAACCTTGAGGTCTCAGTTCAGTGTTACCTTCTCAGTGTGGCCTTCCCTTAAATTTTGCACCTTACCCAAAATTGCCCTCGCCAACCAATGATGCTCTCTCACCATACTCTGTTTATTTCCTACATAGGTTTCCGAGAACACAGAACTATTTTGTTTATTCATCTGTGTATTTATTAAGTTTCCCTTCCAACTAAGAAAGTAAATTCCTTGAAGGGAGTGGCTATATCTGTTTTGTTCACAATGAATGACACGTAGGAGGAGTATTTAATACCTGTTAGATACATTAATGATCCTGCCTGAAATACTGCCAGTGACTTCTACACCCAGAAAAGGAATAAGAAACTGTTTTTCTTCTTCTTCCTTCACTCTCAGGATCAGGTACATGGAATTCCACTCAAATAGTACGAATGAAGACATTTTAATGAAGGGATTATTAACTGAGGTGTGGGCAAGGTTAAAAGAACCAACACAGCATGTTGAGATACCAAAGACAAGCAAGAACACGGAGTGGTTGAGGAGGGGCAAGGAGAGGGAATGAATGGTGTTTCCAGAGCTTAGTGAGGGCTGGAGCTGTGCAGGAGGGGCCACCCCACTAGACCTGTAGTCTTGGAGGGACACAGCCAGTGCCAGATTGGCAACACCTAAGGAGAACAGGAACAGATGAAGAAATACCCTATCCTCTCTTATTCTCTCATCTCTGATCCCTTGTTAGATGAAGCCATCTGAAAGCAAGCCAGTAAGAGAACCCAGGTGAATGAATCCCTTGTAGCCCAGCCTCCCAGAGCACAGAGCTGTTGATAGAGAACCCTCAGCACAAATGTTGACTCCTAGCCACTTAGAGGTCAATCTGATTTGGGGTTTTTGCTTGGAATTTAACTACCACTTATACCAATACAATTATGCCTAAGGAAAAATCAATCAGATTTCTAAACAACCAACTTACTAATAACCTTGAGAACACAATTTAGTAGGGCATTGGATCCTTCCTTTAGAGTGAAGGAGTGGGTGAGTTTTGTTTTTGTTTTTGGTTTTTATTAATAAGCACAATAGAGCCTACTCAAGAAAAAGAAAATGCCTATGATCTTATTTGGCTATCTCATAAATCAAATAGTGGAGCATTTTGATGATATACGTACAATCCTCAGAAAATACATTGGACCAGTATCGGCAAATTAGATTTTTAGGTCTATCAAACCAGTTACAGAGAAAATACAGCTATTATTTTTTTCTGAGTCAAAAATGCTTAAAGTCTTTGAGTTCTCATTTTCATACTGCTCTGAAGTTGCTGTGTGAGAATGTCCATTTCTGCCTCATTTTACATTACAGAATTGCACCCAGTTGATTTTCAAGATATTGATCAACTTGGAGTTTTTGTAAGGTTTAACAGACATATGCTGGAGGAAAAATAAGAAGTGAAATGCAAGTCTTCTTAAAAGCTGATAAAGCAGTTGTCTTGCCAATGGGTTTCAGACCCAAACACATTCACTATGGATTCAATGAGACCGAAAAAATGATTGGAACGTTCTTGGGGTGAAAAGATTTATACCCAACTATACCCTTGGCACTGCCACCACTCCAGCCTTTGCTCTCCTGTAGCCTTGCAGCTGTGCAGCAACCATGCCACCGTGTGGCCCACAGCACTGGGTGGAGCTCTTTATATAGAGTCAATAACAACGTATTGCCCACGTGTGTAGTGAGCAAGCTGATCAGGGTCAGGTGAGAATCCTGGCCATAGGAACCTTCACTTTCTCCACAGGAACTTCAGAGAAAAAGTTATTTCATCTTTGTACCTTTAGCAGTGGGGGTTGGGGCTGGGTTGCAATGGCTGTGAGAGTCATAATGTCAATATGTAACTCTTTAAAAATTTCTATTTTACAATATGACTTCCATGCTCAGACAGCTACACTGAATGTCTCAATAGGAGCAGAGGGGCCTTCAGACAAAGAAGCAGCCATCCAATTTATTGTATCTTTGTTAATTTAGAGCTAGATCTGTGAATGAAACTTCATAGTAGCAAACAGCAACCTCATTTCCAATTCATTTTTGTCTTTGCTTAAAATGTTCTAAATATTGGAAACAAGAACTACCAATATTTAATAATAATGTCCCCCCTTTGTCTACCAAATGTCCCCCCTTTGTCTACTCTAAGTTGTGTAACAAGAAGGCATACAGTATATTTATTGTGTTTATTGATTGTTATGTTTAGAAAAATAAAAGAATGTCAGTTTAAGAGAGGCTGGATTTCATCTTTTCACTGTGTAGGAAAGAGATAAATTGCTCTTATACCTCCAAGTGTTTAATACAAAGAGGTTTTGAGGAAATTCTTATCTGCCTCTGATTTCCCTGTATTCTGAGATTCCACAGAAAATTCTCTCCTAAAGAATTACATACCATATGGCACATATCTTGAGAGAAGCAAAGCAGGGTAGATGGTAAAGTGAAATATAATCTCAGTGGAAAAATACTTGGAAAGCCACTTTATAATATTACAGATCTTAATTAAACCACCCAGGACCTTATCCATAATGATATGCACCAGGTGTTTCTACTTCCTTTAATCAGCTCAGTGTTATTCGTCTTAGAAATGACACATACTGTGGGCTGACCCACACATCCACATAAAGTGCAATGCTTTTAAAATGTGTTTTTTTCAATGTATATATTAAAATGGCCTCATTTCTTTCCCTATCTGTGGACTGACCTTATGGGTCACCCAGGATAAAGGATGAAGTAGAAATAAGGCAGCTCCACATTTACAGGCATGAAAATACAGTAACTGTAGTTTTATGGAAACTCAGCTTAAGAAATACAAGGCATTTACTGGTTTCTCTCAGAAATCTCTCAGATGTGGGAGAAATATGTGAGAGATTTGGGCTTTCATCTATCCAAATATGAGGAATTTGTCTGCTTGAGTCAACTGACAGATAGTGGATGGGAAGGATTAGTGTGGGTCTTATGTGGCAGGCTTCTCGGTGGAAACTCATATGCTCTCTGACATTGATTATAATTATTTTTCCATTATTCCCAGGTTACATTCTTAGCAGGAATGTGAGCCAACTCTCTCCCTAGGAAGGCTTCTGCTGTGAAACCATCTTTGGCAACGAATCTTTAACAAAAGATCAGGAACTTGACATTTATTTTTAAGCATGAGAAAAAAATGTGTGCAATGTTGGAAACAAGTATAGGGACAGGAAGAGCTTCCAAACAGTTGCAGGGAGAAGCGGAATAGGGAGCAATGTTACAGGACATGCCGGTGGCTTTACTTTTGTGGAGTAGCAACTAATGACTAGGTATGAAATATGTAGACTGTATAAATGTTAAGCTTTAATGTCTTTTTCAAGTAGAAGGGTGGGGGCAGTGTGTTTCCTTGTTATTTTGAACCAGGTATATCTTTATGATATTGTATTTGTTCATCAAGGAGATTAGAACAGTGGTTGAAACAGATTTAGTGTGATATTCTAAGAAAGAAAAAAGGCATTCATTTTGTTCTAATTGACTGTATGGCAGAAATTCAAAAAAATAATATTTTTTCAGAAAGTATGTGCATCCAAATTTGTGAATTCATTATTCTGAGTTGGGGGATGGTTCTTAATGGACTATATTAATAAAGGTTAGATGCAGTACTCTGGATGCTTCCATGGGGTGAGAATTTTTCATCCTCATACTGTCCACCTACAGTAAGGAAACCTCTTCAAAATTAATTTTAAAAGCAACAGATGCAGAAAATGGCATGGTTATCAGAAAATTACCATATTAAACATAAAAGGGTGTCAGTTTCTCTTCTAAAGGACAATTATATCTATCTCATGGCTTACTGCACTTAAATGATTGGTTTCCCCATTATCAAATACAGAATATAATTATGTAAATCCTTCAGGTTACATGTCTTAAAATTCTACTAGCTAAAGGACTCCCCAGAGGAAGTGATAAGTACTTTAATAAATACTTTGTACTATAAATTTAGTTCAGATGTGACTTAAAGTCAGTGTAAATGTTACCATAGTAAATTTATAGCCACTGGACTGATAAAAAAATTTTTTTCCTGAGTTACACTCTTCTAACCTTTTGGATAAAGTTCATAATGGTATTCCTCTTTCTACTTTTCTGAAAACTTTAGCCAAATAGATGTGTAAATGTTTATACATAAGAATAAGATCAAATGAAAAGTTTTAATTTAAAAAGGAAATCATGTATTATTGAAAACTGAAATGTGTCAAGATAATGGACCTGTGAATGCTACATCAAAATTCATTGCAAGAGGATAAATTACCCACCCTTGTAACAGGATTTTTAGACATGGAAAATGTACACTGTTTTTCATGTTTTTTGAAATGTAGGTTTACATTCAGTTATAAAATCACAATTCAATTTGCATCTCAAAGTTTGGTTATCATTAATATATCAATTTTTAAAATTCACATTTATTGAAACCATTACTATTGCTTTTACTTGGAGTCTTCTCTTACCTTCTTGGTATGGCATTACCAATAGTTCTTTTCTCACTGCAGGTGAAGATGTTAATGGTAACAGGGAAAAAATGAACATATCCACCAGGATGAAAGAAAGCTAAAAAATTCCCATTCATAGTCTGCCTTATCTCCTCTATTAGCATAACAGCTAACTTTTACCAAATGTTTAAGGTTGTCTGCTAAACATTTTACACGCATTCTCTAATTCTCATAAAAACCTTAAATATTTTATATAGTTAAGATCCCTAAAACCCAATGAGAGAGGTAATAATATCCTCATTTTATCTGAGAAAACTAAAGCGTAGAGTTTAACTTACTTGCCCAAACTCACATGGGGAGGAAGCCATCTCTTATAACCATCTGTGCCAGTGTGTCTTCTAGGAAGCAGATACTGAGGTAAGGTTAAGAGTGCAAGGAGATGATTTGATGATTTGGGTGAAAATACCTGTGATAGAAAAAAGTGGGAGGAAGCAGGGTTAGACAGGGAAAGCCTCTGGACCATGATGCAGATCTGACACTCATGAAAGAGAAGTGGGGAGGAAACAGGATTGAAAGAGGAGTGACTCAGAACACAATGTGGATCTGACAAAGTTTTGGCCAACTCAATGGGAAGCCCTGAGCAAAGGCTGCCAATTAGAGGAGATATGTGTTGGGCAGAAATAGGCCCTAGTTCTTCCATTGTGTTCATTTATTCTCTAGGGGCTATGCAGGAAAAACAGAAAAACTGAAGTATAGTCTGAAGATGCCGCAGCTGAAGACTGTCAGCTAATTGCTCTCCTGGCAGCTGGATGGAAACTCTTTCTTGAAGGGAGATCCAAGCAGTGCATCTTACTGACTGCTACAGTCTACAACCTTTTCACATTTGAGAAGCAGCTCCTCTGGGGCTCCAGTGGGCCTTTCTTCTTGCAGAGAAACTTAGAAGGAGATCAGTAGGATAAATTTTAGCCCTGGTCACTGTAGTTGGTCTTGGGGCCACAACCAGTACTCATCTTCTGCCTTCTCTACCACCCACTCTAAATTTACTTGCCCTTAGCTATCATCTCTACTGGTCTCAGTGACTTACATGGTGGTGGGACACAACCTTTACTTCTGAGGGGTTTGAGCCACCAGTAACCACAGCTGGGGTTGCTACCAGACCCTGGGCTGTCCATGTACATTCTTAGTTGGGCAAGGGAGTACGATAACACACCCAGGCTGTTTGTTCATGTTCCACATTTAATCTTCACAGTTACCCTCAGAGGCAGGTATTACTATTTGCATTTTACTGAGGAGGAACCTAAAGTTGGAAATTATTTTATGCTCAAAATGGTAATAACTTTAAGAAGCATCCTGGATATTCAGGTCTTGTTCTCACGTTTAAAATTTTCAGGAAGTTGTGAGTCATGTTGTGAGGATCCTGACATGTCCCTAGGTTGTACTGCCAACACTGCAAGTGCACTGTGGCTGACCCATCTGAGCAAAACCAGACTGCAACTTCCCTGTGGATTCCATGCCAGTAGGTAAGTGGGTTCTTCCACCATCTTCTTAGCATCACGGTTTTGCTATATGGCTATTTCAGACACTGCCTGGTCTAGGCAATGGGTAATGTAATGGACAGTATTATTTGCTAACCCAGCATCCATTGACTGTCAGTCTGCTAACAGCACCATGCTTTTCTTCCATGGAATTTTGTGCTGGTGTCTCCACCCTCCGCTCCAGAAAGGGCCATGTGATGGCACCTGGCCAAACAGAGTGCTGCATTCTCAGCCACAGTGATTGGTTTGGGGAGAGGGGACATGTGACCAATCCAAGCCAATGCATGTCAGACCCAGGACTTTATACTGATGGGAATGAGAAGCCATTTCTTTTTAGGCTTGGAGCTATAATAATATTAACCTTCTACTGCTGGTCATTGTCTTCCTACCATGAAGTGAAAATATGCCTGAGAATAAAGCCAGCACAGAGAGGAAAAGCAGAGACATTGAGAGCTGTGGTCCTAATAATGTCATTTACCCTCCCCCACCCTGTCTCCAGATATGCCTATATATTCCTGGACTTCTTAGTTACATAAGCCAGTACATCTTTTTTTCTTTTTTTAGATCATTTAAGCTGGGTTTTCTATCACTTGAAAATAAAAAACTCCTGATATTCATTCAGTCTGTCAATATTGAGTAACTTCAGTGTGCCAGTCATTACTCCAGTGCAAAAATGTATCAGTAAACAAAACAGGTAACTCTCTGTTGGCCTGAAACTTGTATTTGGAACTTAATCTTCTAGAGGGAAGAAAAGAAGAAAAAAAGAAAAAATGTAGATATTGTATGTCAGTTAGTGATAAATTTTGTAGGGGAAAAAAATATTAAGCTGGGTAAGGGGAAAGACATGTTGCAGGGTACTCAGGGAAGGAATCACTGATATGGTGCCTTTGAGCAGAGACCTAAGGTATGTTGAGGGACTGAGCCATGCAGTAATTGGCAGGGGGGGTTCCAGGAAGAAGGAACAGTAAGTCCAAAGGCCCTGAGACAGGCATGTGTCCACACAGCAAATGAGACCAAAGTATTGGGTGTGGGATGAGCAAGGAGGTGGGAATAGAACATGAGGCCAGAGAAACAGTAGGCCCATATCATCCAGGCCTTTGAGAACCTTTGAGCTTTGTGGTTTCCCTTAATGTGGACTGGGATTCCATTGGAGAGTCTTTTTTTTTTTTATTTTTTATTGAAGGGTAGTTGACAACAGCATTGCATTACATTAGTTTCAGGTGTACAACACAGCGACTCAACATTTATATACATGATATTTCTAGGTACCAGGTATCACCATACCAAGTTGTTACAATATTTTGACTATATTCCTTATGCTATACATTACATCCCGGTTACTTATTTATTTTACAATTGGAAGTGTGTTTATATATATATATATATATATATATATATATTGTGAGGGCATCTCTCATATTTATTGATCAAATAGTTGTTAACCACAACAAATCTCTGTATAGGGGGGTCAATACTCAATGCACAATCATTAATCCACCCCAAGCCCAATTTTCATCAGTCTCCAATCTTCTGATGCATAATGAACAAATTCTTACATGGAGTACAAATTCTTACATAGTGAATAAGTTACATGGTGAACAGTGCAAGGGCAGTCATCACAGAAGCTTTTGGTTTTGTTCATGCATTATGAACTATACACAGTCAGTTCAAATATGAATATTCATTTGATTTTTAAACCTGATTTATATGTGGATACCACATTTCTCTATTATTATTATTTTTAATAAAATGCTGAAGTGGTAGGTAGATACGAGATAAAGGTAGAAAACAGAGTTTAGTGTTGTAAGAGAGCAAATGTAGATGATCAGGTGTGTGCCTGTAGACTATGTGTTAATCCGCGCTAGACGAGGGCAATAAACATCCATGTATGCAGAAGATTTCTCTCAGAACATGAGGGGGGAGGTTCTAAGCCTCACCTCTGTTGATCCCCATTTTCTCACCAGATGGCCCCCTGCGACTGTGCCTGTCTTAGGTTGTTCCTCCCTTGAGGAATCTTACCCGTCTCTGGCTAACCAGTCATCTTCCGGGGCCATACAGGGAAATGTTAAGTTGGTAAGTGAGAGAGAAGCCTTATTGTTTGAAAAGGTTAGCTTTTTACTTCTTTGCATATTTATGCCCTGTGGCTTCTATGCCCAGCATTTGTCTTGAGGTGTCTTTACCACTTGGAAGAATTATGATACTCGGTAAATTCGACATGTGGCACGAGTTCTATTTAAAGGTTGTGATTAGGTAGGAAGAAGAAAAGCTACAGAAGTAGCAGGCAGAAGAAAACCTGGGAAGATTGATTATTTCTTTGACATATCTTCTTGTAGAGTAACTTCAGCATGGATAGGTTTTAAACGACTAATTAAATTGTGCACACACATTAACATAATAGGAATATAGTTACCTAACCAAAGCATACCTGTAATTACCAGCCATCTCCAGTGAAACCAAGAAAACCAGTTAGGCACCTTAGGCATTTGTGAAAACTTATCTATGATATGGTGGATATTGTCCGACTGAACTTAAACAGTCTGAGAGAATTCAGATAAACTAGAACACCCCATTCCTGGGGACTGTTCATATCCCATATGTTCTTTTAACGATAAATAGTCTGTGGTTGTAAGATTTTGGAGTGCTACAATTTGCACTTCTCCTAATTCTTGGTTGAGTTCCAACAGTATAGATCCAGTCCTATTTTTGTTTTACTGCATGCACAGGCCAGCTTAGATATCTCCTTCATCTTTCCCATGGCAAGTCCAGGAACTGGTGGGATGAGTGCATCTACACCTGTGACAGTGTGTGGATCTTTGTTGAAGTTTTTTGTTTTTTGTTTTTTGTTTTTTTTTTTCTGATCATCTTCTGTCATGAGTCTTCCCGAGAGTGCTGATGTTGGAAGTTCTTTTTCATATCGTATCTTAGTTCATTTTCGGGGTAGCCAAATTAGGCTTTGATCCTCTGTATAAACACAAACAGACCCTTTGCCTATACTTTTATATGTCCTTTATATCATTGTGTAGAACTCATTAGAGGTCACCACATAGGAACTGCATTTTTTTTTTTAAATCATTAATCTACACTTACATGACGAATACTTTGTTTACTAGGCTCTCCCCTATACCAGGTCCCCCCTATATACTCCTTTACAGTCACTGTCCATCAGCGTAGCAACCTGTTGTAGAATCACTACTTGTCTTCTCTGTGTTGTACAGCCCTCCCCTTTCTCCCACCCCGCTATGGATGCTAATCTTAATACCCCCCTACTTCTCCCCCCCTTATCCCTCCCTACCCACCCATCCTCCCCAGTCCCTTTCCCTTTGGTACCTGTTAGTCCATTCTTGAGTTCTGTGATTCTGCTGCTGTTTTGTTCCTTCAGTTTTTCCTTTGTTCTTATATTCCACAGATGAGTGAAATCATTTGGTATTTCTCTTTCTCTGCTTGGCTTGTTTCACTGAGCAAAATACCCTCCAGCTCCATCCATGTTGCTGCAAATGGTTGGATTTGCCCTTTTCTTATGGCTGAGTAGTATTCCATTGTGTATATGTACCACATCTTCTTTATCCATTCATCTATCGATGGACATTTAGGTTGCTTCCAATTCTTGGCTATTGTAAATAGTGCTGCGATAAACATAGGGGTGCACTGATCTTTCTCATACTTGATTGCTGCATTCTTAGGGTAAATTCCTAGGAGTGCAATTCCTGGGTCAAATGGTAAGTCTGTTTTGAGCATTTTGATGTACCTCCATACTGCTTTCCACAATGGTTGAACTAACTTACATTCCCACCAGCAGTGTAGGAGGGTTCCCCTTTCTCCACAGCCTCGCCAACATTTGTTGTTGTTTGTCTTTTGGATGGCAGCCATCCTTACTGGTGTGAGGTGATACCTCATTGTAGTTTTAATTTGCATTTCTCTGATAATTAGCGATGTGGAGCATCTTTTCATGTGTCTGTTGGCCATCTGTATTTCTTTTTTGGAGAACCGTCTGTTCAGTTCCTTTGCCCATTTTTTAATTGGGTTATTTGTTTTTTGTTTGTTGAGGCGTGTGAGCTCTTTATATATTCTGGACGTCAAGCCTTTATCGGATGTGTCATTTTCAAAGATATTCTCCCATACTGTAGGGTTCCTTTTTGTTCTATTGATGGTGTCTTTTGCTGTACAGAAGCTTTTCAGCTTAATATAGTCCCACTTGTTCATTTTTGCTGTTGTTTTCCTTGCCCGGGGAGATATGTTCAAGAAGAGGTCACTCATGTTTATGTCTAAGAGGTTTGTGCCTATGTTTTCTTCCAAGAGTTTAATGGTTTCATGACTTACATTCAGGTCTTTGATCCATTTTGAGTTTACTTTTGTATATGGGGTTAGACGATGGTCCAGTTTCATTCTCCTACATGTAGCTGTCCAGTTTTGCCAGCACCATCTGTTGAAGAGACTGTCATTTCGCCATTGTATGTCCATGGCTCCTTTATCAAATATTAATTGACCATATATGTCTGAGTTAATGTCTGGATTCTCTAGTCTGTTCCATTGGTCTGTGGCTCTGTTCTTGTGCCAGTACCAAATTGTCTTGATTACTATGGCTTTATAATAGAGCTTGAAGTTGGGGAGTGAGATCCCCCCTACTTTATTCTTCTTTCTCAGGATTGCTTTGGCTATTCGGGGTCTTTGGTGTTTCCATATGAATTTTTGAATTATTTGTTCCAGTTCATTGAAGAATGTTGCTGGTAGTTTCATAGGGATTGCATCAAATCTGTATATTGCTTTGGGCAGGATGGCCATTTTGACGATATTAATTCTTCCTAGCCATGAGCATGGGATGCGTTTCCATCTGTTAGTGTCCCTTTAATTTCTTTTAAGAGTGACTTGTAGTTTTCAGAATATAAGTCTTTCACTTCTTTGGTTAGGTTTATTCCTAGGTATTTTATTTTTTTTGATGCAATTGTGAATGGAGTTGTTTTCCTGATTTCTCTTTCTGTTGGTTCATTGTTGGTATATAGGAAAGCCACAGATTTCTGTGTGTTGATTTTGTATCCTGCAACTTTGCTGTATTCCGATATCAGTTCTAGTAGTTCTGGGGTGGAGTCTTTAGGATTTTTTATGTACAGTATCATGTCATCTGCAAATAGTGACAGTTTGACTTCTTCTTTGCCAATCTGGATTCCTTGTATTTTTTTGTTTTGTCTGATTGCCGTGGCTAGGACCTCTAGTACAATGTTAAATAACAGTGGGGAGAGTGGGCATCCCTGTCTAGTTCCCGATCTCAGCGGAAATGCTTTCAGCTTCTCGCTATTCAATATAATGTTGGCTGTGGATTTTTCATAGATGGCCTTTATTATGTTGAGGTACTTGCCCTCTATTCCCATTTTGCTGAGAGTTTTTATCATGAATGGATGTTGAACTTTGTCAAATGCTTTTTCAGCATCTATGGAGATGATCATGTGGTTTTTGTCTTTCTTTTTGTTGATGTGGTGGATGATATTGATGGACTTTCGAATGTTGTGCCATCCTTGCATCCCTGGGATGAATCCCACTTGGTCATGGTGTACGATGGTTTTGATGTATTTTTGAATTCGGTTTGCTAAAATTTTGTTGAGTATTTTTGCGTCTACGTTCATCAGGGATATTGGTCTGTAGTTTTCTTTTTTGGTGGTGTCTTTGCCTGGTTTTGGTATTTGGGTGATGTTAGCTTCATAGAATGAGTTTGGGAGTATCCCCTCCTCTTCTATTTCTTGGAAAACTTTAAGGAGAATGGGTATTATGTCTTCCCTGTATGTCTGATAAAATTCCGAGGTAAATCCATCTGGCCCGGGGGTTTTGTTCTTTGGTAGTTTTTTGATTACCGCTTCCATTTCGTTGCTGGTAATTGGTCTGTTTAGATTTTCTGTTTCTTTTTGGGTCAGTCTTGGAAGGTTGTATTTTTCTAGGAAGTTGTCCATTTCTCCTAGGTTTCCCAGCTTGTTAGCATATAGGTTTTCATAGTAGTCTCTAATAATTCTTTGTATTTCTGCGGGATCTGTTGTGATTTTTCCTTTCTCATTTCTGATACTGTTGATTTGTGTTGACTCTCTTTTCCTCTTAATAAGTCTGGCTAGAGGCTTATCTATTTTGTTTATTTTCTCGAAGAACCAGCTCTTGGTTTCATTGATTTTTGCTATTGTTTTATTCTTCTCAATTTTATTTATTTCTTCTCTGATCTTTATTATGTCCCTCCTTCTGCTGACCTTAGGCCTCATTTGTTCTTCTTTTTCCAATTTTGATAGTTGTGACATTAGACCGTTCATTTGGGATTGCTCTTCCTTTTTTAAATATGCTTGGAGTGCTATATACTTTCCTCTTAAGACTGCTTTTGCTGCGTCCCACAGAAGTTGGGGCTTAGTGTTGTTGTTGTCATTTGTTTCCATATATTGCTGGATCTCCATTTTGATTTGGTCATTGATCCATTGATTATTTAGGAGCGTGTTGTTTAGCCTCCATGTGTTTGTGAGCCTTTTTGCTTTCTTTGAACAGTTTATTTCTAGTTTAATGCCTTTGTGGTCTGAAAAGTTGGTTGGTAGGATTTCAATCTTTTGGAATTTACTGAGGCTCTTTTTGTGTCCTAGTATGTGGTCTATCCTGGAGAATGTTCCATGTGCACTTGAGAAGAACGTGTATCCTGTTGCTTTTGGATGTAGAGTTCTGTAGATGTCTATTAGGTCCATCTGTTCTAGTGTGTTGTTCAGTGCCTCTGTGTCCTTACTTATTTTCTGTCTGGTGGATCTGTCCTTTGGAGTGAGCGGTGTGTTGAAGTCTCCTAGAATGAATGCATTGCATTCTATTTCCTCCTTTAGTTCTGTTAATATTTGTTTCAGGTATGTTGGTGCTCCTGTATTGGGTGCATATATATTTATAATGGTTATATCCTCTTGATGGACTGAGCCCTTTATCATTATGTAATGTCCTTCTTTGTCTTTTGTTACTTTCTTTATTTTGAAGTCTGTTTTGTCTGATACCAGAATTGCAACACCTGCTTTCTTCTCTCTGTTGTTTGCTTGAAATATCTTTTTCCATCCCTTGACTTTAAGTCTGTGCGCGTCTTTGGGTTTGAGGTGAGTCTCTTGTAAGCAGCATATGGATGGATCTTGCTTTTTTATCCATTCTATTACTCTGTGTCTTTTGATTGGTGCATTCAGTCCATTTACATTTAGGGTGATTATTGAAAGGTATGAATTTATTGCCATTGCAGGCTTTAAGTTTGTGGTTACCAAAGGTTTAGGGTTAGCTTCTTTACTGTCTTACTGTCTAACTTAACTCGCTTGTTGAGCTATTATAAACACAATCTGATGATTCTTTATTTTTCTCCCTTCTTATTCCTCCTCCTCCCTTCTT